>NC_135175.1:15697574-17062574 GCF_041146795.1 Maylandia zebra | reverse complement strand
ATGAAACCTAAAATAAAGGGAAAAACAAAAAACAACAAACAAACAAAAAACACACATCATATAGATACATTTTTTTTAAAGAAAAAAAATTTGAATTAGCAATTAGCAGTTGAACTTTGATGCTGACATTATGCATGCACTAACTGCCACCATGTTTTAAAGTAGTTTTTAAAAAATAAGACTTCTGACAAACACCACTGTGATACAGAATAACCAGCAGTACAGTAGAAGAAAATAGTGCATGATAAAGCTCAGTTCATAAAGCTTCTAGTGAGTTTTTTTTCTTTTTTTTTTTTTTTACCATGTGTCATACTAACTCACCAGGTGTGTTGGGTGGGAAAACAGGAAGTGATGATGGCCCATTGACTCCAGGAAGTAGGACTGGTGGGAGGCCAGATAACCCTGGGTAGCCTGAGGGTAGGCTGAGGCCATGAAGTGCATTATTATTGTCCACTGAAGTCTGTTGCTGCTGGCCAGGGAGGCCAAGTCCCTCACCGGCTTTCTTCATGCGGTCCAGCTCTTGCTGGGCCATGAGCTGACGGACAGTGGTTGGTGCTAGGTAGTCCTTTTCTCTATCCACCTGGTTTCCCATTGTTTCTTGCACTTTGGTGATGTGCTGTTTTGAAAAGATGTGGTCTCTGACAGACATCCGTGCAGTGTACTTTACACCACACAAAGTACACTCAGGCCTGGGTCCCTCTGGTGAGCCTTGACTTATCATGAATGGCTTTCCAATATTAATCTTGAATTTCTTTTCCTTAGCACGCGCATTCTGGAACCACACCTGAACAACACGTTTAGGGAGTCCAATCTCATTGCCTAGCATTTCACACTCTTGCATTGTAGGAGTGCGATAGTCACTAAAGCAGGCTTTGAGTACTTTAAGTTGCAGGTTACTCATCTGGGTCCTGAATCGTTTGTGCCCTGGCCTATCCCCAGCATTGCTGCCTTTCCCAGATTTGCTGAAGGGGTTACCTGCCCCAAAAGGACTAGGGGAACTAGGATCAGCTAGGCTTGACGATTCACTCCTGTCATTGTTTTCATCAAATTCATCATCTCTGGAGCTAAAATAAGAGTCACAGTCTTTTCCAGAGAAGCTGAGGGCAGGGCTCACCATGCTGAATTGGAACCTTTCATTGCCACTATCAAAATTTGGCATCAGGCCACTTTTGTTGTCACTTAGCTTGTCTCCTCCATTGGCAGTAAGGCTTTCAACCTCATTGTTATTATACTCATCTCCGGTTGTAGCATCGCTAATGGCTGTGTTAATTGATGATGTCTCATCAAAGTCCATCTTACTGAGATCATAAGATGAAACTTCTGCTGAATTAATATTAGGCCCTTCAGTTTCATCACAGTTTTCAGCTTTTAAGGATGAAGGGCTTAAGAAGTTTTTTACTTGCGCCTCGGATGGTTTGACTGGGGTTGAGGATGCAGTGGGTAGCTCATACTCATTTGGCTCAGTCTTGGTAGGCAGCTGTGGGTAGTCAAAGAAATTATACTTATTGGGGCTTTCACCTCTTTCATTGTCTTGATTCATCATTGGGCTTGGTGGCAAGCTAAAACCTGCCTGCTTAGCGTCATGCCAGTGTCTAGATCGTATGTGGCTATCTAGAGCAGATTTTGCTTTAAACAATGCTCTGCAAAAGGGGCATTTCTTGTGAGACTGGGAGGGCCCTATAGCCCTAAACTGCCCCTTTCTCTCTCGAGCACGGGTGTTTTGGAACCAAACTTGCACAACTCTCTTTTTCAAGCCAACTTCCCGTGCAATATGGTCCAACATCTTCCTTGTTGGGTTAGAGTCAAGTAGGTATTTGTCATAAAGAATCTCCAATTGTTCTGGTGTGATGGTGGTTCTTAAACGCTTATCTCTGTGTTGCTCTTCACTACTGTTACCGCCATCTTTGTCATTGGCACTTTCTTCTTTGTCATCAAGTTTCCTCTTCATCGCCCCAGAGCCTGCAGCAGAAGCTAAGCCAGAGCTACTCTGAGATGGGATTTGGGAGAGACCTCCAGATAACAGCTGGCTAGCCATGAGGGGGTTGTTGGGGTCAAATATCATATAGGGCATATCAATGGGTCTTTCAAGGAATTGTGAGTGAAGAAATTGGTTCTGAGCAGCCAAGAAATGCATGTGTTGGTGCTCCTGCCACAACTCTAGAGTGGGGAATGCTATCTTACACTGATCACACTGGTACTGAAGCATCTGATGGGAAAGGCTATTTGTAAGTGAAGACAGTGCCAGGGAAAGTGGACTTGAGGGAACTGCAGCTGCCTGAGGCTGGGAATGGGGTCTTGACATTTGTGCCTGGGGGGCTTTTTGTGGAGGTGGCTGCGGTGTGCAAGCCTTAGATGGTCTTGGTTCTGGTAGTGACTTTACCACTGGTGAAGGGGCAGTCTCGTTCTGTTTAACTTCAGTTTCAGGGGTCAAATCTGGCTTGGGGGAAATTTTGCCCATGGTAGTACGAGGAGAGGACATCACAGGGGAGCTTGAGCCAGAACTGCTGGGAGTTCCTGTTTGGGAATGCTTAGGTATGTCTAAAGGTCCCTGGGTGATCTTAAATGGACCTTGCTCAGGAGAATCTGAATACTCCTCGCATTGGTTGTCGTCATTAATTTCCTCATCTTCATCCTTATAACACTGCTTTTTCTGGTGAGTGATAAGATCAAAGATGCGTGGGAACACAATGTTGCACTTCTTACATTGGTACTGCATGTTGCTGGTTCTGATGTATCGTTCATTAGTCAGCTCTTTTTTCTCACAGTCTTTAGAGTCTGCCTGGTTCTCATAGCTCTTTCGAGCTTTCTGGCGAGCATTCTGGAACCACACCACAATGACTCGTGATGGCAGGTTGAGCACAGTGGAGAGCTGCTCAATCTCATCATCTTTTGGATAGGCATTAGTGTCAAAGAAATCTTGAAGTACCCTTAACTGGTAATCAGTGAATCTGGTTCTGGAGGACCTCTTGTTCATCATTGAGTCTGCTCTGTGGTATTCCTGTGCACTTAGTTGGGGCTCCAATCGAATGTCTTCCAGTGTTGTAATGGGAGGAATACTGAAGTTGTAGGGAGAGTCTTTACTCCGCTGCCTTTCTTTGAAAAGGGTGTTACGGAACCAGTGCTTTATAACTTTTTGGGGCAGGCCAGACTTCTCTGACATCTCCTGAATTTGCTCTTCATTAGGAGAATTGTTAATATCAAAGTTTGCGCGAAGAATCTTGAGTTGGTCATCGGTGATGCGGGTGCGCGGTCTCTTAAATTGAGAGTGGCGGAGGAAGTTTGGATCAAGACCCAGCTGTTGTTGGCAGAGTTGTGTAAGGTCCGTGGACAGCGAATCCATAGTGGGCAGCTGGAGGGCCAGCTGAGGGGGTAGCCCTGGGTGCTGGACAGACTGCATCATTAGAGGCGGGAAAAGGGGCAGATCCAAGGGAACAGGTAGCTGCACTTGGGGTGGTGCAGGGGGGGCAGTAGGTGGTGGAGGTGGGGGCGGTGGCTGGGGCGTTTGTGTCTGGTGAGAGGGTTGGTGTGAACTCTGATGGGAAACAGGAACCGGTGAAGGTACTGGAGTTTGAGGCTTGGCCACAGACATGGCAGCAGGCTGAGGAGCTGTCACTGGGGTTGGAGCAGGAGGAGGTGGCGGAGGAGGAGGAGGAGGTGGTGGCGGCGGTGGTGTCTCTGGTGAAGAAGGGTTTATTGGATAAAGTTTGTCATAAGCCTCTCTGTACTGCTGGGCAAACTTTTCAAGTTCCACATATGGGAAAAAGTGACTATGCACATGTTCTTGGTGGCTCTTGAGAATAAGCATGTTAGAGAAGAGCTTTCCACACATCCCACACTCAAGCTTATCAGTATTCATTTCAACTTGTTCAACTCCATCTTTGCTTTTCCTTTGGTTTTTTTGTCTGTTTTCATTGTACTGGATCACTAACTCGAATCCAAAATTCTCCAATAGCGCTTTTGCTGCATTACCTCTTGCTCCTGACACAATACGTGGAGGGGGAATCAGAGGCTCTGAAAACTTTGACTTTTTGGGTTCTTTGTTGTCCTTTCCTACATCATTCAATGCATCACCTCCATTTTCCATCTTCGCCCTGTTTTCCTGTTTTTCCAGGTGGTCCTCTGCATCTCTAGACATTTGTATTTCTGAAACTGAGACTGTGCTAGCTTCCATTTTTGCTTTCTGGTTCTGCAGTTGCTGGTTTTTCTGCTGCAGAATTTGTGACTGTGATTGAGAAGCCTGCTGCTGCTGTTGCTGTTGAACCTGTTGCTGGACTTGAGCCTGCTGTAACTGGTGCTGTTGTTGCATCTGCTGCTTCAGGTCTTCTAGAAATGATCCAGTAAGACCAGGCATTCCAAAAGCTGCAGCTGAGTGCAGCGCAAGTTCTGGGCTAAGGTTGAATTCTGCCCCAGGTATGTAAAATGGGAAGAGGAACTGCGGCTGTTGAAACTGCAGTAATGCTTCTGGGGTCATTGGAAAATGGGGGAGAAAAGCTGGATTGAGGAACTGAGGCTGGAAGAAAGCAGCCTGTTGCTGGAGTTCATGTTGAAGCTGCAGCTGCAGTTGGGCTGAGGACTGTGCTGATTGTTGGCTGCTTGCCTGTGCTGAAACATGGTCAGTAGTTGCTGCTTGTTTTGAGTTGTTACTGCTGTTAGGTTCTTTGGGTTCAACAGTGTTTTCTTTGTTAGAAGAAGGTGTACCACTTCTTGCAGCATCTAAATTGCTTGCATTCCCTTGTGTGCTTGGGCCTGGACTTTTTGAAGATACTGGACCGCTAGTTCCAGATATACTGCTGCTGCTGCTGCTGCTCATGTCATTTTTGGCTGTTCTTGCTTTGGTCTGATGTAGAACTGACCTCATGTGAATTTCAAGTGTTGAACTTTGGCTATATGCAACATTGCAAATATTGCATTTAAATGGTTTGTTGTCAATGCTGTTGCTTGGCTCTTGTGGAACTGGGCTTGATGCCTCTTGAAGGACCTTTTTCAATTTATGTAGGTGGGAAACTGAGTTATAGTGTACTAGTAGGATGTTCTTCTGGGTGAAGGACTCCTTACATACTGTGCACTTGTAAGGTCGAGAAGGGTCCAGAAATTTTTCCATTGTAAAATTGGGCCCCTTTCTAAATGGTAGGGTCCGTTTTGGTTCTGCTCCCATGTCATCTAGCAGGGAGCTACTGTCACTTCCTGTGGGACTGGGCCTTTCTTCCTGGTCCATTTCATCATCTTTGTCCAAGTCATGTTCAAAGGCCTGAGCTTCCTCCAAGGCCCTGGCCTCACTCTCTGTGATATCTCCATTCAGTGGCAGATTGCCTATGAGTTGCTGCACCTCAGCCTCACTAAGTTCAGGGTGCCCATTTTCTAAATGCTTCCTGAGGGCCAGGAATGTCCTGAAGCTGCGCTGACAAAGGCTGCACATAG
Source organism: Maylandia zebra (assembly GCF_041146795.1). Classification (NCBI taxonomy): domain Eukaryota; kingdom Metazoa; phylum Chordata; class Actinopteri; order Cichliformes; family Cichlidae; genus Maylandia; species Maylandia zebra. The sequence continues at coordinate 17,057,156 of NC_135175.1, read as the reverse complement.
TGGCTGCTCTGATGGCATGGTACTGAGAATGTATCTGAAGCTTCTGCATTGTTTTGAAGGCCAAACTGCAGTGGTTGCAACGATATTTGTAGACATGACGATCTGATACAGAGAGCTGTTGTTGCTGTTGCTGAAGTCTTTGGAGCTCACTGAGATGCTCCTGCAGATTATCAGGGGATTTGCTATCATGTCTTAATCCACTGGCTCTCTTCCAATCTGGGGCCTCTGAGGCCTCCTTTGGGGGCTTGAGTTCCTCACGCTGCAGGTCTAAATCGTTCTTGTCTTGATTGGCCAGCTCATCCTTTGAAATGTTTCCTACGCATAGAAAATACAATGTAAGGTTCTCGTCAGTCAGTATTTTTTGACAAATATATAGAAAATTACACACTAAAGTTCTTCAGTGGACCTTTACCATCATCTGGGCAACAAATTAATGACAGAAAGAAAACAGTGTATGCTACATATTGTGCTCACCATGAGACTTTCCTGACCCATCTGTGAGAGAGGTAGAGGAATCCATTAACGACATACTTCTCTCTTGTTCAGTCTGGGGGTGCATTATATTATTTGGTGTTGCTGTTTCAGGTCCAACAACCTGCAAAGACCAAAGATTGTTATTATACCAAAAACTGATATAGAAAGTGCAGAGGAAGCGTGCCAAATTGTTTCTTGTATTGAAATCAAAGCTTATTTTAGGGAAAGAATTTGCTTCTCTCGGTGGACAGTAACAACATTCAAGATTATGGGAGCATCTCAAGAGAGAACATTTAGCAACAACAACAAGTAACATCACAATTTCTTTTTGCTTTGAATGTGCAGTTTGCTCTCACACACACACACAGTCTAACAGACACATTCAAACAAATTGTATTTCTAGTCATTACTTCTACATACAGTCAGAATGAGCTTTTCCACACAATCGGGTGCCACGCTGTGAAGGTGAGTGAGATGTAGCTGCAGGTGGATTTTGTTGCTAAGGACATCCTGGCACAGTGGGCAGCGGATCACTGGCTGCATGGAATGCTGGGACATAACATGTAGCTGCATACGGTTGGCATCTTTACTGCTGTAGTTGCAGTACGGACACTGCTGAACCTAAAAAACAAGACAGCACAATAACTAGGTGGGGAAATAATGAAATGATTTTAAAGAAAAGGAAAATATTTTCCTTTAATTCAAGAGCAGAAGTTACTTATTACGCTCAATGTACTTTAGTGGGTATCATTCTTGCACTGCACGGCCATTAAATTAGCCAGCCATCCGCCTCACTGGTCACACCTTACTTTTTAAAATTCCACTAAATCTGTCAAAACGAGAATTTTTGGTAATCCTCACTATCTGCCACCCGGCCCCCAGTTACCATGCCCAACTTGACCTAGAAAACATAAATCAACCATCTTTCATGTAATTTGTTTAAATCTTTTAAGTCGTGCCATTTTATTAGTAGAAAACAAGATTGGCCAGAATTTCTAATCAGGAGATTGCAGATGACAAAGGTGTGTACTCTCCTAAGCTATGCCTTGCCCTCATTACAGCGAGTACTCTGAGCATAGCTGCCTCCCTACCACCTGTCTTAATAGAATCCATTTCTGAAATGACTAAGTCTTCCTTCCTACCAGAACCAGACGAGCTAATACTTCATAATCAAATTTAAAAACACATATAATTTAAAGAGATGCAAAAAGGGGAAAAGAAGCAGGCAAGGAGTCCTAAGGCTAGTGCAGGTATTCCACTTAAGGACACAAAGGCCGGCCTATTGTGCTTGATGCTGAAAAGCTATGTCAGAGGGGGAATAGTAGGATGCATTTAACCCTTTGAATGGCGCCAGGAATTGCTAAATGCTTGGCTTAACATTTCTGCTTCTTATAGTTAAGTATCTTCCATTAGCTCATCCCACAGTGACAGTGAAGGTTAGATTTCATTAGTGCTTATGAAGACAAACCTGCCTCAGTGGCTATTAGCTTTCTGTAGATCCAATGACAAAGTCCAACTAGTATATGGAATTTAAATAGCCATTTTGAATAGGTACATAGATAAGCACCATAACCTAGATGGATTTTCTTTAGCAAGGTGAACACAGTATACAGATCCGCAAACACTAAATGAGGAACAGATAAGAACAACACAGGTGACATTTTCTAACGCAACTGGGAGTTTCCTTTTAAAACTTCACAAACCTGGTCATTAGCTGAGGTCTTCCCTTCAGCAGACTTTGGCCTTTTAGGTGGGCTTTCCATTTGGCGATCTGGCAGGAGAGAATGTTTAACCATAGCATTCGGTCCGGTAACCTCTTTAGACACGGCATTCACTCCTAGCAGGTGGTGGCGAGACAAAGAGAATAGGGGACAGAGAACGCAAAAGGTTAAAAGTGAATGGATTTCATCAACTAAATATTCAGTATTTATATTCCCAGTTTAAATGTCTGCATTTGTATATTTTAATATTCCAAATATTTATGATGCACATATTTTTTTAAACAGAAATACAACAATATTAATGGCAAACTTGTTTTTTTCCAAGGTTTTTGGAATACAGGAGAAGAATATTAAGTAGAGCATCTAATATATCCTGCATATTACATGAGAAATGGATGTATTAATCTGTAACATGTGAAATATACATGATAAAAATGGATAAAATTCTCACATCCCTCGCATTGGAATTGGATCATTTGTGAACATAACATAAATGTGTGGTTTGTCATGTTTGCTATCTTTTGTAACAATGAGCTGCCCCACTTTCACCTCTCCCATTCAGAATATGCACGATTTGAATGGGCCAATAAAATCTAATTGTGACATTTTGTGGCTGTATGGGATCATAAAACAATCATTAAATAATTACTGCTTTACAAATAACTGAATAACATCAACACATGTATTGTAGGTGATGGCTTTAAAAAAAAAGAGTCTGACACCAGGACAACATTAGCATGGATACAAGCATGAAGAGTATTATTCACATTCACATATGCTGACGTGCCACTGCCCCGAGGACATGTAAAATAGGAAAAACTCGGGCAGGCTCATTATCACAGCACGACATACATTAAATGTTATGGTAATATTATACACTTCATTAGTTCATATACATTTCCCCAGCTGCCTCGACAACTCCTGTGTCTGTATAAGATGCTAAATTTTCAGGGCTTTGTCACGGCTGGTGGTACAGTACCAGCGCTACTTGTGTGTGTCTGTTTGTATGTGTGCGTGTAAGCGTGTGTGATGTTAACAGCAGGGCTCGGTGTGGAGAGATCAGCCTCTGGTTGTATTTAGTAAATGCTGCAGCCACTGATAAATCTTTCATTAGCCTCATCCTAAGATACAGGCCGTGCAGGCCCTGCTATACTCTGCCACTGCAATTTACCCACTCTGCACAACACAAAGACACAGCAACAGCAACGCTCCCTCCCTCCTTCCCTCCCTTTTCCTCGCTCTCTTCCCTAAGCTACCCCCCCCCCCACCCCTCCCCTCCTCCCGCTTCCCCTCCCTCGTCTGGTCACTCAAGGCAATATGTGAGCCTCACTCTTGCGAATCAACGCTTCACGCTAGATGCACGAATGGAAAAAAAGGGAAATCAAAGCACTGATACATGGAGAGGGGGCTAAAAAAAACATTTTGTATTTCATATTATTCTGTGGCTCGTGTTTGTATTGGGCGCATATCAATTCCTCCGGCCCGTTCATGCATTTTAATTCTGTTGCATTAAGTAGGCGTTCCACTTATTTTATTTGTAATCCCCTATATCTGGAGCCTGAAATATTGGCCTGTCAAGGAAAGTGACAAGAGAGAAGGAGGGAGGGAAGAAAGGAAGAAAGAGAGAAAGGGGAGAGTGAAGAAAAAAAAACACACACGCACACAAGGGCACAATGTGAATTTCCAAGAACATCCGAGAATTGCTCTGCAGCTCAGAAGAGCGAGGTAATCTCGTCTTCCACTGCTTGTGATGGCCCCTGCAGGGCTAGCCTGTGTGTGTCCGCGCGCGCGCGTGTCTATGTGCAAATATGCGTGTGTATTTTGTGCTTCATATCAGGCCTCTGACACTCCATTGGTCAGATCGGTGCAGGCTGGAAGCGCCCGTCATATCACCTGACCTTTCCCGAGTCCGTGCCCCGCCTCCTGTATTTACTATAACCATTTCTAATTTCAACTTTCAATTTTTGCCTCCGTCTTCCAGTCAATTTGCAACTAAATTACATCCCTGAGAAAGGAGATGAGGCGATTGTTGGACGAGAGCCTGCAAACACATTTACAATGTGGAGGGTGTGGGGGTGGTGTGTGTGTGTGCATGTGTGTGTGTGTGTGTGGGGGGGGGGGCACACATCACCATTGATTACTGTCATGTTGAATGTAAATGCTCGTCTGTGTGTGTGCAACATGAAGATCTGTCCTTCTGTTTTGAATGTCTTTGACCCGCTGCTTTAATCAACACTTATGCTTATGCTCAAACTCATATGAAGAAAAAACAGTTGGTTAACCCTGAATGAGAGAGGAGTTCTTTCTATGGTCACTTAGGAGCTTTCAATAGCAAGCTCTGCCAGTGAATAATAAACCTATTTTGAGGCATAGAATTGCATTCAAAATTGTAGAGTGTCTTCCAAGAATATAATTACCAGTAGGACAAATAAATACAATGGCAACCGCAATCCAAAAACTATCCATAAAACCACGAGAGGAAAATCTAAATATCCCTAAAACCTTGTTCTTAACAAGCCACATATTCTTGCAATGAATAGTGCTTGGATAACTTAAGTAAATCAAGAGAAATAACAGGAGAGCACATGACTGAGAACAAGGGAGAATCAGAAGACTCTTCTCTCATTTTCTTTTGTCTCTGAGTCTGCACCCCATACTTAATGACTGTCCTTTTTCCTTTTCCTCCCCCTTGTACTTTCCCCTCCCTTCTCCGGCTCTCCTCCATCCCCTCTTCCACATGTGGGTTCCAGCAGCTGCAGCCTATTGAAATGGAGGGGTAGAATAAACCTGAAATTGCCCCTTCAACCCCTAACCCCCTTCCACCAATGACAAATGTCTGCATGGAGCAGGACCTGAGTTGATTAGATAAATCAAAAGGTGATTTATGACACTCAACCCCTTTTGCATTGCAGGGGGAGAGAGCGGTACACACACCACCCATCTTTATTTGCAACTGTCAGGGATGTTTAGGTAGCCACATACGCACACATACACTTCTATAGACGCAAGTGGACGCTCCAGTGGAGAGAGGCACGGAGCAATGGGGTAAAAGGCAGAACAACGGGGAGAGGAGAGAACAAGAAAAAATGACAGAGAGGGACAGAGAAGTCCACGGCCTCGGGGTATTTTTATCCCATATAGTTCCTCGAAAGGCAGGGGAACCAACAATGCCATTGTAGCTCTTGCTTTTTCTGGGGATCCATTTGGAATCCGCCCTTTTGCTTAAAAAAAGATTTTTTGTACAAAGCAGACTGACCAAGTGAGTTTTTCACACAAACTGTCCAAGTATGTCACTGAATCATCATCGTGTCTTCAGGACTGACTATACGTAAAGTCGGCTGCATCACCGGGATCAAGTCGACAGTGAAATAAACCTGTTGTAACCATTTCCCCTGTTTTTTCCTCGTCCTCTATCTTCTTTTAACATGCTGCATCAATTCCATTGATGATTCCACTCCTGTCATTTCATTTAATCGAAATACAAAAAAGCCCAGCAAACACAGAGCGGAGAGCGGGGCGGTGGTGTGGGAGTGTGGGCTGGGTGGCTTGGATTTAGTATTCAATTTAGCTGTCTTGAGCCCTGGCAGACTGGCTAAGGTTACGGAGCAGTAAATCTAGGAAGGAGAGCTGGCCAAAGCGGGCCAGGGAGGGCTGGCCAGCATGATTTACTGGCCTACTGCTCTGAGGTTACACATTAGGCTGACCCCCGGTCACCTGATAACATTACAGCAACACACTCTGAACCCCAAACTCCCACTGAAGCACTCAGCAGGGCCCAGATCTTGCCGGAGGGAAGTACACAGAGAAGGAGGCTGGAAAAAGATTGAAATGGTGAGAGGCAGAGACATAGTCAGATGGAGAGAGAGTCAAAGAAAGAAAGGCTATTAAACAGCAGCTGTCTTGTAGTTTGTGTGTTTTTAATGACTAGCCTTCCCTTCTCTTCCATCTCCAGCTTGTGTTCTAATGAGAGATAAATATGAGCGTGGCCTTGTCACATTTGACAAATTGTCGGAGACATTCAACAAGCTGTCATTACACAGAAAACACACATAGTGCATGCACAAAGGAAATGCTGCAGGCTTGTAATTAAACATGCTAATATCTTTAATATATTTTAATCTCATATAAGAGAGAGAGACAGAAAAGGAGCACAGCTATCCTCTCAAGTTGGGGGAAATTTGCAAGATGCATGCACATTAAAAAAACAGACACACACACACAAATATTCAGAATATAAACAAGCTAATATAGAATTATTTAACATGAGATCTTGTTTGCACGTGAATGCGTTTCGTTTCGCCCGTATCTTCACGATTCAAAATTGCACACGCAATAATACATAACATCTGACTGGAGGAACAATGAGTAATTTCTGTGCTAATTTGAAGCAGGTAGAGATCTGTAATTTCCTTAGGCTGCCTGACAGGCTCATTTCTATGCCGGGGCCTTTGTTTAGTTGATTATTTATAAGAAGTGGGCCCCTGAGCCATGGTGGCGACATGTGCCATCTACACAAACAGCATAAAGCTATCTGGAAGTAATCCACACTGAGGACATTTGCATGGAAAATGTAACGTGGATTATAATTAATCTGAAGTGACACGGGATTAAAACAAGACAATGTAAATGAAGAAAGGGAAACAGCTCTTTTCGCTGGTTCCTTGCCCCTCCCCCACCCTTTCACCTCTCTCTCTCTCTCGCTCCTTCCCTCTTCTCCCCTCTCTATCTATCTATCTATCGGCCCCTCTTTGTTTAAAGACTCTTGGTCTTGGAGATGAAGTGCGCAAATACACTGCTCACTTGGTCACACTGTAATCCCTTCCCTGGAGATACCATATGGACACACACACACACACACACACACATAGATCTCAAGATTTAGGCCTGATGAAGGAAATGTTAAATCTGCCTACTTATAAAAAAAATCAAAACAAACAGACAAAACAAAAACAAGGCCCCAGAATAACAGCCTGATAACACACCAGGATCTCCCGCCCCCCCACAACACCACCACCCCCACTTTACATTTTCTGGCAATTGACTTTCTCAAGTCTCCTTTAAAGCAAATGCATAATAAAACACCAAAAAAAGCGCCACTAGCAATATTATATCTGCCTTCCTAGACAAACTAAAACCTTACCCCCAAGGCGACTCCTAGAACAAATTATTCATAAAAATTAAAAAAAAAATAGAATACATTTCTGCTTTATTAAATAAGCTTCACTACACTCAAGAACGCTCGCATACTTAGGCACGCTTAAGAACACCGTGGGTTTCTTTCTTTTTCCCTTTTCTTTTTTGCATGTGTGCTCTGGTGTTAAATGGTGCTGGTGGTAATATGCAGCAGTAAATGCATGGATGGTGGTTCCCCCCGCTAGTCCGTCAGACAGGCCTGTCACAGAGATAGAGCTGAAAGATAGATGACTAGCTAAACTAATAGGCCCCAGCCTCACTCAGCTCTCCTTCTGGCTCATTGAGCCTCACATTATGGAGCTAGGTATGGCATGCTAGGAAGAGAAGGTGGGGAGGGAGCTTCAGATGGATAGAGGGTGTAGTTGGAAGTGCATGTGTGTGTGTGTGAGTCGGGGGGCAAGAGTGAAAGAGTAGAAGAGACATTAGTAGGGGCAGAAAGAATGAGAACCCCATGCAAAGACAGAGCGGGGAAAAAAGAGAGAGAGAGAAGCCCCATGTAATATTCATTCCCAGCCATGGATTTCCATCTCATACATAAGAAAACCATATGAATTCATATTTGGGTAAATCAAATCTAACAAAGCCGGGGCCATCCTGACCACAGCTTCACAGCAGAGGCATTATGTGCTCCATACCTCGCCCAAAATAACAGCGACGCCAAGTCGCCTTTTACAGATTGTTGCCCCTCCCTGCTTCACTATACTTACAAACGAATAAACTGTTTCTCCTTTCCCCCTCTTTCTATCTCGTGCTATTTTTTTTTCTACCCAAGGTAATGCCTGCGATAGGTTCACAGATTGGACAACAATTAAGGGATGGATTGAGCCAGGAAAAAAAAAATGGGAGAGAAAGAAAAATGAAGGGAGAGTGCAGGGAAAAAACTAATTTAAGGGTTGCAGGGATGCAGTGCAATATTAGAAAAACATATACACAGGCCCCCCATCTAATCCTGCGCTTATGAAAAATTAATATGTCATCGGAGAGGGCACAAGAACGAGAAAAGATTAATGCAAGGCGCTTATAAATTACAAGCACGCAAACTGATTTGATTAAAAAATAATCTGGGGCCTGGACATTGCCTGGTAATATCCACAACACTCAACTTATCCTTCTCTCTTTCTGTCCTTTTTTCCTTCCTCTTCTTGTTTCCCCCACTCCCCCGTCTCTCCTTTTTTCTCTTTCTGTCAGATGGAAACGATTAAAGCGGGTCACATGGAGGCTAGTCAGCAGCATTCACATGTTACACACACGTTAGAACCTTATCTGAGGGAGAGCGACACATGAACAATAACTTAAGACGAGAGGCTTGTGGTTCGTATGTGTTTTGTGCGCACAGTTTGCACGCGCGCAGACTTACGGTCAGTTTTCCTGCTGTCAGCCGAGTCTCGGTCGCTGAGGTTGAGCCCGGGCCTGGAGGAGGAGCGAGGAGGTCTCTCACTGTCCTCAGAAGTTTCTTCTGAAAATGCACACACACACACACACACACACAAACAACAACTTCATTATCTGCAGAGCTCTCTAAAACACATTCGATGGCTGTAAGGGCAGCACTGGAAAAAGAAAATTTCATGGTGTTTGACTCTGAAAGCTGCAGATGTTCTAACATATATTGCAGTGTGATATTAGAGAAATATTCCAGCTTTTATATGTTTGCTTTATTCCCATAAACACCTTTTTCTAGAATAAACGTATCCCACTGAACAGCATATCTCACCAGCAAATAATGTTATTGACTTAAACACATGCTTTGTTGAAAACAGCCGCGCTCTGCCACTTCTAGTGGGTGAAACATAATACATCCATGGCCTGAAAGCTGAAAGGTTGTGTGACAACAAAATATGGCCTCCGGGGAAACGGCTTCAGTCATTTCGGGTGCCTCTCTTCAACATGCACTTCTCAAAAAAAGAAAGAATATTATTTACTGACATTGCATAATAATGACTTTTTGTCCATATATTTCATTTTAAATAAGCATTTTTACTTTTCTTCTATTCATTTAAAGTGTTATTTCAGGTTAGACAAATATTACAGCATGGTGGAAACACAAATTATGCTGTTGTAATGTAAAAACATAATTATGTGGAAACGCTATCATTCTGCTTTATTGCGACAACTGGAAAAAATACACAGCTCTACCAAATTGAGGCACACATTAACACTGACAGCCTACAACACACATCCTGCTGTAAAATCCGGGGGGAAAAAATAGGAAAAATGAAAAGCAAAATAACATGAGATTGTGTAGGTCATGCTCACCACTACCCCGTACAGAAATAGTGTGTCTGCGTATTTTTGCACGCCTTGCTAAAAAGTATGTGTGTGTGTATTTGCGTGTGCACGCCAAAACACAAACCAACACACACGTGCAGCTCTGCACTATTAGCAGATTAGCCTACCCATCTCTGAGAGTTCAGCCCCTTGTTTGATAATTCTGTGTATCTGCAGTGTTCTGCCAGTGGATTAAAGTGTGTGCATGTGTGCGAGTGTGTACGCATGTGTGTGTGTGTGTATGTGTATATATGTGTCGCCAGCACAAGCTAACACTAATCCTAGCCGAGCCCCAGCGCTCCCTTTCATCCAGCCATCATTTGTCTCCGGCTGGGCTGATGTCACTTTGTAATGAATTTTGAGCAGTCTGAGAGAGGCCAGATAACCAGGCATGCGCATGCACACATGGCACGAACACACACGCACACATATAAACACACACGCGCACACATATATATAAATATACACACAATATAGTGCCCTCCTCCATCTCAGGACTAGCACACACCAATGCAAAATCAAACAGAAACACTTGCAAACAGGCATCAAATCACACACACGCAGAGTATCACGTTCACGCAGACACACACAGAGGAAAAACCGTTACAAATTTCATGTCTTTTAAATGGGGGAAAGGGGGGTCTCGCTCTCAACACAAACCCCTCACTCTGCCAGAGAATGAAACCGGTGTGTGTCTGTGTGCATGGGTGAGTGTGTATAAAAGAGCTGAGCTCATCAATCCTGTACTGCCTTAATAACCATATTTTATAACACACACACACACAGCACACGCAGGCACACTCACACACATATTCACAGAAATCAGGCAAAGGGTGCATTGAGGTCAGCTTGCATTTGCATACAATCACTTTGGCCATTGTACGATGAGCAAAAGAGGTCTGCAACCCCACCACCACCACACACACACACCCCTTTGGAAACATGATATGATTAACCCTTTCAAATACCATGTGGTGTGAGTACACACACACATGCAAAAAAGCACATACAGACACACAGACTAAGCGCTGGCGCCATTGCTTTAAGCGGCAACACATTAAGTGGACATTATATACAGCATGAAATTTTCATGGCAGATGCTGGCATGTGATTGAGGAGGAAAATTGCAGTTGTGTTTGTGTGTGTGTGCCTGTATTCATGAACACTGTTATATTTTTGCATTTGCACACGTGGCTGCTGTACACGCTGTGTACACACAGTCTGTGTGTTTGTGTGTGTGTATGAAAGACTGGGACTGCACTCTGCTCCTGATGTTTTATTAATACATCGGTGACAACGGAGATGAAATATCTCCTGTCAGCCAAGAGAGGCCGGGCTGCAGAAATTGCAATTTTCACTGCTGGTGCTGCAGCGTCCATCTTTGTATTTTAATTCACCTCACCTTCATACGGAGGGGGGAGAGGACGCACACTGTGTATCCATGTGTGCGCGTGTGTGCTGGTGTAAATGCTGCACGTGTGTGGCGGGTACCAAAGTCCTTCATCACTGGTTTATCTTTTCTCTATGCTTGACTTTTGTTCAAAGCCAAGGAAAAGCAAACGGTACAAATCGAACAGCATGTTTCACATAAGCATGCGGTGGGAGGGGTGGAGGGGTAAGGGTCAAAACAGAAATACTGAGAAAAAAAACACGCGTTAGTAGATCTTATATACTGCAAGGTCAAGTTAGTGTGTCAAAATAATAAAAACGTTTATAAAGTAGAAGGAAAAAAGTGATTTGTTACATATCATTTATTCAATTAATTTAAAAAGATGGTCATAAAAGTTTAATAGCAATTATTTTTATTTGATATTATCCCTATAATGCACTACGGGACCATATCATTTATCCCATAAATAAATTTGCCATCTGTGATGATAAATAAAAATGTGTGAATTACAGCTAGTTCGTTACCATTACATGACAACTGTGTTTTTTTTAACTTCTGAATATGATCTTCATAATGACTTATTGCACATTTTTGTATTCGCCCATCAAGCTGGTCAAACTGCAAATTAATCAAGTCATTCTTCTAACAGATGACAGCAAGCAGAGGAGGAAATAAGTCAAGTGAAAGTGGTCTGAACTGCAGTGTGTGATCTTAACAATATCAAACCAGGGTCTTAACAAACCTCTAGGGGGCAGTCTACCTGTAGCCAGACAAAACACAGGAGAAACGTGAGACAATGAACAGAAAGACTGAAGGAGAGGAAGGAAGAGGGTGAAGAGTGGGTGAAGAAAGAGAAAAAAGAGAACAGGAGGGGGTGATCATCTGGGCCTCATCAGTGCTTTTTTCTCCTTTCCCCTTCTAGTCAGTTATATCTGTGGTGTGTGTGCGCGCGCATGCATGTGTGTGTTCGTGCGTGTGTGCATATGGGGAATGTGTTTCCACACTGAGGACATTCCCAGACGAGCTCTCTCAATACATCAGCACAGCGTCTGCCCTCTGACTGACCCTGACATTCACACACCACACGGGTGTGTACGTGAGCGCGTGAATGACTGTGCATGTTACATCGTGTTAGCGTGGATGTGTACCATTGATCACGCGAGTGAGACAGTGACTGCATATGTTTGCATGTGAAATGTCATGTGCAAGTATGTGTGTGTAAAGTGTGTGTGTTAAAGAGAGACAGAGCATTCTGCAGCGGGGGGACTCTTAACCATCAACTTAATCGCTACCAGAGGACACACAGAGCAAAAACTTTCGCAGTCACCTTCCACTGCCTCTGTGCATGCACACGCGCGCGTGCACACACACACAAAGTGGGCCAGACTGTGGAGGGTGTGTGATTTTGGCAGCCTGGTGGGATTCTCTTTGATGTGGGTCAGTCGGAACATTAAAGCCGGCCGGTGAGCTCGAGCTAACCACAAACCCTGGCTTCGATTACGCTGCAACCAACACAAGCCTATATTTAACTGTTAAAAAGGAAGAATAATTAAGTGTCTTATGATCAGAGATTCAACCTATCAATTTGATTTGAGATTTTATCAGTTAGTAGCCAGTGTAACCAGTTAGATTCCTACCCATAAATGTCTGTTTTGTTTATCCAATAAATAGTATCTGAAATTTGGCATCCGTAGTAGAAATAAAAAAAAACCAAACAAAACATGCTCATATTTTTTCAAAGCAGAGCAAAAAGCAAACAGATAGAAAAGCAAGTTTTAAACAGACGGACGCAGGAGGATAGAGTGGAGGAGAAAGAGATGTCTGAAAGAAAAAAATAGAGGACTAGACATATGGGAGATGGAGGCAATGAAGAATATATTGAAAGTGTGAGTGCAGTGTGTTTGTGTGCATGTGTATGTGTGTGTGTATGTGTGTGCCCTCTAGCTGTATAATGACCTGCTCTGAGACCACTCACTCCCCCTCCTGTCTCCCCCTAAGGGCCCATAACCGCCATGCCGGGTCATTATGTGCCCGGTGGAGGACTCGGTTGTACAGCACACAACAGTCGAGCAATGCCACGCCAGGAAACTGGACACGGAGACTCCAAAATGGCTGAATTCATTAGCTGGGTTGAGCTGCCTCTAATTTGCTTCCTTAGGGCTAGGACGGTGCTCATTAAAGGGGTAAAGGAGTAAAAAAAAAGTCTTGTTTTGCATTTTGTTTATCTTAAATCATGGATAACATAAAATTGGAGCATCAACTGAAAGTGTAATTGCTGCCAAAGAAAATATACGATATATAAGAACTGCTAAAATAACAAGACAAAGAATCTGTTATTGTGTAGCTTGGACTGCGTATAGCAGAGCATTTTCAGTGTTAAGTCTGTCTAATAATGCAGGCCTGATACTGGGTCCATTTTATCTGTGCTAATAATGAAGCCTTAATGTTTTTGTGCAACACATTTGACTCCCGTGTCTCCTCAACTTAGGCATGATGTTGATGCTGATTTCTTCTTACAACTCTGGTCACGTCCCCTGTGAGACCATGTGTGCGTATGTGAGCAACAGGGGGCCCTGTGATGTCACATTCCTGCGCCGCGCGCGTGGCTCTAGTTTGGCCTCTAGGTTTTAGGGGGAAAGCTTTGAAACATTACACCATCCCACACAGTCACAGCCACGCACACACACACACACACACGTATACACACCGAAGCACACACACACATAGTCAAGGGCCAGTGGTAATACTGCCAGAGTAATAACCTTACAGACTTACTGATCCCCCCCCTCCCATTCTCTCACCCTCAAATCTTTATTTACCCTACTCTCCCTCTTTATCCCCCCTTTCTCCCTCGTTCTCCCTGTACCTTTCCCCCCGAATTTCAGCGCGTTTAACAAGCATTTAGATCTTAACCAGATGTTGTTAATGTAGCATGTCTAAAATACTAAACATCAACCCAGCAGAGAGGGTCTACAGCTCCTGCACAGGGCCTGGGAATAACTCACTCACTCACACACACACACACACACACACACACACACACACACACACACACACACACACACACACACACACACCCGCACACGCTTTCCCTCTCTCCCCCTCACACACACACCTAACCATGAATATCTCTGCGTATAACACACATTTACTCCTACGCAGCTTTCAATGCATTTCATGCACATAAGTCCACAGCCCACATGCTAACATGTAAACACACCAGCACAAGCAAACACACATGTTTCCATCCACACTCTCAAATCCACCCACACTGAGCCATTTATTGTTAAAAACACGCAAACTTATTACACCAGCAAGAAAAAAAAGATTTTTATATTTATATTTTTATATTATATATATACATATATATACATATATATATATATATATATGTATATCGAAAATAATGCATAAAACCATCTGCTTTCAGAGCCACCATAAAACAAGACTGTAATCCTGGATGAATATATATATATATATATATATATATATATATATATATATATATATATATATATATATATATATAGTTTCAGGTCGACTCTGAAAGCCAGACAATAGGATTGTCACATTTAATTCGCTCCTGGTGTGAATGTCAATAAGTTGAACTGACAGAATAAGCTGAAAAAAATGACTTTTTGTGTAAAAAATGCTTGTATCAGCAGCTCCAAATTTGCTTTGTTGTTGTCAATTACGACTTCCTGAGACTCTTCATTGTATTTTCTTTCGCTCAAATTGCTCGCTCTGCTGTCTTGCAGGCGACTAACAAAACACCTATTACCCTTTTGGAAAAAAAAAGAGGGGGGAGAAAAAAAAATCATATGAATAAACATAGCCAAGATTAAAGGCTTGCATGTCTTGCTTGCTGCGCAGACAGAAACTGTTGTTTCGTGTTAAGAAGGATTTCATTTTCAGTGCTGTGGGCACTGGGTGGATGGGTTTGTGTGTGTCTGTGTGTGTGTGTGTGTGTGTGTGTGTGTGTGGAGGGTGGTGTTAATGATTCTTTAATGGCAAATACAAAAAGGGTTTTCACAGGACAAAAATATGACTTCAAAAGTTTCACTGGTGGATAAAAAAAAAGTTGCCCCAACACCTGGCCTTATACAATAGGCTAACACACCTACTGTACACCTCCACACGTGCACACACACACACCTGCATCTTACACAACAGCCATATTGCATTTCGGCTTTTTGAATCACCTTAGGCTGAGTAGGTGAACTGAGGAGGCGGCACGGCATGCTTACTGAGGGATTTAAGAATAATTTGAAAAGAAGATTCCTCTCCTCTGTTTCATCTCCTCCCGTCTCTTTCTCTATTCTCTGTTTCTTCCCGGTCTTTTATGATTCCTCGGGCCAATATTTATCTAGCCCCTGATTATAAACATCTGGCCAATAGGGCAGTCTGCGCAGCGGCAGCTGAGATGCGCACACATGCACGCACTTGGAGAGTCTCACACACATAGTGGAAATATCACACACACCTGCCAACATGAACCTGTCAGGTCCAGACCGGAGGACGGTGGGAGGGAGAAAAAGAGAGAGCAAGAGAGAGAGAACTAGGAGCTGAGGGTTAATGGCCTTCCCATCTCTGTGATAAGAATTCATTCTGTTCTATTACCAGCACTTATCTACAGAGCCTGCTGTCTTTCTCCTCTCCCTCAAACACACACACACACACGCACAAAACAAGGGTCCGAGATCGATAGATGAACCTAATGAAGAAAGCAGCTGTTTCTCGGCATACCTGCTCAACTCTATCAGGCCAACAAGATCTCCCTGTCTCATTCATCTGTCTAGCTATCCATCCATTTATCTATCTATCTGTCCATCTATTTTTCTATCTTTTCACACAGCTATCCGTCCATATACCTATCCCATCTGTTCCTGTGCGCCACCATTTACCCGTTATCTCTCCATCCATCACTACACTGGTAAACAAAGATACGAGCAGGATAGATATAGTTTTCAACTGACCAGACCGGTCCTTGTCATGTATTCAAGGTTCATTTATTTTCCGAGAACTAATACGAGGCCTGAAAACAGGGAATCTAATAAAATGGCTGCCATGGTTTAAGAGAATGGCTGCGTGTGTGTGTGTGTCTATGCTTAAAATAGGCCTGTGACGGGCAGTGGCCAAATGGATAATGCTTAAACAGATCTTTATCCTATTGGGCTACTGTCCCGTTTTTAGCTGCATAAAACCATCTGCTTTCAGAGCCACCAAAAAACAAGACTGTAATCCTGGATGAAAAACAAAGGGAAGATTTGAGTAGACAGAAAGGACAGATAAACGAAATGTTTAAAAATGTGTATTTTACACATATAAAGATGACAAAAAAAAACCTAACCGTGTTTCCAGTCACTTCATTAATTTCAAATGGTTTTCGGTAACTGTATTTGTCACCGATGCGGACTTCAGTCGAGCACCATGTAGCTTCCATTAGCGCTTAACCGTTTTTATATGTGACACGTCTTTTGTCATAGAGGCATGCGCAGAACAAAAAATGTGTTCATCATCAGGGCCTCTAATGTGTTAAGGTCAGAGAGGATGGCAGAACTCATAAGAAGCAACAGAAGAAGGGAAAAAAATATCTTCAAGCCAAAATATTCATTAGGTTGCTCAGATTCATCTCCAAAATGACTACATGGAACCTGTAACACATAGTCACACATGTTCACACGCAACACACACACACACATGCATAGACCTGGGCCTGGAGATGGTATTGTACTGCCCTGGAGATGGTATTCGCAGACAGTTACAAATAAGGAGTGTTGGCTTTCCTCTGACTTTCTCAAAAACATGCAAAAAATGTCCATTTCATTACTGGCTAAACAATGTCATATGGGCCCCCACTGGCCCTAATAGAAGCAGACAAAGACAGAGCAGCACACATATGCTTCGAATAAATCAGATTACTGAAGGAGAGTGGGGAGAAAAAGAGCGAGAGAAAGAGGGAAAGAAAGAGAGACACCGCCAGACACTTAGAGGATTGATAATATTCCCTTTTCTTACTACTTCCACCCCTCCCTTCCTCCTCCTCCCTCCCCTCCTTCACTTTCTAAACTCCCCCAACCACCACCCCCCTCCCCCCAAGCAGGATCTGTTTTAGATTTGAGCCAGTACTAGAGCCATATCTCTACCTTATCTCTGCTAGCCGTCAGAAAACAGAAAGCACCATGTTTCCATGCATTAGACTCCCGGCCCCTGACACGCCACTTGAAAATCTCACAGCCCTTCAAAATGGCTGAGCAGGAAAATAAAACAGCAAAGATATCATTTAATCAAATGAAATGCAGGTTACTGGGGTGCATTGATATCATTTCTGGAGTGTGCTCTGATACAGTGTCATATCAAAGAAAATGTCAGCCGTGAAAATTATGGAAATGCGTTTTTGGCATCGTGACAACAAATGTCACCCAAAATCTCCCAAAATGAGATCACTGTTTGAGTGCTATAAAGTATCATTAGCTCTTCTTTTCTTTTTCTTTCTTTTTTTGGGGGGGGGGGAATCCATCACAATTTAAGGGTCTGTGACATTTTCACCCCCTGACCACCTCTGGGTATCAAACCCCATCAAGACATCCTGTTGTGTTTTTGGCTCCAATTACGCCAAAACACTTCTCGAATGACTGTAAAGGGAAATATTGATTCCCCTTAAAATTGTAACAAAAACAGAAGGGAAAAAAAAATCACAGACAGGGTGTGGAATATATTAACAATATGAAGAAAAAGGAAAAATCAATATTCAAATGACTTCTTTTATTGATTTATAATTAAGTCTTAATTGCGGCAAAGGCTTGGACTTTCAAATTGCCTTGTGACAATAGCTGAGAAAGAAGATGGGGGAACATTATTGATACACGTTAACAGTAGTGGTCGCCCAGACATTGATTCTTCCATTTTGTGGTGCCTTTGGCATGCACGTGCAATCTAAATAGCCGTGCACACACATACACACGTGCATATATAGACACATATATACACCTCTTTGGATAAACGCAACCCCACACCTAAGTGAACTTACACAGCATAATTAACCTTCATCCGGGAAAAGTCAGGACTGTCTTATCTGCAAACTTGACTGTGTATATGTGTGTGTGTGTGTCAGGGGAGTGTGCGCTTCAGCGTGAGTGTGTATCTGTCGTAATTACACCATTAGGTGTGGAACTGATTGACTTCAGATGGGGTTGTTAGAGGTATTATTCTGGACAAAATAAGTGAGTGAAAAGAATGTGTGTGTGAGAAGTGTGCGCTTATTTAAGCTTATATACAGATTTTTAAATTAAGTATTTACCTGATCCAAACGCGCGCGTGTGTGTGTGATCACTTCATGTGCCTGAAGCCCATGTGGCCATGTAAAAGTGTGTTTATGCTCATATCTGTGTGTGTGCGCGCGTGTGTCCCCGCGGGCCTAATCAGGTATCAGATACCTTTTGTTTTGGGAGCTCATTGATGGATGAAATCTTTATCTGTGCTATTGATCAGGAGGGTGCAGGTCCTAAACTGTCTGTCTAGCTGCCTGCCTGCTCCAGCTCTAACAAGATTGCCAGGGCCGAGTATATCAGTTAACATTTAATCAATGGCAGCTTAAGACACTGGGGCTAAGGGAAAGAAGCCCACTGCTTCAGCCCCTGCCCCAAACCATTACTCTGGATTGAAGCTGAAAATACATGTGCATGTGTGTACGCGTGTATGTGTGTGTGTGTGTGGGTGCTCCAAATGATTACAAGGGATTGGGTATGGTTGATCACAGGTCTTCGGGGGACAGAGGTGTGTGTGTATACGCGTGTGTTTGTGTTGTGTGTTTACAGGCATGCGAGCGCTGGCTTGTCAATACATGTTAATATGTCAAAAACGCCGGAGGGCGCTGCTTGTGCCGCTCAGAAGAAAATAAGAAACTGAATGAAGTGGCTGATGTATAAGAAAAATTTCCATTCAAATCAAGTGAAGGCTTTCAAATTGAACACTCCTGTGCAAAAACACACACACACACACATGCACTACAGCAGAATGATATGACATATCAGGCAATGCATGATTTTTTTTTTCTGCCTGGCTTGCAAAAAGCCCCCTGATGGTAAAATGCAAAAGAGGGGAGTCAGCAAAAAACAGAAATATGATCAGTTAGACTTTTTTTTTTCCTTTGCTTTTTACATTTTTTTTTACCATCAGCTCATCTTGCAGTAAATGAAACCCCATCAGATCTAAGAAGCAGATCCTTCGCCGCCTATCTTCAGCTTTTTCTTTCGTTTTCGCGTGCATGATATCGCCATCCATCAGATCTCATTTTGTGAGAATTAAACATGCACTTACAGTGTTTGCCTATGCACCGTATCCGGGTGTAAAGTCCAGAATAAGTACAACGATGCGTGTGTGTGTGTGTGTGTGTATGGGGGGGGGGTTTGCTTTGACGGGGGAAGCCCCCTCTCTCGTCCCTGTCTTTCGTCCAAAGCCTAGGAGATTCCCACCACCAAAAATCAATGTGTGTGAGAGCATATGTGCGCCTGTGTGTGTGTCAAGGTTTTGTAAGACAAATCTCTCCAGCATGCGCCGCTTTAGTGTTATTGAACCAGGCTTCGATCACTCGGCCACTGTGAATAATGCAAGGCAGGCTACTGCTCACTTACAGCACAGGATGCTCGTGCTGGTGTGTGTTGAGTGTGCGCGCGCGTGTGACAGGACGGTCCTTTTTCCTTCTTGCAAATGCAACAGGGCAGTTCTTCGACGTTCCTCCGCTTGGCCCTCTTAATCTCGTGTCAGATACAGGAACTCCCACATTGATACTGGTCTTTTTGAGTGTGTGTGTGTGTGTGTGCGCGCGAGTGCGTACGCTGGAGGCTTCTTCAGTAGACGGGAAGAGCTTAACTCGAGCAGACAGCTCAGGCCTGCACTTTGACACACCCTGACTCATTACATACAGCCCGCACACAGTGGAATATTGTCATTAAAAAAGACAATTAGATATGAAGTCAAGGGAGCATCACTTGCACACATGGAAGCGCAGCGCAGGAAATATAGGTGAACACACTCGCCTTCATATCCCCAGGTATACGAAGCAGAGATATTAATAATCATGATGTTGCAGAGTAATTAAAATGATTCCAAATGATGAGTGTGTGTCTGTGTGTTTTGAGTGTGTGCTTGTCTGTTAATTAAGCTGAATGATTTGATATGACGTAAACCGCACTGCTTTAATGGTGTCCTATACTTGATGTGGCTTGAGGGGACAACAGTTGATGGGGCTATAGGGAGAGACAGCATGAAACACACACGCACAACAGATACAGCTGCTCATTGGCCCTGCCTAAGAGGAGCATCCCTTTTTCGACATAATTATCTGTGTCATCACTTATGAGGCAATAAAACAAGCATCAGTTCCTATTTCCTCTCCCTCTGTCTCTCCTCTCTTCTTATTCTGGATCTCCTCGCCCTGCCGCCATCTGTGCTCCTATCCCTGGTCCTCCAGTCTATATAGTTAATCCTCTCCTCCTCTCCTCTCCTCTCCTCTCCTCTCGCACATCGTCCTCCCCTCCTGTGTGACTCCAGACAAGGTTTCAATTTCAGCATGCTGATTGTCTCATTGCCGACTCTATGCATGTCTAACACTTACTGGCTCTCTAGGGATGGGCAATACACACCATAGAATGCCTATTACACTCCCACGCATTTCTGGGGAACGTGTGCCCATGTTTGTGTGTGTGTCTGTGCAAGGGGTGATGAGGGTGTAAAATGCCTATTACGCTGAGAGTCTGGTCTCTCTTACACTGGAGAGAATTCTCTGGCGCCTAAAGAGCAGAAAATTGCAACGCTCCTCTTCCTCACTCCCCATTAACCTGCTTTTGAAACAAAGGTCTGGCCAAGGTGTGTGTGTGTGTATGTGTGTATCCCTGCCCATTAGACTTATGCACCAAGGTGAAACACCTTTTGCATCTAACCAAGCAGAAACAAAAGCATTTTTTTTTATGTCTATAGCTTTTTAGATTTTCAGTTTTATTCAACTGCCTTGTACAGGCTACTTCTTATATACTATAATTTTACACAGTAGAGAAAAACTTCTCTTCAGCCTCCTCTTGTCTCTCTTCAATCACTTGCATTTTGTGAAATGTATATTTTTTTTGCCCTTAAATGAACTTGTCACTCACTCCTTCCCTCCTTCTTTCGATCCTTTATAAAAGAAAAGGATGGCAAGAGGAGATGGCATCTCTTGAAGAGCCTCGAGATGACTAAAGCAGCGGGCATATTTGTCTAATTTGCACAAAGACATCCACATCAAAGCACAAATCAAGAACCATGCTCATTCAATGGATTTTTATCAGTCTATCCATTTCTTGTTCTTTTTTTTTCCCCAGCACCCTCTTTTCTCTGTCACATTCCTCTTTCTCTCTCTATTTTCAGAATGTTATTAGGACATGATAAAAGCAAAAGGGATGTCATGACACAGGACCCCCTGTTAGCATTAGGAGGTGGGAGAGGAAACGAACGGGAGAGAGAAAGGGGGGGGGGGGGGGGGGGGGGGTGAGAGAAAAAAAAAGATGAAAGAGATTTGTCTGGAAATGATTGCTCACAAGGCATTGATTCTCTGCTTTAATCTCACACAGTGTGCTCAAATTTCCTATTAGGGAGATGAAGAAAAGAAGCAAGAGGGAGATGGGTCTTATTCACATAGGTAGGGAGGTGAAACTTGGCATGTCTCTCGGAGCTTCTTTGGGCAGACAGAACATACGTTTCCCTTTTTCTGAAAAAAATCAAAGTAATGTCCAGATTAGCCCCATTGTTATTTTATTTATTTGTTTCTTTTCTTTTAAATGTAACGCCTTGCTTTTGGACCATTAGTATGCTGTAGGTAAGCAGTTGAGACAAAAAAATACTGTTACTGCTACTGTAATGCTGCACAGTCGAATAGAAACACACACGACAAGCCACTGACAGCCGCTGTAAGTGCAAAGCTTCCTCCGGTTAGAGCAGATTAGC
This sequence comes from Maylandia zebra, assembly GCF_041146795.1. NCBI lineage: Eukaryota > Metazoa > Chordata > Actinopteri > Cichliformes > Cichlidae > Maylandia > Maylandia zebra. The sequence continues at coordinate 17,035,133 of NC_135175.1, read as the reverse complement.
CTTAGCCAATTGGTAATCAATACCTGCTATCAATTCTATACCTCCCATTGATGGATGAGGGAAGAGAAACTGAGTGGAGAGTGTAGACGGACACAAGAAAAGAAAACTTTTTGCAGAAATGCTGCCCAGTAACTATATTTCTTAATGTTCCTATTTTTTTTGCATGTGGCTGTGAGCGTGTGTGCGTACAGGCTGCCTTCAGTGTCCATTTGTGAATTGTATCATCGCTGTCTGAGATTAGTGGCTGCTTGGACCAGTGAGCGTATTGCCTGGTTACCGTGGCTCCGGCTCCACACAACCCTCCTCCCATCACTGGATTGTTTGTCTTAATGCTGTGTGACATGGGCCATTGTTTTGTCCATCTGTGGTTAAGAGTCAATGGACAGGGGGTGTATGAAGGGATTGGGGAGGGAAAAGAATAGACGTGAGGGAGAAGAAAATAAAGAAGAACAGGGGTGAAGAGGGTGGGTGCGGGTGGGGGGTGGAAAAGGAAAAGAAAAACAAGATGGGGAGAACAGCTAAGTGGTGAAAAAAAAATATGGGAAGACAAAGGTCAAAAGAACCTGAGAGTAAGGGGAAAACTTGCAGTAAACCTGTGATTTCAATATGGTCCTTGGACTTTGCATTCACCACTTCCCTTTCCAGGAGTCTTCCAGAGGCTTTCAGGTCCATATGGAGTGGGGGGCCTTAAGCTCTTTGTGATATCATTGACGTGAAAGACGTTCTGGCCCTGTGACGCCAGTCCCCTCTTCAAAGGGTTAAGTCATATTTAGTATGCGTCCTCAGAGCCCCACGGCTTTGTATTGTAAATAAGACTAATGTGGCATTGGTCAGGTATGCTAATTCAGATAATCAGCGCAATTTCTGCAAATTATAACTGTCAGTGTGTTGGGCACAGAACCTTGGCGGAAAACATGAGGGAACAATTTAGACGGGGTAATACCCCTACACCAAAGAGCTGCTCAACTCAAAGAAAAACAATCGGCTGAGCCCATACCGCCCCAACACACCATTGCAAAAATAGTTTATGGTGAACGAGGCACTTTTTTTTCTGAGGCACAAGTCGGGCTCCTGCCCATTTTTTTTTTGTGTGCACACACACAGAGACCACAAAGTAATTATAATTTGCTTGGATGGAATTATTCAAAAAATGACCACATCTTTTACTCCCTCAGCCATAGAGAATATGGTTTTGGGAAATTTGGGGTAAATTGCTACTTGCCGAAAATATAATAATATACATATATGAATGTGTCTTATTTTGATTTGACAAATGATTTAAAATGCAGAGTATTGTCTCCAACTAATTGCACGGCAATAAAAAGCTACATGCTTTACAAAAATCCTCTTGGGCAAAATCACATCGCTCTCATCAGAATAGTCCCCCCCTGTATTTGTATTCGTGTTGGACACATAAAATAACATTCCAGGTTTTTATTATGCGAGGAATGAATCCCATCTGACTGAAATCTGTGGACTTTACCTTTTACAGTATGTAAGTAACTTCCTGTGTCACGGTAAATGAAGAAGAAAAGGTCAAAAATAAATGACTGCATTTAATCATCTGGATGTGAGCAAATCGATATGCATTATAACTGGTCGGCTTAAACTATCCAGAGCAGTTCTAAATGTACATATCTAATAGATGAATGCTTAAAGCTGTTCCTAATAAAGGGCTGAAGTGTCCTTTCATGAGCTAGTTATCTGGTTTCACCCTCTCCATTCTACAACTTAAAAGAGAAAATGGCGACCGCTATGCTAACTCTAGTGGTTTTGCTAGATCTGGGTGTGTGTTGCATCCTTTCTCTCAGTCCTCTGGCCATCCATGAATGTTTATGTAATGGCCACAAATTACTGAGACAAACCCTGAAAATAGACTTCTGTCTGAGGAGAGACCTTTCCGAAAAAAGACAACCACTGGAATGGCGAAACCATCCCCACCACCCGAAGGAAAAAAAGAAAAAAAAACGAGGCATAAGATGAATAAGTGAAACTGAGGGAGGAGGTAAAACCTAATACCTCAAAAGTTTCTTCAATGTCATCACATCGAAATGCTCTTTGGGATGCTCTTTCCCACATTGAAAATGGGATGATTTCTTTTTTCTTCTCTGTGTTTTTTGGTTCCTCGACTTAGCTCAGACACAATTCGACGGCGTGCATTTTACAACAAGGAATGTCTGTGCGTTCGGAAACAGGCAGGATGGCACACTTTCCCACTGGCCGTGCTTCCACCACCTCCTCCTGCTGGAAACACGCACACAAACACGCATCTATATCCACACTCAGCCACATATATATGTGGATAATAAGAGTCCATTAGGCTCAGGTTTTAGCCTACAGCTGCTATGTAAATGGTTAGCACTGCTACACTAATTTAACTAGGACCAAAAATGTCCTAGAGCCTTATCACTCAGAGAAAACAAAGGGCTCTGGACACACTCGCACGTGCACCCACACGCACATGATAAAAGTGTTGCTGGTCTAAGTCAGAAGAGATCTTTTGTTTAAAACAGGGATTCAGACAAAGAGGGTCTTCTCCCTCCCTCTTTAATGCATGTCGGGTGACGGTGGTTGGGGTCGGGAGAGAGGAGGGGGTTTACGGAGTGATGGAGATGTGCGGGTGGTGGGGTTGGTGTTGGAGGGATGGATGACAGGCTGGATTCTCAGACATAATTACCTCCATAAGATCCCATCTCCCTTTCCTTTTTGAGAGGGACAGAGGGAACAAGGAAAGGAGAAAAAAAAAAAGACAGAAAGTGAAGTATGCAGAAAAGGCCTCATGTTTCTGCTTGGTCTGGCTTATGAGGAGCTTTACACATGATGGAGCACAGGGCTAATGGGCGAGGAAACACATAGAAAAACACACCCATGCTTGCACGCACGCACACACACACGCCTCCTGAAAATGCTCTTTGTAGTTAAACAAATGCTCAAATGGTCGAGAGATTCAGAGTTGGCAAAAAAGGGAAAAAAATCGCTGTAACAACTAAGCTTCAGAGGTTGTTAATTTCTCAAAAAGTCCAGCTAAACAAATTGTTCAAATTATCAAACCGATGATGGAATACCCATGACTCGCAATCTGTCATATTTTTCTTTTTTAGCTGTTTTACTAAACAGCTCCATTCAGGACGTAACTTCATTACAGAGCGCAGAGAAGTACAAAAAATATCTAATTTTTCTAATAACTTTTGGACGACCCTCAAAGCAAAATGGCCTCTAAGTCCTCCGTGTTGAGAGGCAATTCATTTATGCCCGCTCTTCTGATGCAAACTGGCATTTTTTATAAACTCAATTTTCTTGATCATTTCTAATTGCACACAGAGAGGGACGGTTTATCTCAGAAATGTGGACACAGTGGGCTTTTTGTCTCTGAAGGACGCAGTTGAGAGGTTGCGGTGAAAAGTTCCTGCTGTTTAGGCCGGGAGTGCTAACTGCTACACATGCAAGGGTGCAAGCGGGCAAGCGAGCACAGAGTTCACTCGCTTCACAACGGTATTTACCAAAGGTAAAGGCGTGAGTTGGCTGGGCCCAGGTTACGAGAATTAAACACTCAAGAGGACAACAGAGACCGACAAGTTCTCAGAAAAACGCAAAGACACACAAATGCACACATACATCGGCAAACCTATGCATTTACAAGCTCACAAGTACTGCATGTACACTCCTGTCTTTGTTCAAAACACCTATATTCTTGCGGTGTGTCTCTCCAGTACCGTATCCTTAATTAGGCCATAAAATCAGCATCAAAATTGTTTAATGAAAGCCATTCACATGTACATAAAGTCCCAAGCATTAGAACTCTTATTCCCAAATGAGCCTATAATTATGTGGCTTGGTGCCAACTCCCAGGATTTAAGAGAAAGATACCGGTCAGCACTTAAATTAATCTTTTTCATACCAGTCTCTAATGAACAGAAAGTGCTCGAGTCAGGAGTTGTAGCCCAGAAAACTAACAGCACACGAATACACAAACAGAGGGTCCTTAAACTGAACGTTGGATGAAAATGTTACCTACTATAAAGCATTTTCCATTGCTGAAAAAAAACCCCATTCGCATCATATATCACTGCGGGAGCAATCGCCTCTCTCGTAAGGCGGGCTAGCGTGTGATGCTAACAGGAACTATTTTGTAATCGGTTAAAAAAAAAAAATCCTAAAAATAAACAACAAATACAACAACACGGATTTTATTAGCAAACTACAGAACAAGAACACAAGCCCAATTTATTCCACTGACTCTCAGTGTTTGATCTCTACTTGACATGGTTGTAACTTTGCTCACTGCGTACACCTGCCAAATACTTATGGGCTACAAGGAAGTAGCCTTTGAAACATTTACCACGTACCATGTGAAAGAATACCGTTGTTCAGAAGAAAGTTATATAGAGTGGGCAAAAGAAGGGCATCCAGAAAAGTGGCTTAGCATTTTGGACGGTGCCAGCGTCCGCTTAAGGTTTTACGCTATCTTCCTCATGGAAATTCACCATGTGCCATCTCAAAGCCAAGGTATAAAATGAGGGTCCAAGCAACAAATTTAGTGCGTTTTAAGAGTGGAACATTGGAAATTTGGTGCAGCGGCCAAATATTGCTTTTGACAGGTTTAAAACCTGCTTGGGCGCATTGGTTTGAGATTTAAAAAGGGAAGGGGAGGAGGACAAAAAAGAAGAAAAAAAAACGGTAAAAGGCCTGGAGAAAAAAATGGACAGGAGCTGGAGGAATAAGCAGGACAAAGAAGGAGAGAAAGAAAGAGAGGAGGGAGGGGGGCAAAAAAGAGGAGATGAGAAAGAAGGGGGGGGGGGGGGGGGGGGGCGGGTTGGTGGCTATGTTAAAATGTAAGGTAATGATTTATCTAAGCATGCTTTTCTGCTGCACCCCAAATCTCACCGAAACTTTGATCCATGTGTAATTAAAACCAAACATTCACCAGCAGCAGTCTCCACTCCAGGACAGGGAGCTCGTCTCCTGTTAATGTGTGTGTGTGTGTGTGTGTGTGTGTGTGTGTGTGTGTGTGTGTGTGTGTGTGTGTGTGTGTGTGCGCTAGGACTCACATATGTTTCTAAGCGCTGGGCCCCCATCTGTTTTGGGAGTATATGTACAGTATAAACAGGACACTTTGGGGAGCGCAGATTCATGGTGGAATATACATGAGCTGACACACACACACACCTAAACACACACACACAGACAGATGTATGGGCTAATGCTATGCTGGAATGCTCTTCAAAATGTGTTCCCCCCCCTTACTTTCCCCATTCCCCCCTGCACTACCACCACACCCCACTCCACCCGCTCCTGCAGGTCAAGCAAAGCAAAAACAAGTTAAGCGCTCATTTTCTCCCGGCAGCATTAACATAGGGATGACTAAATAATGGACCCTGACTCTCTGTCTTCTGGTTTAAATTACAACGCAGCCCCCTCCCCTTACACCCTGCAACCCCTTACCCACCATCCAACCCCCCACTCAAAGAAAAACGATTAATCTTTTTTTTTTTCTTTCTTTCTTTCTTTTTTTTGTCTCTCTGAATGTTTTACAGTTCTGTTACACTTATTAGCTGCTGGCAGGACGGAGACTCTTAAATGAAAGCCAAATTGCTTTGGTCATGAGAAAGGAAATGAAAGCTCACTCCAGGGAGAGACTGTGCAGCCATAGCATACATGTGTGTGAGTAACGTATGTGTGTACAGGCCTTTCACTATGAGATCCTCCCAAGGTGAAATTTCATAATGCCTGCTTGGGATGTCCCTGTGCACGGGACACTGTGTGTGTGTGTATGTCTATGTGTGTGTGTGTGCATGTTTCAGATATAAGAGCAGCAGCCTAATAGGAACAGTATGCTCATTTTGGAGAGATTAGGAGGAATGGACGGGCCTGTATCGAGAGACGTAATCTGGATATGAAGGCCAAAGGAAGGAGGGAATGAAGTACGGAGTGAGAGAGATTTGACAGAAGAAAGAGAGAGTGATGCAAGGGAGGGAAGAGATAGGAAGAGTCTAAGGAGTAAAGATTGAGGAATCTGACTTCAAACAAAGAAAACTGACCACTTCAGCTAATATCAAGGTTTTAAAATCTAAAAAAAGAAGAACAACAAAAATAAAAATAAAAGTGGAAGCCAATAGAAAATGTTAAAGTCAGGCCATGTGTGCACTCCACCAGAAAAAAATAAAAGATGTGACAAAAAGTTAATCCCCAAAGTATTAACTGAAATAGCCTTAAAACTAACAAATATTCTTAAGTATCACAGTTAAAGCAAACAAAGTAGGTTGAAAAAGCACAGACCTTGGCTGCTGGGGCACTCCTTGACATGGAACAGCTCATGAAGGCTCAGCCCATCCTCATCTCCTCCCAGGCCTTGCTGGTGCAGCTGGAGTTTCCTCAGTCCTTCGTTCTGCTGGTGGCGAGCTGAGCGGGCGTGCTGCACCAGGTTGAGGCGGGCCTTGGTGGAGTAGTCGCACAGCGTGCAGTAGTAGACACATGACTCCGGGCTATACGAACTGTCCAGCTTCTGCAAATGCTGTGGAACAGACAAGTAGAGAGTCTGAAGGTTAGATGCATTCACCTTTTAGGGACAGTTCAAAAATTTCAAAGCAGGAGCAACTTCATTGTTTTTTTTCCCAGATATCTTTGTAACATTTTAAACTTGGCCAGAAAATCCTTCCTTCTATTATCCTTCCAGTTGAATTCCAAAAATTCAAACACCCAGAAATCCCACTTGCCTGGTTCTAAAAAAGCCACAAAAAAAGTCAATAGTCAGCATTTCAGTCAGACCCATTATTGGCTACAGTGGTATTATAGATATTTCTGAAAGAAAAATACTAGAGAGCAAGATTCCTGACTAATGGCTCTTTTATATAAGTCTACTGCACAAGTAAAGATCTTCAAGAAGTACATATTTAAAAAAGGTATAGGCATAAAGGCAAGATATAAAAGGGACAGACAAACATGAAACTACCAAACAGAAATAGATATAACTTCTAAGCAGCTGAGCTTAGTTTAAAGACTAACATTTCCAATTAACTGGATATTGTCTAAGTAATGCAAAGACAGAAGCCCCCCCCCCCCCCCCCCCACAAAAAGTCAGACAAGGTGTTGAGTTCAAAACACCGTTTTTGTCTTTAACATGCACATTGTCCAGCTCTCCATATTGTTAGCAGCTGCAGGGGTTTCTCATTCAATGTGTGCTGTCAGTTGCAAGCCCCTAATTTCCACTTGCCTCTTTAATGGCATTGCAGCCATGCAAAGCTACCCCCTACCTCTTGCCCTGCCCTTGGTGCATGTAGGTGCACAAACACCCACACACATGTACACACACACACACACACACACACAGGCATGCACGCACAGCCCCCATCCCACCTTGCCCTACTCCCATACACCCAGTCAAGCCAAGCATATCAAGTGTGCTTCTGTTGTTGCTGCCGGGCTAATGAACAATGCACAAAAACAAAAGACCAGGCCAAGCTTTTATTATCTGATCCTCTGTGAAGGGGAGAAGAGAGAGAGAGAGGGAGAGAAAGAGAGCAACAAAGAGAGAGAGAGAGGGGAAAAGATAGCATGGCAGAGACACAGGGGTGGCTCGCAAAGGTTAGTTTATACTTTGTTAAGATTTATTCATACAGCCATGTGAGAAAGAGGTGCAGGGTTCTGTGCATGAATTAATGCAGATAATGACAAGTGTGCATGTGCTAGCCCTACTGAGTCTCTCACCTCTTCCTATAGGAAGACGTTTCATTCTGGAAGCAAATGAAAAGTTAGCCAGGTAATATTTCCTCCAGAGTATAGTTGCATCAAGCTATATGGAGCAGGAAGAGAGAGAGACTGGAAAAATGAATGTGTGTGTGTGTGTGTGTGTGTGTGTGTGTGTGTGTGTGTGTGTGTGTGTGTGTGTGTGTGTGTGCGTGTGTGTGTGTGTGTGTGTGTGGTGGGAGGAGTGGGTCGCAGGTGTATGAGTTCTAACCACCCCCCCTCCTCCTTTGACAAACAGGGATTAGCAACATAGCTACAGCCACTAACACATCTTTTCTCTCTGTCTCTCCCTCTTTCTTTCTTTTGTAGGAAATCTTGCGAGGTTTTTCTCACGAGACGGTGGGACGTCCCCTCGCAGTCAGAGGCCCTTTCAGAAGTCTTAAGTTTTAATTAAGTCGGAGTTGTCAGAAGAAAGCTCCCCTAGTCCAGAGCTCAGGGCCATTAATTACAGCTATCTTTGTTTCTCTGTGAAAGGAGGCCTCCCTCGCTCTTTTCTCTCTCTCTCTCTCTCTTTCTCTTTGCTTCTTTTCTTTCTTCCCCTCCCTACCTCGCAGGAAAACTGGGCTGTCGAGCCTCACTGTGGAAACACACTTTTGCTACGGAAGCAAGCACGCATATATCACATGCATAAACAAGAAAGTGTGACGTCATGGCTTTTCTTTCAATATGAACTTTTCAGCGTTTCTTTATAAACACTGGCATTAAACAGGAGGTGCTCAAAGTACCTTCTGTTGAAAACGACCTCTCAAAGCAATGCCATATGCTATACAGCATATGTAAAAGCCCGTGTAGTTGCACACATTCTGACTGTCATTCATCCTCTGATCAATTAGGACAACCACAATATCAAAACAGGATTAGCTTGGAACTGGTTCTTTCTGAGCTTAACCGTATCTGGACATTTAAACACACTTTTATTTTAACGTCATTCTGATAGGAATGGGGCCCAGCTACAGTTGAATGAAGCTGAAAGCGGGGCTCTTAGAGCTGAATAGAAAACTGGTAATCAAACAAAGCCTTTCTTTCCTCTTGTGACAACCTCGAGAAGTATGTTAAGAACAGCCCCATATGAAGACCATGCTAGAATTGGAAAGTGTGTGAGCACACATGGCCATAACAGTTAAGAGTCTTATCAAGAGAGGCAGAGTTTCAGAAAATACTTGATGGCTTAAACTGGTTCCTAATGGCAGTAGGAGAATTGTAGCGCTTGTGGCCTCAAACACCACACATCCTTTACTGCTGTAAGTTACATCGTAATGTTTTTAGGATGTGAGGCTTCAGCTGAGAGAAGCTGAATGATATACTTTAGGGTTGAATTGGGATGCCAGATAGGTTTAGACCTAATATTAATTCTTCCCCCATCAGCACATTCCAGAGGGTTTGTTTAAGACCTAAACTAGAGGGCTGTCTGTCGCTCTCTGGCACTCCGCAGGCCTGAAATGCAGGCGGTCTGGTGATCACAGGCCAGAACATCCATGATTTATGAACTTTTAAAGGAGCACTTTGACTCCTGCCAGGCGTGGGCTGTGTAATGCATATTCAAACACACAAACACACTGTTCCTGCTCCTGGGTTTGTGCCCCTGTGTGTCTACTTGCAATGTGCATGTAATTTATGCTGCTGCTGATCTGTATGTGTGTATACGCACATTCGTATCATATCGAGCGTCTTTGCGCAGAATGGCAAAAAGAGCCATCCTTGTCAATATGGCACCTGTCCAGCCTGCCTGGTGGTTAATTGTTGGGGATTAGTGTTTGGCAAACAACCAAATAAGCCAACACTCCCTGTGGGCCAATCAAAATCAGCTACACAGCACTCCCTGGGTGGATCTAAACAGGGCAGAGACATCTCTAGATGGCAAAGGGGGTACATGCACACACATAAAACCCCTTTCAGTCATCGAATATGCCACATTGCTGGCTTTATCAATATGTTATTGTCAATTGTCAGTATCAATTCTAATAGTGTGACTAGCGGTGAGGGAACATTTAGTACTCTCCACTCAAGCTTGATTTAGACTTCTGCGGGAAATCTACGTCCTAACTTGCGTAGTGACCAGAAATTCCTTTAAAAATTTCTTTAATTTACCGCAAATTTACTGCAAACGTCCACGTCACTACTGCCTGACATGTAGTTACATTTATAGTAAAGCTCACATATGAGAGCAAGAGTGGCTCTCTCAGTATGTGTTTCTCTGGTGTTGCAGCAAGTGATCGTTACCGTGGACCCAAAAAGGGCTCAGACAGAAAGCGAGAGACAGAGAGATCCCTCTTCTGGTCAGGGAATTGCAAAAATATATCATTGTGGCAAACTGAAAATAGAAATGCGTGTGAGGTAACATTTAAATATGTGCATGTTACTGTTGTGTTGCAATATGTAGATATATATGTGAATGTTACCAGGTTTGAGCGAGTGAAGACCGAAAGCGACCAGGGTGCTCACTCAGACATTAGCCGAAACATTAAAACACAAGGAGTGCTTGTCTGACACACACACACACATCACAATGTAAATTACAATACTCAGGACTTCCCATTCGGCTGTCAGAAACACAAGACAGTCAATGCTGTCAGTGACTTACACACACACACACACACAGATGCAAAAACACCCTGGGACTTGTTTTTGGGAGAGGGGAGGAGAGTCAGTCTGACAGGTAAAGGAAGCTCCCTGGTGTAGCAGTTTGCTGCTGCTGCTGTGTGTGTGTGACTGAGGACGACAGAGGACTGCATTCATTATGCAGAATGAGATGTTTACAAAACACCTTTCTCACACACAAGTAAACACGAGAACACACACATCTTCCCCTCGGCTCGCTGCCTGGGTTTGCGGGGAAGGATAGCGGCGCTGCTGTCTCGTATCCATTTGTTCTATCTGGGGTGACAAAGCTGCCTCATTAACTGAATTCTTAATAAGCCAAGCCAAAAGACATCTCCTCACAACTTCTTTTATCTCCCTGTGCATGTACGAGTACGTGAAAGAGCGCGTGTGGGTATAATTTCAATCCACCGTTTCTTTTTTTGCTCTATGACTGTGCGAATGTGTGCGTGCGTTTTTTTATGCATTAGTAATTTTAACTCCACATTTTTTTTGATATTATCTCATAAGTATTTTTTGCGTCTGTCTATAATTTCAGTCGGGCGTTTTTTCGTGTTGTTTTTTGTGTTTTTTTGTCTTTGCCTGTGATTGTGATGCGTTCTCTGGTAACGTGGAAAATAAATTCAAAAGTAGAACCAGGCAGCGGGGTTGCATTTTTCCTCCATAAAGCAAATGACAAATTAGAGTATTCGGTACAAACAGGACTCTTTCCTGTCATTAAGTGTAGAAACAGGCAGCTAATGAATACATGCTGAAAGTGAGAGGTCTCCGCCACAGCGGTTATGCCTTAATAACCAGTGCTGTGTGCATGTGTGTGCGTGCGTATGTAAAGAAGTGCATACATTCAGTTTTGTTTTTGATTCCTCTGAGAGTGTGCACATGCATGCAAATGTACACCCCGCACATTGTGAAAATAAAAACCTCTTTATATCTTTTCATCTGTATCTCCTCTTTTTTGGGGGGGAGCAGGGAGTTTTGTTGGTTGTACCTATACCCCCCCCCCCCCCCTTTTTTTTTAAGAACGTCACCAGCCTCCAGTGCTATCCCCTGGGCCCCTGAGGGCCATCAGAGACAAAAACAGCCCCACTTGGCCCAGCAAACAACAAAAGCATGTATTGTTCCTTGAAAGTATTTTAAACACATACCAGTACTGCCTGGAAGGCTGCCAAGTGTAGAATTCCATCAGTGCTACCAGCTCCCTAACACATGTTACTGCTAACCGACACTCAGCCCCCAAGACATAGATGTAACGCAAGATTGCTGCCAATGGATTCACTGGCAGACTGCACTGCTCAAAAGACTTGCGGAGAGCCCAGGTATGTGCCACCTTCCTTCCACAGATAAAGAAAACAGAGGCGGTGGTAGAGAGTCAGCGTCAGTGCTGCACAGACACAATAAATTAATATGCATATAGAAGTGCAAAAAAAAGTGCTGAGTGCACATGCACCAATTTACACACACACTCAGTGTGCGTCTGCAGTTACCCTCTCCTACAAAGCCACAGTGTGTAATCTAAAGATTCAACACAAGGCACTCCCAGCACACCTGAATCCAACCGACTCGACCTTCTTTTATTTCCTGATGGTCATCTTTCCTTTGCCTCCTGCCCAGGCTCTCATTTTCATAAATGCAAAAGAAAATATTTCCAAGAGCTAAATTGGCTCTCCTGTTTCTCTGGCTGCTGGCAATCACATGTGATCACAGCTCTGGGGCCGATCCATGAGGTGCAGGGGCCTGTGGATGAGCTTAGCTTAGGTCACCCAATAATAATAAGCATTCATCTCATAATCACTGCCAAGACAAATAAATGAATTATCACAATGAGTCTTTCATACGACATTTTCTCCACTTCTGTGCTGTCTCCCTGTCTCCCTGTCTCTTTCTCTCCCTTTCTCTGTTGCTCCTTACTTGTTCTTTCTTTCTTCACTTAATTTCTTCCTTCTTTACTATTTGCAGACAAATAGCGATAGAAGTTAGTAAGTGCACGGTGGCACGGTGGTTAGCACTGTTGCCTCACAGCAAGAAGGTCCTGAGTTCAATTCCACCATCAGGCCGGGGTCTTTCTGTGTGGAGTTTGCATGTTCTCCCCGTGTTTGCGTGGGTTCCCTCCGGGTACTCCGGCTTCCTCCCACCGTCCAAAGACATGCAGCTTGTGGGGATAGGTTAATTGGATAATCCAAATTGCCACTAGGTGTGAATGTGCGAGTAAATGTGAGTGTGAATGGTTGTCTGTCCCTGTGTGTTAGCCCTGCGACAGACTGGCGACCTGTCTAGTGTGTACCCTGCCTCTCGCCCTATGACAGCTGGGATAGGCTCCAGCGCCCCCCCGCGACCCTGAAAAGGATAAGCGGATGGATGGATGGAAGTTTATAAGTGAAGTGTGTAACTGACATAAAGATCAATCTGAAGTTCACACCTACCTGACCTCTAGTCTCCCTCCTAAAACACAACATTGCTAAATTATAACACAATTAACTTCTTCTTGTCCTGATCAGTGGACAGCAAGGAAATTAACGTGTAGTTTCAAAAATTGCAGATTACAAAAGACAAAGACACCAGAGCAGATCTTCCTTACTCACTTAAGCTCAAGTGTATGTGTGTTGGGTGTCTTGAAAGCCAGCTCACCTCCATCCCCCATGAAAATGGATCAGTATTTACATTAGCATTAGATTTAGACAGCATGGCTCAGCCACTTACTGCCTATTAGCTATCCTGACCTTAGCCCATTAGGGTCTAAAAGCCCCCCGCTTGTCTCCATCACCACCAGGTGAGACTGACCAGACCTCCCTATTTCCCTAAACCATTGTGCCACTGATTTTATCTTTTCCACCGACTCAGAGTAGGAGACAGATCGTGAAATGCTGAGAAGAAGATCACTGAAGTGCTAGCATGCTTGTTAGCCTGTTATATTTTATACTGCCAGTGTGCTAAGACTTTCGGGTAGGGCTAATCTTTTTCCATTTTCCCAACACACCAAGATGCTTTTGAGGAATCAAAGCAAGTTCTAATTGACAGGGTCTACGAAAAACACGAGTAAAAGGGTTCCAAATCTGGGACTTTAGCTCATTTACCTGTATCATCTAAGAAGTTTGCGCTACACGGTTGTTGTTCTGTTTAACTGAAACTGAAAAGGAAGAGAAGGTAAAATAATTTTGGTGCTAAAAGGATCAGTGACTTTTTGCCAAGTTTGTTTTGCTTTGCTCTGCTGGTAGTGGGGACTTGCTACAAAAAAAATGTCTCCAAGAGAAAGTGTGACAAAAGGAATGACAGAAGCATACAGTGAACAACACTAAGCGAAAGATTTGATGATACACGGGGTGAAGAAAATCTGTGACAAGGAGAACAAAAGAACAAGAGAGGGAAGAATCTAGACGAGTGTAGCTGGGTTCAAATCACTAATTACACATTCCTGAGCCTGTGAAGGGGAGTATTGTTTTCCAGTTAGCCCCTATCCTGTCGCATGGTTTCACTTAGCACAAAACAAAAGGTACAGGGAACAAAACACAAGCCTAATACCAGGCCCTGCTAATGACAGAGAAATGGGAGAAATTATCCCTGGGGTGGATCCTCGTGAGAAAATGGCTAGTGATTACTGGACAAAAGGGAGTTCATTTTGAAACTGTCACAAAATGGCAGACTGCCTGCTTCTTTCTTCTAATGGTCGTATTTATCAAATAGATCTGCCTTTTAATGCTTTTTTGATAGACATATCACTGTGCCCATCTACAACTATAGATTCTACATAGTGGTATATATAATGAATAATCAACTTCATAACAAAGAAGCATACAATTGTCCTTTGTATGCTTACATTACACATTCCAATTTAAAAAAAACAAAACAGTGTCAGGTCTTATTCCTTGGAAACAATATGAAAATGTGGCTTGTTGTGCAGAAAGGCTGCGTCCAGGTGTGTGTATGTTAGGCTGGTCTGTCTGCCAGGAACAGCACAATGAATGTACCTCTTCAGCAGACATGTTTTGCATATTGCCACAGGAAATCAGGTGCCTTGCAGGTGACCTACAACGTGGCTCACTTGATCCGCCGCTACTATTTTTATACAGAGTGCGACCATTTCTTTAGCAGTCGACATCAAAACTCTCCCAGTTAAACAATTTGGAGATATGTCACACAAACTCAGTCATTGAGCCCTGCATTTGCCAAGCTGGGTTCTTCTTTTGCTTCTGTTCCAGCAATGAAGAAGACTACCAATTTTTGCAAGAGACAAGGGGCGGCGTGAGGGTAAGCTGATAGCGGTGGCAGCACTGGGCAGAGTTGCCTAGCTAGTAGTGTTTGCCCAGGCCCCAGCCATCTAAAGGAAGGATATTGTTTTCCCCTGAAAAAGCCTCAGCCGCAGTCCGCATACCAGCGTCCACTCAACATACCAATGGGCTCTTTGAAGATTACTCAAATGTTTGCCTTTGTCCCCCCTCCCTCTGCTCCTGCCCCTAGTCCTATCCTAAACTCCTGCCAGAATGAGGAAAAGAGGAGAAAAGGGCAGCGGAAAAGGGAAGAAACAAAAAAGTCTGACTTGTATCTTCAGAAAACAATTGAAAAACGATACCGTCCTCTGCTGCACTCACGATACAAAATGGCTTCTGTAAACGACGGGCAGCTACTGAAAGGAAATAACAGCACTCTGGCAACCAGCACAGCGAATCCAGACACAAACAACAGAGAAGAGCGGCGTAATAATGTGTGACAGGTGAGGCACAAGGATCCAAGTCTCCCACCTGTCTGTCGATAAAGTGTGACATGCTTTTACAGGCGCTGCTCGCAGTCAGAAGTGAATATCATGATTCGAATCGGTTAATTTAACTAAATGTGCTGGAAACTACCCTCCCACCTCCACACCCCACGCACCCCCCAATACACACACACAAACCACATTAATCCTGAACAAGTAAGTGGGCTTTCTATCAGGTCTATTTCAAAGCATTAGGGATTACCTCGCAGAAACTAAGCTGCTTGAACTCACAGGAGGTCAGCGGTATTGTGCTGCCGCAAAGATGGAAGGCCAGTGGTAGAGACGGATAGACAGCAGGACAGGTCAGCTCCCCTTTCTGCAGCTCTCCGGCAACATCCCTAAATCCTTCTCCCTCCTTCTTTCTCTCCCTCTTTTCATCCCCGTCTCCCTCTTTCACCGTATAATCGAATATCTCCCACTACTTATCTATTCACTGAGCACCTAATGGTTAAAATCAATTACAGCTGGAATGCTGAAATACCGAATACGGGTCCACATGCTGATAATGACACAAAGAGTGTGAGAAGGAGAGAGACGGCAAAAGAGAGAGAGAGAGAGGGTGACTTGGGACCGTTCCAAGGGAGTAGCACAATTACCTCCAATCGATCGATTATTGATTTGAAGGGCGTTGAGGAGTATTTCAGTTCAACTTTGTCCATATCAATATCCTGATAGCTTCATGAGAGGGAAGAAGCACGGCTGCCTAAATACCATTTTTAAGCTGATGTAACGTTTTAGACTATTTCAAGAACGGAGCTACAAAAAAAAAGAGGCTACGATTTTTCCTGTCAGCTTTCTTGCAAATTAAGCGCACATTTTTAATGTCAGGTGATTTCAAAAGTAAAGCTAATGAACTTACACAAAAAGTATTTATCTGATCTCTCTGCCATGTGATCTGTCTGAGGCTGCTCTGATCAAATCAATGCATCAAAAGTGGAGACAACACGCCCCCGAGAGATCATGTTTGAGCTCATGCGCCTTCTTTGATTATTACTTTGTTTTCAGTTGTTTTTCTTCTTCTTCTTTCTTTTTTTCCCCTAAACAAGCTTGTGTCTTTGTCCTAACAGGATGATCAAGACCCAAGAGAAAGGCGAGGATAGGGCGGAGTTTGGGATATTTAAAAAAAAAAGGTTAGAGGAAGACAAGTGTGTGAGTAGGGGGCATGTGGATGGAAAACGGGAGGAGGGAAGTGTGTATCTGAGCGTCTGTTGGGATATAGTGAGGGTGGGAATGTTAAGACGAGGGGAAAAAGACAAAAAGGAAAAGAAACTTCTGGTAACTCCTTTGTTCCCACATCCCAGCAATGCTCCCTTCCTTCTGGTGGTCTGGAAGACACTGACCCCCCCCACTCCTTCTGCACACTTCACAATCCCCCCCCCCCCTCTGCTATCGTTCCCATACCTGTCAGCCTCGATCTGCTTCACAGTCCCCTGCACATGGACGCGGCCCAAATGACCCACACCTCAGAGGGGTGCAAATGATTATGAAAGGGATCACATCTAGCTATTAATATGAGAAAACCAGCTCAGTCTGTTTTTCTGTGTCACACACAGAAAAAAGAAACACACGCACATGAACACACCTAGTCAACAAACTCATCAAAAAGTCAAGAATTTGAGGTAATTTAAGAGGGGAAATTAAACATTACATATGAGTGTCAGTCAAGAGCTGGACCAAAGCTGGACATTACGCACCCACACCCACAGATGTGTGTATAAACACTCGTGTTCTGCCGACCATCTGGTAAAGGCGTTGGAGGGAGAAGGGGCGAAACTCTTATTAATATCTATGAGGATTATTTGGCAGAAGGGGGGAGGGTGGGGAAGCCTGTCCATTCAAACCTCTCCGTCAAACAGAAAGCTACAGCTACAGAGTTCACACACACAAACACACCCGTGCACACACACCTGCTTTTGTGCTTTAATTAGCCGCTACCCTCCATCCTCCCTCCCCCACCCACTTCACCACCCCCGGACCTCTGAAAGATTTCTATTGTAATCTCCATGCAGGTGAAAGAGGAGATGATTTGAATAATCTACTAACTGGCATCAGGAAAAAAGAAAAAGAAAGAGGCACGGACAACCTTTCTGGCAAAAAACAACAACCAAACAAGACAAAAAAAAACCACACAGAGGTGAATTAATTTATCTGCTCAGGTGCTGAACTCTTGTTGGCATCATCTGTCTCCATGACAGAATATGAAAATCTATATCTAGCAGTCAAGTAGCATCTAGCGTGAAGTGGCTGAGAACATTCCTTTTTGAAGAGAACAGCAACTCTTTAAGTCTGTCTGCGAGTCTGAGACAAGGACACTGTGATCAAGAGCCTGTGTCTGGAACAAGCGTACACGGGCTCAAGTGGGAATGGTAACTTGATGACTACAATTGTGAACGAGTGCGTCTCTATGAATGTATGTAACGCTATACCTCTTTATGGACATATGAATTTAAGAGTGTGCGCGCGTGTGTGTGTGTGTGTGTGTGTGTCATAAACGGTGCCATGCATTTGAAATAGATCCAGTCTCTTTTCTATTCCGGGTACCAGCACAATGACTTTTTATGCAAATCTATGGGAGTCAATCTCCTGTCCATTTCCCCATCACACAAGTCCAAATGACAGTCCAATAATTTGGGCTGCATATATATAGGGCCATTTGATTTTCAAATGAGAGTGGGCAGGGTTGACCCTTGCTAATAGCCAAGGCACAGTGGTAGACTTAATATCACAGATCACAATATCACGCAAGCGCAGCTACCTCCATCAGAGAGAGATGGAAGAAAATTAAATGTGAGGAGGGGGTGGGGGTGGTGGAGATAAAAGACTGAAAAAAGGTCCCTCAGTTGATAGAAAAAGCAAGAGAGAGAGAAAGAAAAAAAGGGGGCAGAGAGAGGGAGGGAGAGCTACAAAGAAGATGATGAAAATGAGAAAAGGGAGGCGTTTGGATGCATCTACAAACCACAGTCTCCTTTCCTCATCTTCTTACTCCCTACTCACCCTCCTCCCATTACAGCCCTTGTTTAATTCCCCCCACCCCCTGATTCCCAGCCATGGTGTTGCCAAGAGGATCATGGGTAATGAGATGGCCTATCTGCTGCTCCCCAGGGGAGAGATAGAAAAAGAGAGAAAAAAAAAAGAGTCAGAGACAAAACAAAAAAAGGGCTGGTAAGACCGAGTTTGTGAACGAGTGTTTGAGCGAGAAGGAGAGACAGATGTTTAAAGAAAGATGCTTTCTATTATTTTTCTTTTCCTCTATTTGTCACACTAACAACCGACTACTAAATCTGAATATCCTTTCTCTTCCGATCGCCATCATAAAAAGTAAAAGAAAAAACAAAAAAAAACGTTTTATGACCTCGAATTTCTGAGTTCAAAGGAGATGGCGAGGGAAGTAAAGGAAGGGGGAAAATAATGAAAAGGAAAACAGAGATATGGAAAAGTGCAGTGGACCCCGGAGGTCCATTTCCGCTTGAATTATGACGGAAAGTTGGATAGACTGACAGCGGTTGAGGACAGTTAAGATTTACTCAGACAACCATCTGAGAAACAGGTGCCATGGCTTGCAAGACACACAAAGTGTGTGTGTGTGTGTGTGTGTGTGTGTGTGTGTGTGTGTGTGTGTGTGTGTGTGTGTGTGTGTGTGTGGTCCTTGACCATGCCACATTGACCATGAACATTCTCAACTCCTAATGACCCAGGGGCAAGCCCAGATCTCAACCTCAAAGACGACACACACACACACACACACACACACACACACACACACACACACACACACACGGACTACAAACTAAACCCCCTACTTAGCCAGGCAGCACTTGTGAATGGCACTGACAGATTTACCCCCGTCTCCATGTTTATTAAGCCCAGTGTTTGTTATTAAAAATCAGCCATATATCATCATATTCAGTGGTAAGCCAAACACAAGTGCTTCCAGCAAAGGACACGCTATGCTACAACACCATTTAGTGCAGAACTTACCTCACAGGCTGCCAGCATACAAATGCTATTTTAAAACATCTTCTATTTTGTTGTTTACATTATTTGTAGGGGGATAAAGGTTTGCACTGGACAGCTGTGATAATACCTGCGAAGCGAGGTTCCATACTCACATCAGCTAAATTCTATATTAGGAGATACTGTGTAGAAAAAAACAACCTGAGTGGTACCAACCAGCCCTGATCACTTTCCCTATATTTCTCCTCTAAAGGGGATGAGGTGTACTCCTCAGTTATTCCATGTAAGGCCTGTAACTTCCTGCACCACCTGCTGTGCCCTGGACACCAGATGACTTGATGTCCATGTGCTGCTAATGTAATTTCCCTCTTGCTGTTTGAAAGTCTGGAAAAAAAAACCCTTTCAAACTCTCAGTTCCCCTCAGAAGTACTCCATTGCTGCGACAAAGCAGCCATAAAATCTCCTGAATATGCTTTTTGTTTGTATCTTCAAATGGTTTCCCATGCCATAAAGATATTCTGTGTTTCCAAAAAAATCCAGATGGTAAAGTCGTCAACACTCGGATCTTTTATGCGCCCGGCCAAGCTACCTCTATCCCCATGTGCTTTTCACCTCTGCCAATACATAAAAGGAGAGGTGTTTTTCTGGTCAAATAAAGAAATGATTTTTTTTTCCCTCTGCACCGCTCTCTACTCTGTCTGTACTTTCTCTCTCCCTCACGCTTGGCTTTACCACCACATGTCCAAGGGTAAAATAGAGGAATTTCTGCCAAAGGCATTAAAAGCGGCATCTGTGGAACAGATTTGTGGAGGCCCTTTGGGGGTAGGTGGGTGGCTAGATGGGATGCAGGGGTACATGGGTGCACTGAGGGGGCACTGGATGACCCTCTCTTGCCTTGGCTGATCTTGTGCTTCTGCGTGCCTAAAAAGATGCTCCGCTGCATAACGTAATGTTTCTTGGAAAGCAAAAATATGAACAAAAGCAGGAATATGTTCAGGCGCACCCCTTGGTTCCGTTTCTGTGAAGCTTATTCTGTTTCTTGGGTTTTGTACATTTAATCACAACTGTTATAAATAGCTTTTTGCTTGATTAAATGGCTGCCAGTGTTTAGTGTAGCCTTGGTAACCTAACTGGCTGTTGCCTCATTTTAAATCAACTGAAAGAGCAGGCAAAAGTTGCTCAGCACTTTCAAACACATGTTCGCAAAGGCACACACACACCCACACACACACACACACACACACACACAGGGTAAAGTTTTCCTATGACAGTAAAGAGACTTGATTTGAGTCATCTAATCAAGCTGATCTTATAGGTTAGGACCTTGGCTAATGTGGGCCAATGTGCAAGCAGCATTTGCTCATAATTTAAAAATGTTCCTTGAGTAGAGACATCTCCAACTCATCCCATGCCAAGTCCAGCCCCCTTTTTTCCAGGCTGCTGGACAATCCTGTGACAATGTGTACATCCTGTTGAAGTGAAGACTGTTTTAAATAACCCCAAGAATGCCAATGTGATTAATCCAGTTTAGGCATGAAAGTGTAAGGAAGAATCAGTTGCAGATTTTCAAATAAATGTAATTCCTTTAAGATTACTATGCGACACAGTGCACACACACATACACAACGCATGCACAATAAATGATGATGACTGAAGTCTGTAAAGTGAGGCTGCTTCATAAACACAATTTTGCAGATTCAAATCATAAAAACTTTATCGCACATTACGTCTTTTCTGAGTTTCGTGTTTTCATTGTTGGCCAAATGCAGTTGGATTTTTATTGTTGCTTAAAAATACAAAAAAACCAGCTCTAGTTTGAAAATGAGAGGACAGAACTGTCCTTTTATTATTGTACTTATTATTATTCTACAAATATGGGTTTATCCCTGTAAAAATAAAAATATATTTCTGTCAATAGGATCTTATTTTCTACACGTTCTAACCCCTGTTGCCTCCACGTTTAAGAAACAACACGCTCAAACACCTCCCACTGCCAAATGTTGAATACAGTAATAAAGAAATCCTCATTAATGTAATGCACTTGATCCAGGCCTGTAGGTCAAGGCCTTGGAAATGTAATAGCATCCTATTAAAACGAAGGAGAAGTCTAACAAATTAAATCTACTTAAATATATAAAGTGGCAGAAAGATGCCAAATATTGGGCATATTGGAATTTCCTTAGATTAACTTTTTATTATTTATTGCTCTGAGTGCGAAGACTTTAATTAGTTAAGTAGCTCAATTAATACAGCTCTGACAGGAAACTAGTGTGGTAATGCTGTGGTAAATTAAAACTGAATAATTAAAGGTAAAATAAACAAAACAAGCTACAGTTCTGGTGCAAGATGATGTAACCAACAGGGTGTTTCTTTTATAAATAATCATAAAAATTATTGTAGTTATATAAATTAAAGTCAGATTTAACATTTCATAGTTAATCTATCATTTTATAATATTTCAAAATATAAAACAGGCTCGAAATAATTACTGCATAAAATGTCAGGTTTCTCCTGCGTCTGATTGAGCTTCACATAAAGTCAAATATCAAGAGTAACATGAATAGTGCTGCTATTGTTGGCACTGTCATTAGGCCCTGACAATGAAGGGGGAAAAATATTTCTCTGCTGGTACTTCACTTGTGAAGGATTAAAAGGAACTACAGTGCCAGCTGATAACAGACAGGAAATATACCCGTATCAGATGGGATCTTCCTCGGTACTCTTGCACTGACCTTTTCCATCTTTGTCATTCCACTCTCACGGGAACTTTATATGTGTGTCACACTACGCTTAGGAGAGTGGGGTCATTTGTTTTGAACCAAAAACAATAAATAAACAAAAAATAAAGTATGTGCTCTCTGAATCGCGTGTCCTTGCTAGATCTGCATTAACATGAATTCTATTGTCTGTATTAGGCTGCATGTCATGAGATGTAACATCGGTGTCCTGCAAAAAACACAGAACCATATGTTTTTTTGTTTCTTTATAAATTATCTTCAGAAATTCATTTTCAGCCTCACTCATAGGCAGTGTTGTTCTACTGCTTGTTTGCTTATATCTTAGCAGGGCCAAAGAGCTGAGATTAACGAACTGGTTTTTGCAGGACACGGCGTGGGTAAATAGTGTTTTTACCTTATAGAGGCGGATGGCAGATTCATGCCTCTGGTTGGTGGCATGTAGCCTCAGTTTATCCACGCTATTGCTGTAGTAGTCACAGGCATTGCACTTGAGGTGCACAGGGTTGCCAATCGCCACACATTTTAATCTCCACTGGTTGGCCTTGCCACCCTCTTTGATGTGAGCCACCAGCTGGTGCTTCTGCATGTGCTTGTCTGTCTTGCAGTGCAGCTGAAAGTTGGCCTTAAGCTGAGTGTTGTAGCTGCAGAGCTTGCACTGGTAGACATCGCCGACCACGCAGCGCCACTCCTCTTCGGCCAAAGAGCGCTCGGCATTGACGTGGGCGTTGAGAGCCTCCAGGCTGTCTGTGGAGTAGCAGTTGCATACTGCGCACTGGTAGAGGCGCAGCGAGGGGTCGTTGATAGGTGGCGACAAGGAGGACAGAGAGGGATCTGATGAGGACATGCCCCCGATTCCAGCTGAGGAAACCAGGGACAGGTCGTCTGCCATCAGCTGACCGCTTGTAAGACGCAACTCTGCTGATAGGTCATTATTCACTAAGGATAAAATTAGAGAAAATCTAGGTTAGACTGTTGGAAAGGAGTTGAGATGGAAGTGTAAAAGGTAAAACCTCAAAAAAGGATTAAATACTTGAAAGCACACAATGATAACATGTCAGACAGGAGGCAGGCAGCAAGCACAGCAAGAGGAATGTTAAAAACAAAGTAATGTGACAAAAAGCCAACGCTATAGTAAAAATGAAAGCTTGGAATGCATATGGAGCGATAAAGGATAGAGGTACAAAAAAAGGGGAAAAGATTTTTTTTTTTATTAAATGAAATTAAGTGTGGAAAGCGAAGTGAGTCTTTGCAGGCCTCTTTCACACAAAAGGATTTGATAAAATAAAGCCTTGCAGAGGACTAGGGCTCCTTACAAAGTCTTGTCTATAAAAAACCTTAATAGGATTGAATCAGGATCAATTACAATCATCCTTTTCAACTTGCTAACTCGCTCATCAGGTAGCTTTAATTACTGGTCTCAGCTGTGGTGGGACAACGGCTGCAGGGCTCCAGTCTTTTCTCACATACGCACAGATTTTTGAAAAGCTGATCAATGCTTTACACAGTTTTTTTTTCCTAAAAAAGGCCATTCATACAAATGTAATTAACACTTTCGTTTGATCCCTTCATTGTCCCTTTATGTATGGTACCAAAGCTCATACTGTGTTTTTAAGTGTATAGAGGTATTAACAATTACACATCATTTAAATCTTTTCTACATAATTCATTCAGATGGCCAAATGTGTGTGATATGTGTGGGTGTGCACTGGATTAAAAAAGCACACGGACGCAAGATAATGTGAAAGTATCACACTGTTTGTCATTTAGAAGGTGCATATAAGTGTCTATCTGGGTATCTATCTATACACACAGACACATATATATATTAAAAACCTATCTATGTATGCAATGGACAGCTGTGCTCACTATAGGGAGCTGTCTGTTATCACTGTAATTCACTGAGAGTACATCTGCTAGCTGGGCTGTGACCTCCACACTAGAGGAGGGAGTGGGTGTGCAACACTGCGGGGTCATTGTTAAATCTCTCTCACTCCTACGGGAATCCGCTTCCTACTGTGTGCGAGTGTGTGTCTGTGTACATGTGTGCTAATGTGTGTGTTCTCTCCAGGGTGAGCAAAGGTGGGGTGGGGTGTGTATGGTGGGGGATTAAGCTGACTTAAGAAAATTACAAATGAAAGATTAAGAATAATTCTCATGTGGCATCTCATAATCATTTTTTAATCAGTGAGAGCGGTCAAAGAAAGGAGACAATGACAGAGGGACAATATGAGAGCAGAGATAAGAGCCAAAGAGAAAGAAAAGGGGGGCAAGGGAATGGGGCCAAGGCTAAAGATGGGAGCAGAAAAAAGGAAGGTGAGAAGGTGTAAAAAAGATAAATAAAAAAAATCAACAGAAAGAAGAAAATGCAGAGAGATAAAAAAAAAAAACCTAGATAGCATCAGATATATGAGATAAAACAGAATAACTGGCCCAGTGATAAATGAGCAGAAGTGAACTGAAAGAATAAGCTTGAGGCCAAAAATTCAAAACAGGAACTTTCTCACATCATAAGCAGAAATATCCTTTTTCCTGCCATTTCCCATCTCTTTTTTTTGTTTTGCTTTGTTTCAAATTTAGTACCACTCACCTAGACCAGATCCGAGAGCGGCAGCGGTTGCAGGATCTAGCTGAAAGGGGTTGATCATCATCTGAGCGTCTGGGCCACTGCTGCTGGCTGGGTTCTCCAGTTTTACACCCGCAAGGCCCATGTTTTGAGCCAGGTAGTACTGGTAAAGCTCTGCCTCAGCTGGAGCCAGGCCCAGATGGAGGCTGTGTTGAATCTGCTTCATGTTCTGCTGCAGCAGCATCATGTTGTGCATGTGCTTCTCGCTGGTCATGTGGATTCGCAAGTTTCGTGCCACATTGGTCTCGTAGTCGCAAACCTGTTAGAAGAAAAGTGGAACAATATAAGTGTATTAGGAAGTCTAACTCTGCCAGCGTGATTGTTATCAGCAAAGCACTTTTTTCCCACTTAGAATTTCATGAAAACAACAGCTAACAACAAAACAGGACATGAAAGCATTTTATTACCATGGTTATGGTGATGAAGACTAGAATGTATAAGAAATTCCATTTTAAATTTGAAGGTCAGACGATGTGGCCAAGAAAAATAATAGACACAGTGACGCATAGGGAAATAACCGCCTCATTGTGCGGGCAGTGCAACAAGGAAGTTGGTATGTTGCTGCCACGGCGCTACAATGATGCTCTGTTTGTTTCATTACCTCACAGCGCCAAGTGGGCTTCTGTTTGGGCTTGGATGGTGAGGGTGCCCCACAACCTCCACCAAGGCTTGCACTGGGCACAGGGTTGGCATGGTTGTGGTTGTACTGTGCTTCACTTCCACCATTCTGGAGTGTTTGCACGTTGTTCAGATGCTTGTCTGACTGCATGTGGATGCTTAGGTTGCCTTTGGTGGTGGTTGAGTAGTTGCATACCTATAAGAGAAACAAACATTGGGAATTAATATTAATAATAGTAATGATGTATGATAAACATTAAATACATCAATGACAAATAATAGTTGTTTTTTGATTTGTTGTTCAGCACTATAATTCAAAATGTATCCTTAAAGCTACAATGTATGTTGAAGAAAAGAGAAAATAACATCCAACTGCCTCTTTTCCCTTTTTAATTCCAAACTTTTTGGAATTTTGGGTAAATCAAAAATAAAATATAATATTATATTATAATCCACGCAAAAAACAAAAACAAACCATAAGCGAAACGCTCCTTATTTGACAATTTCACAAAATTAAAAAAAAAGAGGGAAATGGAACTCCACAGACATGAAACATAAGATGGACAGACCTCACAACGGAAAGGCTTGTATCCACAGGTATAGCTTTCTCCTCTGGCTAAACGAGGGTGAGCCTGTCCTGTGCGGCAGTACACACACGATCCACCTGACTCTGGATGTTTCTCCTTCATGTGAGCGTCCAGTGTCTGCTGGTACTTGTAGTGCCAGTTACACTTGGGACACTTCAGCGTCTTGCAGGAGTTCCTTGAATGCATCATTGTCATATGCCCTCCCAGAGATCGTGAGGATCCCAAGACCGTGTCACACTTGGGGCACTCTACTCCGCTACCTGGTGACCCTTCACCAGGGCCTGGGGTTCCAGGAGTCCCTGGAGTTCCAGGTGTACTTGGGTTTCCTGTGTGTTGATGCAGAGGTCCAGGACTCTCATCATCTCTGCGCAACGTCATCATGTCAAGGGGGTTTGAGGATGGTGATAAGCCATCCCGTCCTGCCAGGCCTTCATTGGTTGAGTCACTGCTGCTCTCCCGCTCTCTGGCAGCTGCCAGGGCAGTGGACAAACGGCTCTTCTCCATCTCCAGCTTCTCACTAACAGGTAAGGAGGAAAGGGAAGTGGATGCAGGGCCTTTACTGTCATTATTCAACTTTAGCACACTGTTGGAAAGGGGGGAAATACTTTGGTTTAAGAGAGGGAAATCTTTGCTACTGGTGCTGTCGGCCCGCTGGCCTGTCATCGTCATGACCTGTTCCTCCTCCTCTTCTGCCTCCATATCCGCTCCACCACCACTGGAATAAGCATCCTCATCCTGCTCTGGACTTTCTCCTCCCACCGTACCGGGCTCCCGCTTAATGGGCGGGTACTGGCTCAGATCTGGCCCATTGGGTTGCAAAGTGCAAGTGTCCCTAATGTGGCCTTTGCGGTCACGATCAGAGTTCCGCCCTTCCAGGCTGCCACCAGTGGTAGCAGCAGCAGAACTCCCGCTGGGGGTTCTGTGGGCACCAGCCCCTCCCCCGAGGTTTGGGTTGGTCTCAGCCTTTGGCATGCTTTGGGATCTGGGGGTTTGGTCAGTAGAGGAGCTGCTGGCACTGCCCTTTAGGAAGGCAAAACCTGCCTGAAGGGAATCTGCATTCTCCCCACTACTGTGGAAAGCATTCCACAAGCCGCGGAGCCCCGTGTCTGGCCCTAGGAAGTTGGCAGGTGAGGGAAAGTGGGGTAGCACAGAGTTTGGGGTTTTTTTTGGTTCCAGAAAGCTTATAAGAGGTTCTTTGTCCTTGCCGATGCCCTGAATGATGGCAGAGATGTGCTTGTTGCTCAGCAGCTTCTGCTCCTGCTCATTCAGGGTCATGCGGTGGTCATGGACAGCATGTGTCACGAAGGAACGGCTGTAGCCAAAAGACAACTTGCACAGGAAACACATCAGTACAGGCTTCCGCCGCCCATCCGCCACACAGCCCTCAAACTTGGACAAGTCCACATTGTTGGGGACATCTTTGGACACACAGGAGTTTTTGGCTGCACCATCCGCCTTTAGATAGTCTTTGTCGGTCTTATGGCGGAGGTCATACACACGGAAACTGTGCAACACAGGACCAGCGCCTGCCAGCCCTCCAGCTGAGGTATTTGGGAAGGAGGGGTGGTCAGCCGCTAGGGATTTACTCCCAAAGGGTGAGGCAATGTGGAAGGTGTTTATGATCTGGGGGTAGAAGGACATGGGTGCAGCGGGCTGCTCCAACCGTTCCCCCCCTGGGCTCAGGCCACTTTGACCACTGCTGACCTGGGTATTCGGGAAGGTCTGGGGGGACAGCAGGCCCCTGAATTGGAGAGCCCCAGAGAGCTCCCCCTGGTTGCCACGCTGCTCTTTGGAGTCCTCCAGGATGAAGGCAGAGCCATCGGGCTGGTAGATGATCTCGCCGCACAGGTTCTCCACATCACTATCCTCTTCCATCTCCATCTCGCTGTTCATTTCCCCCACTTCTGCAGCACCCACCTCACGGTCTCCTTCATCCTCGCTCTCGTCCCCTATCATCCCTTCAACCTCCTCACCCTCCTCGTGACCTCCAGTGGTAGGCAGGCGGGCATTGGGGCAGTGGTGCTCCATGTATTTTTGTAAACTGGAGAAGGAATTAGAACATTCGTTGCAGGGGATCTCCTTTGCCGGTGCCACGGGGGATGTGGCAGGGGCAGAACAGTCCGAACCCAAAGCTGCTCCTCCTCCTCCTCCTGGTAAAGTTCCGGTAACACTCCCTTTGTTACCGGTAGTAAAGCTTTCTCTTCGACTCTGCTCAGTTACAGGGTCGGTGGTTGCACTGACAGTGGTGGGGGTAGTAGTGGACCTCAGCGGACTCACAACGGATTCTCCAAGGCCATTCTCTGGCTCTCCAATGGCAGCAGGTGACGATTGGTTGTTGTTGGCATTGGTGCTGTTGGCGACACTGGTCTCCATGGCGATGACGGAGTTGTCCTCAGCAGCCGCATCCAGCCTCTGGCCACCATGTTCCTGCTGCCGTGATGACACCATAGGGGGAGAGTCACAAGTTGCCATGACGACCACTACATAGGGATCTCATCTCATCCAGCCCAACAGGGACCTGAGTTGGAGAACGACAGAAATCAAGAAAGAACATCAGAGATTTACCAAATACTATTCAACAGTAGACTTAATAGGCAATTTCCAAATCACTGGTAACTCCTTTAAAAGTCAATTTAAGACATGACTTAAACCAAGTGCTAAATATGTGATGGATTTCTCTAAAGGTTTTTAAATTAACCCATTTTAACAAAATTCAGAGCTTTTGAGTTTTCTACAACAAAATAACCAAGAACAACTTTAAGTCCCACTGATGAAAACACCTCCTATATGGCAGTCTAGTACAAACCATATATACTATACTGTTCAAATGGCACTCCAAAAATCCAATATTAAGTGGATTTATGAACAAAGCAGCTGCACAGCAGTTGGCAGCTGGAAAGTTTAAAGAAATAACCTGATCATCTGATTAGTGGACTCTTCTGTGTTTAAAGATTATTTCTTCATATGGCCATGAACTGGCCTTGGATTCGTTCTTTCTCTTTTACTTTCTTAAAACCACATATGTGAGCACAACAACTAACAAACAGAGGTAATGACCCATCAAGTTAGCGTGTTGCATTATGAGAAATAATGTGAATTATAGAG
Source organism: Maylandia zebra (assembly GCF_041146795.1). Classification (NCBI taxonomy): domain Eukaryota; kingdom Metazoa; phylum Chordata; class Actinopteri; order Cichliformes; family Cichlidae; genus Maylandia; species Maylandia zebra. The sequence continues at coordinate 17,006,420 of NC_135175.1, read as the reverse complement.
GTTCTTAGTCATTGGAAAATAAGTCTTGGCATACTCTTACAAATCCGGAGTTTCTAATTGGGCAGCAACTATTAAGCTAGTAATGCCCTGAAATTATGTGGTAGGCTTTGTTTGGACAGTAGAACCAAGAGTGTGTCTGTGCCATGAGGAATGGTGGAGCACTGTATAGCACTGTAAGAAAAATCAAGAATTTAAAAAATATAATCTTCACTTGTCATTTAATGCAACACGGAGAAAAAAACAGCGATAGTAAGAGAAAAAAAAGCAGAACAAGCTTCCAAGAGGAATGGTGTTTAGAATTCCAGTGAGATGTTATCAATCCTGGGTGGCTGCCCATCTCTCAACCCCTCACTACCTAAAACCTTTGGTGTTTCACAACAAGGCACAAATTCGAGGGCTCCAACAAACCCCCACACAATGCCGAGAAAGCCTCTTAATCCCACAAACACCCATAACATGCCACAGTCGCTTCATTTTGTAATCACAGGCATAATTTGTTATCACCTGAGGAGAAATAGAAGAACAAACTGAGAGAAAAAACATAAAGGGGAGAAAAGGAAAACCACTGCAGCTTAAAGGAACCTACTTTGTTGCTCAGCTAAATGCAACAAATGGGAACTAGTTGTGGATGCCAGTGTCTTTTCACTTGATACAGTACCAGGTCTTTTCAGATGCTTGCGTGTAAATGAGCTAGCATTAAAAGAAAGCTTTGAAGAGCCATGTTAACCTTTAACCCAATCCACCTGCTGTTTAATTCTCCCTCTATTTTCCTACACTGCCTCTCCCTAACAATAAAGCTACAAAGCAATTAGAGGATTAATCCGCAACAATCCAGGGCTAAACAAAGCCAGTGGGAGGGACAGTAAAAGCGTGAGGAATGAAATCAAACATGTGTGTGAGTGCGGTTGTGGTTGCATGTGTGTGCACGCGCTATAATCAGGTCTAATCTGACATATCCCAGAGATGATTCCATGGGGACTAGTGATAGATTAAAAGAGAGAAATGATGTTTTCTCTCTCTGCCTCTCACTTTGTATCTCTCTATTTGTGAGATTAAAGAAGAAAAAAAATTCACAAGGAGCAGAAAATGAATTTTCAGTGCTTATCAGTTCAGCGTGAATGTGGCAAGAGGATGGAGGTAGATGTGTGGCATGTGCATGACAAAATCATCTCCCAGCACAAGAGTTTGCACTAAAAGTTTCAGAGCAAACTTAAAAATATATATATTTTCAAGGTTTCTTGCAAGATGCTAACAATTTATCTCTCTTGAAAAACCTACATGAGATACTTATGAATGTTTAATTACAAAAACCCTGCAAAAAACATAATGTGTGTTTTTTGTTTGGGATGTTTCGCTGAAGACACCAATCTTGGAGATGATCATCAGCTAAATTAGCTACAACCAAGCAAGGAGATAAAACTGACCAAATGTCTGTCATGCCACAAGAACTCAAGCTATTTACACTCACACTGAGTCATTTTCTCCCCCAACTTTTGTGTTAATTTTAGACATAGCCGAGCTACTTATGTGACGGAATAATAAAACAAAATTGAGCTGGCAGGACGGAAACAATTATATACAAATAATGGCTTTAATACATCCACTTAAATGACAGCTTATCCCGCTTTCTACCATCCATTATTATCACATATTGCCAAAACAGCACACTGTGCATGTTCCTGCAGTTAAACACATACACTCTTGTGTTAACCGTAATTGAGGGCAAAGCTGTTCAGAAGTAGCGGGTTTGAGAGTAAATGTGACACATACGGCAGGATTTACTACTTGTCAGTGGTGTCATTTCGTTGGTGACTTACCCCCTTTGAATTGTAGCTCGGACATAAAACACTGCAGTTTATGAATTATGCATCTCCTTAAGTATGGAATTATGTCTTATGGATAAGCACTTGGCACTGGCATAGGTGAAAAGGTTAGCAGCTGTTTACATGTGTACTGCCTGCCAACAATAACATAACTGTCCATTTTTTAATGGTAGTGATTCTAATTGATCCCATTAATTTTGCCACCTACAGAAAACTGACAAAGAAGACTGCTGCTTAATGCACTTAGAGCGAAATAAGCGCAAGTTGTTTGCTTGGCAGTAGTGTGGTGGGAAAGAAAGTGAACGTAGTGTTTGCGACTGCACTAACCCCTGAGTATTGGTGTCTCTCAATAATTTGGCCTCGTGTGGGGACTCAAAAGAGGAGCTGCTTTCAAAACAGTGGATGCCTGATCTTTAGTGAAATGCTAACGTCTTGGCTTTTAATTTATCCTGCAAGCGCTTGTGAAAAGGCAATATGATGCAAGACAGTCTGGTGTAAGCATTTGAAGTCTTCCTGATCCCTTCAGCATGTGTTAATTTAGCATAGCTGGACAGAGAAGTAATGAGATGTCTGGTCTAACTGTCAAGGGAATCCAATATTTTCCTCTTGTACCTCTCTAAGCTTAAAGTAACATTTTGAATGCCAAAACCTTCACAGCCCGAGGATCTATATAATAACTCGTGATCACTCTCTGTCCTCGCTCCTTTTTTGTTTTGCTCCACTCCCAAGGTTTCACACCTTTCACGGCAGCAGTGCCCGCTTCTGCTTTTTCATTCTTTCTTTCTTTTTCTTTTTTTAAAGGCATATCATATTACTACTAGCTAAGAAACATTCCTCTTTCTGTCCCCCACTGGCTTCCTCTGCACTGCTAACCAACCAGACTACTTTCATTTGTGCATCTGTGACAGAGCGATACGCAGATACACGGGAAAGAGAGAAAACAGTGTTAAAGCCCAGGTTTTTCCAGAGTGCAGAAACAGTTCCCTTCTTTTAACGGAAGAACAAAAGAGATGGCCTGAGCTGCTCCTTCCTCTGTTTTTTTAATTAAGCATGTCCCCTTGCTTTCACACGTATGCACACGGACACAGACGCACACCCACACACAAATACACCCACGTACGCTAAGGTAATTAAAGTGGCAGATCAGATCCAGTGAGAGGCAAATAATAGCCCAGGAATGCCTGCTTTGGACACCGCTAGGTCTGATGGGTGAAAGGGGCTAAGAGACTCCTCGGCCTATTGTTTTTCTCCCCCTCCCCTTGGCTCTCTCTCCCCTACCCCTTCCAGCTGCTTTCAGTAGCTCCCTGAGAGGCAGAGAGGCACTATGAACCAAAGGACTTCTGGAAAAACAAACAATTTCTATCACACTTGAGTGATAATAAACTCAAGTTTAGTGCTTCTAGTTAAAGAAGTTTCAATGGGGACATTATGAGTATCAATGTAGTGTACATATACGAAAAGTTGCAATAAATCAGCTGATATTAGTAGAAGTGTTACAACATGTCCACAGTTCAGACCGGAGGCCCTCGGGTGCTGGTGATGTCACAGTCTCCTCCTGTTTTTGTCCTCCTGTCAGAGTATCAGGCATTAACCGGAGCTGCTGCCTGTTCAATGACAAACCTGTAATTGTAATGTCGCCACACTGCCGTCTTTGTTTACACAGGGATCTGCTAGGTTCAAATTCTTCATCACTAAGTGTCTGACATTTTAATGCAGTGGCAGACAGTGCTGTTAATACTGTGGTGGCTATTTACAGCATTTGTAAACACTGAAATTAGACAGACCTGTGCTTTGTGATGTGGCCATCCAAGTTCTAAAATGGAGCTTTTTCTCTCTTTTTGTCAGGCTGTTTGGGGGCACATCTGAGCGGGGCCTGATGACTGTCGAATTGAAATTCACGCTTATTCTTTAAGACAATCCCACCGACAAAGTCAGGAGACAGCATGAGACTATTGCTAGGTATCCATTCCTTGAGGTCTTCTAGAAGGTCGTCGCTCTCCCCCGGCATGTGGCCCCTCGGTCCAACACCAAATCTTCAATCAAATGTCACCAAGCGTTAGCCAAAGACAAAGGGGAAAGACGCTGTGAAAGCCCCTGCATCCATCTCCCACTGTCAGTGCCATGAATAGGCCTACTCTGGTCTAATTAGACCTGTTTATTTGTTGCCATGCAGAAACGGAGGGATGGAAAACGAAGTGGATGAAGGAGGAGGGGAATTATCTCCTTCCTCACAATAGAAGAGTGGCCTCGGCAGCCATCAAAGAGCACTGATGCACGTATGCACAAACACACTACGCACATATGCACACAATCACAGAATAGGGACTAATGCTCTCTGTTTAAAGTCTTAAAGGACACAGTGAGAAAATTGTAAAGGGATAAGCAGGCGATGGCTTCTTTTTTTTTTGGTCTCCTTTACTTCTTAACCTCACAAAGGGTTTTCATGCAGCCACTGTTTGTTGCCTGGGGGTGTAATATTAGACACTGGATGCAGTAGATCTCCCTGATGATGCCCCCCCCCCCCCCCCCCCCCCCCTCCACTCCTCCACACCCATTCCTGTCTGCTTGTCCTCTTGCCTGTGTCTCCCTCGTGAGCAAAGGCCTTCATTACCAAAAGACACCTTATCATTATTGCAAGGCAAGGCCCAGACACCTAAAGCGCCACTCCATTTAGCACAGGAATCTTGTTCGACAAATTACCTAGTCTGCAAAAAAATGCCTTTTGGCAAATCAGAATCAAAATTACGTCTCACATGATCAATGATCTTGGATTTGTAGGTGGAGGGAAAAAGAACAGACAAGAAGGTTTAGAGGAGGGGAAAGAAGGAGTATAACAAGGTGAAACGTAGAGGACAGAAGTGGTCTTTTTTTTTGTTCTTTCGTTCTTTTTGCAGAGCAGGTATGCAGGATCTATCCCTCAGGTTGATGACAAGTAAATTGGTCTCATTGGTTGCTCAGGTAACAATACACCCAACTCCCCCTCAGGCCCTTACCTGAAATTTCATTGTTAGAGAAAACATATCTGGCTAACGCTGTGAAAAAAAAAAAAGAAAAAAGAAAAACTCAAAATGAGAATTTAACAGGAAGCAAACAGCATACAGAGTGCTATGCAAAAACAAAATGTTGACCAGGTGGGAAAAATAGCAAACCCAGGGGCCGTGTTTGTCTTTTTCCTCTCTTCCAGCAAGTCACGGATGGCTTCTAAAATCTGATTTAGGGTCAGATTACACCAGCCTCTATTCTAACGTCTGTTCCTCTAGTCGCTGCTTAGAGGCAACCTCCAAAGACTTGGATTTCTCATTGATTTTCGAGCACAGTTAAATACATTTCACTTTAGAAGTTTGTGCTGCATGTGCATCCTGGGTCAGCGTGTTTATCTGCAGCCTGTTGGAGACAAGGTTTAACGGGTATAAGACAACTTTGACAGGATTTTGCATTCTTACAAACAGACTTTGGGCTTACACGGTCCAGTCTAAATATATGCACAAGTCTAACACCTTTGAAGAGGCAATATTTCAAACTTAACTCAAACTGAAACATGAAAATAAACAGTCAGACACTGCTGGGTCGCAGTCACCACTTACTGCCCTTGCTAAAGATTTTTTTCCAGCATCAAAGGCGAGGCAATCTACATAGCTAATGCCTCCACTTCTTCTTTTTTCTCTCCCTTTTTGCTCAAACTCCAAACAGCAAAGACCGAGGGGAGTGAAAAAAAAGTGGGGATTTTTCTTTTTCTGGCAATCTGGAAACACTCTCTAGTTAATTAGGGTTGATTGGAAATGAACCGCACAAACAAAGGGCAGCCTATGTCCTGACTATTATCACCGTGTACACATGCGTGCACGTGCACACTGAGGTACTAAAATCACTTCAGAAGTGCACACGCTGGTAGAAGCTTCATTCTCAGGACTTCCTCTGATTTTTTTTCTGTCTGACCCCCCCCACCCCACACACACACACACACACACACACACACACACACACACACACACACACACACTCCAAACTATATACACCACCCCAAAAAATCCCCCCCCCCCACCCCTTCACTTGCCAGATTAAGGGAATGCACTGACGAAGAATGTGTGACGACCTCCACTGCCAAGGAGCAAAACTTCCAGCCCCTGACGCCACAAAAGGCAAGAAGGTAATTAAGTTTGAAAGAATAGAAGCACTGCCGCAAACAATGCGCTAGTGTCCATGGGGAGGGATATATGTGTGTGCGTATGGGAGGAGGCGAGGGGGGGGCATGAAAGCCATTAACATTCAGAGGCTGGGTGAGAGAGAGGAAGGAGGGCAAAGGGGAACTGAGGATGGCATTCTCCTTCTCTGTGTGCTTCACCCGGTCTTTCTCTATCACAGCACGACTTGTCTGTTCATTCTTTTTATTTATCTCTCTTTTTTTATGTTCTCTCAATCACCCTCACATCTGGTTTGGACCCCCCACCCCTTCCACACCACTCCACCCCCACACCCCCACCCTACCAAACCCCACTGCAGCAGCTCTCCAATGCTCTTTTTTGGCCCCTTCGCTGTTACTTGTTGTTGCTCCTTATGTTAGGGGTGCCCCCTACAGATAACACGCACACACAAACATATACACACACACAGACAGACAGACAGTGTTTTTCCTTTTGCTTTCTTAAAGTCCAGCTCCTGCTCTTGATTAGCTGTTTTGTGGGGCTAACTTTTGCATATTTAGGCTTGAGGACAGAAGTAGCCAAACCTTGTGCAGTATCCCCATCGCTAAGCACCTAAGAGCCCTCAGAACAAACTAGTTAACTTTCCAACACACTCGCACCGGCACGCAAGCAGATTTGTAGCATGGAAGCACATAAAATACACAGGGAGCTTTCATCTTTTTGCCACATCTCCAGAAAAGCAGTTTAACTCAATTAGCAAAGAATGTAATTTTATTTACAGACTTCCAAGTAATTTGTAACACGCACGCACGCACGCACGCGCGAGCACGCACACACTTGCACAGTTTACGCAAACTGTCACTGTCCCACGTGGTTGGAGCTAAGAAAGAAGTATTCATTGCTCATGCATGTGTGTCAGTCTGTGTGTATCTGAGAGCTGTGTGAGTGTGTGTGCATCTGTGTTCGGACAGTGGAAAGATCATGAGACACATTTACGTCAGATGAGTGAATCAGACAAACCACTGCTAATTTCAATCAGGGATTCTTTTGAAGAGAGAGGGAGGGTGAAAATGAGAAGTTAAAAGCCAGGAAGAGGCATACAACAATAGATTAAGAAACCAAGCGATGACGGAGCAAAACGCAACTTTTGTATGCGCGCACGCTTGCGTGTGTGCATTATTGCTTCTGCGCATGTTTGCAAATCTATTGTCAACTGCTTTTCCTACACAACCGAGGAAAGCAAGTCGCCAACTAATTGTTGTTTTGCGCCGTTATGAGTTTGGTAATCTGCCTCTCTTTGTCTCTGCATCTCACCAGAGACATGGATTAGAGCTAAAATGATGACTGCTTAATCCTTGATTTGCCTGTGCTAAATAAATATTAATCTAGCCTGCTCATCATGCTCTTGTAAGGTACAACATACACAATATGAAAGGGCTTAGCTGTTACATAAATCACAGCCTTATCTTTCAGATGAGGCAAAAGCATGAGACCATGCGCACACCTCTCTGCAGTGACACTGTAAAGTGAAAGGGGTGGCAGGGTGGGATTATTTGCCAAGTGAAATTAATAATCCCGCTAAATACAAATCCTGAAAAAAATCTCTTAAATGCATGTTTTCTCTCGGGGTGTGTGTGGACACACAATTATATACCAGTCCAGGGAAAAAAACAAATTGCAAATATCACTCATTTGTGTTGATTCAAACCCCTCTATCTCTCACTCTGCTTCTCAGCAGGTTTGTTTAGAAAAAATACTGCTGGGAACATGAAAAATGAAAGCTGCCATTGCTGGACTCCCTCTCACTCCCAGAAACACACACACACACACACACACACACACACACACACACACACACACACACACACACACACAAATACACTTAAATTGACAAGGCCGTGGCAGCGCAGCGCAGAAGAGGTTAAGCAAACACTGTCCACGTCAGTCAAGGATAGCACACACTCACAGACAGACACAGAGAGCAGTCTCTGACGCAGGCATTTCATATCCACCTGGCAAATATAAACAACTGGTTATACTGTATTAACTACCATGAGCCTCTGATTCTCTGCTCATTTTATGCTATGATAAGTGCAAAACACATTTAACGACTTGTATGCGTAATATTTTTACGTCTCAAAATAACATAACTTTACGACTTGTTATTTAAATTATGTGAATCTTTGGCACAGCAGTTTAAAATGAGGGGGAAAAGGCACTTTTCTTACACTGAATTCTGTCGTGAAACGCACTAGATCCTGCTGAAAGCTATTATTAAACTTTACAAGCTAATGCACCAACTCTGGCTACTTGTTGCCAAAAATGTATTCCTTGTTAGGAGAGCAAAAATGTCACAAATGTGGCCCTATTTGGTAAAAGATGTCTATCAGGATCAAGTGACCAAAAGCATGCAGGCAGCACAGTTAGTTACAGGATAGTACATAAATATATGTTAGCTGCTGTCTTTAGTTATCACTCTATTACGACACAACAGGTAGGGGCAGCTTGTTTCTCCAGTGTGTCAAAGTCAGCTGATTTATGTTTGCTCGTCCTGTGGTTATCTGTCCAATTACAAGAGAAGAGAAGAGAAGAGAAGAGAAGAGAAGAGAAGAGAAGAGAAGAGAAGAGAAGAGAAGAGAAGAGAAGAGAAGAGAAGAGATCTGTTTTTGCTGTTAAGAGTAAAGACACCTTCTGAACTGTACGGAGGTTTCCCAGGCGCGGAGACCACATCTTCTCCTGTTCTTTTTCCAGGGGTAACAGTAAAGTTTAAAGTTCAACCCCCTACTGTTTTCTAAAGACAGTACTCGGCGGGACCCTAGCCCTGTTATTATCTTCATAAACATAATCATAGGGCAGGTATCCCGACTGACGCCACAAGCTATGTGCCCCTCACTTAAACATCTCTTGAGCACTTCTCTGACACGCCACAAAAAGCCCATTAATGTGTTGAGTGTTCCAACAGGAGAAATGCTTTGCATTCGGAAAAGCCCAAATGAACGCACATTTAGGCACGCTCGTGTACAGATACGGGAGCAGGCAGAGGGGATTTGGAGGGGGGCAACAAAACATAAAAACACAATACACACATACCTTTTGGCTTTCCAAGAACTTGAATGCTCATGACAGGTCTAATTTCTGGACCCAGTGAATTACTAATTAACTTAAGCGTTCGGCTCTCTATTTAATTAGAGAGGTCTTCAAATGAACTTTAGACCAAAGCCATTTGCTTTTTAAACAAACCCCCTTTTTCTGACAGCTGTTGTGAGTTTGCCCTCTTCTCACAAAAACCACAAGGAAAGCACAGTTGTTATTTATGCCATCATAGGCTCTTTTTTCTGGTTACTGTAGGAGGGAAGAAAGAGAATGGGGGAGGAGAGGAAGAAAAAAAATGAGCAATGGAGTTGAAAAGTGTACATTTTAATTGGATTTTACTACAAACAAACAACTGTCAGATGTAATTAGCATGGTTTTAGATTAACGCAGCAATATTCCTTTATCAAATAAACACCATGTCACACAAATCTAGGGCCAGCCCGCTGAGAGGGAACCGAGATAAAATGGACCCATTACCTTACTGTTCGCTCTAGGAAATAACTGCTGTTAGATATAACTTACACAAAATCCTATTTAAGCCTCACATGTGATAGCATGTGTCTATTCATGCTTATATATGTGTGTGTATCTGTGTGTGTGTGCTTGTAAATCGCCCTTTATGTCACAACCGGGGAGACCATGGAGTGACAAGACAGCTGAAGACCACAGTCAGCATCCTCTCCTTTTTCAGTCTCTTAAACACACAGAGATTGTGCTTACTGCGGAGCAAAACCACATCTAAACACATGTAACTTTTTTTAAAAATCATTTGTAACACATCCTACTAAGTGCAAAAAAATCACCCGGAACTAAAGCCTTCAAGAACATTTCTGCCCTTCAATTCACAAAAAAAAAGAGGAAAAAAAAAAGGGGCGAGCGTCTCCAAGAACCTCAACAGACCGCCGAACCATCCATCACCACATCATGACGCATGTTTAGGTATTGTGTTAAGGAAGAGGTCCATTCTTCAGCATACTTTGCTTTTTTAAGGGTTCCTCCAAAAGCCTAGCTATATCTGCTCATCTAAGCTGGGATGAAACGAGGCAAAGCTCCCCCCTCTATTTAGTCTAGGTGCAGGGAGCTGATACATCAGTGAAACCGCTGACAAAACTAGCCCTGTTACCTACAATTTCATATACAAGAACATTCCAGTGCCTGCTCTGCTCTTCTTCTTTTCTGTCACAGGAAAGGGGGGGTTTACCTTTTTTTTTCTTTCTAAAAGCAAATAATTAAGGATTATTCCACAGCTGGTGCCAGGCCAGAAAAAAGGGTAGAAGAAGAAGAAGAAGGAGCAGCAAGGTTTGAGAGGGATAGTGTTGGCTGAAGTCTCATCAGGGAGTTACAGACACACGCTTGCTTGCTTGTATTAGATCAGACTGAGACCTACACTAGAAAAAGGAAAGATCTCCATTCTGATTCTTTAAAGCGACTTTTAATATAATCCTGCAGATAACCAGACACAGCTATTCATATTTAATGCAGGTGCATTAAATATTTCAGCACAGAGAGAAGAAAAAAATATTATTTATATTTCTCTTGATTTGATAAAACACCACTGGTTTACGAGTAAATTATGTTTTTTACTTCTATGCGGTCACACTAACTTTTAACTGCATTTTAGTGCGTTTTTAAAGTTGTGCGCACAAGATTTTAATAGTAATAGTTACCGTCTCTGTGCAATTCGAGTCAAACTCTTTTGGTGAAGTCGTTTTAATCTCTTATTACACTGTTTGTTTAAGAGCACAAGTCATGCATAATTAATCAGCCACTTATTCCCCGACGAGCCTTGCCAATGCCCTTGATATCCGCATCATGTTGCCTTCAGGAACACCAAACGACACACCTGCGATGCACATGAATCCACAGGCACAGGCGGCTGTTGACACACATACCAGCTGTGTATGTAATGCTGTGAAGAAAGTAAAGGTGTTGCAATGCATTTATATTTATATATATATATATTTACTCATGTAAGTGTATTTGAGCATTTCACTGAATACAGTACGTGTGTGTGTTCTTATTTATCTATCTCTCCGTAAGCTCTATTAATGTGCACATATCTTGTGACTGCGCTGCCTGCCTTTTCAATCCTTGCCTTTGTCTTTTGCCGACAAGGAAGAGAATGTATCATTTGTCATGAGACGTCTCGTGCTATTGTGGTGTGTCTTTTCTCAAACCTGGAGAAACTTAGTCATTCGTCAACTTTTTCCCCCCCTCTTAACCCGGAGCTTCTTATTTTACTTCTATTTGGAAGCAGTATTTGCGGTTTCTTTTTTAAATTTTTTCTTTTATCTTGCCAGCTTTTAAAGCTCTGAAAATACTTTTGAGAGCAATCGATAAAATGTGGCATATAACCTTTTGTGCTCTACATTATTTTCTTTTGCAGAGTGGAAGAGGGACAGACCTTTCTAAAATAAAAGGCTGCTGAATGCTCCGTTGAATATGTAAGATGAGGACTGTAAGGTACTCACGTGGACCTGAAGGGCTGAGCAAGTGTCCTTCACAGTGACTGCATCAAGGAGTGCAGAGGACAAACAATGTCACAGCCCTGAAAGGTAACTGCAGCTTCAAATCTCCACCAATGTGCAGAAATAACGTAAGTACTATCAGAGATGTGCCGCAATAAGCAACAGGACGTCAAGAGGTGCGAATGACAGATGAGACGGAAAACAACTGGAAACGTGAGGCCGAGATGCCAACGGAGATACACAGAGAAAGCAATCGGCGAGATACAATATAGGACACAGGAGGAGCACAAGAGAAGCCTTGTCTTTTTCATCAGTGCATTTCATTTGACCGAGACCTGAGAATCTCAGCCACCCCCAGGGCCCGCAGGACCTCAGATCAAACACAGAGAGTTCTTAAACATATGGCCCCGATTGTTCTTTCCACACCCTACGAGCTCTCCCTGCTTCCACTTTGAAATGAAAAGAGTAAACATATTATTCTAAATGAAATACCCAGACCCATGTTTTTCCATGGTTAATATCCTGTATGAGATGGCTGATGCAAAATAGGCAGGAGAGCCTGAGAACGGGACGGAGCACAGAGGGAAGAGAAAAATCCCCCTCTTTCTATTTTCCCTTAAGAGACTGATGAAGGCTTGGCGAGATGAGAGGGGGGAGAGACAGACATAGGGACGTGAGAGGGAGAGAGGGAGAGAGAGAGTGAGAGAGAGGGTAACGCAATCCTCACTGGCGCTGGACCAACAGCAACAAAAACATTTAGATAACCGCGCTCAATAATGAACGATTTCAATGAGGACAAAAATTACATTTCCTACAGATAACATGCCCCCTTCCCATAACAGAGCCAAAGGAGCCTTGAAACCACGTCATGCTCAACAGTGGTGCAGTGGAGTATTATGTTAGGGGAGGGTTGTAGTAACTATATTAGTATCCTTTTACCCCGCCAGAGACAGCACTTTTACTGGTTGTTAGACGATAAAGTCGGCAGAGCTGAGAAAGAAAGGTAGAAATACAGACACCGTGATAACTCGGCTAGCTACACTAGAAACACAACAAATCACTCTTCGCCTGACTCGGCCTGTGCTGTGACACTACACCAGCGGTGTGGCTCAAACGATTACAGATCCGCAAGACAGATTACAAGGACCACTCAAAAATAAAACTCCACACACACATAACCAAGGATCACTGCAGCACACTTGATCCTCACAGGTGGCGCGGGTCACAGCGAGAATGCCATCCCCACCTTTCTCAACCACTATCCACTCACTTCCTTTCATGCCAAAGTCTGTCAAGTTGCTTGAGAGGGGAAGAGGCAAGAAAAGAGGAGATATAGCGTGGAAAGGAGGCAGAGAAAAAGAGAGGGAGTCTTTGTCCTCCTCCACTCAGCTCCGGCAACGTTTCCTCCTTGGGTCTGGCCAGAATTACCATATGAAAGGCGAGGGAAGGCGTGCAAAAGGTCAAAGAAAGAGGATCCTGTCCAATGAGAGACAACAAAAACAGGCCACACCGGCTTTTGTGCCGTTCATGTTTTCCACCACCCAACCTCAAGCCCCTCCCTCAGCTCCTGGATCATTTCCATACGCCAGATGCAATAGCAATGATGACGGTTGATCATAAATGACTTTTAAAGAAGTTGAATTTGCTCATACGGGGGCCACTGTGGCACTTTTGAGCCGCGTCCCCACCCTTACGCTCCTTCCTACCACCAGAACTCCCACAGACAGGAGTTCACATGAAACACACCTGCCTCGAGATTTCACAGTTTCCTCTGCCCAGATGATATCCGATCAAATCCTTAGCAAACATCTCAATAAAGGAAAATGTAAGAGCGGTGTAGTTTCATTTGATCCACAAAAGCCGCTCCCTTCCGTCCATGTAAATGCTACCTGAGCCACATCCATCCACTACATAATTGTACACTCCAGTGCTTTAGGGATGCAGTTTAGTATATACATGGAGGCTTTGGGAGTTTACCCGTCTCCACAGTTCCTCTGCTATCATACATATTGCTTCACATGACCACTTCCATCTGCTGGCATCTGAACAAACACCCTAAAACACTGGCCCTGGTGTTTCCGGGGGTCCTCTCCAGCAAACACAGTCCTCTACCGGTAGTGGCCTTAGACTGGGAGGGAGAGAGGGTAAGTGAGGGAGGGAGAGAGAGGGATAGAGCATTTCATCTCTCTTTCATCTCTGTCATCCAGTCAAGCGTTCAATGCCCCATTCAGCGCCTGCCCAGCATTATGCAAAATAATGCTAATCCCCTTTCCCGTGCTTTCACACTTGTATAAACCGCCGTTCCTGCCTCTGAAAAGCAATTATATCAGTTTACGTTCCTGTCAAAAAACAGGATTAGCATGCAAGTACTAGTAGCACCAACTAGGCCCAATCGCTATCCACCTTTGGCTATCGGGAAGTACAGAGCATTAAATGCTTGTCCATCCTACTCCCCTAAAATAAAATAAAGTCCCGCTGCCTTGGTGGGGTGGGTGTGTGTGTGTGTGTATGTGGGAGGGGGGGTGGGGGGTCTATACAAGTGTTGTAATTAGATATTTGGAAGAAATGAAAAGAAGGGTCGAAAGTTTGAGAGACACAACTCCTCACTCAGGATATTTTGGCTCAAGCTTTTCTTTTCCCGAATCTCAGTCATGTATAATAATCAAAAACAAATTTGGCTATGTTGCTACACAGGGCCATACGAGGCCCACTTCACAGTGCGTGTGTGTGTTAAAACATGTGACACACAGAATGACACACAAATGAACTGTTGTTGTTCCCCCTGACACATTGCTTCCACATGTGCGCAACCTTGCCATGCAAACACGCACACTGAGCAGACAAGGAAAGATGGCAGAGTATTTTTTTTGAATATGCAAATGCTCGCAGAAGCGGAACGTGTGTAAATAGGAGTCATTGTATGCTGCCTTAATCTGGAAAGTCGGACCTCTCGCTTTCTCGCTGTCTTTCTCTTTTCTAACCCCTCTCGTGTTTTTCGGGGGGGTTTTTGTGTGGGGGTGCGGGTCGAGGGAGGTGGAGAAGGATCCACAACCATCCCAACTGAAGACAGGTCAGGGACAAGTGACATTAGTCAGCACAATTAGCAAGGTCGTCATGGCGACTAATGAAATTTGGCAAAGCGGCCAGCCGGAGACCTAAATGAGCTAGCTGGTTACGTGGTAGCACGGGGGGCTGGCCCGCTCCTGGCTGCTGGCTGGTTGCCTTACACACACCCATTATTCTCTCTCTTTTTTTTCCTTTTGCCGTGGTGGTACAATAGACTCACTTGTATCTCAGCCGATACCCACCGGCAGTACAAGCTCTCCGCCTGACAATTTGCATATGTTAATATAATTAAGTGCTAATTACACTAAAACTCGCATATTCACAAGCACCCTCCCCGGGAGCTACGGAGAGGCTTGATCTCGTTCCAAGTCTTTAACCCTCCTCTGCGTCGCGCGCAGTGTGTGTGATAGAGAGAAATTGTGTGTTAGTGGTGGTGCCCCAGGGCTGACACAGGAAGCCCCGGTCTTTGAGACATAATGCTGAGCTGCAGTGAACTTCTTAGCTTCTTGCCCCCCCTCACCATCACCACCCCTTATACAGGCCTCCCTGGGCCAGGAGACCTTGGCTACTACTTGCAGACCATCATCCCTCACACACACATATGTGCAATTGGTAAATAGCCCTTTGCATCAAACACGGCAGGCTTTTAAACTGTTGCATAACAGAAGTTGCATAAAAGACAATCTATGAAAAATCAAAGGGAGTGCAGTGAAGAGGGTCTAAAAAGAGACAACTTGGTCCACGAGAGTCAAATTTAAGCATGGGATCCTAAATATTTACCTTAAATAAATGCAGAGAGCATTTCTGTTACTTTGGCGAATCAACCATTTACCCTTCATGTGAAGAAAATGCTGGCCATGTTAAGCACCGAATCCACCGAAAGCAGGTAACTGGAATGACACCGTTATTTGAGTCATAGATGAGAGACAACAAAATCTGCACGATTCCCTCCAGTGAGTATGCGTGCATGGATGTGAGTGTGTGTGTGTGTAGGCCTGCCGTTTTGATAATGGAGGACAGGCGGTTGTGCTTTTCACATCATAATGGCCGTGAATCAGGGAGGAAGCCAAGCGATCGTGCTACAATTAGAGTTCTTTTGTGCCTCTTCCTCTGTGTCTTTCTCCCTTTCTTTTCTTGTTTTCAATTGCTGACACTCTACCTATCAAGGGTATGTTAAAACAGTCTACTATGCTGTTGCAAAAGCTGAATGGGTGGGTTTGGGGGGGCTGTTTAGGGGCCCAGGGTGGACGGAGTGGAGGGAAATTCATACTGTGCTGCTGCTGCCGGACACACACACACGCATGCACACGTGCACCAGATGGTACAGGAAGGAGGATTAAATAAACACCCATGCACAGACACACACCTATTGGCAGACGGACGCCTCTGTGTGCACTGTCCCTTAATGAATGTCTATTGGGAGTCAGAGGGTCCAAGCTCATTTAGTTGACTCTCAATGAGATGCAGCATTATGGCTATGGTAATACGCTCCTCCCTTCCCCAATAATCATACGCAGGTCATTGTGTCAGAGTGATTCATTTCTATCGCACACATACGCCAGATGTTATTACACAGGAGAGTAAATCTCCCCCAGTGGATGTCAATGGCCTTCTATGCAAAAAAAAAAGAAAAAGAAAGAAAAAGGTGAAAAATGGAGGAGAAAAAGAAGAAAAATATATTGTTAAAGCAGTCCGGAGTGCAGTAAGCTATACTGCTCGCTCAACCATGACGGCTGGTAATGCAGGTTTGGATGTAGCTCTGTGTGTGTCTCTTTTGAGGAGGTGGGGTGGGGGGGTTGGAAGCTCCCCTTCACTAATACCTGCTACTCGGATTACCACAGCGTCTTAAGTATTCAACCGGACCCATATTTTCCCTTTCTGCCTTTTTAGCCAAATTGGCTGTCTTTACACTGTAAAGCAGCGATATAGCCCTCCTTACTAAGGGCCTATGGGGGATCCACGAAGAAGAACATTAAAATGCAGCGATAGCCTTGTTGCAAAGCTCCTCTTTATTTCTTTCTCTCTTTCTGCAGCAAAGGCTTCTAAATCATCCAGCCTCCTCTATTAGACGGGAGACTTATTGAGGTAGAAACCATAAAAAATGAAGAAGGGAAATTTAATCCTTGAAATATTGATTTGCACATTAATATCAGATAGGCAGAGGGCAATCTAGCCGGGTGGAAATGACACATTGTCGACCCCTAGGAGAGGCCCGAGCCAATCTTCTAGCTGCATGTGTCTTAGACCCAGGAGTTATAGGACAGACTCAGCCCCTGTCTCCCTCTCTCTTTCTGTCTCCCATCCTCTCCTCCTCCCAGTAGCCTCTCACCCATCCGCCCCACCACCACCCCATACCCCCACCCATCCATCCTCACTCTTAATGAACGCTGCAATACTAAAAATGCATTAGCTTTTAATAATCAAGCTGCATTTTCAAGCCAACAGCTATTGTCCTCCCAGGGCTGTCTGCCCATCTTTCACACTTTATATGTGTGTGTGTTTTTTTCTTTTATCCGTCCTTTTTCCTGCTAAGGGTAAAATGAACGTTGCAAGCAGCTTAACTAACACGAAGCGTTATACACAGCCAGTCTTTGATAGTGCTAAGACACCAGGCTCAGAAAAACAAAAAAACAAGGAGGCCTGGGTTTCTGAAAACACACGCCTAAAAAAAGAAGAAGAAGAAAAAATCCCTCATTTGCAAGGCTGGAAAAATAACAGTGAGATTTTGTTATTTTAGAGTGAGACAATACCGTCATTAACTGACGAAATTCACTGCAATTAGACAGGATCATCATGTCTCATAATTTCACTTTTTAATGATTTTTGTTTTTTGTTTTTTATTACTGGTCCGAGGCTGAATGTTTTTGTTTTAAAATATATGATTTTATGCAGATGCAATTAAATTGTCTGACAAGACAGGAGATATTCCCTTTCTAAAAAAAGAAGAAGAAGAAGAAGAAGAAAAAACCCCCATAAGTGTTCATAGTTGAACCGGAAAAAACGATCTTAGATCTATTCTTGAAAATTGTATTTTACATAATAATAATAACAACAATAATAACAATAATATTATTAATAATAGAAGGATATTATTAAAGCAGCAAAGGCGGTTATATTTTTTCCTCTCTGAGATTCTACAGAAAATCTAATGGGCCTATTTGGATTAAAACGTAGGCGTACGTTCTTCAAACATGTACCCATTTATTAATCCAAACAAATATTAAAGTATAGTGGGTTTATAAAGAGTGAATTAAAAGCCTCTATTTGCGGAAGAAATACGCACTGACTTCTAAACATCGATCCCCTCCAAAAAAGCAATGAAAGCCGTGTATGAATAGAGACAATCGCATAAAACGGTCGCCTATCCTATATCGGCGCATCGTTCTCTTAGAGCATATACAATCTTCACACACACACACACAACACACACTCACTACACCGTTACGTACCCGGGCTGGAGAAAGAGTGGCCCCTTAGCCTTATGTTTTTTTTTCCCTCCCGTGCGATCGATGCCCCCCCCCCCCCTTCTGCCCCCACCCCCATCCCTTCACCCCCAGCATTTCGTCCCAAACCCAGCCAAGTCTACCTACCGACTTAAAAAGCACCAAAAAAAGACGTAAAAACACACCTAATAATCCCCACTTTTGTAATCTAGTTCATCTAAACTAACACAAATATACGACTTAAAGACAATCTTGCAGCCAGCATCTCTTGGAAATAACATGACAATTTATGTGAGGAAATTAATGCCTAAGCCCACTGACGCGTATAGGAGACCGACAGTAGAAATGGAATTTACAGACTTTAAAGGGCGGAATTTAAATAAAATTAAATAAAACAAATGTTAATATCAATAAATGTAAAATAGAGTGGTAATTTTGCTGATGCTTAACATGCCGATGCTGAGGAAAATCAGGGGATCCCGGAGTTGGCTGGCTCTAAAAGGGGCTCTCTGTGCTATCGGTAGCCCAGCGATCGGTCGCTCTCTTGGGCGACGCAGCTGTGCACGCCTCGGTGAAGTGAGACTACTTTTTTAAGCGCAGCAGGTAAAGGTGTATGGACTATCGGCAGCAAATTCGCGTTACTTCTGTACCGATCATCTCGTTTTTTTAAAAGAAGCCTTACTTCGGAAATTTGAAAGATATGCACTTATTCCGGCGAGAGGGGATCGTGTCGAGAGACTGATCGTGTCACTTCGGCCGAGAATGCCTGGAAGGTGCATGATTCCCGACGTGTACGGAAAAACTGGCTTAAACGCTGCAGTGCACCCAAAATATGACTTCAGATGAAATATCTTATCGTTGAAGCCTGAAATGAGGAGTCACTGAGTGGGGAGGGAAACAGCAAGCCGGACACCTCGACTAGACTCAAAGCGGACATGTCCGTGGGATCGGACTCCTGGAAAGGCAACACGATATCCGCACTGCAAAGCCACAAAAGCAGAGGAGGCGCTCGTCCCGTCCCGTTGTATCAAAGGTGGAACAACCATCGCATGTGTCCGCCACACAATCTGCACATTAGTATAAACTTTGCAAAAGGCAGGTCCGGACGTGGTATCGTACTGTACTGCCACGGACACATGCGTAAGAACGCCTCCAAGCCTGTCAGTCGCTTGTTTTATAGTAGCCAAAGAAGCCGGAGTTGCACTAACATCACGATATCCGCCTTTATTCTGGACTAAAAAACACCCAGCACCTGTTATCCAAACGACCCCGATGTCCAGGATCCACCGGCGAGATAGATAATCGATACCCGACCACTAAATTTAACACACACACCCCAAACTACTCAATAAAAGTTAAAGGGAGAGGTGGAAATGAAAAACTTACTTTCTTCCCCCTCCAAAACCGTCACCTCCGCTTCTCTCTTTGCTCTTGGCTTTATAAAACAGTCACATCCAGCGTCTTGCGTAATTAGACAGTAAAAACATGGAAAAACGGGGAAAATTACAATAATCCTCCAACTTTATATTGGGAAAAGGGGGTAAAATCACAAATGTCAAGCATTTAGAGAGCTATCCCTTATTTTGGTTCCGGTGGCGGTGAAAAGACGTGTCGACGGGCTGCCTCGCAGTTTCTCTTGTGGACGGGGGTCGGGAAACGGAGGAAAGGAAATGAAAATCCGATATGTCTTTATTCTGCTAATTATTATCGTTTTAGCCCTGTTTAAAAAAATGGCTGATTAAGTTGAGTGCGCATGTCTTTGTGTGTCTATTTCCCGATATGCACTCTGGGAATGGGTAGAGAGACAGAGAGAGAGAGGACGAATGAGAGAGAGAGAGCGATAGGGAGGGAGGGAGCAAAGGAGAGACGGAGAGGGAGGGAGAGAGGAGAGAAGTGTAATTAGTGAGTTGATCAACAGTCTCCACATTGCAAATGACGCGCACACGGAGCCCTGGCGGCCGCAGAGGTCTATGCGCGCAGAGAATCCTTTTGTATGGTTTCTCTCCGAGGGCCAAATCACATGTAGAACAATGGACAACCGCTTCCTCCACAGCAAAATGAAAAAAAGGCTGGACTTCGAATTAGTTACAAGCACTTAGAAGTCATCTTTTCCCATAAAAAACATAAATAAAGCAAGTTGTGCAGATGAATATTTCTGAGGTGCAGCGCAAAATGCTCCAACAAGAATGTCTTTTAAGATGTGATTTAACAAAGATAGGATTCATATTTTTTGTGTGTACTTTACACCAGCTTGTTTTTTTTTTATTGATTATGATACTACAGGTAAATTATGATTTTTTTAATCGTGTAAAGCTCAGAATGTCTTTTTTTGATTCCGAGAAATTGTAGAATATAAAAAAAAATCTTTATGTGATTTTTAAAACGGTAACTGCGCTTTGCGAATAACACTTTTGATCAATAACGAACGTAAAAACATAAAGAGAGGGGAAAAATACCTGAAAGGAGATTCAAAACCACAGAACCGGCTTTTTGCTGCGCATCAAAATGGACCTGTGTGTCAGGCCTACCTTTATATGTAAAAACAAAACACACACACAACATAAATTACATGTGAGTGATTTATATTACGTAGTTATGTGTGTGTGTAAAAAATATTCTCGTTGTTTACTGAAAGTGATGACTGTGCATGCGATCTGTTGCATATAATGGTACACATCGAGCCACAAAGGATCACAGTAATCCACCACATGTTGGAAAGTCATCTCTGCCCTTTCTGGACTACTGAGGCCCCGTGTGGGTTCAGTAGAATCAAACTGCAAAATCCAATACAGGGTCACGCAAAAATCACCGTGTCTATTCAAAGCTCAATTCACTGCCTTTTACATTTAGTGTCCTTACAAAGTGCAGCGTTCTTTTTAGCCCTATATCATCTCAGTGCAAACAGTTTGCCGTGTTTCCCCCATCGGTTTCTTAATAGAGGCTTTTGGGCAAGAGGAAGACTTTACACAGTCTCAATCGGGGAGAAAATCAAGAGATCTTGTTCGCCTTCGTGGAAAAAAATCGAAGCTGGGGGTGAATTGAACTGCATGAGCCGGGACTTGGGATGTGATGATAAGGCTGCTGCTGGCAAGTGAAGTACTTGGTCTACTTTGCAGCCACATTGACTGGACTGCACCCATACCAACTGGATCCTTAAGAAGCCAAGAGATCCGAGCCCGACCCGACCCGAGGCTGTTTATTCTGGGTTTAGAGAGGTCTCCAACAAAGGGGGTGGGTGGGTCGAGGTGATGAACAGAGGCGTCACTTTTCACCCGGATCCAAGGCTCCTGCTGCTGCGCTACTGCTGTAGCTGCCTCCCTGTCCTACAGGGGGTTTTTTCTAGCCTGTCAGCCCTGGGAGGCGTCGCTCACAGACGGCTCGGAGAGTCGATTTTTACCCGCTTCAGCAGCGGACGCGTAAAAAAGTCCACCGGGGGCCGTGCGCTGATCTTTCAGAAGCAGTACGGAGTGGACCCTATATGCCATTTGTGACTTTATTCGCCAGAACGGAGGACTTTTGTAGATTATACAACCCTCATTTCTTTTATTTTTCTCTACGATCGTCTCCATTTCTGTGAAGGGATGTACTTATTTTACACGTGTGTGCTTAAATTTGCGCGCGCCGTTGGCATTTTCGGCGGAGTTGCGTTTGTTATTTCATCGCTTTTCGATGAGAAAACGAGAAATTACAAAGCGGATTTGGAGACCTGAAACAGGCTACCGCTTATCTTAACCTCCTGCGTTTTGTAAATCTCCCCCCACCCCCCTCCCGGTCTCCACCCTCCCTCTCTCCCAGCAGACGATGCTCTTTCTCGGGAGGACCGCTTGACAATAGACCGCGTTAACTAATATTTCTCCCTATTTTCACATCAGCAGCATCCTCAATTAATTGCAGATTTTTATCTGTAAACTCCGTTAGTGTCTCTCTGTTTTTGTGTGTGTGTCTCTCTCTCCGCGTATGTGTGTGCGTGCTTATGTTAGTCTCCGTGCGTGTGAGTGTGCACGAGCATGTGAGTATTTGTGTGTAAAGAAAATAAATTACAGGGAGATGTCTTGCTCGCATCACCAGAAGCTCACACCAGGTAGACTGAAATTAAACTGTGAGTTATAGAGTAATTATCGAACATTAAATGAATCGAGTTTGTTTTATTTTAAAGCCTCCATTGATATATATGAAAGGCGGCATTAAACACCCATAGTGGTCTTCTGTCACTTCAGTACATCAATAACTTTGAATGTCCGGAGAAATTGCCATATTGGCTAACCACACTGGGATATGCTAAGGGACTGTTGGTTCATCAATATTCCCTGAAGACAGACTGGAAACCTCTGTTGATGTTCAGCTTGATTTTTATGTTATTATTATTTTAAATATTTATTTAGTAATTTTTAAACCCGGTCTTTCATGTCTACTGCGGACACCTGATCGTAATTTTTTTTTCTGGATGTGCAATGAGACGTCCACCTTGTTTGTCCTATGCGTCGGCGCCCTCATGGGGTTGCAGGGTTGACCCCTCTGCCTCATCAGGACACACACAAAAAACACGCAAAAGCCCATAGCTCTGATCCGCAACCTGCCACACTGACCCACTGGCCAACTCTCGTCCAGCAAACACATACACAAACAAGCTTCATAAAGGGCCCATAAAACAGACAATAAGAAGTTAATTGTAACTCTTCCAACGCTTGGCACCTATGTGAGATTTCGCCACTGTCTCCAGAATAGTAAAGTGAACAAAAAAACAAATAAAAAAATGAAAATTGATCTTTCAAAAAAACTGCCAAGCCATTCAACATGCATTTGACCTCAAAAAATTAAAATATAAAAAATAAACGTGACACACAGAAATCCTCTAAAAGCAAAACCACTTGCAAAACCATCGCCTACATAAAATCCAAGGTGTGGAGTTGCAAAAATCAGTTAATCTGAAAATAAATAAAAAAAGACTGAATTATCTAATCGAAATTAATGTTTTTGAAAATCTTACTTCAGTTACTTGACTGACAGGACATCTCAAAGGAAAGTGGGCAGTTTTTTTTAAAATTTGGTGATAAAAGAGGAAAATGTGAGAAAACCACTAAAAACAAATGAAGTTTTTTTGTCCACAGATGCTCAACACAAACTCTCTCGACGTTTTCACACTCAACCCTAAAGCCACCCAGCAACGGTCCATAAATATGCAATCGGTATATACATATATAAAAAAAGAAAAACTTCAAATTTACCTCCTCTTACCTCTTCTTAAATTCCCACAAAAAGCACAAAGTAAAATAAGCCACTGAAAAAAGAAGATACATAAAAATGTAGACTCTTGGTACCTTTGGTATAAAGCATTCCGTTTTCCTTCTTTTCGTCGTTCTCTTGCTCAGTAGCGATCCGATAATAGCATATGGAAAGTGTTTTCAAAATGCCCAGATTTGGCACATTGTCATTGAAAAGAGAGGAGCGTAGTGATGCGGTGCTACAACAGGGGAAATGAGTTGCGGATTGGACGCAGCCCGCCTCGGTGCGGACTTATCCCACTTTAATTTAATATTCCGCAATCACACACACTAGTGATGGCATATAATTCAAGGAGAAATTCAGAGGGAAGGAAATGCTTTTGTGCGTGCACGCGCGCGTGTGTGTGTTGCGTTGTGTTTTTTTTTTTTACATCACTTTATTTGATTAAGGAGAGAGGCAGCACAATATTGTCTTTTTTCTCTCTGTCTCCCTTTCCCTTTTTATTTGCCCCCCTCACCCCCACCCCAGTCACACTTTTTTCTATTCTTTTATACATGAAACAATAGATATTTATTTGTTTCTATTTAGATCATTTATTTAAAAATCAACAACTCCGACTTCTTTGCGCGTCGGTGTCACACTGCCATCATGCCTAACATAAAATCGAGACCCATAAACGCTTGTTTGTAAAACACTGAACCCAAAATCAATGTATTGGGTCATTTCAATCGATTATATAAACGAAAATCCATACGCAACATGAGACCGGTATCAGCCCATTCTTCCGCTCTCTTTTAAAGGGAGAGAGAGGGAGGGAGCGGGAGGGAGAGAGAGAGATGAAAAAAGCAAAGAAGGGGGAAAAAAAGAGAAGAAAAGGAGAGCTTGTAGCGCCTGAGCTAAAAACAAAGACTGTCAAAGCAGCCCTTTGCCTCAGTCACTTAGATCAGGGCTTCGCCAACATTTTCATGTCAAGGACCCCCAAATGGACACACCTTGCACAAAGGGGTCCTCTTTTAATTGGATTTTGTCCCTGGGGTGACCAATACAGTTTTTGTTGTTGTCGTTATTGATTTAAAATTGCGTCGCAGACCTGTTTTAAGTGATGCCAGTGACACAAGTGAAACCTTTGTTCAGACACGTGCTTTCTAATTGGAGTAATTCTGGCTTAATGAAATCACAGTGAAATTAAACAATTCTGCGCTTTACCCCCGGGGGTGACCCTCTCCGGCGCGGCCTTTGAGGATTCTTGAATCCAGATTTTGAGGACCACTGACTTAGATGTCAAAGTGCTTCCAGATGCACAGTGATAGTGCGAGTCCTGATGACAACAATTAGAAAGAAAATGCCCTAATCAAACGTGGCCACACGGGATTACGCTGCATTTCAAGGGTCAAGGGGAATCGTTTCAGTACCCCTGCTTTCCACAAAACCCACTCTGCATGCCAAATATCACATTTCAGCATCACATAACCTAAACCCACCAACAATCAAGCACTTCATGCACTATAATCACATATGCAAATGACATAAGAAAAGGTATGGACATGACAGCAAGTGCCCGCTCTCAGATGAGCTATTGCATAAACTGTGCTTTAATATGCAACGTGATATGGGAGGTGTGTGGGGCAAGAAACGGGGGAATTAGGACAGGCGGAGGGGTAAAATAAGGAGGTGCCAATCATGTAAAATTTACATGGGACCACAGCTGTTGTGGCTCTCGGGCAGGGAAAGAGGTGGAGTGCAATTGGGGAGGGGTTGGTCATGAGATTAGGAGACGGAGGGAGAAGACAGGGGTGAAGGTGTGGGTGGTGGGTTCGCCGGTGCCACTCTGTTTATTTGATAAGCGCAATCGATGGCCCTTGACTGTAAAGTCTTTACCCAGATGCAGGCGGGGCAAGGTCTGCTGTGATACTGCTCCCGAACAAGAACAAGTGTTGAAGGCAAAGAGGAAGGAGACGCAGCAGAAGAACTGAGAGAAGAGAGGGAGGGAGAGTGAAAGAGAGAGAGAGAAGGGTGACTTGGCAGACGTCGCCGCTCGCATTTCGGGTCGCTCACGAGAGGAAAAGCAACACTATAAGTGCCTGCACACCCTCGGAAGCACACACGCCCTCCCCGCTTCCCCGTGTGCAACCCTCTCACACAACACACACAGCCAACATCACTGCTGTTTCCATTCAGTCTCACCTCGCCCTGCTGCCCTCCTCCCACTTGGCCCTTTGGTCCTCCGATCTTTTTCATTGTTGAACCCTGTTTAATAGACACGCGTCCAGTGAGTGTCCTCCATACGACGGTGGTGGGGGATGGGACCCCCCGGTTCCACACACACCCACCCCCAAAAAACGGCTTTATCGTTACGCGCAAACACACACACACACACACACACACACACACACACAACTACTCTCTTCATTCTATTGATTATCACTCAGATCCACGTGGACTTACACCGGTAAAGCTGCCGTGGATGGGAACAAAAGCACCTGTATGCCCCATTAAATAAAAATTAAAAAATCAGCTGACAGTATTCACAATATAGAACAAAATAACTGTAATGATTCCCGGTTAGTAATGTAACTACAATCTCTACAATCAGTATTTAAATATTCTGCATATCCTATTGCAATAATGCACGAGGAATTCTCGCAAAAAAGAGTATACCAGGAAATTACTGACAAATTAATTTAAATATGCAGCACTGATCATTTCATTATTTGGGAAAATCAACCTTTTTAGAATATTATTGATCTATAATAATAATACTAATACTAATACTACTACTACTACTAATAATAATAATAAAAGTCTGGAATCCAAAGTAAAGGCCTGCCATTTAATGGCCTAAGGAAACAAGACCGCTATACTGTGCGTTATCACATGGCTTATTAAAGTGCTTTCTTCATGACAACCCATGGCGTGAACATGTCAATTTAGTGGTCCGAGAGGTCCTTTTTAGAGCTCCAGGAACCCCCTACTCTCTCTCTCTTGGGGACTGTCACCCCCTCCACCTTCCCACCCCATCATCCATCCATCCGTGCCCCCGCACCCCCACACCCCGCCTTTCCTCTGACACTCAGTGGGCCACCCCAACACGGCAAATAACCGGTCAGTACTAAGAAGTCAGTTCTGTGGTCAGATTGACATTTCAGCTTTCTGAGTGAAAAACCTCAAGTGTGTCATGTGGTGTTTAAAAAAACCACCGTCTGATTAAAAGGTAATGTTGCAAATTACTGGGATTTTTGAATAATTTAAACTTATGTCGATTTCTATTTTTTAAATGCTTTATTAAAAAATAATAAGGCTATGCTATTAACTCAATTAGCTCGATTAAAAATAAATTAATACATTCGTGAAAGTAATTGTTTTGATTCAATATAATAATAATAATTTAAAAAACAAACACTGAACATGTTCGTTTCGCCATTTTTATTTTTTTTAAATGTTTTTTGTGCTGCAGCACGTTAGAAAACAAAGAGTAACCACCTAACACTGCTGTCAGCTGTGGGCTTGTACATTCAGTCAGTCTCCTGCCCGGACGCCATCGTCTAACAAGCCAATCAAGTCAACCGGAGGCGCAATGACCACTGCGTAAATGCGCACGGATTAGGGAATGCAGCCCAGACAAATTGGCAACGCTTGAAGGGAAAGAGAGAATAAAGAACAAGAACTACAGGGGGAGAGAGAGAGAAAGAGAGTAAGAGGCGTCATCTTTTGAGGTGTGCAGTGACCCCGAAAGACGCTTGTTGGCTTCATCACTACATTAGAAGAGTCCTTATGAGGGCTCTTCAACCTTCTTTCCAAGTGACCATCATTAAACCCGATGACCCCTGTTCAAGCAGCCATTTTTGCAAGCACCTACCATACCGAAGTTTCGGTGAGCAAAACACTCCCAGCTCCTGATGCATGATCTGGAGGTGACTCTGACCTCTGACCCTACAGTGTTGGGGGCAATAGAAACAGGGTTTCCGTGCAGCAATGAGCAGGTTTTAAGATGTATTATAACAGAAACATCAATTTAACAGCAGTCACTAATTATTCTGGGGAATGTGAAACTTTACCTAATTTGTAAAATGATATAGCTGGTTCTGTTCTTGGATATAAAAAATGCATGAACACATCTGTAATTCCCACCATTAACTGCCTATTACATCTTTAGAAAGACAATTTGTACAGAATTAAATTTATTTAATTTGAAAATTAAAGACAAAAGGGAATTTGTGGAGATATGAAAGCTTTGCACTTCCTCACCATATATGTAAATTCCAAACCTGCAGATTTTTTGTTTAAACCAGGGTAAATTTTAGATTTTAAAGAGATACTTCGTATTATAATACAAAGTGAATGCATTTTTTTAAGGAATAAACATCATACCTTGAACTTAATAACCCTCAAACAAGCAAGCAAAGTGTGGATAGCATTGAAACCCCTCAACAGACACACGCAGGAATACACACAAACACAAACTCTGTTATGTTTTCAATTTGGGTTGAAATGCAGACATTTTCCCTTGGTTCCATAACTGCCATCCGTATCGCCCCTCCCTTCAATTAAATGCTATTTCTCCCAAACAAAATGTCAGAATCATTCCACATAGGGTAGTTCAACAGTGATTTGTTCTGAAAGCTATGTGTCTTTCTCTGAGATGGCGTGCGCATTTGTATGTGTGTGTATGTCTGTTTGTGTGTCCTGACCTCAATTCTAACTGGGTTCACAAAGGGACAGAAAAAAGGTGCCTAAAAATACATTTAATTCACAATCAGCCCATCTGAACTGAGAGTGACAAATCCTTTTAGAACGCCCCACAGTGAGATGTGAGATTATGAAACATAAATACGCACACATACACACCAGCCCATGAAGTCACGCAACTACACACCTGCACCACACATGAATGGAAACAGTAAAATACAATCAGGTGTAGAATTTCCAAAATGAATTCTAATGGAAGATTATGTGCTTTAAAAGATATTCAGAAGAAATGACTGACCTGAAAACTGAAAATATCAGACATATATCCACCTTATTGACAAGTGGATACATTTTGAGTAAGCATTTCTAAAATACTCTGGCATAGGTTGTTTTGACATTTTCTGATGCAGTAAATGTTACATTAATCTTTATTTTTAGAGACTTAAATTAATATTCTGTAAGCATGTGTCATTGTATCTGCAGATGACGTGTAGCAGCTCAGATGAAAATGTAATTAAAATACTGGAAAATACTGAAAAAAAATGTCCCAGTCTTGTTAATCTTGTTATTTGTTTTACATTAAACTATTTCTGGCTGGTGTACCTACTATATCTTTGTTTTCATAGCCCATCTTATTCTGTCATTCCAATTTTGCGTCTCAATCATTTTTCCTAATGACTTCAAATCGCTGATTTGCGTATACGTTTAATCGGCGTGTTTTTAAAATGCCAACTGTATTGGACCCAAGTCAAACACACCTGATTCTGCCTATCCAGCTTTAATAGAGCAAACTGGGACTGGGGCTGGTGGGGTGTGCACCTTGTCAGTCATTCTGAAGGAGTCAGGCACAGATGCAGCAAGCACAGATTTTGCCATAACCGCCTACATTGTGTGGTATGCTGAACTGTATGTGAACGGCATCTCTTTTTGTCATTAGGCACACATTTAAAAATGCTAAATGAGAAGATTTTATTTCTCGTGTTGTATTTAAAAGAAAAATGAAATTGAAATGTGCTGAAGTTTAAATTTATCACAGGTATTTAACGTTGGGGTCAAAACGACCTCAGCTGACTTAATCATGTGACAATACAAATAATGTTTACTTGTATTTACAGCACATAAACGCTAATTAATAATTATAATTAGTAATTAATACTAATTACTAATGCAGACTGTAATTTGGATAAAAGGTTCAATTTCCAGTAGAAATGCATATGTTTTGCATAACATGCATATTAACTCACCTTTAAAAAAATGCATTCTGTTGCTTAATAATTGCATATCTGATGACTGTTAAGTAAAAATAAGGTTATATTTTACAATAATACCACTATGATCACACTGTTTACAATTCTTTTATCTCGGGGTCCCCGGACTACATTTGGTACACTCTTTGTGTGTTAAAAATATCTGCGCGAAGAGCGTTAAGGTACAAAATTGTCGCTGCAGTTGTTCATCTGTCCTATTTATACCCCAGCAGACAGACACTGTGCTGAAGTCCACTGACACAGAGAGATTCCAAGATGGCCGCGCACCTGTCATGGAGGTATCTTGTCCTGATTATGTATGGAGATCACCTCAAGGCCTCCGTAAGCTAGCGAGAGTATGCACACCTCCAGTCGCAGGTTTGATGCTGGTCAAAAGCCTGTCATTTTAAAACCACTGACTGCCCCACAGAAAGAAAGGATAAGCCCAGGCTATGTCTCCTTTCTCCCTCGCTCTCCTCCTCGCTCACTCTCTCTCACACACACACACAACCAGACACACACTTCTTTTTTCTTTCTCTCCGTTGCCCTCTCTCCCTCATTCTGTCTCTCTCTTTTTCTCTCTCTCTCTCGCCCCTCTCTCACATCAGAAGTGCTGAAATGCACCCCAGGGCCAAATCGCACAGAACAACCCCTCTGAGCCAGAGAAAAAAGCTGGAATCCGTTTGCCCTGATATTTCACCAGCACCAGCCAGGAGCGAGGGGAGAGGGAAAGACAGAGGGAGAGAGAAAGGGAGAGAGAGAGGGAGAGAGAGGGGGAGAGAGAGGGGGGGGGAAAGAGACTGGGGCAGAGAAAAAGGGACAGATAGGAAAACGGCAGACCAGGGTTGTATTTATTGGGGGTGTGAGTGCCGCGCTGTAGGCTGTGGGATGGTCGGGAGAGTGCAAGGTGTTGCTGTTAGGTGTGGTTGGGTTTACAGAAAGGGGAAGAGCATGCATAGATAGAATGGTGGAGTGAGGAAAAAAAAAGAGAGAGATGGAAGGATTGGTCATGCGCAAGGTAAGAGAGAGGCTTTGTTTGATTGTATGTGGTGGTGGTGGTGGAGGGGTTGAGGTGGTGATGTGGGGATGGGGAAGGAGGGGGTCGAAGCTGTCGTCTGTAGGGTTATTATTATTGCAGGCAATCTTTGTGTGTGTGTGTGTGTTTGTGTTTGTAAGAGAAGGAGATGTGAGGAGATATGAGATTCAGCTTCGCGGGTCATTATTATTATTTATTTTCTTCTGTGACGAATGGCATGTGGCGAAAATTCTGAAGGTTTGAAGTCACACCCTCGGTGACGCCACTGATTACGCGGCTCATTTGCATACATAACGAGAACTGTTGATGCAGGTACCGGCTGATGCCTCGACTAGTGCGTCTAGGGCCTCCTATTGATCTATCGATTCGAGTGGGAGGACTGAACTTAAATACAGTATGCGCATTCAGTGAACACACGCACACACACACAAGTAGGCCTCGACGATTAACATTATTCCCACCTGCCCCACTGTGCCAGTAATAACTCCAAGAGGAACATTAACAGTTGGGAAAGAGCTGAAAGGACGAGGGCAGAGCATATAAAAGGAAATATAGTTTAAATGAAAGAGAGATCAGAAGAGTGGAGTGGGATAGAAGAGCATTTTTTGCCATTTCACCCAGTTTAATAGGAGGACAGTTAATGGGCCCTTTTTTATCGGGCACAGGCATCAATCAAAAGGTGTCAGGCGGCCGCTGAATCTGGGCTGTGGTCCTCTTCACAGATGACTGATTAGCAAGCCAAAATCACCAGATCCATCTTCCGGCGGTCACTTTTATTACAGTCATTTTTAAAGTGACAGCAACCTGCCTTGTCTCACAACACTGGCCACCGCATATATATTCTCATCTTTTCTCCTCCCCTCTCTTTTTTTCCTCTCTGCATCCGTCTTCCTCTCTCATTCTGTCGCTGAGTATTTGGTCAGTCACTCTCCTGTTGTTTCCACACACCCCCCCTCTTCGTTTCTCCTTCTTTTAACTACTTTTATCTGACTTTCTCTCAGTCTCTCTCCAATTCCCCCACCCCCTGTTGGTACTACACTTATTCTCTCACTCTGCTGGGCAGGTTGAGGGGAAGCAGGGTCAGGGAGGTGTGGAGAGAGACAGGGGAGACAAGGGGGAGAGAGAAGAGAAAATAAGCCCCCCCACCTCTTCCATTGTCTGAAGGGTGTGTTCTGAATCCCTATATCGTTTGCTCTCCTGAGATGGTCGAGAAATTCATTTTGCACACTTTCCCCTGCTGTCTTACACTGGAGGAGGAATTCTCCATTCCCAAGCAGAAGATGAATGCAAATGAAACAGTTTCGGCGTGGGATGTGTTGGTCACAGCTGCATTTACATGGCTGCGTTCTACAGACGGCATTTTAAAGAAACAGACATGGTGACATTAAAGTTGGAGGCCGGGGAGTGTTAAAACATGTTTGGGGGGCCAGCATGTAATAATATGTTGCTGGAAAAGGGGTGTCAGGAGACTGTCTTGGGGTAGAATTTTGTTTTGGAGCTTGTCAGTCGGATTTTTCATCTTTTCTTACTTCAGTTTACTTACAGGCTGTGTTCAAAATAAATCACTGCATCAAATAATCATTGTGCAATCATTCAAAATGGCAGCTGAGCTATGTTTACCCAACGGTTTGCATACATGTGTGTGTGTGTGAGCGAGTGTGTATGAGGCCAGACTCTAAAGAGCACTCCTGTGTCTTGGCAGGAGATATGCTAATCGCAACTGACATCAATCTGAAAAACATCAGCCGAAGTAACATGTGTCTAAGATTACATTTACAACCTTCTGAGCAAAGAGGGACAGAGCGAAAGCACGCACACACACATACAATCACACACACACATGCGCGCACACACATAGTGAAGGAAAAGTGGGTCAGGTAAAACAAGCAAACGTATTTCAGAGACAGCCTGCCATTTGCAATGTCCTCAAAAAACAACTGATTGAACAGCTTGTCGAAACATTAAGGATCAAATTTGAAAGCTTTGGAGTCATCTTAAATACACGGAGGATTATTCTATTAAACAAATGCGCCCTTTGTTTTTAACTGCCTGCTTAAATAGGGAAAATTTTTAATATTTAGAGACACAAAAAAAGGATTAGTCCTTTCCTTTATTCAGGCTTTTAAAGTTAAGGTTATGAGTTCCTTTCATTTTCTTTTGATGAGGTGGAGGGAATATATTTATATTCCTGGCAGTGACATGCATTAGAAGACAACCTAGGTTACATTTTACAGTGAAACAGCTGAACATCTGAGTGACTCAGGCGGGTGTAAAATATGGGTCCTGCTAAACTCCATTTGTATAGGACGCTTAGATGTGAGTGCGAGTGTGTGCTGAGGGAGCAGATAGACAGAGAGACATACACACACAGGAAATCATAATAATGGTGCTAGCAGCTGTGGCTTACTAAGTGAACACATACGACTGCAGATATACTGGAATCGGTCTTCCCCTAAGCTCGGGTTCAGATCTGTGGGTGTGTGTGAGAAGGAGACAGTGAGAGAGAGGTTGCATGCGGAGAGGGGCTCCGTGCCTCCCTATCTTTCCATTATAAAGTTAAGTTAGAACATAAGCCCTCCTCATACACACTTAAACACTCAAAGTTCAGATTCATTTGTCACAGCTGAAAAGCATCAAAATTGAGACAACAAACTTTGCCTGCTATTTGTGTCGTTCTTTCTCTTTCCTTCCGCTCTCAAACACACTCTTAAGGACGCTTTCAGTCTATCTGGAGGGCAGCGGGC
The DNA here is from genome assembly GCF_041146795.1 of Maylandia zebra. Lineage (NCBI taxonomy): Eukaryota > Metazoa > Chordata > Actinopteri > Cichliformes > Cichlidae > Maylandia > Maylandia zebra. Next base: position 16,973,449 of record NC_135175.1, on the reverse strand, counting down.
CACTCGGGTCTGACAGCGAATTCGTCCCGAACATCCGCCAATAAAAGATTGCTCCAGTATTTTACGCTGGAAACGTTTGATGACAAGTAGTAACTAGCGTGAAATTCCCCCTAGATTAAATGTCCTAGGAGTTGTATTCCCATCCGGCAAATACACACATATGGGAACATGTAAGACTGCACACACACACACTCAACCTGTAAACTCTCTGCAGGGGGAAGGCGCAGGAAACAAATATATATTCTGAGAGAGACACACAGAAACATATGGCCATAGAGTACACTCGGGCACAGTCATGGTCCCATGCAAACACAATGACAGAAGCAGACATACTATATGTACAGTATAGACTGGATACTATATAAATGCATATGAATGTCTGCATAGAAAAACACTGATTTACTCACAGGCGTTCAGACTGGAGACACACTGGGGGGCAAATCATAGCAAGAGACTTGTAGCTTGTTTGGCTGATTACCAGTCGAGCAAACAGTAGAAAGAGCATGCTCACACTGCCACCTCCATCCTCCTCCTACACACACACACACACACACACACACACACACACACACACACACACACACACATGCATACATACAGCGTGTCACATACACAAACCAGTTTTTTTCTTTTCTTGTTTTTTTTAGTGCTGATTATTATAATTGTTCTAAGTTCTGCTTTCTTCTCTTTTTCCCCACCAGTTTTTGCTCATTATATTTGTCTCGACTGAATTGAGACTTTAGCAGGCACATTGGTTCAAAATGTTAAAAAAAATTTTGTTTAATTAAGCAGGTAACACCGCGGTCAAGTAATGGAAAAATTTAGGGGTGTTTATACAAAATACTTGTTGGCATTTTTGGGGAAAAATACACAATTTAAATTAGACTTGTTGATTTCTTTGATCTCAATCTTTCAAGCTCTTTCTTTCTCTTTCACACGAACTCACACACACACGTACTCAGAGTGAGTCACACGATGGATAGGGTCAGACAAAAGCATCAGTAGGCTTCTTTGCCATCACAAACCAGCCTACTGAAAGTATCATTGCGCTATAACACAATGCATAAGTCTATAAGATAGTTTCTTTTAACAATATCAAGCTGCAGTAATTTTAGGCAAGGCAAGGCAAGTTTATTTGTATAGCACAATTCAACAACAAGGTGATTCAAAGTGCTTTATTTTAATTTTAGCTTGACTACTCCTCCAATCACATGACTCCGACCTTTCGCAACTTGAACATAGATGCAAAAGAATACTCTGATTTGGGTCTTTTGGATAGAATAATCTAGATTGGTATTCTCTTTCTTGCTTTTTCCATCTTTCTTTTTTCTGACCAAAAACTGATTACACCTTCTGTAGCATCATATTTCTTTACTTAGCTATTAGGTTTTCTCCAATATTCTATTCACTTTTATTAAATGAGACAACAAAATTGCCTTGAAACCAATTCGATTGCTTAAAATGAATATCTAAGAGGAGAGCTTACTTGGATTTTAATCCGTTTTATATTACGCTGACTCTAATGCCAACATTTAATAACTCTTAAATGCCCAACATATGTAGGCAGTTTTAATGTTCTAAGTTACACATCATGTCCAGTTTGCGAAAGTGGAAAACGGCAACAATTTCAGCCTAGTTTGGAGCTCAGTCACATCAAGAAACAGTGTATACATCATAAGAGATGTAATAAATGCCTTTAAAACAAATCTGCCACGATGGCGCAATTTCAGTGCCACCTGGTTCTTATGCAAGGCTTCCTGCTGTTCTCGTGCAGGGAAAGTCAAAGCAGAGCATGAGGAGGTCAGACAGAGGTAAGTCTAAATAAAGTCTCTAACTGGGCCGCTTTAAAAGGCTTAGTTAAAGATATTGATTCAGTTGTAAAAAGCACCATTCTGCTTAGTGAAGAGAAAGTTGCAGTTTACAACTTGTATGTTCATAGCATCTCTTGGCATGTGTTTCCGTTATGTGCCATAATTGCATTAGACTTATGACCTTTCAGAGGAGTGGGAAGGAGCAAGAAAATCCTTGGAACATCTTAATTCGATCCCTTTCAAAGGGGAGAGGCCGATTTTGGGAGAGGAGGAGGCTGTGCACATGACATATTACAAGCAGAGCGGTGCCAGCTATTGCAGTGCCCTGTTTTTTATTTTCACTTCATATTCTTCAATGAAAGGTTCTTTTGTTGTCTACTGGCTGATTGACTTTAATAAGAAACATTCTATTGTACCAAATGTTGGTTTTGCACAAATGAACTTTGTGCTTCCCTTACTTATTTTCAAATTAGATTCAAAAAAAGGCACAGAGCAGTAGAGGCGGGCCTGGCTCTTTGGGATCACAATAAACATGACATGCACATGCACCTAAGCAGTTCTAAGTCATTCATATGCTCATACACAAAGCTGTAATCCCTTATCCTTTACACCCCAAAGTGCGTTATGGTCTAGAAAGAGAATTCAAAAAGCGTGACTTTGACAGAGAAGGAGGAAAAACAATATTTTTGAGGAGGAAAGGACCGACGTGGAGAGATGAGAGAACAGGATAGTGAACTGACTATGCAACAGCATTCAACTTGATTCTCTCACGGCATTTAACATGGTTCAGTTATAAGGCTGCAAGAGTGTTTGCGAGTGAGTGTGTGTGTATGTGGTATCGACAAACTCAGCCCTTGATCTGTGAAGAGGAGGTGATGGTGTCTTAAGAGTTGGCTGTGTACAAATTGTGTAGATTTAGCCACTGGAAACAATCCTGTAGTGTGTGTGTGTGTGTGTGTGTGGATGGAGCCACTGAAAGCAATTCCTCAGAATAACCGGTGAGTTGGACTACCTGCTGGCATGAGCTAAGCTGTAGATCGATAACAAGTGTGCGTTTGTGTCCGTATATGTTAGAGTGTTTGTCGTATGTTTATTTGTGTGTGTAGGTAGGTACGTGTGGGTGTGGGTGTGCGTGTGCGTACGTGTGTGTTGAGGCATCATACAGTTACTGAACCATTTGCTATATTTGGCTCCCTCAATGCAACATCAGATTTTATGAAAGCAATCCATCTGAATCGGCACAATAAATTCCCATCAGCCGACAATTGCTTAAGTGAATCTAACAAGTGTTTCTAAAATCTTTATAAAATTACATCTGAGCTCGAACAGATTAGATGTTAGAAACAACATTTAGGTCAATAATACAGTTTAGACAACACGTCGGATCAATACGCACACATAAACACACAGCTGTGAGCACATTCACACGCGTATACAGATTCAGTTGCCATGGCGTCCGTATGCTTTTTGCATGTTCCTGTCACCCTGCCGACGAGAGTGTCATGTGCTGAAGGGCATGGTGACCCAAGCAGCCAGCAGCTTTTCCTCAAGGGTGACATGTCCATTACATTCTAACAACAGAGACAGCCAGCGTCCGGGCCTAGTTCAACCTGAGACAGGCACTGACACTTTCTCTGGCACTCATCTCCATACTACCACAGTTGCTGTATCACCAAGAATCATGTTTTCCTTTTTTTCAAAAAAAGATTTCAGGACATGTTTGAATTTCCACAGCATAATTTCAGCAGGTGTCACGGTGCAATATTCATGAAACAACCTTCAACCTATTGGCCTTTACTTTGTGCTGGCTTCTGCAAAGGAGAGCTGCAGGCAAATAAAATGCACAGTCATGTGATAATATAGAATATATCACAAGGTATTATTAGGCTGTGATCGAATAAGACAGATGAGTGAGTGCTGCTCGGGCAGCCAAGCTGCAGTTTGCCAAATAACCAAACGCGCCGGCTCTGGTCCATCTCAGATCTGATAGTCGCTTGATCTAATCATTGCATCTGGCAGCGTGGATGCATTTGTAGCAGTGGAGGAAAAAAGTTGGATGAGAATTCTTAATAGATTTTTGAGTGTACATTTTTTATAATTATGGTAGTTTAAAATTAAAATGTAAAAGAGTGGCAGAACACACTGGGGGAAAAAAAGTATGCATTGACGTATTTTTCACTCAATGTTGATGTTTATGGGTTTTTTTGCTGACAGAAATACTGAAGCTGGTGGAGGTAGGCTAACCACAGACCACAGGTACAGACACACTACGGCTCCACAAACAGTGCAGCTCAATGGTAACACAAACAGCATGGGTTCATAAGGCACATGGCACGCTACATAATTAGCATTGCTACTCATGTATATGATCACAGTTAGCCAACAAAAACCCCGCAAACATAATGATAACAAAATGGAAAGCCCAGTCAAATCAAGTTCAGATTGTCGCTGAAGATGCAGACAGCTCGTGTATTTTAAACAAAAGGACATGATTGATGATTGAACAATGGTAATTATTAATCCCAGAGTCCTGGTGAGTTTATAGCAAGATAAATTTGTAGCTTCAACATCCAAAATGTGCCTGTCATCAGTAATCATTAATAGCGCTGGATTTGTACATGCACTACTGTAAAAAATATTTTTTAATTAGCGTGTCTTACTTCAGTGAGATGCTGTGACATTATTACAGCACTACATAAGATAAACTACCAGAATGAGAAGCCGATTATAATATCTCTAACTTTACCCCCCTGTTAGGTTGTTAGCATTCCGGCGAGCACGTCTCAGTGCAAAAAGAAAAAAAAAAATGTTGATATGTCTGGCTGACACTAAACATAATCACTCCCGGAAAACAAGGACGGAGAGTTTTGAAGCCCTTTTTGATGTAGGCAGCAGCTTGGAGTCAGTAATGAGGATGTTGATTTTGTTCTGATTATAGAATTGCTGGTCTGTTTGTTGATATAGCTCAGCTGTGGCCCTCCCTCCCGCTGAGCTACATGGACACCAACTGCCAACATGTGAATTAAAGTTACTTACCATCCAATTAGTCATACTACTCACACTTGGAGCAGAAAATGTTCAGCACAACAAGAGATCAAATCCAGACCTCTAGACTAAGCCATTAGTTACTTATGAGATAGGTTCAGCTTGAGGTATCCTAATAAAAGCAACAGTAATATGCAATCAAATCACTGCTGCGACTAACAATTGTTCATATTTTTCATAGAGTAGAATGAATAAGCTGACGTGTAATTAACTGTAATCAAATATATAGTACAGATATAGATATCCGAGGTACTGTATGATCAAAAAGGCTCCAAAATCTAACCTGATTTAAACTTGGCCAACTTCCTGTTCAGGGGTAGCTTCTCAGGCATGTCCTGACTGATTCCAGAGTAAGCACTATTTTTAGATCGCTCCCTAGAAGTCCTGTTCTGACCATTCATACTGTGCACTCACCACAGGCCATAAACTCGTGCAGAGTGCAAAAATCAACTGCTGTTTCAAACTGACCCGAATTTCAATTAGAGGATCACTGCTGGTAATGACAGCTGGGTCTCGGACTACGACTGAGGAGTTTTCAACAGTTTTTAGTGAAGAGTCGACACTTTCCAAGAGAGCAAATGATGTACAGCACGAGAATGGGAAAAGACTCATCATTCTTTTTTAACATTCACTGGGTGTGCGCTGTGATTGTCCCACTGGTTGAGGAATGTCAGCACTGATTTCAACTGTAACGTCCTATGGTCTCTGAAGGAGAATATTCAGCAGGATGATTTGAACTGTGGCCAGCATGTCATCTCATGCTGGCTTCGAGCGACACAAAACAAACCAAAAAAAAGCCCCAATCAATTTTAAGGGTTGCCATTTTAACACTGGAGAAAATCCTGTGCTTATCACAGAGGAAAAAGTGTGAAAAAGAGGTGTAGGAGGGTATGATCTTGAACGTAAAAGTGGCCAAAATTAAATCAGGTAAACAAATAAATTGGATTGTTATTAAAAAAGTAAGTTTTACACATTTCTTTAACACTTTTTTACTACTTGTTACAGTACTTTTACATTACTCATAGCATGTCCTGAAATAATAGGTTAGCAATATATACTGCACAGACAGACGCACATCCCTTTCCTAACGAAGACACGCACATAAGATCTTTGCGTTGAGCATTGTGACAATTATGTTGAGTATTTGCACAAAGTGGACAGCAAAGTTGAAAGCCAGTCCAAAGAGCACTTCACAGCTGTTGATGTGTGAAGAAATGAAGGCTACAATGCTATACACCTGTTGTTTTCAGCTAGCTTTGTGTTAGCATGCTGTCTTCTTAGATCAGGGGCGGGCAATTCCAGGCCTCGAGGGCCGGTGTCCTGCAGGTTTTAGATCTCACCTTGGGTCACCACACCTGAATCACATGATTAGTTCGTTACCAGGCCTCTGGAGAAGTGCAGGACATTTTGAGGAGCTAATTTAGCCATTTAAATCAGCTGTGTTGGTTCAAGGACACATCTAAAACCTGCAGGGGACACCGGCCCTGGAGGCCTGGAGTTGCCCACCCCTGTCTTAGATGCTTGCAATAAGAGGGTGGAGTGTTAGCAGTGAGTAGTTGTTTCTTGCCTGGGTGCAGTTTGGACTTTACAGTCATATTCTTGTTATTTTATGCAAAGAAAACAAAAGTAATGTCCATGTAAGTATTCCTCAAAAGTTATAGACCGCTTTCCCATTTTGCTTGTTTAGCTTTTTCACTTCACCCATCATGCAGACAATCTAAAATCTATGTAACGCAAGTAACCACATAGTTTTGTTTGCTTAGTAACTGTAATGTCATTACTGAATTTAGTTTAGTATTGGGTGACATGAATGCACTGCAAAAAAAATGTACATATTTATAGATACATATATATTTATCTAAAGTCACGCACACTGACAAATTTAAAATATCACCCATATCCTCATTCCATTAACAATCTACAAACTCAAAGGATGCAAACACCATCTCCAGTCTCTCATACACTGTGAATTTCAAGATGCACTTAAAAAGCAGCAGAAACAACTCATACACCCTCAAACCCTCTTAGTAAAAATGCTAAAATCTGAGCACTCCCATTATACATAATTTAGGGGAATCTATATTCATAGAAGTGCGGGGCGTGTTGTGCTCAATGGGGTAAAACGCCCCTGTGTGGCTAATGGAATGGCCTGAGTTGCGTGATTGAGTGAAATGTGCTGGAAAGATTGGGAGGAATTTTAGTGCAGATAAATAAAGAGGAGATTCTGCTTTTTACTGGTCGTCAGCATTAATGCAGCATCTCCCCAGGTGATCAACACATTCAAATGGAGAGACGGAGCAATGGAGAGAGGAAGTGATGGGGGAGACAAAGACAGGAAGAGGGCGAGAGGCACGGAGGAAAGGAAAGAGAGAGAGAGAGAGTGAGCGAGTGAGAGGATACTTTAAGAAATAGCCTGCCTCAACCCTACTCCACATGCACAAGGGCCATAGTATAGCATCTCATATATCATCATAATGTTACCACTGGAAGGTTCAAAGGAAGCTAAAAAAGGGAGCGGAAAAAAAAATCTTCACAAATTCAAAGTCAAAATAACCAAGGGACATTATGAAGCTTCTACAGTAGATGACTTGAGAAGGCCAGACTTGTCACGTGCATTTTTCTCCTTTCTTTCTCTTCTGAGCTTCCATAATTTTACGACAAATGTGAGCGGGCAGCCCTTTCTTTTCACCTCCCACTCTCCACATCCATTACCTTTGGAGAGATGCAAAGTGAACATTTCAATTGGATTGCAATGGCCAGTTAGCGCTGCTTTGATCCCCACTCTGCTCTTTGAGGGCTCCATTGTTCCTGATTTGCTGGCTTGATTTGCCTGCCTGTGGATAATGGCCAAGGAACCACAGTCTGGCCTTCTCCCATCATCCCATTTATCCTTATCATCAGTCTGAAGCTCAAAACATATATAATATTGTGTGATATATCCTTATGGCTTGCAGTTCTTCATTCTCTGCCTTATATTGTAAGGAGTATATATAGGTTCTGTCATATAAAGTATACGTCAGTCTGTAGTATAGCACCGACTTAGACATATAGGTGTTAATTCCCCAGATATCCCGCACTGGTGCCTAACTAGCTGGTTGGCAACAGAAACAAGCATCAGATACACCTTTGTTGCAGCTTGCGCTCAAACACAGACACTAAAAATTGGTACAGAGGTGACTTGAAGTGTCTTTTAGACTTTCCAGCAGCACCTTTGAGAGTAAAGCAGGATAATATGCATATCACCTGAAAGCTCCTCAGATTTGTTTTAAATACAAGCCATCTATTTAACACTGCATGGTCTCTCGTAGTGAGGTCAAGCATGCACTTTGACATCAAAAAGCCTCTTTTATTTTGTCAATGAAAGAGCTTCATTTTATCCTTCATGATCAAAGCTACAGGGGCTTTTTCTATAATGCACTGAGCGAAAATTGGCCTTTCACAAGCGTTGAGGGTGCATACTTGGTTATTTTACATGGATATAGGTAAATGTTACAAGCTACAGAGTCTTTGTCATTGCTTTAATCTCTTGTTTACTAGTTGGTTGTATATTTTTAATATACTGTATACCTGTGATTTTGATAGTTTTCTCATACTATTAAAAATATTAAACTAGGTTTTTTTTGTATTTCCTTAGTAATCGCAGTATAAAACTGCATCGGAGCAACATTCCTCTTGCAGTTGAAAATTCTCTTGCAGTTGCAAGTATGCATCAAGTATCCCAGTAGATTTGTCCCGAAGGTGGTCATTGACTAGCTTCACTCTCATTTACACATTTGATTGTCTGGCTGAGACTTTAAAACAGCAATTGCCGGGGCCTCGCCTCTCTCTGGCTCTCCCGCGCCCCACCTTAAGATAACTTTACCACAGCGCGTGTAAAGAGAGAATGCAGAGAGCATTTGCTCAAGTGTCTGGTCTCCTCCCAGATACAAATGAACAATTTGTTTTCCATTTCTTTCCAAACCTTCATCTCAGCCTTTCTGCTTTGAAGTAGGGAGTGGGAAGGGAGGAGAAGGGTGGGAAAGGGGGGCTACAGATTGTACGATACTGTGTTTGTCTTCAAAGAGTCCGGGCTTGCTTACAAATGCACTAGCAAGTACAACACCTTCAAGGTGAAATTGATAAATCTGGTGGTAAGCTCTTTCATGGCAATAATAAGCAGAATTTGTAGAAAGGGTGCATGGATTTTTTTAGATGCAAATGTTGTCAAACACCAGCAGGCGAAAACTAAATTGAACTGTGCCAAGTAGATAAGAATATATTGAAAAAGCACAGAGGTATATAATTACATTCATGAACAATATCCACCTGAGTCTGGCACAGCTTAATCAGGGCTGATATAGTGTTTTATACTTTCTGTACTCAAACCATCCACTGTTCGCCCTTTGATCATTGCTAAAGTTGGCCTTCTTCATTGAATTTCACATTTCGGAAATATCCACGTTTTCCCTTTACATATCAAACACACGATCTTATTGTAGTCATTCAGACGGAAACTTTCTAGAGGCAAAGACTGCACACAAACAAACAAGCCATGAGGGGGGAAAAGGAAAGACAAAGAGAAAAGGGAGGAAACTCATCAGTTGTCCATCTGGCAGATGACATCCTTTGTACCCCCTCTGTCATTTCTTTCTCATCTGCTAGGATGGACAGAATCTCCTCTCTCTCGCTCTCTGGGATGACTGCTTCACTGAAGTCCCTGGAGACACCTTTTTCCCTCTGTCTCTCGCTTCTCTTCTCTCGCGCTCTTCCTCTCAGTGGCTGCTATTTTCCCGAAACTTTATGAATTAGTTACAACCCTTTTTTCCTTCCTCACCTCTTCTCTTACTTTTTTCATCTCGAGCTGGACGCGAATTCAACACCTGCCTCGAGACCGACCGTCCGTCTCTGTGTCCATCTGTCTGTCTACCTCTCTCCCCGCCCTCCCTCTTTTTCTCAATTCCTGTCTGGGCCAAAAGCTCCTTGGAAAAAAAAATACAAGAAGAAATTGAAAAAACTATATATATAGCTATTTTCAAGAAAAAAAAGTTAGTGTTCTCGCATTCATAAATGAAAGGCAGCTGTAGATCGAATGGCCTCACAACTTCCTGCTGTCTGCACCCCCCTCTTTCCTTCTACTCCCTCTAAGATTGGGCAGACACAGGGGGTGGTGGTGGTGTGTGTGTCCATGTCTCTGTGTGTATTTGTGTGTCCAACTCCTTTGTGACCGCTTTCCTGAACCCGAACCCTCCCTGCACAGAGGGAAATGGCGGACTGTGGCAACGACAGGGCAGTTTTACAGTGCACCGGGCTGAATGTTAAACTTATATTTAATGTATGACATTTCACACAAATCATACGGCCACAGACATGACCCTGGGGTATTCCGCAGATTGCTTTTTCAGTGCCTCAGCAACTGTGGAATTATTCGTCCCAGAGAGAGAGAGAGAGGGAGAGAGGAGGGGAAAAAAAGCCTTTGAGTTTGGCGAAATGATCGCCCTCTCACTGCTCTGGCCATCCCAGACTGGAAGCTCTCGCTCTCTCTCTTTTCTCTGTGATATCATGATCGCAGGGCCGTGCCAAATTGAAAACATCTTGGCAGTCTGGAGGCTGTATGAAATAACCATATATTATGTGTAGTATAACACCCGATTGGATAGCAAAACAATTATGCTGTTTTGCAGTCTCAAAAGACTCCTTGTGCCCTTCTAAACCCTCAACTGCCTTCATTTCTATGTAAGAAATCTTCAGAGGGGAGTATGAAAATTATCTCAGATTTGTAAATTGGAGTTGGATTTTAACCCCATACCCCCTCCCAGAATCTCGTGTGATATGAATAAGTCTACAACAGTGGTATGTACATACCCCAGCACGGCCATCTGTACGGATTAAGAAAAATGCTGTAAATATCTTGCATTCAATTCCTCTCCGTGGGGCGTTTCTCTTTTTTTTTTTTTTGGCGTAGACACGGCATGGAAATAGGGGAAACAACAATAAGAGTTCATGAATACACAGTGAGGAGGGCCTTTACATCTCTAAAACACTGCAGTGCTGAAAATAAACACAGGGCTGCCTTTTTGTGCCGCTATGGCAAGCTTTTCAAATTGCAGAAAACCACCCAGAGAAAATTCAACACTTTCTTGCTTTCTTGTTAGCTCAGCCTTGCAAAACAATGTATTTTTTTCCAGCGGATTCTACAGCTGGGTCATCCATTTTATCTGAGGGGACATTTTTCAGCATTTAGTTTTAGATGTGAGAGGTGCACTGTCCACTATATCAGTGTCAATCCAGGTTTGTTTTCTTTTTTTTTCAAGGTTAGATGGTGGCTGTGGAGTTACAGTGAAGAGCATTAGGGCGTAGCTACCTGTCACACTCAACATAGTGCCAGATGCATGGCTGCAAACACAGGAGACTCATTATGAAAATGTATTAATAGACGAATTCAGACGCCCAGACCCTGTAAAACTGGGGTTTAGTGGCCCTTTATGCTTACATTCAAACCTAAAGCAGTGTGTAAACAACTCAGATAAGGATTTGTCCACATCATTTTCACTTTGTACAGCTAAGATCATCACCAGTGTAAAGACTACAGAAAGATAAAAGGAACAGGCTCTGCTCTCCGTGCACTCATTCTAAACTGCACACAAGCGCTTGAACATTAACAGTCAGACCCCAAAAAATGTTTAGAAGCAGCTACGCTCAGCTATATTAGCCCTTTGTGCCTTCAAGCTTAGATTTAGTGTATAAATATATTATTCGAGTGTGTGCTTGCATGTGTGCTACACACACTACTTATGATAAACAACTGAGATAAGAGGATTTGAAATTTTGTATTGTGTCTAATTATGAAGGATCATTTGATACAGCTAATAACGTCAGCATTGTAAACATGACAGAAAGATAAAAAAGAATATCATAGGCTGTGTTAAGTCCCCCTGCACCACACACACACACATACACATACACAAATACTGTAAGTCAGAACCACAGTCAACAGCATAATTATCAGTTTCCCCACAGGGCGTTAGGAAACCTGTTCCTAATTGGAACCCAGTTGGGACTTTACATGGATTAAAATACATGAGGCTTCTGCAACAGGGAAACACAAACACAATCGTGCATACACACAAATATAAAAACACAGCAGCCAGATGAGTTGGCAACGTTTCCCCAAATTTTTATTTACGCTAAGTCTGGCATGATCCCCATTGTCTCGCTACACACGGGTCGAGCGCAACAACACGAGTCTCCAAAGCACAATTACGCCACTATTTTCCCCCTGTTTTGTATTCTGTTTTTCTTTATTTTTGTTCCATTTCCCTGACTTAAGCTGTTGTCTAATGGACAGCATCGTGACAGAAAGGAGTTTGGTATCAGATTGAAGCCGGTTGCCCTTTTTGCCAATTTGCGAGCAGCCTCCTCTGTACTTGTAAGATGGCCAATTAGCTGACCGTCTGACAGAGGCTCTCTGACTGTGGCTATTAAAACACACACGTAGGTGCACACACACACACGCATGCAGAGAAATCGCGCACGCACATACGAACACATGTGCACACGTATGCGCACACATGCAGTGCAGCGCTGCCTCTGACTGTCCATCTCTATCTGCTTCTTTTTTTTTTTTTCGAGAAGCGTGCCTAGACCTCACCTCTCACCTTCTACTCACAATTAGGCAGACACACACTCATGTGCACACACACATGCCCCTTCATTTTCCTTGCCAAAAGACACTATGCTCCTTGACCTCTTTCAATCCCCTTCCTCCTCCACCAGTTCTCCTTCCAAGCTCTTCTTCTTCTTTACCTCCTCCCAAACATATACTTCTCCATCCTCTCCCCTTTCGCTCCATTTAATTGTCCACTTCTGTAACTCCCACCTTTTTTTTTCCTCTTCGTCTTTTCCTCCTCCTCATTCATTTTCTCCTCTCTTCGTCCTCTCCTATCATCTTCATCCACAAACTACCATCTCTGCCCGAACCCATTTGTCTGACTCCTTTCATCTTCTCCTGCAGCTTCTAACTTAAACCAATCTTTACAACATGCTTTTTGGAATTTTAGTCTCTCTTACATTTTCTCTTTTTTCAAGAGGACTGTACTGTTTTGAAAGCACTAGTTGTTTTGTTTTGTTTAGGAGTATTTGCTTAGTTTATAGAGAGAAAAAAGGCTGTCCATATTCTTAAGTTAAGTTATGACTTTTTGTCTTTGTTGTTATGAGTCACTAAATTATCATGTTCCACAAACTACCATTCACATATTTTGGAACAGCCTTCCTCAGCTATCAGGTAAATCTGTGATTTGTTTCAAATGACGGCTGAAAAGATAGTTTTATAGGTCAGATTCACCTTAAAATTTCCCCCTTTATTTTGGGCCACAGTTTACATCTATTTGCATGGATGCAAGTGTGTATGCTGGAATTAATGCGTAACCCTGTGGTTGATTATGGGTCTGTGTAACAGAACATCAAACTTTATAAATCTGTATTTTTGAAAAGTGCTTTACAAATAACAGTGTTATTATTATCATTCTATAAGGGCATCCATGTGGAATTAAATGCATAGATAATATAACACAATGCAAAAATGCGCAAAGACATTTGACCATAATGTCTTATCCTAGCACACACATGTTGGGGACTAGCTTTATAACCACTATGCAGTTTTATTATAGCAATAACAGCATCCTGTGAAGAAAAGGCTTAATGAAGCAGCATATTTCTGAAACCTGATAAGCTAGCCTATATAGACTCACAACCCAAACACACATAAACCCTGGGGACCTTTCCCTGGAATCTCAACCTTTATACACCCCAAGCCCGAGCCATCCCCCCTCCCTCCTACTTGTCTTTGTTGTCCATCAGAGTGGTTTGTTTCAAGTCTCAGCTTCAGTCCCATCACCCCTCTCCCTCCACGGTCAAGTTCAAGGATCCCCCTAGAAACACAGAGGGTGGTGGCGGAGGGGGGTCGGCGGACGAGGTCAGCAGTTCCCTGGGACTATAAATGCTGAAGGTACGGACACCTGCAGGCATACCCGTGTACATGTAAGCGTGGACATGCGGACACTCTCACTCACATTCACCACAGGAAAAGATGTGTGTATGCATACACGTGTACATATAATTGTAGATAGACAGACACACACACACACAAAATGAATGATTCTACTGCTTTACAGGAGGATGCGTTTTGTCCCACTAAAATAAAAAAAGAGAAAAATAAATAAAACATACTGACACGCTCATCCTTATGCACCTGCTACCTCAAGGTCTGTTGACTGCAGTCAAAATGGTGGACACAATAACACTGGGCTTAGCTTTGATTCCTAATATGGAGGAAACAATTCTATTTTTTTCCTCCCTGTGACGGTACTGACACTGCGAGATAAAATTCAAGCTTCCTCTCTCGCTGTCTCCCTCCCTCTCTCTCTGACTCGCGCACCCACACACAGACATACACATATACCACGCCCATTGCCTATTTCTCATTTTTTATATGTTAGGACATTACTCTGTATGTGTGTGTCTGTGTGTGTATGCGTATATATATCAGCTTCAATAGAAACACTGGGAGAGGAGGTTAAAAAACACAACTCCTTTCCTGAAAACAGGAACGCAATGAAATGTTATCGCACTAAATTTGACACGTTTAATCACTTTTTTAATTTGAGCACACGCCGGATCGACATAACTTCCTGCTGCAACTCCTTTTCAAATCCTTAATGCTAATACCTTGGACTAATATTTATTGCTAATTTATATGAGTCTCTCTCTCTTAGAATAATACCAACAAAAAATAAACTTTAGTTCTGCTCCGATAAGATTTATTTGCATTGGAAATGCAATCTGCATGCCTATCTGCAATTATTTCTAATTAATTTAATCTAATTCTTAGGAGACTATTTCAGTCCCAGAATTAACACAAAAGAACTTCCTGCCTCAGTTCTCCCACCAAAGATAATTATAAAAGTTAAGAGGGTTTGCTAATTTAAAAATGCTATCTGCATGACATCAAATGTACATCTTTGATCTCACTCTGTCCCTGATGGTTAAATGCCTTTAATTATATTCCAGAAAAATTAACTTTCTCTGAATAATTAACAGTGAATCTTCTTCTTTTTTTGTTTTGTATGTAGAGTGTGTTGCATACTTCTTTGCTTAATTAATTTTTAGCAACAAACAAACTCTAGACCACTGCTGAAATGTGTGAAAAATCCATCCGCTGCATATCAAAACGAGCACTCGGTTGCGTGAAGAGCGCAACAGCGTTGCCATTCTGCACACATGTGACCTGCACTTGGACCAGTTTCCTTAAAATCTCTGCATAACGTCAACCGTAATCCTTATACATTGTGAAAATTGCACAAAGCTCACATATGACCCACATGTGTTCTTGACGGTGAGGGGGACCCTTGTACATATCTCATTATATTCCCCTATAGCATATCAGCATTTCCCTGGGTGAATGTGTATACATACAGAAGAGAAAAAAGAGTCAGATGATTTATATTATCTTTATCACCCTGCTACAGGAGTCGACTTGCTTCCCCTTTCTCCACCTCCCCATTATGTAAAACTGTGGATTAGGTAGGTATGTGCATGAATCGTGAAGTCAGAAGTGTGTGTTTGTATGCATGCATGTGTGTGTTTGTGACTTTGTAGCATGTGTTTGAGAGAAAAGGGTATATATATATATATATATATATATATATATATATGTACACACATCTATGCATGCATGTATGCATCCATGCAGAGACCCCCTCCATCTGTCTCTCTCTCTGCCTCACCCTCTCTCTCCATCTATCATGCATCCATAGGTCTATCAGCTTCAGGAATGAGGTAGGGGGGAGAGAGAGAGAGAGAGGAAGGGGCGAAGGGTACACGGGGGAAAGAGAAATAAATTTAGCCCCCCTACTTTAAAAATGCACATACATTTCCATACATTGAAAAGGCAGTGAGGTGCACACACCCTTGCAGCTGTATCCCCAATATGCTCCCCCCCCCCATACGAACATGCGGGCACACACACACACACACATCCCAAAAGATGAATGCGTGTGTCCCTTTGCAGGGGGTGCAGGTGAAAATCTACCCCTTGCCATATTTATCTTCATAAGAGCAGAAGGTGCATGCGTGTTTGTCTGTATACATACTGGTTGTGTGTGCCCGGACTCTGTGCATGTGTGTTTGCTTTTTTGTGTGTCCGTGTGTACATAAGTTCATTTACCTCAGCAGAAGAAAAAAGACCCTTGCTGCTCTCTTGCTGTATAAAAAAGATGGAAAACAACAACAACGACAACAAAAGGCTCGGCAACATAGATTTCGCTTGATTCCTCAATGTAATGCACATCAAAATATTGCAGCATGTACTGCGGGTCTCAAATAAGCAATTCAAGTCAATCGAATGTCTCAGGAGTTTGCAAGTTGCTGCTTCTTCACGCTAAATCCACAATTCCCAGACTCCTTCCTTTTTTCATTTCCATACCAAAATGTATTTGTTGATGCATAGATTCCAAATAGACTATTTGCCATCTGTCATGTAGCAAGGCTTTCAGATACCAAAACAACAACCACGACCTTTCCCTAAAATGCAGCCGAAACACCCACCCCTTGTAGATAATGACGGCCTGTCGCGCGAGAGAAGAGAGAAACATGAGTGTGGTATTATTAAGTGAGACTAGTTTGTTCGAGAGAAGTGTTTTTGGCTTTTAAAAAGTTCCATTTTGCACTCCCCAGGCACCGCATATGGGGTACCCCAGGGAGGCATATGTGTGCGCGTGTGTGCGTATATGTGTGTGTACAGGGATGTAGTATGTGTGTGGACTCTAAAATATTCTGACTGCGCTGTCTAGCGGCTCACAGAGCAGAGAGATGTGTCCTGTCTCCTGCATTCAAATGCGAGTGGGTTTTGGAGAGCAAAAGTAAACAGATATGCTTGCTTGAACACACACATGAAGACGCTTGTATATGCACACCTGCTGTCTGGACATGTATGCATGCATGTACGCACAACCACACACACGTATGGCATTAATGTGAGCGCAGAACATGTGAACACAAGACGCGAGTGTCTCCTCATCTGTCGCCCGTCCGTATTTCAACACATATCCCCATCAATCTCATCGCCGGAAAGGCCTGCGCGTCTGCTCCACGCTGACAAACACACCGGTGTCATTCAGCCAATAAATATTTTTTAAAAAAAGGTGTCACGCAGGACCGTCATCGACAAGCTGGTCGTCATGGACGTGCCCTTTCACGGCCCGTGAAGCTACTGTTTTATGTGGCAATATAAACTTCTGCAGGTCTACTTTCTCAATTCACTCTTTAAGCTCTTTAATTCTTTTCCATTTCACACTTGCAGTATATGGGGCTGTAATATAAGACAACCCAGGACAATGAGCTGTCCAGTTGCTGAGGGGGGTTAGCTGACAAAGGTGGAGGTGGGAGGGATAGCGAGAGGTCGAGTGAAGGGTAGTATGGGACCCTTCAAACAAGATATGACCCTTTAAAAGCCTCGAATGTGGTGACTAGTATCCTCCTCGCTACCACATTTCCTCCTGCTCTTCCCTCTTTCTGCCCCTCCTTGCTCTCACTTTTGTCCCTCCTCTCTTTCCTCACTTAATCCATTCACACACAGATGTGTTGTCTGTCATGACCATGATGATAAATTAGCGCGGGTGCTGCTGGTGAAATAGGAGCTGGTGTCTGAATGTCGAGGGCAATCCGGTGGACAATGCCAGGGATGAACCACGGATAGTTCAGCTGTGATTCGGTCTGGAGAAACACTTCGGATGGGACCGCGTTAGGGTCGTATTCGCTTCCAGTACAGCTGCGGCGCCACCGGACGGTGCTTTATCCGACAGATTGTCAGATTATTTAAACGTTCTTCAGAAACGCAGGTTTTATTTCTTCTTTTATGTCATTTTTTTGTGAGAAATATTTCAGTTATTTGAAATAAAGAAATACCACCAGCACACACTTTTAAAGTGAATACCAAAGAGAAAAAAATGTTACCAAAAATTAAAAAAAAGAAACTTTATTGGTGTCATTTTTTGTCAGATAGTGGGGGAATGTTTGAGATGCCTCTGAGTTTATCCCCGTGCCGTGCCAGCAAGTCCAATCACAGTCTTTGGTTACAACAATACCTGGAGCGCTGTAAAAATTGGTTCTCTGTGCATGTGTGTGTGTGTGCACTGGTGGGGGCAGAGGGGGCTGCCTGCCTGTGTAGGTGTGTTTATTTATTTATTTATTTTATTTTTTTCTGGGGGGGGAGTGTAATTCTTTTACCTGCAGGCTTTGGTTTCTGTGTGCCTGTTTGTGTCTATGCTTGCATTTGTGTGTGTACGGACATGTGTTTCTCATGAAGGCCCATGCCGGGCAAATTAATTCTCAGAAGTTGCGTGGCGGGGGCTCTCCTTCCCTTTGAAATGGGGCATACTGCTCCCTGTAATCAATAAGTCAAGCCATCTCGGCCGCATGTTGCAACCCCCCCTGGCACACAGATGAAGAAGCCCAATTTACTCATCATAAATTCTGATTCCCACAATAAATATGAGAGAAGGTCCCACGGTATTAGAATATCTGGAATCTCAGGGGCGTTTGAAATGCCGACTGGCCCTCGCCTCAGACTGGAGTTGCTTTGTTGGTTAGAATATGTGTTTTGTGTTGAATAATAATGACGTGGTGTCAGGAATATTTATTTTAGATCTGAGAAAGAAAAATTCCAAAATTAATTGTATTAATGAAGGTGTTTGTGTTTTCATGCCGACATTTACACAAAGTAAAGCATCGGATCCTGTTCCTGTGCACAGACATTTTTTGTCTACCTTTTGAAAAAAAAAGAAAATCCCTGTTTTTGTTTTGTCTTTTAAAAAAAAAATCTGACCATTTTCTAATGAACCCCGACAGGCACCTCCAGACAAGAGGTGACGTGTGCAGGCACAGGCATGTGACGTTGGGGACATGCTAATCTAACGGACAAGTGCTGTCTCTCCTGTTTAAAGGCCCCTCTGCTCAGTAGGTCCAGGCACATGACAGTGACCTGGGGAGGGGAAAGTGTAGCGAAATTGTGACACACCTACAGAGGGCAGGATAGGGGCTGCTGAATCGGCTCCTTGAACACGGGTTAGTTTAAAAGGGAACGAAGAAGAAAAGAACAGAACTGCACAGCTGTAATATCTGTTTATTTTCAATCTCTGGCCATCTCTGCATGCAAAGCATCTTGTACACATATGAGTGTTGGCAAGTGTCACAGTATTTGTATGCACCCTGCAAAATTGATTTAATGCAACATGGCATCCCCAACACCAGTGGCGCTCTATCTATCTTCTTTTTGGCAAGGACTTCCTGCTCTTCCGAGCAGTTCCGTCGATACATGACATTTATGAGGCTCCCATGAGCCCCGGCACATGTTGCCCAGACAACTGAGACAGCTTCAGCGCCATGACAACAAAAACTAAATACTGTCGAGGCCAAATGTGAGCGGCCCACAGCCAACGTCATGGTTGAGATTGTCCAGGAGTGAACAAAGCAAATTTTTAAACAAAAGCTTGTTTCAGCTGATAAGAAGAAAAAACACATGACACGAGATGATAAGAAGAGAGGACGGGAGTAGGACTTCAAGAGGAGACTAAATTTAGCAAGGGAAACTAGAGGAGAAAGCAGTTCTCGGTGCTAGTCAATACAACTGTCTTCATTTGTAAGGCAGTGTTAAGAGCACTAATTCCTGACCTGTTAGTTACATCTGAGAAGAGAGAGCTTTGCCGGTTGCTAATCCATAAGTCTGCTGCTAAGTGGTTCATCAACGAGTGCCTGAGATCGAATGTCACCAATTAAGACGCCTAAATGCCTGGCTAATTGTGCTCAAAGTGTAGCACTCTGTCTCTCACACGATCACACATTATTAGTGACAGCACGCACGCATGTCCACGCACACATACACAGACAGAGAAACACAACTTGCTAATCAGCTGTGAGCCTTGAAAACATGAAAGCAGTTGTAAGTGTAGGAGAGAACGCACAGTTTGATTGGCAAAACAATTTACCCTTATGGTCACATCATTAGCAATTAAGATCAAACACATTTAAGCTTTACTGGCCAATAAACCCGGTGGAAGACTTGATGGTGCCGAACTTAAAGATATCAGATAAGGCAGCTTTAAATAGCTGTCTGAACGGTAAAATGCAGGCAAGCTGAAACAAGACGATGTAAATTCAATTTGCACACAATTAAATCTATTTTAAATTCAATGTATGTGATTAAAAACTGAATTTAAAAACAGAACTCCATGCTAGTTAAATGAAATTCAAATAACGAAACAGAAAGTTGTTTTCTAAAGGAAATATTGCAACATTAGGTCTTACATTGATTTTTTCCTTTTCTTTTTTAAATTTAAAAAACAAAAGCACATTCTCCCCCCCAAAAAACAAGAGATTCTGTCAATACTGATCAGTAGCGAGGGGACCATTTCTTCTGTGCACCATTTCCTCTACACCGCATATAACACTTACAGTGTGCGTTTGGAGGAGGAGGGATCTTTTGAAGAATGAGAACAGATAACATCTGCTCCCGGCCTCTCCCTGCCTTGCCCACAGGTCTGAGGAGCAGAGCGAATTGTGTCTGAAAGGGGATGATACCCATCGGAATGTTAATGGTGCTGAATATTTCAGAGGTGGGATCATCACATGGCAGAAGGAGGACGGGCGGGTTTCCCGAAAGCATTTAGTGGTCGAAGTTCTTCTCTGTTATTGTAAACCCAGAGTCAAAGATGATTTCAATGCACAGCTAACAAGGCCCAGTTGCTGTCGGGGAGGTTTGAGATGGTTGTCTCTCCCTCGCTCGAACACACTGAAAAAGTTGGATTGTTGCAGTTACAAATGGTTTTGAATATCATTATTATCACCATGCTATCATTATTCTTTTTCAACCATTTCATTTAAATAAATGTAACTAAACAAAACAGATGCTCATTAAACCTCAAGATGTGCAGCTCTTTGTAAAAAAAGAAGCCTCAGCCTGAAGTCTATTTTAAAGCAATAAACACAAGTAACTTCTGCTCCTTATGTCTTTTACAGTATTTATCATGATGAAATATTAAATCGCTATTGCACATATGGTAAATCCAACTAGCATAGTTATATGACATAAGTGGTTCTTAAGGTTTTTTTCATTCTTTTTTTTTTAGGAGGGAAAGAAAAATCTTGGGAGCCATAAAAAAAACAAGGGGATTGCCCAAACAGCCCGTATAAGCATCTGGTAACCACTACAGTGCCTTTATTTCAGCCAAAATGACTGGTTGTGTTAGCCTTGAGAAAGTGAGAGGGAAAGACAGCGGATAGACTGAGAGGAGGTTCTTTTTTGGCCAAAGTGAAATTGAAGTTTTTGGGAAGGGGGGGAGAGATAGGAAAAGCAGGAAGAGAAAAAAGGTCTAAAATTAAGAGAATTATTGCATGCTCCCAGATGTGTGCAAGCAGGATGACCTGGGAAAGTCAAAGTTGTCCCCCATCAATCATTGCCATATGCTTCTAGAGAAATGGATCCTGCAGGACACTTCATATTCCTCTTTCTGATTAGTTCATTTGAGAGATGCAGAAGGTAGGGTGGGGGGGTGGCTGGTGGCGCTCTGAAAATGGACGGCCCCGGTGTAACCCAAGAACAGAGCGGGTTCAATGTCAAAATTAAGGCTCGCTATTTAAGACTTTAGGGATCTTTTTTTTTCTTTTTCTCACTCACTCACCCGCCTCCATCGTACTCCTGTGCTCCATCTTTTCTTTTCAGAGGTTGGTGTCAGGGTGCGATAGAGTGAAGGCAATGTGTTCTTAACTCTGATCAAAGCAGGGAGAGAGGAAAGCTTTTCTAATGACTGGCATTCACTCTCCTTTCTTAATCCATCTCTCCTGTCTCCCATCCCTCCGCTCTCTCTTTCACTACCTCTTTCTCTCTCAGGGCATTGGTAATTATCGGTGAGGTCTTAGTGACTGCAAATGAAATTACCATTTAAGAGAGAGGGAGAAAGAGACATCCCCTTTGCCATAGGAGAGGGCTTAAGTGAGGCAGCTAGGGTTTCAGCTATTGATTTTTAAACTGCTACATCAGAGAGTGTAATGCTTTCATAATTTCAAATAAACTGTCTGGTTACGAAGTACTAATGAGAGAAAGAGTGAGAGTAGACCAAAAGAAGTAAGAGAACGATGGGGGTTGAATTTTAAGTGTCGATGTGCATACGGGGAAGTTCGACGAATGTACCGGTCAGACGAAACGATCAATGTGTCAATACTCTGATAGTTTTCGTTTGTTTGTTTTCAAGAAAACATCGGCGAATGCTAAATATTTTATGTCGTAATTAATGTTAATACAAACCCCGCTGCTAATATGATATGATTTTGCATGAATTTGTGCCCGCAGGTAATATATAGAGATATATAAATGTAGAATACGCCGTGATTTCACTTCACAAACACTGCCGCTCAGCTGGAAAAGATATATTCCTGCAAAAGTATCAGTTTTCTAGCTGCCTTTTAAAAATACGAGCATGCCAGGCAGTCAGTCTTTCTTGCAGACGTAGGTCACATATTCTTAAGAAATTTCAAATGTGTGATATATAAAATAATAATCTTGTCCAAAAAGTTATTTAAGTAATGACAGTATTTTTTTTCCCCTACTGATAGAAAAGGAAAAGATAATAAAGATGAGAGATTGCGAAAGGAAGATGGATTTCTGGATGACACTGCATAAACCCAAATCTCTGTCTCCCTCTCTCTCTCTTTCTCTCTCTGTTTTCCTCCCCCTCTCTCTCTCTCACCACAGACCGCAGGCCGTTGGAGGCAGCTTAGAAATCTCTTACA
The DNA here is from genome assembly GCF_041146795.1 of Maylandia zebra. Classification (NCBI taxonomy): domain Eukaryota; kingdom Metazoa; phylum Chordata; class Actinopteri; order Cichliformes; family Cichlidae; genus Maylandia; species Maylandia zebra. The sequence goes on along the minus strand of NC_135175.1, from coordinate 16,950,776 downwards.
TCTGGAACAGCCATAATTCGTGGGATTTGGCCTGACAGCCATGACAGGCACTGGGGCGGCCAGCAACAACTGTCTCCTGTGTTAGCAGCAGTCTGTACGTTAGCTCCGTGAGAGAGAGGGAGAAAAAGAGACAGAGAAGGAGAGACAAAGAGTGTCAATATGCAGAAGCCGTGTGTATACATTCAAACTTCCACTTTATCCCGGGAGCTCATGGAGATTAAACTCACCTCAACAATGTTTGCACTTTTTTTTTTTTTTTCCAAGTTTGGGACAATGTAAAATGTAATCACGGCACATTTACAGTACAGTTGTAGAAAGTAAATTCGTAAGTTTATTCAAACAATTTACTTTTTGGTTTTATACCTTAAATCCTGCTTTATGCTCCTAATTCATTATGGTAATTGTTTAATTCAGTCCACTACAAATATTTCACGTCACACTAATTAATATTTTCAAAATTTATGATAAAAATAAATACATTGGTAAGTGGTTTGGTATGTACAAAGATTTTGTATATTTTTAAATGTTTAATTCTATATTAAATAAATTGTCTAACTACATTTAAATGAATTCTACAGCAACTGATCAGTAATTTTAATGTAATAATATACCTATGATATATTTACATATCACAAGATTAAATGGAAAAAATTATTTTTTACAGCTTTTTAACATCTTTAATATAAAAACAGGAATAATATTTTTTTTTACCTGAAGCAAATTGAAATGAGTGTTTTATTATTTTTACATATTTGGCATTGAAACTTTTACTTAAACAGATATTTTTCTATCTAGAATCCCAGGAAGTACAGTATTATCAAATTGACAGAAATATAATAAAAATGAAGATATTTCAGTCTAAGTAAAGCGCAGTAATTTTTGTTAAACGTGTATCATATTTTACATACTGTACATATAACTACATGAGTGTGTTTCTGTACTTTCCCCCCATAAAAGCACATGCAGGACACATAAATTGACTTGCAGCAGAAAAAGCAGCAGCGTCCATGTGTTTCATGGCATGCCAGAGGCTCCCTGTGTCGGCCCTAAATATTACACACAGACAGTAGCTATCACTTCCAAGCCTGAAATCCCACATTCCACATTCCTGATTCCAACGGCTCGCCTGCTAAGCTGGGCACCACATGAAGAGCCATTGTTAGAGCGAGAGGGGTCATGTATCTCTCTCGCTCTCTGTCTGTCTGTCTGTCTCGAGCTTTCTCTCTCTGCCCTCCTTCTCTTGCTCGCTTTGTCTCTCCGCCCATATATCTCTCACTGTCACAGTCTCCATCTGTGACTCTCTTGCTCCGTCTATCTTTCTATTTCTACCTCTACCGGTTTATCTTTATCTCCCTTACTTATTCCTCCTCTCCTCCGCCGTGCTTTGTCGCCCACTCTCCCACTCAGTTTTTCCGTCGTCTTGCATGTGTTTGTTTATTTCTTTCTATACCTCGCTCAGCCTCCTGTCTCCTCCTGATGCTGTTTGTCTGTGGCTCTCCTTCGGTCTACAAGACTCTTACTTTGCTTTCTGCCTTTTCTCCCCCCCTTTGTCTCTCTCCATCTGTATCCCGTTGTCTGACTCTCCATCTCCCCTCTCCCTCTGTGTCTCTCCAGATATTCATGTAGAGATTTTCTCACATGTTAGATATAGATTTATGACCCCAGTCAGATCCCCGTGGCCACTAAATTTGATACCATCCACTAAGCCACATTGTTTTTTTGTGTGTTTGGGCTTGTCTGTTGTGTGTAACTGTGGGTAAGTATGTATGTTCGTGTCTGTGGGTGTGTGTCCATGCATTACAAGGTGGAGGCGGGTGACTTTTAAAGGGTTAGCTTGGGTACGGTGGGCGCAGAGGAGGAATTTACAGTTTATTGAAGCACAGCAGTCAGGTGTGTGTGTGTGTGTGTGTGTGTGTGTGTGTGTGTGTGTGTGTGTGTGTGTGTGTGTGTGTGTGTGTGCACGCACATGTCCATGTGTGTGAAATAGAAAAAGAGAGAGAGAGAGAGAGTGCCTGTGGGTGCCAGGTGACCAGGCTAACCTCTTGGCTGGTGTTTTGGATTTAGCCTTTGGATAGAGGAGAAAAATAAAAATGGAATGCTTTTTCAATTACAGATCAGAAAGAGAGTGAACAAAGGCAGCAGTAAAGGAAAAGATGAGTTATTGGGATCTAATATATCATGGCGTAACACTCCTAAAAATCTGACTGCATTAATTTTGACTTTTGGAACATTTTGTACTTTAAACTCAGAGAGCTGAGCTGAGTCCCGAAGTTTTGCTCAATTTTTATTTATTTTTTTGGAAGTGATTAATGTTTTACACTCTAAACTGTTTCAACGTATTTTAGAAAATTGCGTGTGTGTGTGTGTCATGAAAAATGTGAATAGAGCTAATAACTTTTCCTTTTTTTTTCTTATCTAAGAGAAGATTCTCATGCATTTGACATCACGCTGTTGAGTTATGGCTGGGCTCAGAAGCAGCGCACAAAAACAGAACATTGGAAAGAATACAATATGAAGATCCACAGACACACACACACCTGTGGAAAACAGCCACTGCTACTGTCTTTTTGTTGCATGTTATTAATTCTGACAGTAGTCTCTTTAAAAGTGCTCGTCCTCTGCCATGCATATTTTATTGGCTGTAGGTGGTATTTGTTGTGTATTTATGCCTGTTTGTTTGAATGCTCCGTTCCTTCAACCTATTCCACAAGTTGTCAAGGGTGGGGTATTTGAAAATGACACTGCGGAGCACCGAGGATTGTAATACTGATGTTTGTGTGATGTGAAATGGTATTCGCCTTTTGATGTTTGGCTAGGAGGAAATACACAAAAAAGCCTTGCAAAATAAAGGTGTGTTCATGCACGTGTTTGAGAGTGCGTGCACGTGCGTTCTCTGGAAATTGTTTATCTGTCAGTCAGCGTGTGTGCAAATTGCCTGCACTAGTGCAAGTGTTTGCATCCATGCACGCTCGTGCGTGTGTGTGTGTGTGTGTGTCCATGTCTACATCTCAAAAGCCATATCTGGCTTCAGATCAAATGGTGTATGAAGGAAGGGAATGACAGAGAGAGAAAGTGATAGCTCTTTAATGTTACCTATCCACTCTCAAACCCAAATATAAGACCAGGAACACAAGGAATAGGCAAGTGTGTTTTAGAGGAAAAGGAGTGACATGAAACACTTATGTAGAAAAGCTGTGAACATGACGTCGGCTTTGTAGCGGCAGGAAAATGTCTCACAAAACCGAAAGAAAGTGAGTAAATTGGATGCAAGCAAGAGGGAAGGCAGGGGCACGGAATGAAACGGCAGCGTGCACTGTATTGTTTGCTCGTGTGTGTCAGCGATGTTTTGTTTTTGACTGAATGCTGTCGTGTCTAACTCACCTTTTGCTCATTTTTCCCCATTCCTGTTCCGGGATGTTTAAACTTTCACTGTCATCAGTGAAGGTGTCATGGTAATCAAGGCCTCTGATGCTTAAATTGCTGCATTGTTGTTTCTGGGGAATTCATTTAATTTTTTTGAATGTCTTGTGTCAGAGAAATACAATCTTTAACTTTTTAATGTTTTTTTAAATGAAGAAATATTAGCCCCTGTGATTGTTTTTTTCTTTTCTCTTCACCTTTGTCCTTCCTATTTCCCCTCCTTTTTTTGTTTCCTCTGCAGGTATGTAGCCTGAGCTGGAATGGATGAAAATATTTACTGTGTACACACCATCCACAAATCCTTTCCCTCTCTTGATCCCTGGCTTTTATTGTTTCCCTTCTCTCCCTGCTTTTTACTCCTGTCTTTGAACACGTGCACGCTCTGACACAGATACGTGAAGATATGTGAATAAAGGTGTTTCTAACATAGGCTACTGTCCTTCTCTTTTGTGTGGTTATTACACATAGTATCAAATACACACAGATGTTCAGTCCTCCACATTCCACTTGTTGTTGCTCGCTCTTTTTGTCTTTACTAAGAAATTTCCACGCATGATTTATTCTCATGTAAATGTGTGTAAAAATATATACAAATGCCGGAAATATTTATAGAAACAGCCACACGTGAGAAGGGAGGCATCTCAAAGCTGAAGGACAGATTCTCTGCCATCTTAACACAGCCATCATCAAGGATCAGGTTCCCTTTATGTGCAATGCTACCTGTTTCCTACATTCAACAGGGCTTTCAGCATTAAAAGTTTGCCTCATTGTCGACGATAAATAAAGTAACTCTAATGAAAAAAGCGCAGGAATGTAAAATGCCGTGTGATATGTATTGAAGGCTCAAATAAGAATAAAAGAAATACTGGCGTGTTTCAAGGACAGCAAGGCCATTAATACACCATGCAATGACAGAGTGCAGAAAATAATTTGGATGGTGAGCACCTGTTACATTAGGTATCTATTTCAGTTGTGGCGCCTAGTCAAAAAATATTTATAAGGTGTACCCATGTGTATTTTTTTTATGTAAGACATCAGCCCACTTAGGCCACCACAGCTGTAATCTGAGGATTCACCAGGCCATGTTCCCCTCTAGCTGTGCTGAAACAGAACCTGTCAGCATGTAGTAGCTACAATATCTTTGGATCATTTCACATTGTTTTGCATGAATTTTTTTTTTATCATTTTGAAACAAGATCACATGTGGTGGACATATGCGTACATTACTTTATTTGTAATCTTGCACATGTGGGTGCAAGCTTGCATGCCTCTGTCATAATGGAATGACGGCAACGCGAATCCAAAATGGCTGGTTTTAGTATTTGGACGCTGGGGTGAGGCTAAAAATGAGGCATGAGTGAGACAGAGCGCAAGAGAAGCTGAGGGAAGCGTGCAGGTAGGTAGCGACCATATAATACCTTCGTGGAAAGCTATCACTCCCCATCTGACCAGTCTCATTTTAGGGCAATGGAACTCCAGAGTAAAAGGCGTCAGTGTCACATTATTTTGCCTCGGTAAATCGCCCCCGTCTTTTTATTCATGCCTCCACCGCAAACAACAACAGCATTTGATTCCCAGAGTGAATATTCTGGAGCAATGCAAACACTAAATAAATTACCTGTAAACATGTATGCATCAGACAGATAGATAGATAGATATTACTGTAATTTCACTGCAGCTTGTTTACAAGGCATCATGTAAAGACGTTCATAATGAACGCGTCTGATTATTCCACAGTGTAACGGCATCTTCACCATAGACCCACCATAATCACTACCCCCGCGGCCTGCTGGGCCTGTGCCATATCCTGCAAAGCCTGACGACAGTAACTAGGATGAAGTACATGTGCCTCCCACAGATTACACTGCTGATGTCTCCATGGTCACAGAGGCCCTCACCGTGACAACCACATCTCTTTGACTTCAGGTTCTTAACCTGATGGCATATAGGCAGACTCACAGGTAGACACAAGCAAAAGTATTAAAATGTTAAAATCTATTGGCTAATTTAGATAATTTAAATATTGTATAAATGGAGAATAAAGAAAAAAATATATATAAAAAAATAATTAGAATACAGTAATTCAAGTGGATTCACAAATCTCAACCAGTGTACTGTTGTTCAAGTTGGGATTTTATAAGAGCAGTATGGTTATAGTTGCAGGTTCAAGCCACATATGTATGAAACATTGCTTTCCAGTAAAACAGTGTTTAGTTTAGCTACAGTCTAGCAGTAGAGGTGTTTTTTTTTTTTTAAATTTCCCAGATGTGTTAGCAGTCTTACAGATGTGGACATTAACACACAAATCAGAGTTTCCTTCCCCATTTCCCCCCATTTCTCTCCTCTCCTCTGCTATCTTTTTCACCGGGCTTCCTTCTGTGAGAAAAACAGAGCAGAGGAAAGACCTTGTGAACTAAGTACAAACAAGACCATCTCCAAATGTTTAAAAGCTAGTTTTCTGACAGCTCAGTCATATGCGACACAACCATCCTCGCTAGCTGTATACGTCCAAACAGAAGATTCAAAGAGCACCATTTAATCTTTTTTTCAAGCCCCTTTTATTTCACTTTTTCCAGTTAAAGTTTCCATCCATCCAAAACCAGGTTTGTTAGTCAATATCAGTTATTTACTTTCAGTTTCACTTGCTATACACTAGCAGGACTTTAAAGATGCGTTTCAAGAGCTATTTTTTCCTGAGTATATCATGGAGTTGAATGACCCTTTCAACACCATGAAAATTTCCAATTAAGTGTAAATCTTTGAAGAAACTTGTATACCTTCAAAGGTAAAGAAACAACATCATGGAATTCTGCTATTCATCTTTAGTGCTATTCACCTGCCCAGCCACTCATCCTTGTTTTTCTAAACATACAGCTTACTAGATCAATTATTACTGCATGGGAGAGGCCAAAGTCCCTTGTTAACGATTTGTATTGAGGTGCCACTTAAAGGTAATCAATGGTAAGATCTTTCCAGATTCTGAAAGGTAACCTTGGAATTTGTGCACTGTAGGATAAAGCTTGTAAAATATTGCATTTAGCTCAACTGAATAGCTATGTAACTACTCATATTTTTTTATAGTTTCTATTTCTCTTGCTTCACAAAGGTATAAATGCAGCACAGAACAGACATCTGACTGTGTAGGCTGCTTGTAAGAAAGCATTTCTCAAATACCAGAAAAGGCGATTGCCTTTTTATACTGAGGTGATTTGTTGATTTCAAATGTATTGGATCTGATGGGCAAAAAGGATCAAAAGATCTGAGTAGAAGCGCTGAAACACGCATACGGTATTTGTATTCTCAGACCTGCGTTGATATGAATGTGAGTATTTAAGTTTTAAACAAAAAACAGAGGCATCAAAATACCGAAAAACCTTTTGAGGACAAAATCCAAGTTTTTAGACAAACAGATCAACAAGCCGAGTCTCAAACCTAATGTATACTTGGTTGACATCACGTCTGAATGTTGAGAAGGAATGTATTCATATGAAAACTATGATCATATGGTAAATCCCACCAAGTTTTAGGGCCTCAACAAACAGCAAATTAAAGCAAAAGCTGCCAGATGGGATACAAACAGAAGTCTCTTGTTTAGCAGACATCTGATTTAGACCGACGCCAAACAGTCGGCCTCCTCGTGCAGACTTTGGTGCTCTGTTGGAATAGGTGTCTAAGTATATCTTGTGCATATCTCTTTGGGACACTATGGTAGTATTTGACTCCCCAGAAATGAGAATACGTTGCATCCACATACCTGTATATTTCAACAAGCGATGCTTCTTTTTTTTTTCTTTTTTGGGAAGTGTCAAAACAAAGATAAATATTCCATGCGTGTCCCAATAGATGGAAAAATCTAAAATATAAGTTCTGCTCTACAATACCGCTGTATGATATTGTGAAATAAAATATTGACTTTATAAACACAACAGTAGTAAAAATAAACTTGTACTAGCTTGTTTTATGCCTAGCTGCAAGCATCTTCACTTTTTAAAAAAGTAAGGTTGAGTGTGCAAGAAATGTGAAATTCACTGAGAAAAAAAAAGTATTCCCAGCATGTTGCAGAATACCAATATCCTTAAGCAGGTGGGTTTTTTTTTTTTTGATGTATAGACTCCTGCCAGTGAATTGTACAGATGAGACACTTAAGGCAAGACAATAGTGTTATAGATTGTGGCAAGAGTTAAATCAATAGACCTTCTGAGGAGTAACAAGACACCCAGTAGCAAGTGCTACTGCTATACACACATAGGAGGGGCTGGGAAACAAATGAGGACTGGCAGACAGGGGCTAAGACCTCAGTGTCACTGACTAGCCATTAGATGTTAGTGTGTATGTAGGTGTGTGTTTGTGTGTGTGAGCATGCTCGGTCTACTCTGAACACGTGTTATGGATGTGTGTTTGCGTGAATGTGTTTGTAAGGCATAAGCAAGAGCAGATACCTGTGTTTTGGTTGTACTTTTATCTCTGCTTCTTGGCCCTGTAATCTCCCACCGGGCATCAAAGCAGAGCCCCATCACTAGCTTTACCACACCCCTGTATATCCCTGAGATCCCTGTGTGTTAGTGTATGTGAAAGAAAACAGAAATAGAAGGAGAGTCTACGGGAGAGAGAGAAGGGAAGAGAAAGGAGACAGGACGGGAGAAGTCAAAACAGGAAACGCGAAACCGAAAGTTGTGCGTGTGAGTGGGTAGGTCTGAGGGTGAATGAGAATGAGGGAGGGTGGGGGATTTGCATGGAGCTTTGGACCGTCACCCAGCCGTGGCTGTCATCCAAGCCCAGCCTGGAAGCACCTCTCTAGGGCAGCTTCCGATAAACCCCCCTGGGTCTTACTCCCTCTTACTCCACCTCCGCTGTCTCTTCCACCTCTGATCTGGGATCAGTGGTTCTCGGGGCCCTGATAGGTGTCAAGGTCCATTAACCTGGAGCAGGTCTTATCATATTCATCAGGAAGATCAGAGAGCAGATTTATCTCTGTTTTTATCAGATTTGAGGCTTCAGAAGGCTGCCAGAGATGTCATGGCTCTATGGTAATGTGATGGAGGCCGGTGACAGACAGCCAAGAGTTGCAGGCACACTCTAGCAGGTACATCCACACACAGTCGTCAGTGCACACTCATGATACAAATAAATACATTCTCACACACAAACACAGTCAAAAAATTTTTTAGAAGCTGTCAGCAGTCACTTGGACCTTTTTGATGGGGTTGTCGGGTTTGATTAGCTTATGAAACAGGAACATGTCACTCAATGGCCTTTCTAGGGTTTCCATCTAGAGCTAAATCTAATCTAATGTTAAAACAGTTGTAGCCTATAAGGCAAACTTGCAATGAGCCTTTTGGAAGCAAGTGAATTCTAAAAGTGAAGAACATCTAGTTTTGGCGACTTTCATGCAAGGAGAATGAAATAGCATTAACACATGAGATGAGGTAATATACCGTAGCATAGAAGTGCAAATTCATCACGAGGAAGAAGATCCAATCGCAACGACCGGGTTAGGTGTATGAGGCAAATTAGATATCCTTATAAAATTTTATTTTAATATTCACAGTATGTTTTTAACTTAAAAAGAGGATAGGGGTATGTTTGGGAGGGAAAAGTTGGCATTGGGCTAGATCACATTGAAATACAAATATTTCCGTGGCTAATAAATAAACAACAATCTTTTCACGCAAGGTTTCACCGGTTCTCGATTTTGTTCTGTTTACTTGTTATCTAAATCTTTTTGGACGAGTGTTTTGCTTTCTCTTTTGACATTTCAAATCGAATGTCCCGGCTGAATTCCGCCAAATGTCAAATATTTTGATAGCTCACACTCTGAGACTAGCCGCTAATTTTAATTCACTGTGCAGCACCTTCCCACCTGACCTTTGGCCCTAACCCCGACCCCCAGCTGCAATCCCAACCGTGCTCTCGAGCCACTAATGAATTATTGCTGACTCATCGTTGTCAGCAGTGAGTAATCAACTTGACACTTTGGGCTCAAGACACATGGCTTTGGTGCTCAAAAAGTCATTTAGGCCCCGCACTCTGTCTATATTGCCACAGGGGGGCTGGTTGCTTGTAAACTAAGATTTGAAAAACAAAGAGCAGGGTTTTAAAACTTGCTCTGATTGATGATGAATTGATATAGAGAATACCAGGTGAGTAAACATCTCATCAGACTTAATAAAAATGCAATCTTACTCGCAGAGTTAAGTGAAATATATGTAATAGTTTTATGAATCTTGCTTTATTATTGGACTAAGAAACATTTAAAAAATACAAAGCACTAAACAAATGCTCTGAGGTTGAAAAAGGTGGGAATAATTAAAAAGATGGTTGATACGGGCACTCACACTTACACATCTCCTGCAATCCCCTCATCAACATCCTTCTTGGAAAATCACCACGGCTCTGAAAAGTCATTTCAGCCACTGTAGCAGCAGGCCCTTAAAGATTCATATTCCTATTTACTGTCTGCCTCTCCTCTCGTGCGGCATACACACCCAAATACACACACGTGCACACCGACACAACACAGCAGGGTTAGGTTCATGAATAAAGGAGGGAATTAGAGTGGACCTGGAGAAGGCAGATAGACAGATAGAGAGAGGTGGAGGAAGAGAGCGAGCTATTAAATCGTATGAAAAACATCAGTAGGTAAGGGCAAAACTAGGGAAGGGAGGCATAATCGGTGGGGATCGACAGAAAGGGGGAAATTTAGAACAAGAAGGAGAGAACAGACAGAACTGAGAAAGGAAGAAACAGAGGAGAGAAAGATAAGAACATTAATAGAAAGAAGATGACTGACATACATACGCACACACATATACATACGCACATATATATATATATATATATATATATAGACACACACACACACAGGGGGGGTTGGCCAGGAGCTTTACATCTAATTTCAATTGCTTGTGTCAATCCTGTGCTGCATGTAGAGATAACATTAAATGTCCATTTGTCCATGTGCGTCTTTGTGAAAAGTGCTTGATCATTGTGGCAGGGATCACTTAAGCATGGCTCAACATGCATAATCTGCAAAACCTGTCCATGATTCCTGCGCTACACACACAGACATGCACACAAACAACAGAGAGATACTGACTCAAATAATAATTTTATTACCAAGGAAAAAATATGTTTTTAAATCAAGGAGCCCATAAGTGAATAATGCTCACTGATATGAAGCGGCCGTCTACATTACTGAAATCGGAAATATCATTGCACCGTAAAATGACATTATGTACACAGAGGGGGTGGCGGTGGAGGGAGAGGCAGAGAGAAAACAGAGATGGCTTGATGCTAATTTTCTGTAAATGAAAGAAGAAAGAGAATAATGGCAAAAACAATGACACATGATGAAAACAGAAAAAAAACAGGAATGGTAAACATCCCTCAATCACCAGAGAGGGTACAATCATCGCAGTATGCTACATTTCATGGATTTCATAATATGTGTGCAGGCCATGTGCGCATGTGTGTTTGCCAGTGTGCGCGCGTGTGCGTCAATGGGTAGAGATAGGCAAGAGGCCGTTACTGTGCACCCAGATAATAACCTGGTTTTATAATGTTGCATATCTATATTCAGGCCAATTCCCCCTGGGGGGAGTCAGAATAATAACGCTGGCCATTTTACCCCACCTAGCGGGCGGCCATTTTCTGCCCTGATTCTCAGCATGGACCTCTCCCCATTCCCAAGGTAGCACGTAATGGATGCCGCAATGAGATGGAGTGACATTGTGGTGTCTGAAATGGGAAAAACCTATTTGCCAACCTGCCCTCCCTCAACGGGGTGGCTAGTGGAGATATGGGAGATGCTTATACCTAATCCCTTTTTGCAATTCTATATGTTGTCATTTCTGATGATTGTCTGTATTTATGGCAAATTGGCAAATTTAGAAAATGGTGTGTGAAACGGCAGTGAAAATTCAAATCTTTTTTTCGTCCAAAGAAAATGTAACCCCATAAGTTTTCTGAGAACCTGTGGTCATACCGTGCAACATTTCAATATGCAGACTGTGTTAAGTTTAAAAATACCATCAGGAAGGCAACAAAAAGGATTTTGTTAAAGTAAAGATTTAATAAAAGGCCGGCTTTCTGGCATACTAGTTGCACAAAAACACTTGTTATCAGGAGAGTGGGTTTCCATCAACTGTAAAAGAGGCTGTGCGTGAGAACTGGGAAGGAGAATTTCACCTATTATGAGTCTTCGTCGTCCACGTATGATGCAAACAGACTTTTTGTAGGTTGAAGAATAAAGCAGGTCGGGAATCAGAAGTGGCTGAATCCGCTCGACATCGTTCTGATGGAACTGTCCCCCTGACCGCTCAATTTCAATAAAACTACAGACAAAGAAAGGTTAGGGTGTATGGATTTCCCATCGTAGTCATACACAGAACTGCAACGCGAGCTGGCCGCGTCTCTCTCCCTCTCCTGAACTCTAAATGCTACTCACTCATATTCTCCTTCCTATCCCTTACGTCTTCAATAATTTACAGATGGTAGCTTTCGCTGGCCTTTCAAACTTCTGAAATGTAACCTACATCCCGCAAACACGCCATTCCTGTTATCCGAATGATGACACGTGTTTACTCCGGCCCCTTTGCTTGTTGAGGAAACGGAAGACACCACAGCTCAAAGACTATTGAGCGTTATTGACAGTTCGATAGTACAAAAACCAAAATTAATTTGCCATCTGCATTTGTTTTGTTTTTTTCTATCGATCTGTCCAGTGGCAGGCACATACAAAAATTCAATCACAAAATCAAAAGCACTTAAGTAAGAGCCGTGAACATTACACGGTGATGGAGTCGAAGGAATGATTAATAAACAGGATCACCGTTGATATTTAAAACTTCACAGGCTTGCTCGTGGTTGATTGTCCATCACCATGAGCAAGACAAAAACAAAGCTGTACAGCGTAGCAAAAAATATAAATATTCCAGGAATATCTCCCGGTGAGAAAGTTTGAAAACTTATGGGCAACACAGAGTCGAGTCTATAGCAGTTTTGTTGAGTGTAATAAATCAGTGCAACAGGGCTTGTGAAATGGAGGACAGTTGGAGAGTGCAGTATAGGCACTCAGAGAGAACAGCTCTGTCCAAGACAATCATATGATGTATCATTCATACTGTCAGTATGGTGTCTCTCCTCCACCCCTCCTCCTCTTGCTCCATCTCTGTCTGCCTCTCTCACTCTGGACTCCTCCAGCCTCCCGTGGAGGCTATGATGAAGCCCGGCTCTCTCCATCACACACAGCTCCCCGGCTGCTCGGGGATTACACATTTCAATGATACATTCGCACACAGTGCCATTCAAATAGCCTTTTGTGCGATGTGTTCTCTGCAGCTCCAGCACAACAAACGGCTATTTTTTTACCCCCTTCCTAAAAATGCAGCTATTTCATGTTGACAATTAACAACGACGTATAGTTTTGCCGTTTTCCACATTTCCGTAAACTACCAAGACACACTGAGGAGGCAGTAACACTGCGTCCTTTTCATCTGTTGGACTAGTTTAGCGGCATGTCTGTTAATCTGCAGTGTCATTTTAGTCATCTTGGACTGTGTAAGGGGCTTTTAAAAGAGCGGCTGCTGCCTCTGAATCATTTGACCTCTGCGATTTGTTAATGAATGCTGGGAGCAATCACTGTTTCCCAGAAAATGGACAAAAATGATCCCTCATCTGTGAACCTAATCACTTACTGCCATTACTTTGTGTGTGTGTGTGTGTGTGTGTGTGTGTGTGTGTGTGTGTGTGTGTGTGTGTGTGTGTGTGTGTGTGTGTGTGTGAGTGAAACGGACTGTCTGATTACCATCCCTGAATGAAATACTTGTTTGAAATGATCTGTATAAGGAAGGAGAGGTGGGGGGCTGTTCTTCTTCAAGGTGAAGCAGCACAGCTGGAGTGGGATACAGATTCTTTTATGTTTACAGCTGAGCAGATAAAAGAACACAAAGGGACAGGTAAGGGGGGGAAAGGCGAAACACAATGCGACATGGAGGCAAAAGGGCAAGTGGCCACAGAAAACAGTGAATTCATTATTAAATTTCCCTTCATGTCGCTGCTAAAGGGAAAAAATATGGGGGCAAGCCACCATTTAATACCTACTGTATCATATTCTTTTTAAGTGGCAGATCATGGTATCATATGAAGTAGTAATCATCTGCACCACATGACAGCTTCTTTAGATGTTAAGGTTGACTTTTTGGATACTTAAATGCGACACTGGTTTACCCTAAAGACCATTGGAAGGACTGTCAGGGTGGGTATGCTGTCTACAGATAAGGGGCTAAATTGGACAGACGATGGAGGCAGAAGCAGAAAGACAACAGGATCATCCTAAAGAACAAAGTGCTTTGGAGTGTACAGCTTTTCTACTGGTTAGTTCACTCCTGTGTTGAATTCTAAGCATTATTTCTTTTGGTTTAAATAGCTTACATCTACAGCTATGGCCACTTTAGAAACACACACATCTTTGGACTGCTGGAGAAGTTTCAGAGGAAAACCCATGCAGGTGCAGGTGCTCCCCACCACTAACACACCGTACACAGTAAACTAGCCACAGCCTCACACTGAGCTGAGTTTCTCTTGACAAAAAGAAGTGACTTAGTTCCCACAGAGCGTGTTGTTTTACAATATATGTAAGCATAGTACATAAACAGAGTTTGTACCTGCTCTTTAGATCAGAGCTAACACCCACACTTCCACCTCAAAGACCAAGTCAAGACCCAAAGGCCCCAGTCTCGTAAAGGCAAACACCCAGTTTGCACTATGTTGCCTGTTTTATCCACATTCTGTCATCTTTGTTTCTCTTATTGTTCTGTTCCTGCGCTGTTTTCATTCTTAATAAAAGTGTGTTGATGCGTCACAAAGGAACACGCTGTGTACATGCGAACACGGGTGTCTGCACCTGTTTGCGCATACGGCAGAAATGTCACAAGACAGACAGAAAGACACAGCAAGACAGAGTAAGCAAAGGTCATGCTTAGCCCTCGAAATCTCATTTCCAACGGCCAAATCTGATCAGCGCTTCAGATGTGGACACAGGGCTGGAAAAAGGAGGAAGTCAGAGAAAAGGAGGTGGACTAGGAGATATAAGCGAGGCAAGATCCAGGTTGCATGTTTGTTGCTTATCTTAAGCGCTAATGACGGAGAACAAAGAGAAATCCCGTCACAATCAGCTTTCCGTGAAACGCTGTTGACGCTCATTTGGGAAATGAAATGATAAAATGACAGGGTGACATATCTCCCTTTGTTTCTCCCTTTGCTTCTGAACATGAGGGCAAAGGTGGAAAAACTGCTGGAAGTGCAAGTGAGCTGAATTAACTGAGCTTCCATGTTTATTCTGTGCTGAGTACACAGTAGGTCATTCACTCGCGCAATCAGTGCAACTTTAATAGACATATAAAAGTGGGACGCTCAAATAGAAAACACAAAAAAAGGAATTTTAAAAAAAGGAAGTGGAAGTTATTGAAGGCGCGATTCTATCCGCTGTCAATACTGATAGTGTTATCGGCGTGACAATGAAGAGTAAGCTTTGGCAGAGCCTTCTTTATTTCACTTCTAACATCAGCACTATATAATCCCTATTTGTGGATCATGACACACCTGTTTGTTTGTGCATGTGTGCCCTCCGTGCGTGCGTGTGTGTGTGCACATGATGATTGCATGTTCCTTCTTAGACTCTTTTCTCCCATGCGTCTTGCCTTTTGCAAGGATGAGTTTATGTGTTTGTGCATGGATGTGTTCATTGGTAAGTGCATGATGATTGCATGTTTCCTTTAAAGGCCCGTGTGTGTGTGTGTGTGTCCAGACAGGGTCACCTTGCATCAGTCTCTTAGCGTTTAGAGACCCCCTGCAAGGATAAAAATCATCCTCTGAACTTAATCCAGGCTTATATCCTCTTCATCTCCTAACTCACAAAAAAACCCCAACAAAAAAACCCCCACACATGCACACATACCTGAACCTAACCTAACACACACACACTAATATGCACACACATAAAGATGAGTCCAGAACATATGAGAAAAGAGACCTGCAAAGACCAGGTAAGAGTAAAAACCCCATCACAAACAGCTGAGTTTGCAGCTTTGTCAAAATAGAGAAACTAATCTGTATGCCTACTTCAAAACCTTCCGAAAACCATCACAGTTTGGGGTAATGCTTTAAATGAATGAATGTAGAGGTTGAAGAACCAGCCAACTGGTAAAGCTGCTAGTTTTAACCCCCAGGTGAGCTCTCAGTTCCCAGTTGCTCTCGTGAAACCGGTCCCAGATGAAGACCGTGCTGTACTGGGCAGCTCTCAGGTGAAAATGTGTGACGGCTCATCTGTGAAGCAAAAATAAATAAATAGCCCGCATACACAGCAAACGTCTTTATTTTTTTTAATGAAATATTGAGAAGCTTGCTTTAAAAGTTTTAGTGTTAAAAAAGTAAGACATGAGATTCTTCCTTGATTGAATCAGAAAAACTACATTAATCTGGTAGCTGTGAGAAACAAAACCGTAATCAGACAATGAGCTGGGTGCCAGACACACCATTGATTTCAAACTATCTCGCTAAGCAGCCTCAGAGGCACAAACCATATCCACCTTATGGTATTGACCCTGGCTCTAACAAATATGCTTATATTTATATTGCCTTTCTGACTGAGACAATGTACAGCCTCTCTTTGGATGGATATTGGATCATACACACATGCTTACCTCCAAATTCAATATTCATTCTCCCGCACTTGTGCTTTATCTTTGGAGTAAATATTTATGTGCTGGGAAAAAAAAAGAAAGAAGAAAAATAATACTAATAAAAAAATAATCTCGCAAAACTAAATCGCCTTGCATCAAAAATCAATGATAAAATGGGAGCACGAGCTCTGTTTTCTAGGTCACATTTGAATATTTCTTTTAGAGCTATTGATTTGTTTTGTGTGACCTACCAAGGCCCATTCTTTGCAATTAAAAAAGAGAGAGGGTGTGACTGTGGCGTGGAAGCTCTCTCGGTCGTGTGGCAGTCCCGGTTGGTGTGTATGTGTGTGTGATAAGAGTATAAATTGGTGTGTTTCTGTGTGCTTAATGAATAAGAGGCAGTTATGATGAAGAGGGGGTGGAATTGGACCTTAAGGAAGATTTATATTGTGTGTTTGTTGCAGTGGATTACCTTCATTTTGCCATATTGAGTGCACCCTATAGTCCAGGCTTTGTCTCACTACCCAGAGGCCTTTATTTTAGTCGTGCAGGTCACACAAGCAGCCAAATGATTCCATGCTCATGATGTGATCTTGTGTGTGTGTTTGTAAAAAAGGGAAAAGAAGGTTTCTGAAGACTTGAGTTGTAAACTTTGAAATGGATTATATATAAAGGGTCATTTTGCACACTTTCAGAAGAATACTTGCTTCTGGTTTTAGATATTACATTTTACCCTGTATTCATTTAGGTGCGTCCATACTCTGACTGATGAAATCTGCCAACTTGGAGAACAGAACTGAAGAAGTATAGTGCACAGCTTGGTGTCATGTTGCCATGAAAAAAGATCTCTGTGTGTGGATTGCTAAAACAAAAATAAACTGTTACTTCTTTGTTGCAACCAAAAGCACTTGCTTTTACTGTAGATTCATATTTCATGACTTTAAATAAGTGTATTTGGCTTTTAGACACGCGCGTGACCCGTTGTATTTGTCCAGCTGGACCATACGAATGTCAGCTAAATGTTGAAGCTGTAAAACGCAACATGTCTTCCGTGAATGCGGTTTGTGTGGCCTTCCTTTGTGTGCGTCCCATGTCCTTCTGTCCTTTAGCCCCGGTGTCATCCTCCTCCCCTGTCTCCGAGCCATCCCGGCCTGTTTGAAGTGGCTATTAGCCAGAAATCAAAGCCTGCC
This sequence comes from Maylandia zebra, assembly GCF_041146795.1. NCBI lineage: Eukaryota > Metazoa > Chordata > Actinopteri > Cichliformes > Cichlidae > Maylandia > Maylandia zebra. The sequence continues at coordinate 16,933,486 of NC_135175.1, read as the reverse complement.
ATCAAGCCCATCTCAGCCCCGTGCCCTTTTAGAATATTCACCAACGGTCTCCTGGCCTTTTGTGAGCCCCCTGGAATAAAAATAATCAAAATCAGAATGGACCTTCATGTGCAATAATACTCTGTCTACTCTTATGGCCTCCACTGTCAATGCCATTTATAATTCATGCACCCATACTGATGGGTCCGGGGCACGTTCAAGAGGTCCGCTCCTCACTGTTCCACCACTGTTCATCAATAGCTGCCAGCCAGGTAGGGGACTTTATTATTGAACAGTGGCCATGCCAGTTTGACGCAAACACTGTTCTATAATTATTAGAACTTCAAAAACTTTACACTCTCTCTCCATCTCTGCAAACTCCCTCTCTGTTTGAGATGGCCTCCCTCTCCCTCTCTTCTTTCTGTTGTTAATTTAAACACTGGCGCTTTCATCCCTCCCCATAGGTGTCTGTTTTACAATAAAAGGTCATCCTCATTTGTCCAGAGATACAAAAGGGACCACCGTCGGGGCTGAGGTCAGACAATCAGACAGACAGATAAATAGACCGACGGACAGAGCGATTGCTGGCGCTACAGGCTAGCGCTCAGGATGCAGGAGAGAGGAGTAGGGAAAGCGAGATAAGGAGGTAAGATAGATTGAGAGACAGTGAGGGGAAAGCCAGGGAAAAGGTGGAAGGAGGGAGAAAGCGAGAGATGGGAAAGATGGAGGGAGTTGTAGTCGCTGGCAATGGGGCGGGTGGGCAAGACCGAGGACAGATAACTAATCATGCCATCACCTCCAGTCTTCATGCTTCTCTCTACTCCTTCTTCACCTCTTCTCTGCTCCTTCTTCGAGGATGATTGACGAGGGCACGGTGGACTGAGGTTGTCCCAGTCCCCAGATTAGAAAGCCCTCAAACAAATGAAGCCTGGAAATGCTGCCCTAGGGAGCCGGGAGCCACACGTAGACAGACAGGACACACACTCTGGCTTAAAGAGACATGAAGATAAGGGAAGGGGGGAACCAGAGAGGAAGAGCGAGGGAGAGATAGAAAATGACATGTTTCTTGGGTTTTTAAGGGTATACAGTATGAGGGGAGACAGGAGCTGGAGTAAAGGGAAAAGGGATAAGTTTAAGACAAGTTTAAGATTCTAACAAAGAATGAGAGTGGGAAAAACAGAAAGTCAGAAAGAGTGCAAGAGACAGAGACAATAATAGGTGAGTAAGGGAGAAAGCGTGAAGTCACTTTAATTAGGTAACCTGCAGAGAGGGAAGAAACCGAGAAGCTGAGCACGGAGAATAGAAAAAAACACCAGGAAAAAAGTGATGGAGGAGAGGAAAGGAGAGATGACAGAGTAGGAAAAAAAGGACTCCCAACCATTCCTTTGCACACCTGTTCTCATCTTTCCGAGATTACCAACTGCAGATTGTTCTACTTATGCTCCTCTGCAGATCTGATATGGTACATTTATCAAAAACTGAACATCACACCCTGTTCCCTTTTGCCAACCCTCCAGTGCATACACAAACACACACACACACACACACACACACACACACACACACACACACACACACACACACACACACACACACACACACACACACACACAGAGCAGCCTCCCCTTCTACCTCTTGAAAAACGATCATCCTCAACCCTGGACCTATTGTTTAAGATTCAAGCATTAGTGGGGGAAAAAAGGCAAAAAAGGGGCTGTTGGGGGGGTTGATATATGACCAGATAGTAAGAAAAAGTTTGATTTTATAGATGTCACGTGACCCTAGAATGAGTGACCTCCATTTTCCCAAATGGCGCAGGTCCAGGGTTTTAATGGAGTCTCCGCGAGCCATATATCAGTGCAGCTTGTCTCGTAAAGCTCTCCTCAGGCCGACCTCACAAACCACCTCCACCTTTATTGTGACACATAGGGAGGTTTTCACGAGCAGAAAATAGATGTATTAACAGGGAATGATTTTAATATAGTCTGTAGGTGGGGGACAAAAAAAAAATCACACAGGAGGAAGGTATTGGAGGATTCTGTTGTTTTTGTGTGTGGCATATATATATATTATTTTTCGCTCAACAGTTTTTTCTTTCTTCATTCCTCCTCCTCTGTCTTCAGTCTCTGTTTCCTCGCGTCCTTCCTCTCTCCCACCTCTTCTTCCTATGTCTGTAGAGTGTCACGATATTACAGCCAGCCAACATGACACTTTTTAAAGTTTTGCGAGGAGGCTGACAGAGCACAGAGGAGATTAACCTAGCTGCCTGCCATAGCACCTGTCCCTCTCCTCTTTCTTTCCTGTTAAAAATAACACAGAAGACTACAAAAGGGTGGCTGTATAGTCCGTGTTTTCCTGGCTATAGGCAGTTGAAACATTTTTAAACATTTGTATCAAGAAGATATTTTGAAAAGAAAAATGCCCACAAAGAAAGGAGAGGAGCCGATCCACGGGAGCTGGGAGCATACGGAACGTTTTTCTACTCTTAAAAAAAGGGAGAAAAAATCTTGGATAAATGCAAATCGCATAGAAACGAAGTTTAACAGTCTGCGCCCTGTTGGTGATTTTGTTTTTTCTGGCTGTTTGTAAAAGGTTATTCAAAACTGTTTACTCCTTCAAGTAAAACCCTAAAGTGTAATTTTCTGAGCGTTCCAAAGTTCGTGGTTGTTCGAAAGCATTTTGTCTCAGGGATTAATAACTGCGATAAGCTTTAAAAGAGACTGGCTGGGTGCACCGAGTGTGGGTATTCTATTCATCTGCGCTGCCCAGTATCAAAGTGCAACCTCCCTCCAAAGAGTCTTTTCCCTGTGATGTATTTTTGCAGCTTTGAACATTTCTTCTCTCTCTCTTTCTCTCTCTTTTTAAAAACAAAATATGTAATCTAATTTTTCTTTGCATCGTGCCATAACAGACCTGAGCACAGGGAAACTATACATTTGAAAACGGAACAGGAGAATGAATACAAATGAAGAAAAAGTTGTGTTGGAGGAACGCTGCAGAGCAGGAGCGGCCGCTGCGGTGTATTGTATCTGAAGTAAATACTGAATGACTAGTGAGGCAGTTTTTTTAAACACACAGTGGCCCCCAGTCAGAGTCTGCTCTTCATCAGTCAGAAAGGCAGAAATGAGAAATGCATCTGAGCGACGCTTTAAAAGGCAAAGTTCAGTAATTGGGAATGACAGACACACACAAAGCATCCATCACTCATGACCTTTCCATTTCTCTCCCTCTTTTCCTCTTCTCCGGTCTCTCCATTCAGGACAAGGACAAGAAAAGCAAAAAGCAAAAGAAGAAAAGAAAAGCAGATCTTTTAGACAACTGTATTTAATTAGTGTTTCAAAGCCGCATTGTGATGCCATTCACCTGGAATCAGCCTGAAACTGAAATTAAGGAAAAGGAATCGGCTTTTTGTGCATGGGAAGTGGACACAAGTGACGCGGTGCCACATCTATTTAAACTCCTTAATTCTAAATGTCAGCATTCACATTTGCAACTGAAATAACTTTGGGTGGCAAATTTAAAACAAATTTAAGGAGCAAAAACAGTTTATCGTGTGTTTATCGAGCGATCGGTTCGTGGAAGGTTAACTTCTTCACTGCATTTGTCACTAATTTTCCTCCACGGCTACTCTCTTTAGTGCCCTGCCTCTTCTTCTGTCTGCCTTGTTTTATTTCTTTTCATTCTTTGTTCTTTCAACTGCAGCGAAATGACCAGGCCGGGCACCAGAAACATGGCTTCCCTCTGTCTGTCTTAGACACGTGCACGCATGCACACACTTGCAGACACACACACTTCACATCTGGACTAGTGTTTAATTTTATGTCAAAGTCCGGACAGGAAGCACCTGTCTAGTTGAAATCCTGCAAGCAAGAGAAACAGAGCGAGGGAGAGACAGAGAAAAAAAAGGGGGGGAAAGAAAAAAAGAGGGAAAAAAATAGACGGAGAAAAAGAAAAACATTAATCCATCTGTTGTGGAAATACATGTCACAGTCATCACATTAGAAGCAATGTCAACAAACAGAGCGAAACACAAATTGGTTTGGAAAAGGCAAGTCGTCTGAAATTAACACAAATTTCATCCCCTCTAAATGTTATCGTGTCTGTCTTGGTGGGGAGCTGAATGCAGGTCATTCTTTTTCTCCGAGGCTCAGGGGGCTGCTCATAACAGATCTGTAATTACAGAGTAGTAAAACTTCCAGATGTGGGATTATTCGTCCCTTCACATTAACAGATTAAAAGATCACTGTCTGGATCGAGTTACACACCTGCTGTAACGGAGGCCTAGTGACTGGTCAATTAATGTCACAGGATGTTGTTTGTCTAAACCAAGGGTCACTTCTAGATATCAGCTCTTTATAAGCTAATATGATACATACTCAAACTATAAATGCAGATGCCAAACATGTTGTGGAAAAAATGTAGTTATATACAGTATTTATTTTTTAAACGTCCAATAGAAAAGGACATTTAGTAGCAAAATATGAGCAAATTTTTTTAGATGTTTAATAAGTAAACGGTCTAAAAAATATGCAAAAGAACCTCTCTCAATGCAATCTGTTAATACAACAATCTATTTGCTCTTACCTAAGAGCCAGGAAAAAGGGTATATAGAAAAGGTTTACTTTTGGACTAAGAAAGATATGTCTTTGCATCCGTTGCATACTTGCATACTGACTTTGCTCCTCGGTGTAGTAAAAGCTCCATAAAGGTTGCGGAAAAAATGATATTTTCTCCTCTCTATTCGAAAGGTGACAGTGTCACAGTGAGACTCGGGTCTTGTGTGCCAGCGTGTGTTATTAGTGGAGAACATGGCAACATAAGCTGCTAACTCAAATCAGGTTTGTAAAGGCAGTGCCTAAATTAACACGTCTATCATTTCCAAAGCTCAAGTACAGCCTGTAAACTTAAAGCTAATATAGCAATAATAACAGGACAAACAAGGAAAATGGTCCAAAATAATAACCTTTTTGTACTTTTAGTTCCTGACAATAAAATAAGCTTCGTCCAATGACTGTTTACTTTTTTCAGTTGGAATTGGTCTGGTCTTCTGTCTTTAAATGCACAATGACTCTTTCCCCTTGAATTCTTGGGCTTCATCTGAGTTTCTGAGGAAACTGATCAAATTTTAAAAAATAAAAATGAATTAAGTAACATTAAGGACTTTAAGAAGTTTGCAGTGCAGTAAAAACAAGCGCAAAGTGACGGCTTTTAGTATTTTCCCCACTGAAACCCATTTTATATACACGACATAAGTTTGAGTGTAATTATTTCATATTTATTCTTGTTTTTATGTGGCTATAGTACATGTGTAAGATTCATTTTATTTCACTGTTCAGTTTGTTTATTATAAATATCACCTGAAAAAATCAAAAATTGATCACAAGTTTGTAAAAGAAAAAAAAATCACTTTGACCATCAGATCAATCCATTGATCTTGAAGGAGAGTTCAGGTCTATATGTTGATAATACTCAGCACACCTGTAAGTTCTACGTTGTAAGGCTTTGTTCAGTTCCCCACCAATAAATCATTAAGTTGACCTTGAAGACCCAATTTTACACCCAGGCAAAATTTGGTCAGAATTCATTCAAAATTTTGTGAGCTTTTGTGTTTACAGACAGAATGCCTAAAATAACAAAAGTGTGTATATTAATTTCTTTGCATGTAAATTCCTTTTTTTTCTTTCATCACATACGTTTCCTCCAGTACTTGCCCTGCTTTATGTTCACCACTGTGATCCAATGTGGGCCAATTAGTGAAAAGACTCCTTTCCTGTTTCCAGTTGCGATCACTGACACAGGGAGTTGCTGACATTTAAAATTACTTCTAGAAATTTCCAACAAATCTGCCCGTGCCATGTTCTCAGTGTGGCGAAACCTGATGTTTATGCTACGATGTCAGAACACATCTGCTAATTGACTTGGTCAGAACTCGGGTTTGTGCTGCAGGTAATATCCCATCACAAGTGAAGAAGCCAGCTGTGGGCCACATATAACCCTGTTCCACTTCAATGTGCAGCCCTAGACTACAAAATTTAGGTGTGCCAAAGTGTGTTAAGCTCAACACGCGCACTCCAGGTGACATCAGGCAGCTGCTACCCTGGGTTAGAAGTCCGTAGATGTTGGAAAGGTTGATGCTGCGTGCATTCGTCACTGGTTTGAGTTTTGTTCTTACAAACATTATTAATAATGGAGAAAGTAAAGTGAATAACTTGTAATCACAACCAAGAACAAAGAAAGAAACAGCCTGCTTGCTAATATCTTCTGTGGTGTTAACAAGTGGGCTGTTTATCAATTGTACTGCAGTCTGCGTGTGATAATGTGTAATGGTGGTGAGCCACAGAGCCACTAAATGACTAATTAATGAGTACATATTGGCAGCAGATACTTTTACTGTAACTATGAGAAATGCTAGTGGAAAGAAATGTTCCCAGCTACACAGTCACAGAGTCCTATCGGCAGCACAAGGACCGAGGACCGCATTAGACAAAATGAAACTCTATTAAATCTGCTGGTGTTCCCTTACTATTTCAGCTTTTATTTCACTAAAAGATAAATCAATAACGTTATCACATGGATCCAGAGTCTGCCAATGAAGCAACCTATTTCAAGACTAGATCCAAAAAAAGAAATAAAAAGTGGGAGGCAGATATCATTACTTTGGGTTCTTGGTTTTATTTTGACATTAAATTCTGTAAATTATTATTATGCCTGTTATTCTAACAACCTTGTTCGCCTACCTCAAGATCAGACTGTGACATCTTAAATTTTGCAAGATGACTTAAGACTCAGGAGAACATGCGAGAACTTGTTGAATCCAGCTGTTGATTGTACGCGTAGGTGTAGTGCAAGCAATAGGGGTATGAACAAGACAGCTTCTTTCCCTTAAGTCTGTAAAAGTAAGTCTTGACTTCTCAGTGCAACATTTTATATATATATATATATATATATATTTATTTATTTATTTATTTATTTATTTTGCATCATTGTTACATTATAGCTTGTTGAGGTTTCTCCGGTTTCATTTGGAACGAAGCCCTTTCATTCACATTTTCAGGACTGTTTTTGTAATATGCGGCATTGTACTCTGCTGCAGCTGTGATATCAAGGGCCGGATAAAATTGTAAAAGAAAAAAAAGAAGAAGCATAGGGACTACAGACACATCAGCAAGATCCTCCAAGTATGCCTGAGCAGCAGCCAGGGCTGTTATGCATGGCTGCAACTGCTTATAGCATCCACAGTGAACCCTCCAAAAAAAAAAACAAACAAACCCCAAAACATACATACCTAAATAAAAGCAAATATGAAGGCTAATGCAATTTAGTGCATAAACAATTGTTTACTAGACAGATTATGAATGTTAAATTGTACATTTTAATATTAGTTTTTGTGTATCGCTGTGAACAGGGGAAGAAATCGTAATAAGAAATGCAAGCCCTGTGAAATTGTGTTTTTTTTTAAGTTAAATTCTATCACCTTATTTTTCATCTCCACCTCTCTGTATCAGGGTTGTCCTGCTCAAAGCAAAACATAAAATCATCCACACGTGATCTGAAGTATGAGTGGGTGTGCGCACATTCTCACCTCTTTATAAATATCAGCTAATGTGTGAGAACAGGCCTTTGCACATACACATCGTCCATACACCCGGTCCCGGGAGCTCGTGCAGCAATAACAAAAACAGGATGCCAAGTAACAAAACAGACCCAGACTCTCTCAGTTATCTCATTAGTTTATTTTACTGATTTAAGATTAAGTTCTCCATTATTGTGTTTACAATTTACCGTTCTATTTTTAACCTTATCTTGTCCAGGACTCATTCAAAACCACACTGGAAGCAGAGCTCTATCAGGTTAAATGACAAGAAGAATTACAAGACAACAAGGTTTAGAAAACGGCTCCACAAACACAGCATTAGGGAGATGATATTAAAATAGCCCAGAGAGTTGCAAAAGACAGACAGAGGCAGTAACAACCATGGCCAGTCCCCTCTTTCTTTCTTCCTTTTTTTAAAATTTCCCTTCCTTTCGTCTCCTTCAAGGTCAATCGTCAGAGTGAGGCTGCATGTCACCGCTGCTTTGTCTATTCAGATAAAATTGCTGCATTCATTGTATGTCAGATAAACCTCAGAAAAAAAGGAGAGAGGAGGGTATAGTCAGAGAGAGAGAGGGAGAAGGTGGCATGGAAGAAAGAAAAAGAAGGGGAGGGGAAAAAAAACAACACCCTGTATCGTGACATCCTCCAGCCTGGCCTGTTTTTATCTGACAAATTTAAGCGTTCACTCTCTCCTCTCCTCTTCCCTTCACATTTTCTCCTCACCTTATCTACTGTCTCAGCACTGCATCACTTGCCATTTTAGAATAATGTCCTCCCATGTCTATAATGACATTGCCTTTGTGCCTCAGATTACCTTGGGATTTTCAGTCACCCCCCATCCCAGCCTCCCCAGCACACATGGATGCTGGAATAAAGATACAGACGCACACACAAACTGTCGAAGAAAATCTACCTCAAAAAGGAGGCTAACCGAATGAGGATGTCATTAACTAGCACATCTCCTAATAAAACCAGAGTTGTAACTGATAATGGTAACAAAAATGCTATTTCTGAGTGCAATTGTGCACTGTCATTGATTATTAGAGATGCAGTTGTTGCTAAATTTTGTTCTGTAGTGAAAAGCTTTAGATATTTCACAGTGTACACCTCAGACTTCAACTTCTACGTTAGTCTGAATGTTTAAGGCGGTTCTTGTCTACCTGACTTGTAGATATTGTGTGCACTTCACTTCATATACACCAATTAGCCATTATAACATTAAAACTTGATGTTGTGTAGGTTCCCCTCTTGCAGCCAAAACATCACTGACTTGTTGGGGCATGCACACACGACCTTTGAGGTTGACCTGTGGTATCAGGGATTGGAATAGCGGTAGCGATTCCTTTGGGTCCTTGTGGGTTGGAGAGGTTGCGAGGTGCAGCTTCAATGAATCAGACTTATGAATGCCTGATCGGGATCTGCAGAGTATAAAGGATAAGGTCCTTTTTGTTGTGTTCCTTGAACTATTCCCAAGCATTCTGTGTCATGGCGGGATTTCCTATTCCGCCTTTACAGTATTAGGAGAGGTTGTGTTGTGGCTGATTGGAGTATAAAGCCTAATAAAACTGTTTAGAAGCTGATATTAAACAGTACAGCAACTTCCTGGTATAAAATAGTTATGTTGCAGATCAAATATCATCTTTCAGGTGAATACATAAAACAGAAAATTATTAAAAATGGCAAAATTGCCATAAAAATTATTCAGTTCCTAAGCCAGCAATCTTAAACCATATTTACAAAAAGGCTACATATCCAGCTTATATTACACAGCGAATGTTCTTCCTTCCTATTTTCTCCAATAAAGAAATCATATTCCTTCAGGTATCATTAGACATGAAGCAAGTCTTCAGCATGTATTATTTCTGTGCTCTGATGAGCTCCTTAAACTGTGACAGGTCTTTCTCTCCCCTGCCTGGCCATGTCTCTTAATGAGATGGTAATCAGCCAGTCATCAGCAAAGGGACCATGCAGGACACATAATGAGAACATTAGGCTGCATACTGAAAGGACCCCCTGCCGGGTGGAGGATCAATGGTGTGGCCTGATGAAAGGTGGATGATGCAGCTGATGGCTGGGAAGAAAGAAGAAGGGACAGAAAGGCAGAGATCTGTGATGTTGATTGTCCAATACATTATCTACTGTACCAGTCCTTTGACTCTCACAGTCAGAAGTCACGCAGATATATATAACAAAAGGGAGTTGTTGTTGTTGCATATGTCGTTTTACACCAATCAATACTACCATGTTATTTTTTTCCCTTTCAAAATCCTTTTAAATCACTTATCAGACCATTTTGTGTACTTCATTTGGTTTGGATTTGATATATTTATTCAAAAGTTAATTTTAAATCACCAGAGGGGGAAGACACGCAGCAAAGGGCCACTGTACTCCAGTCCTGTGGCACCATGTGGTCACTTGCTCACCCACTGAGTTAAAGTGGCACCCAACCCAAACTATGTGACAAAACATGTAACTAGGTATTTAAGATGAGTGACTGCTAAATACAGTAATAAAACAGATATTTTACATACAATTTCAGGGCCACTTGGCATACAGGCATAACACTAACACGGTTAAAACTTACATTACACTTAATCTTTCTAAGCTTGTGTGGTTTTCCCTACAGCGCTTATGTGTGACATTCACTAAAAGTGTAAGCCAAGCTAAACTGCGCTTGATTGTAAGCTAAGCTACGCCATGGAAATGTATGTCACTTAAATGCATCACTGCTAACAGGTGCCATCAAAACTACGGTCACATTTCTTGGTGCATGCTCAATCATCCAGGTAAGGAAACTCCAGTGGAAGTGGGAGTGTTTTGGGGCAGACAATGTGATTGAACCTAACAGTAAACGGCTAATAACAAACATGTATCTTGCGTATTACATGAATCATCCAATTAAAACACACCCTAACTCTAATATTTTTCTAACTGACAACACTGTAAAATCCACTTCTTTTAAGCGTGTCTCATTGTAATCCTTCACGTTTTGGTTTCTGTCACGCTGTTGCAGATGGCCCATCACATTATTGTCTTCCCCAAAACACTGTTTTGTTTTAGTCAACTTTCATTATGTTCTGTGTGCTTTTGCAGTGTTTTTCTATTTGCTGACGTCTTCTTAAGTTCCAGTGTGTTTCTCTCGGGGCCACTGTTCTGGATGACTGGCTAATTCAAAATATCATCAACATAGGCTTTAACAACACATGATGCTAACAGTCAAAGAGGGAGGAATTACAGTTGTTACATTAAAAGCCTCCAAAGCATAACCCAAACATGTCAAGCTAATTAAAGAAACATTACTGAGAAAACAATAGGACGAATCTTGAATCTAGTCATCTCAAGTCAAAGTGTTTAATTAACTTCACTTCTGTTTACCTTTGCACACCAATTAAATTCATGTAGCAAGTTAGTGACTGCTTAAAATGAGCATGTTCTTACTTGTTTACAATCATATTACAAATATGAAGAAGATTTTATTTTAAGGCACAAACAGGGAAGCTAATTGAAACTTTAGCTGGGAAATGTGATTACACGAAAACAGGGAAATAAAGACTGCAATCAAACAATTAGACATTTAATGGGTGAATAGCAGCAACAGACATCCCGAGCTTATCGAACGCAGTAAAACAATCACTTAGAGCCAGCTGTTTTAATACCTTCAATAAAAACAAGTCTTTCCATTAGCACACATTTGTTTCTTTGATTACATAGCTCTAGTCTAACAGAGTAGAAGGATTAAAAAAATAGCAGACTTTTGGTCATGTTCAGTTTCTAGAACAATCCAGGCACATATGAAGCACCAGAACATGCCAACCCCCAGCTGTGCTGTTCATTATAAAAGCTGCTGTGACAATTCAGATGTGGAGGATGAACTCTTCCACCCAAACTTCCCTTTTCCATATAAGTCATTTGGTAAGGCTTTATGGATTTCACATATGTATATTCTTATTTATGTCCACTCTGTCTTCGATCATCACGCTGAAATGCAGTCCTGGATTGAATCCGGCCATAAAACTGACTGGAGTCACGTTAATTGTCAGACACAGACACAGTTCTGATCATAAATGTTGTACTACATACTGCTGCTTTAAATCACAGGCAAATCTACCCCTCCACCCCCCGCTCTCTGGTGCCTTCCACAGTGATTTGGTCTCAATTTGTAATAAAAAGACCAGCAGAGAAAGCTCTGCCAGTGCGTACAATAGGCTTCCCTTTTGTGTTTTGCATTTTTTTTTCACCTTTTCTCTTGTTGCAGTGACTGACTTTTAATCTAATAAACATTGCATGAGCCCACTAACCAGAACAAAGGCGAAGGGAGAAAAAAAAAACTTCTTTCTGAACATCTATCAGATCGTTCTTGTTAAAAAGAATGGGGGTTGTAGGGGGTTCCTTAATAGGAACGGGGTAGGATATAAGGTTTCATGCCAAGATCGTAAAATTACTGAAGAATAAAAGCCATTCATTTCACATGACATCACCACCTTCAGAGGATGTAAGCTTCAGCAGCTTCAAACTAAGGACAAAATGTTTCCCTCATAGACTTCACTGCTGCTGTTGTCTGACAAGACATACAACACAGCAGAACAAAGGAGTGGGATTAGCCTCCATGCTTTTGGCTGGAGCTTTTGATGCATGCAATAAAAATATAATATACTTAACAGCATAACTGTCCTGGTACATAGTTTATATATATGATCAGACAGCCACAGACTCTGCTTGGGGCACATTTGAATGGATTTCTTTCTTGGAAGAAGTGGGCATGGTAAAAGTTAACGCAAGCCTCACAGTGACCCTAGTGGTGAAATCACAAAGCAACAGCTTACACAACAGAGATGATAAATAGCTGCTCATCGCCCCACAAACCCGCCTCAGTATACTGCAGCGCACTTCCAGTTAAATACTTGCACTTAAAACATTCCCTCTTATGCATGCTATTAGCGCTGCCCACTAATTTACACTTAAGCGCAAGTTTCCAGTCAGATCACAACCATTATGTTTGCACGGCTGTCATATACTCACCACAGGACCAAGTCAAATCAGTCCTGTATGCTTGACACAAATGATACAGCACTGGAGCATGCTCCAGGGGTACTAATGGTTGGTCTGAGTAGTTCTCAGCCACAATGTCACAGAAAACACATAATTTCCAAGCTGCTCACATGGCAAATCCATGCTACACTCAAAGAGATATACATTTGCTAATGGCAAATGCACTGGCTTACCGAGGTGGACTGGCTATGATGCATAGCTCCTATCAAGCAGTGATTCTCCACATGTGGGAGAGAGAAGGTGGTATGTTTTTAGCGGCTGTTAAATATAAATCGTTGCTGTGCTCTGCAATACACAGTATGCACCATATAGACTCGAAGGAATCATTCCTCCAAGCACCTCTTATTCTGCGACGTATGGAGCTTTAAAGGACAGAGGGCCTTTAATAATTGGCAGTGTTACCGAGAGAGCGCACATCCATCTATTGTATTAGTTTATCTACATAAAACAAACAAGGATGCTACATTCAAAATGCAGTCAGACATTATTAACAAAGTATAAAAGAATAATTTCATTTTTCTCCCTTTCTCAGAGAAATGTGACACATCATCTGAAGCGGTATTGCGTTGCCTGGGGTGAGGGCCCTGCACAGTAGATGGACCGCTGTAATTTCTCATCTATCAAATTATGGTTTATTGTTCAGCACAGTAACCCCAGGCTACACACAACCCTGTGCACTGACAGTTATGAAACATTATATTTCCACTGTCATTGTCCAGGCCCAAGACAAAGCTTAAGAAAGAAAAAGAGAAAGAAAACAAAAAGAAATAAAAACTCCAAAGTAATATTAACACACATCATGTCAACATCTATCTTAAGCAGAGCTTTGATCATAGCCGTTCGAGCCACTGTTGCTATTTCTGGGGCTTGCTAACGACATTAGGTTACTCAAATTGCCATTAGCCACTACTGTATAGGCTTGTTTATTATTGCCATGGTAATGATTTTTCGACCAAATGAAATTTGTCGGCAGGAAATTGTGTTTAATGCCGGTCTAATGAGTCTGCTGTAAATTAGCTGGCATGCCAGCGTGGATGACTAAAAGGCCTTTAAGTAACCTTTGGTCTCTGTTGAGGGTAATTTGATAGTGCCACTGATGATTCACTTAGTGAGACTAAAAGCTATAGGCTTGCATCTCAAGAAGGACATGTGAAACTACTATCGCTCTTAAACTAGAAGCGAATGTGAAAATAATCAAATCGACTTGCCACTGGATGACTTTAAGATGGCAAACGTGAACTCCTGACTGCAGTCAAACCAATTGGGTGTTTTTGTCACCAAGGTCAAGGTCTTGCTACAAAAGTAAAGCACAGTTCAGCTAGACTGGAAGTGTGGAAGGCCAAATAGGCAACTCCAGATGAGTTTACGTGCTCTGGTAGAAAGAGGGAGAAATATGGAAAGGAACAGGCAAAAATCTGCGTTTCTCAGTGAAAGTACAAAGTTACCACAGGTGAGGAGAGCATCATAAATTGGGCGTCATTGGGCATACCTTTTACAGCTGGAAACAAAAATAAACAGAACATTTCAAACAGCAAACCTTTATTTTTATATAATTACTGTTAAAAAGCACATGAATCCCAAGTTGTAAAAATAAGTGTTGCGCATATATTAACGCTTATTTAGCGCAATCTCTTTTTTCGCATCGTCATGCAGGCTGTGATAGGTGAATAATGGGCTCCAAGAGTGGCTGAAAATCCAAGATCTTCCACTCCTGCAACAGTTTGCTGTATAATGTAATAAGACATCACAGACAGGAGAGTGAAATCTCACTGAAGAATCAAAACGGTTCCTTCAAAGTGACACGGAAATCAAAAGGCCATGTGTAAGTATGCGTGCATGCGTGTGTGTGGCACACACGGTGTATATCCTCGGCTATGTGCCAGATCTGGAGTGACGGCTGAGATTTCCAATACATCTGCGTATGCAAAAAAAAAAGAAAAAAGTGTGAATGTGCATGTGCGAGTGCACACACGTCTCTGGCACCCCTGCAGGTCTGTGGAAGCACACATGGGTATTTCATGGTGAAGTTGCTGTGCTTCATCACATGCTTGGCAGCCACACCCCCTGGCATATTCCCCTGAGATCTGATAAGAAGTGTGTGTGTGTGTGTGTGTGTGTGTGTGTGTAGGGTCGATTGCTGTGTGTTTTGTGTTTTAATGGTATGACATTCCTCCTTAACGCAGGTGGCCCCGCAATCTGAAAATCCTTCCTCCTTAGACGCTCATCTGTGTTTAGTGCCACCCCCTGCCGCGCCCCCGTGTAACCCCCCATTTCCCAGCGCCTCCCACCGCACCTCGCCCACCCACATCGCCCCTCCTCCTACGGCAACACGTGCCCCCTGTTAGTGCCAACATGCCCTCGTCTTCCCCGCCACCCACCCCCATCTCCCTCCTTTCCCCTCCCTCCACTCCTCACTTTTCCCACGCCCGCCTCTTTCTGTCATCAAGCAGTAGGAGTGGTATCACTGCACGTGCCCCCTTTTTAGTGCCAACAAGCTCCCCTGTGCGCGCCCCCCCCCCCAACCGCTTCATATCTTCCATCTTCCCCCCATCTTGTTTTACCCCCCACTCAGTTCCTGCCCCCCTCCTTCTCACAGTGTTCATCTTATCGCTATGCAAGTGGGGATACCGGACTGTTTTGCATAACGCTGTTTAGTCCTTTGTGATAGGTGGGGCGGCATGCAAATATGCAAGACTGTGATGGGGAAGCATTTTGTAGCGTGATGAGAAAGGGGAGAGGGCGGCATTGCGAATGATGCCGCCGTGTGTGCATTTGCTTGTGTGCGTGTGTGTATATATGTGTTTTTCAACAGATTCTTTGGGTTGTCAGAGCGATGGTGGGTACAGGAGCCAGTGCCATCTGAAACAAAGCCCAGTTGAACAACATGGAATGGAATACCACCCAAGCAGCCATACATTTAACCTGGAGGGATGCTCTCTTCTTCTGTGGCCTTTATTCCATTTAAGGGACATTTCAAAGAAAAGATGATCTTTTTTTCCCCTTCTTTTCCCCCAAATTGCATCATTACTGGGTTACTGTAAATCCACATGGCGCAGAATCGGCAAATATCGTCGGCAAATTAAGAAGAAAGCGAACAGGGAAGTTATTTTCGCTTACCCCTCCTCTTCAGCCATATTTTGTCTCTCTCCTACTTATCTGTGGCAGAGAGCCAATGGTTCATTATAATTGGCCGTTGTCATCATGCAGATGACACACAGTCAGCGCTCTGAATATCATTAGCGCCTTTTGCATACCTCCGCTCTTTTTTCATTTTTTCTCCCCTTTCTTCTCGTTCCTTCGTTCCGAGGCTCGTTTCGCGATTCAATATTCCAAAAGGTAATTATCATCCACGGAGCAGCCTATCAATATGCGCAGATAGGCATGATAGGGAATAAAGGTGCATGTCTGATTGTCGTTTTCGCTTTCGTTATTTCCCGTGCAAACGTAGAAGAATCTTCCAGGGTATGGGGGGAGAATAAGGGTGTATTTGTGGATTGCATTTGACTCTCCTTTGCAGTGGAGTCCAATGCATATCTCTGTGGTTACAGACTGTTCTTTGGTCTCCTCCTGCTCCCTCTCTCCCTCTCTCTCTCATTTGCATACATCAGCCTCTCCTTGGGTAGAATAATGGCTCTTAATTCTTCTTTGCAGCTCTTGCCTTCTGATCCATGACAAAAAAGAAAAAAGCCAGCCGCTTAATTTGCATACTCCCCATAATAATGAGGTGTGTGTTGCAAACCGCCTAATTACCAAGTCCTCCAGTCACTCTCTCTCTCTCTCTCTCTCCTCCTGCAGCCTTTGCTTTTAACCCTCGTTCGCCCATTCGCCATCTCTTCATCTCCATAGAAAACCATTGTCGCATTCAGCATTAATTCGTCTGGAGTGACACGAAGAAACAATAGAGAAACAAGAAGAAGAAAGAAAAAAAGCGAAGCATATTGCAGTGACGAGCGGTTCGTTCGTTCGCCTTCGTTTATTCCACTGTCTGTGTTTATTGGCTAATTTGCGGCTCCTCACGCTCGCGGCGACTCTCCTTAAGCTACCCTCTTTATCTTTGCCTTTGAAATTTACAAAATCTTACAAGAAATCAATACTTAATTGATTATTCACTTTCCTGCAGCCTCAAACGACCGGTGAGTGCACGTGCGTATTAAATCCGCTGTGTGTCTGTGTGTATGTATGAGTAAGTCTCTGGTAGATCCCATTGTATTCCCAGTTCTTTCGAGGCAGCAGGCAGACGAGGTGGCAGGGAGCTCTGAGAGAAACACTCTGCAGCATGTTTGTGCATGCTTGTGTATGTGTGTGTGTGTATTTTTGCAAGTGTGTGGGCATATGAGACGTACCAGGGTCCTGTCAATAGCGCCAAAAGCCATGAAAGTTCCAAGGTTTGACGCGGGTTTACATCTCAGCCTTTCTTTTTTTTTTTGCTAAAACGGCAACAGCCACCCAGATGAAGGACAGGTATGGAAATCAACATCAACAACAACAACAACAACAAGAACAACAACAACATGCCTGTGGGCACAGGAAGCACTGCAAGCTCCAAGCAGGATGTGGAAGGGAGTATATCCTCAATCCTCATTTTCAAGTCGTTTTTTTTGTTTTTTGGTCTATCCGCTGAGCTTCTTTGTCTTCTGTCCTCACTGTGAGAGGAAAGCAGGGCAAGATGCCACCTGGACCCTTCAGAGAACTCTGTGGCAAAGTGGGCGCGGAAATAGGGGCGTGAAGAGAGGGGCGTTAGAAGGAGGAGGGGAGAGAGGGGTAAAGGGCGCCTGGCGCCTGCCTTCCGATATGCCATAAGAATGGCAGGCACGTAATGATGGCAAATGTAGAGCAGATTGGTTTGGAGGAGGAGAGACAGAGGAAGGGGGAGAGGAGACAGACGGCACAGCTGGCCTTGTGCCAACAATACCAAGACATGAGCACAGAGAGAAACCTCCCCCTACACTGTGCTCTGACACTTGTTGCTGTGTCTGTGCTGTGTGTTGGGATCACATGTGAGGACATACAGTTCCCCGGCTGGAACACAGAATTTTACTTGTGCCACACCAGCTGCTGAATGGTCAGCCAACCGCTTTCATCTGTGAAGGAATGGCAGTGTTTCAATATGCCGCTGCATGCAATGGATGAGATATTCAAGCACATATGAGAGCCTAAAGCAAAATGACGGTGAAAGATAGAGGTCTGGCCTCCAACTTGACCTCCATTTATGCGACGTGGCAAAGGTCAAATATTGACTCCTATTTCCACAAAAATCAAAATTACAAAGTGCAAACCAACTCACTCACTCTCTCTCTATATATATATATATCCCTCCATAAAGACATTTCAGTTTGTGGGAAAATTCATGTGATTTGTGTCTCCCAGCATTCAGGAATAAAAACTGCTGGCTCTTGTTGGTTTATGACAAGAAAACGGATGGCAACAAGATAGAGTATTATGATGTTCATATTGAAATGTGCTGAGCAAACATCTTCCTGCACAAGCAGACATGCTCTGTGTGTGTGCGAGAGAGTGAGAGCGGAAGGAGGGAAATGTATTTGTGCAGTGGCAGTAAAACACACACTATACTCAATTCTTATCTGTGTGAATGCGTTAAAGTAAGAGGATCTCATAAAAAAGTGGGGGGGAAAAGAACATGCATCATATGTAACCTGCCATGGCTGTGTGCTTTATTTCAGAGACAGGCTATACTTGGAACTTCTGAGCCTCAGACAGGTTGCTGTACAACTAGTGTGTTTTGAAATGGCCACGAAAATGGAAATTTTCAAATAAAAATTGTGCTTGATTCGTGCTTTGCGTTATTGGCAGCAGGGCACAGTGTAGGAGGAGACTGGCGAAGCTCTGTCGTCTGCAGATAAAGAGAAATGTTATCATATACTGTGTGTGTGTGTGTTCATATGCGCGTGTTTGGGTCGACCAGATGAAGGAGGAGGGGGTTCTCCAAATCAAACACCCTATTTGAATAAGAACAATCAAAATGGAGCCAGAGATGTAGAGAGGGAGAAATGGAAAGGCGATTTGACTTGCGAATCAGGCGATGCATATCTGCATGCTAATTACGTGGCAAGATGGGGGGGGGGCGAGAGTGGAAAGCGCCCCCCAAGCGCCAGACAGAGAGAGGGCGAGCGAGGAAAGACACAGCAGACGTGAGAGAAACAAGGGGGACGGACGACCCAACGAACGGACAAACAAACGAAGGATTCAAAAGGAGCTTATAGACGAGATGGGTAATTAATTCCCCATTCGGCTTTATTCTGAAGCATTTGATTTTCTTTGGAAACAAATCGACACGCAGAAAAGGAAGAAAGGAGCACGAGCACAGGATGAGGGTAGGGATTCGAGCGGGGTTGGGGGCATCCGAAAATTAAAATTATTGATTGTTCTTAGGATGCTGGGGGTTGCGAAGCAGAGGGCATTTTAAGGATGCAATTAGAGCGGACTGGGACCAAGGCTGGAATGATAATAGATGACATTGGAATTCACCATGGCGATCGCCCATTAATCTCCATTAACGGCGACCAAGATATTAAAAATTCTAATTGGAGGGACAAAAATTATATGGATGGTTTGCGAATGGGATGTGGGATGTTGATCTCGATCGCTTTGTGGGAATTGCGTTCTCAGGTATAGTATATCTGTTGTATTAGCTTGCTGACTGAGATTATAAGTTGTGAGAACAGTGTTGAGTTGGTTATTATTTTCAATGTGGCATCAACTCTTAGTTATGGTTTGTAAAAGAGTTTTGTTTTTTGTACATGTAAATGTGTCCATTAATGTTTATTTTTAATGTATGACGGTATGTTTCCTATGACTGCTCTTTAATGGCCAAAGTTGTTCTTTTTACTCTATTTTTTAATATGTGTTTTAAAAATAAATAAATATTCACAAAGTTTTTTTAAAAAAAAACTTTAATGTCAGTGTTGTAATTTCTTTTATGTAGTTCATTCAATAAACACAATGCAAATTTTCTTGTATTCTCCATCATCTATATACCATTTGGGTAAAAAAGGGGGGAAAAAAATCAGAATCTTTAGTTATTTGACAATGTATAAAAACAGTCCACAAAGCTCTGCTCTGGGGAGTTCTCAGCCCCCGTGTGTCCTGTGATGTCATCAGGAGTGGCCTCGATTCTGACGTCCACACTGAGTTACGCTGGCCCAGATTAAGGAACGTGGGCGACAGGCCAGTGCTGTGTTTATCAATAGCTCCAACACCTTGCATGACTGTGCTGTGACACTGTCAATAGATTATGAAATCTTACTGTGTCAGCTATTCAATATTACAAATTGCCTGTGTGTACTCAGCGTGCGTGCGAGTAGTCACATTTGTGTATGTGTGCGAGCGTGACGTAAATATTCAAGAGGTTAATGCGTATGTTCCTGTAATGTCTACGTATATTCACTCTGCATGATTAGGAGCTGTCCTTGAATTAATAAGATGAAACTGCAACCCCCAACTCTGCTGCATTTACCAACACACACACAAACTCTTCTATTAGGATTAAAATCAAGACAAAGCTGGCTACACATGAGCATCATATTGAAACAAATTTCACAAACACTGTTAATTTATTGTTTATTTGTAGTTCAAAAGAATGTCACAACTCCAAGTATGATGGGCAGTATGCATGCATGTGTGTGTCAGAGAGAGAGAGATGGCCAGTGTGATGTCATTACGTTAATGGTTTTGGACCGGGGCTAGTCATTAAATGAGGATATTAAAAGCAGGAGGCTGTTTTTATATGCATGGAGAGGTGATGTGAGGGGTCACAGTAGCTTGGAGTCATCACTCATGCACAATGAGAGGATGCAATCACACATACAAATGAGCAAAACATACATGTAAGAGGTCTTGCAGCTCTTTTCAGGAGAAAGGTGCGTTTGTCTCTCTCCCTTTTTTCTGTTACTGGCACTCAGATGCTGGGAGGACACTCACCTTGAACAGATTTTTTTAAGCACGTGTAGCAACTCTCATGCATGATTGAGCCTGATATTTATGAGCTGGGCTTATGTGCATATTATTATTATTATTACCGTTATGCATTTTGGCAGAGGGGAAACAACATTAGACCTGGAGGAGGATGGACCCATCACTGCTGCCGTCATTAGATTGGTTTGATCTATGATTTATGCAGAGAGCAATCTGCCCGAGGTAACAGATTTAGACAATTCTTTAATCAAGGCTAGACATATTTGTTGGTGCTTTACATGTTTATGTGCTTGGCTGGCAAAAGAAAATGTGTGTTTATCGTGTGTGTGTATATGGGGCGTCACCAAGTCAGTTTTCTAATTGCGAACAATTTTCTGATTGTAAAGATTCTAGTCTTTTCTTCTGTTGATGTCTGCTTATGTCAGCCATACATTTTACCAATGCTTTGCCATTTAACACTGGAAGTCCCGGCTTCTACCTTTCTACCTTTAAATATCACTGAACAAGTAATTCATTTCCCTCAAGCTAGCCTGACCAGGATCCATTGCCTCTTGAAGAATGCCCTGCATCCAACAATTGTTGAGGTCTTTTGATACCTTTTACTAGCTGGAATTGTAAGATGCTTAAGAAGAAGTGTGGAAGGTGCAAATAAGGATAACCCACTGGTGACAGTATGAGCACTGCTAGGAGCATGCTTAGTAAGGTAAATAAATCAAAGAAACAGGAACACAGCGATCTAAATATCAGAAGTGTCTAAAGTGGACTTACAATGCTCATTTTGGCTCATCAGGAACTCTACAAGACTAGGTTTGCATGAGTCACAGTTTCAGAAAATCCTTGTTTATCTTAATGAAGTCCTTCAGTTCAGCCTCTATCTAAAAATTTCCACCATTTTAACTCCCTTCAAGGCCACCTTTCCTTCATACCAGCCTTCCTCTGAATTGCTGACCCTCACCTGGTTTCTGCAAATATCTGATGTTTGCCAGCGACATCTCCACATGCCAGAAACGAGGGTCTAAAAACAAATTGTAAACCTATTTAACTATAATATCACATTCTTTATTGGTTGGCATCTTCTCAAATCTACTCACACATTTTTAGGTGTAAGTCGGCCACCTGTTCTGTAAAATTCTGCACTTTTATGCATATTTTAGACACATAAAAGTGGATTAAGTGTTTGAATCACAAGCTGTATAACAGCATAATTACAAGATCTTGTTAATAGATGTAGGTGAGAGAAATGTGATGAAATGCTATGAGGAAATATTGCAGGTAAGGCAGCATGTACAATGCTATTCTCATGTTACTAAGTGACTGGTTAGTGTAACTCTACACTTTTTTCCACATAGAAAAACAACTTGCAACAGTTGGTAGACTTATTAAGAAGGAGCTTAAGTACATGAAAATATACACACTAAACTAGCTAGAAGCCATTTGGTCTGATTATCAAAACAACCGTTTCAGTTATATAATGTTATTTAAAGCTTGTGGTTCTGACTCCTCAACACGGCCATTTACACATGAAAAATGATCGCCTTTTTACCTTAAGCCCAGCCAAAGTCCAGCTCTCTTAATTCCCCTCTGGAGTGAACAAAAACCTTGGCTTTTGGCTGTTGTTGGTCCTTAAACATATACAGTATCCACGGCTGTCTTGTGTGCTCTACTTTGAAGCTAAACAAATTAAAATACCTTCAAAACCAAAAAAGCATTTTTGAAGCAGGCAGGCGGAAATCTCCTCTTGCGAATAAAATAGTTTGGAATTTGACATTCAGAGCAGCCTGGAGCCTGAGAGACATGCTCAAAGTGACAACATGAACATATGTGGACCTCATCATTTGAAACCTAATATCATTAATATAAGAAAATGATAATAAATAAAAATAAGGAAAAGTATTACAGACCTACTTCAAATTTTAGGCTGTGACTAGTTACTGGTACAAGGTTTATCTGAAGCGTGGTTGTTTGATCCCCGTGGTGCTGTGATTGATTGGTAACTGTACTAATACAGTGCAAGTAGTCTACAGGCACAAAAGTGAAATTTCACAACTTTATAATAAAGATTCATGCAACAAGTACACTTATAAAAGTAATGCTTTAGTTAGAAAGCTAAGCCATATACTGTAGTAGCAGGAGTCACAGACATTTACATCTTACCAGGAATCTCTTTTCCTGCTCCAGAAAGTCCAGAAAGACTGAACACATAATTATTTTGTTTGGAAAATTAAATTTTCAAGATTTATACCTCACAATTTTAATCTTTCACCTATAACTAGGGGGACAAGGCCAGGTTTTACAAGTAAACAGTTATTTCAAGAACCTTTTTTTCACGTTTAGGGTTTAAAATGTTTTAATAAAGTACAATATACTGTACAAAAAGCACGTTATTAGAGAAAATTCTGACAAAAAGATCCACAGAAAATCAAACATAGCAAGTCTGAATAATGCCTGAAAAAACAAAACAAAACAAAAAAAACAGATTCCCACCCACTGCTTCAACTTACCCTGAGGGCCACAGCAAACTTGTTTTAATGATCAGGCTTTGTGCAATAGACATGTACAATAGTTTTAAATTGAGAGCACTGTGTGTTACTGGAAAATCAAAAGTAGCCATCAAGATACACCTTTGTAAAAGCTTTACACACACACACACACACAAGCGCACACACGTGCGCGCGCGCACACACACACCTGTTGTTGTCTCTCTCCTGTCTGTGGGACTTTCAGCACCTTTTGCCAGAACAACACTGTCTCAGAGGAGTCACAACCTTTAATCAATGTGTTGATAAACAATAATTCCTTTTTTTGCATTCTGAAAATTTTCCTACTGAAATGCATCACATAAATCCTCATCCTCTATCTGTTTAATCTGTTCAAAATGCATTGCTGCCAGACGAGAGTTAAGCAATAATATATACATACTTTTTTCTGTTTTAAAAAAATCAAGAACTAACGCAGGCAAATCCGAAATATTCCCTGTGAAGGTTTAACTTGTGTACATTTTTATAAAACGTCTTCGTCATGAGAGATAACAAATCAGTAATGATCAAATGATCTGTTGTCTCTGCATACTTACAGCAGAGCCTGGCTTCTTCATTTAGAGCCAACATTAATTTCTGGGCCTACTGTGATTGCTGTTGCTATAGCTAACCTCTGAATAAGCATGCATGCATTCTCAATAAAGAAGCAACTTTAAAATTAACTGTAATAAGAGAGGAAGGAGCAAGCAAAAATATGAAGTACTACTGTATTCAACCCATGGTTGGTTGGTTGGATAGATCCTTGTTTTGGTAGTACATAGTTTGAAGATCTAAAGATTTTCAAGACTATTTTGGATGGCTCCCCAACTGTGTGTAGGCCCATGTGCACATGCTCAGAATGCCCATTGGTTATTCAACTCTGGGATGAGGGCAGCTTCAGCACACACAAATCAAGCCAGCCAACATAAATTATTTTAAACTTCACCAGATTATTGAAGATATTAATGTTGCACATTTCAAGTCTCTAAAGAGATTTGCTCATTTTCAGTAGCACAAAATATGCAAGAAAACAAAGCTTGAATTTTCTCTCTCCCAGTTACAAACCACAGACATTTTTGATGCCTGACTATTGATGCATGTAATTAATTTGTGTGTTTTTCATTTTTGCAACCAAAACATGTTTACCTAGGAAGACACGTCTCAAAGTTTTGGAAAACAGTATTATTGGATTTAGTTAAGCCTATGTACTACCTTTTTAATATTCCATGTTGCCCTGTATATATATATATATATATATATATATATATATATATATATATACACACACACATACATACATATATACACACATACACATATATACACACATACACATATACACACACATACACATATACACATATATACACACATACACATATACATATACATACATACATACATATCTACATATATATACATACATACATACATATATATACACATGCGAATATACATATATGTTATGCTCTTATTTACATAAAATTGAGCAGTAGTTTGTAAGCATCACTGATAGGTAGTTAGGTTCTGAGCTCATAACATAGCAATGAAGTTGGCAAAAAGGCCAGAAGCAAGGACACTAACTACTCACATGTATGAAAACAGAGTATGCAGTCTTTGTCACAGGGATGTTAATTGGGTGACAGGAGTAAAACTCAGTGATAAGCCAGATGATTGCATGCAATACCTCACTGAGGTTGGGTTGTCCTTGCAGAGACAGACAATCATGCCCACCGGCAGATTGCAGAGGTTGGGGCCAAGTGCAGTAGCACTGAAGCAGAGCTAAAAGAAAGTGGGTATGTAGACGGCCATGGCCACACTGAAGAAACCTTTGCAGAGGTGATTATGGATTCTGAAAGCAGCGCTGGACTCTGAGCTAGAGATTATTATAAATTTGGTCATTGGCAATGAGGACACTACAGGGGAGGGAAAAACAAATATTAGGGCCCCCTTCAATGCCGGGGCCAGTGTGAGCTGTTTTCCATTTTAATGCATTATGTGTGTATAAGGGAGAGTGGGGAGACGAGGCTTTTTTTCCCCTCTCCTTTGCATGGGTATGTGTGTGTGCGCGCGTTGGATTCAGCAAACTTAGATTTACATTTCCTTTGCACTGCCTGTGAAATGTTTTCAGATGTGGCCAGCGTGACTGAAATAATATATAAGACTGATTCTCTTGCACTCTCTCTCCTCCTCTTTCTATCTTGCGCATATGTACTTGCTCACACACTGTGGGCAAAGACACTTTGAGAGAATGAGGATAAGAGAGCTCAGCTGTAATTACCAACCATCTGAGAGAAATGGAAATTCACACTTAGTCTGATTCTGTGGTTAGCTTTCAAGCCAGCCCTTCACTTAAGCTGATATTGACATATTGGCTTAAAGTGAAGGTCCCCCGACGTCATACTAACACACCACTTAAACCCTTTAAAATTCCAAAAGTTCATCATTAGATTAGCAAGGTATAAGAAAAACACTTTACTTGTATAATTCAGCTTCCTCTTTTCAATTAAAAATGCAGGGACTCGTTCCAAAGTGAGGATTCCTTAGACTCTTAAGAGCTTTGTGTTAATTACGACAGCAGCTCTGTTGATAAGTAAGAAAGGCTTTGCTGTAATACAATGTGTTTACATTGTTTGTATCAAAATCTTCCTCAAAATTGGTTATGAAAAGACATATTAGTCTTGACTAGCCTGGTTTTGTGTTTAAACATAGTTAAATGAACATTACTGGCCCAGTTGAGCTTGTATTCACCTGATTATATAAGGTTTGCTGGCATTATAGTGACTTATTGACCTTTTTTAAGTTGAGGTGTTAAAATCCAGCAAGCACAAAAACCTGGTATTGGTGATTTCATTGTTTCCAAAGAGCAATCGGGTGGTTTCAAAGTAGTTTGCTGTAGTTATTGTATTAGGCCTATTTGTATTTGTTGGAGTTCAGCTATTTCACTGGTGAAAATAACTACCCGAGGGATTCAGATCGTCAATGATCTATCACACAACCAAAATCAAAACCGTAAAATGATCTGCAAATCCATCTATACATTCAAAACTTACCCTGGGGCTGTGTGGCAGCGTGAGCAGCAGCTAAGCGCTTTGTCATTTTAAGTGTAACACAGGTATTGATTCCATAGGTTTGATTCTAAATGCAATGATGTCTTCCTCTGAGAGTTGATTAAACCCCCTTGGTATTGATGAACTGGGTCTATGAGTGTGTGCGAGTGTGGGGCAGAACACATATGGCTGAGACACCAAAGCCTGTTTCTGTACATATATTCATGCATGCAATGATAAAAGCATTTGGGAAACCCACAACTTATCCCTTTAATGCCTAAAATGTGAAATAATTGCCAGAAAATTCACATTTTATTGAAAATGGAGCATTTATTGAACCTTCTAACCATTTTCATTTAATTAATTACACTAGTTGTTTAGAAATTAAAGTCTCTGTTCACTCCACTCTTCTCTGAACTAATATTAGCTGCCACACTTGAAGCAGAATTTAAGCAGATTTTGGCCAATTTGTTAACTTAAAACTGAAATGATTAAACAATAAAGCAATAATAGTTTAACTTTAGTCACACAAGTAGGGATGGGTACCGGTGCACCGGTTCTGACATAAACGGTAGTAACCAGACCGAAAAGCAGCGCACATTTCGGTGCTTTATTTCGGTGCTTTTTTTTCCTGAGCTGTGATACACTTCTAGCCAATCATTTTACGTTTCCCAGGATAGTAGGCGGGGCCAGGTACGTACGTTCAGTTAGAGCAGAGCTACAGATTAAAAATGTCCAAGGCGAAGCGGTCAAAAGTCCGGCTGTACTTCACAGCAAAATATGCAAACTCAGCAGCAACAAGTGCTTTAAGCTGATACTGTGATACTGTCAAAGGAGGTAACACTTCAAATCCGATGAAACACCTGGCGACGCATAGCGTTTTTTTTAAAAGCCGAGAAATGCGCCGTATTTGATAGCTTGCTGCGAGACCTCACACTGTGCACGTTGGGTGGGTTGCCAGTTATCGGACCCGGAGCAACATCCCCCAAAAACCCGAAGAATAGAGTCCTGGCCCCTAGCCCTGCCAGTGTAACAGAAATGATGACGGATGATGATGCAGCAGCAGCCGTTCTTCTCTGCGTGAGTCGCTTAATGTTGTTCGAGTGTAATTTACGTTGAGTAGGCTAACCACGTTATTACATTAATGCATGTAAGGTGAACTAGCAAACATGATCATAGCTACATGCGGCTGTCTTCTTGTTTGATGGCAGATGCTCCCTTTACCCTGGACAAAAAGGCTAAAATGACCAAAGAAAAAGTGGGAAACAGCTGAACATGAGAGGTTTTTGGACAAAGTTTGTGTTTTTTTTCCATTGTTTAAGCACTGCTTCCAGCCAAGAGTGATACCATATATGCCCCATAGCTGCAGAAAAGGCTAACATTGTTATCTTTTTACAAAAAAAAAAAACAGCTGAACATGAGAGGTTTTTGGACAAAGTTTGTGTTCTCCATTCTTTAAGCACCGGTTCGAGCACCGTTTAAGCACCGGCACCGTTTCAAAAGTACCGATTTGGCACCGGTATCGGATAAAACCTAAACGATACCCATCCCTACACACAAGTGACATTTGAAATGATTTATTATCACAACACAGGGTGATAGAACATGTATACACCAGAAGTGATCTGCAGAGATGCGGCGATGAGAGACGATAGAAAGTGAATGATGTTTGTCAAGTCGAGTCAGGTTTATTTATAAAGCACATTTAAAAACAACCAAGGCTGACCAAAGTGCTGTACAATAAAATACAAATATAAAATACAATAAAACACAAGTACATAAAACACCTCACTGATAAAACAACAAGTTAAAACAGTAAGTTAAACCTTGCTAAAAGCCAATGAGAACTTCAACTCATTTGGCAACTTCAAGCAACTCTGTGCGAGCAAGTGCTGGTGAAATGAACGGGTCTCACGATAAACTCTTCACAACTTCCAGGTGACCAACTAAGAAGACTACCCAATGAGAGTGACGAATACCAGTGACTGAAATATGATCTGGTAGTAAATACATTTAGAATGTCTGCAAGCGACCAGCCGTCAGCTTCAAACAGATGTGCAATGAGCAAACAGCTTCCAGTGTGTACGTGGCTTTAGAGTTTGGCACCCAGGCTCCAAGCTCATCACTCCCTGCAAATATGATACACATAGAAATTGGGGAGTGATGAGTAAATGTCCACCTAGAGTCAACAGGTGAATGGTGGGGTGGGGAAGGGATTGAAACAGCACGTGGCGATGCAGGGTAACAAAACCGACAAGATTTAAGTGGGAGAAATGTGATATTCTGTAGCTTAAATAGATCGCCATATTGGAAGAGTGTGATTGGTATGTGACACGGTGAGAGTGAGGCAAGTCCGTGTGTATGAAGCAGCTCACGTTTCCTGCCTGAACTAGCTCACAGGCTTTGATACAGTTTTACTACTTATTATTACTACTGGTGCAATTATTATTTGACTCACAAGACTTAAAAAAAAAATAGGTAAAATGACAGTAAAGTTAAAGGGAAAAGAGCTTGGATGTTAATATGTATTAGAGTAGTACCTATGTAAATAAGTCCATAAATTGATTCTGCAAATAACATTTTAGTTATTAATTCTGTATTATATAGCTACATAAACTGATTAATCGGTTTATTAATAAATAAATAAATAAATAAGTAATACATGCTTAAATACTTAAAGTAATATGTACTAAAAAGATGCTTAAATGTCTTGAGCCTAAGGTGATTTTTAACTGTAATGTAAGACAAAGAATGTATGAAAACCTTTGCATTTAACAAACAGCACTAAATATGAAAAAATTGATCTAGATCACTTGTTTCTACATTTAAGTCGTCATTCATCCACTAATCATTTCAGGTGTAATTCACATGTCTTACATGATCACACAATATATGGCTCGTTTTGCTGCATTAAATTCTTAAATTACCAATAAAACACATAAATCTGTAACTGACCATATCATTTAAAGTGTACGCCAAATCAATGCTCCTCCTTTTCAAACCTCTGAGACAAAATGACCTCAAAATCAACTCCTCAAAGGTTATGATGAGTTCTTTTCTGCAAACAAACAAACAAACACAAAAACACACACAAAAGAAGGCTCCAGTGTCTTCTCCTACATTTATCCCATCTCGCCAAGTTTATTTTCTTCCTGGATATTTTTGAATCTTCAATACCGAATAACTACAATAGTACTACAATAGTCCGAGTAGCTGTGCAAATAAGGATCTTTTAAGTGTTAGACAACTCTCAGAAAACCAATATGCTATTGCAAAGTAAAATAGAGTCTCAAAAATCTAAAACTTATTATCAGTCTACTACCCCTCCCCTCCCCAGTTGTCCAAATGTTCTGTTTACAGGGATTTCAGAAGGGAATGGTTTACAGGGATATGTGAGACACAGAGAATGCCGCCTTGAATTTATCATGTGTAGGAGCTCTTGAATGATAAGGAGAAGTCTACTGCAACTTGTCATTTATTTAGTCACGAAAAATCAAAAGACCACCTTCACATTCAGCATTAAACTGCACCACATCGCTGCAGTCATACTCAGCGTAGCATGCATCTTAGTGATAAGCGTAATCTCTGATTCACAGTGCAAGCTAAATAAGGGCAGATTTCATGGGTCAATGCATTTGTTGTTAGAAAAATATAGTATGTCCCTGAAAAGCAACATGGGGATTTTAATTTTGGCCCAAACACAGATGAAGGGAGAGAAAGAAGCAAGAAAGAAAAAGATCCTCTGTGTATATATCAGACAGTCACATTCACAAACACGCACACACACACACATACACCTTGCCCAGGTCCCCGAAGCTAATTAAAGGGAAGGTAGGCGAGCAGAGATGTGATAACTCTGTGAATCATGTAGAATAGTTGTAATGGGTGACCTTTTTTCTCTCCTCATGCGGCAGTCAGAAATCTCATTTGAGAGCGAGCCATTCCAATTTGCTGCGGCGAAGCAGGTGTCAAAGTCTCAAGCAGGCAGAAAAACATCCCTTGGTGCCTTCTCTTTTGTTTGAGATCATGTGATGCCCTGTGTGAAAATGCAAAGAGCTACAAAGTCTACTGAAACAGGGGTTTGTATTTCAGCTTTAGGTACCTCTTTCATTCGTCTCTTCTTCTCCTGCACTTTGACTTAATGTGAAGAAGCAGAAACAGTGTTTTCTATCTCCATGTTATGTGTATAGAAAGGATTATGTTAGTGATCAGAGCAAACATGAGAATTATAAACACAGTCCATCTTCATTAGGCTGCGGGCCAGATATTACTGGGCTGGACAGCCTGGAATGTTTGGTCGTCCATTTAGCCAAGGGCAGGAGCAGAAGGGCTGCTGTGCAGGGCTCCAACTCCCTTTGATCCTCTGAAAGTGTGTGTGTGTGTGTGTGTGTGTGTGTGTGTGTGTGTGTGTGTGTGTGTCTGTGCGCGCGAGAGTGCAATGCAATTTCACAACCCAAGTACACCAGCTGGTCCACGTTAAAGTTCCAAGGTAACCATGGCGCCCTGCGGCTGGTGGAGTGTGTGTGTGTGTATGTTAGTGTGTGTGCGTACGAAAGTGTGTGTGATAACATGTGGTATACGTTTGGATGCGCTCCTCCACCCCCTCGCCCCTTTGGCTTTGACTTTTAAGGAGTTTCAACGCTGAGTTTTTGCCTCTATCAGGTAAACAGGATACGGGTCACAGATAAAACAGTATATACACATAGACAGTCTACCGCCATGAGAGAATATATGTGAATTCCACTTGCCACTGAATTTCTAGGATTGTGTCACCAAAAATAGCTTCCCATGTGTTACCTCAAATGTGTAGAGTCATATTGAGCTGGGCTGATTTCATAAGTGGTTTGCTTCAGAGTTTATTTAAGTGGCTGGTATTGTTTAAAAAAATACAAATACATACATTGTGAGATATTAGAGTGTTATTACCAGAAAAGCTACAATAACATAAATGGGGTTTCACAGTTGGATGACCACTGTAGATCTAGATAATCATATTTTATCATATACACAGTTATAATCAGTTAATAGCTTTAGGATCAGGTGTAGCAGTGTGGTGTGGGGAAGATAATCACTTAGAAATAAGATGCACAATTTGTACTGTGACCTCGAGTCGGTTGTCTACATGCTATGATCAGTTAACACAGTGGTTCCCAAACTTTTTTTGCTAGACCCCCCTCAAACATTTAGTAAACAATTAAACAAATACAAGTAATCTGCAGTAAATTACAGGTAGTAAGAAAATTAACTCTAACTCTTTTACGCAAGTCCGCACCTACACGGGTATTTTCGAAAACGCAGCTGTTTCGTCCACACGTAAACGGCGTTTCAAATCACCGAAAACTGAGATTTTTTAAAACGTCTTTTTTGCGTTTACGTGTGGACGAGGAATACAGAGTTCGTCATGCAATGTTAAAGGTATGTGCCTTTTTTCACGTCACGCTGTGCGCCACGTTATTGTTTACATGAGACGAATTGCAAAATGGCAGATAGTCAGATTAACAGTATTTTGTCTCTATCTTCAGGTTTTACACGCTTACATATACACACGCAGTTACTGTCCCTCTATTTACAAAGGCAGAGGCGTCACGGTGTAATTATATTACATGTAGTTGTTTTTTTTCCTGTGTAATAATATTTAACATTGCTATCAATACATTTTTCAAAAAATCCCTCTCTGTGCAAAATGGGCTCAAAAACAAACAACTGTGGGATCCTGTTTGTCCATGATTTAGACAGGGGGAACAAATCGTGGCAGGATCACCCTGATGTTATTTGTATCCCACTGTAACTTTACTGTATAAAGAGCTAACATCTCCAAAATATCAGGAGTAGTTAGTCATTACAACAAGGGTTTGTGAACTAAAAATCAAGAATGTGGGATACTGTTTGTCCGTGATTTGAAGAGCCCAGCGCTGCTCCCGACGAAGGGAAAACCAATTCTGCAGGGGAGACCTACCTTGGCACTTGTGCAGGTGAAGCCAAAGGGAAGATATGCTAAGTCTTTGGCTTAGAATGAAGTTGGTTTGGAAACATATTCAGCGATGCTTCATCTCCTGCTTTGCGTTTGTGGAGGCGCCCCGTGCTAGCAGTGTCCAAGCGTTGTTTTTTTTTCCCCTTCTCATATCGCGCCCCCCTTGCAATGGCTCTAGGGGGCAGGCCCCACACTTTGGGAAGGTCTGAGTTAACAGTGCTGCCTCTACTGTTCTGAGGTTTACTACTCTTCATGCATAAGGCTAACTGAATTCAACAAGAGATAAGCAAATGTTGTATGGGCAATAATAGCTGCTTTCTGACCCTTAGAGAATATCAAGCTAGTATAAAAGATGGAATTAGGTGAGTGGCTTAATCATCAGGTTAAATTATAATGATGCACACTACTCGTGATGGGACTTGGACCTTGAACGCAGCAGCCTACTCTACACCATGTCTACATAGCTCGTTGCTGCAAACTGTATATTCATTCAACAAAACAAAAACCCACAACCATCACATATAGATCAAAAATCTAGCATGAGCTACAAAATTATGTAAGATTTAAGTTTACAGTTAATCAAACTTTTGCTGAGCAGTCCTTACCTTTGAGGATATTGTCTGGATGCAGGTAAGGAAATCCCAGAAAACTGATCTGTTCATGTGGACATCACAGCTTTGAGTTCTCCCACTGAGAACTCAACATCCAGATGAACAGAATCAACTTTCTGGGCTTTGAGAATAACGTCTCCTGACCTCTTTCTTTCATCTTTCTCCATCTCTGAGATCTCACACATTAATGTTTGTACTTTTTTTTTTTTTTACACCTCTGGGTAAATACAGCATCCATACATTTAGCTAGCAGACAAACTGTCATCCAACGTGTACAGAAACACTTTGTGTGTTTGCTGATATTTTTTGAGCTGTTTGGAAAAGTTATATTTTAAATCATCTGTGACTTCCTGCGTTTATTCTCCCTTCTCTGCTGAAGTACAGCACCCACAACTTTACTGACATTTACATTACGAATGCACAACAGGGATGAGAAGGAAAAAAAGACTTGCTAAGGCTGTAAGCAGGACATGGGAAGACATTACTTTCTTATTACTGAGCAAGTATCTTCTTGTCGGCAGCAGGAAGTACATAAAACATTAACTCAGTCAACAGACAGATTGATAAAAAATATTATCAGATTTTAGTGGATGTGTGTACACTATTAATTAAGATCCCATTCTGTAAGGTATTCTTTTCTACTGCACGCGGCAGTGTGGCTGTGACTTTATCTTTTATCTACTGCACTAGGTGATGGTACTTGTCTAAGGCCTTCTCCACCATACATCATGTCTATAAACGGAGCTAGAGCAGCATTGTATAGATCTCATCTTTCATGTCCTTGCACAAATATTTAAGGTTTAGAGAAGGTCATATTATCTTCTAAATGTTCTGTTTACATAGATAATAATGGGGTCAGTCAAAGTGCCCACAGTAACAAAACTGTATTGGACACTGATAAACAAATGCATACTCATAACTCACCTATGCAAAAAACAAAAAACGAAACAACAACCCCTGTTTAGTACAAGTATTGAGACCATTGAAAATCTCAAACCCTAATTTCTCAGAGTATATAAACGGTCCTCGTCATGTTTCCTGTTTCCATATATGTGATCGGTGCCACTGTTGAGCAACCAAAAATGATTCAAAAGGGAAAATGCTGAAAAGACTGGAAGGCAGAAAACACTCAACAGTTCTTATAATGCCGCACGACTGCGCATTGTGCTTGACAATCTCTGTTTATACCTGATTGCCTCACCATAGACTAAAATAAGGAGGTTCACAAACTCAGAAAATGTACAAATCTGTGGAAGCTCCACAAACAAATGACCAGAACTCCATAACATACACTGGAAATACATTGTTGAAGAGCAACACAATCCTTTCTTCTCTCTAAGCAACTTTCCAATGAGATGTATATTCAGTTTCAAGTTTAGACCATGATAGAGAGCTGACAATTTTAATGTAGTTTAAAAGGCTGCCTAGCCCTACACAGCTGCCATGTTTGTCTTGTGCTTTAGTAACAGTTGTTGGGTTTCATAGGGATACGTCAGCTGTTTGTGACATGTATTGGTTTGAACCTCAAAGAGCTACTTTTGTCTCATTAGTTCTGAAAACTACAGTGAGCATTTGTAACTTTCGGAGCTACATTTGTGTTTTCGTGTATCATGTTGCTTCCTCAGGTATATCACTTCAGCTGACAGAAAAAAAAAAAACCTTGTGGTCTACCCAAAGGTTGTCACTTTCAAAGCACAAAGTGCACAAACATGCAATAGCCCTCAATCCCTGGAACTGCTGTGACTTTCTGCTTCTTTAAGTAAACAGCCCAAGGCCGCTGCCTCTCATATGGCCATGAGCTTCCTACAATGATGAAAGAGCTTTTAGGTTTTCTATGTTTTACATTTTAATTGCGCATGTTGCACCTTCACTAGCTTTTTAAATTGTTTTATGAACACGAAACTAGTAAAATCCAGTTCATCAAAGCTATTTTGGCACCACTGAGATCATAATACATGTTCCTAACACATGAAACACCAAAAACAGTTTTAACCAAACTCCTCACTGACATCATGAAGATGTTTAATCTTTTTTTTGAAATGAAAAATCATCCTATCAAGCTGTCCACTGTGGAGAGAAAAATCTAATGAAAATATAGTGCTACATATTGATAATGATATACTGTATCTTTCTATTCCTACCTAATCAGAGGCAGAATACAGTGCAGAGTCTCCCCTCTCTCCTGCCATGACAGCCACAATTCATCACAGCTTTAATTTAGTCTGTTACTGGGGTGTCGATAGGACGCACACTGCCTGGCGACCATCTTTCACACACACATGCAAGTCCAAGCACACACGCATGCAGGGAACTGCATGTTTACGCATGTTCCATCCACAGCACGCACACTTATGACACTTACAGAGAAGCGTCTACCCCCAGCATTTCATCTTTGTTGCAATAACCGCACGCACAAAAATGTACAGATATACACTGCAGTCCATATCCTTCCATCGTCCAGCAGCGCTATCTGTTATGTGTTTGGATGTGGCCCCTGGCTCAAGGCCCTTCTCCCTCAATATATCATCAGTCATTTGAAGCAATTAAGCACTTCTCAATGAGAATAGCCCGCTCTTCCTTGAGCAAGACGGAGAGGAGCGATTCACAAAGCCATTTTCTACCAAATCCTATTAAAGGTGGGGAAGGGAGGGAGGGGGAAAACGAGGTTGAAGACTTAAAATGGAGGGCTTTTATTTAAGGACTAGGAGGTATTACAGGCCAGATTACTCCTGGCTTATGTTCCTAGTCTGGGAAATTACATTCCCACTTTTTTTGGGGAGTACCAAGGCTTTGGAGTTGAAGATGAGAATCACCTTAAGTCGCTCTTGTTTTTCACTTCTCCACTTCAATGGCTTGTACCTGTTCTTGTTGTTGTGTTTTGCTAGAAAGATTTCTGTTTTTCCACTTTTATTGGCACCTACTGAGCTTTTCGATACCTCTTGGGCTGTGTTTTGGGGGCTAGGGTTTATGTCAATTCTATCCGGTTCTTTCAAGGGAAATTACTTTTTCATTCCAAGATCTAGTCTTAATTATTGATAGCAAGGAAAAGACATGAGCGAAAATTTCATAGGATAAAACCGTTGCGCTTCAATCTCAGCAGGGTTTAAAATCATACACCATATAAACACAGCTGCGAGTCATCATATAAATAAAAACACCAACAGAGAATCTCTGTTTTCATTGTGCTATTCATTCTTTAAGTTTCAGGTTTCCACCGTTAAGTTTTGTGAGATGACCCTATGTTAAATTCACACATGGACATAATCATTTTAACTAAGTGAACTTAATTGTTTAAAACACAAGTCATGACCTATAATTTCCCTAAACTTCGTCTAGGGGCTAAATATACATTAAAATGCTTTGCTCGTGTTACATAAACAGTACATAAACAACTATAAACTCACACACGGTGTTCAAAACAATGAAGTACAGATGCTTCGACAGTTTCATGTATCTGAGATATTTTTGTGAAAAACAACAATAACCCCCAGCTGCGTTAATTACCACTCAGTTAAGATAAAATCTAACGGCCACATCAGAACTGATCACTACACATCTGGACTGGAGCGACTTGAGTCCTTTATTGTGAAAAACCTGGGGTCTATTGGGAAATTATATGACATGGTA
The DNA here is from genome assembly GCF_041146795.1 of Maylandia zebra. Classification (NCBI taxonomy): domain Eukaryota; kingdom Metazoa; phylum Chordata; class Actinopteri; order Cichliformes; family Cichlidae; genus Maylandia; species Maylandia zebra. The sequence continues at coordinate 16,897,157 of NC_135175.1, read as the reverse complement.
ATTGAACAGTTTGCCACCATGAAGGACAAGAAAATGGCTTTCATACTACAGTGTGTAAAATGTTACTCTCCTCCTCTATCTGTGGCTTCACTGAGAATAATACAAGGGAAACAAAATGTGGCGCTCAGATGTTGAGTAAATTCCTTATTTGGTTAAATCAAAAGGGTTCAACCGAACTGTTTCATTGCTAATTAATTATTTCCCAGTGATTAGACTGCTCCCTATGTCTCCCTACAAGAACGTGTCAAAAATCATTAAAATGTTTAACATATTTAACAGTCTTATCTTGACCAACCATCAAAATTGAAAATACAATTGTTTCCAATTATATTAAGCAGAGGTCTTGTTATGCTTTTAGTATGTTAACAAGTGTGGTAGGTATGAAGGAAAGGTCTTGCATTTATCTTAAAATAAAGTGAAAATTCGATTGACTTTCTGCCACAGAAAATACAAATAAGCTTCCTTTTTAAACTTTTTTTGTATCCTAGTAGGTTATAAACTTTGCAAAAGACTGTATGTATCCTAACCTTGCACATTGATGATCTTCGTCCGGTGTCGACACATGAACCACTTCTCTTGAGGGTTGAATTCTGAAAAAAAACCCACAAACACATACAAAAGTAACTAGTTTAATTTCCATAAGATTGCACATTATACCTGTTTGTCTCTCTCTCTGTCTTTTTATTGACTTTGGCTAATTAAAATGTGCCCCACCCACTAGTCAACAGTTCAGTGGTTTGATCTCTAGCTCCTCCATCGCATTTGTCAGAGTGTCCTTGAGCAAGCTACAATGCCCCAATGCTTGCATTCGTGTGTAGATGGATGAATTTGGCTTGTAGTGTAAAAAAGTACATGCAGAGGTGAGAGGAAAGTAAGAGTACAAAAGCACAATATAATATAAATAAAAAATACTATTAATACTATTTACCTTTTTTTAACTACTTCTTTAACTTCTCCAGTAACAAGCCAATAGTATTCCAAGATCTGGTCATCTCTGTCAGAACGGTACCCTCAGTCTGATGCCATATGGTATGTGACCACAATTTATAACCTCCACTGATCTCAGAGATTTTGTAAAATCATTATTCTCTCCGTGGATCAACCTTTGTGCAACCAAAGCTTTCTTCCCTCCAATTTTGGTTTTTCTAACTCACGGCACATTTGCTATTGTACTCGCAGCCAAGGCAGCCTGTCTTCACCTTGACAAAAGGGTCGAAATTTTTCAAAACACTGAAATAATATGCATGAAGGCATGCACATCACAGTATGTACGAGACCACTGATGTATATGAACACGGGCATATGTATGTGCAAACTCTCCGTACTGTATATGTGCGCTCCCCCTTGCCAAACTGTAAAACAGGTTTGGGGTTTATTTTTGTTGTGTGAAAGCAAGGCTCAGTACTGCTAAAACCCACATCTGCAAAGAATAGACCTACTCATTTGGCGTTAATCAAAACAGCCTGACTTTATTCATGTAACTGCAGTGATCTGCAGGCCTCTGGCAAGAGCAGAGAGAAAGAAAACACAGATGTGTGCACATTATACACACACACAGACTTGCGCACACACACACACACATTTGAATAAAAGGTCAAATAGCTTTATCAATAACTGTGGAAAATGTGTTTTGTGAGAAGAAGGAGCAGCTGATCTGACAGTGGCCACCGCCCTGATGAATAACCACCAGGAGAATCAATAGGAAAGAGGAGTTGAGGTGGAGTGGGGGAACGTTTTGTCATCCAACGGTACACTCCAATATCTAAGCTCATCCATCAAAGGCAGCAATGGCACTTCGTCCTCCGCTTTAATTGAAAGCACACTGAAACAAGTTATTTACATGACGGGATGGATTTGAACGGGTGCACGTCAACTGGCAGCTTTGCTGTTATGTGCTTGCTAAATGTTTGTTTCATGAGCTGCGAGCTGACGCTTCACTGTCTGCGAGCACGGTTGACTGTCAGCTAACAATGGAAATGCAGACAAATAGTCAAACATCAAGTTTGACACAAAAGCTGTTTTTTTGTTTGTTTGTTTGTTTGCTTGCTTTAATAGGTATACGGCTCCTATACACCCGTCTTGACTATCAAAAAGCCGCCTTCACGAAATGGCAGTGTGCAAAATCCTGACAAATGGGTCACCATAAAACAGCAAAATGTATTTGAAAAATGACGATAATTTGAAATCAACACAAAAAAGGCAACCAGGCATCTTTTTCACTGGAGGTTTTCAAATATACCCCCTTTGGCAGCATATATGGACTGAATTTAAGTTGGCTGGCATTAAAGATACTGAAGGAATTTAATTTAATTTGAATTTACATATGCCATAAGCTAAACGACATCAAATTTGATTATTTGTGACTTTCAGTTTATTTGGGCTTTTTGAATATAAGCTCATATATTTTGAACATCTGCCTTTCCCTGCGTTTAAACTCTTGCATACTCACCAAATAACAATTCATTAACTGTGCTACATATTTCTAATCATATCACAGTTATACCTGTGTGTGAGGATGAAGACGTGTGCATTCCCATGGAGAGTTTTCTCTCAGTAGATCTAGAATCAGTAAAAGACAGCAGATTTCTTTCTCCTTTGGGTTCATTCCATAAATGGAGTATCAGATGCTGGTGGTAGTTTAAGAAAAAATAACCCTCACAGCCTTACCAGTTGCTGCTTCTTCTCATCTTGAGTTTAGTAAAAACTTGCTTGCATTGCCAACATATGAAGAGTTAGCTGGTCAGATAAGTCAAAACAGTCCTAAATATTTCAGCCTCCGTATGTAGAGCGGGCAGGAATGCCAACATTTTTCCAAAACCCTGTCAAAATCATCCTTTTCAAAGTTGTGGGAGGTCCAAGCAAGTGATGTACCGCTCTGTATCATATTTGCCCTGGGTGACCCAGTCTGAACTCCAGATGCTACTGTGTGTCACCATGTCACAACCAGAGCCAAAAAGGCCAGGGGGAGGAGAGCCTGTCTGCCTGGAAGCCAGTTAACATCTGTCGAGCATATTCACATGTGTAGCAGACATACAGAGAGGCTCTTCAGACCACACTGAGTTTACACTACACGGGATCCAGCGCCATAGAGACCGAAAATGTTGGAACCAAAACAGAGGCTGTTTTTAGAGTTTCAGCAGACACAGCCAAGGCCAGACAAGCTACGCCAACACTCATTCACACCACGAGAAACCCAATTTCCCCCCAAAAGCAAAACTGATTTTTGCTTTAATCCTGGTGCCATAAATGGTCTTGCCAACTGATTTATATACAATATTCAAGCAAATGGCTTGTTCTTACAATCTCGTGTTGTGAACATGTTTAGCTGGCACTGGCCCTATTATGAGAAAATGCAGATTGGGTTAGTTATACAGAAGAGCCAGACTTGCCTGTTAGCAGGGGGTCTAAGGGAAAAAGAGTCATACTTTGAGTCTTCTTTCTTTCCTTTTACGCTTCCAAGCCAATTAAATAAAGCATGGGTTGAAATATTCCACAGCTCTGGCTCTTTGGGAGCTAGTATTTATAGATAAAACAGATGCTTCTGGCAAATGTAAAGGACTGAAATTTACATCCACTTCATTCCAAAATTTTCTAAATACTCTTTCCGGTTATTGTCTGCATCCACGCTGGGTCCTGGAGAGAGAGGAGGAATTGGGAATGTACTGGGAAACCGCAACGAAGCAGGCCAGCCAAGTTCAACAGGGAGTTCAAGGCTAAATCGATGCATATTTCCCTTTTAGTGGTGATAAGTCTAGCCAAATGTACACTCGTCCCTCCGCACAGAATCTCAACCTAAATTAAATAGTGATTAGAGGAGCCTCTTCCATTGGTGGGTATAAATTTCACAAAAGATTATTTGCCTGCTTTGCTATCCCACAAATTCATAGGACTGAATTTCTACCGGCTGCCCAAATTCATTGTCAAAGTTTTAGCAAGGTATGGCTCAGAGCCACTGTTTGTCTAAGGCTGCTGCACTCGAAGGCCTTTGCAGACTACACGAGAAAAGCTTGGCCAGCTCTTCTAAATGTGTTTTCGCTGAAGTGTCCAGGTATATTTTTTCTACAGTCAGAGCTTTAAAGCTGTCTTGGCCCGCTTTGGCTCTGTACATGTGTTAATGCTGAGGAGGTTCGTTCATTTTAGCACCACATTTGATAGTATGTTGACATGTGAAACTCTGGCCAACTCTGCATCCCCCATAGGCCAATGTGCATTGTTCTGGTTTCAGCTGCCTCTGGAGTTCACGGTATGTTTGAACACGCTGTCCAGCCAACATCTTTAAACAATAAAACTGCTGTCTGTACAAATTCACTACTGAAACCACTTGTCTGAAAGAAGAAAAAAAAGACTTAGTAATTGGTTTTATGGGTGCAAAGCACTTATTTACATTAAGTGAAAAATATAATGCTGATATTCGTAAAGAATTCAAGAGTTGGAAAAATGAGAACCAGTGTTTTGGAGGTTATCTGCACTCATCATTGAAACGCATTTGTTTGGCCTCAGGGTTTGTGGGGTAAATGAGCCTTGACGATTATTTTCATAAAAAGCAATAAAGACCAGTAATTATAAAAATGCCAATAAGAATTCATCTTTGAAAAATCTATAAAGCTATTAAGTCTGTAATTAAAAAGATGAGCGGCTAAGTCTGAGAAAATTGCATTTTCCTGCACAAGCGACTGTGAAGCCTCATCTCATGTTTGTTTTGCAAATTCCTCAACAAAAACATTAACTTTGAAATATTAATCTGATCTGTGGTATTGATAGGAATCTCCCATTAAAGGCAGAGGCCTGTACTTCATACACATACGCTTCATTAGCTACACCTCGGTTGCAGATCCAAAGGGTCATTAAGCCTCCATCTTGGCAATTACACACACGCCGACACAGATACACCCACTCACGTGCACACAAGAACACAAAAAGAAGTGGTCATTGCACTTTTCAACCTGAGAAACTGTGTAAAGGTAGTCCTTATCCATTAGACATGGTCTCTGTAATAAGCAAGTGTTATTGGCACACCTTTTTGACAGTGAATAAATTACAGCTTTACTCACACAGTCAGATGGATGAGAAATTAAACAAAAACCTATAAAACCTGAACTCTTCAACAGTACAGTGAGGGTCTACTTTAGCTCTCTCATGTGGAAGGGTGGTACTTTGTTGGTGCAGTTTAGGTCCTCTTAGAGAGGGTCACTGCAAACCTATTCTTTTTCTTTCTGTGATGAAATATCTTTATTCATATTGCACCAAAGGGGTCACTGAATGGTTTGATGAGTATAAAAATATCTCAGTCATATGCTTTGGATCCACTTATCAACCAATATTTTGGACTGATGCGTGACCACCAACCTCAAAATAACAGAGTATCTTTTGGAAGAATGGCGTTAACAGTGGTTGAGGTAAAACCTCTGTATTTACATTCATGAAGGAGTCTCTTGATTGCAGACAACAAAAGGCCGACTCTACTTTGGCGCGTCCTGGACTTGGTTAGATGTTGGGAAAGAGTTTTTTTATACCAAGAATTCTGCAATCATCAACTTTAGCTGTCCGGTCTGTTCTTAGGGGCCTTTTGGTATTGCTGAACTCGCTATAGTCCTTATCTTTAAGATTGTGTAAGATTGTCAATATGGGCGGTCTTAAATTTACCTCTTACTACTAAAAAAAAAAACAGGAGTTCTTTGTTATACAAATGCTATACGCATTGTCTCCACCTGTAGAATAAAAAAAAAATCTAATAAACAATACATCCTAACGAACTGACTGTACTGGAGTAACAAGAAGTCTTGCAAGGCCAGATCTGAATTATAAATGTTTACTTCTCGTTTTCCAGGACTCCTCTCTCATCTCCAACCGCTGCACAACGTCTTGTTTGAATGGAGTGCGTTTGTGTGTACCTACATCTCCCTCTCATCCTAATGTTTTGATCCAGGGTGTGTGTTCACAGTGGACATTAGGCAATCTCTCAAACCAGTAATGGGCTTTGATTCCCCAGGGTTGCAGTGAGATGGCCACTTCTTACATTAGCCAGTCAGGTATGACAGCGCCACGGCTTGCCTTCCCCTCGGCCAGCCGGGATAAATAATAAATGAAAGTGGTATTTCAGTCCTCCAAATCATCCGCAGGGTCAAGACTCCCTTCTCGCAGTGAACTTTGTAAGATGCGCCGAAGCGCAGCGAGATGCTAAAGGTTAGCGTCTTGGACAAGACAATCGTGCATTCGGCCTGCAAGCACAAGTAGTTTATAAACATCCACCACAAAATCCACCCCCCTAGTTGTTGGTGAGGAACTTCTTTTCCTGCTCCCTGTCTCCTCCCCCTACCTCTGTGGGAGGATGGGGAGACACATGAAGAGGAAAAGTTAGCATTCTCACAGAGCATACATCTGCTGCTAAGCTGGCATTTTGTATTGATTTTTCCTGAAGCCTGTAATTTTGAAAGCTTGTAACAGAAGATGAAGTAAATATCATTTTATTTGCTCAAATGGTTTCAGATTGGATTGGATTGAGATGAAAATGGTGGAGACAGGCAAATCTAGATGAGAAAGCAGCAATTTCACATAATTGTCTTCAGACCTGGTGCCAGAATATATTACCGCTGTTCTAAAACTGTCAAGCCAAAGACCTAGAAATGGACTGGAGTAAGTGAAGGCACTTATTCTTCAAGTCTCTGACATATTTAACTCTCTGCTGACGATGTTCAGTGTGATGTGGTTGCATTTATCCTTTTGTGAAGAGTTCCCTTACTTCAGCTTAAAGTATCAGTTACTCCAATGCAAATTACATCCTTGACACTCACAGAGACTGTGTCAGACCAAGTCTGCAGTGGACTCCGAAGGCAACGTAGGAATCTGACATCAGATGTCGGATTAGAGTCAGATCAGTTTACATGTAGAAACAAAAAACCTCACAGACTAAAACTGGATCGTGTGTGTCCCATTCACATGTATCTCTGAAACAACAAATTGTCTCTTAATTTTTTGGTGTGTTGCTGTTTTTCATCTCAGCAAAGCTGACTTCCAAAGCACGACCTTTCACAAATCTCCCTCTGTGCCAGCAAGTGGCAGAGCTGAGTTAATGACTACTGTTTATAACCCCATCTCAGACAGCCATTCTGTTCATTTTTCTATTTACCCTGGAAGGTGAAGTTAACCTTCTTCAGCTCATTGTAGCCAGAGGAGAATGGCAGAGATTTGTGTATTGGTCATGGTGAAGTGAGCATAAAGTACATGACAGGACCCAACTGCATGGACAAGTATGGTTGTTCCCTACAAGGTAGCTGCAACTAGACTCGAGAATTTGTCTTGCAGGATTTATAAAGATGCATACATTTAAAATGCTTTTTAATGTTTCTTTCTGCATATTGCAGCAACAATTTGATCAGTACATTTTGCACATTAAAACAAGTAGACAGCTTTTTGTTCCTGCCTGCTGTGATATTACCCGACAAAAGCACTCATCTCCTCCAGAGTTTTCCTTTTCTGTCTGTCTTCATCCACCCATCCTTGTGTTCATCTATCCATCAATCAAGTGGGCTACTCAAGCCAGAAACTCATCAGAACAAAGCAATCAGCTTTGTGCGTCAGTCCTCTTTTCATTAAAGGCACATACAAACCACTGTGCGCAAAGTGTGTATGTGTGCGTACGTGCTTGAGTGTGTGCAGCACGAGTGCTTATTTGACGAGGTCAGCTAATTATTTGGCCAGACTAATGAAGGTCAGCGTGTTTATCTGTCTTTGTGCTGATGGTCTGTACCTGATTGAGATAAGTACTCCTCTTCAACCTTCCTGTCATTTGTCATCTTGATTAAGGGACCTTAAGGAATTGAACGGTGCACCTTTATTTAAGACATCTCATACTTTACCTTCATATATTCTTTAACATCATGTTTGTCTTTGCACTCAATGCCTTCAATTTTCTATACATGAACTGTTGAAGGGTCATAATGTTAAACTGCACAATTTAAAAGGAAATACAAGGACCATGGCGATACTCATATTATTCTCATTATAAAATGCTGTAAAAAAAATTGCCCTCTTCAAACAGACATTTGTACACTAAATGAAACTCACCACTAGATTTTTGGTTGTGTCTACTGGTCATACCATTTTCTTGTCACTCATTCAAAGAACTACATTGTCGTGAAAATCCAGGGAAGAGATCTAAAATACATGGACTGCAATTATCTATAATGAAAAGGAACTCTGATGCCAAAGGTATTGTCCATATATATACAGGCTTGTCACAATTGAAAGTGTGTGCACAGAATGGTGCTATTATCATGATGGATGGACCACACCAAATTAGGTAGATTTGATAATAACTTAAATTACATATCCACTTACCTGGATGCTTGATGAACTGAAAGCGACATTGTCTATTATTCTTGTATCATGCATGATTAGCATTCTGTATGAATATGTCGTGGCTGCCTTAGCTGTCGCTCATTCCAAATCATATGCAGGCAATTGTAAGCGTGAGCAGTGGGTTATTGTAACAGACGCAGAGGAGATCTTGACTCTTGTCAGCGCCAGACGTTTAGAGAAGGACAATTGTGACTGAAAGGTTCCATGACTAATTAGATATACATGTGGAAATAAAGTGGGAAAAATATAGAATTATTATTTTCATGTGGCAAGATAAAGTGGTAAATATGTACATTAATAAACTAGTGGCGCATATAGCTACTACATATCGGGTATAAAGTGTCATACCACTGTAAATTGTGAAGATCTGTCCAATCGCTTATGGGCTAAAGGTGTGTTAAACCAAACTTATATTTACAATATGTTTATGTGACATGACTGAACGTGGTGTGATTTTTTTATTTTTTTAAATTAAGATACATCAGACTAGGGTCATTGCATTCAGAGGACATATATTGTATCATCCCTGGACATTAATAGTTCAGATTTCTGATCAGTTTTAAAATTTGCATAAAATCACACAAATCTGTGTTTTGCTATGATTTTTAGGAATCACAAACAGATGTGTTATTGAGGGAAAAGGGCAAGCAACATGACCTAATAATTATCCAGAAAACCAGCAATAACACTTCTAAATTCCAAAACAATCATCTCAAATTGTTAAAATCATAGCCTGTCAGACTACAAGCAAGGTGAATGTTTAAAAAGAGAAGAGCATTTTTTTTTCATGTAAATCTTCACATTTACTCGAAATATCAGTTCACAGAAAACAAATTAGTCACTGTTTCCTCAGGTGGTCTGTTAGTGTATCCAAACACGTTCAAGAAAACACAATTATCCTTCAAACTTTAAGCGCTCATTCTTATGGTGCATACAACGTAATAAGCATGCTGATGTTGAATAATTTCCAAATTAGTGCAAAAGATTGGGGGCTTGTTTTTTGGAAGTAGCAAACACTATAAACATTTTTCAAGTTAAATTTATTCATAGAGGGCTTCTGGCAGTCCACATACATGTATTTCTATATTTTTGATATTGAACAATTACAAAAAAATAAGAAAAATAATTCGGCAAAGTCCTACCAGGTGGAAGTCCAGGGTGAAGGCTGGGGGCATGCCGAAGAGATTATATATTTTTGTTGGCAACGCCCTGGTATTCCCCCAGAAGAGCTGGTGGAGGTGGGCAGACAGAGGGAAGTCTGGAATTCGGCTGTTGTCCTCACAGCCCACACCTGGATAAGTGACAGAAAATTAATGGATGGATGGATGGATGGATGGATGGATGGATGGATGGATGGACGGATGGACGGAGTTCCCACATACAATTAGCTACTGTGAACCATTGATGTGATCTGCATTTTGTTGAATTATGTTGCATAAATATTCTGATATAAAATAAACTTTACTTCAAAAAACCATTTCACCTAGCCTGTAATACATAATACAAACACCCAAATATTTATATTTTCCATAAAGATGATGGCAGTCTGTTATCCAAAATTGGTCTTTTATTGAGACAATTAAAAAGAAAAAAATCTGTGAAGGAATGAATCCAAACAATTCTTCACATCTGTCCTAGTCTCTGTCTGGCTACCTCTGCAAGCCCCAGTTCCTAGGCCTCAGCATCTCTAACAAGCAGCGGATACAGCGCTGGATTACTGTAGGCGTTAAATCAATAGCTGCTGGTCTCCCAGGCACAGCTATAGATTATGAATCAGTGTTGGTGAACAGAGCGCCATGGTGGCGAAAGGGAGTAAGGAGACAGAGAGGGGCTGAGGGAGAGAGAGAACGAGAGAGAGAGAGGAAGAAGAGGGGGGAAATACTGATTGGTTGACATCAAAATGATGCATGGTGGTGTCATTTCACCAAAATATACTGGTTTTGAATGACAGTTGTAAATTATCCTTTGTAATTTTGCAACATGGTTAAGTATACAATCACCAGGAAATGAATAATTATGCATTGCATGTATTGAGTTTCAAACTGTCACTTAAGAATAGGGAATCTTATATCACGTACACATAATTGAGCCATACAGGTAATCAGGAATTTGACTCATAATTGAAAGTAAAGAACAACATTTAAGATGAATATTGATTTAACCTTTGCCTTTCTGAGATCTGCGTAATGAATGCAATCTCAAGTTCATGGAGTTCTCCACATACTTAAAATAACAGCAACAATAATTTGTAATTTAACACAGAAACATAGAAGACATGAGGTTTTGTGCACATGCCTGCCAATATCTATATAACTGATCTATGGCCACAGAGCCCATTAACCTGGTTGAACCTGGTAATCTCTGCAGCGAGCACCAATGTTTCCAGTCTTCAGTTTAATTCAAGGCCCTCTGAGTGCTGTTTACAGATGGTATCTAAGTGGCTTGATTCAACTGCCAATGAATATTGGCATGTGCCTACACCCCATAGACCCTGCTATTAGGGGTGGAGACCACAGGGTTAGCCAAACACAAACTGAACATGACATCTCCCTTGCGTCTGCAAGTTCGACAGGCCGGCATTTACACAAACACACACACAGGCACACCTGAGTTCCCACACATGTTTGTACAAAAAAGCTAAAGACGATTCGAATTTCAGCTAGAATATGCAGGCACATATTTCGTGCTCCAAAATTCAAAGAAAATGCAATGTATGTGTACGCATATGTGTAAACCCACACACACACACACACACACAAATACACAACATCAACCTTGCTATAGGGCAGGTTGCAAGACCCATACTGCCCCCTGGCTCGCCTCGCTCTCTGTGTTTGTTGAGCAGCAGAGATGCCCGAGGAATAACTTGTCTCCCACCACAGATTCGGGATCAGATTACTCTGGACTAGCTCCCTAACCTTAACCATTAGAAGGATAAGAAAATATCTGTTCTAAGATCAGTGGCTTGGGGGATGGAGATGATATTGAGGAGCTGTCAAAGGTGACTGAGTTCAGGGTCAGGCCCCCGGGAGCCGTAGGATGGGAAAAAGGTTAACACAGGCTACTGTAGTGCAGGACTCAAGTTAGTGTGAAAAAGAGAAAACTGTGTGATGCTTTGATACTAACGCTAAAGTAATTAAAAAACACCTACAGCAGATAATGCTATTGACTTTGCCACAGAGGACACAAAACACAATGGATTTAGCCATGCTAACCAGTCAGAATCAAATAAAGATAATTAGTTACTTAAGATATTAAAGTCATTATAATATTACCCATTATCTTAAGCTGTTAATTACACCTCAGGTTGTTTAAATAGCTTGTAAAATTTGAAATTAATGCAATGCTATTCTAAAGCACACAGTAGTTGATAAGTGTTCTCTTGCTGGATAATTGTAGAGTGGACACAGTGTTAACTGTTAGCTGCAGAGTCTGGTAGCTACGAGCCACCAGCTGTGTCTGAATGACTGACTCTTGGACGTGGCTGCTGCGCTAGTACTGAGCTGTCAAGGTCAGTTGGGACACGCACACACGTTTGCACATGCACATACACTCGCTCCGAGATACGCACACACATACACTCAGCACCAGAATGATTAATCTGTCAATCAATGCTTCCATTTCCTGCGGTGAGTCCTCCTCTTTTCCCTGCAAGGTTCCTGTGAACAGAAACGAGAGCTTGCAAGATTGGTGCGTGCGTGTCACTTTTTCATCATCTGTGTTTGATTTGTGCAATCAGAGCCCATTCTAAACATTTTCCACACAATGCCAGTGTAGCGCAGCTGAAATGCAGAACATTGCTTTGTGGTATCCAATCTCCTTATTCTACATGGCCACCGTACACAACAGTGAGTTTTCATAGCGTATCTATTTCACTGCAAGCTGGTCTGATGATGGCAGCCAGGAGAGAGCTGGCTGTCGAAAAGACTTGCGACTACTGAAGCCATTTGGCAGAAATGAAATGACAAAAGATGCACAAAACACAGTAGGAGATATGTTTAGAAGACATGCATACTGTGTAGTAGCAAAAAGTCGAATGGGAAAGTCATCAAATGCAACTCAAATCCAAAGTGTAGTATCTAACGCTAAATAAAACACATGTTTAATGCTAATTCCAAGTATACTAGTATCTGTTGTGGTTTTGAAGCGCATGACATTGGCCTATATGCTATTCAGAATTACCATAGACTGTATACAAATGATGAATGAAGCCGTGTGACGTCCCCTTGTAAAGCCTTAAGCTGACAACACAATAAAAATCAATATGACAAGTGACTGGCCGATCTGACACTGCATGCCTGTAAATTAGTGGTTTGTCAATCACAAGGTAGGCCCGCCCTAAAAAATTGTTTGTTTATTGACCTTTTTGAATCTAACATAATTTATCATCAGTAAGATCATTAGTAAGACTAAAAACTACAAACTCATCTGGAAAGGGCTTAGTCAAGTTGTTTTCCCCCCCGACCTCCATGCACCCCGACTTCTTTTTGTAGCCAGAGTAGTCGCCTCCTGCTGGACATTAGGAAGAATGCAGCTTAGAGTTACTTCGCATTTTTGGCTTGGATTGGTCTAAAATGCATTTTATATATACTCTGTGGCAATTATAAATATTATAATGAGAAAACAACGTTGAATTATAAAAAAAGATAAATGACCAATACCTTTAGCAACAAATATTTCCATTAGCAAAATTTTCAGTCTAAGTCGCATACATATGGATTTTGCTTCAACACTGAACACCGAGCTGAATTGAAGCTGCCACAACTATGTGTAAAATATTTAATTAATAACATCCATAAAGCTGCACTAAATCATTTCTCTCTAAGAAGTGGCTCAGTTTGATAATAATTTATCCCGATCGTATTTTTTCAATTTATATTCTTTCATTAAGTGAGCGTATTAAAGTACTAAATGAATTTCATTACATTTGAAGCATTCAGATTTAATGAAGACCGTACAAGTATATACATCTAACTAACTGCTGCATTTAGACTGTATTTTTTTCAATTACACTAATTTTTTCTAGTAAATTAAATTTTGCACTTTTGCAAACATCACATGAGATGCGATTCATGTCCTTTCACTGTGTATTTATGTCTCTGCTTACATTGTTTATCATAACCGTGCTCTTTATTTTAATATTACAGCATATTCAGTCAGATTTACAGCTCAGTCTCAGTCTGAACACCAATGTTAGTGCATTACCTCTATGATTACAACTATTACCACTTCTAACCGCCATTACAACAATTCCAACAACCCTGCTTTTACTACAGTAACACTAATAACATATAAATCTAAGCTGTCTGGCACCAGTCTAACAAACTTAATCTTGCTTTATGTGCACTGTAAGTATACTCCATTCGATTTAATTTGATCATATTTCTAAAGATGCCCTAAGAACATGGTGTTCAGTAAATGCTTGTGCCACTGCTATTTGTAACTAATCACCTCTTCTCTTTCTTCGTCATGCCCCTCTACTCTCATTCCTTCTCCCCATCACTTAATTTCTCGACCACCCACTGCCTTGCCAGTGCTAATTGCGAACGACCAGTTGAGTTGAGGAGGGAAAAAGTTGGAAAATGGGGGACAAAGCCCATTAGTGCTTTATTGGGTGTGCTAAAAGAGTTAGCCTTATTCCATGTGATCCAATCCGAGTCAATCACATTGGGAAAATTGGATTCCTGAATAAGGAAATCCCATGAGGGAGGTTAGGCTGTCCATCTGGATCAGCAGAAGACACTTCTTCTCTTCCTTTGCTCCGTCTTTCATTCTCTCCACTGAGGCACTGCGCTTGGTGAGATTCTGTTCTCACTTTAGTGAACCAATAGGGCCATAATAAGTATTGATTAAGCTATTAGCCAACATTACCCAGGCACTGGCAGAGACTGTGTTTAGAATCAGCACCTCAGGAGTCTGTCACACCGTGTCACACACACGTACACAAGAACACGCACACACAGTTTTGAGAAGCTGATTGGGTGTGCTGTCAGGTTAGTTAGTTACTGAGGCGACTAAACTACTATTCTCTTATCTATTTCCCTCTGACTCCAAGTGCACATCTTTTACCTCTCTATCTATCCCTGTAACTGAACTCCAATCAAGTAAGGCCACAGTCCAGAATACATGGTGTTTCAATGAGATGGGTGTGAGTACGCCGCACACACATGTGAGGAATCAGATAAAAGAGGCTTGATTACAAAGGACAAGGTCATAGTGAGGAGTGACACAGGTTTGGAGCTAAGCTTTCAGACTCCAGCGGCACACATGCACCCGAAAGTATACACACACACACACACACACACACAAACAGAAAAGAAATGCGGTCAAAGAATTTTTTGAAGACTGATGATAACATCTGGGTCCAGTTGCATCACTAATAAGCGTGTGAGCGGGAAGGAGACTCCAAAAAAGAGACATTTATTGTGTCACTTTAATAAGTTCACCGTTAGGTTTCACTTCTGCAGAGAAACTGAAAAACTGAGTGGGAGACAGACATATAAGCATCAGAATTAGCCGCCACCTCAACTCCACACCACAATGTTTTGAATATATTTTCCAAGAAATCATCTGATTGAGTGATTTCCGATACATTGTCAGGACAAATTACCTCCTCTTAATAAGATCCTTGGTGGAAGCAGAGGACGACCACTCAGAGAGGGGAAAAGGAAACGACAAGTATTAATTTGGGATTTTTCACAAACTGACACTCCAGTCTCCATCGTCAGGCCCTGGGGCTGTGTCACTTCTCACCCATGATCACACAAACACAGACGCACACGCGCACAGACACACACCCCTCCGTCTCTCTCTGTTGCTCCCTGTCCCTCAGTTATTCCCTCCTCCTTCCTCCTGATCATGGAAGAAATTCTGTGGCGTAGCAATTACCTAAGTCTTTTATCAGTCATTTCAAAGGAGGAAAATTAGAGCAATTGTGTCAGGATGGTCATATGGGCAGAAATTGCACACTTATTGGGTGCACTTATGCCTGTGACTCCGCTCCCTGCACTGATGGGGTCCATTGTTAAGGGACAGTGCCTTCAAGGCCGCTGATTGGGGCTGAGAGCAGATGCAACTCTCCCCACCCACCGCCCACCCCCCCAAACACATATGCATACACACACACACACACACCCTCCCTTCTAAATTCTCCCTCTGACTCCACCTCAACACGGAGCCTTTGTCTTGAATCTGTAACCCCCCCCCCCCGCTTAATTGAATATAAATTACAGCAGCGCTTCGGCTTATGTGGACTATCATCAAAGTTAAGACTGAACCACCATCTTCTTTAACCCAACTCCACTTGTCCTGCTCCCACAACCGCCCTCCACCCCCACCCCTGCCCCCTGCACCAATTATTCATTTCCTTCCCAGCTGCTCATCAAGATCAGAGAAGAGTAACGTACCAAGGCCTGTGCTTGTAGTTTTCTTTCTCTCAACTCATGGCTGCCATAACTATAACAAAATGAAACAGCTGAACTACAGTGCAGGCATACTTTCTTTCTCAGCATTTGAAATTAAGAGAAGGAAGCATATCCCAAAGGAAAAAAGAATTGTGCTGAAGGAACCATCCACATTTTTCTGCTTTGCAGACTCAGGTACTTCTAATGACTTGATAAACTAGCTCAGAATATCAGCATCAGTGATATTATGACCTTTGGCAGCCCAATCTTATAGCAAAATGTCATCTGAAATCTACTCTTTAAGCAAGACTCTACAGTACATACTGGTAAAGTGAGCACAGACCACAAGAGTCATGGATTCAAAGCTGTGCATGTTGAAGCACTTATGCCACTACCCGACCTCCAAAGATGATAGGCCACTCAGCTAACGAGTGAAGCCTCCAATCTAATAGTAACATTGTCTGCTCGCAGGGATCTTTCCCTAAATGCTAACTAGATTCAGGCAGTGAATCCTAGCAGTAAATGCTAAGTCTATGGCTTAATCGTCGACTCTAGCCCCTTCGCACCACGGGGAGCTGCCAGAGCTCTCTATTCCCACTCCACTGGCCACACATCTCCACTCAATCTGTCTTAGCATATTGATTTCCCAGCTGTCTCATTGGTTCCTAACATAATTATGGCTGGCTAGGCTAGGGGCACAGGCGCAGGGCTAATACATTTACACCAGGCCCCATCAGCACAGGCTTATATTCATGTCATTGGGAGAGGCCAGGGATTGGATGCCCCTAAGAGGCAGCTCTACTAAGAGAATTCGGGGGGCTTTGCTGTAATGAAAAAGGGAATTAGCTGGCTCGACCTCCGTCACATGGCAAGATCAATAGCAATGTCCATGAAAATATTCTGTGGAAAATAAAAAGAAGACAAAAAAATATGCACCTGTGAAAAAAGACGTATCATTACATGCTGTTTATATAGTATTATTTCAATGTTCCCTCTTTATAAAGAGTACTGATGTGAACCTCTGACCAAAGCTTACTTTATGATGAAATCCAGTCAGATTGTTTTTATGAATATTTAATGAAAGGGGTACCCATTGATAAATTTATTTCTGATTAATGAGTATTATAATTGTATTTAGACAGGTTCTTTGTTTTTCTCAACATTTTGCTGTTCCTTTACAGCTCATGCCGGCCCATATTTACTCCTATAACCTCCTGTATTTTTTTTTTTTATCTTTCAAACACACAGGATATGGCAGGAGAAAGGAAAAAAAAAACCACTAAAAGAAGGGGGTAGGGGGGGTAGGGTCACAGTCTATCTATTTCACTGCGCCTAATTGTTGTCAGAAGCTGACCTAAAATGCAGAGACAGTATTTTTCAAAGTCAAGGATGAGGTAGAGGAGGGGTGGGCAATTCATCATGCTATCTCCCTTCCTCCTCCGCCCACCGTCCGGGACCAGCGAAGGTCTGCTAGTTATTTAATTCCATGGATCAGGCCCTTAATGGCAAACTCCAGCCCCATAAATTAGACATGCACTCGATTAGGATGTCTGCCGTAAGAAGTGGTCCTAGGTATGATACTGGCATATAAGGTCATCCGGGCCCTCTCAGATCTATTGCAATTAATGATCATTAGAGACAAAGCACAGAGAAAAATGTATAGAGTAGGAATTCCAACAGCTTTCAGGATGTAGTTACAGATAGAGACAGATGACTACACTGTCATACAGGAGATACATGAAAATGCTGATTACTTGTGCCTGAGAACAATTTTTTTTTTCACAGTGTTAAAACAAATAACGCATTTGGCTAAAGTGCTCCCATGAATCAAACTAGAACACAATCAGTGGCACTGTGGCTTGTACAAAAGTAGTCCAATTACTGTTGGAAATTATACAAATGACTACGTAGGCACCATAATGTAACGCATAAGCTGCTGTTGTAATCATACGTCCCTTTAATTATACTTTGACGGTGCACTGCATGAGAACAAAAGTGCGGTGATGACTGCACACGAGGCAAGAGTGTGCACAGCATAGTTTGCTTGTTGCAAAGTGAAATGCCCTCCAAAGTGTGGCCCCACTGAAGCAGTGATCAGCATGGTGCCCAGCTGGATAGACCGCTTTCCACTGTGTTGGTTAAAGCACATAAAATATACGTGGAGCTTTTAAATGACTCTAACTGCACTCACTTGAGCAAAATAGTTTTATTGTATTGCATATGTGTTTATTTTTAGGGGCTCTATTTACCTTAACACCATAGCAACTGCTACTCTTTCAGGGTTCTTAACCGTATACGACTGATTGAACAATGTAGCGAGCTTGGCGATGCTTCCTTCTCTTTTTAGCCGATTTTACACCTCGCTTCTAATTCTGTTTCATTTCCGCAGGTGACAGTAAGGTTTCCCCTCTTTCTTTGTTAAATTTCATGCATTTATTTATTTATCAATCCTTTTATTTTTTTTTGTTTTGTTTTTTTAATGTCTCTGTGGCATTTTGGACAGTCCCGAGCATTTGCTGACAGTTATTTTGGCTCCTGGCAGCGCAGACATTGACTGTCAACGGGACATCTCCTTTCTTTTATTCATTTCTTCTTTCCTGAGAGATGCTGCTGAATGCAAGTCAGCCTTTTCTCCCTGGAGGCTGGGGGGGTGGTGGGGCGTAGGGGAGGGTGGGCAGCGTGGAGGACAGTGGTGGTAAGGAGGGTGGGTTGGGGGGGCAGACAGGAGGGATGGTGGAAAAAGGCTGCGGGGAAGGGGGGGTAGAGGGGTGATAAGACATGTCGGGAAGGTGTGGTGTGGTGGACCGTCTCATTGTCTGTGTGTGTGTGTGTGTGTGTGTGTGTGTGTGTGTGTGTGTATCTATGGTGCATGTTCAGCTGTGGAGTGTGTGTCTGTGTTTTTGTGTGCACGTGTGTGTCGAGGGTTATTCAGGAGGACACTCTCCTGACGATCAGATCAGCCTCCATTCTGACATTCCTGCACTTCCTTAGTCTGAAAAGAAAACCAAAGGCTCAATGAATGTGTGTGTATACGTGTGTGTATTTCTGAGGATGTATAAAAAAGCAAGAGAGAGAGAGAGAGAGATAGACCTACTATACGTCTGTATAGAAAACAGCTAGTCTATATTTGTGAGCATGCGAAATGTGTGTCAGAGCTTCAAACAAAATTATGAGTGCTTATGTAGCTGTGTGTCTGTATGTGTGCGTGTCTGTGTTATGTGACCTGTGTAAGTGTATATTCTCGTCTGTGTGGGCATAATTGGGATGTTGCATGTCAGGGGAACACCAGCAGTATTTTTTTTTTCTGAGCAAGCCAGCCAGTCAGAGACCATAATGGGTGTTTTTGCTTGATGAAAACCTCAAAGCAGAGGTCCAGTGTCTGTTTTGATAAAGGGAATGTGCATGCCAGTGAGTGAACTCAGCATTGATGCTCGGATAAAACACATGATCAATAAAATAAACAGTACATCACCTCTATTAATGACACAACACCGGGATCAAGGTATGTGGAAATGGAAACAGAGGGACTGGTAGAGCTGCAGAGGTTTCGGATTTTTAGGCATTATGAGATGCTAGGGTGTGTATTGAAACTGTGTGATTACTGAACACAAAGTAATAGGGAGCTGGAGATTGCTGAAAAATACACCAGCAAATAACAAGCATGCCATTCTGCAGCTGCTATTAATAATGGCTGAAAACATATCTGTACTGATGATTTAGCTTTACAATTAGAAACAGGACTTGATTGAAGCAGGAAATAGCATACCATGTTGACAAGTAACATAGGGCTGATTTGACAAAGTTGTCAGGAAAACACAGAAACAAAAACAAAAAAAAGCAAAATAACTACAACCCAAACAACTTGGGCTTAATGCAGATGCTAAAAGCCCTGAGAGTGGAGTTCCTCACTCAGCCAAATTGATTTCTGTTCGCTTTCTTTCTGTTTACAAGGTGTGCAGATTAATTTGCAACATGCCCCAACACATCCACGGCTAAAACTCCTTCCCCCACCTAAATCACGACGGCTTTTTCTGAAAGCAGCAAAGATGAAATAATGACAGCGATTAGATTACTATTCTTAAGAATCCATTAGTCAAAAATGACACCCAGGAAATCACACAGTGCATTCTACCCTAATGCAATAAGGTGCCAATTATAACACTCATGTGGAATAAGTGGGCTCCTCTTCCTCTGTTGGCTGAGGAGAACACAAATCATCATTACCGTGTATTTCTTAATGCTATCTGCAGTGAGAGGCATTAAGAATGGACTAATAAGTTTAGCCCTTGCAAACAGAGTGCAGCAGCGTGCCCCATTTTCTCACTCATTTTCTTTCCTCTTCTCATCAGCCTTTTGAACCTGTCTGTCTGTCACGCTGCTCTGTAATGTTTTTTTAGCCTGTCTGTCCTTCTAATTGTCCCTCCATTCGTCTTCTGCTAGTTTCATGCCTCTCAAAGTGGCCAAATGTAGATATAAAGTGTTTCTGTCCAGCACTGTAACTTTAATTATGTTTTTTTCTTTTGTTTTTTTAAATCACCCTGATCTGGTTTGTTACTTTTTAAAATTGAGCTGCTCAAATCTAATATCCATAACCTTGTATGCACAAGGAAAACCGTAAACAAAGCTGACCTGCGGAGCAAACAGTCGGCAAGCGTTTGGCTGCTTTAAGCCAATACTAATTTCAAGCCATCAGCTATGAGTTGAAAAAAGCTGGAAAGCTAATAACATTGTCCGACATTGCCGCTGGTGCCTGCTTGTGGGCTGTTAGTTGCCTGCCAGCTGGGAAGGGCATTAACTGCTAAAAAGGATCCTGTTGGGCTGGAGCAACTTTTCCAAACTTCATCTCATTGGATGAAAAGACAAAAAGAAGTAAAAGAGAGTTTGATGGCAGTAAGGCAAAGCCATAGGGAATCTCAGACGATGATGAAAGCAAACTCTCGAAGAGCCACAAAACACCACACACCCCCTCCATTACATCAAGGGCCAAGCAAAGAGAATTATAATAACACTGCCTTTTCTTTTTTAATTAATGAAGACTGTTATTTGGTAGGAGGCAAGGCAGGCTGTAAGGGATCTTGGATGACTGGCAAACATCAAACGGAAATGCTGTGTGTGTGTGTGCATGTGTGTGTGTGTAGGCCTGTGTGCATGAGAGTATCTAAGACAGCATGTACACATGAATGCAGGGATGCGATTGTGCAAATGTGATTGCGTTTTCCACGCATGCACATCACGGTGTGTGCGTGTGTGTGTTTGCTTCCTGCCAGGCCAGGTTGTTGCCTTTAGTAAATAAGACATGCCCATCAGTGGCAAGCGGACTTGGGCGTTTGTCTTTTTGTGTGAGTGATGCTCTGCTTTTCTGCATTAACGATTGAAGAGGGGGAAATGAGGAGAAGAAAACATTATTCATACAACACATTATACAAGTTATAGAGACTTTGAGAACTTCCCCCATTTTCACTGAAGGTGGTTTTAATAAGGTTCCATGGGAGTTGGTGCTTCAGGGTGTTGACTAACGGGGTGTATGTGTGTGAGTGTGTGTTGGGGGGGGGGGGGTTACATGTGTGTATATCTTGTGCCTGAATGAGTATGTTCAGTGGTGGGACGGCACGTGGTATGTATTACACATCAAAGAAAGGTCAGGCTCAAACACAGAGTCGGGCTAAAGGTTAGGGCACGGCTCTATATAGAACAGAGAGAGGGATGAGGCTTATCAAAGCTATCACTTGGAGAGAGGCTGCTAGAGGTCACCAAACCCTTGACATGACGTTCAGATCTAATGTCTTAGCCAAGGATCAATAAGACTACACACAGACAAACCAGATAGGCTTAACATCAGTGTAGCCCCACAAGCCACTGAAACCAAACAGTCTCTCTCAACTCCAGGCGAAGAAAGAACGAGAAAACAGAGGTGAAATAAAATTTGCAAAAAGACAAATAATCAATTAAACAAGAGCAGAGGATTGAATAAAAGAAAGGTTTCTTTGGATGCAAACAAGTGCTGGGGAAAAAAAGTGTTTCTTCACAATTGATGGTGATTTTTTTCCCCTTTGGCTTGCATGTTAAATATATTCAGCGCATCTAATGGAATAATGCAATGAATAATGTTGATAGATCATCGCGGCTTATTAAAATGCATATATTATGAGCCTGAAGTACACAGACATATAACCATATAGATTCGCAGATAGATAGATGGATAGGTGATTTATTGATTAAACCTTTGTTTATCCACGGTTTATACTTAATGGCCTATCAGTTGACTTTCGCTGTGCTTGTCTTGGAGTTGTGCAAAAGCAAATTACCTTCACTGACAGTTAAAATGGCTACAGGCTGAAAAAAAAGGAGAGGCGGTATCGTCCCTCTTCCTTGTGACTTCCATCCGCCTGTGTTCCTTAAAATGACAGGACCCAGTGTGTTTTTGCTAACTCATCAATATTTTAGAGCACTACACATGGAATGCTCCAGTGACTTTGAATATAAGGCCTGTACGCAGACCTCTTCTCTCTTCCTTAGTGATATGACAACAAGTAATGCGCAGTGAAAGTTGAAAAACCAGTGCACCGCCCCGCTTACCCCTTACCTAATGAAATTTGTGAAAGCATTGCTGGGAGATGCTGGATCCTTTATAAAATCAAGGGGAGGAAACATAGAGGAAATATAGGGTATATAAAGAGAATTTGTATGACAGGAAGTAGTTTCAGAGTGGCTACAGGCAAAGTATTAGTCAAGACGGATCTGTAGCGCAAGCATATACTGCACACACACACACACACACACACACACACAGACACACACGATGTTAGTTATGCAAAGTTACAAATAATTACTTAAGTATATTGGTAGTAAAATCAACCTTCTTGACAAGAGATCAGAAAAACAATCTTTGGAATTGTAATGAGTCTTTCATTGCTTGCATGAGAGCAGAATATGTGCTTATGATAGAGCCATCCAGATTTGTTGGCCCTGGTGATACAGCAAGTGGGCAAACTCATCCACCTGCACAGTTTTAAAATCCAAATGAGCCACCATACTCTATTAATTCCCTGCTGAACCTTACTCTAAAATGTTTCAACTACAAGTCGTGCACACTAAACGCGTTGTTGTCAACTGAGATTTTACGTCCTCTTAGCATCTGAGGAGCTGAAGACCCTGTTGATTATTCCATTTTTCATTTCATTTCAGTTTCCTTACAACAATAGAAATATCCACAGCAGGCTGCACTGCTAATCAGGCCAACATTTTCATTGGCTTTGATCATGTGTCCATTGTGTAAACTTTGACATTGACGTGAAACCAATAAATTGTAACTGGCTGTGGGTTGCTGCGTTGTCGTGTTCCCCTTTGTGCTTCAGTGCAAACTAAAGTTAGCTGGCTTTTTGTCAGCTCTGTGATGTTTGCCGTTCTGCTACTTTTTATGTTCATATATGCTGTGCTTTTATACAGCTGAATTCCCACTAAAGCAGCAGGAACACATATGCAGTATTAAATGAAACTAAATGCATTAGGTTTACATACAAAGCAGTCACCAAGATGCTGCGCCGCACGAATAAAATCCTGATGTTCCAGCTATAATGTTGTCTGACAATAACATGAATATAGACAACAGCATTCCCATGTTTTGTGCTGTATTTACATCTAAAATGACCACTTAGAGAGAAAGATAGAGGCAGCAGGGTCTTGTTCGCTGCCTTGAAGTTAACTCCACGTGTTCTGTCCACATTGGCTGCTCCTACTCCATCACTCAGTGAATTTCAAGTGGATTAAATATACAGACATCGGAAATAGTCCATTTTATCCTCGGCTAAAAACCAGGAGTTTTCTGATACTGCAGTTTTCTGATATATGTGATATTTTGAACTGAAACTAGAAATACATACTCAGAAAATAATGAACTTAGAATAGTTTTAAAGGGAAAAAGGCTCTGCTGTGTCCTCATTAATTGAAGAAAATATATGCAATGTTTTCTGTGTGTGCATGTGAACATCATGCGTGATCGTGTGTGTGTCTTCAAGCTTTTGCATGTCTGCTGTTGAGCATCTCATTGGTGAAACATATACAGTCCATTTATCAAGGACAAAAAGGGCCCCAAAGTGTCAGGGACTAATGGACGTGGCCCCATCCTCTCCCTACCCCTCCCCTTGTGATCATCCTCAGAAATTAATTAGAAATAACGAATAGACGGTCTTTTTTCACTCGTCTCTCATTTATTACAATGGTAATTGCTCTTCCCATATTGTAGGTTAAGTCTTTAAACACTGTCTTACATCAAGACACGCTCATCCTCACCATCTATAATTCATGATATACTTTGCACCAAGCAAAGCTGTTAAATATTTAGTGAATCATTGCCTTAAACTTAATCACCCTTTGATAAATGCATGTGTTTTTCCCCTCGCTCTACCCCGCTTGCTTTCTGCTCCCCAATCAAGAGGATACACACTCAGACTGGCTGTATAATCTATTTTTAATTTCTCCATCAGAAATTAACATAATACAACTTAGCATAATGTATTAATTACAGTACATTGTTAAGTGCTACATTATGTTTCTGTGAAACAAGCTATTATCATTGTACTTCATGAAGTATTAAATCTAATCCATATTTAAAGAATGCTTAAACATTAATTTGCTAGACTTGCTGCTAATGTCTTTTCCCATCAAAATCAATTCTCACAAAGCTGTTAACTAGCCCTAACTTTGCACTTAATTCTGGTTTACGCTGACTTCCTGTTTAGTCCGGGAGGTTTTTTGTATGTTAGTTGCTATTTTTGTTAAAGCATCAGTGTCAAAATATATGAAAAAGAGTCCTTCCTATGGATGATCATGCAAACCTCTGGAGTGTTTTCACTGGATAAAGCTCTGCCCAGACAGAATTGATATCTGGTATTCCCAAAAATGTACCAGATCAGCTGGCTAAAGATTACCCAAGACCACCCAGGGTTGTCTAAACGTCTCTTAAGTCATCTTTATACAAACCACTGGAACTTAACCCAATATTTGTATTTTATTAATATTTTTATTACTAATTTAACGCTCTCAGGCTCAAATTAAACTTTTTGTTGCTAATGCACAACCAAGTCCTGCAGTGGTACTTCTGAGTAAAAAAAACTCATAAAATATGTATGTGGGGTAATCAGGTTGTTAGTTTTTAACTGTTGCAAATCGGCAACGCCTGCCTTGAGAGGGTTAAAAAAAAAAGTTAGGTATTTGGGAAATCTAAAGCTACTTAGGAAAAGTCACAGAAAAAAAAAATATTGAATGCACATCCATCCATCCGTTATCTTCCGCTTATCCTTATCAGGGTTGTTGGGGGCTGGAGCCTATCCCAAGCTATCATAGGGTGAGACGCGTGCTACACCTTGGACAGGTCACCTGCATGACGCAGGACTAACAAAAAGAGACAGACAACCATTCGCACTCATATTCACACCCAATTTGCAGAGTCACCAGTTGACCTAACCCCACTGACTGCATGTCTTTGGGCTGTAAGAAGAAGCCAGAGGACCCAGAGAGAATCCACGCAAACACAGGGAAAGCATGCAAACTTCTTGAATGCACATATGATATAAATTTATAACAAACTGCACAAACTGAACATTTGCCAATGCTTAGCAAAAACCATTTCTTTGAGCAGGTTTACCACAATGAGACTGACTACATACATAGTCATATTGCGACTGTGTATGTAGGAGCCTAAGTGACACCCAACCTTTTACTTTTGCTGCCTTAGGGATGGTGCTTGTCAACGAGTGTTCTAATACAGTACAAAATAAATGGTTAAATAAAAAATGAAACTTTATTGTTGTAGTTTCAGTAGTTAAGTACTCCCAACAAAAACACAAAACGACTCATGGTTGCTGCCCACACAAGACTAATATTCTTTAGTATTTTACTAGGGATCTGGTTTAACTTACTTTTCTCTGAGAAGACAAAAAAAGGGTTATATGTTCATTCTAACGCTCAAGATTTTACATTTTTCACTTCCTGTTTCGACTTCCTGATTTCCATCCTGGCTGCCTGTCATTGGTGGCAGAGATAATAGGTGGGGACTATAAACAGTCTTCCACGCTATCATAAAAATCACAGATGTAAATACATACTCATTCTTTCAACTCTACCTCTCGTCTCTCAAAAGACAAGAGTGCATGTTTAGATTCTAAACATCCCATTTGAATGCACCTTCCTGTCTTTTGGTCTCTCTCCCCCCTCCTTTTGCTTTCTCTTTCACTCTCTCTGAGGCACTCCATCCTCCTGATGTTTAATTCATCACGCTTTTCCATCATCCTTCCACCTCTCTCCGCGGCTCTGTCAGGTAACAAACAATGAGTTTTTGATGTGAATAATTTAATGCGTGTACTGCAAATGCCAGCGCTCGGCATTACCCATGCTGCACACTCTGCTGTCATTAAGACACCTGATTTCCCCCAAGATTCCTCTCCCTGCCTCGCAGATAAAAAGGTAACGCACACATGTCGAAATTTCTCCCTCTTTACTTCTGGGGAGGAAGACTATATTTTTAGACAAGCTAAATGAGACAATGACAACGCTAAGCAGTGAAGAGAGACAAGAGAGAAAGACAGAAAGAAAGCAAAGGGGTGAGGAAAATAAAAGAAGGGGAGGGTTTGAAGGAGAGGGTGACTGTTTCCTCATACACATTTTTCTTTTTCTCTCACTCTCACCCAGTGTCGCAGCATCAAACGCTAACCCGGCTTTCAAGAGCCGGCAAAAGCATTGATTCAATATTTTCTCCCCTGTGTCGCTGTGATCCCGAAACCGCTCTCTGGTTAGATCTAGACGCACGGAGGAAAATGACGGTGGCGACATCAAACGCAAACGTGTTGTGGATGATAACAGACACAACCTCCTCTCTCGTTCCCTTCTATTATTCCTTCCTTTTCACCAGCCCCCTTTTCTGAACCGTAGCCATGATACAAGCCCTGAGCTTCACCCTTACGTTGTGCTAACGCTGAATGCAGAACAATTAATGGCACAGTTCCACCTTGCTTTTTTAGTAATAAGGCTGCATTCATCTCCAGGATCACATCTCCGAGCCTCATCTTTCTTTACGCGAGGGAAAAGAAGAGAGGGGATGACTGAGAGAGTGGTGGCAGTGGTATAGGGGTAGCAGCATTATGAGAATTACAGCAGCAGGGCCAATACAGACTCATCTATCCTATTCAGCCCTCTCCCCAGCCATTCTGCAGACAGACAATCAGTGCACACTGGGACTGGCGAATGAGGATCACCTCCACTGGCAGCAGGGTCCTCTGTTTCATTAAAAAGGATTAAAAAAAGGTGGAGGGAAGGGGGCGAAGTAAAGGGGAGGGAAGCGAAGGAGAACAGAAGAGGGGGGTGACAGTGACGGAGATCTGGGCAGATATGAAGGCAAAGGGCAGTGGGTTTTAAAAAATATGAAGGACAAGGTTGGAGTGGAGGACGGATTCAGGGGGAAGGAAGGAAAAAAGGAAAAGCAATGAGGGAGAGCTGGTCAGATATTAAGATATGAACGCACTGGGTACTGTGAACATAACACTGTGTGGCTCTGATGTGGAAAGCAGTGAAAGAAATAAAAAGGGTGCGATGCAGTGAAGGTGGGTATAGTATTAATAAGGCATTGTGGGGATAATTGAGGGATGGGGAGGGGGCTCTGAAAGCCTTTTTTAAAAGCAACTCTCCCTTCAATCTTTGATTCACTTTCATCACCTCCAGTGTGGCCACGTTGATTGTGTGAAATCGGCAGGAGGGCCTTCAATTATTGCATTTTGTCTGTGGACTTCATGCACACACACACACGCACATGCAGGGACACCGGCACACACACACAAAGGCAAACGTTGGTGGATAACTGGCAAACACATTTGAAAATACATACTCTTGAACAATGTAAGCGCACAACTCACACAACTCTCTGCTTCCACGCACACATTATGAAGATCCCTTGATTTCATCCAAATGACTGGGGAGAACGAGATGGGAGAGCTGATACACAATAGACAGAAGGAAGAAAGCAGAAGAGGCAAAGAAGGGTGTTGATTATTCTCTTTGTCTATTTTGTCATTAGCAGATGGGAGCTCAATAATGTAGTGGGTACTTGATGGTGGTCATACAATGGAAAATGAGGGAGAATCCTATACATAATGATCCTGTGAATGGACTTTACACGTGTGGGCATATGTGAAGACTATTCTTTGGGCACTAAATCCAAACAAAAACACTTATAAGGCCCGAGGTGTTTAATTGGGCAAGAAACCTAAAATAGCGGCTCTTTAAAATGCATTTATGTGTGACTACAGGCATACCATGTGTACTCTGTGTTAAGATCAACCAAGACATTGTGGTATTACTGCTATATAAACATATTTGTGTCTGCAACAGTAATAAAAATTGTTTAAGTATATCTATTTCTACAGCTTTTCCTGCTCTTATATTCTTCCCTTTCTTATAGGCAAATAGATTTGTCACAAAAGAGCAGATTGTATCTTTCATGTGCCCAGAAACACACATACACACAACTTTTACTGAATATAGACGTATTCTTGGTCATGGATGGCTCTAAACCCTCTTTAAACCGAACCTTTATTTCCCCTGTTGCCCTCTGGAAGTATGCAATAGTGTGTGCATGAATGTGTATATGCCTGTCCGCAAATGGTGCCATGTGAATGCACAACGTGATGTTTGTGTGTGCTTTTATGAGCGTCGGTGTATCGTTTCCATGGTCTTAATTAAAAGTGAAGTGACACCGAGTCTCAGTCTCAAAGCAGCCACTGGGAATATTTTTAATTATTTCCTACCTTTCACGTCCCTTTCACTCTTCTATATGTGATTACTGACAGAGACCGGAGATTAACTGACAGTGGGGTGTATTTGCACGAGATTACTGTTTGTCTAAGTTGACAATGATAACTCCTGCTGTAAAACATGCATGTAGGATTGCATGTGGGTCTAACAAAGGTAAAAGAAAGAGTGAAAGTGAAGTTTATGAATGCAATTTGCCTTTATATGTTCCGGAAAAACTGCAAATGACCACAAACATCCATTCTCAAATCTCCTTCTAGGACTGTTCAATGATCGACAACAGGCAGTGCACCTTTACACACTGGAAGACAAATATGCTTGTAAAGGACATACATACACATAACATTTGCTGACATACACCCACAAAAAACACCTACAGGCGCGTATCCTATACAAATCACCACATATATTTTTAATATACACCAGAGGAGTACAAAGCACTAATAGTCTGTCGGCTTGCCATGCGTGATTTAGTGAGCAGCATATTAAAAACGAAGCTATTCATTAATATGTAAACTAGTGTGCTGTCATTATATGGGGTTGGGGTCGAGAGACCAGGGCGCAGAGGGGGAGTTGCGAGGGTGATGGAGTCAAGGCTGCCAAGCTGAGGCCTGATTGAGTTCAGCAGCGGCTTTTGATAAGTATTTATATTCGTGTGTACGTGTGCGTGCGCTGTGGCATGCGTAAATGGTTGTGCATGTGTTGTTTCGCTGGTACGTGTGTTTGCTTGAGGATTTGTGTATATGTCTGTGTGGATGTGCGTATATGCATTTGCATGAAGCCTTGTGCGTCTGCCTTCCTGAGGTCTCCAGGTCCCCAGGGTGATTAAAGAGAATAAATATGCTTGATTACAAATGTTCTACCTACCCATCAACTCCCCTGATATATGCAGTTTAATTGAGCATCACAAGTAAAGTATGAGTTATGGAACGAACAGACAGGCCAATATCTCAGAGTCAAAGAGGGGGTGGAAGGGAGAGGGGGGGAGACAGAAAAAGCAAGAGTGTAATTTGAAAAAAAAAAAAAGTGACAAATATTTTCAAAAGGTTCAAAATCAAAATGTTGGTTTGTAAATGCCATGACATATTTCTTATTCTTGTAATTATTCAATGGGATCTCCTGCTGCTCAGTGCTGCTGTATCTGCTTCTTTGGATCCCCTATTGATCAAAAATACAGTGTGGAGTAATGGTGAGATGATACACATCCCTACTAATGGTGTCACACTATCCTACTTATCAACAAGTAATGGGCCAAGAAAGGTAAAAATATAACTGTTAAGGCAGAGAGATGACTTCTTGTTGGGAACGTGGCTGTAATTATCTTGCTTTTTATAGGTGCAATGTGTTTTTTTAAACATTTAAAAATGTAAAAGAGAATGTAGATAAATAAAACTTCTAGTGTTATGTTGCAAAGGTAGTTAGTACAGTCAGTATTCATAACTTTGTCTTGTACTATAATAACGCCGTGTATAGGCGGGGGAGTCACTGTAGCATCCATCCTGTTAGTTAAACACGGGAGGAAGAGGAGCATGTTTGTCTTTTATGCAGTCGGTGATTCTATAACTTCTTGTCAATCACCTTGAGGACAGGTACGGTAGTAATGAATAAAACTTTAAAGGCGATGATGGCTGAAGCTCTAGGCAAGCAGCTACTGGAGAGAAGGATAGAGGGGCAAGCTAACAAGAACTTGGTTTTGGCTTCTCTTGTTGCACATCTGCTTTGCTTACAGTGTTCCCTCCCCACCCATCACTATCCGGTGACTGTTCCTAATGACTTAATGATTTTCATACAGACTTTAAACATAAATAAAAGTAAATCAAAAGCCAAATCTTTATTCTATTACTCAAAGAGTCAGTGTTTATTTGTGTGTTCGTGTCAAGTCGTAAAAGCCTATCCACTTTTATCTTGTAAACTTACACTAATATATAAATACAAGCAAGCAGGGAACTTTGTGAGTAAGAGATAATATGATCCTGTTGTTTACAAAAAAAAACTCATGAGGGTGTCTTTAGGCATGAGGTTCTATTTATGTGAACTTAATTTCGTTCAGATATCACTGTTTTTGGATATCACTGTTAGAGGTAATTAAATGATTAATTCCCTTGATACTAATTCATATAAAAAATATTTTAATAGAATATTTAATAGAATACACCATATGGTAAGGTCTTTAATTAACCATGGAAATAATTCTGTCATCATGCATTTTATTTGTCTTCTGTGGTCTTTCAGACCTTTTGCTACTGCTGAGCTGACCAGTGCACTAACGAATTCATTTTATCAGCCTGCTTGTCAGTCAGTTCTCCAATTAGGTTTGAATCTATTAAAATGTTGGCTTGTGTATAAAAGCAGGGGCTTTGTAGAACCTCTTAAATTTAAGCTGAAACTGACCGTTTAATTTAAAATTACTGTGGTCGAGTGAAAACTACAGAAAATTGTGTCTTTGTTCAACAAAGTATGGACCTAACTATAGTAGATAAAGTAGAAAAACTAGAAACCACCACTTGGTGTTTGCATGGTTTTTGTAAAGTCTGAATCCAAGAACTGAAGATTTGAAACTTGACTCAGATTAAAACACTGTAGCAGGCGGAGAAATGAAAATTTACTTAGCAAATTTTCCACAGCTTTTACTTTAAAATCTTCAACCTCCTTTAAAAAAATAAATAAAAGGATGAACAATCTGACATTCTTATTCTTACATTTTTCTCTGACTTCTTGCTCACACTTAGAGATTTTCACAATGAAAACACACTCACACAAGGCCCTGCCCCTTTGCTGGGTTTGGTCTAATTGGCTTATTGTCTTGAGGAGCCAGTGACAGAGTAGTTGGGTAGGAGGCAGACTTTCATCAGAGGTTATTGAGAGAGATAGCTAATTTCCCCGTGTTTCCCTGTTCGGGCCTCGGCGCTGCACACACACAGCAAGACCTCTCTGGAGGGATCATTAAGAGTCTGGCATTCTCTCTCTCTCTCCCTCTCTCTCTCCCTCTCTCTGACACACACACACACATACACACTTACTCTCTCTCTCTCTTTCTCCCAGTCAACAACCAAACACACACTGCTAACCTTTAAAGGAAAGTAAGACAAGGTCTGGGTAAGACACAGCCATGATTGAAATGCACTGTTCTGCTCATCAACAAACAAACACACACACACACACACACGTACAGATATAGGTCCACATACACGGATATCACGATATACTTAAATGAAAGGTGGCATGCCAATAGCAAAACACAATCACATGCACAAGTACGTAATTACATACTAGTTCTCACATAATTCACATTACAAAGGTTTTCTTTCCTTTTTTTTTCTTGCATCAGGCATCAATAGAACTTGCTGCATTCTCTTAATTGTCACAGAAATGTAATTTTCCTAGACAGCCATACTATCTAGTCTGAAGAACTTGTTTAAATGTTTTTGGACTTGCCAGCAGTGCACCGTTTATTGGTACCATTTACAGAGAATGGCCACTGTAATTAGTGCTAACAAGTCTCATTCTGTACCTCCTGCTGTAATTGTCTTTCCAGTGATTTTTAGTTGGTCACAGATCTCATTTCCTGTCTTTGTGGAGACATCCATCTATCCATCCATCCTGACCGCTTACCCAGTTCAGGGTTGCGGAGGTACTGGAGCCTATCTCAGCTGTCACAGGGCAAAATGTGGGGTAAACCCTGTTCCCAATCACATAGATTCTTAATTCCTTAAGTAATTATTTTCAATGTGGGTTCACAGTGCAATTGAGCAGAGAGATACACTCCAACAGGTCCAGCATTCAGGATGCTGTAATCCTAATTAACAACCCTGTTGATACAATTAGACTAATTGGAAATCACAACTGTACTCAATTTTGTATCATGGTAACAACTAACAAGCCATTCACTGAGGATCGCATCAGAGCCAAGGACATTCTTGCTTTGATGACAACAAAGCCACCATGCCTGGCACGACTCCCTTATAAGACAAAGATAAGATACGCCATATAAGACAAATCGGACTGTTAGACAAACAAAACTTAATGACATATAATTTCTGCTCACCGCAGGTTAACAATGGGCGGCCATGTGACCTTGAGTTGAAAAATGACTGTCATAATATGTAACCCTGCCACTGCAGAGAATACAGATTGTGTCTGCCGGCCTGTGATGAAAACCTCAATGTTAGAACTTTGTGTCTATGCCACACAGTGAGAACATTGGTAGTGGTTGCAGAGCTGCAGGGATGGATTGTTATAGGGCCAGCCGACCTGCTGAAGTGCAGGGGGGTGGGGTGGGGGGGCAGTCACAGCTTCACAGGCCATAAAAAAAGCTAGCAACCCTTCTTTAGGGATTTAATAGTCGTAGGAGTATGCCCTGGGAAGGAAGGGGTGCTATTAATTTACGAGCCCCTCTTCTTCTGGGTCAACAAAAATAAAACATCTGGGGTAATTACTAATTCATTGTTAGAAGGGGCATTATTTATGAATGGCAAGAAGAGGTGCTGCATGCTTGTGATTCTTTGGCATCCTAACCTCACCAGAGCTGGGATGATGTGTTGAAGACCCAGCCTGAGGCAGTCCTACTGTCTCTCCTGCCCAGGCCTGATGCACTGTCCCCTGAGTGCAGTGGAAGAAGGGCTGTGGGGCAGAAGTCAAGCGCTGGAGAAAGTAGTCCATCACTTCCTTGTGACCAGCATCTGTATATGTACACTGATGTATTTATTGAGTTACAATATCATTTTAATGTATATACAAACTAAAAATATATATATGATAATAGTCAGTTTCATCCGTATCCTTGTTTGTTGTGTGCTGTCGGTTTTGGCAAATTGCTAAAAGTGTACAGAGGTGACTTATTACTGCATTACTGACATGATATTGATAATTCGTTTTAGAAAATTGCAGTTATTGGTTACTGGTAATACGCGGTTATTATGACTCCCCTACATGCATATATAAAATGAATTTTCTCTGCTGTACTCTGTTGCGCTGTGCTTGTAAAAGCCTAACCTAAGGGGAAACACTCATTATGTTCTTTCAGTGCAGCTACAGTGACCGAACAGAACAAGAGTAAGATAGCAATAGGCATCAAATCACAGGTTTGTTTTTTTTTACCCACAATAGCACAACAGCAGCAACAGGCCTGATGCTAGTCAGAGAATCAATCTTAACTGCGGTTTCTGTTAAACGCAGCCACATACTGTCACATTGTACAGAATTACCGAAAACCTCTCAACAGCAGAAATTCTAATAGCTCTCAATATGATGAGAATACTGGTATTTTTAGGCATTTGATCCATCCTGACGTTCATGGATTTAAAAGCTTTTGTGTTATGGCTGTGAAATGATACATTTGCAGGCCTGCTTAAAACTCAATTTAACTGTAGCTGCAGCATTGCCATAATGGCAACCCTCTATTTCCAGAGCTCTCCCAATCAATAACAAATTGCTGAAAGCACAAATGATTCCATTTTCTGCTAGGGGGAAACGAGAATGATGAGAAAATAGGTGAAATTGATATGTGAGGGAATATTATCAATGCTCTAAATGTCAGCGGGATGAGGTACTATGACCTTTCGGGGCCGAGGGTGAAAAAACACAAAGATAAACCCCAAAATGCAGACAACAATCACTCTAATGCAACAAATGGGAAGCATGTTAGGGATTATTCTTCCATAACAATAGGTGACAATTGAAAAATGATTGCTATCAAAGAAGAATACTGGTGTAATCGAGTTTTTCAAGTTGAGGTTCATCTAAACTATCAGTGGTTACAGGCCTAATAATCACAGCGCTGTGTACACTACGTATAGCAAGTGGAATCAGCCACTATGATGTCACATACTGGTTAGTGAACGACCATTTATAAGCCTCAAAGCTGGTCTTTTGCAGTTCGCCATCTTGTTTTTCTTAAACAAAAAGTGATCATATTTGTATGACAAGGCGAAGCTGGTGAGTGGCACTCAGTAGTGAAAAATACCTCTCACTGAGGTCTAATATTTGACCATAGGCATTTCCACATAAGCTTTACTCTTCCAACCCTGTGGTTATGTCCGTCTTTTATATCCAGTCTGCATGTTGGACTGCGAACCAGTAATTTCCAACATGATGGGAACAAGAAGTGAGTTGCTCGCTTTAATGGAAAGTTGTAAGGTGAGGCTAGCGAGTGTGTTTCTTTTACTTTTCCTTCTTTTTCTTACCATTTGGACTAAAAATGTCCACTTAATGTCCACGTGTAAATGTAGACAACCCAAAGGTGGAGTCTGGTTTGTCCTAACTGCTATATTAGCTCTATAACTACTAAACCATGGTAAAAGGTGACGCATCACAAAGCTTCAACTTGTGCCTGTTATATTACAGATGGTTCCTTCTGTCAAGCTACACAAGGTACCATCCGCAAAAACAGCCATGCTGAACTAATCGAATTATGGTGTCCAGTCATCAATCGACCCCAAGAGAGACAAAAGTATTGAAGGCCAAATCAGTTATCTCTTATTATGAGTAGAAATACATCACAACATACTTCACATCACAGCAAATCAACTATATTTTGAAAAGGGGTAATATAGTCCACTGGTTGTTAAGAGTTGTTAGAGGACAAGAGCGATCTTTGTGTTAATACCACAAGATCTCATACAGAAATCAGTGACCACTTCCCGAGTACTTTACATAATGCAAAGGGGGCTTCTGTGTTGTTCACATTTTTCACCACAGTTGACTAAGAGTAAGTAAGTAATTTGTCCCAAGTGTTAATAATGCATAATACACAGTAAAAAATAAGATAATTAGATGAAACTGCCTCTTAAAAGCAAGGCTATGGTTTCTCAGAGCTTGTTCTCAAGACTTGCCACTCAACTTTGGTTTAGCTACGTTGGAAGCCAGTAGTCAACGAGAGCGTGGAAGGCGCAGTGTTGTTTTTATATGGGAAGAGCATGGCATTTCTCCTGGGAAACATTTATTTTGCATCGGGTTATATGCATGAAAAGGCCATCAGATGTTTGATAAACACCTGGGGGGAAAAAAAGCGAGCAACAGAAGCATCCAGATCGTCGCTCATCCCTGCGCAGCTGTGCAGTCATAGTAAACAGTCTGTGTGAATGCTGGTTCATCAGGTTTACAGAAACCATTATGCAACATATCTGAGGTTTTGGGCAACATAACTTTTGGAATTCATCCAATCCATCCATTTATTTTCCCAACTCTTAAACCAAACAGGGTTATGGAGTGCCTCGAGCATATAGCAGCTGACACTGCAAAGGAAGAGGTCACCGTTCTGTAACACAAGTAAGGCAAAAATACAGACAACCATTCAAAATCGCATCCACCCCTTTGACCAGTTTTATCATGACCAGTTAACCTGATATGCATGTTTTAGTCTTTGGAGGAAACTGAGGTGTGCCACTGTCTTTAAGTAAACAGCTAAAATTGTCATGGTCTTCAAAGTCCAGGACTCTCCCCTCCCCTTCTGCCCTTTCTCCTTCTCACTTGTTCACTCTCTTTCACTCTTTTTCTCAGCTGCTTCCAGTTGAAACATTAGGCTCACTCACTGAGTCTAACAGTCTCTTTGTTTTCAGCTGCCTTTGCGCACTCTTGCTGCTCCTCGCCCTCACTGTCTCCCCTCAATCGGAAACCCCAAGTTTTGGACTTTTGAACTCTTAACATTCTCCCGGCCCTTTTTGGCTCCAATTGGATTTATTCCAGAAACACTCAATTACTTACCTGCCTGCCCACTCCTGGCTGCTTTCTGCAGATACCATTTTAATAACTCTGTCAGACATGCATTATGTACTGTGGATTTGTGCTTGGGTCCTTCTGTCTTTATTTTTGTCATATTCTACAAGATAGACAAAAGTTTGCCAAGACTGTGAAACTTATTTGTAAGGGCAAGTACATATGGGGAGCCTCACTTCATTTACAGAGAAGCTAACATTTATTTGTTAGAAAGAGTAAACACTAGATGCTCCAGAGTAACTATCATGAGTAGGTTAAATACATAGAAATCCAAAGCAACCAAATTTGAGTTGTTTTTTTTTGTAAAATAGCCTTTAATTTGCCATGTGTTATTAATATTTACTTGTCTTTAATTTGTGTTAATCTGATTGTGCTACATCTGACCTATGTAACTGTAATGAAACGTAATTTCAGTTTCTGTATGTACACAGTGCATGCTAGTTTAAACTATCATAACAACAACATAAAGTGATGTAAATAAATGTTTAAACAGTTTTTCTTTGATTCTTTAGGTTATTAATGAATAAACTGAACTTCAGATACTTCTTTTATGTCATTGCTCTGTGTTTTTGGTGTCCTGTCACATGCATTTGAAAGTCAGGGAATTCCTGAAACCCCCCACCCCGCACAGACAGCACAGCAAGTAATTGTTACCTTACATGGTTGTTACATACATAAATGATAAGGGAGTAAATGTAAGAGCAGACAAAATAGCAGCGTGATAAGATAAGGTTCTTCACAAGTGAAACTAGGAGATCTCCTTGACTTAATTCAAAACTAAGCTGCTTTGCATGCTCATCTGCTGGTGCGACTGTCAAAAGAGAAAATGTTTTGTGCTCCTTCTGTAGTACAGTGGTTTCCTCAGGAATGACTGCCTTATAGTGTTGTTAATTCACGGCCCTAGGCAGATCCCCTTTAATAATAAAGAAATGAAAGTTGGGAAATATTACAGAGCCACAAATTTCCAAATATATTGGAAAATGTAATTTAGCCACAAGAAAGCTCATATTTTAATAAAGAAGCTTTTATTCCCTAAACTGCAAGAGGTTAAAAATGTACTGAAAATCTGGCTATAAGCAGAACAATGCTGCTTTGTGGCCAATATTTTACGTATTTAAAGCATTCTTGCTCAAAGTAACATTCAAAAAGCAAAATAGACACAAAAATGGCAGGAAAGTCCTTTCAAGGCGGAATAGGCTTTAGCTTGAGACCTGAATAGCATATTTTTCTTTTTCTCTTAGTATTGTTTGTGTTTGTTTTCAACGTGTTAGTTGCAGAAGGCGTAATTCTAAAGCAGCGCTCGTGCTACAGCTCTATTGCACCTTGTGCAAAGACAAGACAAACACAAAAAAGCATCAACACTGAAAAATGTAAAACATGTTAAATGTCCTGATGTAATTCAGCTCAGCACGAGAGTCTCTACTCAGCTCTGCTTTCATTTACAGTAGTGCTATTTCTCCCGTCCACGTCACTCCTCTCTACTCCGTGTGTTCATAAATGATAGAAAAGAGGAGAGACAGGTAAAGTCAAGATAGTGCTACTTACCCTTCCTGTTAAGTGCAATAAAAGCATCCAAGAACTTAATCCATAATAAACTAGAGATGACCAGATTTCGACCCCAAACATCTGAAAGTAAGTCCAAAAGACCCGTAAAAAGAGTTCTGATGAGCCCCTGCAAGCTTAACACAGCTGACCTGTCGCCACTAAAGGTGAATAAAACATCTGTTCTCTTCCTCATGCCTCCCATTGTTGTCAAATTGTATTTTGCTGCATGAAAAAGCTGATTGAAGCTAATAAAAAGGATGTTAATTGCGTAAGTCGGAGAGCAAAAGGTAGATCCAGCACCCCTTTTTTTAACTTTAATTTTGACTTCATGTTTTCGGGTTTTGTTAACAAAAACCACCTTGATTAGGTTTAGGAATAGTTAATCGTTTTAAAACAGACTATTTCTACAACATTACCTATTCTTCTTTAAAGGAGCTGTGTCAGTTGCACTTGCCTTTTTTTGTTATTTACACTTCATTCATTCCTCTGGTCAAATTTCAAAACACTTCACAACCTGCTTCGATGAGTCAATATCATTGTTTCTCTCATAACACGATTGTTTCCCAGCACAGAACAAGACCACAGCGTACTAATTTCTCATAAGCAGCAAAACACGGCAGTGTGTATCGTACTCATCACAGCCTGCATTCAGTGAAATCAATAATGACAGGCCACATATAGCTCAGCCAAGTCCCTCTGAAACCTTGTTAGTCTAAATACCTCCAGGAAATATGTGCTAATAAATGAGAATAAAATTAACAGCATCTACTCACTCTGGGTCCATTGGACTCTGATCTGACCATTGCAAGGACTTACCCTGCAGTGATTTGAACCTATGCTGGTTAATTATATTCTCTAATGTGCATGCCAGAACAAAATTAGAAGCACGTTAAATTCAACAAACCCAAACTGACTTCACGTTTTTGTCTTGTCTGCCTCTCGCTTCGGGCTCAAAAAACTTTAGACTTTTTCCATTGGTTTCTTGAGGCTAGCGATGGAGAATTGAAAGCATAATCAGAGTTTTGGGAAGTGTGTATATTATGTAACTGTACAGCTGTGTTTTATCCAAATAAGTCATTAATCGGGTCAATGAAGTAATCAGGTCAGTCAATGTTTCTTTTATAAAGTAATCTAAAACAAACTACTACTTGTAAAAATAGTCTTTCTGAAACACCAAGTCATTGATAGAACGAATCGAGCCAGTCAGACTGTGTGCCATGTTTTACATTTGCCTCAATCATTAGAAGGTTTTTAAGACTCGCAGCTACAAAGCAGAGCTCGCAGAACATTCTGTCTTAGAGGAGACATTATCTACATGTGCCCCCTTCATTTTTAAGTATCTACTCAGTATGTGGTCACTGAATTGCACAAACCCGGCTTTTACTCCATTTGTACATATAAGAGATGATAATTAAAAGAAAAGAAAAGAAAAGAAAGAGAAGTATCCAGTTATTAGACTGGTACTACACTGAACAAAAATATAAACGCAACACTTTTGTTTTTGCTCCCATTCCCCATGGGATGGACGTAGAGACCTAAAATTCATTCCAGATACACAATATAACCATCCCTCCCAAACAGTGGTCACAAATCAGTCCAAATGTGTGGTAGTGGGCACATCTGCTATATTGAGATAATCCATCCCACCTCACAGGTGTGCCACATCAGGATGCTGATCTGACATCATGAGTAGTGCACAGGTGTATCTCAGACTGCCCACAACAAAAGGCCACCCTGGAATGTGCAGTTTTGTCTCACAGCAAAATGCCACAGATGCCACAAGCAATGAGGGAGCGTGCAATTGGCATGCTGACAGCAGGAATGTCAACCAGATCTGTCGCCCGTGCATTGAATGTTCATTTCTCAACCATAAGCTGTCTCCACAGGAGTTTCAGAGAATATGGCAGCACATCCAACCGGCCTCACAACCGCAGACCTCGTGTAACCACACCAGCCCAGGACCTCCACATCCAGCAGGTTCACCTCCAAGATCGTCTGAGACCAGCCACCCAGACAGCTGCTGGAACAATTGGTTTGCACAACCAAACAATTTCTGCACAAACTGTCAGAAACCGTCTCAGGGATGCTCAACTGCATGCCCGTCGTCCTCATCGGGGTCTTGACCTGACTCCAGCTCGTCGCCGTAACAGACTTGTGTGGGCAAATGCTCACATTCGATGGCGTCTGGCACGTTGGAGAGGTGTGCGCTTCACGGATGAATCATGGTTCACATTGTTCAGGGCAGATGGCAGCTGAGAATGTCCCAGTTCTTGCATGGCCAGCATACTCACCGGACATGTCACCCATTGAGCATGTTCGGGATGTGCTTGACCGGCGTATACGACAGCGTGTACCAGTTCCCACGAATATCCAACAACCTCGCACAGCCATTGAAGTGGAGTGGACCAACATTCCACAGGCCACAATTGACAATCTGATAGACTCCATGCGACGATGTGTTGCACTGCATGAGGCAAATGGTGGTCACACCAGATACTGACCGGTTCTGGGTCCCCAGACCCCCAATAGCGCAAAAAACTGCACATTCCAGGGTGGCCTTTTGTTGTGGGCAGTCTGAGGTACACCTGTGCACTACTCATGATGTCAGATCAGCATCCTGATGTGGCACACCTGTGAGGTGGGATGGATTATCTCAATATAGCAGATGTGCCCACTACCACACATTTGGACTGATTTGTGACCACTGTCTGGGAGGGATGGTTATATTGTGTATCTGGAATGAATTTTAGGTCTCTACGTCCATCCCATGGGGAATGGGAGCAAAAACAAAAGTGTTGCGTTTATATTTTTGTTCAGTGTATATATAGCTCCTTTCACAAATGCACAAATACAAAAAGAGGTTAAATCACACACACACACATTTACTGCCATGGTGATTGGCTGTGTCTGAGTCATGGCACAGCAAGACACTTTATCACTGTATCCTGGTTTTAGGTAAGCCTGAATGTCTGTGGGTTGAGAATTTTATATTAAAACATACTGTGTGATCAAACATGAGAAAGTGAAAATGTTATCTATCCATCCATCATCCATCCATGCTCTTCCGCTTATTCAGTGCTGCAAGGGAGCCGGAACCTCTCCGGGCTGTCAGAGAGCCAAAGACAGGCTACACTCTGGGCACTTCACCGGTCTATTGCGGGGTTAGAAAAAAAGAGAGTCCTAAAACTGTTCTTTAATATAATTAGTGGTTTAATGTGTTAATTCATGAGTTATTTATGTTACAACGCCATGCAGTACCATCTGGAAAATATCTGATTGACAACTGCTTCATTTTTTAGCGATGATGATCAGACTCTGTCAATGCAGTAAACGCAAACCTGGATAGAAATACATACAATGGGACACTATTAGTCATGGACTGGCCTCCCCACAGCCCAGAACTCAGCATTATTGAAGCAGTATGGGATCATCTTAACAAAGAACTGAACAGCAGGCAGCCAACATCCAAAGAACCGCTTTAAATGTCCTGAAGACTACATAAAGAGATTAGAAGAAAGTTTGAGCGTTCAGGTTTTTGTAAAAATAAAGATGGTCATACCAAATATTGACTTTCTGATATACTGTATTAAACATGTATGCTTGCACATGCATCAGATAAATCAGTGCACCTGTTTCCCATTTTTATATATTTGTTCTTTTTTTACTGATGCCTACAAATTTTTTTTTTGCACATGCAGCGCACAGTCTTTTGCAAAACAGGAGATCCTACACTTCCTGCGTACGTGTGTTTGTATGCGTTCATGCCCTTGTGTCACTTTGATTTTGCGTACCAAATGTAAAAGCTTGACTTGTATGTCCTCCCTAGCAGGAAATAATTGACCAGTCATTCCGGTCTCTGGCTGAGAGTTCAGACATTCTAAATGTTGTGCTGAAGTGTCTAGTCTGGAGTGGACTTTTCAAAGAGAATTAGTGTGCTTCTCAACCACCAAATCACTGCAGAAATGTAGTCAGACAGTCTAATCACAGATACTCAGTGTTTCTTCTTCTGGAAGTTTCTTCCACTTCACCAGACCTGCCTTGCAGCTGCATTCATCTTACCTTCCTTTTTGTATTCATTTCGTTTCTCTTGATATGCTTG
Organism: Maylandia zebra; assembly: GCF_041146795.1. Taxonomy (NCBI): domain Eukaryota; kingdom Metazoa; phylum Chordata; class Actinopteri; order Cichliformes; family Cichlidae; genus Maylandia; species Maylandia zebra. Next base: position 16,855,241 of record NC_135175.1, on the reverse strand, counting down.
TCCGTCTCTCTCTGTATGTTTCTCCTATTCTTTTTTCATTTTATCTATCTCACGCTGTCTCTGCCAGTGTCTGACAGTCTGATTATTTCTCCTTCCTCTTACACCCTATCCTTTGTTTATATGTAACTATATGAGGAATTTATCACATTTTTGACACTGGACAGTATGGCTTCCGTTGATAGCGTGCATTGGAAGACGTGTGATTTTTTTGACTGCATTGCGTGTGCGTATATCTGTGAGTAGGTGTATATGCACGCTGACATGTGCACGTATATGGGCCTGCCGTGTGTGTTGACCACGAAGGTATACCACAGGCCATTTGTACCGGCCCAGTGCTCCTACGAAATTGCCTCTGGGTGTGGGGGTGCTCACAATGTTCTGGACCATTAGCTCAAATAAGTCACAGCCAAAACTCTTAGTATCTGTCTCACTGGTCAAATGACAAACTGTGCATCCTCCTAAATCCTGGCTGCTACCAAACAGGCATAAAGAGAGAGGGAAACAAACAAAAACGCACAAAGCGAATGATTTCTAAGGCACATGCCCTTTCAAACTAACATGCTCAAATTAATTACAGTCTAATTGCACTGTGGGCTTTGAGAACTTACACACAGCCACACATAAATAATTTACAATCATTTCTTCACATCAGTGTGCCCATAAAATCTTCTAGAAATACAAATGAAAAAAAAAAAAAATATAGGTCTGGGTACTTCTTGAAAGTTTTTACTCTCTTTTTTGTCACATATTGCAAAACCAATCTCACTTGAAAGAGTATATGGGCCTTTTGCAATCCGATCATTATTACAATATCTCTTCTTAATCCCTATATCTCTTATTGATCTTCTGATTTCAGTCTTTCTTCAGTGGCTGGTATTATAGCATTGAAATATTATTAAGTATTGCCTGTTCTGATTGGTTTCTATATATTTAGGCAAGAATATATAAAGAAGGGATATATCCTGCACATCTTCCTGACAGTTTCGTACTGGTAGACTTCTGAATCCTCTTCGTGAGACACTAGTCCACCCCATAGCCACTGTCAGGACAAAAGCACTAAATATTCAATGGACACACACACACACACACACACTCACGATACATTAAGAAGTGGGGCACGGCGTAAATCATAAAATAAAGACATCCCTCATGTGTGCGCACACACGCACACACACATCCAAATACCCATGCATATATGCACTAGCTAGACGACTATTTGGAGCCACAGCTCCTTCTCATTGTTTATTCTCCCTTTCTGCCTTTCTTCTGTTGTTCTTTAATTCATTTTTCATCTGCTCATCGTGGATGTGTGTCTGGGGCAACAGGCACGGCAAGCACTGCCCTCTGTAAGGATATTGTATTACTCTCATGTGCAGAGACAGCACAAACACACACCAAAAAACTCTCAGATGCATGGGAAAATACAGTAGTGTTCACACACACACACACAAACACACACACACACAAACCATCCTCTAGAGTAAATGAAGCCTTAGAATTATTGAAGGTACCCCCAGCCAGAGATGGACTTTGTTTTATTCATCCTCTCATCCCCATCGTTCTTCCCTCATTCCTCACCTCCTCATGTCAATTTTGCACGTGGGTACTCTTCCTCGTTGCGACCCTTCACCTGAATCTCCTCACCGATCAGAGTTGAATTTGAATCCCCTGTTGGCGTCGCGCGCCAGCAAACAGCTCTCAAAAAAACAGCATACAAGAAAATGGATGCAGTACACCTGGAGCATGTTTCACCCAGTTTCATCATATCACCTGTAATATCATATTTGGGGTGCTTGGTTTGGGTCGTATTTCTGTGTCTGCATTTGTACACCAGAACCCTTCAAGTTATCAGTGATAGTTAACATTACTCTAAGCCTTAGCAACCTCAGATTGTTTTCCATTGTACTTGCATGAAAGATTAAAATAAGGGTGACAAAGACATTTCAAGTTAAAAAAAAAGAAGAAGCTAGTTTTAATTGTATTTTTTCATTCTTTCTCCACCTTTTAGATAAAATGCTACAAGTTAGTACTTCATTATAATAACTGCACCTAACTATACATATTTAAACCAGTTGGTCTTGATATCTTTTTGTTTTTGTTTGTTAGAAAAAGACAATCACACCAGCAAAAGCATTCTTCTAGGAAAAGAAATCATCGCCCATTTTATGGGTTACAAACAATGACACCATGTTTGGACCATGATTTTTTTTAAAAAGTCTTTATAGGTGTAACCCCAACCTAACCACAGAGGGAGCTTGCATTTAAGATGCTTCACGCCATGATGGCAGTATCTGTGTTTGAGAGATACAGGCTGTAAAAAACTCCGTTTCCTACCTGTGGAAGTCTATAAATGGCTGCTTTGCTACAACAGCCTTGACCAAAGCTGGTGAAAATGCTCAAGAAAACAATTTAAAGCAAATGTAGCAGAGGAGATACAGTAGGATTAACGGTGCGTTCTTTAAGTTGTAATAGTGTTTTTGCTTTTGAGTGCAAAAGGAGTTCAATCTTGACTTTAACCCTCTTCACATGATGTGCACTTTCAGGTGCGTTGTAATGATTAACCAAGGTAACTTTGCTTTGTTCACTAGTCCCATTAAAGCGTAAAACATGCTCACTGACACTCACGTGTACTATATCTACAGCTAGATTTGTAAACAATTACACATTTCTTTCTTCCACACACTACCACAGTGGGTTTTAAATTAAAAAATACATAAATAAAAAAATAATATGTAATTGAAGTGCAGCTTTATGTCATGTGGTTTAAGAAATATAAACATCTTCATACAGTTTCACATTTTCAGATCAAAAACAGAAGGACAATTAACACATAAGCTGTTTCGTGGCCTGTTTCCTTGTTATTTCATGACCTACAAAGCAGATATAATATTAGAAGTGGATTCAAAGTGTTTGCATTTCACATATTTTCACTGCAATTATAAAGGGTAAAGTCCAAAGACATGGGACTAAAGGATGCCATCATTAGACTGATAAAACAAAAGAAACCTATCGGAGACAGAAAAAAAACAACAACCTGGTACATCCTTAAAACAAAGGACCGCAACATTTGCAGCATCCAACCAAATCAGGAAGACTCTCGAGGAGGTAGTCATAATATTGTCAACGTCTAGAGACACCACCCTGAATGGAAGCACAGAAGGTTTACAACAATACAAACCACTGGCTACACTCAAGAATAGGATAGCCAGATTAGACGTTTCTAGTAAATGTCTTAAAGAAGGAAAAAAAACACTCTTTGGACAGATGAAACAAGATTAACTTATACCAGAATGATGGGAAGAGAAGTATGGACAAAGAAAGGAACAGCTCATGATGCAAAGCATGCCGCATTATCTGTCAAATGTGGTAGAGGTAATGTTATGGCATGGGCATTTATGACTGCTGGTGACTGCTGATAGAAGTAGGAGGATGAATTCGAAAGTGTACAGAGCTATACTCTGCTCAGATTCAGCCAAATACTGCAAAACAGATCAGACAGTGCTTCATAGCACAAATAAATAATGACCCAAAGCATACTGTAAAAGCAACTCGAGTTTCTCAATGCAAAGAAATGAGAGAATACGTTTTTTGGTTACCGAAGACAGACCCACTACAAGAGGACGGCTGCAGTACAGGCCTGGCAGAGCATCTCAAGTGAGGAAACAGTGCTTGGTGATGTCCATGGGTTCTAGACTGCAGGCAGTCAGTGACTATAAAAACAATGATTTTGAGGCCCTAAAAATGGAGGATTATGTAAAAAAATGGCTATAATTCCTAAACAGCTCATGCACATTTTTTGATAAACCCCTCGAATTTAAGCTTAAAATCTGCACTTCAATCACATGCTGATTGATTTGAAATACACTGGGGGGGTGCACAGAGACAAAACCACAAAAAGATGCGTATGAATCCAACCAACTACGGACCTCACTGTATGATTTAAATACAATCAATATTACTGAAAGGCCTTAGAGACAAGTTGAATCATTCCTACAATTTGCATGACAGTATTTATTAATTTGTCTGCTATCACAAACACTGGCATTGATTCACTACTTTATTTTTGCAAGGTATGTAATTCACTAACATTTATTAGCCATTTCTCATCTGGTTAAAATAAATATACATCAAGACATTTTAAGTAATAGACACAAAACTGTATCACAAAATCACTAATTTCAATATGTTGCTTATATTATACAGGTTGCAAAAATTCACTTAATAGTGAATAAAACTGAAAGTGCAGCAACAGATTACCTCAAATACCTACAGAGTGAAAGGGACAAGTTACTTCAACAGCGACAGCAGCAACCAAGGCCGACACAAAGGAGCACAACTACAGACTCGAATCTAAACACAACTGTGTACAAGTGAAACCCCAAAGGTACAGCTCCTAGTACTGGCTGTGGACTTTATTGCTTGCTTGTTCCAGGATGTGTGCAAGACAGGCATGGCTTTTTGTCAGAGGTAGGGAAAAAAAAAAAGTGGATTCAATTTTTAAGATGATACAATGATACAAAAAAGCAACAACAACGGAAATCATGTGCACACAATGCAGTCGCAAAAGAACGACGCCGAAGCAACAGACTCCCTCACCCGGAATGAATGAGCTATCACCAGAGAGTACCACATTCACATTCATTACGTGTGATCCCGGCCTGAGAGGGAACTCAAGTACTAAAGCACTGACATAGGAGGCAATCACATTAAGCCAGAGTTTTAACAGTTAAGACCTTTAACCGGAAAAACAGCTTTGAGTTGGAAAACGTGTGTAAAACAGTGAGTCGAACCCCAGCCTCACCACCTCATTTGTCTTCGTCTTTCTGCCAATGGAACAATGGCTTTTGTTTAACCTTGTTTGATTTCCCTCTTAGCGCTGATCCCCTGACGAAGAGGGCTATTATTGGGCTTCTCAGAGAGGCATGTTTCACTAACGAGCGATCACTAATGAAGGCTTTGATGTAGGATTAATTACACTCCAAATTGAATGTCTAATTGCTTTTATTCCCTCCCGATGAAATATGCTCTGGCTGCCACTTCAATGCCATCTGTTGTAATTAGAAAAAGAGACGGCTAGGGGAGAGGAGGAGGAGGAGGCCAAGGGGAGGAAATGGATTGTGAGGTGTAATAGATAAGACCTTTTTCCACCCAGTAAAGTTTATTCTTTTGTTCTGTTTACAGATGATCTCTTTTATGTTACAAATGTGTCCTTTTCCTATCACCTCGCCTCCTTACCCTCACCCTTGCTAACCTCCTCCTTTCTGCTGTGCCTTTGCTTGGAGCTCTCAGATAGATTATGTGAGGTTATCTGTTTCCCCTTGCTAATTGCATCCTCTGATGAGTTTAGACAAACACATTAGCTAATTGCATTTGTGCTTCTCAGACACTGCTTGATTGATAAAGTGCATATGATGCTGAATCATTGCACTGTTCGGTGGTTATTCATCAACTGGCAGTCCACATAAACACGAACACACACACACATACAGTAAACACAGAGGGAGGCAGAAATGACAGAGTGTGATTGATGTTGTGTTTTAAGAGATTGTTTCTGATCTTATTAAAAATCATTGATTTCTTTTAACTGTTTTTATTCTGTGATATTTGATTACTGCAGGCAATTTAGAGGGTGATGCTTTCACAGCTACACGTTAAGTTCAAATTAAAACTAGCGAGTTTCACTTAGGAGCCCTTACGACCAGTTACACTATGTTTCTAAACAAGTTTATTGTATCATATTTTCTCATTTTCTCATTCACATCTCTGTGTCACTGAAAAATGATTGTTATGATGTTGGTGACATTTGGTTCAAATAAAGAAGTTTAGCCCTGACTTGCAGAAATCTGGACATAAGCAATAAGAATGGTGTTTTTAAAAGTTGCTCAAAGGCTAACTGCATATATTGATTATTGTAATATTTTATTTTGTCCCCATATGCTGAGTGTTTACTGAGCACCCACAGATACTTCGCTGCAGTTTCACCAGCTAAAATGGGATTAATAACACAAACTCTAACACGACTTCCATCCACAACTACCCTTTATATATTTAACACAGACAAGTTGCACTAAGCCAACTAAGCTTGCATGTTTTCACTGAAAAACCAGAGTCAGGTTAAATCTCCTGGTGATTTTAATAGTACTATTTAATATTAGTTTTACGGTCCAGAACCAGGAGGCCCAGGTCTTTGGGTTTTTTGGCTGTTGTAGCTGCTTCCTCCTACGGTATCTTCTCATAGTTAGTGGAACAGGAGGTAGCAGCAAGCACTCTGTTACCAAAATGTGATCTCATCCCTCTGTAGGATTCTTTTTTTTATTGCTACCAAGCAATAAGCCTTTTTAAAATAACTAATAACTTGTCACACTGTGTTCTGTAACCTCATGAATCATCGAGTTCATTTGCCAGTCAGATGCGCCACATGTTTAACGGACAAAAGCCTGGCGATAGAATAATAAATGTTTTAGCTTACATTAAGTGCTGTTAATCAATATATTTTATTCTTTGTGAAGTTAAAATATATGATAATTAATATCTGACCTAACACATGATTATGAAATTATAAAATAGGGTGGCGGTGGTTACACAGTAGTTAGCACTGTGGTTTCACAGCGAGAAGTTCCTGAGGTTGAATCTATTATTTGAATATTCTCCCTGTATCTGTTTGAGGTGGTGATTTTAAGTAGGTGTGAAAAGTGACCATGTCACTGTGGCAGCCTTCAGAAAGAATGGTGACCTGTTCTGGGTGATCCCTGCCTTCTGCCCCGTGACAGCTGTGGTAGAAATTAATAACAGAGAAAGAAAATAGAAGAATGGACATGATTATGACGTGTTACAGTTTTAAAGTTGTTTTACACGATCTAAAAACAAAGGATCTCAAACTGCTTGTCTTGCTCTCCGTAACAGCAGGCTATTCAACAATGAACCTTTAATTTGAACTTAACAGAGACATTACATTATAAGTTCATTAAGGTTTTTTTTATCATTCTTTAATTGTCTGTGTAACTCATAAAGAAACAGAAGAAAAAGGCAAAAACAAATCTGTTGCAGAAGTATTATTATATAAAGACTGGCTCCGTTTTCTGCATGCGTACCCAACCCTAAAAAGCCTATTCAGAGCCTGGAAAGCCCCTGGGTATCTTAACCAAAAGACCACCTGCCGCTCCCACCTTGTCATTTCTGAAGCCCAGAGATCAGTTTTTAAACAAAAGCCTATAGCATGTGCTACGACCACGTGCCAGGTTCGTTTCATCCTTCACACTTTTACTGAGATGTCTCCTTCTCTTATTGTTACTTCACTCTAAACCCTCAAAGAGACAGAAACATCTGGGATACGCCATCATTATAACAATACAGCAGCACATGTATAAGGCCAATAGGTGGGCCGTGAGATTATTATGTTGCATAATGGTATTATGTTGTAGAGTTTGCATTAGCATCCCAATGAATGGGCGTGTGGCAGGTGTGCTTTGTAGCGGCGCACTGCCTCTGTCTGATAAGACAATGACACAATATGACGAGAAACAACGCTGGTTGTCAGCAATTGTCTTCACAAAAAAAAAGATGACACACTTGTCAATACCCATGCTCTGAGTATATGTGTGCGTGCGTGGCTGTCTGTGACCACGCGCACGTTAGAAGGACTCCCCTCGGAGCAAATGGCTTTAAGCAACACAAGCGTCTGATCAATACGTCGATATTCAGCTCAGGAGGTCTGACGACACATTTTACGCACACGCCCGCAGAACTCTCACCAGCACGCCCGCAAGTACGCATTTACAGAGACGCACACACAAACGCGCGCTTCGGGCTCTGCTGCGTGTGACCCTTGGCTAATCAATTTTTCGCCACATGATAGGGACGCCACGCGCCGCCATCGTCACCGCTGTATCATTAGACAGCAACACACACATACGCGCGCACACTCAAACACCAACACGCGCACTATTGTTGCTCTTATAAAAGATTATAGTCTCCAAAGACAAAGATGGATGTGATTAACATCTTGTCCATTCTTTGCTGGAGAAACAGACACGCGCACATATACACAAACTTGGTCTCCTGACTTCATCCCTGCAGCTACAGCATGCTGGATGGATGTCAGCTTATGGCAGCGTATGTATTGTTGTCATTGTTATTCTAATGGCTGACTGAAACAACAGTATGGAAACCAAGGGAGACAGAGCTTGTGTCTTCAGATAATCCGACTGTCCGCGCTCCACACTCGCCAATTGGTCACGGTTAGGGGCCTGCCAAGTCAGATAGCACACAATGCACGTGTGCGCTGATTCGTACGAGCTCGCGTTTGTAGGCGCAAGACAGGGAGACAGTGGAGGGGGCTGGCAAATCAGTGCTTGCACAACAACCTGTCTCTTATGCGTATATATGTCTGCAGCACAACTTTTATGTAACCCAAACTGAAGGATAAACATGCAGGAGCCGGTGATATTAGGTGCCTAAAAGTGTAAAATGGGTCATAAATAGGCAGATTACCAATCTATGGTGCTTGTACTCCTAAATGGCTGATTTACAATTAAAGTTTTACATCATCTGATCTTAATAAGATGGTCAAACCTTGCTTTTAATGTTCTCATTTTTCTTTTAATGTATTTCTTTTCTGTGATCATTCCAAAACCCCATTAACACCCATAATATCGGTATGAAGACAGATTATCCTATATCCTGGGCAGATGAAACCTGAATGCTTAGAAGTCATTAGACATGGGTGAGAAATTTATTTATTTACATTTTTATATATATATAATTGGAGTAAATCAACCTTTGATCTCCTCTATTTTGGCTTAATTGCCTGGTGATGTTTTGAGGTAGATGCTCAACTTGGCTCTATCTCTCCTCCTCTTCCACTAGCATATGCACACACACACACACACACACACACTCACACACAACTGCACACACAACTCACACAAAGTACACTCTGTACACAAGCCCATTCAGTGAAGTAAACATAATTTAATTGCATATCTGGCTAACACGATTCAATTACACAGAGGCATTTAAACCAATCACTCCCATGGTCTTCATTCATATCAGTGACATCATTCTGACCATTTGTGGCACCACTTAGACAGTAATGAGCCAAATGAAAACGGAAATGTGGCACTGAGAACATCACAACAGGCTATGGAGGGATAATGAGTTAAATGGGGGTTGTGTTTTTATTGTTTGAATTAATCGACTCATGCGTCTCTGCCAAACAAATAAACAGATGAGGGCTCCATTAGCTGTTGCACGTTGGTACACACTTTGAAAGGCAATGTCAATGTCAAGGAAAAAAGCTTATGATGTAAAATTTGCAAAGCACACTCAAAAGAGAACTTAGAGGGATGTGATCAAGAGTCATTTGGGTCCACCCGTGACGTAAGCCCGAGGTTAAAGATGTAAAATGGATGACAAACAGTAAACATTTCAGCTTGAAATGAGGTTCAGTAGACAAGGGCTTAAGTGCAATTCAGGGTTTTCATGCTTTGATGTTTGAATACAATTTGAATTCTGGCCACAGCACTGGTTTCTGAACCGTCCCTATGTTGTCAAGAAAATTTATTGTTTTGTGGTTGATGTCTTGACCTTATTTAGCGCACAGATACACACAGAATGGCAGGGCAAAAGCGTGGAAAAAGTATGTCAGCTGTCCGCAGACTTTAAAATGGCAACAGTTATTAACTTTGAAATGTTAAAAGGCAGCACAGTATGTGAAGTTGCTGTACACTAAGTGGTTCCATCACTTCAGCGAAAGTTAATTGTACCCTGCATGCATCCCCGTGTATGGCCTGTGGATACGGCATACTTCATTTTCCTCTGTTAGTCAACTGCCTGTGTGAAAAAAACCCAACAGCATGAGGTGATATTAGAGCAGTAAAAGGAAAAAAACCCACAACCTAAAGACTAATCCACTGATTCCCATAAGGGAAGAGGGTGATTGTAACAGCTAAAAAGTAATGAAAATAATTCTTTAAAGGTTTAACCTTTTTACAGGATTTAACCTTTAATAGGTCACCAGACATGAGCTTTATTCCTGGGAGAGTTGCTGGGTGCTTTATTTACAGGCTAAGGTGAGTAATTCTTGCTCTGTAAATAACTACTTTAAAAAAATATGCTCATAATTTAAAGACTGCATGCACAGAAGGTAATATCCATCCATTTTTTTTCTGCTTATCCAATTCAGGTTGCAGGGGGGTTGCAGCCCCAGCTGTCGTAGGGTGAGAGGCAGGGTACACCCTGGACAGGTCACCAATTTGTCGCAGGGCTAACACAGACAGACAACCATTCACGCTCTCGTTCACGCCTACGGTCAGTTTAGAATCACCAATTAACCCAACCCCATGTAATTTTTGGACTGTGGGAGGCACCCGGAGTACCGGAGAGAACCCATGCAGACATGGGGAGAACTTGCAAACTTGACACAGAAAGGCCGTATACTGGATTCAAACCCCAGACTTACTGTGAAGTAAGAAGTTAAAAATGCAAACGTGCGCAAATTCCTATTATATATTTCTTCTGTGTAATGAGAAAAACTGACAATCTTGATATTGTTGCCCACATTTCAATTTTATGTTAAACCTTATGGTAGCCAAGACCAAAACAACAGTTTAAAATTCAAATTCTGACCATTAACATCACCAATGTCATCATCATGGGTGTACATCCTGATCATTATTCAGCATGGGATGTTAAACTTAAAAAATAGGCAAGGACAATAGTGAAGACGGTTCATATCAACACGTTTTCACTCCCAAAGCGTAGCATTTTACGCTAGGTGACGAATCGTAGGTATATTATGCTTTCAGCCACCCAACACGTCCCTATATTTCGAGTTCGGAAACATGAGAACCGTTTGGAATCAATCTGCACATGTCCGTTTATTTTACTTAAATCCCTTTGGAAAACGCTAACATAATTAAGGTGGTGGTTAAGGTTAGGGTTAGGGCTGGAATACACGGCTGGAACGCGTGTTACTGTGGGAGTGTCATTCTATTAGATTTCCTACATAATCAGGCACGTAGCATAGTTCACATGGAACGCCTCGGGACCTGACAAATCGTCGGTATATTACGCGTTAGGAGTTAGAACGAGCTGTTCACATAGATCACTTTAGAAATCAGATAAATCAAATCAATGTATTTTGATGTTTGTTGCTTAACTAAAGAAATTCGGCATCGTTTGAAATTGCATCAGTTTGTAATGAAGCATAAGCTAAAAAAATATGGCTTGAAAAAAAATAGTGCCCACGTGCAGCTGGCACTGCAAAAGCCCGTAAATGATCTTAATGAGGTGTAGCTCTCCTGACAGCTTTAATTTCTTCCCATCGTGCCTTTAGTTTGCAAACAGACCTATACACTGATGTTAACATGTTTCCATCGGACTGTCAAAATCATTTTCAAGTTTCCCAATTCTCAGACAAAATTTCACACTGAGCTGAAAAAATACAGGACAAGTGAAGCAGATATTACCATTTATTTTTAAAAATCATTAATTCTATCTGGAAATGCAGGGATAGCACTCCAGAAATGATTTAAATTACAGGAGGACTGGTGAGTTTGCTGAAAAATAGTATCTAATTTTGGCTATGATAATTACTGGGGAGTGGGCAAAAAATTACTCACACACGTGCCTTGGACTGAAATAAAATAACTGATTAGGGTGGTAATATTAAGCTCGCACTACTTTCCCTAGAGAAATAAATCCCATTCAAATGGGCCCTAAGTATGCTTTGCATGGACATTTAAAAAAATGCTAGCAAACTTAAGATACAGTTTATAGAAAGTATTTTGTATTAGTCAACTCCCTCCATTTCTTCAACGGAAGCTTCTAGAAATTACTTCTTATTCTGTCTCAGCGTTTATATCTTGTTCCCTTGCAGCTTTGTGTAAACCAAACCTTTGACCTCAGATAGTCAAGCGGCACACAAAAGAACCAACACATATACAGGTAATACACAGCTTTTAATTGGGTTTATGCAAGCCATAAGCTTAGAGGCATAAGCTTCCTGGCTTTTGAGGACTAAACTCTAAGGCACTGAAACATCATTTGAACTATGTTTTTTAGTTTCAGTACATCACTTGCCCAATCACAAGGCTCCTTTCACTTTAAAGTTCCATCAAAAGATTTCCTTTGATACATTTTGATGTATGGGTCAGCCTGTACCGAGGCCTTTCAAGGTGGAAAAGAGAAGTATATGTTTTTCAAACTTCACACATCACAGATGAGACTCATGCTCCATTCATTCACATTTGCTTGAACTTCTGTAAGACAGGGCCAGATATCAAAAACAGGACATAATTCCGTTTTTGTCTAAGTTTGCAACCACACATATGGTTTTGAGTAGGCCGGCATTGTTGGGTTGTCTTCATATAATTTGACACAAAGATGTCTGTGTGCTTTTCTGGGAAACTTGACTCACGTTGTCATATCGTTAGATGAGAGCACAAACACATGAATCAAATTAAAAGATTATGAGCGGAGGAGGGTGAAAGAAAGGTCAAACAGGAAGAAGAGAGTGATGTCAGAAAAATCACTAGAGAAGGAAATTGTATTATTAAAGGCTGATTGGTAAAGAGAAAGCACATCTAATGTCAATCAAGGAAATGGTGATTTTAGAATATGGACAAGCTATAATATACTGTATGAACATCTGTACCAAGTACAGATGAGGCTGACAGCACAGAGGCCAAGAAGCTATTTTAATCCACTGCTACCTCAAAAGCAACGTTACACTTTTCCCCTCATGAAGTTACTGTTTTGCCATTTTGAATTCCAATAACGGTCCATAAAACCACAGCCGATATATCTAACACAGGGTAATTGCAGTCCATTGAAAATACAATATAGAAGCTCCATATAACTTTCACTGATTTCAACACTTATCTGAAGCTAAACTTCCCCCCTTTCATGTATATCCATAATCACCTTTGCTATATCCGACAATTTATCGATCTTTCAGAACTTTCATCTGAACATCACAGAGGATGTGGCCAGTGGAAAATATGGATCGCAATGTCCATTATGTGTCCCCTTACGTGTATTAATCAACTCTATTGACCTCACTTTCCCTCCGCATGCCACTCCGATTGTTTGTTTACCATTAGGACCGAGTGTCTTGGTTGTTCAATAGCCCACCTCCATCTGCATTTAAACAATGAAACTATCAGCTAGGTAACAAGAGTGGGGACAGCAGCTCAATACTGCCATGAGAGGTCTCCAATAATCAGCTGGGTTGGAGGCAGGCGGGACGCAGCCAAATACAAGCAAGCGGTATTGACAGACGCTGGCTGCTTTCAATCAGGTTATATCTACTGGCAGGGAAATCGGCCGCACTCTGCATGGACCCAAAATTATCACTGATGAAGACATCAGTTGGCGAAACGGAGGTGAGGGAATATGAAGAATGGGGGTGGGGTTAGAGAAGGAGATCAAGACACATTTTACAAAATAAGCCTGTAATGGACACCTTAAAAAAATAAATATTTCTCTCCCCATCGTCTTATTTCTTTTCTTCCTTTACAAGAAAAAAAAATTCTGGTCAGTGTAATAGGTTTTAAACAAACCTCTTGGAAAGCAAAATGTCACAATAATAACCCAAACTTTCTGTTGTAAACACCCACCACAGTTTACAGAAAAAATTCCAGAATCAGCTTTCATCTCAATCTGGTTGCTGCAGCTGTTGTGTGCACAGTTTCCATGTGCGCACAATGTCTGAAGACTTTACTTAAGGTGTGTAAGAGTTTTTGGACTTGCAGCAGAATGCAGCGGTTTTGACAATCTGGCTGAACCACTGGCTTGTTTATAACCCGTCTGACCAACAATGACTCTTGTTGGACTTTGAAACAACCGGGTCACCACAAAAGAATAAAAAAGAATAAAATAAAATAAAAGGTTATTCTATTATTATCTATGATTAAAATAAAACTTTGAGCGTAATCTTTTGCTGCAATCACGATTAATTGAAATATCTGCTCCAACTGGAAACTTGCATTAAATAAATAAATGTTCTGTCCATCACTCACAGTATGGTGACCAAAAGCTTGCAGAGCTGCCAGTTGGAGAAATGGGATCAGCTCAAACCTTATTGCAACAAGTACACACCCATGCACAAACCCACATGCACGCACACACACTTCAAACCCCAGATGTATTGGAGCTGCCAACACATCATTTACATAATCAGTTCTTGTTAGATGCTGGGCTTCCTTGTTTTGGTAAAATATGCTTAACCTATTCACACACACACACACGCGCACACACGCACGAACACCTACGCAGACACTAGAACCAAGCCACATAGCGCTATGCTTGGGTCATATTAAGGTCACAAGTAAATTGGCTGAGGGCAGCAGGCCTCACAGCTCCTAGCTTACAGAGGCAAATTAATTAGTGGGCCATGCAGCACTGTGAAGTTAGCACATTACTGATGCAGCTCACATCACACTGATGGCAATAGGATGTCTAAATATTACTAAATATAATATTAGGCTACTACTCATTTCTCTGCCCTGGAACAAGGGTCACTGGTGGGAGAATGAATGTTGTGGAAAGGTAAAAGTGTAAAAAACAATGGAAAATTCATCAAATTAAAAAAGGATATTGCCCATTTATGTTAAGCTTGCTGTCAGATCTATGGCTAAGCTTTTTGCTGCAAAAAAAGAAAAATAAAGAACTACTTTTAATGTGTTTACGCAAATCCTAAATTTTAATTATTCAGTGGTTGCATCTTTTGACATGATGTGACATGTTCTTCTGTTTAATCTGGATATTTGGCATACCATACAAAATACCGACAAACTACCATGATATCACCTGCTGCACTGTAAACTACTGTTAGAAGTGAGTTTAGCATTATGCTTGTCACCATCTTTTTTCTGGAGCCAGAAGTGACCGTATTTACCCGACAGTTGTTAGTTTTCTTCCACCCTTGAGCTTGCTTCTAAGGTTCCACAAGACAACCTGGCCAATGTAATAATGATTTCAACAAAATTATTATTACTTGCAATCATGCATACAATTTGGTTTGTGGGTACTTTTGCCATCTTCAACTTAAAAAAAACCCCAAAAAAATTAAAATCCCCGGCACTTTCATCTGGCTCCAGTTTAATATCCATGTGGTGAAGGTGGCTGAGGAAGTCAACAGTTAACTTCTGTATAGTATATATATTCCACTCACTGCTGCACTGAGTGGTCTTCTGAGTGCTGAATCATCAACAGAAGAGAAACTCCCATTGCAGCCGCTGTCAGTCAGTGCAGCACAGTTCAGTCAGTGACGGGGGGAACAGTTGGCAGCTTGAGGGCCTCGGGCCAAACCCGACCATATGGCAGACGCTGTAGTACCGCTGTGTCATACTCTGGCAAGTTTTAACGACCAATTAGGCTCATTAGGCCTTGATTAGAGATGGCGAAGCCTGCGGGGAGTCGCAGAGGGAGAGAGGGGTGGGGTGAGAGTTTGGGGGGGGGGGGGGGGGGGGGGGGTGATGATGACTTATCAGGAAGGATGGTGAGGAGTATGAATCAGTAATGTGAACTCACTGCATGGAAGATTAGGAACAGGTGTTCTTTCCTTTCCTTGAAACAAGCTGGGCACTAAAATTGAGGTAAAAGTCTTGATCTTGCATTGACTTAATCCTCAGTTTCTAATCAGTTTCCAAGGTAATGTTAAAAAAAATCTTAATGTGAAGAAATGAGGAAACATTAATTGTAATTAACACAATAAACAACTTGAAAATAGCCTGATGCTGGAAACATCTGAAAATATATTTGACTGGCTATACAGTTGAAGTGACCACTTATAAATCAAATATATATTTTACTATACAAGAGGGCCAGAGTTTAATAATTAGTGATGATTAAATAAAATTGTGAATAAAGCCCATAGATTTTTTGTGGTTAGGATTACGTTCAAGTATAATTTAGAAAAGCTTTGCAGTTATTCGAGACACAACATGTTTATACCGCAGTCTTATCCTGACCTCTACCAAAGTACTTTGGTTCCCTAGTCTTAATCACAGACAAGTGTGCGGATGTAAACATCACTCTCTGGTGTGACAGACATGGGCTTTGTGCACCTGCCGCCCACTCAAGCCAAGAATAATGTGTGCTTCATTGAAAAAGAGCTGTCCATAGCCTGGATGTACGCTGACACTGAAACGAGACTGCGAAAACAACGGGATCGTATAAAAAATACATTTACAGGTGACAGGTTTGCTCAACAATATAATCTGGCAATTGGTGCAGAGAGCTACCAAATGATTTCTATAATTAACTGTGCAAAATCTCAGTAAATGCACATCAGATACTATAGGAAGGAATCTATACTTTGCTTTTTACGGCAGCTGTTCATCTCATCTATTTCACAGTCCGCAGATGTATTGCTGGAGACCGAAGTTCACTTGAAAGATTATTACAGTTATGATGTTATCATCGGCTATTACGCTTAATTTGTGACCTCCAAATGATGTCACACACCTCGGTGGCTTAACAATGCTGACCCACGATCAGGTAAAAAAAGCTGAAAGTTAATACTGAACACACTGAGGTCAACTCAGTTCTCTTAGTTGGAATGACAGATAGTAGCAGAATGAGTAATAATAATAAAATTATACCAAATTGGCTATATGTGGATATTACAATACAAAGGGAAAGCAAAGCAGACTACCACATGTATGAGGTGAAATCAATTCTATGCTACCTTGAAATGATCTCTGGTGGTATTCAGGTAGTTTGACCTAGCTCGTGACATGACCGGGCCTCAGAGTCGGGCCAGATATCGGGAAGTTTGGTGCAAATGAGTCTAAATAGATGTGTGAGAGATTGAGTGAATGATAATAAACTAAAAATAACAATAACAATAATATAAAAGAAATAATCTTACCCCCTTTCCATTTTATCTCTTCCAACAACAAACATCTGGATATTATTTTTTCCACCCCTGCTTATCTCATTGTTTTTGTGTTTCACACCATCCGTACAGCATGCATGGGAATTTGCTTTGACTGAGGGAAAACACACAGAAGTCCAGAATCACTAACTGCCAATCATGATCAACGATGGGGCATTTAACTGTGGAGGGGGTGTTTTTGTGTGTGAGTGCACTGCTGGGGATTATGGCTCTAATGATAATTCTACATATGGTTGCTGCGTAAACCTGCCTGAGCACTGAGATCATAAATCCAATCTGAGGATGATAATCCTTTTGCCAGATGAGGAATTAAAACCAAATGTTGTTCAGTGGTCAGAAAAGGGAGGACGTTAACATGTTTTTTTAAAGAGTCATTTGCTTCTTTTAAAACTTTTATCATATCATCTACTACTGTATTAAATTCAAATGATTTTGAGTTTGAAAAATGTATCATTTCCCTCACTGACACAAAATTATGTGTCTGTATTCAAGCTGCCTACATCGTTTGGATCCGAGAGTGGCATTTTCCCCCCTCTTTTTTGTTATTGTGTGAAGTCACCCTGCACTAATCCTACAGTGTTGTTATTAAGCTCAGGGCCATGGAAATGGACAGAGAGTAAGACATGCAGAGTGCATGTAAACCAGATTAGAACTGAAACACCCCCACAAACATTGTTGCCATATTCAAATTCATATTTATGACTGTGTTCCTCTCAATAGGCTTTTCTGCTGTGGTGCAGTTATTGTGTGCAAGCTGGTGAGGTAACAGTGAAATGGAAAGTGGAACATTTTGTAAGAGCATTTGTAGGATGGTGCAAGGTTGATGCAAAAGAAAAACAATTAGAAACAGATGCCACGAAGGGAATCTATTAACAGAATCCCATAATATTTCAGACTAGAGAAAAGGTTAAAAACTGATTTATTGAGAGTAGCAGTGAGAGAGACTGATGAAAGAGAGTGAGAGAAGGGGATTCAGAGTAAGGTGAACGAGAGAACGAGCCAGACATTTGGAGGAAACCCTGAGAAAAAGAGATCCAGAGAAAGAAGTTCACAAAGACAATCAGAATCGGAGGGAGCAACTGAGGGAAGTCAAGAGCATCTCACAGAAAACGAGCGAATGTGAGGGGGGGCGGTGTGCAGAGAGAGGGAGGGAGCTCCAGATCCAGTGTTTGACATTTCACCTTGCTCAGTTGATAAGGGGTGTCACCCTCTAGTCCTCGGGGCTTTGACTGCTGTCTGCAGTCATCACCCCTCCCCAGCACAGAAAACTATTGATCAACCAGACAGCACTGCCTTGGCTTGTGTATGTGTGATTGCGCACATGTGTGTGCTTTGCTGTTCGGTAGGTAAAAATATGTGTAAGCAGCGTCTGTGTGCGAGTGCACGTGCACGGGCGAGCGTGTTTCTGCATCTGTGCGTCTGTTTATTTGTTCCAGGACTTAAATGCCAGAATCTGCATTGAAGTTGCATAGAATTAGCTCCGAGTACTCGACTCTCTCTTTGTTTTTACATGTCCGTCTTGCTCTTTGTAATGTCTTAACTTATCTCATTATTTGTGTAGTAGGAAGTCCATTAAGGTTCCCTGGCTTTGGCTGAGTGGAGTGAGAGATCACAGGGCTAAGAAACAGAGACTGCCATTAAAAAAGGCTCGGTACTTACTGCAGTGTGAACAATAGCTTCAAACACTCAAATGTACTTAGATTCAACAACAGCGAAACAGTGTGCTTGCTAGGACTTCTATTATTGCTCCTTTTCTCCTTCTTGCCAACATTATGTGTGCATTTTTAATACAGTAATGGGAAAATGAATGTGGGACTTTGTCACATGCAACACAGCCAAGCTGTTTCACTGACTCTTTGACGTGAACTGTGATTGTACCTGTCGTTTACATGAAAATTATGTTTTCTGCAAATTAGATTTTAAGTGGAAAATGTCAGAAACAACCCTGCAGACAACCACCCCCACTGACCAGTTACATCTTAGTAAAGAGGATCCCAGCAGAAGCAAATCAGCGAGTTTTTAGCTGATATTAGGGTTAGTCAGTTGTTGTTTGTAGAATGGGATTAGTGAGTGTGTAGATGACACACGCATTACTGAAACGTGTCCGTGACTGCCAAGAAATAGTTGGATAGTTATGTCCCTGTGTCTGGAAACAAAATGTGCACCCGCAGCTCTGTATTTTTCCTTTTCACTGTCTAAATAAATACGAAGCAGTCCACTCCCAAAATATGGTAAAGCCTTCCAAAGTCAGGAATCTAGCCTTTCTAGCTGCCTACTGTCACTCTATTTTCACTGATATTAGCTTCCAGGCACATAAACAATTACATGTCTATACAATTTCTAATACCATCACATACAGCCGGCATCAGCCTTCATTTTAACTTACGCCAGTGGCGTTGGCAAGGGAAAAAGTAGGTGGAGAAAAAGTAGGTGGAGTGGAAACGAGTGCTTCTTCATTCAACTCGACAACACGACGCAGTTCTGATTTTCCAAAATGACAAAGTTTGCTTGCGTCCTAACTCACTGGTAACGGGAGTAAACATGATGTTCTTAGCAGCTGGCTTTAATTCTGTGAAACACATAGCTGTTGACAAATATGTTAGTGGTTGAAGACAGAGTCATGGACAATTTAAAGAAACATTACTCTTTTAAACTCTTTCATACTGCACTAGATTACCTTGTTTAAACAGAGACGGAATAACACAGAAATCTGAAGTGGGTTTCAAATTTAATTCATGTTTTTTGGAAAATTATTGCTATGTTAGTATTGTTTTTGAAGCTAAACTACAATATTGTACGATCCATTTCTCAACGGCGAATTGTTTGCTTGTTCTTATTTTCCACCACTCACAGTGTACTGTGAGTTTGACAGCAAATGGCACACATCCCGGCTTCCTTGAATCTTCCATATGCAGGAAACTAATCTGAATACTTCTGTTATGCTGTTGAATATTGACAGACTCTAGTATGCAATATGTTTTTTTTTTACCTAATGACATAAAACATGCAAAACTGTGAGCACTACTGCCTATCAAAAACCATAACATAACATAAAACTTGTGCTGCAGAACTGTATTAGCGTGCACAAAGGGAAACCCCACACACCAAACCTGAATGGCAAACTTAATTTCAACCATAACCTGAGTAGCACTCAACTTTACCTTTAGAAATATCTCACAATTAACTTGGCCTCAATAAGCACTGACAGCAAATACTAGCTGTTTCACCTAATCTTATTACGTGAGGTTATTTGGTCCCCACAAAGGTAGGTTTAATGCACACACACACATATCTAAACACCAGCGTCGGGGTGGGGAAATAAATTATGCACCTGCGTGCAGCATTGAAAATTCCTCCAGAGTTGGATGGATGCAAGGGCCTGCTACACTCTGCATTCATTGTGTGGCTCAGGGGAAAAGGAGAGGAAAGAGAGTGAATAAAATGTGGGCAAGCACAGATTCATGTTAAAAATGACACAATTAGTTCAACTCTGAAGTGCGTGTTAGTCGCGCATGGCTTCCCTTCTTAGACTCACATGAGGTGATCAGACAGGCAAATACTCCCAGAGCCTGGATGTATAGTCAAATGAAACACATTCATATGCACACATACACACTTGCAAAAGTGCAAGAACATGCTTATTACGTCTGCACAGACACAGCATGCTGAAATATAATCGCACTTACCCTCTATCTCATGTAGACTTGCATAAACAGGACTAAAAGCTCCACAGTCTGTTATTTGTGATACAAAGATTTTGTACGTGCAACACAACACAGCCTGTGAAAATAATGCAGTAACTACAGTAAATCACTCTGCTAGTGTGGAAAACATTGCTCTAATTCCAAAGCCTCTTGCACTGAAAAATTGATCTTTATTTTCAGGGCAATGCACTTTGAAACAAAAGGGGAAAAGGAACTTAATATGCAGGAAATGAAGAAATGAAAACTACAGTACACGGAGCACTTTGAGTTTGCACTTTCAAAGCCGGGAGAAACGAGCGTTTGAATTTCCCACCCCCCCAAGAGATAGCAAGGGAAAGGCAGAGCCTGATTTTATTAATTTCATCTGTAGTTATGTTTCTCCTGAATAAAACATTAATACTCCCAGGAACAAGGGAATAACAGAAACTGAAAGAAAGACAGCTGCTTCTCTTTTAATTAGCAAGCGCAACTCTCTCGCTCTCTCCAGCCGTCCCAGCTAGCTATCTTTGTATTGCCCTTCAAGTGCTTCTCTGTCAATCAAGCCATCATTCCCCTAACTAGAATAAAAGGGAACTCTTTGTCAACTTTAAAATCACAAATTCTTACTTTGCAATGACATCTTTAAGCTGCACTCCGTAAGTACCGCTAAAGTGCGGTGCAGAAGAGGACAAGCGGAAATTAGTTTGTAGCCTGCGAAAAAAGTTCAGCTAATGTTTCAGCTTTGACACATTTTACTCTGGACACATCCACATCTCATAAGCTCATAAACAGCAAGGGTGGGAGTTCACCGAGTTTATCACCTGTGTAATTCCATTTTTTAAAAGAGCGCATTAGCGGAAAATTGTCCTCATTGGACGCAGTTTTAATAGATGTGCACAGGCCCGTCGTGACACATGGGAGCGAGAGCTGAGCTAAAACGAACGACTGTGGAGGAATTCACACCAGGCAAATGTGATAGTGATGCCATAGGAAATTAAAAAATACCATAACATGTGAGGTCATTATAAAGTCGGTAGTGTGATTGAGTCGTTTTAGCAAAGTTCGTGATTTAAAGTTACTGATATTCCTGCCCACCATCAATAAAACTGAACGAGTTCTCGGAATTTTACAGTCTTTTGACAGAGAAGCTAAAAAGCAGCCAGGCTAATAAAAAGCCCCTCTCCTCCAGAGGCCAAAGAACAATGTATGGAAATAGCAGGCTAATAGCGCTGCAAGGCGAATGCCCAAAATCCATAAGTTCCACCCTGGCATAAGAGAAATCTCAGAGATCATAATATTGAGCTATGGAATCAAGGGTCTTGAGAGCGCTTTTCTGGGGTGGTTGTGCCAGCTCTAACACACTGTACACACACACGCATAGTGTATTCACTCATACACACGTATAGTCTCCTCTGCCTTGCCCCAGGGTGCAGCCAGTCTGAGATCACACTGGCAGGTTCACTTGTAAAGCTACAGCTTTAGGCTCTCAGACAGAGAAAACTACAGACGGTTGCTGCTGCAGGTAGAAACACTGAGCTTGAAGAGTTTCTTTCCAAAACAGGATATGCTCTGTTTGAAAATGTGTGACAAAATGATTGCTAGCATAAAAGTGAAACCCACTTTGGAACTGAACTCATATGATTAGCTTTCGGTAGCATTTTTTTTTCTTCATCCTGGAATATATAGTAGACATAACCTCAAACAAAGGTAAAGATTTAGCATATATGATATATAGTATTTTTTTATTGTCATTGCTGCATGAATATGTGATGATTAAGTGTTTTGGGTGTCTCTGCATCTTTTTAACCCTCAGTCTTTTAGTAATTTACATATTATTCTTGCAAACTCTTTCATACTGCATATATATATTTTTAAGAATGTACATTTAAGGAAGACTTAAAGCAATATGTGTCCATTTCAGTTTTTTAAAATAAAAAAGTGCATTAGAAAAACGATTTGTGGTTTATTTCCACCCTGGAAATGAAAAGGAAGGCGTGCAAGGGCAGGTTTGAGAGAGGAAACATGAGAGAAGGAAAATGGATGGAAGTCTGAGACTCAGCGAGGGTGAGAAAGTTCCACAAAGAGTGAAGGGCCTCTGTAATGATTGAGAGGGATTACCCAGAAAACTCAGTGGACTGGGAAAGAGAGCGAGAGAGAGAAAGAGTTGGAGGGAGGGGAAAAAGGTAGAAGAAGAGAGAAAATACTGTATGAAGGGCAGAGAGATGAGAGGGGAGGGAGCTGGTGTGTATGTGTAAGTGTGTGTTTGGGTTTGGGGTGGGGGGTGGGGTTAATTCAGAAATAAATTGATTCAATCATTAAATGAAGCCATGCGTGGGTTCTGCACTACTATAATGAAAATAATGCAGAATGCTTTAAGGGATACTGTGACATTTTAAATTTTGGATTTTTTTTTCTTCACTTCACTTCAGATCACAGCAGGAGCAAAAAGTTTTTCAACTAAAAAAATAAAGTTCTGCCCACAAACTGCTTCACAGGCACGAACCACTTAGCAGTAGCTCTCGAACATAGTTCATAACTCCAACTGAACATGCTTCAAGTTAAATAAAGCAATGCACAAACAAAGTGGTCCCTTAAAATGAAGGAATTGAGAGTAAATGAAAAAAATAACATTACATGAACTCCTATTGAGGTTACATAGCCTTTGTTGATAAAAAAAAAAAAAAAAAACAAGGGTTGTTTTTGTTGTTTTCTTCTTCTTCTTTATCAAGTTAAACTTTGGCTGAATTAGAAAAGTTTAATAGTCAAGGTTGTCAAAGACGAGGAAGATGAAAAGAACATTTTCTTTGAGCAACTGCTACCTATAAAACACATAGAAAAGAAAATGCAACGCTTTCTTCAGATGATGAGAGAACATCTTCACTCACAATAATCATTTAACTGCTGCGGAAAAGCTTTAATTAAGAAAAAAAAATTAAAAAAACGACCCTATTCTTATTCACATGAATATTAAATAAAATGCATTTACTGTAAAATAGTATGTTTACCAATATAATGCCCATCATGATTTACAAATAAATTATTAAAATCAAACTATTTTAGGATTTTCTTTTTTCTGGATTGTGACTTTTTTTTTAAAATACAATTCACACTGGAAAAAAAAAGCCCTGCAGCAGACTGCAGCACTGCATTTTTAAGCTTCACAGTTTCCCCTGTTTTTTTAAGAGTTCTGCAAATTGCCTTATCAATCAAGCAGCTTCGTTTGTGTGGTGCTGCTTTGCATACTGTAATATGCATCCTTGGGGTGTGCAGACAAAACAGGATAAATGCATCATCCTGCTTTGTCTTGAAAAGAAATGCTGGCTGTACATAGAAACAAACTAGCGAAGGCTCCCTGCCTTTGCTGCGGTCTGTGTTTCTGTGGTCTACCTATGCCTCCTATTGGTCTGAATGCTGCAGTCCACAACAATTTCAGTCCTTTCATGGGAGACGGAAGGAGGGAGGGAGGGAGGAAAGGAAGTCAGGAGAGACAGATGAGGGACAGGAGGGAAAAACAGGGGAGAGAAGGGAGGAATGATGGTGAGTGACAGAGTGGGAGAGAATGAGGGGGAGAGGAGAAAAGAGAAAGCCTGTGGGGGAAGTAGGGGTGGGATAGGAAGAAATGGGGTGGGAGGAGGCGGGGGCGGGGTGGCTAGGAGGGAGGAAAGAAGATCTTATGAATGTTGACCACTGTCCCTCTACATAAATCTGCACATTAACTGCATCAAATGAGGCTCCCCGTGTTTTCTCATCTTCTCCTCCCTCACCATGCCTTTTTTCTCTCTTTCTGCCACACACACACACACCAGCCCCGGTCGCCATCTCGCATCTGATTGGGCGATGTCATTTATAATGTCTGTCCACATCAGGGGACATTGTAGGGACCTCAGTCCTAACAACACTTCCCCCTGTCACACCCCAGTGCCTGATGGGAAGAAATAAACCAAGCGCCAAAGCAGCAGCGAAAGCGACAGTGTCACACAGCTAATATCGACTATGAATAATGGCACTTTGCTATTACAACTATTGTGGTTCTCATCTGCCTGATATACATTTGGGAATTGAAAAAAAATGCAGAGGCGATGTTAATCTCCTTTCATATAAAGCAATGAATGCAACGTGAAGGGGAGGAAAAGAGAGCTGTGCATTGTTGTTGGAGAATCGTGTTTGTTTCCTTGTATCCTTGGAAAGCCCACACAGGTACAAGAAAAAAAAAATCCAGCAGAAAAGAAATGCAGGACAGCGTGTGTGCAAAATTCATATTAAATATAAGACTGCGCTACATTGTGAGCACACGCAAACATCTACAAATATTATGAAAGAACCATTGTGACAGATATGGTGGAACAGCACATTTTATTACACTTTAATATCTATATGTGTCCAAATAAATGTATGTAAAGATGCATTATAACAGTATCAGAAAATATTGAAAACAGCCAGGTGAAGATGATGTGGTCTATCACCAGCAACCAACTTGATTAATCATCTAAAAATGTATTCTTTTATTCTATTTACCCAAACTGATTATTAATTGTGATCAAGAAAATTTGATAGAACTATACCATGTTATCATTTAATTATATTCAAGTTCAAAATATGCACCTAACTAAACTAAAAATAATCTATCAAACCTCTGAATAAAACAAACCTTTGTCTGAAATGTTTATTCGTTTCTACCCTGATATCATAAAGTACATGTATATTTTCATGCTTTTTAAAGTTTGTGCATATGTAGCTTGTGCAGATATGCTATTAGAAATAAATAAACCCCAATAAAACTGAAAACACTGCATTAGTACGGAGTATTTTTTCTTTCCAAATAAAAGTACAAATTTATTGCAGTAAAGAGGCGATCGCCAGTGAAACGTATATTTGTGTCTGTTCTCCCGTATTATGCTCATCACCTCTCGAGCAAAGACATGAAAGATTGAGTGAAGGCTTTGAAGCAGACGCCAGGGCCACCGTCTCCCCTCCCTTTAGCCGCTGCCACCTCCTCAAAGGCAGCTTGACTCCCACATGCAACTCAGGAACATTAAACGGGCCCCAGCAAAATACTAATGACCCTCTAGATTTTTTTGACCACACAAAAAGGGGACAGCCACCAATTTGCATCGCCATTCTGGTGTTCAGTGGTGAGCAAGCAATCTCCATGTGTAATGAGTGTGTTGTTTGCCACTCTCTCCTCCTGGTCAATAATTACCAGCCTCGCAGCCCGAAGTGAGCCTATTTTAGGATGGAAGCCCTCCCCGCCCGCCTCCCCTGGTTCAAAAAGCTTAACTTAGCCATAAACACGCTGACTTTTTTTTTCTTCAACCCAGTCTTTCTTTCTCTGTTTCACTCTCTCGTGGTAATCCCACTTTTGTTAGTTTTGAAGAGGAAGGTGAGGCGAAAGAGAGTGAGGCAGAGACAGCGAGCTGAGGTTGTGGCGATTCGCGTCACCAAAGATCAAGAGGGTCAGCCTCGCTCCTCTTGTCTAATCATACGTCTTTGGCCACCTTGTGCTGCTTATCTCAAACAACTTTAATCTCAGAGACCACAACCCCAGTATTTAGTTCATGTGGTCACACATCATGTGTAATTCTTCTGGATTGACCAGAAACAGTTGAGTTGATTGTTCGACGGTCCCGGGGAGCTCCTTTATGCAAATGCTTGCATCGACGCCTACAAAGCCACCGCTGCTGTCCAAAGGCACATCAAGGAAATGAGAGAGCAGGCCAAGCCTTTGTGCGCGCTGTGTACAATAAAGGGAGGATTTAGAGGCCTTGCTGGCCGACCGCAGGGGACGAACAAAATGAATGAAGTGAAGCGGAGTAGGGATTGGGGTAGGAGACTCTGCTATGGTGGGTTGGCTTGGTGTGGGTTGGGGAGGTGGGGGGGGACTTGCTAATGCACCCCGTCCATAACCTCCCTCGCCGCCCCGTCATCGCAGGAAAGCCCATATATAAAGCAGACACGTTTGGTCTCTCCAAAAGGTCACAAAAGGGTAAAACTTAAGAGGAAAGATGAGAGCACTGCTGTCATAAAAAAAGAAAAACCTGTGTAAGGGGAGAATAAGTGGCTATTCCTCTTAAGCCCTGGATAAAATATTTCAGATTCAATGATGCAGTGTCCTGGCCACCAGGGGTCTGGATTTATTGCCGGGGTCAAATCTCAGTGCCGATCAATAGTCAATCGGAGTTATCAAACTGCAATTATATGAGAACAATGTCCAGACAGACTGCATCAATTTATCGTCTTGTATTTGTTCACTCAGCACAGTCCAAAAGCTAGACGTCTGGGTTTAAATGTCTCAACATTTTATTTATTTGATAAGGAAAGGGAATACGCTTTTTAATTAGTGATGTAAATTTTGTCAATCCCCATATTTAACATATCCTTTAACAGGCGAGCGATAACAATGTTGACTGTTCAGCAATTAACATTATTATATGATCTTAATTAATTAAAACTGCTGAAATAGCAAACATGATGTGCGACACTGTTCCCAGTCATTTTTTTTTATCTACGTCTTTAATCTTCTGTCTTTTATTGATTTCATTTATTTAAGTATTTCTTTATGCAAATGAGCATTAAGTTAAAGCAAAGAATGAAAAATGAGCAGCGCCTCAACGTGTCTGCTCAAACGTCCTCCTCACTATTTTCCAGAAGAGAGGGAAAAAAAATGCTCTGCTGAAGAAATGTGGTGTAATGGAAGCACTTAATAAACATGAGAGGTTTATACTTGAAAGCCCCATCATCCCCCCTTAATGCATATCCATTTGTTTATTGAAAAGGGGTCTTCATTAAAAACAAGTTGGAAAGGGGAAGAAAAATGAAAAATAATAATTATGCTGATGGCTTAAAAATCACATCGAAATTAAGACATTTATCAGGAGCAAGTGCACTGTAATCCTCTAAGTGCTCAGCGAAGTCCTTTTCATAATGCCACAGACAGAGCGAAAGCAAAAACAAAAGCAACTCTCAAAGAATCTCCCCTCTTTCTACTCTCTTTGCTTTGTTTCACCATCCATCTCTCCTTTCAGTAGAGCTCTCCTTGTTTCTCTCATTTTTGCCTTTTGCCTGCCTTTATTTTCTTTTTTTTTCTTACAGAGAAAAAGGTCTAATTGCACCTGAAAAGGAGAAAGCGGAGCAAAAAGCGAGCATCCTCAAAGCAAATCTCGGCGAGATTGAATTTAGAATTTTCCTCTCATTTTTTATTACCTTCTCTTTTAAATTTCAAGGGCGTTCGGACGCTGTGTCTATCTGTCAGCCAACGAGGCTCTTGTTCCATTTTTTTTTCCTTTTCTCTACATCTCCTGACGGCTTACTGCGGCCCAGATATGCATCTCTGACCTGTATGTTAAATTCATAGTTTCACCGGTGACATCAGCAATGTCCGGACAGCCGAAGGGAAAGGGGAAAAAAAAAAAACAGAAAAGGGAAAAATGGTGTGTCTTTATGTGTGTGTCTGTATATATGTGTATATGTGGATGTGTGTCATGGGGGGTGGGGTGGGACATGGGGTGATTTTTCTGCCCCCGTAACCATGACAACCCTCATCTCTAGAGCGTTGGAAGGGAAGGGATGGCGACTCAGGGAGATTCTGATGTCTGAGGTCCCCCTGATTTCTTTTGTTGTGCATTTATTGTCTGTGCGCAAGTGTGTGTTTATGTGCGTGCGTGTATCCATGAGTAAGTATAAGTGCAAATACGTGTGGCTGTGTGCAGTGCGAGCAATTTAATTAAATATTACTAAACAAAAGTTTGAGAAAGCTGCCAGATCAAATCAGAGCCTAATTAAAAATAAATAAATACAAATTATTGTATTATTGTATTTCTAAAGAGCAGGTAACATTTGAGTCTTAATTACTAAAATTAAACCAAATTAATGCGTCATCATTTGTGGCTGAGACACATGGTCAGAAGAGGCTCTGATTGGTCTGTGGCTTCAGAAAAAAAAAGAGAAAGTATAATAAAATAAAATCTTATCTTTCCCTTTTCTCATCAAGCTAACACTGTCACAAAACGCCACATAGCTAAATTGCATCTCCGGCCATGAACGTTTCTCAGATCAAATTCTATAGGGCCATCTCTCAATTTATATTCAACGCAGCTCAACGTACATAGGCAGGAATCTAGATAGGGGAATATGAATGTCAGAGGGAACATTTTAATCATTTGGCAGGGTTGGAAGCCCAATCTCCAAACATCCACATTTTGACACACAATCTCCCTCTGCCTTCCCGCCCTCCCTCCTCTCTATCCTCTGGTTTCATCATCTCATCTCACACCCTTCGTGTCTCAGGGACCTATTAAAATCCCCCCCCACTTCCAGCCTCACCAGTATACCCCCCCACTCCCTCCTCTCTCAAATGTCACCTTCATTTTTCTGTTCACATTCTCAGACTGGAGCTCCCTGTAGATGGTTTAATTTTTTTGGCTCTCACCACCGCCACCTTCACTGCCCACTGTGGTCTTTCACCTGCAAGCTCACTCTAGGCTGATGACAGATAGCAGGGTTTTGGGGGGGGGGGGCTGTTGTTTATGTGTGTGTTTGCGTCGCAGTGTGCGTGCATGAACGTGTATGACAACACATTGTTATGACTAATACAGTTTCTGTTTTTCCTAACCCCCTTTTTTTAATGCGGGGGTCATCCCAGAGCAAGAACTGCACTTTATCTTAATCCTTTCAACCATCAACAAACTGACAAAATAACCGGTATCCTTATTTGCCCCCAACAGGATCAAAGTTTTCTTAACTACGATCTCATGCTGTAATGGATTAACTGTTCATAAAAAAACAGCGCTACAAATGGTTTGTGTTAGCGCCTGTTCTCGGAGGGTTGTGTAGTTTTGGCTGGGCTGAGGTCTTTGTCTGCCAGGCCTTGTGGAGTTGATCACACAGTCTGGTGGTGACCTCACCATTTTACAAAAAAAGCAGAAAACACACACACACACACACACACACACACACACACACACACACACACACACACACACACACACACAATAAAACAAAATTAATGTCATTCATTTGCATGTTTTTTTCCTTTGAATCTGGCTTTGTATTTGTTATGTTACTAAACTTTTCACAAATCAGGAAGTAAGCATATGTGTTTCTGGTTTTAGTCAAGTAGTAGCTGTTTTTCATGCCACACGGCTGTTGTGCCTGGTTAAGTTCATCCTAGGATCAAAAGGTTAGTTAAGACAGAGAAGATTTTCGATATGATATAGCCTAGGTCTTCCCTTTTGGGTTCTTTTTTTGTCGCTCTGCTCTTCCTGCAGGAAAGTGTTGTTGCCACAATGTGAGCCTTATATAAAACCATATATCGGTGTACAGCGGCAGTGATACACCTTTTCGTTAATGCCCCTTGATAATGTCACTTCGCCGCTATAGAGTATTGTAGCTTACCTTTACTCTCTCTCTCCAACACACACACACACACACGCATGCACATGCACGCAAACACACACACATGCACGCACACAAACACACGCTTGTGCACACTCACCGCAGGCTTTGCAGACTCCAGCTGCTGCCAAGCACTGCATGAGGGCATAAATTGTTAGGTGTTGGCCAGTAATTCTAAAATGCAATCTTCTCTGCTCCTTCCCTGCTATCTCTCTCTCTCCTTCTCTATTTTATTCCTTCTCACTCTTCAGTCTCTCTCTCTATTTTCTCTAAAGCTCCCTCCTACCTTGTTTGTCTCTTTACTTGACCTTTCTTTCTGCATCTCTAAATGTATGCTTCTTTGATTCTGGTTTTGTCTTTCAGTCTGTCCGTCCTGTCCATCTCTGTCCATCTCCCCCCTCCCCTTCTGTATTAATGGTAGCAGGGAAAGGTCAAATGATAAACGAATGGCAAACAAATCAGAGGGCGTTAGGCTATAGCTTTATTACCATGCTGCTGAGGTGGGGGCGCGCATGGCACGGACAGAAAACACTGTCCCCGTTTTGAATAATTCTGAATTACATTTCTGTCGAGTCCATGCATTGCATTAAAGCGAGGGCACAGAGAGAGACGCTGTACAAAAATGGAGACAATGGAGGAAGAGAATGCTGGAATGAAAGGCTAAGAAGTCAAAAACTAAACAAAAAAGACACAATAAGAAAAAGTGAATAAAGGGAGTGAAATAAAACAGGAAACGCAAGACACAAAAAAAGTGGGGGGATGCACGAGGAAAAAAAGAGAGAGACCCTCCTCCGTGGCCACCACCTCTACACTTCCCTGAAGAGATGGAGTCGGGGAGTATATGAAAGAGAGAATAAGAATGAGACAGAGATAGCAGGCCGAGAGAAAGACTATTTGTCTCCTCTCTTGACACAGTGGGATGATAATGCATTTTAATGACAAGACCTGAGACTGGTTTTATGAGGGGACTGACACATGCACACACACACACACACACACACACACACACACACACACTTTTATACACATACACACACAACAAGGGCACAGGAGTCATCACCCCTCACACCCTCCCCAATTGCTCTCTTCTAGCACATTCTTCGGTCAAACCCAAGGAAGCAGCTCACCAGGCTAGACATCATTCCCCGTTCAGAGAGGCAGGCAGGGAGGGAAGGAGTTCACGGTGAGAAATCAGCAGGAAACTATGGGAGAAGGCAATTTAGAAGCAATCAGAGGGAAATTTGAGGCGGATTAGGCTGAGGGTTTATAGGAGCGGGGACCTGACGCTGTATCCATCTGTCTATGAGAGGCCTTCATCAGCAGTCATCTCCTGGCTGGCCAAATCAATCTCTCCTCCTTCTCTCTCCTCTTTCCTCCTTTACCTCCATCCTATCTATCCACTCTACTGTCATTCCCCCTCTTCCACTTATCTCCCACACCCCTTGTGTCCCACTCCCCAACATTTTATACTCAGTCAGATGGTCTTATCAAGAGCAACCTAAAGAGTCGGAATACTAAGCTACCAATGTGTTGCTCAAGAGCACATCAATAGCTCGGTGATGTGATCTTTCATCCTATGATGTATCCGCCATGCCTCTTTACCATAATCGCTGCCTCTCTTCCGTTTCCTTATGTCGGTGTATGTATATTTGCGTGCTTGACCATAAATACTGTGTGTAAGTGGTTGACGTGAGAGTTGGGATGAAATCTGCAGCAAAGCACAGAATGTACATTTTTTTTAAAAAAATAGCAGGGCCCACAGTAGATCTCTACTTGGAAATGAATGGATTCAGTCTCCAGACACTATTCGCCCAATTTCCTATATTATCTTCTCTCTATCATTTACCATACACCAGTTATCATTGAGACTCATTTATGAAGCCTATTTCATCTTTAGAGAATTCTCAGATGATAGAAAACTGATCTCTTCTGCTTTGGTATTACTTTTGACTGTGGCCCAATCTCAGAGTGGGCAGAGTTGAAATTGCTTTAATATTCTCTCAGTTTCAGCGTGTTGCTGGCATAAAACTTTGTATTACAACAGCACAGTCGAAGGGTTGACTAACAAGGAAAAAAAATCAAGTTAACTCTAAATGTTTTATGTTTGTAAAGTGGACCCTGTGACCTTTTGTGCTCATGTGCTCATGAGCAAAGGTCTGTTAGCCAACACCCAGACTGCTTTTGTATTTTTATAGATAGATAGATGCAAACGGGTGATTAATAACTGGCCATAGGTGTGTATGTGACTGTGAATGAATAGGGTTGTTTGTCTCCCTCTTTCAGCTCTGCGACAGACAGACCTATTCACGGTCTACTCCTTTTGCCCAATGACAGCTCTGATAGGCACCAGTCTTCCCAATGACCCTGAACTGGAGAAGCAAAAGAACATGGATGGATATAGCCTATACAGACAAACATATATACGCTATGATCATTCTAGTGAGAAGATGAGCTTTAGGAACATAGCTTTCCCCTTTCTATGCTGTTTTCACCAGGCATTACAGTAAAAGCCCCACATGATTAGCTAACATAAGCAACATGAGCATGTGGCTAACTAGCATATCATGGCATAACAGACTTTACCAAGCTATTTCTCAACCTCTGTTGTTCATCCTGTATTTACACACATGCTCTTTCAACCAATAAAAATTTGCAATAAATACACAGACTAGCAAAAACTGTATGTCTCTTATCCTAGCTACATAGTAGTATCCTATCCTACCTAGTGGTGTGTCTGTAGCTAGCTACAGGCCTCATGCAATCCTAATAGGCCTCAGCTATAATGATTTAAAACTCCACCTCCTAGTTGGTTGTGATTGACTCAAGTAAATAATAAAACTGATATAAAACTGTATTTATCAAAGATGGCATAATACTATGTGAATCATTTCCCCTTAACAGCTTAAAATAACAACCAAAGTTTCACAGTTGCAGAGGCTGAGGTGTCGCAAACAATGTTTATCTTTCTCCACATGATGATTCCAGCTAAACAGTTCTGTCATCAGCAGATGTTGCCATTTGGCTGGGAGGCACTGGTGATGCTTAATCGTTAGCATTAAACTGCTAACGAAGCGCATGTGAAGCCATGCATACATGACATTTATTACATTAAACAACAACACCCTGGTGCTGCTTAGCGCGAGACGCTGATCCCTTGGAGGATAAAGCATAATTACCCCTGATGTAAAACTAGTACAGAGGCACATGGGGAAGTCAGGAAAAGCACACAGAGACTGATTAAAGCATTGGAAAATAGGTGGATGGTTTTGTTTCATCTGACAGTGTAAATGGTTCGAAAACAATAAAGTAAGGATAATGTGTTACTTTGAGAAAATTATAATCTCTATAAATTATATTGGTTCTCAACATTCTCATCTTCTGATTCTTCCAAAAATCTGCCATTAAGATGAAACTGGATCACCATAATGCTAAATGGTAAATGTTTGATTATCACTATGATCCAAAGCCAGCAGTCATGTGAAGACTTATAGGCATTCCTATTTTTCTTTGTATGCCTTTGGGCTAAAGAGATAGTGATCTCCTGCTGAGACGGAATTAGCCATAAACTCATTTGCGGTGCCATGACCCGGATTATCGGAAAGGTGGGTCACGGCAGATATGACACTGTGCTTATTAATATTCAATAAAACAATGGAGGGTGATACGCAGGAAACTCAAAGGCTCAGCAGGTGGGGACTTGTCTAAGTTCTGTTAGCACAGAAGAAAGATTAAGGATTACCACGCTGATTATCACGATGTGCACCACAAAAGAACTATTGAAAAAAAAAAAGTCCATTTAATTTCACTTATATCTTTTGAGGAAAATGACAACAGGTTACAAGTGCAGAAATATCTCACTTTTTATTCTGAAAGTTTTTTTATTCTTTCGTTTACTCACTTATAGAAAATGCTAACTTTTCTCCCAGGTAGGAAAAAAAAAAAAACAGCCAAAAAACCATTTTTTTTAATATTCATTTTTCATTCTCACATGCAAACCAACAAATCCGAACTGTTAGCTGTACGCATTTGGAAAACAGCAGTAACACGTGCCACCTCCTAAATAAAACAACTCCAATGACTCTATGAAGCCAATTGCTTCCAGTCTAGTCCTGCCTACAATACATTTGTGCTGCTGTATTTTCATTATTAAAGAATCAGCGGATGTTTATGAGAGACAGAGGATGGAAAATAAAGAGAGCGGTAGGGGAAACAGAGAAAGAGTGTGCATAGCATGTGGAGGCCATTATTTTTGGCGTGCTCCAAGGCTAGGAGAATTAGAAAATATCATTCTGTCAGGGTGATTTGATAGTGCGATGAAAAATGTCAGAAGTGGAGATGACAAATCATGGTGCTGAGGAGAGGGGACTGGGAGACAGGGGATGTCATTTGTCATGAGTGCCATTTGACTGCACCCCACCCCCTCCCTCCCCCTACCTCCCATCTGCCTCCTCTTCCACATCTCACCCTCTCCCTCGCTCCTCAACTTCCTCCTCTTCTGCCTCCTTCGTCGTCTCCCTGTCTCTCCTTCCCTTTCTCTTTTCATTGTAATGATCTATTTGAACGCATCCCACTGCCTCTCATCTCTCTTCATCCTCCCTCTCATGCACACTCACTGTGCCCGACTCTTGCCGATATTACTTCCACCTGCTTACATTAACAGCGGTACAGTATTTCTAACTTTGTAAGAAATTTCACCCATTTCTGACTCAGCGCCCAAGAAGAAAGGGATATGATTTATTTATGTTTTCCTTTCTCCTCCTTGTCTCCACATCATCTTTTCCTCACTCCTCCCACTACTCCCCCCCCCCCACAATCCCAACTCCTCGCCCTCCTCGCCCTCCCAGAAATCTCTGTTCTCAGTGAATGGTAAGGATTAGACTGGCATTCAGCACAAAACACACACACACACACACTTGCAAACTCGAATGGACAGACACAGACGTGAGGCGCACACCTACACACTTTATATAAATAAATACATACATACACACATGCACAGCTGAAATGTCAAGCCTGGTGACATTTAAGCATTTTATCTCGTGCGCCATCTGCTTCACATCTTGAAAAAGAGGTTAGTGATGTAGGTTACCCCCATAAACACTAAAATCAAATGATACTGATAATTACTTTTTCACTTTTCAAGGCAGCCAGGGCTACTGGGGGAAAAAAAAGGGAAAATATTGTGATGCGTGGCAAGCGAAACGACACCTTTTTCTACTGATCAAAACGCTAACGTCAGAAAATAGTGCTGTGGTGTTCTTCTTTGCTCATTCGTTTGCAGTGACTATCAGGAAAACATACAATTATTCTGCATTTGTTTTTGCCACTGCTTTGTTTCTGTGTACTCCTCATTGCCCTCGCTTCACCTTCAACTCCCCCCTGACATCACCCCCCCATCAAAAGCGAGAATGAAGGAGCATCTATACATTTGGGTTGATGCATGCTTATATATTCTTCTATGTATGTGCATGTGTGAGCATTTTTGCATCTGATGCAGCATGGTGTCGTGGTGGTGGTGGTGGGGGGTGATGTCAGGGGGGAGTTGAAGGGTTTTGGGGGAGGTGGTGGTGGGGTGTCACTGCTTTGTTGGGTCTGACCATCCTCAGTGTAGCGTGGTCTGTAGCGATGTCCAGGGTCTTAATGCCGGGGTAATTAAGGAACAGCTTCAAGGTTGCATGGACACAAGACAATCCCGGCCTAATGAAGTATCGATCGGCCACATTGGGGCCCATGCTTGGACTAAGGCAAGCTGACATTCATTTAGAGCAGGGCCACTGCAGGGAGAGCAAACACACACAGACACACACACACATACAGCACACATCACAAAAGCAGGCTGATGACAATATAAGAGACTCAACGGCACTCAGTTTTAATCACATGGGAAACAATGAAGAGCCTCGTTTAGAGCCGCTGGGTTTATCTGTCTGTGTGTGTGGTGTGGGTAGGAGGGTGTGTGCGTGTTGTGTGTCCCTCCATCTCCCTATCACACCCTGAACAACCAATAGGAGGCTCAAAGCAATCTCCCACTAAAAACAGTACTGATTATACCAATGATGATTACAGTGATAATGATCGTCCTGCCATCAGCACAGTCATTACTGTCTGTTGCATATAAAGAAAATGTGTCACACCTTGCAATCAATGTCATCACCAGCTTTTTTTTTTTTTCTTTCAACGGGTGGGTGATAACCCGTTTCACATTATCTCAACCTATTATATTTATATTTGAATATTCTCACATTTACCAAAGTCTGACAACCT
Organism: Maylandia zebra; assembly: GCF_041146795.1. Lineage (NCBI taxonomy): Eukaryota > Metazoa > Chordata > Actinopteri > Cichliformes > Cichlidae > Maylandia > Maylandia zebra. The sequence continues at coordinate 16,819,001 of NC_135175.1, read as the reverse complement.
CATCCAGAGCCATTTAAGTTCAGTCTACACATGATGTCCAGATAGCAGCTGCTGGCTCAGTGGCCTTTCTTTTTTTCTTCAGAGCTTGTCTCCATTCATATCTTTCATTGCAGAACTACAACATATGGCATCCTGTTACATAAAAGGTTAATTTGTGCAGCACTAACAGACCTTTTTTTGTTGCTTGTTTTCCTTTAATTTTACCTTTAAGTTGCATGATGTCATAGGCCTGCACATTATATCGCATTACTATTAGTAGACTATCATTGAAACACTTGATTTCTGGATATAATAAGTATTGAGAAACAAACTTTATTCCACTGAAAGACACAAATAAGACTAATGAGAAATGTATCATCAACCATCGAAATGACCCTAAGTGACTCTGGCTGCGTCCATACTTTTGTGCATGAATGCATATACTCTAAAAGAATGGCTGCACATGTGCATCCATAGGGTCCACTGTTACAGTTCCCACCTCAGCCAGAGGCTTGGTGATTATGTCTCTGATTGACATATGTTTGGATTCACATCTATTGGCCTACTTCCGCGCTGATTGAAGACTTGACTTCTCATCTCCAGACAACTTTATGAAGGCAGCGATGGTCAGACAATCAACATGACAGAGAGAGACAAAAGAATAAAGAGGAGATAGAAAGAGAGGGAGAGAGCGATACAGAAAATATGAGCTGCACATGAATGATCTTGATTGTAATGGCTATAAGTGCTGCTTTTTCTTGATGCAAACACCCTAAATCCCCCTCTCTCTCTCTTTTTTCTCATTCTCTCCGTCACACACACACACACACACACACACACACACACACACACACACACACACACACACACACACACACACACACACACACACACACACACACACACAAACTCTCATACGCTCATAAGCCATGTCCAAAAAATAAAAAAAAATTGTACAAGCACAACTTTGCCATTAAAACATTCATAATTGCGAAAATCTGCACTGCTTGCACTCTACACTCCCACGACAATAGCGCTACATGTTCAGTGCCTATTATTTCTTGTCCTTGTATTCAAATGTATTTAAATGAGAGATGTTTAGATCCACTCTGCGCTGGCAAAACAGTGCATCGCCGAGAGAGCCGCGCAAAGAAGGGGCACCGTTGCCCAACTTGCATCTGTAGCCACGATTTTGAGGACGTAACCCCACTCTCACCCCCGCAGTCCAAGCAACTTTTAAACCTGCAGTTAAAGCGCTGACTTCACATTACTATGCCCCCCCAGCGCCCCCCCCTCTTCCCTTGATCTGGCGGCTTACTGTGAATTTTTGAGCAGCGCCAAAATGCTCTCATTTTAACTGATCGCTCCAATCATATGCAAATGTGGCAGGCAGGTGGGGGGATATCTTTCAGCGGTAATTGGCGGTTTTCTAATGGAGACTTCGGGTGTCAGTTGGAAATATGTTTTAAGCCTTAATGAGTTTTGACGGGTCAGATCAGAAAGTGCCTGGCGTGCAACTGTGCGTGCGTGTGTATACGGGCATGCTCGTGTGTGCGCGCAATGTGTCTACGCTGCCATGCCGAACCTGATGCATTTTTAAACAGCACCAATTACCCCACATAGTGAGTTTTACTGAAACATTTTTATTGTGTAATATCTGTCACATATAGAGATATCAACATTCATTAGACTCACAGTCACAGCCAGGTGATATCCAAGGCAAGCCAGAACAAAAGGGGGAGAGCATCTCCAAATGGATGCTAAATGCAACCGACTCCGTGGGGTCAAACATAACCTTTCATATGATAATCACATGCACTTACACTAACTGCTTGAAATGTATCTCACATGTTTCATGAAAGTGTAAAATGAAAGTAGAAGTTGGAGGATCAGGGTGCTTTAAAAAGTCTGGGGTTTAATGCTTCAAAATAAAAGATACTCAACTAGGCTGGCGCACAATGACTCTAATATATCTGTCTGTTCTTGTCCTGAAAGTAAAATATCCATAGCCTAACTGTGACTCAAGTTTTGCCACAAAACATTCAGCAATTATTCATTTTGCATTGATCAAAATGCGGGGACATCCGAAATCTCCCATTAATATGCATGTGTCGCTATCCCTGCAATTTACAAAGCAACTTATCATTTTGCCCGGCAATAAAAGTGCAGCAGAGGCAACAGATTGCTCTGACACTCCAAGTGGTTTTAGATTTATTGTGCATAATAAACACATGAGCAGGTTTTGAATGAAATCATCCAATGCATCTACATCTAGTTTTACTTTATCTGTAGTGGGTGCATGTATAAACGAATGGCTGAGTAGACGGTGGTACTTCGGCACTCCAATGGATCATAAATCATGGGAATTATAAATCATGGTTTGTTTGGACGTAGAGGAGGGGGCCGAGGAGTGAAAATGCTGTCCAGTTTATAAAAGTGTGCATTAATAAGCGAGGCCTTCCTGGGTGGTCGTAAATAGAGAAACATGAGGTGGCAGCTGATGATTTGGGTTTGGAGTTTTCCAATGATGACTGATTCAGCAGGGAGAATGGCTGCTACAGTTTTGTCTACTGGCATCGCTTAAAAGGAAAATTTCAAATATGACCGTCTCGGATGCCAGGAGCCGCTTTTTCAAAACAAGTTGACTTATTGGACTTATTGTTAAGTTGAGTGTTATTGTATGCTGAGCATTACAAACTGCAAGGTCATATGATGTGACTAAGTGTGGCATGTTCCTTTTAAAAGTCACATGGACAGCCTGAGAGTTCATTATCAGTAGTGCAACTTTTGCGTTCTCAGTACTTTATGTGCGTTTCTTCTTAACTGTTAATGTGCCAATGTGCAAAGAAATTACATATCAAAGAACATTTGCCTTTATTTCAATTGATGGCGTTCTTAAGTCTTTCCTGTAATAAGATTCGAACTTTTAAAGGGCGAGGAATGACCCGAAAGTTGCAATCACATCTGCAATCAATGCTCTGTTCAACCAAATAGTTCAAAAGAATGTATTTAGCAGTACTTTACTAAACAAACCTCCATGTCAATTTGTGCCATGTGAAAAAGTAGGACAGCATAATCCTTTAGCACAAACCCAATCTGGGAGATCTGAAGAGTACGTGATTAATTCTTTGGTATTAATCATGTAATTCTTTCATATAAAACAAAGCTTAAGCCTTATTTGCTAAGATATTTGACCTTGGCGGAGAGTTAAGACATTACAGCTTGGATTTAAAATGCATCTAAAGATTAAAAATGATGGTTGACTATTATTAAGGATTATAAACCCAAGGAAAATTGCTTTTTCATTTTGAACCAAAACTGATTTTAGAAGGGAGCTGCGGGGTCAGGTGGTATATGAGGTGACAACTTGAACTGGGATAGAGCATATTTTTCTAATGCATAGGAAGGATGGATGGAAGACGACTTGCACTCTTCTGCTGTTTTTATTTATTTTTTTTTCATAATTTGCCCCCCGCATTTCCCTTTTTTACCCAAGCATAGAAATTAAAGTAATACCCCTGTAAGAGAAACAAGATTTGTTCTAAATTTATGCCTCACTGCTTGAAGCTACGCGGCACCTCAGACACACAGAGTTTATTTGATCTTTGCTCGTTGAGGGGAAAAAATCCTTTATGACTATCAAATGTGTCTCACTCTTTCCCCGTGAATCTTGTTTACCGATGCTGCCGTGTGTTTATCTGTGAATGAAAATGACTCTGGAGACACCATGCACTCCTTTGCCCCAACAACAACACATATTTCTTTCATTTCATGGTCTTTACCGAGAGTGAGAAAAAAGTAAAGTGAAAGTACAAGGTCGTTTTCAAAGACATCGGTTTTATAATTCATGTTGAAGTTTGATGCAGGTCTTCAACTTTGCCTCGGCAAATGTTTTATTTAAATTCTTTGGTCAAACAGTTCATGTCTTAGAGCCGCTTTAATAGGAGCCCCTGTTTCCTATAAATACAGTAATCGAAGTAATCAAACGAGTGAGCGCCATCCTTCAGTACGAGAAGCACAAAAACTCTTATGCGGGTTATGCAACAGTCAATAATTTTATTATTGTTGAACACCCACACGCAACACCACACACTCATCATATCCTGCCTGTGATCAGTCCGGTGTTGCATAATCCAAACACAAATACGCACAAACACACAATCCATTTCATGTCAATAAAATCTTCTCTGAAAGTTTTATAAAAAATGGCCTGTAGCAGCCTGGTTATGGAAAAGATTATTATTTATTTATTGCATAACATTACCACTTTGAAAACTTTGACTTAATTTAAACTAGTACATTTTGCTTGGAATTTTATGCTTACGCGTTCATTTTGGGGGGGATTTTTCTTTCTTTTTTTAATCTGTGTATGTTTGCATACACCTTAGGATACAGATGTGGAACAGCAATTTCGAGGTTATGCTGAGGAAATGCTCAGTAAGCTGCATTTCACTGTGCAAGCATTGATATAACTACGATAAAATGGCAACTGTAGAGGGTTTTTAAAAACATACCGAATAAAATGAATGAAGACAATATACCACAACGGATTTGTTTCTGGTCTTGTGTTCTGTTTGCATTTGAAATAATCATTAGGTCTGGGCGGGATGGTTATATTTGATTTATCGGTTCAACTGAAGATTAACATCTGCATCTTAACAAAAAGATGTTATATTTAGGTCGCCATTCTGCTGATGACGGATAAAACATCATCATTTTAGAGGACTGCACGATTTTGTCTGGGGAGTCAGTACTGTAAACAGCGGGATTAAATATGATCTGAAACAGTAATGAGACTTCTTTTCGAGAGATGCCCGTGAAACGCCCAGCACTTAACCTATAAGTTGCCAACTTTCCATTAAGAAGCCGCTTTCTGTTTAAAATAAACTCTGTTAATTTCCGCTGATTCTAACTTTAGCTTTCAAAGTCTCGTTTCTCTCAGATGTTGGGAGTTGACTTTGAAAGACGGGCATTTGTGGTGTAAAAAAAAAAAAAGCAAGCAGGACCTAGCCTCTGAAGCAGCTGAACCCAGGGGATGGCTCGATATGACATGCACAAACAACTTGTGTTGACCTTGGGGCTCTGGGCAAGAGGCCTTCAAGGTGTATGCAAAAGCCGCACAGACATCTCAGAAAGAAGGGTCTGCTTTTGAAGTGAAGTGTTTAAGCGGGTGTGTGTGTGTGTGTGTGTGTGTGTGTGCAAGCATTTTTCAAAAGCAACCAAGGATACCCATAGGCCTGAATTCTATGAAGCTCTTTGATATGGGTGTCTCAGAGTGTTTATAATTACAAACAAACCCGATCATGATTAAAACATTGCTACAAAGCACAGAGGTGGCCAGAGAGAACTGATCTGACCCAGTCTGTGTGTGTGCGTGCATGTGTGTGTGCACACATGTGTGTATTTGTATGCATATGAACCTACAGTATGCATGCGTACGAGCATGAACTTGGCATCGCAGAAGCAACAGGGGCCTTAAACCTAATGTTGACATTGTCAACTGTCGCAAACATGAAGGCAACTCGTAATGACAGCTGATCATCGTGTCACACCTGGAGGGCAGACAGCCAACAGCGCCCGTGTCTCTCAGCATGTATATTATGAGTGTGTATCCGTGTGTGTGTCCATGTGCGTTTTCATCACGGCCGTGTTTCAAACAGAGCATGTTTCAAAGGGAATACTAATCCTCAGAAATGAGGCGTGAGATCAATATTCCCATGTTTAATTGGATGCCGACTGATTTGGTTGAGAAATAGTCTGCACGACATCCCTCTGTCACGGCAATATAGGCCCACAAGCCGGCCAATTTGACTCTTGAGGAAAGGGTGTAAGAAAAAGGGAGACAGGCAGACGGGAAGACGGACAGACGGACGAAGAAAGTGAAAGGAGTGGAATTGAGACTTGACTTCAAAGTGTTAGGACGCTATGATTGCTCTAGCCATTTAAGGAGTGGTTGGGGTAGAAGGAAAACCTCAGGGGGTCGTCCCATCATCATATGCCCCACTTGCCGCTGTGATTTGGTGATTTTTGTCCGGAAGCCATGTTTTGAGAGGAGCAGGAGGGACTTTTGCAGAGGGGGGGGTGAGATGAAGGAAAAGCGTAAAAGACAAGGACAGAAGGAGAGAAGGAGTCAGGAAAAGAAGATGGGTGGGTGGGGAGGAGTGTCCAGGACCACTGTCAAATGGTTGAGGTGTTACCATGGCGACAGTAATGAAGGGTCTCAGGACACCCTGGGGGTATGTAGGAGGAGGAGGAGGGGACTGGGCAGGGGTGGAGGAGGGAGAAGGGAGAGTGATGGTGAAGAGGACTGGGGGGAGCAGAAATTGAAAGGTGGAGAGGGAGAAAATGTAAGAGGCCTCCAGGCTTTTTTTTTCTTTTTTTAATACAAGCTGACTATGTTGACACACATTATGTACAATGCTGTCATGGAAATGTACCCTGTGATGCTTTGTTAACATCAGACATCGAATAATTCTGTGTAAACTGTTTAGGGAAAAGTCTGGAGAGCTCGTCCCTTTGTATATATACACGCAAACAAATATGGGGTGTAAATGCAGCTCAATTAGATCAATGATTTTAAATTTCTCATTTTATATGACGATATCTACTTTTAAATAATTTGTTAATTGTTTAAAACTGGACATTGTGTATTTATTTATTGTTTTATAAAGTCTTTTTCAGTAGTTTTGTAATGTGGGTTGGTTCTCTGGGGAAATGTAATCATTTAGTATTTCTACAACACTTATACATTTCTATTATAAAAATTCCACATCTATAGATTATTGAAAAAATAATCTATTATTATTTTTGGAGGATTTTTGCCTTAGAATACAAAGTATTTAAATCAATAGAATTGAATTAAATAATTTTACTAAATATAGAAACAGTGGAGGGGTCCATGTTATTTTATGGACATAAATACATAGAACAATTATGTATTCTTATTTTTCTGTCCCGGCTGCCAACCTCAATAGCAAAGCTTATAGACTACAATGTTATGCATGTTCTATGTTACTGGGTTGTTCAGTTACAGTTCACTGAGTGCAGTGTGCGCTGCAGGGCTTCTGACAAGCTGTCTGTTAGCAGCTTAACGTGATGTTTTGCGTATTATTAAATTAAACAGGAAGTTTTCCTTTACATTGCATTTTAAAAATTGTTTGCACAGAGTGCTGTGTATAGAATAATGACACCATGAATGGTTAGAAGGATAAGCCTCTCTCTTTCACTATACTAGTTCTGTTTGCCATTGGATACAAAATCTCTTGGTAAAAAACAGAAGACGGTGCTGTTTTTGTTGTACCCTTTAGCGATCAGTAGCTTTCCCTAGGTAGCTGAAATTGTGGACGCCGGAACAAGCGGAGAAACTGTGGAAACTAACAAAAAAAAACAAATAGTGAAAGAAAAAGGAGACCTGTTGTTGGAGAAGGAATAGAAGGTGAAGAGTGAGAGTGATAGAAACCAAAAATAAAACAAGAGCAAACCTCAGAAGAGCATTTACTTGATAGAGAGCTCTTTTGGACTTGAAACTGTTAAACAGTGACATTCGGTCGGCTTTATCTGGATGAGATCAGTAAGAAACAAAACTTCGAGTACAGAAGGTGTTTTAAAACTGAAAGCAATCTGAAAGCATGGGTTGAGGGGTGTCTGATGCCATTTAAAAGGAGAAAAGTGTAGGATGGAAACGCTAGCGTGCTACTACCAAGAATGAGTCACTGCTCAATACCAAATCAAAATCAAGACAAAAGAACGCAAGAAGTAACAATCCTGTATAAATAATCGGTGCTTATATTAATCACAACTGCCAAAAGTGGATTAATTATAGTAATGTACAGGTTATGAATTCAGTAGAGCATAATTTACATGAACAATACTGCTCACTTATTATTTAGGTAGGCAAAATTATTATTTGTCTAAAAAAGTAAACACTAAAACATCAGCAAGACCTGCTTATTTTTATTTTCCATAATAATTTGATGCAAAACTTTTGTGAGTCACAGAAGCAGAACATCTATTTATATAATCATACAGCAGAAAATCTCCAAAATAAAAGTGTTTAAAAATCAAAGGTTAGTATTTTGTCTTATATTTGAAAGGTTTGTGTTTGCAGTTTGTTTCACTTTGTTTTCCCACACTGTTTGTTAGGTTTATGAAAAAATGACGGTCCGTCTCCCATACCTTGAACAATGCTTAGCAGTGTCCAGTGCAACGTGTCGCATATGACATGTGTGGTATGTGTATATTGTACATATATATAACACCGACATTTAAGATTCCAGTAGCTTTGGAGAAACTGGAACATTTGATGACTTGACACCTGTGGCACCTGACATGTTTATTAGTCAGTTACCATTAGAAGTACAGAGTTACATGTTGCAAACATGAATTCCTATTTTTTCCCTTTGAAAATAACTCAAATTCTCATACTTGCTCCTGTTGTAGTTCTGCTTTGTTTTCAAGCCTCTGGCGATTGCACTATTCACTCGGGATTTAAACTAATCCCGCTTGCATGTTAATTAATGGTTGTTGATAACATCCCTAAATTGTGAATCTTGTTTCTAAAAGCATAATATTATGTATTCAACAATATTCATATGACCAAATAGCAACATATTTTTTTGAAAATGTTCTTTGAACAAAAAAAAAAAAAAAACACTTTTTAAGGACTTACTTTACTGCATAGGATTAAAAGAGACATATAATAGAAAATACACCTGTGGATGTACTCACAGTTTGTGCTTTACATTAGCAGACTCACCAGGAAGCAGACAGAGACGGATACAACATGTTCAATATGTTAATTATGCACAGAAACTGTCCACTGGTTTCATGAACTCTGGCTTCAGAGTTAAATAGGCCATTGGTGGTTTCCACATGTCAAGAGCAGTAATATGTTTTAATGAGCCTTCTCCTCAGGGTGAGAGACTAAACTTCTAATTTTGGCGTGGGCTGAAAAAGACGAAGAGCCTCTGGTGTAACATAAGCATGACTTCTCCAATTCAGAGAACTTACATTTACAGGGCATCACAAGACTGGAGTAATTATGTATAGCATGCATAACTCATGGCAACTGGTGCAAAGTTACAGTTTAGCATGCATTGTTACTTTACCATGTGGCTTGTCATTGTGGTCAAAAAAAAGTGCAATGATTTTTTTATTTTTTTTTAAAAGGCACATCTGGTCAGTTCATACTATATCATTAAAGTATATGAAATACTTTCCTTTGTCAGTAAACAAAAAGTTTAAGTATAATTTAGTTTCTCTGTATGCAGTTTGGAGAATCTATAAAGATGATTCAATAGCAAAAGAAAATGAACAAATGCATGCAACTCTGATTTATAATTTACACTTTCAACTGCAACAAACTTTTGATCAGCAAGCCTGTAGAGGGAGATTAAACCAGCTTGCTTGCAAACATAACATGTAATGATTAGGAATGTGCTCAAGTCTCTCTGTCCAGAGGATAAATCTAACAAATAGATATTAAAAAGCTACTTTATTTAAAAAAAAAACAAAAAAAAAAACACACACACACACACATGCTGTAATATGTATTTTATTTGAAATGCTCTAATCAGATGTGTATTCAATGCCGCCCGTAAAACTGTCTAAGAGCCAATAATCTTGCCCTGGAGGTGATCTTTAACTGAACTTGAGCTGATCTCACTGTGTGGTCTCAGTAAAAGTCTAAACAGATCCACAAAGCTCTCTGCAGCCTGAGATCCTTCATCGCTCATCGATTGACTGATCAATACGTGGACATGTGGGTATTGACTAGGGTAATGATGATAGCTGCACAACCGCACAGTCACACACGCACACACACACAAATGCATGCATGTACAGCCACGCACACGTATGGAAATATAGCATTTACCCACATACCTCAGACTGGCTCGAGCAAACACACACATATGCAGTTTTACTAAAGTGATCTAAAAAGGTAACCTGCAAGCAGAGATGGATTTTAGCTGAATGAAGGTGCTTATCATGTGAGTTTAAGCGTGCATGTATGGGTACAGTAATGGCGCATTCGTGTCTGTGTGTTTGTGTTATAACAAATAAACAGCACTTCTCTTGTCAGTGGTTATTATAAAGCATCCAAAACAGCACTTTATTTGCTTTATAGTGACCCTGACAGGGCAGTGAGTGACATTCATCCGCTGGCTGACCCAGACTGAGTCAAACCACAAGAAGTACAGTTTGACTTTTTTTGTTTTTTGCTTTGATATACTGCTATTCTAACTGTAGTCATTTAAAAAATGAAATCCTGATTTTTTAAGAGTCCACTTAAAAAACTTAAACACTTGGCTTAACTATGAGTTTGGACCAAAAAATAGGTCATGGATATGTATCTGGCAGGTCCCCACCGGACAAAAGAAGCAATATATTTTAATGAGCCCCAGGCCCATGATAAAAGATTAAGTTACTCATTTGTGTTCTGAAAAAAAGTTCACCAACCTCTCCTCAGACTTGGGTCAAGTAGGATTGATTTTTAGAGCACTGTTTTATTCTACTTGGCACGCTGAACTAAAAAGACCAAAGGTCCTGGCTCTAGCCAGAGAGAAAGAATCCAGATCCCTTTCCATTTGAGCTAAAACGAGCCATAAAATGATGTGAAAAATCAAATTTAGAAGAAAAATAGAGACGTACGATGCATATTTGTGAGGTGGAAAAGGTGCGCATAGATCGGGAAAGAGGAAATGCCCTCACAGCGAAGAGGAGGGCATGTTAATTCATTAAAATAATCTCAGTTTGGCTTGATTTCGGTTTGAGCCGTGACACACATCAAGGCATTGTTCAGGGAGGCCCAATAAAAGCAACACTGACTTAACAGGCAATTGTGTCTGTCTTGCTGCGAGCGCACTCTTAGTCACGGACAGTGAGTTTATTGGGCGGATCAGTGTCAGGAGCACATGCGCACACACTCACACACACACACACACACACACAAGCTTTAATAAGCCCACACTTTAATTTAGGCCCTGTCACTACAATGAGGCTTCCAACATCAGACAGCAAATTGTTCTTGTTCAATGAAAAGAAAAAAAGAAAAAAGAAAAAAAAAACACATCCTGTCTTCTTGTCTGGACAGAAAGACTGGCGGACAAAACAAAAGGAGGAGGAAGAGGAGGGGGGAGGACAGTGAGTGTGCAGCCATGTGTGTGTATGCACGGGGGCATGGATTTGTGCATCTGTGTGTACAGGCCTGTCTTCAGTATCAGCGAAGGTGTCCTGTGTGTACATCCACCACCCCTGCACACCTGGTGCTTCTGCATAAAACCGTGTGGGGGGGTTTCTATGTGCATATCACATATGTGCATCAGGTGGTGCGATAGCATAAGTGTGGGTGTGTGGGGGGGTGGGGGGGTGTCTCTACAGCCTCTTGAATATGTTCAGTTAAATAAGCTGATTGTTCTTTAAAAGCTTAATCAAACCCTAATTAGCATAACTGTAATTGCACTTGCCTCATGGCTGTGGCCCATTGACATGGATTCCCATGTTAATTATTGTAATTGCCTCACTAATGCTATGAATACTTCAAAGTTATGCAAATTGTGATGATGAGTAATCCACCAAGTGTTTGAAATGGCTGTCATTATATACACAGGCACACACACACACCAAGGACACACAGACACGTACACACACACAGACTGTGGATAAACTGATTGCGAGTTGTTGTGAGTTGCCATTCGGCTGAGAGCGCGCACAGTGACACACAGGTTGGAGATGTAACACAGATATGCATTTATTCATAGAGGTTATTGTACACAAGCCTAATAGCACATGAGGCAAGCGAACACAAAGAGACTCGCACATCAACATTAACTAAGTTGGCTCCCACCCACACGCAATCAAACTCTGAGATCAAAGTGTTAAATCATAAAGATGAGAAGCTCTCTAAGAGTCTAACACTTCAAGCAGGGTGGTAGTTGTATTAGTACAAAGAATTAATGAGGGCACACAAATGCACTCACCCTCTGTCTCGCTCGCACAGCCACACACACGCACGGAAAACACAGTCTCCACGGCAAAGGCGCAGCATGTCGGACTATTCTGTGCGCTAATTACTCTTGGTTCATCTCTCTCATCTCTCTTACTCATTCACTCTCTCAAACACATGTGCACACACACACACACACACACACACACACACACACACACACACACACACACATTGATGAAGGCCTGTTGACTGCTGTAATCCCATGCTAATACTCCAGGGAGTCAAATCAATGTGACCCCACAGTCTTTGTGCATAAAGCGGTGCTATAATGAGGCTGGTGTTGGAACGCCTGTGCGCACACACACACACACACACACACACACACACACACATGCAGACACTAATTTTAGTAAAAAAAAAATTTGTATAAAGGTTGATCTCTCTCAAAGTGAAGATTAATGAGTCAGTAAGTGAAGAGGCTATGAAAGTGTGTTGCAACAGTCGACATGAGTCTATTTGTTAAAAAATAACAATAGTTGTGAAGCAGCGCTCTTCACACACAGATATTATCATGCATATTTAAGGACTGCTTCATCATCTGAAATCTTTTCTTAGGATCAAATGGTCACATTTTGAAGTAAAATTTCAAACTCGCTCTCACTCTTGCGACTGGTTGTAAAGTTACTAAATTAGCTCATTTTATCCGCACGTGCCCAGTGGAAACAAGATCGTACGGGAAATGGAAAGTTCACATATATATTGCTTTCATACCTGCAAATTTCAAGAGGAATGCATTCAACTGAGTATAAAGAAGTGTATTTGTATAATGTGGGCAGCTCGGTGCTGTAGTGTGTGCATTGGTTGGTGCAACAACCAGAGATGATTCAAGATAAATGCTTGTGTCAAAATGCAGTGTTTGATTATATTTGCATGAATGTAAATCTGAGTAGTGCTCGAGTCTATGATGACCAGATTCTGTAAGGGTCTCTCAGACAATGCATCAACTGTCTGACTATGACTATTCAGTAACTTTGAAGCTGATTTTAAGTCTTTTTTCTGACATTACAAAAAGGTTTATTTATATATTTATATAAGTTTTAAAAAATATTTTGTCATATGTGTAGGTAAATATATATGGATTATACCACGCTGCAATGATCACCGTAGAGCTGTTGTTTCTGGTGTGTAATAAATATAATAAATAGTGTGCTTCTGGCAGCTGATTTATTGTCTTTTCCATTTATAAAACTTATTTCTGTAATACTATAAAAGGAAAAAACACAGTACACAATACTTGATTACACTTACTGCTACATACTGCTCTTATTTTAAGTTGCTGTTAATCTGAGCGAAAGCACTAGCAAATAATCAAAAATGTGCAAATGTGGTTCAGGGCGGATGGTCACTCTGGTGTCCACGGAGCCAGCAAGGCAAGAGGGCACACACATATATTGTATATCCACTGCCCACACAATCATACGCATACACAGACACATGCCTCACCCACAAACACAGCGACACAGTCCTCGCGGACAGCTCCCAGGAGAGTGCCACTACAACTTCCACCACTTTATTATTGGTCAATTTGGAGGCTTCTTTCACAGGGGTGACATGGCTTAGGAGATGTCACAGCCCAACCAATCAATACCACTCTGAAAGCTCGGGATCCACAGCCACTGCATGTGTGGTTGTGCGTGCATGAGTGCATGCACTTGCGTGTATATGTGTGTGAGTTGCTGAAAGCTGCAGCAGCTGTGGCTGGACTCTACCCTTCTGACCTGTTTACCGGACAGTAATTACATGGGAAGAGACGTCCATCCAGATCTTGCTGACCAGCTCGACTAATGAAGTACAGCACAGACAGATAGGGGAAAGATGAGGGCAGATGGGAAGCAAAGATAGACGAATACACAGGCAAATATAGATGATAACACAAATATCTGCGTGGGTATATCTGCGCCTTTGTGAAATTGATACTACGCATCGTATCGTTTGCATACGTGCATGCGGGCCTGCGTATTTTTCTATATGAATGTGGTGATTGGGTACATCTTGAATATACCGATGCGCTTGTTGTTGGCTTCTTCTTTTCTTTTTTTTTTCCTTTTTTCGTTGCCTGTGGCAGGATAGGCCTGACTAGTAGATGAACAAGCCTCACAGCATGTAAGCAATCCCAGGCGTGAGTTTCCCTGACAAACCTATTGATTCTATGGATTTCCACCCAAAGTTGCGATAATGATACATCATGGGCGGATTTGGCAGGACAGACTGCTGGGGGAAGAGGTGGCAAAGCAATTTGCAGCTGTAAAGAACATGAGAGGGGAGCGGGGGGGGTGGGGGCTCTGATTGCTAATACTCCCAACGAAACCAAAAAAAAAAAAAGGAGAAATATATCCCTCCATCTCTCTGTCCATAACTTTATCCCTCTCTCCTCAGGTGTCTTGTTTCCCGGTGCGTCGATATAGATGTATGAATTCGTTACAGAAGGATCGAGCGCAATGCATTGGCTTTGCTGCTTTGTTAAGGATAAGGGGTGTGCAGGCATCATAGACTTTGCCGTGTTTAGCGCGTGAGCAGCAAGAATGGAGCTCATAGATAAACCGATTGTACTTATGTGTGCCATTTTTCTGTTCAAGGCTCAGAGCATCTTATCTTAGTAGCTGAATCCTGAGGTGTTTTGTAATATTAAAACTATCTTTCACTTTCTGGCTGAGAGGTATTTTAAATAAATGTATGACTTCTTCGTTTTGACACTACACTGCTGTACAGTACCGAAACATCGGCGCTAAGATTTAACAGCACATACTTTTATGAGTTGTAGATTTCAGCGTGATGCAATAGGTTCAGCGTAGCAAAGTGCGCTCCTGCAGGATATTAAGATGAAGGTTTCCAGGTATTACACAATGTGAGCTTTGAGTTAAAGGTCCATGTCATGTATTTTATGTTTGTATCTCAGTTGGCTGGCATGTATGAAACAAGCAGTTGTGCTGAAGCAAGGGCAGGTTATTTCAAGTTTATAATGTAATTCGGGCAAAAACCTTACAGTATGGAACATAATCCCCACGAGTGAAAGTATACTCGAACGATTTTTAATTCAGAGCTCCTGCACAAAAATAACTATCTTTTAAGCCTCTTAAAAATGCTGAAAAATTAGATTTGTGATGCGCCGGTGCATAAACACAAGTTTGCATGAAAGGCAATAATTTATGGCCCATATTTCACTCTGATTAAAAACCTAAGCAGCGATTATAGTGACTACTCAGCAATCTTCTCTGACATCAAGGCATGTTTTTTTTCCACATTCTAATCCACTACATTATAATTATTCAGTCATTTCAACTTTCATAGGGGAAAATAATAATCTTTTGGTTATGCAAATGATTGGGAGGCTGAAAAGGCCCTCCTTGGCAGATGGCTGGTATTTAAAGGGAGGAATGTGGTCATTTGGGTATTTCTGTCAGGAGATCGATCTTTGATTTAATGAAATGGGGGCTTAGGCTCATTCTGAAAAATAGACAATGCAATTATTTTATAACCAGCATCTATTATTAAGCTTGTCGCTGGATTGTATATGTATGCGCATGCCTGCTCGTGTCTTCGTGCGCATGGCTTTGTAGGCGTAAACTCTGCGTTTCAGTTTACACTCGGTGACCGACATTAATCACATTAATCCCAAATTGCTCAGTATCTGATTGCAGCTATTGATGTGTTTTGTTATTTATTAGTCAAAGTTTGTTCTGCAGTGTCAGCTGCAATTTATCATTAAACAGATCATGTAGAAAAAATGTAAACTGCAATATGTTTGAGCAGGGTGTCCAGAAAACTAAACTCTCATTTTTAAGCTGAGATTCTTTCAAATTCAGAAACGAAACAGTCAAAACAGATATTATTTTGGGATTAACTTAAATTCGAGCACTTGCTCTGTAACTCTCTGATACTCCTGTGTTTAGCTGGCTTTCTGCTCATTTATTTATCTCTCACCTCATAAAAGGACACAGTCTCCAGCCCCTTTGTCTTTAAAAGTGTCTAGCTGCCAGTCGGGTATCCAATCCCCTGCCGTTACGGCCAAATCAGGATAATAACACCTCCCTTTAAACCAAATGACCGCAGCGTGGGACTGCCAGCTAAAATTAATTCCACCTCTGACCAGAGGCAAGAATACCCCTCTGCTTAACCCCCTCTGCACACTCACACACCCATAAACACACACTTAAGCTCTTACATGCTCAAGCACATGCGCACACAAACACACGCAAACTCAAGTGGCTACATGGACACGCAGGCTGATGCTGAATTTGGAGTAGTCCTCATTCGGTCTCAGTGCGCACTACTCAGTCTTGATCAAAAGTCTAAGCAAACAGCAAAGCTGAAACATTCGGCAAAACTACTGCGCATTTAAGCAACGCATTTTCTTTTTCCTCGTTTGGTGCTCCAACCTGGCAGAGAGCACATGCATGAATTATATAACCTAAAAGCTACAAAGTAACAAAACACCATTCTGTGATGGCATGCTGTTTCTTTTTAGCACAAAGCTTGTTAAAATGTGGTTAAAAAATAAATAAATAAATAAATAAATAAAAGTTTTGAATGGAACACTTGATACCACAACATTAGTTCCCTCTATCCAGCAATATTGATTTACAACATCAATAAAGGCTGGCTCCCTCTTAATACATTTAACGTCTAAAAACAGCAATATGTCACAGCTACTTGACTGCGATGCCTCAAAATAAACACTTTGTTCCCAGAGCGCCGCACGACGCACGTCCGCTAAGATGCCTGAGTTTTGTTTTATTCGGGGCTTGTTGTTAAGTGACCTTTTGTTAACTCATATTTAAGTGACATTCATTCTCTTGTCTTGAGGCGCACTTTGTCTTTGTTACCGAGGTCTGTGCAGCTGTTCAACTTTCTGTGTTCTTCATGCTCGGCGCAATCATCAAACCGATAGAGGCTCTGGCGTTTTTTTGAGGCCTTTAGAATGTTTACGCGCAGACAGGTGTGGCAAATGATCAAGATTCATTGCTGTTCATTTGTCTTAGCAAAACCAGAGGAGGGGAAATCCAGCTGCTGCCAAATTCGATTCAAGGTTCAGTGATTTTCTGATGAAGATATAGAGGATGTGAGTGGAAGCAAGGGGATTTTTTTTAATGCAGACTTGCTCATAAATGAGTGCATATTTATATCTCTACACAGAAAACCACTAGCAGAATGAGTGCACATGTAAAGAAAACACTTAAATATGCGCTATTATCTCAGTCAGGTTGTGAAAATGAGTGCGCGTGTTTGTGTGTACACGTGTTGTTTCTAGGGCAAGTCTAAACTCTGTCATGTTGATTAGCTGTAGGTGTTAACACACTACATACTGCCTCATCTCATTCTCCTCCAGAGTGATCAATGTCACTCTCTGCCTCACTTCCTTTTCCTCTTCATCACTCCCTCTGTTCTCTCTTTGCCTCTAAAGCTTTCATTTTATACAATCTCTTTTTACAAGTCTAAGCCACGCTCGTGTGTAAACATTTTACAGCACCGATTTCAGCTTGTTGCTAATTGTTCCTGCTCTGCTGCCAGTGGGTTGTAACCATGCAGGCATCAACAGATTGGAGGCTCTCAGCTGCCAGCCTCCCACCAACTGCCTTTGTGCCTCTGCCACTTGACATCTCCATTCGCCGTGTGTGATGATGTAAATAATTACACTCAATTAGCACTTAATTAATGATGCTGAAACAAAAGGACAAGTCCCTGGGCGCAGCTCGTCTCCTCTCTCTGTCTCTCTGTACACAGGTCTCTCTCTCTCTCTCCACACACACACACACACACACACACACATCAGGGAAAACAAAACATGTCAGCTTTTGACAATGTGCCATCTGTCCTCGAGCCAACAGATAGGCTTAGACACACGCACACACAGATACAGCCCCTCAGCGCCCATAAGACATGCAGAAACACTAATCGGGTCCTTAGGCGAACATAATTACAGCTTGCCATGTTAATTACCTAACAATTAGCAGCCGTCTTTTCCAAGGGGCAATCAATGAATTAGCTTGCGATTCCCGTGTTGAGTTGCCAGCCGAGCCCTCCCGTTCACACTCCTCCTCACTCCTTCCCACTTGCTCTTCAGACACTTTTTCTGTTCCTGCCTAGCACATATAGAGCAAGTGCCTACATGGCACAGAAAACAGGAATTAATTCACACTTTGCCCAATTAGCTTATTTTATAACCCAAGGCAGACTGTAAAACCATTTTGCACCTTTAGTAAGCAAAGTGGTCAAGAATTTCATTTCTCCTCCGCTATGCACACCTAACGCCTGAGGGCAACAGTTTAAAATTCAATGTAAAACAGGCTGAGGAAAAAAAAACGTTAAAAAATAATCACAATGGAGGAAATTGGACAAATTGGGCGTCTTGTATTGCTCTTTGTCTTCGTAATTCCTGCTCGTTATTGAATGAATAATGAGAAAATTTTGCTGCTGTGATGCCAAATATGAATCTTAATGCCAATTCTGATTGGAAACAAATTGGTGAAGCAGGTGCAGACTCGAGACTAATGATCAATAAAAAAAACCCTCATATTTCATCTTTTTTTTTTCCTTTTTGAGTACCCAAAAACCTATCAGTATGAAAAATGTGCAGCCCTTACCAGAGAAACCATCCATCACTGCTCCTATTGAATTTCCCATATTAAAACTCCAATATGGAAGTCATATAGGCTGATAACACAATCAGATTGAAAATTGAGAAAAATTCACCTCCTACCGATAAATGTATATCACGGATTAGTGCACTTGGATGGTTTGAATCTGTTGACCTCTCGGAAGGTGAACAAACCTTGGGCTTTCTCGTGTTGCGATCAAGCCCAGCGAGAAAGTAGCAACGAAAACACTGACAAAGCATCGCCACGTGCCTATATATATAGCATGTCCAAACCAGCAGCCCACTTATAGGAACGTGCACTATTTGATGTTTATAATTGAATTGCACCTCTTTCTCTCACCCTTATAGAAATTTTTATTCCTCTCATCACTCTTCATGTGGCAGTGGATATTACTGTGGATATTAGAGCGGTACAGATTGGCCTTTAGCTTCTTTTATTACTGAAATCCTGAGGCTGGCCACATGCGTGGGTAATTCATTCATCCTGATTGCCTTGTGTTATATTTACACATCTATGCGGCAGCCAGCCCGCTGTGGCAGCTGTTCATAACACATTATATAGCATGAAATCAAAAGATGAGTGGCATGTGCTTATTTATGTACATCCTGCTAAGAGGTGTAAAAAACATAATTAGACAGGCGCCCCCCAAGACGGGTACACATTCTTTCTTTCCCCTTCTTTTAGCATCGCCATCACAGACCACAACGGCCCTGCTAGGCCCTGCCACAGACAGATCTCTAATAGGCTTGGCTGTCTCCTTCTTAATTTGCTGAAATTGCAAAATCAATAGGTGTAGTCATAGCCGCCCGCTCCCTGTTTTAGTGGGAAAAGATAAAGTCTATGGGAAGGCAATCTTCACTTTCAATTTGCTCCCTGTTCAGTATTGAGGCCGAAGTGCTTATCACTCTACTTAAAGAGACCGTATGCCTGTCTCATAGTGCTGGTGGACATGTAAGGGTTTCATTCTGGAAACCTTAAAAGACACCTTCACTAGCATAAACGTAGTTTTTTAAAGCGCAAACCAAGTGATGTTAATAAAAAGTCTGCCTTTTTTTAACAGAACTGCTGGGAAAGTGAAAAAATAGGTGTGCATTTTGTGTTTTTTTAAATCTGTTTTGTCTTAAAGTTGATGATTCTGCACTGCCCCACCTACAACTACTGCTCTCTGGATGTGAAAAGTTTCATGCCTAGTATCTTGAGTCTCTTCTCAGTGAGGGGGTCTTCTAATTCCAAGCTCACATGGATTATGTGACAACATCTTGGCTTAATCTTTCACTGTGGTATCTGTATGCCACAATGTGTCACTGGAGATGTAGTTTTCCATAAGACAGCAATCCTCGAATTCAGAGGCGCTCTCAACTTTGTATATATATTAGAGGACGCTTTGATGAATGCATTTGTAGATATGAGTTCCTGGATGCAAAAGTGTAAAAGTGTTCATTTATGTTTCTTGTTTTTTTGAAAAGAAGTGTGCGCTCCAAACAGCTCTTGTCGGCAGGATCTTTTGTCTCAGCAAGCCTGTTCGTCCTTTCCTAATCTCCCCTTGATGCTGCCTTTACCCATAATCCTTTCTTTCATTAACTGCCCTCCTATATAGCGCCACCTTTATTGCAGTCTTTTACTTTCTAATTGCAAAGAGACAAGAGCAGGGGGAGGTGAGTGTCCGTGCTGCTGCGGGAGGCTGAGTGGGTGGTGGGTGCTTTCAGAGCATCTGCATAAGAAGTTGTGTTTTGTGGAGGACAGGCCACAATTGAGAGCAAAGGGTATGGGTGGGGTTGGCTTTTGTGGTTGATTGCAGAAATAATTTCACATGTAGAAAAGAGCTTAAAGAAAAATTTTTAATCTGGATATTAAGAACATTATATGTTCAAGTTAAGGGGGTCAGCTCTTGGCATGGCTGCTCCTGGCAGGAAATCCATAGAAATTAGAAACAGGATTTTGATTATGAAGATGAGAGGGGACGAGAGAGGGAGGGCGAGCGAGAGGGGCAGTCAATGTATGTACTTGTAGTACACCACCGTTTTAAGCGCAATCGTACCAATTCATGGAATTTCCTAATTACTTTGTGACTTCCAAACATTTTTAAATCATCCCACATTATAATACAATAAGCAGATTTACCGGAAGAGAGGAGGAGGAGGTGGAGGAGGAGAGGGGGCGAGGGGAGGGAAGAGGAAATGTTTCCAAAACATCCACTGGTGGGTTGCATTTTAAAAATGTTGTTTTCCTGTTGTTAGCATGAAAAAAGGGATGGAGGGAGGGATGGAAAAGAGAAAGGAGGAGGGAGGTTCAATTTTGAAAACACTCGTCCAGATGCATATTTATGACTGTGCGTCATAAATGCACTTTATGATAAGGCAAATAATTCACACGGCGCATCACAGACATCACTTTAACATATTCTATAAGCAGAGTTAAAGACCGCCTTGTTTGCCGTTTCCTATTTCACAATAACCCCCTCCAACAATACCCCCCCACCCGCCGCCCCCATCCTCCCCACCTGCTCCCCCTAGCCCGTCTCTCTCTCTCTCTCTCTCTCTCTCTCCCTCTCTCTCTTTCTCGTCCACCAATGAATCCGAGCCTCAGCAAAGCCCCATACTTGGTTACACACTGGCCCCTATTGGCAGTCTTACCACTTGAACAAATCTAAGTGATGCATGCAAATGAGGGGGTAAAAAAACTGCATTTTTTCCAAATGGTTCAGCGATTTATTTGTTTATTTTTTAATTATTTGTTTCAAAATTTTTGAAATGAGTCAACTTGTAAAGGCAGGATCGTGTGATCTGTTTTTATTATACACCACGGTCATGATATTGTCTTATATTTCCAAATAATTCATGCAAAGAATCGAAATATCACACTTAAATCACTGACTACGGATTATATGTGTGCACTTATTTCATTTGCAGGCATTTTTAAATATATTTAAAAAATACTAAATCATTTCATATTGATTCTTGTGTGTGTGTGTGTGTGTGTGTGTGTGTGTGTGTGTGTGTGTGTGTGTGTGTGTGTGTGTGTGTGTGTGTGTGTGTGTGTGTGTCATTTCCCTTATTTTGCACCCAGACATAAATATTTGCTCAGGTCTGAGGGAATGAGTATCTCTGTCAAAAAACGTGGAAATTGATCCCAACAGTAATATCCCTCAATTAATGTTGGGAGTTTTCTTTTTCCAGGGAGGAACAGTGTGTCAGTACATTTCTGCAGCTAAATACATGATTATACTTAAGCCTCTGCAGTTAGGTGTGCCCAATTTCCACACACTAACACAGAAGGAACACAAGGTCACACACTGAGAGAGTCAGGGAGAAACGGGCAGAAATGGAGGACAGTGTGGGATGAAGAAATGAAGACACAAGGAAGAGCACGTTTCTGTTACATTTGGGAAACTACAGACAGGGCGAAAGCTATTTTACAAGCTGCATGAAGCCTGTGTCAGTTATGCGTTCAACATGAATCGTGAACATGGTCATTTTTCTTCTAGGAAATGGACTTATGTGGCATGGCCCACGAGATGTGGGGCAAACATATTTTGTCACACACGTGTATTAAATTGAGAGATTTTCTGAAATATATAAGTATACGCGCAACTTAAACAGAATAAACACCAATATATGATTTTTATCTCGATTTAAGGAAATAAAATCAGAGGTTTCTGCTTCCTGTTTCAAAATGAAAAAGATTTTTGGCTTTTCTTTGACTATTTAAAAAAAATTCATCTGGATTTTTTGACTTTTGTTTGAACAAAGCGAAACAATTGAAGGCGTCACTTATTTCTTTGCCTAATTAATAGGTAAAGAATTAATAAAGAAATGACTATTAAATGAAGCAGTTGTAGATATAATAATACTTATAATAAAAAATCCAAGCGTTATTTATGTTTTATGGTCCATGCTTTTAAATCGTGATTCTCATCAGATGTTTCTCACATGATTTCCTAATTATATCCTCAAAAAAATCAACTACACCACATATGTTAAGCGATTATGTTGTGTCCCATTTAACTCACATTTCCCATTCATTCTTAAGTGTAAATTTTTGCCCCAAAAGAGGCAAAAAGCACCAAAAACATAGGCGTTTTTTTGCTGTTTTTCCTCGGCTTATCAAAAGAATATAAGGGGTCCTCATAACAATTACGTAGCATTAAACAGATCCCCCACTGATCCCACATAATATTTTGTTCTGTTTTTAGACTATATTCACGTTACTTTGTGGCATTTTAATTGTTTTTTTATTCTTTCTTTTCAAATTTCATTTATATGAAATCTAAAAAAGATCAGAAAACAATACAGTTCAGATTTTTCATTTTAGACTTTGGACCGTCTTTAAATTGCAATTTCAAAAATTCACGCTGTGGCGTCACAGAGCAGGTGTGTGGCAACCTAATGCAACAAAAGCCACTGGAGTTGTCAAAAAGACTTTTTTTAATGGATGGTAGTGGGTTTGCATCTGTCACCACATACACACGTATTCATTCCAAGCTTCTCACACTGAACAAAAACACCAAACGTGTACATCAACATAAACACACATTTTGTTGATCCCACAGCTTTGGAACAGTTACGCTTGCCTATGCAAATGAGCCGACTCTCTCCCACTCCCGATCGTGGTAAAGTGATATGAACTGCTGAATATAAATGATTGGGAATGATTGATAGACCCTCCCACTGACCACCCTCCACAGACAGATAGAAATCCAGACAGATATATGCATCTCTCTTTCTCCTTTCTCGCCTTTCCCTGTGTCTCACCCACTCACTCAAACAAGTAAAAACATATATATATGCTAGTTCATCAACAAGTTATAAACTATTAATAGTGCTTCAATTCAACACTAACACCCAAGAAACACTCCCTGAGCTTAGGTCTCATGCACAGCAGGCCTCAACTGGCCCTGGAAATATCCAAATATGTGCAATCTTCCCAATAATTAGTACATTATTAGAATACAGTCCCCATCCTAATTCATGACAGAAGTGCCAGAGCGGCCAAAGATATTTTGAAGACTAGCTTCCAGAGAAGTTGAACGTCAACTCCGTAGACTACAGGACATGGCCAGTATACATGAATAAATCAACTCAATGGACCATGAGAGTTTTCAATAAGTCACTGCAGCCAGTTTAAATCCCTCAAGGTGTCAACTTTCCTCCACTTCAAGCCTTAACGTGTGACAAGTAAGTGCTGAAAAATCCATCTAACTGCTTCTGCAACATCCCGATTGACAGCACAACTCACCTCACTGTTCAGTGCATTAAATTTAACTGCATCTCCGCCGTACCTCTGCATGTACTTACTGGGCTCTGTCCTGACAAAGCAGCACGCTATGAAGAAACAAGACCTGTGCTCAGGAGGGCCAAGCTCGCACAATGGCCTCTTTAAACACGCACAAGAATGAGAGCGAGTTTACAATGAGAAACTAACAAAAGCACACAGCTAAGACTGGAAATATATAATACTGTGTACAATGTAGAATGACGAGAAAAATAATAAGAAGCCTATGCGGTATAACGGCATGCCGGCGCAGACAAACACCAAATATCTACAAAAGAATGTATTTACCCGACTGTTTCCATCCGTTCCCTTTCCCCAATGCCCGACTGGCCAGGTGTGTGTATGTCAGTGTGTGAGCTACTGTTGGAGGGTCTGTGTGTGATTTCTTTCAGACAGGAGACTGGAAATGGGGTAGAAGCCATTACGCTGGGAGAATCACCCAGAGCACCCCGAAATGAGGGGCAGGGGCCTGTCAACACGCATGGTTATGTGTGTGCTTGTGTGTGTGTGTGCTGGCAGGGTCCAGCCGGTGACCTTCTTCAAATGAGCCCCCCATGATTTATTTACTGTGCCCTTATCCAACCTCTCCCAGCACACATGGACACATGATTTCTAGTATTTCAGTGATAAGGTAGAATCTGCAAATGTGGCTCTTTTTTTTTTCCTCGTTCAGGACAGGACAGGCAGGAGAAAATGGTGTTTGGTGCGAAGAGAACAGATCGGTCACCCTATCTCACACCGCAGTAGCATCTTATTTTCCTCTCCATTTCTCCGCTCTCCCTGTCCTCTTCTCATTTTAGCTCCTTCTCTAGAGCCAGCGTCTGCCTCTCACCCTTATTCTCCCATCCTCGCCCTCCCTGCGCCTTCCCCTCTCACATTTTGCACCGCCAAGACTAGCAAGTCTAGATGCCATCTCGTGCTTTCGCTCTCTCTGTTTCGCTCTTTCCTTCTTTTTTTTTTCTCTCTTTCTCCTCCATTCATCCGTTTTCCCGTCGCCCTCGCTTTCTCCCTCTCTTGGTCTTTCTCACTCTCCCCCGCTCCCTGCGAGGGGGGTGGGGTTTCACTGTCGTGGAGCGAGATGAATTTCTGATTGCTGTCGGGCAGCGCGGAGCACTCTTATTGGTCAGAGTAAGCCAGGGAGGAGAGGCAAAGGCACGGAAAGGAAGAAAAGGAAAAAAAAAAAACTGAAAAAGGATAATTTTTTTTCATTGGGTGCATATGACCATAATTGCACCCCTTCCTTTTCCTCCCCCTCTCTTCCCCTCTCTCAGCAGAAGCAGCAACACGCTATAATTTGAACCACCGGAGCCAATTATGCAGATTAGCTTGCCCCAGGTTGACCAATGACCTCCCACGCCAACCCCCCACCCGTTTACATTTGTTTACAATATGCAAATTACCGCTGGGTTCCAAAATGTGCTGGAGGGTGTCAAAACACCTTTTGCAGCATTACAGTGTTAGTCTAAACTGCCCCCCCCCCCCCCTCTCCACAAGCCCCCGCAATGCTCCCACATGTGAGTGAACATGTGCAAATGAAAGAGAAACAACTTAGCATGAGATTTTGTTTGATGAAGTGTTTGATGAAGTGTTTTGGAGGTTTTTGTGCGACAAAAACTTATTAATACTGCAGCGTTTTGCCCTTAACTTCTGACATGGAGTTAATGCTCTATAAAGTAATTTTTTTTCACTCTTTCTTCCCAGCATTTGTCCTTTTCTCCATCACTCTAGATTAACTCACCCGTCTTTCCCAAATCATCTAACCATCCCTCGGTACCCCTCCTTTTCCCTCTGTTCTTTCTCCCAGCCTTCTCTTTCCAAGTCCTTCCACCTATGTCTTCCTCTCTCGATTCACACTCCTGCTTCCCACCACCCCCTGCCTCCCCCACTGCTACAGAGATGGAAGCTAGTCTGTCTAATTAGCTGTATGGTTTACCTTGGCTCAGTGGGGCCTGGCTTCCTTAGCTGGGTTTAAACAGGGAGATGGACGGGCTGGAACGCTGAAACCCTAGACTGTAATTAGAGACAGGCTCACTGAGGGCACACCACTGCTGACACAGAGCCTCTGTTCCACTGTGCACACACACACACACACACACACACACACACACACACACATAGACGCTGTGGCAAACATAAAATGCATGAAAACAAAAGGTGTGGGCATTAAGTGCACCCAGCCATCCAAGCACGGTCACTGGCATGAAAACACACATACATGCAGAGTTGGCATTCGCTCCTGCCAACAAACACATGAGTCTCTAACACTGCTGTAGTCCGAAATATACACGAGTGCTCTCAATTTGGTTTTAGCCCGGCTTATTCCAACTCATATTTCTGTGGTTTATTTTACTGTATTGCAGCAAGATGTCCCCAAAACACAGTACCAATTATGTCTTTTCCCCTCACCTCATCTATTCTAGCCTCCTCACCGCCACTCGTTGCTGTTTTTAAAACACTGTCTCTCGCTATACCCCCCCCCCCCCCCCCCCCCCCCCCGTCTCGTCCCATGATTTATTACTTCTTTCTTTCTGATTTGAATTCTCCCTCTCTCTGTTACAATTTTATGCTTTGTGGTGGGGCCCGTTTCTATTTTCTCCACTTGGACAGATTAAAAAGACACGCCAAAGACAACACACACAGCCAGTGCCACACACACACGTGCACGCAAACACACACACACACACAGACATGAGCGCACGAGCACGTCCGCAGCTGGTCTGATTGCGCTGGAAGTGTTGTGTTTATTCCCCTCAAAGTTAACTTCATCAAAACAAGGAACAAAAGAGACAGAGCCAATCAATGAAATTCATTAATGAAAACTGAAATGCATTTTATTCTTTTCTAATTACACGCATTGTAGCTCATAATTGAGCGGGGTGTATCAGACTGGAGATTACTTCACACTTGTGCATGGGTCACCCTCCGTGTGTGCATGTATATTTATTGCATTGCTGCACGGTGTGCGCGCGCGCGTGCACAGCGAGAGGAAGGCAGACATACAAAGAGAAGGAGATGAAACTGAATGCTGAGAAAAAAAACTGATATCAAGTGAGGAGCACTGAGGAAGGGGGCAAAATGAGAGACAGACAGAAATATGAAGCAACGGATTGTATAAATCAATTTTTCACCAGTATTATACTGCCCTCTGTTGTTCATGCAGAGAACAGCATTTGCTGACAGTCAGTCAGAATCAGAATCAGAATCAGAATACTTTATTGATCCCTGGGGGAAATTATTTTTTGTTACAGTGCTCCATTTTAAACCAACATTAAGACAAGACAGACAATATGCTAACTAAGAATAGTACAATATATACATATATATACATACATACATACATACATAAGTCACTTATAAATAAATATTTGGAAAAGAAACATGTGTAGTTGTAGCAGCAAACAGTGTGTTAAGTGGATGCGTTGTACAGGGAGATGGCCACAGGCAGGAATGATTTCCTGTGTCGTTCAGTGGTGCTTTTCGGTAATCTCAGTCTCTCACTGAACGAGCTCCTGTGACTGACCAACATGTCATGGAGTGGGTGGGAGGTGTTATCCAACATTGTCTTTATCTTGGACAGCATCCGCCTCTCCGACACCACCTTGAGGGAGTCCAGCTCCATCCCCACAACATTGCTGGCCTTACGGATCAGTTTATTAAGTCTGTTGGCATCTGCGACCCTCAGCCTGCTCCCCCAGCATGCAACAGCATAGAGGATCGCACTGGCCACCACAGACTCATAGAAAATCCTCAGCATTTTCTGGCAGATGTTGAAGGACCTCAGTCGCCTCAAAAAATAGAGACGACTCTGGCCCTTCCTGTAAAGTGCTGTGGTGTTTTTAGCCCAGTCCAGTTTATTGTCAATGTGTACTCCAAGGTATTTATAGTCCTCCACAATGTCAACACTGACCCCCTGGATTGAAACAGGGGTCAAGTGTTTCCTGGTCTTCCTGAAGTCCACGATCAGTTCCTTGGTCTTTGCCACGTTGAGCTGCAGATGATTCTGCTCACACCACGTGACAAAGGAGTCGACCACAGCCCGGTACTCTGTCTCATCATCCCTGCTGATGCATCCAACCACCGCAGAGTCATCAGAAAACTTCTGAAGATGGCAGGTCTCTGTGCAGTAGCTGAAGTCTGTGGTGTAGAGGGTGAAGAGGAAGGGGGAGAGGACAGTCCCCTGTGGTGCCCCTGTGTTGCTAATCACCTTGTCAGACACACACTGTGGGAGACGTACATATTGTGGTCTTCCTGTCAGGTAATCAACAATCCAGGACACCAGAGAAGCATCCACCTGCATCGCTGCTAACTTATCACCCAGGAGGGTCATACCTCTGTGTGGTGAGACCTTCTTTCCCACATCTTTGCAACGAATGCCACTCACACGAGCTAAACAAGGACCACGCATCTCATCAACTTGTATAACTTTGATAAAAGTTCATAGCTTGACAATATAAATCACATTTGGTTGAGTTTATTGACTTCCCAAAGGAAAGATCTTGGCAGCGAGCTGAACAGTGAAGGCAAGACATCGCCGAGGAAGAATGTGTGAAGCCAAAGCAAATTTGGTTTGATTTGATTTTTTCCTCTATGTTTCTATCCTTTTTATCTGTCTCAAAATGTGCTGTTTTGTCAGGAAGTCGTGTCACCGCCACATCCCCCCTTTTATATTTCATTGCTAAATGCTGATTGCTGTTCCTGAGATTAAAGTGGACCGTTACAAAGAGAACATGTACTCGCAGGTGTCATAGTATTTTAATGTGTTATGACAACAGCGAGACACTGTCAGGAACACTGTGTATACTAAAAGTACAGACACCTGGTATTCTTTTAGGCATTGTTCACCTCCAATCAAACAAAAATGATTAAAGAAAGGTGGATACTGTGCAAGTGTGTGTGTGTGTGTGTGTGTGTGTATGGTTTGTCATCTGGCCCTAACTGCCCTACAATAACAAATGTTCCAGCCTTCTGATTGGGCAATTAAAGGCAGCAGGGGCGCTGTGTTGACGGGTGAAAGTGTGACATCCATCATCTGAAACAATCAGCGCCTACCAAGCAGCATGTGCTAGTGTGTGTATGTTTGTAAGCTATAGGCTCCTCAAACTACATCAAGCCCCCTGTGTCTCTATAATAACTCCATGAAATCAAACACACACCTCCTTAATCCCAGGTGATGCACAGTAGCCAGTGGCATAAAAAAGAAGACCAAAAAAAAAAAAAAATCAATAATGACCATGTGACCAAACCAGGAAATGCTTGAACAAAGACCCAGGTAGGGAAACACTATAACAGCGTCTGCTAAAAAGCAAATTCAGCATAGCAAGGATATCTTTCCTTTCATTATGTAGTTTGCTTACCCTAATGCCAGCAAGAAAGATCACATGAAGGCGGTTTAAATTAACACAGGGTTTAACAATCTAGCTACAAGCGTGTTCATATGAAAGGGGAAGCGTTAGCATCATCACAAACCATCACATGGATCAGCCTACTGGCAGCAACTGATTTTACAAAGAAGAAAACAATATAATACCAGATTGGAAGCCCTTCTTTAAGACTGGAAAAGACCTACTATGTTAATAAAATTTTGCCTATTTCAAGGCAGGAAAGGTCTGCAAAAATGCTGAAGGTGTAAATTAACAACAATTTAAGAGAGATGAAGAACACCTTACAGTCTCTAAATGTACAAACAGATGGGAATAACATGCTATCAAATGAGCATAGTGCACAAATGTAAAGTTGGATTGGACTCAGCTTGTAGCCAACCCTTGTAGTAATGGTTTTCTATAAAAAGCCCGGCCTTCACCCTGTATAATCAAGAATGCACTCTAGTTTGAGGTGAGCTGCCATCATGTCTGACACCGGGCACCAAGAGGAACATCTGGGAAGAAAGGCTATGGTTGGGTATCTTTAGCTGAAATTTGCTCATTGATGAGGTTTAAAGGTAGTCTGATTTTTAAAGAGTAACACAAACAGTGTTTTATTGTCCTTTTTTATTTCAAGTCTGTTTTTGATCTGATCATCCCCATCCTTATTAAAATGCCTGAATTTTTTTGGTTAGAAATGTTCTTTGTTGTACATGTAACCCAACCCAGCAGTGATGTCACAGAGCCTGGAGGCCACTTGTATATCACTGCAAGATAAGAATTTCACCAGCTGTAGGTTTTTTTGGGGGGGGGGGATGTTTAATTAATAACTTATATTAAAGAAATTACAGATTCAGCTGGACTAAACTAAACATGGGTGATTGAAATAAAAATAATAACAAGTTTTGCTATGGCAGATATTTGTATCATTTTTAATTTCTTTTGTTTTGTAATCTCCATAATTATGACATATTTACTCCTTTTTCTCAGGCTGAGGTTACAGTTACAGTATAATTTGTAAGCTTGTTGCTTGACCTCCCCTTTTGCTTTTCTCCTGTCGAGTTTTATACAACTCTATAAAACTAGTTCAACCAGAAACACTGATGTCACAGTCTGGAGAAAAAAAATAATGCCAACATGTTAAACATGTTTTTTGTTATAGTACCTTCTAAAGGTTGAGGGATTTGTAAAAATAAAGTCACATACCATTAGGTCCATTTGATTACTGCTGAAAGCTGATGTGTGCCTGAACAGTGGGTGTGGGGGGAAGTTCTTCCAGAAAAATAAAAATAAGTCACACAAGCTAATATTACTAATTTGACAAGTTTTATGTGTCTCTTTGGTATGCAAAAGAAGTACTATATTTAAAAACGCTGGTGTTTCAGCGCATATCCAAGAAGGACTTATACTTCCTGCAATGTAGAAATGAAGCTCAGTATCAAAGCAGAGCCTTAGTCTTAGCTGTTGATTGTCTAAGAGCATAATTAATGCAGCAACTAATCCAACATGCCATCTAGCCAACCCAGAAATGTCCAATCACATTTACCGTTTCAGCTCGGGTTTGAAGCTGCTCAAGAGTCCACAGCCACGGAGCTTTCAGACCACTGAGTGAGGCACTAATCATGACACTATTAACTGAGAAAACATTGGGAATTAGTCAGATGAGGAAAAGTTGCTTTTCCACTGAGGTTTTGTTTAGTTAATTCCCTGTTGACAGCCAAGTGTGCCACTTGCCTTGAGAAAACTTACTTGAGAGGGAAAGATTACTTTTTATCCCTAATTAATGCAGCTTATTTGCATAGCCAAGTCATAATATATGCTAATGTGCATTTACAGTGGCGAGTGCTGCATAGACAGTTAATGTGGCCTAAATACGTCATTAAAATTATTATGGTGCATCTACTACGTATATTTCTATTTCTGCACATGGGTTTCTCGGTCCCATACATTGACATATATACTTACAGCAATTAGAAACGTAAAACATGACTGAAATAATTTATGTTTTGGGGATGTGGTGGATGTGGTTGCGGAGAATGTAAATGCGGCTGACTGCCTGGGTGTGTGTTTGTGTGCGTGGTATTCAAGCCAATGATTTGCATTCGTGTGTGTGTGTGTGTGTGTGTGTGTGTGTGTGTGTGTGTGTGTGTGTGTGTGTGTGTGTGTGTGTGTGTGTGTGTGTGTATCTTAGCTGGACATCCTGCAAAAACAATCAAGAACTGAATGAAAAAAAATTTAAATGACACCCGGGCATCAGCGAAAGAACAACATCTGTGCGTTTATTTCTGCATGAACTGCCAAAGACAAGGAAGGAATATTTGTTCCAATCAAATGCAACATATGAGTCATGAGCAGGATGACACATCTCACATCAGCAGTTATCCGCACTACCATGTGGTCTTAGGACAGATCAAAATCCCTAGCAGCTATCTACAGTAAAAGTTAATAATGTATTAACTGGACTTAATTTATTAATGATAAATAATTTAGCATAATATTAACTGTTAAAGGTGATGAAATACTAAACTTTAAATAAATGCTACTGGAAACTATCTATACATCAATACAAATGCAATCAACCCAAAGATAACACCAACGCTAACAGCAGCTATAGCTAACAAGCAACCATGTCCCGTTCCAGACAATTCTGGCGAATAAGCGGTATGAATGTTGTCACATGGTTTGTAATAATGCATTTTTGGTTTGCTTGGAGTTCACTTGGAGTCTTCTCTGTGTGAAAAGAAACCAAAGCATGAGTATAAGCTACAGGTTGATAAACTCATTAGCTGATTTGGAGCAGAGTAAACGAACTGTAGGTGTAAAACGCCCTTAGGGAAAATGACACCAGTTGTTCAGTTTTTGTGGTTCAGTTGAGCCTCTAATTGCGCATTAAAATAAACATAGCCTCATTAGTGTCCACAGCAAGCTGTTATATGTAGGCTATCACTGTGGAACGGCTTGTCACAACTGAAAATGAGAGGACAATTGAGGAGTCCAGGAACACTGAGTGTAATTCTACTACTTGGATTCCCAAGTTTAAGCCTATCACAAAGTTCATGCATGACTGTCCTAAGAATTATGTAAACTGTGCAACCAAACTTGTGGAAAAGACTGAAAATTCATAAAAACAGACATAAAAGAAAAAGATGGAACACAGAATTGCGAGTTGTTGATACCAAATTACTCGCCCTATTCATTCGTGTGTCTCGAATCTGACTGAAATGAATCAGATGCAAGGACTATGATCTCTCCCTTTTCTCTGGTCATTTGCAAGCTTCACTTATCTTCCCCTGAGTGATTTCATTTGGCTTTGAGTGGCTTTGAGAGGAGAATAGCACCAGATGAGGCCGACTTAAAAACCAGGTTTCTCAAAATTTCCTTTCCCTCTTATGGATATTAAGTGCCGTGATCTCAAACAAGCGAGGCTCTCCCAAGTCACTGCAAATGGTGAAAAGCCGGAGCTTATATTTCTGTTTTACGCAAAGAAAGAAGAAAAGAAAGCGCTAGAGACAGGGAGAGCAGGAGATCCAGTATAAAAAACAATAAGCTCTTTCCTTTCAATCTGAGCTTTTCTGGTAATTAGGTTTGCCTAAAAGATGGGGAAACTGAATGGAAGATGATGGAGAGAGGAAAAGAACAGGCCTTTATTTTTAAGGGAGGGCGGTACAGCAGCTCAAGAATAACAGCCCGCCGTTTTCTCCTTAAGTGCTCTCTTGTTTGATTACCCCCTCCTCCACTTCTCTTCCTGGCTACAAGCAGGGTGTGCATTCCTGTAGCTTTTTGGTTTCGACAGAGGGTCTGAGCCACGGGGGGCAACGTGCATGCATCTGCGTACCTACAACCCAGAGTATATGCACACACTCATGCCTGTGCATGCTTACCCAAAAACGTGACTGTACGTCCATAAAGTTTTCTGTTTTCACCCATGCGGCCAAGTTACAGACTATATTCCATCTTCAAAACACACAGTGGCACCATCAAATGAGTCACCCCTTTCATCTGCTTCTACTGCTCTCAGTTACTGCAGCTTCCGCCTTGCCTAATGGATTTTCAAATGCAGGTACACGATTTCTTTCAAGACTTGACAGGCATTTTCCTTTGTGTTTAGAGATGAGGATCAGGCCCTGAGTGGTTCGCTGTGACGGTGTTGTTGAAAGATTCCGCATACAGAGTAGAAGCATTTTCCCTGAACTTGTTTGAAAAGGCCAAATGTGAGACTTGTACATGTATTTTTCAACATGTGGCCAAACAAAATGAGCTAAAAGCAACTGAAATACTATCATTCTGCTGTGTTCGGGGCTTTGTATTTGTTCGTTCTGGGGTGCGTTCTCACATTGAGCGTATACTACTTTGTGAGTCAGAATGGGTTACTGCAATGGACTGTTTTAGATCTCAGGACAGAGCTGAGAGCCCATCCCAAAAATTCGGCATAAAAAAAAAAAAAAATGAAAATGCACAAAACATATTAAGAAACCCCAACAAAGGCCTCTCTATAAAAATTGAAAATCGGCTAGTGCAGCTTATTTTTCTGCTTTTAAACAGGACCGCTGCCATTTTTGAAAATAAATAGAGCTGCAGCTCATTAATTAGATCCAAAAAGTAACGACTGTTTAGAATTTTCCACTTAGCTTAACTACAGTGAAAACCAGTATGTCCAATTTGTACACGCATTAGACTTAAGAGTGCAGACATGCCGCCGCCATCATTGACTGTGAATGTATAGGATGAAGCCATTATGGTCAGCATCAGATAAGCTGTGACAAGCTGACTCGAGGTGCCAAACTAGTGTTCTAACCTGGATGTAATTAGCTCTGATTTCCAACTGCCCTCTCTGAGCCAGAAAGGCAATGTCTTCTAATTAACTAGAGAACACTGACAGCCTGGTGCCACCTCCATTTGGTCCCCACTTGAAACAAGTGCCATGTCCTGAGGGTTCCTGTCAGACCTAGTGCTCTGTGAACGGTGTGACATGTCCCTTCATGTCTCCATTCATCCCGCTCGCTAGCTCTCTCTTCCTCTCTCTCTCTTTCCTGACAACTATTTTCTTCTAATCATGCTCAGGAAACCAGAATGTGTTTGGCTGAAGGGGGAAACAGTCTGCGCCTATTGTACATGCGTGTGTGTGTGTGTAATGAAGTGATGGAGACAGAGGAAGAGGTAGAGTGAGAGAGAGAGGAGGAATGACCAAGTGAGCAAATGAGCGTCAGAGAAAAGGAGGGAGAGATGTTCATAAGTCATCTTTTCTGTGTCGCCATACACTGTGCTTCATTATCTGCCTGGCCTGGAGAGTGATGTCTTCCTAAACCGGCACCGGAGCCAGAGCCAGCGGCCTGCCTCCACCGCATCCACACTTACTGCAGCGTGCACCATGAAACCACACAGACGCACACATATAGGTGGAGGCAATTCGAATCCTTAGAGCTTCATAATGAACGCAAACCAAGAAAGTTGCCATACAATATACATTTGATGATACACGATGAAACAAGGACAAAAAGCAGGGGGCTGTCACCTTTGAACTGGAGCTTACAAAAAGAAAATGCCAAGCATGTAGATGTCCATGAAACATAAACACAAAACTAATGAAATAAACAATTTCAAAATTCCATTAATTATAAAAAGGGTAATATGAGTTAATCCAGGACAAAGCTCAAAGAAAGATTGTTCAAGGTTTTTATGAAGCTAGAAGGGGAAAGAGATTACAGTGAGACTGACAGTGGTGTTTTGGGGCTCGTTTAAAGGGAAGTCTGGTATTAAAACAGCATTTACATAAAGTTTAGCCGCTGAGTGAATGCCTGTAAAGCTTTCAGAGCCTTTTTAGATTCCTGATCTGCTCCAGTTTAATAAATTCAGCTTGGAGAGAACTGACTCTTACTGAAGTAAGAGTTTTTAGCTGCATGTGCTCCACTGCTACGCTTCTAAAACGTGCACATTTCATAGATTTTACAACTTATCAGCCGTCACAAAACAATCAAAGTATTTCACTGACAAACTGTATATAAAGGATAGACTTCGCTATTGTTCTGTCACACTTATTTTGATGCCTAAAGCTGAGCATTTTGGCCATCGCCATCTTTGTTCTTTGAAACCTTGTGATAACTGAGGGATGGATCTGACTGAGAAACCGTGAGACTCTGCCAACTCATGCACTTGCAACCTGTGAAGTACAAGATCTAAAGCATACACTGATTTTTCTTTTTTTTGACTCGAAAGAGATCCATAATTTACAAAATAAAAATCACGTGATATCAAATAATACATTAAATGGATATTGTATTATATTAAGGTTGTTTTCCTAAAGACTTCTATACAGTCAGATTTCTTTTTGCATCCAGAAGCATCACCTACCAGCTACCTGCAACCACTAAACAGCTTTTATTGCTAAATGATATCTCTAATCAGAAAATCTCACAATAGAAAGTCAAAGCATTTAGGTATGTAGACATGGTCAAGCTGATCTGTTGCCGGTTCGAGCCCCGGCTTGGACAGTCTCGGTCGTTGTGTCCTTGGGCAAGACACTTCACCCGTTGCCTACTGGTGGTGGTCAGAGGGCCCGGTGGCGCCAGTGTCCGGCAGCCTCGCCTCTGTCAGTGCGCCCCAGGGTGGCTGTGGCTACAATGTAGCTTGCCATCACCAGTGTGTGAATGTGTGTGTGAATGGGTGGATGACTGGATATGTAAAGCGCTTTGGGGTCCTTAGGGACTAGTAAAGCGCTATATAAATACAGGCCATTTACCATTTACCATCTGCTGAAATTCACATTAAGCATTGGGAAATAAAGGCAAAAGCCAGCATAGCCCACAAAGCTGAGCAGGTCAGCCATAAGCCACAAAGCTGTCGTAGGGCCCTGGACAGCAACTGACAAGATTATCAGTGCCAGGCTAGCCTGTGATCTACTGGTGTTTTCATGAACTCTCTAGGGTTTACACAAAGTAATCATTTGGCTGTCCAGACAAAAACGACTAGCTGATAGCAGAGGTAAACAAGACAGGGAACAACACTGTCCAGAGCAAACAACGGGGGTGGTGGGGGGGGTGTCACCAAACTGAACAATGAAAGTTCTGATGAGTTTCAGTCTCTGCTGTAGCGTTCGGATGATAGAGTCAGAATTTGGACGCATGGATTCATTTGGTCTTGTATCAACAATTCAGGCTGCGGGTGGTGGGGTTATGTTGTGGAATTTCTTGGCACACTTCATACCCCTCTGGTAGGTTTGCATTTCCAGTAGGAATGCTGATGATGAGTTAATAGCTGAAAACAATTCATAACTGCAAGATCAGTAAAGCCCAAACTTTGCTGTTGGTTTGTTTTTTCTGTACTTTATTCCACTTTTAAGAAGTATTTTTGACCTGACGTTGGCCCATGTTTGCACAGGCTTTTTAAAAAGGATGCTTGCCATTGTTTGACCAATCAGCACTTAATATCAGGACCAATTGCCATTTCTTTGAAGGAGGAATTAAAAAACAATCTTAAAACTAAAGTCTAAGAACTTTTATACACATATAAGGGATGTACTTCCTCCAGTAGTTGTCAGAAGTTTGAATCCCCTTCAGCCTCAAAGCACCTGAGGTGCAAGTGGAACGTGAGCGAAGATCCAATATGGATACAAAGTATAAAATCTGACATTGAGCAGTAGTGCAGTCTGGTATCTCCTAGCTGCTTTTCAAATAAAACAAAAATCTTTAAGCCACTCAACCACAGTTTAGATGCTTTTGAATCCAACATGCTTTTTAAAAACCCTCCCATAAACCTTGGGCAGCCTGTAATTTTCTCCACTTTTGTAACGCAGAGCAAACTGACATTCCATTTTAAATTTAGCGGAAAGACTTTTGTCCTTCTCTGACAGCTGACTCCTGAAGTCCCCTCAATTACCCTTCACTAAACCTGGATTTACAGAAAGACATTTGTCACAAAACTGCAAAAACATCTTTCCAGAGCAAAAAGTATTTAGTGCGTTATGCTAAATCTCCGTGCCACGCCACAGGATCCATCTAGTAGTTTGAGGTGCATCATAACCAGCCTAATTGGACAGGTGTTTGCAAGCCATTATGATACTAAACCGTTGTGTCAGTAGAAGAGCCCAAAAACAGCACGATACCCCCAAAGACCTGCTGAAGGATTAATGCAGTGGTTTAGATGGGAGGGAAGGCTTTTACGTGTCAGAGTTGAGAGAAATTAAGATTGGGGAGAGAGAAACACAGAAAGAAAGAGATTAAAGAAGAGCAGCACTCACAGTGTGAGGTAAGCCACAGTCATCTCTTGTCAACCACCCCTGGTGGGAGTATGTACCCCACACAGAGAAACAGAGACAGACATTAGCACTCCACTCAACCTCAAATGCCTCTTATTTATGGAAAAAACACGCAATAAACAGCAGCAAACTAACACTTGCTCCTTTCTGTAATTGTACCCCATCAAATGTGTGATGCAAAATAACTCCTTTAAAGTAATTGCACATACACTAATATATTAACTCTAAAATTATATTAGAGTTGCAGTTGTGCAGGTTTCATCTGACAGCATAAAGTTTTTAATAACAATATAAAGCCTCAGTTGAGCAATAGACACATTGCCCTGTGTTTCATTAGAGCCTACAAGTCAGGCCTAAAATAATACCAGAGTCAACCTGAAAGGGTGAAAGGTCAACTAGAAGATCAATGTTCTTCCCAAGGGTTATAAGCTTATCAGAGTACACAAATACACACTGGCAAACACACACACACACACAAAAGGCTTTCTTCACCTGTTATTGGATGAGGCGCACAAGCCTGGGGTGAGGCACTCAATGAATAGATCCTTATTGATTCCAGCTAAACGGTATGTACTGCAGGGCCAATTCAACCTCTCGACAACTCACTCATGCTACATCTACCCTACGAGCAACTAACCCCTACCGTGAACACACAAACACCAGAGCTGCGATCTTTAGTGCACCGCGCGCACGTACACACGGCGCAAACTCTCTCCCCACCACTCCAAGCTCTCTCCTAAATGACCTCGTGAAGTAGGGTGAGGCTCTTCACACATCTACCAACAGTGGTGGAAACTGAGCAAAATATCCCCTCATTGATCGCTTGACAGCACCCAAAGGTCAACAAGGCAGCGTTCGCAGCAGGCTGAATGGCCCCCCATCAGATCCTGTTTGCAACCGATGAGATGGTGAGAAACTCTGTGTATTTGAATGAGATTAGCTAAAAGCTGGTGAGCAGTTTTCAAGCATTGGAGAGAGGTTTTTCCCTTTTGTTCCATTTTTTCCTGACTCGTGCCTGGTTTGTTTGTAAAAGTGTTTGTGTTTTTCGCCACAAACGAGTTCTAGTAACTGACAGATTTTCCTGTAACAGGATGATTTCGACTAAATTATAGCATAATATGTATTCACAACTAATTCGATTTATGTGCTAAGCCATGACCCTGTTTTTTTTATTATCATTCAAAATTTGTTTTATCTAGATGATATATTACCAGCTATGAAATAAACTATTTAACTAAATATATTATTGAATATTATTATTACTGTTTGAATTAAGGATATTAGAAAACCAGAGCAGCTTGATTTGCTAAAAATGAGAGCGCTAGGTCTTGGGTGCATGAACCCCAAGTTCCTGCTACTGTTTGGGTTCCTAAAACAACAGCAACACAGCATGCAAGAAAATTTATTTATTATAATTAATTTCATTCTTACCTAAATACATCTGCAATCTCGTGATGCTGCCATCACAATGACACTTGGACAACAAAGGGGAGGCAGAGCAACGCGACGTAATCTCACAGCACCCCGAATCTGCAGTCAGACAAAAAGTGTGTCACAAAATAATGCATTTCGAGATCAAAAAACGAAATGTTACTTCTATTAACACGAAGGTTGGAAGAAGGGGAAGACTAATGAGCTTCTATAATCCAAAATACAATAAATAAACATCAGAAGAGAGAAAAGAGAGCAGTGTTAGTAGTGTTACACCTACTTCAAATCAATTGACTGAAAAGGAAGATTCAAAGTACTATTTTTCCAGTTTTGAGATGTCTGTTCTCAGCATAAGACAATGTTTTCCACCAGAACACCACTAACTCATTTTGTATTGCCTCGTCTGAATGAACCTTCCCCCTGATTGTTTCAATCTTCTCACTAGTGCACATTTGACTTTCCGCTTGGCTCGAAAACAATAAAACACATGCTGGTTAAAGCAAATTTCAAGGTCAGTAAATTACCAAAATGTCAGAGTGCAGTCTACGCTGCCACCAACAAAATAGACCCCTTAAATATTCTGACGTATTGCTAAATTTCTTCCTTGTACTTCTTGATGCCTTCTGCCATGTCAAACCTGGTCTGTCTGCACGCATTTTGGAGGTGCGCTCATCCATCACTGATAACAAATGTTTAAAAAAATAATCATCTTAATCCCAGGGAGGGATTAAAGACTCTTCTATTCACACACTAACTTATTTTGTGTGTTTGCATGTAAATGAAGGCAAATATGAGCCATAACTGGTTTTTAGAGCATTATCTTATCATAAGTTTTTGCATTAATATCCTCTTAATTTCATAATAAGTAATGTTTATATCTGTACATGCCATGCACGTTGCTTTTATTCAGGTTTTGGCGTTTAAATATTTTACAACTGATTCACATTTTTTTAAGTATTTAGAATTCATGATGTTTTTAAATTCTTTGTGTGCGTGTCTATGTGTGGTTGTGTGTGTGACTATATGCTGGGATATCAGGGCATTCTGTGTTTTCATGTTATGTGTGCCACTAGGGTAATTAGGAATAGGAAGGAAAGAGTGATCAAAGTGAGCACTTTCCACCCTCCGTTTCAGTTCTGATAGGAGTGTGTGCCTGCATGCATGTGTGTCTACATATGTGTGCATGCTTGTGTGATGTACACTATGAGGCTTTGATGCTGTAAGCTCTGCCGGTTAATGTACTACGGATAAAAATACTACACCATGTAATCTGGCATTTATCCCTAGAGAGCAGAAGCCCAAAATATGACACATGTCAAGAGGAAGGAAAGGGGAGAAGAACGAGTGCAAGCAGGGGGAGAAGTGGAGGAATAAAGGAGGTAAGAGACCAAGAGCCTGTGTTTCGTCTTCTACCCTGAGATGATTTAAAGGCTGACATTTATAAGACATGCACAAACTCTTCTCAGTAATTATTTGAAATTAATTCAGGACTATGAGAGAATAGAGACAACAAAGATGTACAGATTCCTCAAATACAGATGTGCATACTTGGTGCACTATAGGACAGCACTAAGGGGTTTAAACATTTCTTTGTCTTTGGGCCAAACTAGGAACAAATTTGGGTATAATGCTTCATCCAAAACCTCAATTTACTTTAACACTTAGTTTTGGGGAACATAGCGCGCGTGCGCAATTGCACACAATAGTCTCTGCGCACAAAAAATCTGTGTTGCGCACAAAAATATATATATATACGAAATTTGTATATACTGAGCTAATCAACGTCGTTGACAGGCTATGACAAATTCAAATTTATGTGTTCAGGGCCCGAATAGCCTGGGGGAAGAAGTTCCTCCTCATTGCCTCTGTTTTGGCCTTAAGGGAGCGGAAGCACTTCCCAGACCTCAACAGTGAGAAGAGTCCATTGTCGGGATGGGAGAGGTCCATCATAATCTTCCTAGCTTTGGTCTTACACCGCTTGGTGTAGATGGACAGCAGGTCAGGGAGCTCTAATTGAATGATGCGTTCGGCTGAGCGCACCACTCTTTGCAGATCTCGTCTGTCCTGCTTGGTGCTGTTCCCAAACCAGGTGCAGATGTTTCCCGTCAGGACGCTCTCGATGGTGCAGGAGTAAAAGTTCTTGAGCACCCTCAGTGGCAGATGGAAGTCTAAGTCTTCTGAGAAAGAAGAGACGCTGACGGGCTTTCTTGACCAGGGTGTTGATGTGACAGCGATGTGGACACCCAGGTATCGGAAACTGTCCACTCTCTCCACTGGCGTGCCACTGATGATGAGGGGCTTGTAATTCCTTGTCTGCTTTAGTGAAGTCCACGATCAGCTCTTTGGTCTTGCTGATGTTTAGGAGGAGGTTATTCTCCTGGCAGTTCTCCAGCGTCCTTATGTGCCAACACCGGTGTTTTAGCTAGCAAAGCGGCGTGGCTGATGTGGAGTAAAGCCACGTTAATGACAACGTGAACAACCATTGGAGATGTGAGCAGGACAGACGGAACAATTGACGGAAAACGTGTGGACTTTATACCAGTTTTTAAATTGTGTTGATAGGCCGCGTAAAACCAGAGTTATGATAAAAATAATTTGTAATGTTTGGTTTTCTTCCTGGATACTATCATTGTTTATATTTACTGCGGGAAGAAACGGTAAAAACTGCGTTTTATAAGAAAAACGATCGAAACACTCTCCGCTTTTGAGCAAAAACAAAACCAAAAAAACCCCACCCTTTCCTATTGGTCGAAAAATGTACCATGTCGACCAATCAAAACATGGCACTTAGTTGTTAAGAAACGGGAGGAAGTTTTAGGAGTGATGGCAGTGTTTTGAGATGTGAGAGATTTGAGACATTTAGCGCAAGTCTTGTGTAGTTAGTGTAGTCAATAGTTTTGTTGTGTGTGTCAGAACAATGCGGCGACTGCTGAATGTTACAGGTGTTACAGGAGTGATACATCTCCTGTTGTCAGGCCTGCAGGTATCAGGCTGTTGTTCTCCTTTATCTCATAGTGGACAGAAATAATTTTTTGGAGTGGCACAAATTATTTGTGTGGCATCAGATTTGATGCAGAACAGCTGATTGTTCTGTAAATAGTTTGAAATGTTTGTTTAAAAAAAAACGCCATGGCTGCATTTTTAGGTTAAACAGCTGCAAAAGAACTTTGTTGTTTGCAAAACTCAGTAACTTTTTTGGAGAACTATATAATTAATTGCCCAACATCGGTCATTATTTACTATATTTTGTAGACAGAGAGTTGCAGGACTCTCTCCCAGACCACAGACTCATAGTCAT
Organism: Maylandia zebra; assembly: GCF_041146795.1. Classification (NCBI taxonomy): domain Eukaryota; kingdom Metazoa; phylum Chordata; class Actinopteri; order Cichliformes; family Cichlidae; genus Maylandia; species Maylandia zebra. The sequence continues at coordinate 16,776,808 of NC_135175.1, read as the reverse complement.
AATACAAGTCAGAGCTTTATAATAAATAAATAAATAAATAAATAAATAAAGTTGTGTTTTCAAAATTGGAGTTCAAGTTATTTTTACTTCCAATAGTGTTAACATACTACACAGGTCATGAATAAGATTTTTTTTTAATTTTCATTGTAAGTGGGCTAAAGCAGTTAATTAAAAGTAGTCTAACATAAATGTAAATGCTGTAATTTGATTATTTTAATAAACCATGTGACTTGGATGGACTTGAGCAGTCCGCACTGACAGTGAAGAATCCACTAAACACCAGGAAACCTTTCACAGCGAGCCATGCTGCAGGGTTTTCTCACACACAAAAAAGCGGCTATTAGCCCGTTCGTTTAAGGCACAGCCCAGCTATTCTGCTAGAAATATATTCAAGACTAAACCCTCTGGAAAATTCATCATTATATTTGTACTTAATAGCAAATACAAGACACGTAAGAGTAGCTTATATATAAGTCAAAAATAGCAAGGCAACAATCTAGCTAACCATGAGTCGCATGGAGTTTACATAGAGCACAGCAAAAAGCAGGCACAGGTCCTTCCTTACCTTACATGTAATTTACTTTGGTTTTTCATTGCAGCAGGATGTTCTTTTTAGCCAATCAAGTCTAAAGGTAAAAAGTAGCTAATGACACTACCTAACATAACATCACTGGAACCTTTTATTTTCCAAAACATGTCATTCATAATGAAAGCAGCTAGCAACGTGAAGCAATGACCTCTTGAAAGCCTTTAACCTTGCAGGAAGTAAAAGAAGGGGGGGCATACAAAACGCAAAAAGTTTCAAAATTAATACAAAACTAATCACAGACACTCACTTTTCCGATATTAGAATATCCTGTGATCAATAAAGTAGTCTGATTCTGATTTTGATTAAATGTCCAGGTCAATCTCCAGAGTTAAGAAGAAAGAGTGGATTGACATATTTTGGGAAAATATTATTGGCAGTTTCAAGAATTAGAAGGAGAATAAAGTCGATATCATTTCTGATAACAAGCTAAAATACAAACCATTGGATTACTATATATCTCTAAGTTAACGTATGCCCTGTTTGTGCCTGTTTGAAACTCATCAGCATTTAGGGTGGTGTCTTCTTCTTCTTCTATCTGTTCACTTTAGGGATCACCCATCCTAGCATCCTCCTCTGTCACACCAATCATCCTTCACTACATCCACAAGCCTTCTCTGTGGTTTTCATCTTTTCCTCCTTCTTGTTTTTGTCCAGAGCATCTACTATCTCTTCTCTGCACATCTTCAAATCATATTGTCTCTCTTGTGCCCCAGAATTATTTTTGGTTGAAGGAGGTTGTATGAAAAGTTGCCTGGTTTTCATACAAATGTAACAGTAGTTCTCTTAACAAGAAAGAAAATTAGCACATTTAAATAAACCATTTTATTTATTTCATACAAAAATAGACTTATTTTTAAAAAGAATTTTAGCAATCTTATTTGTTACTGCTTTTTTCTTTTCCTTTTATAAAGGCTGCTGCAACCATTCAATTTCCATCACACTCATTGAGATTCTCATTGAGCAGGGCAGAATAGGCAGGACTATGTTTCCAAATGGTGGCAGGCAAATAAATGAGTTTGGAGGTCTATCTTACCTAAGATGGAGGGGACAAGCCTTAATGAAGAGGGAAATGAGCGAACAAGTGTGTCAGCGAGTGAGACAGCTGTTTGAGGCAGCAAGTGTGTGCCTGAGCAAACAAGGGAGGGAGCGAGAGAGCCTCCACAGCGCTACCAATCAGGGATGGGAGAAGCAGATAGTTACAGGTAGGTGTGAAAACCATACGTCAATGGGCCCTAATTGAGCGCTTCTCCTTCATTCTGCACTTGCTACTGACACATCGCCCCTGGGCCTATTGGGAGAACACCAGCTTTCTGTCACATAGAAAACGGGAGCGACGGATGATACGAGGAGTAGAGGATGGTGCTTGTCATTTTTCCTTCTCTAGATCCTCACACCCGGCCCCCGTGACTCACTGTAAGGCAGATGTTTCTCTAACTTTTAAAGAAAAGAAGTTCCCAACTCAGCTTTCTCTTAAACACTGCAAATGGCTGTAATATAAATGTTCGTGGTAGAGTGGCACACTTGTGACAAAGAGCGACTGGTCAGAAGTATGCCACCTGAAAACCCAAGTCCCAGAGCGCACTGGGCAGTACTGCATTAAAAGATCATTTTCAGATAGAGAGCATTTTTTGTACAAGCCACATGTTCATAATAGAGCCCTAAATATCGAACTCAGGGACATCCCTTACTAATCTGAATGAAAATGAAAGTATTGTAGTAATAGCTGTCACCTTATTTATGCACTAATTCACCTTTGCCAAGCATTTGTCAAGGATTTCTTTGTCGTCACAGGTTAGACCACTAGTGGAGAAAAAATCCTCTTTGAACTGTAATTTGGTTACACAACCATAGCATAAGAGTTCACAGTTTTTGGGGTGATCACAGGTTTGCAGGGGCAATCTGTTCAATAAATTTATCAATATTTGGTGCAACTGTATTGATATTTAATTCGATAGTAAAGATTTCTGCATTTTACCCACCAAAAATTCATTGGTGCTGTGAGTCCTGTTGCATCTAGTTAGCAAAATAAAAATTAAAATGAAATGTGACTGTCTTCTTTGAATTCTTTAATCTAGTGGAAGCCTAGTCAGTAAAATTTTTGACAAAAATTGAAACATTTCCTAATCAGTCATGCCGGGATCTAGTTTCCTAAAATTCTTTCAAACCTAGGTTGCCTAAAACAAGCAGCTAGTAACAATATAAAAAGAAAATGAGTGAATAAAGCGTGATTTGTTCACATTGTGTTAAAAACTATTACATTACAATTTATTTACATAAAATAATATAATTTTGACAAAGGTACATAATTTCACAGTAAAAATAAAGGCTTGGTTTTCGAAATTTTTCTTGTTGATTGGTTATTGCTCTACTGGGGGACCATTTATATGCTTTATGGCCAATTACAGATTACTGTGATACAAATAAATAAATAAGCTTGACAGCTTGAGCCATTTCTTTTCTGCTTCCCATCACAACTTCAGAGGAAATGCCCTTTTTCCCTGCCTCTCCTGCAGGGGTCGCTGTTAACCCATGTTAAATGCAAATTAACTGATAGTTTGTTTTTTTTTAAAGCAAAAAACATTAAAAGCATTAGCCATTAAAAAAACAAGCAATCCAAACTAAATTATTGTTACTTTTAGTGTTTTTTTTTCTTTGTTTTTTTTCTTTTGCCTCTCAAAATGTAGAATTGACAACCTTCTCTGCCTCCATGGACCACCCCACATTGATGCTTATATAGTATTTTTAATTGAGATTTAAACTAGACGAATTATATATATTTAAGAACATGAAAATTCAAATTAAGGGGAAAAAGTACTGTGTGGTGTGTTCCCAATTTTCTGTAGTTGTAGATTGTAAGTAGAAATGAAGTGGAAGGAGGTTCAAACTTTGGTTTGGCTGGGAGGTAAGGTTGATTTAAACCACAGAATTCAGCAGATTATTATCAGGAAAATGTTAAGGGGAAATGGGGAAATTAAAATTGGTAGCTGGCAAGTCTAAACTGTGTTTTAGACACGATAATGAGCTTTGATAAGTACCTGGGATTATTTTTTTTAAATTATAGCATATTAATGGATTGCTTTCATTTCAAATTCAAATAATTTCTATACGTTTCCATAAATTTTCAACTCTGGAGTAAAGGCTGTGGAATGCAAATGCTGAAAACATCCAAAAAACTGATTTTTATCAGGCCATTTTGGCAATCAGAAGCAGGTGGAGTGCAGAGTAAGGTTGAAGAGGTGTGTTCAGATACACACTCACGCACCCACACACACACACACACACACACACATAAAGCGCTTTGTTCCCTCGGGTAGACCATGGAGCCGTCAAAACCACTCTGATTTTGAATTAGCTCTGATTGGCTGTCATTGCAGTATGCCCCACACAGCTGAGACCACTCAAAACCACACACACACAAACACACACTTTTGTGGTTTGGGCATCATGTTTCACTAAACTGCTGAGTTCTCTAGGCTGTAACTAGGGCTGTTTTAAGAGCTGTGGTTGAGTATAAATGTGCGTGTGTGTGTGTGTGTGTGTGTGTGTGTGTGTGTGTGTGTGTGTGTGTGACTGCAGAGAATCTGTGTATGCAGTGTATTCAAATTTTCTGATAGTGGGGGTGTACGTGGACATGTTGTTATGCCTCTTGAGCTCTGGATATTCTGTGAGGTGCTACACTAGGACATTTCAGGCTGCAACATTTTAAAAAAAAAGTTATATATGTATCTGTATATTTGCTAATATGCCACAACATACATATTTTTATTCTGTTCTCAGAAACATTTGGCTCAGTCCTGTCCATGTTGCAAGCATTTTAGCATCCAATTGGTTTGGTTTGACCTGTATGAAAATTTAGTGAGAAAGTCCCTGTAGTGTTGCAAATGAACAATGGATGAATGTGTTATTTTACTTATATGGTGCTAAAGAACAATTGTTTGGCACCACCTTAACATTCAAACCAAAAAATTCCAGAGTATTTCTCTTAAAAAATATAACCAAATATTTAATTAAGAGATTATGCAGGTTTGCATAAATGCCTCTCTGACACCACAAGTATGCATGCTAAGTAAAATTCGGGTCCAAAACAAGCAGGTCCTCCCACTTCCAAAGGGATGCCTCGGTGCCAGAAAAAAGACTTGTGTGGTTAAATTCACAGGGGTTCACTAGTTTGCTAGCTCAGTGTGAGTTGGCTGTAAATCCAACATGCCCACTTGTCTGAATATAAAATCAAAATGTGTCTCAGTAAGCATCGTTCTTATTCTGAAACTGGAGTCGGTGGGAGCAGCAAAAATGACCAGCCAGTGGGAAGTATTCGAAAAAAAAAAGAAGATATTAAGACCAAAGCGGGGTTCCATCTATAAATGCCTCAGGATCAGGTTTCTCTGTGAACAACAGCCCATTTATCCAAAAGTGTGGTTAAAAACAGAGCTGCACAAGAAAAAGAAAAATGCAGTAGCATGCACACATTTCTGTTTGGTTGTATGTACTTGTATTTACTTTGTAGTTTCAATTCATTTATATTTTTCTATTAATGAAAAGAAACTGATATCATTGAAATTAGGTCTGAAGAATGGTTTAAGGCTGGAGTGTGTCAATTTATCACTATCTGAAATGAAACATGACTGGCACAGGATAATGTTCCTAATGGGCTTATTCCTTATTGGTGGTACATTAGTACCATCTAGTGGTAATATACATAACTGCACATACTTTTTGCACTATTGTTTTCATACACACAAAAAGAAAAAAAATGAATAGTTGAACTCTGAAGTCTGAGCCTGCTTCAATATTCATCTGTAGTGCAAGGAAACTGTCTGCACCAGTGATATCACAACTGCATAAAACTTAACACTTGCAGTTTTTCAAAGAGATAAGAAAGATTAAATCCACAGCCAGGTAAATATACACTTATAGGACACTGGGAATTTTTTTTAAGTGAGTCCTTTGTTTAATTCCCTGCTGTTTAGGTGAGTCTCCTCATTCTCACTGTCTAACAAAAGGCATTTAAAGCGACTTTGACTGAATATGAGAGCTCAAGTTCAGCTGAAGCTTCAACAAAACGTTTTTTTTTTATGACTGGAATCATTGTAAATATATAATATAGAGTATAAAGGCACATCCACTAAGTCCTGGGAAAATTGAATAGTGAGGGAACATCAGTTACCAGTAAGCACCAATAAGAGTTGGTAGTTAAATATCTGCTATTCACATTTAAAGTACTTTTGAAAAAAACAAAACAAAACAAAACTATGTTACAAGCAGTTTAAGCCTGCAATAAAAAAGAAGCAAATAAATCAAAAAAGCATATAAATAAGTGAATCAGTTTTGTGGTGTGTGCAAAGGAGTATGAATTCCTTGCAGTGGGCAAGAGAGGGAGACTACCAAAATAAAAGAGTCCTCTTTTAAGAGTTAGCATTAGAATTGTTGTTGGTTGAATCCATAGACAATAACACTTAACACTAATAACAACAACAATAACACTACTAATTTGTACTGTAAAATTGGAAATTTTAGATGCGGTTCTATAGAGACTGACTCCCTTTTGGAGCTCCATCAACTGCTACCATAGAGGAACATCGGTGTTCTTTTTTTTTTTTTTTTTTTTTTTTAAACAGTTCTTGAGGTTGCCCCTGGAGACACATGGAGAAGGGTGATCACACCAAGCAGTGCCTCATTTTGCATTAGAAAAAGACAGATATTTCCATGGGGCAACACTTGCATTTAAATGAACGTGGTTAAACCCTTGTTGCGCTGTGTGGCCCAGCACATCATGCTAAATATATGATTTCTAGCCAGAAATCATAAGCCAGCAGAGCATTAACAATTTAGATGAGCCTGAGGCATGCATTCAATTCACAACTAAGGACTTTATTAAAACAAAAAATAATATGTCAATGAAAACACAAGTAAAATATTAAAAACAACAATAATAGCCACATAGTTTATGGTTTGAAAGTCTTATAGAATGGCATCTGTACATGAGAGCCACTAGAGGTCACTGTTTACAACGTTTTTAATCGAGTTTAGTTGAACTTGGTTTAACTGAAATGAAAGCAGTCATTAAAGCAAATGCTTGCTCTTGCCCCGGAAAAAAAAATTATCAGGAACATTTATTGACAATAAATCATCCGAACCACTGTTGCTTCATTGATGGTTGTGTGTTGTGTTAGCTGCCACAAACATATTAAACTCTGATCTCTGTGCTGTTAACCTCTGAGCACTGCAGAGTGCAGCACAGTGTAGGGTGAAAAAATTGAAAAGAACAAAAAGGAAAGAAAAAATGTCATTGTGCTTTGTTTAGATTTTTTCAGTCTTACTCAATTTCATAGCTGCAAGTTAATGATAATAAGCTATCTACTATAGTCAAAAGGTCTTGGGAACACAGACCATTAGTGCTGTCGAGAATACACTTTTGGCAATTGGGTAATTAAATTCAGCACAATATGGTTAGCTATTCTGAGACATTTAAATTTTCCACCCTTATTTCTGAAGTTCCTGACAAGATTTTATTTCCCTGCCAAGACAAAAGCTGAGTCAGAGGCATGTGATTACTGCCAGGATATTGAGTTGAAGTAAGATGACCAGTACTGGATATGATCTACACTCCTCTCTGTTGCTGTCTTTGTAATTACTGTATGTCATTACCTTTTCATCTTCTCTCCCTCTCAATTTTTGCTTTGTTTGTGGTTTTTCTATGCTCTTACTTTCTCCCTTTCATTCAGCATAACTGGTGGAGGCAGTTGGCTGGCCGCCCTTACTGTGGTTCTGCTGGAGGTTTCTTATTGTTCAAAGGGAGGTTCCCCCCCCCCCCCCACCCCCCTCTTCCCACAGAAGCAAAATGCTTGCTATATCATCAGGTTTCAATCTATGACATTTAAAGTTCTTTTACTTATGATGATAAAGTGCCCTGATATGTTGTTGTGAATTGGCACTATATAAATAAAATGTAACTGAACTGAACTGGGGGGGGGAAATGAAAATACGGTTTAGTTGGATGATCATTTATTGTAGCTATTTAATTTGTCCACAAAATAATCTGCATTGTCAATTAAAATTGGTGTTTGCCTTTAAAAAATAGGAAAATCCACAGTGGAACACTTCAGTTCTAAGTCAATGCAGAAAGTCAGCAAGGAAATGCATTTAGGCATTTGGAAATGGTTATGATCAAGATAAAGATAAAATCAAGAATCAAAGAAACAAATCAAAGGGGAAGAAAGTGACGTAAGTGACTTAGGTGACAGAGAATGTCCAGACTGCTTCACGCTGATAGTGCAACAGTAACTCAAATAGCAACCAAGATATGCAGAAGAGCGTCTCTGAATGCACAACACATCAAACCTTGAAATCAGATGGACAACAGCAGAAGAAGACCGCATCTGGTGCCACTCCTGTTGGGCAAAATTAGGAAGATGAGGCCACAATTCACAAAGGCTCACCAATTTTTACTTATTTATTTTTTGTGATTTCTTTGACTACTCGGTTAGGTTCAGGATAACTTTTCACACCTCATATAGTAGGAAATGAAATACATAAATTACGTGTACTGTTTACGTTTATTGCATAAAGGTTTGTCAAAAATCACAAACAACAAAACTGGGCGAAAATATTGGAGGTTTTTGCCCATATCTGTCCATATCTGAAAATGTTGTTTAGTTGTATTAAAACAATCAACTGATTAAAAAAAGAACCCTGCAAATACATTGTTTGCAACTGACCAATTAAATCGACCAGTAGGCCTACATGTTGGTGTTAAAGTATTAATTTGTTCATGGTGTTGACAAACTGATATTTTCTTTTTCGTCTTTTGGATCATTTTTGTGGAGCCCTCTGGTCGCCTTGCAGCTCCTATTTGTTTTTGCCACTGGCCTTTTGGTATTTGAATGCCTTTGTCGTGCAAACATTCGCTTTTGTCAAACAAAATCAGCCCATCTACGTTGTCTTCTCACTATTCACGGTTAAAATTGAAACAAAATGCTATAGACAAGCGATCATCAAGAATCAGAGTTCAAAGCCATTTTTTCAAGAAGCACAAGATATGAAAAACAACGACTTTTAATTAAAGAAAATCTTTTTATATTGAAGCTGCAACAGGAACAAAAACGAAGTTTAAAAAGTCAAAATAAGGAGGTTAGCAGTCTATGCCCCGCCCTCCTGCAGCGTTCCTACAGTAAAGTAACGGTAATCTAATTACCGTTTTTGCGATAGTAATCCCTTACTTTACTCGATACTTTTAAAAAAGTAATCAGATTACAGTAACGCGTTACTGCCCATCTCTGTTCACAGGATTGGAAAAAGTCACTTTAACAGGTTAAAGATGTGCCACCACATCTGCATTGATAGTTTTTATACTACTTTTGTCACGATCTGGTTGTAGGGACTCAAGCGCAGACTGGTTAGATGTCTCCAAAATACAGTTTATTTACGGCTCCAGTGCACAATATATATACAGTGAAGGGAATCCAAAACTCCAGGGAATCACAGGGTAGCTCTCTCACACTCGCTCACGTCTTCTTCCCCACGCTCACACGGCAGGGAGGTCGCAGGTCCGGGGGGGGGAAGGTCTGAAGCAGAAGAGAAGGGAAGTCACAAACAAATCACGAAGCACAAGTCCACAGGAGCTGTGAGAACACTAACATCAGTAATACAATCATCCAGCGACGAGAGGATCTGTGTTCCAGCCTCAAATAGTGCTCCTGGTGATGACAGGTGATTGTTGTCAGGTGTGTGGGCCAAGGGCGGGAGCCCACAGTGAGCTCCGCCCAGGGAGAGAGGGAGAGAACTGAAACAGCAAATGTAGCCTTGTGGGGCCGACCGGGCAGGCACGGAGACCATGACAACTTTACACTGTTTATCAGTTTTGTTTTTGTTTTTTTAAAGATGTGGCTGCTCAGCGTTTCCACTCATAGGCTAGATCTTCTAAGCCCTAAAAACTCACTCCAGATGAGGCGCAAGAGTCCACTTCCCTCTCAGACCACTTCAATAACAATATGCTGAAAGGTTATAACCGATTCTTTGATGATGCCAGCTCCAGCTTCAACTGCTGAACTAGAACTGATTGCTAATTGTGCTATTATTGTGAATCAAGTATCTGATTTCACTCTGTGAAGCAAAAATTTTTCCCAAAGGTCTGTGGGCTTGTTTAAGACGTGGCAGTTTCAAATCAGCTGACCAGAGAATGCCTACTGCAATGGAGGTCTGCTCACATTTCAAAACAGTGCCTGTCTTTCCACTCAGCTGATTTTGAACTGGATTGAAACGTATTCCTCCAGTCTTTCAATGTTACCCTTCAATATACTGCCAGTGAGTGGGGTCACGGGGAGAGCATTCAGTTCATTTAACAAGTCCGGGCTCTGTTTTTATTCCATAACCTAGGAGGTTAACTCTGTGAACAAGCTCTGTGAGACAAACAGAAACATGTAACATATGTCCTGTGTGTAACAGTAATGCATTAAACTTAAAATGTAGAAGGAATACTTCCAAAAGCTTACATTAAAGATGCGAAAGTTTGGCCATTTCTGTTCTGCATTTGGTAAAAGGAATGCAGAAAAAGAAAGCAACCAAATATCTTCAAAGATATTTGGGGGTTAGGGGGGTGGTGGGTTGGTTTGTTTTATTTATTTATTTATTTGTTTTTTTGGTGGTACAACTTGAGATTGAGCAACAATCACAGATCCTGATTCATTCTGATAGTAAGAAAGGGCAGTAAAACTCTCAGGCTTTTATCTTTAATAGTTTTTGACATGTTCATGTTCGATTATGGCGGTAGATTTCACTGTGCCAAAAAGCTGCCTGGAAGTGGGTGGATGGACCATTTCACACACACACAAAAACCATCTTTGAAATTATTTGATATATGAAAATGGTCGAGTAGAAGTCGAGTAGAATGCTTGTGGTGATTTGAGATGGAAGGACGGAGCTGTGTTCTTGAGACAATCATCGGATCAGTTCAACACCGTGGCATTTCATCCGTTTGTGTTTTAATATTAGTCAGTTGGAATATTTTTATGCTTTCAGATGAGCATGGCCTCTGTTCACTATTTAAGTTGGTCCCATGACTTAAACACTGACTTCTTCTTTTTTGGGCAAGCTTTATTTACTGATGTCAGTAAGTCTAAGTGTAATTATACAGTAGCTGGACTTTGTTCATGTTATCATTCAGAAAACAGGGAGCTGTGTGTACTAACAACGTCATTAAACGCTGGTTTATGCTTTGCTGATAAAATCACAATCCTAAACATACATAACCTGCCAACAGTTCCAATATTACTTTGCTAAAGAGGACCCATCATTCATCTGTAAAGAGTTCCTGCTGCAAACAATATGAGACAGTGTTCCATGACTATTGTCACCAATTACATGGAAACAGTTTCTTAATTTCTGATCATCTAGAGCATTGGATACTTATCAGCGACAATCCAGAGGATTACAGAAATTACCACATGTAGACAGATCTCAAACTTAAACACTATTATTCAAACCAGGAGAGGGCACACTTTAACAACTTTTCAGAGATTTCTTTTCCCCCAATATCACTATATCCGTATTTTCAAACAGAACTTACTTTTTTAATTAAACCTTTCCCATAATAATCACTAATTCTTGTCACTACATTACTTTGTTGGCCATCTGAAATTGCTTGGAGGTAAGATATACATTAAAGAAAGTGATGTTAGGAAAATGTACTAGTGCTCTCTTACTGAATTACTCAGAAAGCCAGGAAGTAATCTACTTTCACATTACAAACAAATTAGGTATGAAACAGTCAACAGAGTCTTGTACACTGGAGAAATTAGTCAAAAGATGTCATGTTTAATTAATAACCACAGGTGCGAGGCCTATCCTGATAAGGTGACGTGAACAAGGAAGTCGTACAGCAAAAATAAAAACCGGTTGGGTTGGTCTTTGTTTGAAATACCTTTGACTTGCAAACATACAGATATGCTGGCAACTGAGCTGTAACAAGGGAAATTAGAGCCGCTGAGTATACTCAAGATAAAAGATGGCAGGAAACTTCAAAAGATTATTTAATTTTCTAGTACTTTTTTCTTTTGTTAGTGTCGCATGTTTTGTGCTGGTTTTATTCTACTCCAGAAGAAGCTTTGTGGTTATTGTTTCTGAAAAACATATTTTGACACTGGGAAACAAAACATTTTCAGGGATGGTAAAGGAGCAAGTCGCGAAGCTGTTGGAGAGGAGGATCAAAGCCTCAAACAAAAGCAGTGAGATGGCACCGACACCATCTGCTGTCAGCTTAACTTTGGGCCCCTGCCCTGAAAACCCCCCAGATCTCATAGGTCCACTCCTCGTTGAGTTTGATTTCGGAAGGACTTGGGAACATGTGAGAAAGGAAGTCAGTCCTTTGCTTCAAAAAGGAGGAAGGTTCAAGCCAAAAGACTGTGTTGCAAAGCAGAAGGTAGGTGAATGACTTGAGAAGAAGAGAGGAAAGAAAGAAACCAGCAACTGATAGCAACTTGCATTTAAGGGGACAAGTTTCCTTAAATTTACTATTTATGTAAGGATTTATTTATTTGTTTGTGTATTTATTTTTACATGTTTTTGGCACTCTTTTTTCATAGTTTATTTTCAATACTTAAACAGGTGTAAATGATCAAATAAAACCTGATTTTACCCAACCAAAAGAGAAATTAGAGGTAATATATAGAGATAAAATGGTATCATATATATCATATAATGATTAACTCACTCACAGATTTCTTTATTTGGCTTCATTCGATTCAGTATCATTTGAAATAAACTCGGAAAAAACGTCATGCTTTTTTAAGCTTTTAAAGATAACACGTGACATACATGCTAATATTAAACATCGTCACATTTAAATAATGAGGTCTGTCATTGTATGAGCACAATTATCATGAGCTAAAAGCACAAGCTTCAGAAAGCTACAAACATTCCAATTCAGACAATTCTTTCTACAGTTGGATCCCAGTGACACTAATATGGTCATTTCAAGCAAACACACCTGTGGTTTGCTCCCAGCCAAAAGAAAGCAGTCTTGAAGGGAAGGCAAACAGAGCTAGAGAGAGGATGAACTGTCACCTGGTATGAGATAATACTGAATCATGCAAAGCTACCCTAGAATCAATCAAATAAAATTATTGGTGAATCACGGGCTAATTTTTCAAATGTTAAAGTAAAAGTTATTGTCATGTCTTTAGGTGGCAATCATCATCCCATTCCGGAATCGGCACGAGCATTTGAAGCACTGGCTTTATTACTTGCATCCTATACTGAAGCGACAGCTTGTGGACTACGGAGTCTATGTCATCAACCAAGATGGAGAGGGAGTCTTCAATCGGGCTAAACTGATGAATGCAGGATATGTCGAAGCGCTCAAGGAATATGATTATGACTGCTTCCTCTTCTCTGACGTAGATCTGGTTCCCCTAAATGACCGTAACCTCTACAGATGTTTTGACAATCCACGACACTTGGCTATAGGCATGGACAAATTTAATTTCGACTTACCCTATAAGACCTTCTTTGGTGGGGTCGCTTCATTGTACAAACATCAGTACTTGAAAATTAATGGGTTCCCAAACACCTACTGGGGTTGGGGTGGTGAGGACGATGATATCTACAAACGAATAGTCTTACATGGAATGCAGGTTTCTCGACCTGACTTACTGACGGGCAGGTACAGGATGATCAAACATCAAAGAGACGCGCACAATGACCCAAATCCAAAGAATCCTGATAAACTGTTTCAAACACATTGGACCATGAATGCGGATGGCATCAATTCCCTCAAATACACAGTGAAGAACATTGAGAAGGATATCTTGTACACTTTTATCACTGTAGATATCGGCTCTCCTGAATGATCTGCCTGAATGCAATTTAACTCTCTTGCGTGGCGAGTGATTCATTGGTGTTTTGATCTCAGAACTGAACGAGTGACTTATGCTCTTAAAATCTCTGTGAATCCAATTTGCCCTAAAATAAATAAATAAATAATTAATTTAGGTATCCACTCCAACAAAAGGAAAATGTTGAAATTCTGAATATTCAAGCAACTCATTTTTTTCATTTTTTTTTTTGCTGCACTGGGACAAACAGGGAAATTCCAGTGCTTGTTTCTACTTTATTTTTTTTGAACTCTGCAAAGTATAAGCAATTATAAGTGATGATTTCATCTGTTTTGCAAACAGCAAATAACAAGAAGTATAATGTCTTCTGGCTGGGTTTGATCAGCTGTTAAGTAACCTACCAGTTTAGATTAGATTAGATGAAACTTTATTAATCCCTCGGGTGGGATCCTCTGGGAAATTTAGTTACCAGTAGCACAGCACCAACAGAAGTTGCATGTTACAGATACAATAAGGGGAATGAGAGTAAGGATATAAGCATAAATATACCATATATATACATATACATATATTTTAAAAAGTGTGTTATAACTGTGCGCTATATCTAAGAGGTAGAAAGTAAAGTAACTAAAGGAAGGTGAAAAAAAGGTTTAAATTTAATGCTTAAGAACCTACCAACGAGCATGATAAATGGGACACTATTGTATATTAGATATTCTTAGAGAAGATAAGAACATTAAAACTGCTGTCTCAGATGAATGAATGAATGGCTTCATTTTTAAGCCTCAGGAGTTGCCATTTGGCACCAACAGAGGCAGCCACGGCCACTGTGTCTGCTCAATGTTTGTGCTAATAGTGTCTATTTAGAGCATTTGGATTTCAATTACTTCACAAGTGAGACTGTATACTATGGAGTTTATTTTCATCATAAAATGAAATGACAGATGGTAAAGTCAGAATTTCAATTCATAAACAACATAAAAGCATGGATCCATTTGACCTTGTGTCAACTTTTCAGGCAGCTAGTGGTGGTGCAATGGTGTGGGATATTTTCTTAGCACACTTAGAGACAAGAAAAACTTCGGCAATATTTTTTACATATTTTTTCTCTAATATTTTTATCGGGGAAAACAATTATCATTTAATCACAATAGCCTACCTGAGTGTTATAGCTGAGCACGTTCCTCCCATTTCCCAGAAAGATAGCACACCATGTCACACAGTTCAGATTCTGTCTAACCAGTTTTTTGAGCATGATAATGCATTTTCTGTACTCACATTCCTCGACAAGCACTAATTCAACAGAGCACCTTTGGCATGTGGTTGAACAGAAGATCTCCATCATTACTGTATAGCTGACAAATTTACTGCAACAATGTGTTGGCTAAGGTCATTATGGATCAAAACCTCTGAATGTTGCCAGCTCTTTATTGAATTTATCCAACCAGTATTAAGGAACTTCTGAACGCAAAAGGGAAACCAACCTGGTTCTACAGCGAACAAATGGGCTGCTGCCAGTGCTTGCAGTGCAGCGGACCTTCAATTGACCCATCAGCCCAAAAGTGCACCAGCCTGGTATGTCAGATTACCAGTCCACTCCTGTTCACATGGACTTGAACTTCACATGTTCACATAAACTTGAGTGACATCCCATTTGTCTTACAGCTATAACAGCTTCAATTCTTCTGGGAAGGTTTTCCACAGGTTTAGACATGTGCTTATGGGAATTTTTGACCATTCTTCCAGAAGCACATTTGTGAGGTCAGACACTGATGTTGGATGAGAAGGTCAGGCTAAGGGTCACTGATTCATCCCAAAGGTGTTCTACGTGGCTGAAGTCAGGACTTTGTGCAGGCCAGTCAAGTTCTTCCACAAAAAACTCATCCATGTCTTTATGCACCTTGCTTTGTGCACTGGTGCAGTGATGCTGGAACAGGAAGGGGCCATCCCCAAACTGTTATTACAAATTTGGGAGCATGAAATTGTCCAAAATGTCTTGGTATACTGAAGCATCAAGTGTTCCGTTCACTGGAATAAAGGAACCGAAACCCACACTATTACCATCCCTCCACCAAACTTGACTCTTGGCCGACAAGTACCAGTGTCCTGGCAACTGCAACACCCAGACTCATCCTTAAGATTGCCAGGTGGAGAAGCATGATTCGTCACTCCAGAGAACACGTCTTCACTGCTCTAGAGTCCAGTGACGACATGCTTTACATCATTGCTAAGGCTCAGATGCGGCTGCTTTCTATGCACTGTTGTTGAGCTAATCTGAAGGCCACATGAAGTTTGGTCAGTAGTGACTGACTCTGCAGAAAGTTGGCGACCACACTTTGTGCCTCAGCATCTGCTAACCCCACTATTTTACATGCCCTACTACTTCATGGCTGAGTTGCTGTCGTTCCCAATCACTTCAGTTTTGTTATATTATCACTAACTGTTGACTGTCGAATATTTATTAGTGAGGAAATTTCACGACTAGACTTGTTGTACAGTCTAGTCGTGAAGCCTATCACAGAACTACACTGGAATTCACTGAACTTTTGAGAGCGACCCATCCTCTTAGAGATGTTTGTAGAAGCAGTCTATGTGTCTAGGTGATTTTATACACCTGCTCTTCACAAAATACCAATAATGCTTAAGTACAGCTATACATGTCTAGGTGTCTGTGAAGGTTCTCAGTCATCCAGGTCATCGTAGTCAAAGGAGCTTGCAAAGAAAAGCGTCTGGACTTAACTTAAAGAAGTCCAGACGCTTTTCTTTGCAAGCTCCTTTAACTATACATGTCTAGATACATCTATGGATTCACTACGTTAGACTGATTATTTTAATGTGGTCATCATATTGTATATTATATTATATATTATATTAATGCTTTTAGGGAAATTTATTTTGAGAATTGAGTTAGTATAAGATGGTAATCTCAGGAAAGTTTTAGCACAAACTCAGTTTAGTATAATTTTTAATTCAATATTGAGTAAAAATTTCAAATCTTTGTACTTTGTATTGCTGTGTCTGACCTTACATTTTAATATTCTCAATATTTATCTTGTGATTGATAATTAAATTTTGAATCATTTTGCTTCATGCCTGACACGGTCATATTCAGTTTGCAAGTTAATCACATTTTCCGTTTTATCATTTCAAAGCAGAATTTATCACTCTAGACGAGCACATGCTGTTTTTAGAAAGAACTTACTGGTGTCATAACCATGTGATGCTTAACATTGTTTGGTATCCAGGACTGTCTGGCGTCCTGAGGAATAAACTAGACTTACACATTCTGAAGGTTACAGCTGTACTAGCGTCATACTGTACTGGATCTTCTCGTCTTTACGGTGTACCAAACAGATGTGCCCATTTCAAGGGTCAAAATCTTTGCGCTTCATGAATTCTTAATAAAAGGAAGATTGCACAATTTTTCCCTGAGATGAACTGTAGTGTCACTCAAAAGGCAGACTGAAAAGTGAAGAGGGACAGAGGACAAAATGACACTAACACCTGTGAAGAGGCGAAAAATAGTAGTGAGAGGAGGCTTCACATGGGATGCAAAGTTGAAATCCAGTGATGCAAAGATGTGTTGTGTGCTGAAGGTCACACACATTCAAATGTATTGCATTTCCATTTTTCTAAAGGCTTCACTTGGTGTTTTATTGTCTTTGTATGCATTTTTTACTGCAGCACTTCAACTCCAATCACATCTTTCACACACTGTGTCAGCACCCACCCCCCAAACAGACTCCCATCCTCCTTCCTGCCCAGCCCCCTCTTTTTATTGGTTGACCTAGTGGAGTTACTATGGGAACAACTGTGGAGAGGCTGCCATGCAGAATGTGGGGTACAGCTTTTGAATGGTGCTCTGTCGTACACACATGCACTCACACACATTTATCAAGGCCAGGAAAGCCTACCTACCATCAAGATGTTGTGTTTTTGTAAATACTAGTGGCCTTCATTTTTCTCTGTCTGTGCTAGAATTTCTTTTCTTTACCACCAGATAGGTAGTGTAGTCTTTCTTTTTCATTTTTTTTTGTTATATTCAACTGGTAGTACTTTTACTTACAGTACTATGACAGCAGTAAATGCTTATTTGTTATTTACTACAGCCCGTGCTAGAATATTTTGCCTACAATCAAACTGTAGGTCTAAATCTATTAGAGCAAAACTACTGGTCATCCACTACCAGACCTTAAAGCAGATGGGCTACGAAAGACCAAAGCCACACCGGGTGCCACTCATATATGGAAAGAATTTTAGAGCTCATCAAAACTGGACAGTAGAAAATTAGGGGAAAAATTGCTGAATCATGATTTCTGCTGCAACATTTGGATGGTAGGGTCAGAATCTAGTGTAAACAAACTGAAAGCAGGGATCCATCCTACCTTGTATCAACAGTTCAGGGTGCTGGTGGTGTTGTCTGAGATATTTTTATTGCACATTTTTATTGCATATTGGCTCCTAAGAACCAGCTGATTGTCGTTTGAATGGCACAGCTTGTTGCTGACCATGTCTACTTTTTGTGATCACAGTGTACCCGTCATGTGATGGCTTCTTCCAGTTGGATAAGACACCATATCACGAAGCTCAAATCATCTCAAACTGGCTTCTTGAACAAGACAATGAGTTCATTGTACTCAAATGTCCGCCACAGTTACCAGAGCTCAATCCAATAGAGCACCTTTGGGATGTGGTGGAACAGGAGACTGGCATGGACTACTAGCAAGCTGTACCTAATGAAGTGGCCAGTGACAAGTGGATACTTGTGGCTGGTGATCATCAGAAGTTATACCAGCTAAATAAAAGCTTCATTTAAGAGCACTGAAGCTCTTCAAACCCATTCACATACTCACAATAAATCTTATTCTGCCACTTATTCTTTGCTTTTCACCATGAGTCCTTCCCTTGTTCTCTTCCTCACTGGTTTGAATAAGAACCCCATTGTTCATCAGAAACTCAGTGCTCTCTGTTGCACTCTTTAACCAGATTTATGGCCGAAAACAAATAAGCACAAACATGGCTCACACTGAGAACAACTGTCCACATCGAGCAGCCAAACAGCAGATTACTGATGAGATCAGCTGACACAGATATATACAAACACACACACACACACACACATGCAACATTACGCACCATTCTTACTGTCAGCATCCCTGGCTTTGATGTGGTGGGCTGGTACAAGTGAGTGTTATGGTCTTACGTAAGGTTTTTACATAAACCTCGGAGTGTAGAGAGCTGGATAAAGAGGGAGGGGGAATTGCTGCACCATTACAAAGGGGATTCGCACTGCACCAAATCCTCCTCCTACTTCACATGGATAAACCACAACATATAAGCTTTTTCTAGCAACATGAGCCATTCTTGAAAAAATGCAACTATACTTTTCATCTATTCAGGACACACACGGGTCTCATATCCACATGCATCAGTTGTCTCTCTTTGTCATCACCGTGCCTGTCTGTCTCCTTTCTTTCCCCAACAGAGACCAACAGTAGCTAGGGACGCATCTGTCGGGCTTTCATGTCAGCAATCAATAGGATTTATTGATAACCTGTAATCCCCGACCCAGAATGACCTCTCCCTAAGTGCCGGACCACAACAATATCCAAAAACTAAAGCTACATTCTACTCAATGCATCACCTTTTCTCACTCAGGCTGATCCTTAGGGATTTAAGACAGCAGGACATGAGGGGTGGGATGAGAGAAGTGGAATTCAACCTCCATTTTATTTTTTCTCCAAACACAAAAAGGACATAACTCCTATGATGGTGTAAACGTGCTTACAAAGAGTCAGGGGCTCATCTATCAGCGCAAATACAGTTTTCTTTATTAAAAATGTAATGAGGTTTTCACAATATAAACAGATAGAAACATAAAGGAGGGGGGGAAATCTGCTTTTCATCAGAGCAAATGATCACATAAAGGCCCAGAAAAAAAAGAGAAGTGTGTGCCTGCAAAAAATACATTGAGCTGAGTCTGGTGTTGGTGAGCCCATGATGGAAACATGGTGACCTCAGGAGTAAGAGTGTGTCCCAGTGGAACAGTTGTATCATGCCATGTCATACCTGGATGAAGCTAAGAAACAGTGACATGTTGGATAGAGTGATGTCCTGTATTTAAACAAAACCTGGTGGACATTGATTGCATAATGACCTGTCATCTTTCAGTTCTACAGAATCTGACTGTTAAAGGAATCCAAGTAAAATCTTGCCAACCAATAACATCAACCAAAAAAATACTTTACTTAAAAAACAAATCTTTTTCTCAATCAGCAATGAATAAAGGAAGCTAAAGGTCTAAAGCTAAAGAAAGGGAAAATGTGAACCGACATGATCACTTGCTGCTTCCCAGGTGACCTCTAGGGCGCCCTTTTATTTGGCTAGGAGAGTTCCTACTGCAGTCTCAGAATCAGGTTACTCCATGGTTGCCTACACTACACCATAGGGAGGCTGAAAAGATATCTGAACCCGGAGCAGTGTCATGGATCAATCATTAGACTCTAAATGAGATGAGATGGCTTAAAGAACGAGAATGACACTCAAGTGTCACTGATAGCTTCTGTGGGAATGATTACATTAAACTTGGCATATCCTATGAAAATTCTATGGAAATCCCTATAAGGGACCAACCTGCTCCCTTTTAACTGATTGCACTGAATCACTAACAAAGGCCTTCTAGGACTGCAACACACCTTCTTATTTCTAAAACAAGCGGCGTTTTGCAATGTAAGCCACAGGGGACTTAGAAAAGAGTCAAATCCAGTTTGTCTTGCCCCCACAAAAGAGGGACAAAGAGGATAGTAGAACACAGAAAACTATGTCCTCACAAATATCCATTACAATGTCAAGCTACATTCACATTCACTCGCAGCTGTGGTGGCTCGTGAAATTAGGCTATACATTGTTTTTTGTTTTGTTTTGTTTTGTTTTATTCATAGCCAGGAGAAGAAGGGGCGAGGTCGATCATTTAGCATTAGTTCCCAAATTTTGCTATGTATAATATCCTAGTTCTCTAAACTGGCACTTGTCATCCATCCACATTAGCCTATACAGTATGCTAACAGAGAGTAACAGAAAGAAGACAAGGCAGAGTGTTAGAAAGCTGGTGCTGTCACAGTTAAGGATCCGTGCAGTATGATTGCGGAAAGGGAAAGTCTATAAAAACAGTACGAAATCCAGTGAAGAACAAAGTACTAGCTAGAAAAAATGTGTTTGTGCATGTGTTCGTAGAGAAGAAAGTTATCCAGTGTAGCTACAAATACAGTGCCAAAGGTTGAGCAGTGCACATGTGTCAGATCCTTCAGCATTAGATGACGTTCCCTGACCTTTGTGCCTTGATATGTGGCACTACATGCAGAGAGCGAGAAGAAATGTGTATGTGTGTGTGTGTATGATTCTGCATGTGCGTGTGTTCGCAGACAACGAAGCCTTAGTGCAAGGGATCCCTCCAGGTTGATGTATTGCGATAGTTTTGCAGGTTTCCATTGGTATTTAAACATTTGTAAATCCCAGAGATTAAAATTCTGTGAATGTACTTCCAGTGAAGCAGCCGGGTGTGAGTGAGATCCAAGTACAAAGGCTGAAGCCAAAGTTAGTCCAAATGGATTTTAAAAAAAGAAATCCGCTAATCGATCTTAAAAAGTATGAGATGCAGTGTGACCTTCTGCAGGATAGCTTTGTAGCTGCAAAGTAGATAATAAAAGCAGTTCAGAGTTCATGTATAGTTTTAAAACCAGTGTGCGATCAGCAAAAGACCATGTTAAAAAAAAAACATTTACAGCAACCAAAGGAAAAATGGAGGAAAACTGTTGGGACTTTTCCAAACTATGACAAAATCAAAAAACTTTGGCTCTAAAATCAGAGAATTAGGAGGTACGTATTACAGATTAGATAATAATAATAATAACAATAATAATAATAATAATAATAATAATAATGTTGATTAGATTAGGTCCTTACTATCAGATTGAGTTAAACAAATTGTGGAAATCTAAAAGAAAAACATAAAAGAAAAAAAGGTGCTCTGCTTTTGTTTTCTGTCAAAGTGGTGGTTGTATAGTTAACAGATTGTCAACAGTCAACCCCCAAAGGTTTAAGGAGGGTTGCAAAATGTTAACCTAGCTTTTTCAAGTTTCCTAGTGACTTTCTCAGGTGAACAAAGCACTTACTCTAATGTAGCTGTTCGTGAGCCAACACGCCTAAGGAATGAGAGATTTAAAGATTTGAGAGGAATTCCTAGGCCATTGACTGTACAGCTCAACATTTTTCTTTGTCTGGGGAAACATTTGGCTCTACGTAAGCTGCAGTGTAGCAATGTGCACTCCAGTCCAGCGGAAAATCACCCATGTGACAGAAGCTACTTCTTGTGGGCAGTCCCTCTGGCTGTGCCGCCAGATTTGTTTCCAGAACGACGAACTGGCACCTTGGATACTGGGATTCTGGTGCGAGCCGGAGGAGGCGGTTGCGTCTTTGGTGGAGTTGATTCAGCCTCTAGGACGGACGACAGGGCTGACTGGCTTGCAGAGTGAGGGGGTGTGGTTGGTTTGGTGCTTACCGGGATCTTGGATTCTCGAGGAAGGCTGGCGCTGCCTTTCATTGATCGGAAGGAGCAAGAGGAGGAGGAGGAAGGCAGAGTTGCTTGGGAGATGGGGCTCGTTTTGTGTTCAGTGGACGGAGAGGGCGAGCTGTTTGGATCTTCATCTCCCTCCTGATCCTCTGCTTCTTCTTCAGGATCATTGTAGAGGTCATACAGGTGGTCTCCAGAGCAACTGTCACGTGATAGGGCCATATTCTGGTTATGCTGCAGCCCACTTTCGTCAGGTGTTGCTGTAGGTGTTGCTGACGGTGTGTCCCAGTAGCCCTCGTCACTAAGCGGCTCTTTTTCACCTGGCGATGTAGGGTGACGACCATGTGCGTGAGGGAGAGGGGGTTTAGCTGCCCGGCTTCCCGCTCCACCAACTACTGGAATCTTACTGAGTCCCAGCGCCTTCACCTGTGGTACCTTTCTATCTGAACTCCTGGAAGCTGAGGGAAGGTAGCTGCTAGCAGGGTTGGTGCGAGGGGGATAAGTAGAAGTAGGGGTAGAGGAGGAAGGTTGATGCGATCGGGGCAATGCAGGGGAGTTGTCTCCTGTGGAAGGCAACATGTGCCAGAGTCCCTGCATGTCTGCATCGTCCACTCCTTCTGGACTTGCCATTTCTTCCCCTCCACCCATGTAGGCCACCACACCACTCCCGGGTGGGTGCTGTTGTGGTTGAGGTCGTGCCCTGGTCCGGGCAGGGAGGGAGGCAGGTGCAGAGTTTGGGGAGACAGAGAACATGGGCTGGGGCATCTGAGAAGATAAAGGGGGTTTAGATGGGGAGATGCTACTGGTGATACCAACAACTCTCCCAATACCCACTCCCACGCTACCTCCTCCTCCCCCACTGCTACTGCTGCTGGTACCACTGCCCCCATTACCCACTGGGCCCTCTTCATCGGCATCAGCAATAATGTCACCACAGCCTGTGAGAGAATCAAAGCTCTTGAGGGACGTGACGTCAGTGAAGAGGAGGGAGCAGAGTCGGTCCACAGAGGGCTCTGATGGTGGGTCACCAGTGCTGCAGCGATCCAAAGGGGGTGTAGCAAGGGAGGGGGTGAGACTGGAAATTGAGGCTTTGGCTTTTTGGATGGGTGGTCGCAGTGGTGAGTCAGTGGGCGTGTAGGGAAAGGGAGAGTCTGGCTCACCAGATGGCCCTGGCATGGCAACACAGTGTGGAGGTGTCATGGTAACGCTCGTGGTGGGAGTCTCTAGTGCTTGGAGGTTAGGTCCTGCTTCTGCATCCTCACAGTCTGCTTGGTGGTTATGGGGAGGTGGTTCAAGGGTTAGAGTAATGTCCTTTACCTTTTCAGCATCAGCAGCATCTCCATCCTTGTCCTTCTTCGCCTCCGCCTCTTCTCCATCGCCCTCATTTGTTTTGTCTTTACGTCTCCATCGCATGCTGCTGAAAAACCCTTTCAGGCCCCTTCCTCTTCTGACAAGTCCTGCTCCTCCGTTTTCACTCGACCTAAAACTCCCGCGTCGGAGAAGAGAGAAGAAACTTAGCGATTTGCTCAGAGACCTCACCGGCCCCACCTCCAGGCCTGCAAGTCCCTCCCCTCTCTGTCCATCAGCGTCGTTATTAGAGCTTATTAGTCCATCGTGGGTTTTGCTCCTCACAAGTTCCGCCGATGCCCCTGAGCTGTTTCCATTCAAAGAATTTCCATTGTCAGAATTCCCGTTGTTTCCGCTGTTTGTAGCCCCTTTGTTCCTGAAGGAAAAGAAGCTGGCCATTCCAGATCCAGTGCGCCGCTTCCCAAAGAGTTTGAAGGCAGCTTTGTTGATCTTCCCTGTAGGCTGAGGGTCACACTGAGGGGCCACAGGAGGCTCCACACACTCTGAGTGCACCTCCATTATCTAGTACTCTATTGCTCCCACTCTATCGTCTCCCTCGAGCTCTTTAGCTACCTTTTTATCCTCTCTCTTTCTGGCGCACATACATTCACCCTCTCTCTCTCTCTCTCTCCCTCCACCCTGCTGTCTGGTGCTCTTTCACTCCCACTCTGACTTGCTTTAACGCCTGCCTGCTGGTTTTCTCTGTCTGCCTCCCTCCCTCTTTCTCTTTCTCTCTCTCTCTAGCTCTCTCTCACACAGCCGCACACACAAACACACATGCTGCTCCTCACTGTATCCATGGCAACTGGGTGGGCTAAGCAGCTTTCGTCAACGTTGGCGGGGCGCCAGCGTCTCTCCTCCACTCCCTCCCCCAACCCCCTTTCCTCTTCTCTGCTTCCACCTTGCCTGTCACCGATGCACTGGTTGGTCTTTCCTTTTAATTATTGAGTATTTCCGAAGCCCAAAATTCACCCCATCCATCAGTGTGTGTGTGCACCGTGTGTGCGTGTGTCCACGTCTCTGTGTTTGTACAAACCCATTCCAGGGTAGCAATGAAGCAATACGCACCCACTGATCTGCTGATGCATTATAAAGGATTAGACATGAGTTCAATATGTTTATGAGGGTTTCCTTAATGGCAGCTCGGTTGAATAGCCAATTATTAGGACAGATCACAGGCTAATCTTTATACAGACTGTTTGTAGGACATGGACCACAGATGTGGGAAAACTGACAATGATGCTGCCCACTAAAAACAGAACTTTTGCATGTGTGGACATTAATTTCTGGGTATATCTTTCCTGTTAGGTAAGTCAGAGCTTTGGGTAAACAGTAGCTTTACATTGTAAATTGATCAGAATTAGCCTTCTTCCTTCACCCAGGCTTATTAGACTGGCTAAATTGGAGTGTGAGGGTGAAAAAGTTCAAAGTAAACGAAACTAAGCATATCACAAGTGCGATTTAGTGGACTCAAAAACAAGACCTGCTGATCAACAGTATGAGCGGGCTTAGACCAGGATATGGATTTAGAAATGTCAGTGCAGTCAGGCTTTTGTTATTTCAAGGGACACGGAGGTCTTAACCTCCCAGTCACAACCAATTTCTCATCCACAACTTAAATGACTTACAAGTGACTCTGCAAAAAGATTTAGGCCCCTCACAACTTACAAGTAGACAAACATACAAACACAAATAGCACAGCCTTCAATAGAGTTTGAGACACACACATATAAGCCATATGGCCTTGAGGCCTCTTCCATATGGACACACAGGGCCAGGTGTCTGAGCCCTGTGATGCCACATATAACTGTCATCACGTCATCCTCAGTTTCCTTGTGTTTGTGGTTTTGTGTCACCAATTATGCAGCCCACAGTACACTCTTTCTTTTCACATTAGTTATAGTTTTAGAGCATACCTTGGCAACCAGCAGAGTTTCTGCAGGCATGTAGAACAATTAACTGTTCACCAACTAGAAGGAAACCTTGTGGCAGCGGATCAACTTGCTGACTTTTGTTCATTGTTGTCGTGTCTTTACAAAGTGCACAAGTGTTCCAGTTTTATTATCAAAATGCATTTGTGCTAATAAGTAAAATTGTGAATGAATTAGGGTATTATACATTAAAATTAAAAAAAAATTATAATAATAAAGAGTGAAATCATTTTTATTCCACATCTCAGTTTGTTTGTTTGATTTTGGAGAATGGCAACCAGTTTGTATATCTGAACAAATTACATAATCACCATTTACCGTAGATCCACCCAGTTCTCCTTTTTTCTGAGTGCAATCCACTGGGGGTGCTCCCAACCCCCCATGAATCTCCCTGTTATCCCGACCCACTTACAAACCTTCCTTCCCTTCCCTCCCCTTCTCCTTTTCTCTCCTCCTCCTCCACAGTGACTGTGAGCACAGGCTCTCCTCTTCCATCCCACTGCTATCAAACAATGTCTGCATTCATGAGCCCAATACACACAACCACAAATCTAGAGACATGCTCCCACCCACACAAACACTTTTTGAGGGCTTCCCCAGAGTGAAGCGTCGAAGCATATCATCCCTATGCTCCCCCCCCCACCAATAAGAAAGATAATATGTCCCCAACAGTCAGTCAGCCAGCCTGTCTACTTGCCAGTCAGTCACCCACTATGCATGCTTTCAGGTACATCAGATGTTCAAGCAGAATGCCCTACAGCAGTGCTAGCAGGTCAGCTGGCTGCTGCGTGGACTTGAAGCTGAGTCTAAGCAGCAGATGGCAGGTGGATTGATGAGTGGAGACTGATGAGGGAGCTCAGTTATCGCATGATGAGACAAAGGATTTTGCTTAGCTCTTAGAGTGGCAGTGTACATTATTACAGTGCTTTAAACATCAGTAAATTATTGAAGCAAATGCACACATTACGACAATGCTACTATATTCCACAATGGAGACCATTAGACCATATCGGGCTTATCGAGCAGTTTGTATAACTGCATTTAAATGGAGGACATAGGAAAGCAATACACACCCTCACACTCACATATATATATATATGAGGCCATTTGTAAAAGCATGGGGCTTGTATGTAAGTGTAAAAGAACTTTTGTCCAGAGGCTTTTGTGGATATTGAACTGGTTTGGTTAGTTTGGTGCTTGGATAATGCAACATGTGCTCTCCTTGCAACCTAATTATTCTTTTCAGTCCACTTGTACTGGCTAAGGCAGATTCACACATGCAATACAAGAAGCCCACACCCTATTATCCCTCCTACTCCGTGCCCCCACCCTCTCTAAAAAGGGCTCCCATTTCAGCCCCCTGAGCGAAGCTCAGCATTAAGTGGGACAGTTGGAGGACATTTTCTCTCTCTCATGTCTCTCACTGTTTTGTCTGTTAATATGGTTCCTCTTTTACGTCAGTGTGCTTCCACTTCACAGTGCCCACAAGTAGCAGCTGAATGTCTTTTTTTTCATTCCTCTGTGAGGAAAGAGCCTCAGGACTCAAATACTTTTTTTTTAAAAGGCCTAATTTGTCTTGCTAAGAAAAGAAAAACAGACTGTGTGTTGTTATGTGAAACTTGCATTGTGTGTACACCCTTTACCAGGCAGAAGTTGTGAAAAAGATGTAAATCATTTCAAGGAAATGCATATCTGTCAACAAAGTAAAAGGGTGCTTTAAATTTTGTAAAGAGTTTCGGTGTCTTCACATCAGGGTATAAATAACCTAATTAATTAGAGCGTGTATCCTTATTATCCATCTTGAACTGTCTGATAGTGTCACAGTCATGTGTCACAGTCATGACATCATCTTCATTCAGTCCACGTCAGTCTTTTTAAATCGGTCACATATTAAGACTTTTAATCTTGGTATGTGACCAATATAAAAAGAATGCAAAAGGTCATTACATTAAAACACATTATGCTATTTTAGGCTCCTGCTTTAACACCTTTATTATTTTAGAAAGTCATCTATGGGATTCCTGCTTCAGTTTCACATATAGGAGAAAAAGAAACCAGAATATCCCCACAGAGTGTCTGAACTTTGCCTCACTTGAATAATAATAATAAG
This sequence comes from Maylandia zebra, assembly GCF_041146795.1. Classification (NCBI taxonomy): domain Eukaryota; kingdom Metazoa; phylum Chordata; class Actinopteri; order Cichliformes; family Cichlidae; genus Maylandia; species Maylandia zebra. The sequence continues at coordinate 16,749,435 of NC_135175.1, read as the reverse complement.
TCACGTATCTTATCAGTAATCTCACAAGAGTTTTATTATCTGCGGATCATAGAGGACACCAACAAAGAAGTAGCTCTGATGTGGTCATGACTGTAGGTTCACATAACAAACCACAATAGTTTTAGCTGTCAGTCAGACGTAGTACATATCAGTAACTACGGGAATCTTTTCAAATGTGAGAACAATACAATCAGCAATCTACCCATTTTCCTTTCAAGTACCACATCTGTGAAAACAGCACAACAGGATCCAAGCAAGAGGTTTAACAAAGACTAGTAACACACACAAGACACAGGTGTGGCTGATCATACATCAGTGGTTAGCTCCTGGCACAGGCACACATACACACCACATGGTCTTTATCATCATTATTAGGGGTTCTATCGGTTAGATTGTGTCAGCACAGGGGGTCTTCCAGCTCTGGATTAAACTAAGCTGTGTGTCTGTGTGTGTGCATACACACATGTTCCTGTTTATGTGTTAATGAAAATTAAACCCCCAAGGATTACTGCTTGTGCTCTTTTGTTACTTTGGTAATCAACAGGGAGCAGTACTAAATGTTATTAAGCTGCCTAAACCCAGAGTGCTCAGACACTTTTACACTCAAAACACTGCAAAACCAAAGTGTTTCTGAAAACTTGTCTTTATCACACAGAAAAAGCAACCCAAAGTATATAAAAGTTATACATGTTCCCTGCAATGCAGTAATTATCAATTTTTCTGAATATGTCAGGGTCAAAATGTTTGTACATTAATTACTTTTTTGAGGCAAGTTATTCGACTGTTTGGAGTAAAAATGTTCCTTTTTTTCATTTAGACTCATTTATTCTGGACTTCTAGTTGCTGTGGCTTGCTGAGATGACAGATCTGGAGGGGATTTTCATTACCGTTATAATTTATGCTCCTACTTTCAGAGGCTGAGGCTAAAGCCTGGTTATACCTCTGGCCACCACATACAACCAGTAGCAACTTTGCACAAACTCATAGAAATGGAGTTGCATCATATAAATGCTAAATGAATTGATTCTTATGCTCCTAGGACCTGGTGTCCACATCACATTTTGGGTTGTCTGGACCAAAATACTAATTTTTGCTCTACAAGGGCCTGATTACCACTTATGAGGACATTATACTGCCTGTTCTATCGAAATTTAAAATGAATGCCCTCTTATGAGGACCTCATTTTTCTCATAAACAAAAATCAGATAAAAGAAAAAAATCTGTTAATTCTTTGTTTTTACATTCATCAGGTCCCAATCAGCCCAATTAGCAAAGAGAAATTAAAAATGCATGCCATGAAGGAGTTTGGGTCTTAGGAGGTTAAATACTACATACCACTATCCAACTTTATCTTAACACTCAAATACCACATTCCCTTATTTCATTCAGTTTGACCTGAAATAAAACTTACCAGAAACGACTGTCTAGAGCAGGGATGTCAAACTCTTTTTACATCGCAGGCTACATACAGCTTATTTTGATCTTTTGTTGGCTGCACCAGTGAAACTGCCCTTCCTGCCAGTGTGCAAATGTAATCCCAGAGATATCTTACGTATAAAAAAATAACCTCTATTTCACCAGAAAGCAATCTATCAGTGCAAAAGAAAACTACAGAAATCTATAACTTAATTACTTCAGTGTAGCCATGTGGGAAATCTTTATCAATCAGAAAAGCTTTAAAAATTGTGAAAATACAATTAAAAGTCCAAAATTTCTGTTCCCTTTCACATTTTCCAAAGTCATCTAGGCCAGATTGAAGTCTTTGCTGGGCCGATTCTGTCCCCCGGGGCCTTATGTTTGACACCCCTGGTCTGGAGTGTACTTCTACACTCTACAAATTATGACAAAAACATGATAAACATGATAAAAATGATTAAAAATGAAATGTAAAAACTTTCTGGGAGACATCAGTATCTGTCCAACCCCCATGTAAATAACACTGTCCGGCTAAGAGCTGTGTGGCACCACCACAGCCCACTGTAAAACATGCCTATTTCAAATGCATTCATCAAAATAATTATACAGAAATGTACAGTGGCTATATTGGAAAACTGAAAAAGGCCATAGAAGCTGTGTCATATGACAGAGAATGGCTGTAACAAATTACACAAGGGCATAAATAGCCAAGTGCTGTAGTCGATTTACAAATGCCGTTGATATATTCTGGGCTGCCACTGCCTTGTTCGAAACACTGCACTTGTGTGTCAGCCTGATACATAAAAATAGATTCATGTCCTAACAGTAATACAATCATCAGAGATTTTAGTCACATGTTATATACAGGGCAATGGCGCAAACCAATTTTCCACACAGACCAAAAAACAAAAAATGCACATACAACATGCATACACGTGCGCTCATGTGTATAGCATATGCTCTGCCGATATGTAGACTATTTGGCCCTGATTGTAAGTACAGCATTTCCTCCTTGTCCAGTAAAGTGTTCTACCAGAATGGCGTGCAATAAGCTACTCATCTGAATGATTCAGAGCCCTGGGAGAGCCCTCGGCAGCTTGTCTCTGGAAGACACTTCTCAATGTTTAATTTAAGGTAATATGCACAAGTAGGCTACAGGAAGACCATTCTAACACGAGAGAGAGAAAACTTAGAGCTGATTGTGGATTAACATGATTTACTGTTTATCCACATTCAAAAAAGGGACTGAGTCATATAAAAGCTCTGACGCTCTAATGCAGTGGGGGTTTTTTGTTGTTGTTGCACTTTTTACTTGTTTAAACCATAAACAAGGTCCTTCTTTTACACATTCAAGTCATCAGTGGCGATTCATGGAAAACACCTTTAAGGTCTTTTTGAATAATCAGTTAGAAAATGTGAGCAAAAATTATGAACACAAGAAAAGAGAGAATTAAAGTAGAAGATTAAGTCCCCTTTGTTTTTAGCTATCTTCATATAGAGGCACTTTACACATCAGTTATTGTGCCCTTTCTTCTTTCAGTTCATATATTATGGAGCTTTAGAGTAAAGTGGCACAGTGGGTTTACACATCACATCACGTTGCACTGCCAGCCTCTCTCTATTCCAAGTTGTTACAGCTGAATAATGACTTTATTTGCTCATAGACACTGATTTGTCTAAGGGCCAGTGCTCACTTTGTCTAATTGGCTTCTGAAAGTAAACACAGAGCTCAATTTATTGCTACATTTAGTCCCACGGCATCGGAGGGCTGTGGACTGAGTGGCGTTTAAGAAGGAACAAGTTCACTGCAAAAGCTACTAGTCTGAATTCCATAAAGAATTTAGACTAGTAGCTTTTGCTGGATGTAACACAGCAGGATGAAAAGAGCTTGCAGGGCAGACAAATACACACATGAACTCTGTGTAACTTCATTTAAACCAAGTTTTACATCTTGCTCTTGTGCAGCAAACTGATTGGGTTGGGCATTTGCTTGTATGCTAAATCTAATCCAAGATCAAATCCTTTCTGAGCTCCAATAATGATTATTCAGGAACTAATATAGAATATGTTCTTGAAAAAAAAAAATTGTAATGACTCATGGCAAAACAAGCTGAGCCTAAAAAAATTGTGCTGAATTGCCACAACTCCAGTGAATCTAACCCAAAACAAATCAAAGTCGAACAACATCCAGCCTCAAGGACATTTTTTCTGATGAATAAATAAATAATTCCACATCATTTTATTTAGATTCATCACAGAAACTAAACTTGCCAGATGCAGGAAGTTCTTTTTACTTATGAGAACTGCTATGTCATGGTTTTTGTTGAGCTTCAAAACCTCTCAAGCAGAAAGATCACAGTTAGGGGAATCAGTTTTATGGTTATTGTTGAATTTAACAGTATTTAGCTATCCAAACCCACAGAACTTAACCTTGCATGCACGCGGTGTTTTTTATGTGCCGGTGAACTTTAATCGAGGTCAGCTGTCATAAATAATAAGTCACTGACATGGCAGATACAACCAGTAGGATTTGGGTATCAGCATCAGTAAGCATTAGTAAGAAAGATCACCTGATCGAAGAGAAATAGGATTAAAGAGGCTTCATTGTCCTAGAGTTCTTCCTGTATTTATGTAAACATACTCCAATTCAAGTTTGGTATTTGCCCCACACATGATTCATCATCTGTTTCCCAACCAAAGTGCAGAAGCACCAAGAAGAGCAACAAATTATAGCAGTCTAGTTAAGGCGGAAATGCACAGGTGACATATACGTCCGTGTTAAATTTACTCTGTAGGTAGGTCATAATGAAAAATCCCTCTGAAACCTTCTGGTGTTGCCAACGACATAACCTGATGTGCGTTTTCTTGGAAATGACGTCAACAAACTGTCTATTCTGTCAGCAAACAGTTTCAAACAAATGTTTTTTTCTCTACACTGATTTTATTTATTTTTTAAATCACTCAGACCAGAGGAATGTCAGCTCACCAACATGATCAGATTAGGCTGGATTTCAGCCTTTGGATGAAATGAAACATTTCATGAGCCAAAACTGGGATTTTCTGCATTTTCGTGTGAAGAATATCAAGGCCATGTATTTCAAAAATGCACAACGTGACTGTACAAATTACAAGACACGACATTTTTTTCTTTGTTTTTTGATTCATTTATTTTTCTTACCCGATTCATTAATTTTTTATAGTGCTTTTTCAACATTCATTAATAAAAAAAAAGAAAACAAGCTTTTTTTTTTCCCACTGTAAGTGCAGTATATGACATAATAATGAGGCTTTCCATAGAGATTTTAGACTATACAGACACACAACTTCATCCATTCAGCCCATTCAGGACCAATGCGTAAATCGGCACATAATCCACACAGAGCAACAGCTTCCCACTCTCTCTCACACACCCACACAGACACACACACACACACACAGTTTCAGTATGCTCTCTTACTTAGTTGCTCATGTCCCTCAGGCTCTCACAATCCCTGTTTTTTTGGTTTTAGCAGGTCATACGTGCTACACCAAACTCCAGGCTGACAACAGCTGGCTCTTCTTTGACCAGATCACTGTTATACGTCCCTTCCAGTTCTCCATAACTCTGCTTCCTGCTCTCGGTGCCACTGCTGCCCTCTACTGTCCGCTCTGTATCTGTGCTCTCAGTGGCCTCCTCACCCACCTCCTCCTGCTCATCCTCTTCCTCGTGACGCTGCACTTCTTTGTGGTTGATGGGCGCTCCCAGAATGAGGGAGTCGGGACGTGGCGGGAGGCTGTGGGAGTTGGAGAGCTGATCTCTTGTGGGAGGAGGTGCGGGGGGGTCGGATGTTGCAACCGGGACTACACCAAGCTGCTGCAGCCTCTGAATGATACGACAGTTAAGTATATAAAACAACATATTCCAAATATAAAGTGCATCTAAATACTCAAATACAAATACTATACTGTAAATACTATATATTAAAAATACTCATGCAGTCATTTAAATACTCAAAATTAAGATCAAGCTTAAAACTTAGGAATATGACAATATGCAATAATGTGCTCACAGATTCCAGTGCTTGCAGCGTGCTCTCTGCCTTACGACTGTTCTCCTTCAGAGTCAAAATGGTTTTCAGGATAGACTGACGAGGGTGCATGGATCGGTCAAACTGATGGTACATACTCCTCCAGAACCTGGTGATCACAATGTTACACATGTAGATAAGATCCTTTAGGGTTTACTTCTAGATATAAGCAGCAACCAAAAGGGGAGCAAGCTGTACTGACTTGAAATGATAAGGCAGGGTGGAGGGCTCGAGCACAGGATGTGCTTCGGAGTACGCAGGGCTGTAGAACGGATTCAGGTGGTTTCGTTTTTCGCTCATTAGAAATGCCCACAGGGAGTGAGTCCGCTCTCTTAGTCTGCAACCCAGAACAGCAGTTAGACACATGGGAGCATATCGACATAGTCCAATGGTTGGTTCACACACACGCATACAGAAGCTCACAATATAGTAATTAATCTATTTGTCTTCTACTAAAAAGAAGGATTACACATTATATGTCTTTTATCACTTCTGGTTATCTGCAAACTCAGTGACAACAAATCCTGGTGTGGCTTTCTTGATGCACAGATCTTTTAAAGAGATTGTCTTGACAGACTGATAGATTTCACAGTTGACATTAGAAAGTATTTCAACTGTCAACAGTTACATAAATCTGTGTTTTTGACTTACTGCAACTCTTCTCTCTGCCTCTGATTGTTACCAAGGAAGTTTCCATATTGACAGGAGTGAACATGTTCGTGGATCTGCAGCAGGAACCACTCGCTGAACTCAAACGCCTAAACGGAGAGTTGTGGATAAATAAAAGCAAAAAAACCATAGGAAATAAATATAAATCTCACGTAGCTTGCACTCTCCCACTCACCTGTGGGAACTGCTCAGTCAGCTGCCAGACGCACTCGAGGAATTGAGTGAAAATAGGAGACACTTCTTTTGGATCCCCGTCCAGTTGGTCACACCTGAGAGCATACAATCCACGTATAGAATAATATGAACTTGCGACTGTGAACTGGAGCAAATGCAGTGCTTCACATTTTCCAGTTGAAACCTCACCTGTCTGCAAACTTGTGACCGAAAGAGATCCAGTCTTTCTCTATCAGTACCTAGAAGAAAAACAAAGAGTGAAGAGTAGAGAACATGGAGCATCTGAGTATCTGCATGTTCAACATCACGCGTCTGTGGCTGGTACCATAAAGCCTTTAATTGTACGATAGTAAGGGTCCATGAGCAGCGCCCCTAGGGCGCAGACCTGGGCGGTTCTGTCCCATCCATCTGAGCAGTGAACCAAAACACTGGCTCCTTCAACTGTCACCGCCTGGGATTAAGAGAACAGACAGATGGCACAGAAATATGGTTTTTAAAACAACAATGACTTTTTTATCAGCTTCCACCAGAATACAGTTAAAGAAGTATAACCAGAAAACATTTACCCTGGTGAGAAAGACAGCAGCATCTACTATCGCCTTGATATGCCGAAGCCAGCCACTACTCTCCAGTCCCACCAGGTAGTCACTCATGGAAAGTGACCGAGTCCCAGTCACTAAAGGATCAAAGGAATTTAAGATTAACTGTGCACTGACTGACATTCATTAAAAAAAAGCCTTTTTGTAAACATCTTTTCTTTCTTTTTTAAAATCCTCTGTCTGTAGCAGATGTTTAACCTTCTAGCAACTTCTGCAGGCTGCTCCGCATCACATGGATGTTTTCAATGCCAACAAACTGGAAGCGGATGTTGGAGTAGTTGTCCTCATTCTCGTAGCCTTTACCTGCTGCTCTGTTAGCGAGCGCGTTCAGCTGCAGGACAGGAAAAAAACAACAAAAAAAACAACAACAACACATTTGAGCTCTGAACTCTGTTTTCAAAAGTACATTCATTTAGTGCTGAACCCATTTACACATACAAGAAATTTTTAAAAGTTAATGAACAACGCTTGCTATTCTGAGAAACTGCCTGGCCGTCACCACCTTACCTTCGGCCTGGTATCCATGACATAAAGAAATCGGCTGTTGTGATTGGCTTTGCTGATGGCCTGCAGCATGCTCTCATCCTCGAGGCATCGTGCACTGAACCCAGAGAGAGGCTGACTACAACGACACACTGCTGCCTGTCAGGGTAAAGAGAGTACATTGGTAAAAACGAGAAGTTATTAAAAAAAAATCTAAATATAACCTTAAAACCAGGACACCTGAGCCTGTGTTACTTCCTTCTAATGGTTGCCTATAATGGAACAACTACATGAGTCTCATAAACTTTTTTGGTTAACCTAACACCATAAATGTAACTACTTAGATGTTAATGCCATTGAGTAGTTACATTGTTTCCCTAAAAGTCAGGTGTTTCTAGTTGACACAATAAGATTCCCCAGAATGTTAGGTCATTAACTGCTCATCCCACCTAAATGTTGTTTAACCTGAAAATCACAATTCAAAATATGCTGCACATTTCGGCTGTGGGAGTTCTTTCCCTCGCTTGCTTTGGAAGCAAGGTTTGTTCATCAGCGATGCTGACGTTTTGTTCGAGAAAATTAAAGAAAGAAAAAAAAAAGTGCAGCTATTCCATCAAATTTCACAGACCCTTGGTTACTAATCGTTTCTGTAATGTGGTGATGTTTCTTCTAATGCCAGCGAAAGGTCAAAATTTCCATCCATACACAAACACACCAAAAAAAAAAAAAAAAAAAATCGAATGAGCAGATGTCATGCAAATTTGTTAAGCGGAGTACAAATCCTTTCCGTGTTAGACATTTTATGAGCTTTGCTGTAAATCCACCTTTGGCCAAGCAACTCAACTTTGCACGTGTTAATATATAATCCCACTGGTTCATTCCCATGATATTTGCACTTCGATATAACCGAGAGAGTTGACCCTATTTTCAATTTAAGCAATCCCATTTCCATTTTGCTTGTACTGCCTTAGGAATATTAAGATTTGGACTTTGATCTTGCTCAGTAACTACTCAACAACTTGCCAAGGAGAGCTAAATAAAGAAACTGGACCAAAGACAAATATTGGCGTATGTAAATGGTCACAGTTTTAATGTACCTTCTTCTCTTGGTAGAAATAAGTGAGGACAGGAAAGCGTCCTTTGCTTCTGAACTTGGAGCTCCCCACAATGATAGGCTTACTGGCGGTGACAGGAACATAGAGGTCCCGTGGATATGTCTCACACACCTGAAAAAAGTCACAAACAAAATCCATTAACTAAAATAAGAATTAAAAATGTACTAATGTCCATGTTCAGACAGCAGTACCTTGTGAATGCCTCGTGCTACTATGTTACAATCTATAAAGGCACATGATATACAGTCTGCCTGTGAGCAGGGATCTGCTCTTCTTCTTTACAGACAAATTCTTACTTTTGACTCAAAGACTCTGTAGTCCATCACACTAAGGCTGGAGCTAACTAACAGTGAAGCTCCAGCACCCTCTTCTGGACCACAGCGCACAGTGTTTAAGATGTGGTAACGTCGAACTGGTTTCTGTGATATAATCAGGGGTGCACATAAGTGGTCCGCAGGTGCGCATTTGCTGTCAAAATAAAAGACGAGCACCAGATAAGAAGCTGCAACGAGAGTTCGCGTACATATAAAAGCACTGTTTTTGTCCGCTAGAGTGGGATTTTCACGGCATATTCTGCACCACATCTCTGTGCGTTCATCATTTGTTTGAATCCAGCTCACCTCCTGCAACCACTTTTCCGAGAACACGCGCTTCTTTTGCGGTTCGGACTCCTTCTGACATTTCTTTGGAGGTGGAGGAACACCAAAGTAATTGCTTAAAGGAGCTTGCTTTTTTGACAGCTTTTAGAGTTCTAAACCTATGTCTGTCCTCCTCCAGAAAATCTTATGTACGCAAACGCGCGTTGCAACTTCTTATCTGGTGCGCGTCTTTTATTTTGACAGCTAATGCGCACCTGCGGACCCCTTATGTGCACCCCTGGATATAATGTTAACAGGCTGTCATTAAACCCAAATAATGACAGCCTGTGTGATATCACTTGGATGCCAGCTGAATCTAGACTAGGGCTATGCGATATGACCAAAATCTCATATTCCGATATAAGAATTCTATCGTCCTGATAACGACATAAATCACAAAAATGTAACATTTTCTGTAAATTCTGTGAATCTCGGGCAGCTCGTCTTGCGGGAAGTGTTTCCAGCTGCGCATCATGTAGCTGGAGTCTAGTGTTTTAACCGATGCATGAAACTGTACATTTGTAGACATAAGTTATATCAGCCGCCGTATTCTTTGTGAATATTTATTACACAGCGTGCTGGGGGGAAAAGCCTGTTCTAACGTTTAAGTCTAAGGTTTATTTTTTAGCACCTGGCGGCTCTTTTTTAATTCTCATCCGTAAATAATCTGCTCTTTCACGTGATTCAGTTTATTTTGAAAAGTCTCAACAGGATCTTGAGCTTTATTGTGAAAGGTTTATGAGGAACATAAACAAGCGGACACCGATGCTGTTACCGTCGTTGTTGCTAACGACAACGCATAAAAACAGGCGCTTGTCCGTCTGTAGTGTGGTTATATAAAATATAAGAGAAAGAGAACTTTAAGAAATTAATATAGCCACTACAGTGACCATCAAAACGATGAAAAAATATTGCCGTAAACAGTTTATTTTGCGACACCACGAAACAAACGATAGCGTAAAATGATACGATAGACGTTTTTATATCGTCATCCGATATATATGTTATATCAACAGCCCTAATCCAGACTGTACCACTGTGACGGTGCTGTCCACAACCACACAACTGAAATACTCTGGTAATATTCATCTGTTTAAATCAGATACAGAGTAAGCTTTCATACGCCCACCTCATTTTCACATTAACTTCGTTTGCAATTAAGTTATTTGACAATCAATTAGTTTAATTATTCGGATTAATTTGTTTTAATACATTATGACACTAAGCTAAAGACTAAACAATGTTGCACATTTTAGGTTTACATGATTTTGTCAGTGACTTGTACAAGCTGCAGTAATTCTTTTTTTCTGTTTTCATCTGCTGCTCCAGCCTATCCCTGTTTAAGCAACAGAGGAAGCTGAAGGTGGAGCTGGTTTAAGTGCAGAGGCCAGCCTAATGGACTTTGCCATCTGCTGTGACCACATGGCGGGAATGTTTTTTATCCATTTAAATAAATCCAGTTATTGTCACAGTCGTTTCCTCTTTTGTGTTTACTCAGTCGCTACAGAGGTCGTTTGGAGTTACATCCCTTTCTGAGTATGTTCTTCTGGCACTTTTAAAGCCATAATGCAGACATGCAATGACCAATACACAGAAATACTATAAGTCAACTTATAGTAAATAATATATCAATACTATCACAAATACTACTACTATCACAGTGATGGTACCAATGTTTAGAATCTGTAAATAAATACAGTTTATAGTGGGCAGAGGACTTTGTTGGATTTTACTACCTACCTTGTAGTCCCTGTTCACATCAGTGAGCTGCCATTGGTCACAGGGGACGCCCATCCTCTCAAACTCCGCCCCCAAGTCGATGAGCTGCCATCCTTCCTCTCGCTGCTGGTCATTTTGTTTGGGGTTGTAGGAGAAAGCATAAAGCTCTTCATAGCATACTGCGCAGAGAAGAAAAACAGAGAGAAACCCATTAAACACAGACAGATGAGAAAGCACTATTTAATATGTCAATGTATCTCTGTTTAGGCATTAAGTGGATAGGAGAAATGCCCAAAGCGAATAGAACGCGAAGCTGACCTGGCCGTAGAAGACGAAGCAGTGAGCTGTAGACGTCGTGGCAGTCTCTTTCTCTCTGTATAACAAAATGAACCACCCTGAAGTTGCGACACTGAATTACCAGTGGACAGCCAGAGGTGGTCAGGGACAGCTTCTCCACAGAGGCTATATGATGGTGCAAAATCTGCAGACAAGGAAAGAGGAGGCAAAAAGAAGACGTGAAAAGAGAGGCTGGTGATTTACAGTGGCTGGGTCGATATACACTAATTTAAACAAAGTACACTATCCAACAATGACATTAGCGTATTGTTAATAAAGCCTGGTGCTGTTTTTATATTTTACAAAACATACACACATACTAATATATTTTGTGTGTGTTATACAAATGTTTTTCTTCAACTCTAGGACTCATTGTATATGCACACTTTAAAAAACACGTATGTCAAAATTAAAGCCTTACTCTTTAGGAACCTCAGTTTAGAGAATAGTTTCATATTTAAAGAGGCTCAATGAACTACTAAAGACTTGCAAAGTTTAAATGAAGATCAGTTGGTATTAAAGGGACCAAAGTGCCAAGAAATATCCCTTACAATATTACACCACCAGCCTAAGTACTGATAAAAGGCAGGATGGATTCATGCTTTCATGTCATTTCCATCAAATTCTGACTCTACCCTCTGAATGCTGCAGACTCATCAGATCTGCCAACATTTTTCAGTCTTCTGTTGTACAATTTTGGTGGCCTTGTGTGAATTGTAGCTTCAGTTATTTGTTCTTAGATGACAGGAGTAGTACCCAGTGTGGTCTTCTGCTGCTGTGGCTTTAAAGTCGCATGTTATGCATTCAGAGATGCACGGCTTGGTTGTAACAAGCGGTTATTTGAGCTACTGTTGCCTTCCTATCAGCTCAAAGCAGCCTGGCCATTCCTCTGGGATCTCTGGCATCAACAAAGCATTTTCTCCCAGAAAACTGCTACTCACTGGATATTTTCTCTTTTTCTGACCATTTTCTGTAAACCCTAGAGATGGCTTTGAGGAGAAATCCCAGTAGATCAGCAGTTTCTGAAATACTCAGACCGGTCCATCTGGCAACATCAACCACATTCATTGTCAGTTAAATCACTTTTCTTCCTCATTCTGAACTTCAGCAGCCCACCTTGACAATCCAACATGCCAAAATGCACTGAGCTGCTGCCTTGTGATTAGCTGGCTAGACATTTGCATCAATGAGAGTGTTATCTGCAATATGAATACAATGAAGAACAGATAAGATTTGGAATATTAAAGGGATCTAGTTGGGGGGGGGGGGGGTTCAAGAGCATGCATTTAAACAGAAGAGTGCTATAAAAAGCTCAGCTCAGTCATGAATTATTTTAATATCACCCAGAAGTATAGAGGGCAAGAGAGTCAGATGCCACACATCACCATATTCATGAGTGCATTTTGAGTATCACAACCAAGAGAAATCATAAAGATGCACATGGATCAGCATTGATAATGACTAGTGGGACACACACGCATGTGCACATACACACACAGGCTAATTGCTGATCTCACCAGTTGTTGAGAAAGGCAGTAACTCACATGCTGTTTAATATTTTATGATACACACAAACACCACAAACGGTTACTTTGAAATTACTCTACAGCACACACAGCGCTGAGCCAGACACACATAGGGAAGTAATGCACATAAAACAGGAAGGATGGTGGGAAAGAGGTCACGGCCCAGGTTCTGCTGCACAAGGCATGTAGGCCAGTCACTAAATACTTAGTGCTTAAAAAAACAAAAAAAAAAACAGGATTCATACAGCGCAACACTATTGTGCACACTCAGAAGTAATACCATTCCAGCAAGTATGTATATGCCAATTGTACAATGTAAAACCAACTAAACCGGGCTAGTTGATGCTATGAAGTCATTCTGACAAATCACAACTCAATATAGGAAATAAAATCTTGCAAGTCATGTGTTGAAATCCTGAGCTCTAAACGGTTGCAGCTAATTTCTCAATATTAAATAGCCTCTTGTCTTCAGTGCCTGCTCTAGGCTCATTGCAACACGCGCCCATAATTCTCGCATAACCCAACACCACCACTTTGCCGCTACTGCAGCACAAATAAGTCCATCAGCAAACCAGAATGCTGCTGCTAGATGTTACTAACCTAGTTCTTACAGTGCACTGACAGCGATCCTCTTTCAGGGGCAGGAAGAAAAACACACACAGACAAATACTACGTGTGCACATTTTGAAACTCTATCTCTTCCTCTTACCACACATTAACTTTCATAATCTTTCTCTCCTTCCCAAATCGCATGCAAACAAACTGTCTGGTTGCAGGCTTCCCTGTAGTGATCACATTAATGGTTCTTTATGTGGCAGAACTTCCAGTTTCTGTATGTTTTGCCCTTCATTTGCATATATTCCTCTGGTTTTGATTTGAGAGCTCAAAACATATGCCACCCAGGTCTTGGCATCTACAGGAATCGCTTTGCCACCAGCCAATGGCAATATTGCACTGCAACGGTTCCTTCAGTGATGGAGTTGTTATGGCCCCAGGCCTTCATGCGGGTTTGCTCTGCATATGTGTGGTTTTTGGGTTCCATGAGTTGCCTGGGTGGAGATTCAGGAGATGCTATTTAAGACCCTACCTCTCTAGGTCTTGCCGGTCTCCACTCCTGTTGGTGCTTTACTCCAGTCCTGTGATGGTGCCTGTGCTGTCTTCATGCCTCTGCATCCTCGTTTGGTTCTTTCGTTGGGTTATCTTAACTTGCTTTTTCCTTGCACACCAGGTCTCATACACTTGCCAGCTTATCCATGCACCACTTTACACTGCTGATACTGACTTCGACTCACCTAATTTATTATTATGTCACACACATACAGGTTATAACAATTGGGGCCTCGTTCAGGATTTGAACCCCAGCAAGAATCATACACCTAAACACAAAGCCTAGAAAAAGGGGTTTTTAAACCACACACACAGAACAAACCTGCATGAAGGCTAGGAGCTAAAACAGGAGTGTATTAAAAACATTTGCAGGGTAATAAATATTCATTATTAGACTAAAAACAGGCCCAAATTGTCTAAAGAGCACACTTGGTTTGTGTGAAACTGCACCATCAATTTATAGAAAACTGGCAACAGGAGGTAAAAGTTCTGTGAGCACTTGCTATCCTCCAGTTATGCCTCTGCACAACAGTGTATTCGCAGAGGTGACATCCATATGCAAGCACTCTGAAACCTGCATTAATGGGCAGCATAGTTGGCACAAAACTACTCACCCAGACCTCATGTCCAGCAGAGGCCGAGTTGTTAGAGTTGCTCTCCACAAAGATGAGATGCGTGGCTGTGAGGTACAGAGTGCCATGAACGGATTTGTTGCTGAAGCGATCCAACAGCCGCACCTGCTCCACCTGCAAAAACAGATGCACATAATGGTAATATCTAAATAATCAGGAGCACCCTTTGCTTCTCTTGCTGGATACACTGAGACTACAAGAGATGGCATCTTGCGAGCAGGGTTGACACCTGACAGAAAAATTACTGGCACCAGTTCTGGCTAGCACACCAATTAATCCTGGCCACCTGGTCCTCACTATCAGCTGCCAGTTTAATTTTAATAAGTGCAGTCACAAGTGACATTTGCTGCCACTGCCTTAATAAGCAAACCACCTGCCTCTTAATTAAACAATCTTATCTAGCTTAAAGTCAAACACAGTTCATTTTGTTTTGACTTCCTTCTCAAAAATTTATATTCAGTAGCTGCAACAGTGAAAGTGTAGCAACTGATTGCACTAATACCACAAACGCCCAAACAGAATAGCAGATATAATGAGTAATATATTTACTCAAGTCACGAGTTTTCACACAGGCTTGGGTCTAATAGCTATAACAGGTTTTAAAAAAAACCTTTAATGTGCTTCTGGTTTACATCCTAGAAAAAAGAAATAAATGAATAAAACCAGTTTTATACAGCACAATCTTTTTAAAGATCTTTATGAGACTGATGTTACAACAATATAAAACAAACAAATAATATCACCATTGGACTTTGCTCTGCACTGTTGCATCTACGGTATTTTATTGCCTTCTGCATCACAGATGCAAGACATATCAAAATAAAAGCTCCTGTCACCTTCACTCTATAGCCAAAGTGCATTTGGAAAGTCACTGATTTTTGGACTGTGCAGTGCTGTTAGCACTAGCTGTCCGAATCCATGATTCATCACATTAGCTGTTTCCGGTTGACTCAGACATCCTCCACTTTGTTTCCGTTTGCTGAGATATGATGATCAAATCTCTCTCGGTCGCTCAGCAACCTGCGGGTCGCGGCTCTGTCATAAGTCAGCTTCTTGGAACATACGGGAAGTCAGTTGTTTTTGTGTGTGTGCCCACATGCGTGTGCTTGAGAGCAGGTTAGAGAGAAAGGGAAGAGAGAAGGAGGACAGAGACCTCATACCATCTTATAGGGAAGTTAATGTTAGGATTTGTGTTTCATCCTGTTACATGCCTATGCAACTTAAACTACCCTGATTGCTACAACAAGCAGCTTGTTTTCTTTGTTTGTTTTAGACACTATAACAGCAAATAATAATCTCCTCCGACTTTTAAACCAGACAAACCACTGAGAGGTGTGGAGAAAAATGGGGAACACCCATTCTGCATGGGTGTTCCCCGTCTGTCTACATGCCAGATCTCAGCATTTTTTTTTTCCCCACTGACAAATAGCACAATTGTCATTGAACCTCAAGAATCGTGTGATACTGCTTCCTAATATGATCAAAAACAGAGACGTTAGATAAAATTAAGCACACTGAGCCACCTTATGGCAGACTAAAAGGAATTATGAAGATTATGAAGTATGTACTAGGACTGTTGGCGGTTGTTGGTTGTTTTTGAGTGGCTGCAGATCAGATTTGAAAGGATCAATGATTTAAGGGTTAAAAGGATCAGCTCTTGCATTATACTGCTGTGCACACACATAGCAGTATATTTTCTAGCAGTACAGGCCTGGCAGGGCTAAACTCGTACTGCAGCACTCCTCGAGTCTTGCCTTTTTCAGCTGGTTGCTTTCCTTTAAATCTGGTCTATTGGGAGTGATTTAGCCCAGGCAGTGAGCTCACTGTTTTGGCGTTTTATGCTTACGATAAAACTGCGATCGCCCAATTTGACGTACAGCCCAAGTCAGCCCTGCGAGTCTGTGCTGGATATGGCCCGGCTTTTCCTTGCTTCTTCAATCATACTGAATTCAATGACTGTACTGACGGTGGATATCTGTCGCAATAAATAGCAGAGCGTGCAAGTAGTAAAATTAGATAGAGGAAGCCGATCTTCCTGATGAACGGGAAAAACAAACGGCTCATTGATGCTCGCCACGTCTGCTGACATTTGGAGTCGTTGGCGACACCTGCTAGCCGTTACGCTATAACGTTGATTCACGCAAATTCACTCTGAACACTGATGGCCAGAAAACGGAGCCTGACTCGAGCCTTCCAACAAAATCGCAAACAGACAAGGCCCAGCTGCCGACTGTATCCCATCCATTTGCAATTAGCAAGAAACGTTAGCTACCTTTGGCGTTCGGATATGCTCCATTTTCCCCCCGGGTCGAAACAGCTGTCAGCGCCTACAAAGCTTCAAACGACACCTCCCGGATTGAAATGAATCATTGATGATGTGAAAGCTTCGACTCCTGCACAAGACTCCTTCACTTTTTCGGGGGCATACGATATGTGTTTATTGTCAATTATTTTCACTCCATCCGCGTAAAGCTTGCGCAAAGTACGTCGGCACTTGAGGTGGGGGTTTTCAAAATAAAAGCGGGATCAAATTCAACTTTTAACTCCTTTACTGTTTTGGTGGTTGGGGTTGTAGGACAGAGTTTGTAAGCAATTTGAAGTTATCAGAATTATCCATCCATCCATTCGCTTCCGCTTATCCTTTTCAGGGTCGCGGGGGGCACTGGAGCCTATCCAAGCTGTCATAGGGCGAGAGGCAGGGTACAGGTCGCCAGTCTGTCGCAGGGCCAACACTTCGCACTCACATTCATACCTAGTGACAATTTGGATTATCCAATTAACCTATCCCCACAAGCTGCATGTCTTTGGACGGTGGGAGGAAGCCGGAGGGAACCCACGCAGGGAGAACATGCAAACTCCACACAGAAAGACCCCGGCCTGATGTTGGAATTGAACTCAGGACCTTCTTGCTGTGCGGCAACAGTGCTAACCACCGTGCTGCCTGTAATCAGAATTAAAACAACCTAAATACTTAAACTATATGTGAAAAACGCTTTAGTTAATTAAAAAAACAATAATAGATTTAGATTAGTGTATATTTTCTAAAAACAATAATACTTCAAAAGATTAAAACTAAACATTTTCCAAACAATAAAAACTGAACTGAAACCATCAAACCTACTTTGGGAACTAGCTGAAGCTAACTGAATGAAAAGCAAAGTTAAAATGAAATCAAGATAAAAGATAACAAAAAACTTACAACCTATAATAATTATTGGCATGATTACTTGTCAAAGTAAAGCAAATATAGTGTGCTCTTCTCTGGAGAGATTGGGTCACCATTTGACTACCTAAATGCTTAGGGATCACCACAGCGGATCATCTCCCCTGCATGCCCCGCTCACTATATCTACAAACCCCCTCTGAAGTTTTTCTCTTTCCTTGTCCCTCTCAGCTCTATGGTAAATGGCCTGCATTTGTATAGTGCTTTACTCAGTCCCTAAGGACCCAAAGCACTTTACACTACATTCAGTCATTCACGATGGCAAGCTACATTGTAGCCACAGCTGCCCTGGGGCGCACTGACAGAGGCGAGGCTGCCGGACACTGGCCCTCTGACCACCACCAGTAAGCAAACATGGGGTTAGTATCTTGCCCAAGGATATTTGGTAGCCTGGGATTGAACCACTAACCTTCTGATTAGTGGCTGACCTGCTCTGCCACCTGAGCTACAGCCACCTCTATAGTCAACATCGTTTCACCAGTAGATACAGCATCCCTCCTCTGCACATGTTCAGACTATCTCATCTCTAAATCTGTCCATTGTTTCGGATGGGTGACCTCAGGTAAACTCATCCAACTTCATTATCATTCCTCTGTTCCTTGCAGCTTTATGGTTCCAAATGTCTCCCTCTGACTCTCACAGTTTCTGTCTTGTTTCTTCTGATTTCCATTCCTCTTCTCTCCAGATCACATCTTCTCTCCATGTCGCTAGGTTCCATCTTGCCTACCACACACCTCACCACTGTCTTGCTGTCCTAACAAATGTACGGCACCAGCCTCACATACTTCCCTGCCACTGCTGACTTCCTCATGCAGTGCCACAGTTCCTCTTGGCACCCTCTAAAAAAGGATGAAATTCAGGACTGTACACAGGTTACATCTAGCAAATATCAAAGTGAGAGCAAAACAAACAAAAAAGAACCCAAACATAATGTCAAAAGATCTGAATAAATCTCTGCTGAAACATGTATTAATATTTTTATATGCTGTTTTATAATAAGAAATGTAGAATGTAGAATAGTTAATTTGTTAATTGATATTAATATTGATAAAATATACTTTTCAGAGTTTGCAAAAGATGGTCTGCAACATTTCTGGGTCAAAAAAGGTGGAACAATGCAATAAATGTTGGAAAAACTCAGATAACACATTTGCAACATATTTATTTTCATAATTTTTTAGGTTTATTAGGTTACCAAAAACTATTAATGATACAAACCTGTGAACCATTCATCCGCCCTGGGTTCAGAATAATGGAACTGTTGCTCGTTTATCAGGTCAGTAACAGATTATTTAAACTCACAGAGACAATGACAATTTTGAAACAGCATTGTGCAACCAGTTATACTCAGCTTTGCAAATACACTAATGTACTCTGAGCCGTTCTTCGTTGTTATTATAGTCTGTAGCTGCTTCTTTTATTTTGAAAGAAACACCGGATTCAACATACATCCGCTGCTCAGGACTGCCAGACTTAATCCCATGCGCATGCGTGACACATCACGAGACGCAAAATCTGCGGGGATGACGGTTAATGTAGTTGAAAGAAAGGAAATCCACTACCCAAAATGCACTAGCATTTAGGATATACCAGGCGGGGAATAAGAAAAGTGACACCATGCGTGAATGCACCCTGCGATAATTGTCAGGTTTAAGAAATAGAAGCAGAGGAACAGGTTGTGTAAACATAACAGGTGGCAACTGAATATTTTGGGATTTAGTGAGAGAGCTGATGAGTTCAAGTATGTTTTGGTGAAGACGGGACCGCGGATTCGGCCCTCACGCGGGCGTCTAAGCTAACTGTCGTATTAGCTGTGATGTTTTCAGAAGTGAGCTAAGCCCACAGCCGATTGGTGTTGACACCGTGCCTTTTAAAAGAAAATGTCTAGCTTTAACTTTGGTTCGGGAACTCTTGGGTCCACCAACACAGGTGGAGGATTCGCATTTGGGGCCGCAACCAGGTAACGACAAATTTTAGATAGCCCACTTAGCTAACGCTAGCATAACCAGAGGTATCTTGGCGTTAGCAGATACGGCTTGCGAGTTTCAAAGTCAGTGCTGGGTACGTTGTTTTCCCGAGCTACTCAGCAATGTCGGGTTATAGATGAGCATTTTAATTAGATACATTTGTAAACTCTGTTATTTGAAACTTTGCACATGCACGCACTGCAGAGTGAACTCTTGCAAATTGCGGGCTGCCAAGAGAAGTCTTTGAAGTGACAATTAAGCTATAGTAATTGTAGTTACTTTTTATTTTTTAAGAGGGAAATTAGTTCATTACTGGTAATAATGTGATTGGGATTACCATCCATCTGTAAAGCACTTATCACCATTTAGGTTTTCTATATAGAAATTTAAGACCCTGTGTATTTTCTTCGACAAAATCCTAGTTGTTAATCTGTGTGTACTGTAACCATAACACAATGTCAATCTTTTATTAGTTTGGAACTTGGCAGATATTGTAGAAGAATGTATGGGCCTAAACATATTACTTTTTTTTTTTTCTTCGAAAGTGCTCCTGCGGCCAATACCGGTGGCTTTTCTTTTGGTACACCTTTGGGTACAGCAAGTGCAACCCCCAGTACCAGCACCAGCACCCCGTCTCTTGGCCTAGGAGGCAGTCTTTTTGCTCAGAAACCTGCTGGAGGATTCTCCTTCAATACACCTGCCTCAAGTAAGAATGCAAAATAATAAAGAAATAAAAGTATTTGTGATATTTCTGCCAGCTGCCCATCTTATAATGGGACCTTGTGTTATTTCAGGTGCTGCTGCGCCCACTACAGGCCTCACATTAGGTATGTTTGGGGTTCTCTGGGGTATTTTTAAGTTGAAGAGCTTCTGAACAACAGGTAATGATTGTGAATTTTTATTTTTTTATTTAATAAACAATTACTTTCTCTCAGGTGCCCCAGCCAATACAGCTGCCACCACTGGCTTTAGCTTGGCTTTCAACAAGCCCACAGCCTCAGCTACGCCGTTCTCCCTCACAGCTACTAGCACCTCTTCGACAGCCGCTGCTGGGACAGGCTTGACGTTTGGCTCTGTCCTGACCTCCACTGCTCCACAGCAGCCTACAGCCACTGGCTTTGCCCTCGGTCTCGGCGGAGCTACGACCACCACCACGGCAGCCTTAACAGGTCCATCACTAGGCAGCAGTCTCTTCTCCAGCACTGTGCCTACAGGTGAGAGGCAAACTGTCAGCTTTACAGAGCTGATGTGTTAAATACATGGCCAAGTGGGAGTACAGTGAATGCTTTGAATTACAGAGTGTTCGTTTTAATTAGTTGTCACAGTTCTATAAACTGTATGACTATTTCTTGCCGCAGGTCTGAGTCAGACTACTCTTGGTGCAGGAGGCGGGTTATCGTTCGGTTCTCTGCTGGCAACCTCGACAGCGTCATCAGCAGCTCCTGCTCAGAGTATCGGCCTGGGTGGAGTCGACTTCAGCACTTCCTCTGAGAATAAGAGCGACACATCATCTGGAGCCAATGCGCAGTACGTCCTGCTGACCAACACGGTCCTTTACTGTCTTATGGAATATGTCTAATGTCTCACTCTGCTGTTAATGTTTAGCACCGACTATCCTTTCTGTTCTAATGATGAAAAACACTTTTTCTCACCCTCAGGGACAGCAAAGCTCTAAAAGATGAGAACCTGCCCCCAGTTATTTGTCAGGATGTTGAAAATTTTCAGTAAGTATCGTTGTGTGATTTATTTATTTTTTAATTTTTTTTTTTTAATCGGGTGTTTAATAGGTTGAATGCAGCAGTATGACCCAACCCAAATTTTATCTGGTGAGGTCTCTAGGAGTCCCCATTCTGTGTAAAATCCCAGATGCATACATATAGTTTGAGTAGTAGCACTTTGAAAGCATATTTTGATAGTTTGCCATATCTATCAGAGAGCTTTTATGTCATCTACAAGTGATTTCCTTCTTTTCTTAATTCTTTTGCAGAAAATTTGTGAAAGAGCAAAAACAAGTTCAGGAGGATATAAGCAGAATGTCATCAAAAGCCATTTCTAAAGTCCAAGATGACATCAAGAGCCTCAAACAGCTTCTGTCCGTCAGCGCCAGCGGTCTGCAGCGCCAAGCTTTGGCCATCGACAAACTGAAACTGGAGACGGCACAGGTAAAAACGGTGTACTTATGTTGACACAGGTGTCTATTTCTGATGCACATTATTTGTCATTAGAAAGTCAGTAAATCAGAAACTTGCATTCCAAACTTCTAGTGGATACACAATATATAGTGTATGCAGTGTTGCAAAATATATAAGTCAGGAAGTCCAGTATCAGTGTTCATTTCCCAAAACATCTGTAGCTGTACCTAAGATAAACAGAATTATTTTAAATTGGACTTCAGATGAACTTAATATGTGGGTTAACCTTTCCTGTTCCTTATACCTCACAAACTAAAAATATGAAAAAGTTTCCCTTGGAAATCTCACAGATTTTTTTTTTTCTAGATGTTTGACTTTCCTCTTTCCTTTGTTGCTAAGGAGTTGAAAAATGCTGACATAGCACTTCGTACACAAAAGACCCCCCCTGGACTTCAGCACGAGAATACGGCTCCATCAGAGTAAGTAAGCTATTGGATGAAAGTCAGAAAGTAAATCCAAGGTCAATGTGTGCTATTGCAGTCCTTTAGTTCTCATAGACTCTGTTTCAAACGACTCTATTTCATTTTAATATCATAGGACAGCAATAAAAAAATACACTTGGCCAGTGGATGTTTTTGTCAAAAAGCTTCTCTTAATAGTTGATTCAAAAGGTTAATAATGAACATTGCTTAATGTACTGAGATTTAAAATATGTGTCCCTTTTGTGTGTAGTTATTTCCATAGCCTGGTAGAGCAATTTGAGGTGCAGCTTCAGCAGTACCGGCAGCAGATAGAGGAGCTGGAGAACCACCTGACAACCCAAAGCAGCGGCTCTCACATCACTCCTCAGGGTGAGAACACATTTGTCTGGCTGTTAACGTAATTCTGTTCATGTTAAAGTTCGGTTTGATCACAGTGTTACATGTTTCATTAACAAACAGGCTACAGATGTGTTTGCATTCAAGATGAAGAGAAAAAAGACAGTTTCTGGTTCTTTTCTTTTCTGTAACCCACCCTGTTTTATTAAAATACATCAAATATTTATGCAGACATTTTTTTATGCTTTTGTTTACAGATCTGACCTTGGCCATGCAGAAGTTGTATCAAACATTTGTCGCACAGGCCGCCCAGCTCCAGTCTGTCCATGAGAATGTCAAGGTCAGTTTATTCCCTCCTGCTTTTACATATGTTAATAATAATAATAAAAAGATCCTCATTCGCATTGCTTGAAATGTAATGTGTAATAATGTATAGGACTGGGTGACGAGGCAGTTGTAGCGTTTTCATTTAACGTGTCTTTCTCTCTGGTGTCTTGTTGTATAGATTTTGAAGCATCAGTACCTCTCCTACCGCAGAGCCTTCCTGGAAGACTCCACGGATGTGTTTGAGTCCAAACGGGTGTCTAACAGGAAATGGCAGAGCACGCCGCGAGTCACTACTGGGCCTGCTCCGTTCTCCAGTGTGCCCAATGCTGCAGCTGTGGCCATGGCAGCCACATTGACCCAGCAACAGCAGCCAACTCCAGGTCTGACTGCCTACAAGTTCTAGCAAGTTTCTCCTTTGTTAGGAGACTGAAGGAGAGGAAGGAGAATCAATAATAAAAGCAAGTTGTGGAGAAGACAGGATCAGTGTGCTTTTAACATATTTTGGTAGCAAATAACTCAAAAGGTGAGAGAGGATGATTAAAAGTACAAAAGTAACAGCAGCCTTATCTGGTGTTAAGGTATCTGTGCTTTCTGTAGTGAATGAAAAGAGGCTAGAAAGGAAGAAATGAGAGAAATCTGTTGCTTAACTTTAACAGGAGACATTTGTGCTGCCTTACCGTCTTGTCTCTGACTCTCAGTACAAGGGTTGGGAACATTTATTTTATGCACCTTACAATTCAAGAGTGAGGACATTAAATAGATGGCCCCAGTGCAAAATGAAGACCAAATCCCTTCTGTTAATTTCTCTCCTCCTCCGTGTGCCCTCTCTAATGGGATACCAGAGCAGCTTTATGGCTGACATCACTGGGGAAAATGCACAGTGGTGGAAAAAGTCGAGCAATCTCATTTTGAATCTGGAAACTTCTAAACCTCAGTTTTGGGTTTTGTTTTGTTTTAGCAATGCTAAAAGTGAGCCTAGTACTCAGTTGAGGTTGTTGTGTAATGAAGTTAGGATAATTAATGCACTTGCTGCGAATTTTGTGGTTTCTGAATGATTAGTCCAGGTAGTGGTGCATCTTTAGATTTTTGTCACGTCAGTCTGGGCGTTGAGTTGGTGTACGTCTATGGCAATGTAGCCCCAGCTATCTTAAATCCGAATGATATCTCAGACGTGTGGGAAACACCAGTTAATCTGACACCGAATCAACATGCTCCTCTCTGAATATACAGGGTAGTAAAATAAGAAGAGAATATATTAAAGTTGTCATCCCCACCGTTCCTTCAAGCACACAGCTTCTGTTGCCCAAGGTCTTACAAGTAAAAAGTCTAGTTTAGACACAGATATTCACTTTAGAGAAACCATTCTCTAAATAACCTTAACCTAATGACATTTACAGTTTGACTGTCATGCTGTTTGTCAAATTCTTTCTACTCTTTGACAGTAACAAAAAAAATACTATTAAGTACGTTGTATTAGGCATAAATACACGGATTAAACATTGTGTTTAATCAGAAATTGATTTGGCATTTTGTAGGAGCTTATATCCTAAAATATCTAAATGAGACTCTTATACTGAGCAGTCAAGGACTCAAATTCAGTTTTGTTAAACTACAGCCAACATAACCTTAAGAATATTTACTGCAACATCTGGTTTGAGTTGTAAGCCATTTTTACTGGCACATCAGGGTACCTGCATACAACTAACACACTAAGCTATATATTACGGTAGCATGCTTTTGCAGTCTCTTTATTGACGTAACTTCAAAGGTTGATGGGATGTAAAGGCAGGTTGGTTTAAAAATGTTAGTCTGATCTCTACTCATTTGACAAAGCTCATGAGATGTGCTTTGACTGTTATCAGATCTGCTGCCCACCAGATGTTTGCTAATTTTTCCATTTTTAATGAATATTTCACATACTTTTGAACACTTATTTGGGTATGCAGATGGAGTTGTACGTTAACACCTAAACTAATTAACTATGTGCCAAGTAGGTATGGGACTATTTAACTAATCCATTCCTTAGCCACTGTTTACTGAAAAAGAAAAAATAACAACAACTTAACACACAAGCCACAATAGTTATTATTGTGTGGTAGAAGTGCACACCACCTCGGTGCCTGCTTAAGATTTTTTTTAAATTTCATTAAAAATCAAATAATTTTTTTTGATCACTTGTTCATTTTATCCATTTGTGCTCTGGGTATGCTAGCTATCCAACAAGGCTGTAGTATATGAGGTTAACATGAGTCGGGTTTGTAAATTATTTTTGGCTAGGGTAATTGATTGCTTTATTTAGCAAATCTCCCACCTTTTCTGCTAAGCCTAATTGCAGGCTAGTATATTTATTTATATATTTATTTTTTCTGCTTAAAGGTGACCTGTTTAGATTCATTTAGTTGTTGCATATTAAACATGTTGAAAGTTTCAAAATGAGTTTAGTGTACAAGTAATCCCAGCAAACCAAACACTCAGCCTTCAGAACTCTAAATGCAAGTTTTCTAATATTTTTTTCTTAACTCATGACACTGTTTGGATTGCATTTATATAGCGCTTTTCTAGGCACCCAAAGCGCTTTACAATTCCTCTATTCATTCACTCTCACATTCACACACTGAATAACAAAGGATTATCATTAATATGGTTATAGTAGCCCCACCCACCTGCTTTTCACAGCTTTTTTTTTTTGCAAGGGGCAGCCAATCAGAAGAAAGTTGACTGAAGAGAGAGGAGCTAAAACAGGTTTGTTTCAGTCAGTGGATGAACTGAGGGGACGTGAGTCATGCAAATCTAAGTAGAGCTCGAAATATAATAGGTCAACCTTAAACTTGGGTCATTATTGAAATGTCATGTTGGAGGGTGATCAGTATCACAGCATTTAAAGATGCAGTGGGCTGGAGTGGTTTTTTTTTTTTTGGTTTTTTTTTGTTTGTTTTTTGGTAGATTCACATCCGACCTGTACACATGCCAGATGAGAATGGGCCTACACTGTTCAGATTTCTGTCTCCATGGACATTGGGTTAAGGTACCAAAAGACTCAGGACTGAAAATAACTCTGAAATGTACTTTTTTCTAGTGGAACTAAGGCTGAGAACGGTGAAAAGCCCCGGTCACTTACTGGCCTAAATGAAGCAGTGTTCTCAGTGTGTTTGTGTTGTGAACAAGGAGCTGAGGTTGGTCTTTTATGTGGACAGATCATTTGGATAATGAATTGTCAGCAGTGACAGTAAGTGTGTGCATTATCTCACTGTTCAATACCTTGATATATTTGGCTGGTTTGGTTTTAATAAAGGCCATACCACTGTAATTTGATGAAAGTGATTTCACTTAAGGGCTACTGTCAGTGCAACAGGGCTGGATCATTTCACATAGAGTTCATTTCAGAGAAAATGTGGAGCTAAAGAGCTGTTCACAAGTTGTGATTTCAGGTATTTTATCCAAGGCGATGGTATGTTGTACAGACATTTGCTTCTCAATTCTGTAAAAAGTCTACTTTTCTTGTTGGTTTAACTGTTTGGTAGTTCAGAAGAGAACAATTTGTTGCTGCTCACACTGGTCCATAAGTACCAGTGATATACATTAGTGCCAAAAGAAACTGGTCTGTATGGCCACATTGTGTGTCTTGATTGTACAGGGGAGTTTATTTTCCCACCATTTTTCTCATCTGAGGATACAGCGTTGCTTGTTGTAGATAGCGCTGCGAGCTCAGCAGTATTGGCACTCAGAGGAATAAAGATTGGAAAACTGCCGTTGAACATGTCGCGATACAAACAGGAATTCATTGAACCCACTTCCAGTAATCATCGGCATACTGCTGCTGATTACGGTGGTGTATGGGTAAAAAAACAACCTAAATGATTAATTGCTAATGAAAACACTGCTGCTTTTGGACAGTCAGTCCTCTTATCAAACGCTAGGTTTTTGTTTGTTTTTGTAGGATTTAATGGAAGTCCACACTCATCCAGAATTTGACATTCTGTGCAGTTTTGCTCACACTTTAAAATATCGTCTTCCACACCTCTACAGTCTCACTTGGCACAATAATGACTATTAAATAATGTAATAATTATTGGTCTGTCAAAGTTGTTTTGACTTTGAAGGTAATTGTGGATATTAAGCCACATTAATACTCTCTAGTTGGTATCTTCTCACTGTCAGTAACGTGTATGCAAATGCTGTATTTTCATGAGTGCTAATATAACAGCTGTTCCCATTTACCTCTTTTTTCCTTTTATAAAAGAAGTGAAGGAATTAATGTGACTTTTTATTTATTTATTTTTTAAATGGTAGGTAGATTACCAGTGTCACAATTTGCCTACATGAACCTGAGATGCTCAGTAATGAATCTGAATTATACCTTTTGGTATCTTTGTTTTTCTGTGTGTTAAGCTTGAGCACAACAGTTCACAATAATGGGCCTGATTAGTTGACTGTTTGAATGTTGCTATTATCTCCAAAACATTTCCATATTCTTTGTCATTTATAGTGTTTAGTATTTTGTTTGTTTGTTTTTTCCCCTGCTAGTGGCGTTCAGGAGGCATGACTATTACAGGGTGTTTTGGAACCAGTAGAATTTACTGTTAGTTATCTGAAATTAGACTAAAAAAATCAATCTCTTGCAGGTTTTAGCTTGTCATCTCTCTCTAAAGTCAGACTCGATCCAACAAAGACGGATTTGTAGCTTATAGTAATTTACAATGGAGCTTTTGTTTTCATAATCGGTGTAAAATTATTTAAACGAACGTAACAAAGGTCCTTCAGTTTATGTTGGACGCATGACTCAAAACTTGACCACACTGTCTTTCACAGGCAAACTGTACCAAATCACTGATTTTCTTTGTTTTGACCAGTTTACACTGAAAGGCAGCCATGAATGCCGTTTTCACATTTCTTATCTAATTCTCCAGTGCTTTTACCTGTAACCTTGTGTTTTAATCTTATATATCCAATGCCTGTTGATACAGTATATTTAATCTATAAATATGTTGTGCCTTTTAAAGCTATATTCAGTAATTGTGTGATGCATTTTTAAAAAGTTTTTTTTTAAATTAAATTTTAGGTATGCTAGTTCATTCACTCTCAGAAATCTTGAATTTGGAAACTTGTCAAATGCAGTAGCACTTAGCAATTAACAGCCAATTTTTGTTCCAAACTGTTTGTTTGTGTTTTATGTAAGTGGAATTGCATATTTAATTGAAAATAAATTGGTTTTTAAACAAAGAAACGCTTGTCCTTGTTTCTTTTTCACTGAACTTGTTTTAAGAATGTAGACTAATTGAAAAGCTCCCAAATTTGATAAGATAAAAGAGAATGCTTAAAGAAAACAAGACAAGTTTCTGAGTGAAAGAACTAGCAGTGTTTCCTTTTTCCCTCCCAGCTTGCCAGCAGTGATAAATGCGCTGCTGATTAGCTGGAATATTATAGTTGAAAGCCTTTATAGCAGGATAGTACATATTCATATGTACTTTGTGAAAGCCTGATCCGTTGCCTAATTATTGTCATATTTCAGCTCATGTGAGGTTGCAGTTAATTAGATGCTGTAGTCTTTTGATGCCTCTGTCGGCGCAGTCATTAGATCAGATTATCATATTTTATTTGAATCAACTGCAGGACTTGTTTCTAAAGCTAAAATAAAGCTGTCAGCGTGACAGCAGTGCAGTTTACTTTGTGTTTTTTGTCTCACATAAAAGAAGAGTAAAAGCCTGTGCTCTCTCTTTGTGCCTTAGGGACCCAGGCGCCTCTGGGGGCAGGGTTTGGAAACCCCTTTGCCTCAGCATTGGGCACTAGCTTGGGCTCTTCTACCCTGGGAGGTATTACCTCTGCTTTTTTTTTTTTTTTTTTTTTTTTTTTTTTTTTTTTTTTTTTTTTAAATGAATATTCCCTGTTTTCTCGTGTGTTTTATTTTTTGCTAGACCCCTGCATACTTTGCCATTTCCCCTAATGTTACCTGGTGGTTAAATCAAAGTGGGTTTTTAAAGAAAATGTATTTGAGTTTGGTTGTATGACAGACTAAGCAGCTGGTGTGTATGTGTCTGACAGAGTGGTGCAGTCAGAGCTTAGCTGTTTCTCTTTTCTGCTCTGCCTTTTGCGAGGAGTCAAGTGCGTTCACACCACACACAAAAACTGCAATCCTATCGTACAGTTGTTACCTGGTAAACAGTTTCACTCAGCTGTCACGGCGAAACGCTGTGGTGTTAAAATACGGGCATGTCAAATTGCAAATCCACTTGAGAGTGTGGAAGCAAGTGGTCTGAGCGCACTCAAAAGTATTGTCTGTTTTCTCGTAGTTTGGGTATTCGGTGAAATCTGCCGTTTTTCTTCCTTTGGCCTTTGCTTTGCGGTGTAGTGCACTGTGAGTCCTGTTTGATTCTGCATTATTCGGTCAGAAGTTAAGCCAAGTGTGGTGCTCTGTGGATTAGTTTATGACTTTTTTTTTTTTTTCTTTTTTGCTTGCTTTTGTCTGCTAATGCCTGCCAGTGTGTAACTCCTGAGGCGCTTCTTGTTTTTGTATCTAGTCTAGGCTGTGTGCTTAGACCAGTCTGACTTCCATGTCACTCTCTCCCACAGGTTTTGGTGGTGGGCCAGGATTTGGTGGGGTGGGGACTGGGGGGTCTTCTTTTGCCTTCTCTTCCACCAATAAGCCCACAGGAGGCAGTCTGAGTGCAGGTACAATACATGCTGTATATAGCACCTTAACACCTGGGCCACCAAACATGATGGCAACAAAGAATAAAGGCTCAGCTCGCTAAGTGTATAAAGTTTGGAAAGGGTCTAAGCTGTAACTGTGTCTCATTAGTGTAATGTAAATGGAACTGCAACAAGTTTAGTATATCCATATTTTAAAGTTATAATGAACGTCCCAGCAGTGGGTAAATACAGTTATGTGTATATATGTTTGTTTGTGTGTGTTGGCACTTTAGAATCTTGGGGGTTTTAAGCTAGGATGGCAAAATCCTTATAAAAAACCTCTGAATTTCATTTGAACTTCCTTTTTCTGACACCAGATTTTCTAAATCCTCATGTTATTCATGTTTTATCTTTTTGTTTTTCTCGTATTTGACTGTTTTTTGTTTTTTGTTCCTTGTCTTGCTTTACTAGGTTTTGGTAGCACCAACAGCTCAGGCTTCAACTTCAGCAACCCTGGCATCAACCCCTCTGCCGGCCTGACATTTGGCGTGTCTAACCCACCTCCTGGAGGCTTTGCCACAGCAGCACCCTTACTCCAGTTGAAGAAGCCCCCAGCTGGTAACAAAAGGGGCAAGAGATAGAAACGGGAAATGATAGACGCATGTTACTGAGCAGCTGACCAGCTATGAGTTTGTAGCAAGTACAGCTTGATCTCCCAAAAGCATAGAAGACGATGCTAAAATGACCATTACCCAACCAAAACGGAGGAAATATGCTATTCTGAATTGTCCAGTCTTCTACATGCATTTCTTTTTAATTTACCCACATTCACGTTTTCCTGTTGGATCCAACTCTGCAGAGGGATTAGACTACAGAAATTAGAGCAGAAGTACACGAGTGACTCTGTTTTTAGCAGTGATTACTTTTGCCTTTGGTAAAGAAGGGAGGACCCAAATCAATACAGTAGGCAGCCGCATGTAAAGATAGGATAAAATAGCATTTATATCATTTTAAGCATGGATTTAGCTCATTTGCATTGCTTCAGAATGTTTTTCTTTCTGCACACTTTGGTCTGTGGTGCTACAATGCTTTTGGGATTGTTGGCTCACTTGCAAATTGCTCAGTTACTGGTGAGAAATTGCTTAAGCCAGAACATTTTATAAGACAACGTTTTTTCCGTTTGTTTTTTTTAATGCTTTGAAATGGTTCTGCTGTGCTCCACAAACTGTCAATCACAGAAATGCACTCGAGCGCTTCCCAAATGATCACGTGGCCCAAGGATCGTCCAGGAAACGATCAGATAAGATTTATGGAGCAATGTTTGTGGCAGAGTTTCCGTCTGAAGTATCAAAGGAGTGTAATATTACATCCTAGATAGTTTTATAGGCTCTGGAGCGTCCAGGGTTGTTGTTTTGTTTTTTTTTGTTTTTTTGAGAAGCACAGTTTTATTTTTATATCAAGTAGAGAAAGATATGAGATTTGAGAGGTAAAAGTGGACTAGAACCTTGAGCTGGCGCATTATCTAGCTCATGTAACCTGTGTTTTGTTTTTTTTCTTTTGCTACTCCATCCTCATTAATTACTTTTAGACACATTATGGTTTTTGGTGTTTTGCCCCTGTGTACTGTTGCAAGAACTTGAGATTCGAAACTTTGTGCTCTTCGTATTACATGAGTTCATTAGATGTTAAGTTGGTTGAATTTGAAAGGGATTTCATATGCATATTGTACCTGCTCAGTTTCTACATGTGCTAGAACAAATCTGCACTTTCCAGTGTATGTGACCTGACGGTGATTGTGTGAATGTGCATGTGTTTCTGTCACACAAGTATGAAATTGTCTCTCTGGTCTGATCATATTTCCTTTGAGTACTGGGGCTGGTCGGGGGTCAGATATTCTGCTTTTTTTTTTTTTTGTTTGTTTTTTAAATTGTCCATGTTGTTGTTATTATTTTCTAATCAGTCTGTGGAATCCTGAATTTTCTAAAAGCTGTTTAATAATAAAATCTCCAATATGATGTTTTGCCTGTTTGTGGCATCACTTCAATAAATGTGTGTTGACACAGGAAAAACTCTGTCATCAATATGTTGTATGTCACATGCTTTGCAGCAGCTCTTCCCGCATCTGATATATTTTCAAGTCATCACACGAAGCAAAGTTAACCCAGACTGTTTGTGACAACATAATTGTACTATGAAGCTTTCAAGGCTGTAAGCCATATAATGCCAAAGTTTGGGAAGTTGCCCTAAAATTAACGCTTTCACACTAACTTCTACTGTTCCTTTAAAAAAAAAAAAGGCACAGTCTAGGTTACAGATTCCTTATAATGTAGTCAGGACCTAAGAGGCCTTCTGAGGGTACATCAGTCTCTCTAAACTTGAAACTAATGTGTTTGTCCTTTTGCAGTGTTACTTTGGTCTTCCACTTTTCTATCTAAAGTTAAATTTTATCTTAATAAAAATATTAAAGCCAGTGACCAGTTTCAAAAGAAAGTTTATGTTTAAAGTTTTGAGACTGTAATAAAACCCATAAAGATTCCTCTAAACACATATCTGATTAAATGTATCATTTATTCAATTTGACCGACAGGTTTTAGCGTAACTAACATGAGGGAAAAGGTATTTTCCCAATGATCAGTTAGTCTTACTACAATAAACTTAGGTGAGGGAGCACAGTATGCTGTTTGAACACTGATCTCTGCTGAAAATGCCCTTTTGTATATCTGTGTAAATATTCCATTAATAGTTCTAAATTATGATGAATGATTCATTTGTTCCTTACAGCAGGGGGGTGTCTAGAAGGGGAGCAAAGGGGCCTGCATCCTGAAATATGATAGGCTGCCCCATCAAAGTCACTGTATTAGAAATATTACTACAGTACTGTCTTATAGTGCCCCAAACCATTATACAGCATAGAACGGGCCACTGGTGCTACTGATTCTAGCTCTTATTTAAGTAAAAAGTTTTGAAAGTGGTGTTTTGTGCACCAGTTTGTTTTCACTGGAGGAATATTTCTGACTGAGTATTGAGATTTATGTCAGTGTTCTCCATGGGTGTCATGTTATTTTCGTCAGACAGATAACGCTGCCTCCACATGAACAGAATCAACTTTCTGGGATTTCCTTAGCTGGATGATTGAGCATGTACCAGGAACAGTGTTTTCAGCAGAGGGGGCGGTAGTGCTCTTCCCGTGGGGTTTCTAATACCACAGGGAGAAGAAGAAGAAGATGCCGTTGCTATGCGACGACGCTACAACACTCCCATGAACTGCTAGGCATAAATAATCATTACTTAGGCTAGCAACTCATATTTCAGGGGCGTCTTCCGGTGACTTTCTGTTCATCAGTCCAGGTAACAGGCTACAGTTTTTAAAGCAAGTACCATACAGTGGATTAATGTCGGTGAACATACTATAATTATGTTTGGTGGACTAGAAATTAGTATTAATTTATTAAGTTGAATCGGTAAAAAAAACGGCACCAGATGAGAGTGTATATGCAAATTTTAAACTTACTTCTTTGAAACACACTGTATTCATAATCATATGTCTATATTCCTGTCAAACTCCCATGGCTAGCACAGACAAATTTGAAGCACCAGAATGCAGTCTTTATATTAATTATGTTTTTTTTGTCAGTGCGGGTGATTTTTATTGTAGTTTTTAATTTTCTATTGGATTCTATTTCTTTTCAACTAATTGGACATTATTGCATTGTTTATATTACAGCCATGCCTCTTCCAGACACATTCTACTGTGCCCAGCAAATCAACATCCCTCCCGAGCTGCCAGACATCCTTAAAGACTTTACTAAGGCAGCCATCCGAACACAGCCCAAGGATTTGTTGCAGTGGTCTACAGCGTAAGTCTTAATGTCTGTCAATGAAGGTTCAGGTTAAGAGTAGAGATGTGTGTGATTGTGTTTTATTCCAGTTTAATTCTCACAAACAGGAGCATAAACCATGTCTCCAGGCTACATCACTGTAGGGAAAGGCAGGCCCCTTTCACCTGTGCGTGTCTTATCGTTGCATTGACTAGCTGTAATTAGATCCCAAGGGCTTTCATGTTAGTGCAGCAGTTAAACTATCTTACTGTCTCGAATAAAGAAAAACCATGCTAAAAGCACTCGATGATATGGAAATATTCAATTTATTTTCTTTTACCTTTTATTTCCTACCTCTAAGGACTCTCAGCATCCTCTTCTTTTTTATTGACCAATGTAGCTTGGCTTTGTTTATAGCAATAGACAATAAAGTGAGTCATACAGTGAAGCGAAAAAACAAATCGAGCGCCTCCTGGGTGATGAGATGTTTATGTTATTAAAGTAATACTTGGCTCTGTTCCCTTTCAGAGATCCTGAAAGTCAGTAAATGCATGGAAAGTTATATTTTTTCTTTTCTAATAATGAAGTGAAATATGCCACAGCATGCCTTTAAAACCTCTCACAAAGAAAAGCAAATGGTATATTTGAATGGTATACTTAGGAAGCTTGGGGGCAGATGAATTTCTGAGAATGGTGATGCTAAACACAGTGTTTAAGAATTCTTTGCTAATTATTATGACTGTGTCCTCTTCCAGATACTTCAGTGCTCTGTCTAAAGGAGAGTGTCTGCCTGTTAAGGACAGGCTGGAATTAAATGTTGCCACCCAGAAGACGGACACTGGGCTGACTCCAGGTCTTCTGAAGATCCTCCACAAACAGGTAGTTTCTCAACAGCAGGCTCATAACCTGTAGAAGTTGTCGCACAAATAAAATTTTTATTCTCACTGTTGCTTTTGAAAGAAATAAATGCATTTACTTTATCACATATTTGCGTTTCGTCATTTACTGTTTTGCTTTTATGGGTATAATTATAACTTCCATTGAGTTTAATGTCCAACTTTGATTACTCTTCTATTCTTTTATGCGTGTTTTTATGTGTGTGTCTCCATATAGCAGTGATGTTTCCCGTGTGGGTCATTAAAGTTTCATATTGTCTTAAATCCATTTTATCTCACCTGGGCTGTTTACTGGCATCTCGGTGTGGCGGATTCATTAAAAGAAATGAATAATTAATATTTCCTTAAAAGCTAGCACTTAAGCGGCAGCATAAATCTTGTGAGAGTGCTGCTCTTTTGTTGTCTCGAGTTATTCATTTTGTAACATTTTAAACTGCATTGATAGTAGAAAGTCTGAAAGAAATCCAGAAAATCTGAATGCAAAACAAATGCAGATCTGTGCCATTATTTGAGAGATTATTATTAGTGTTTATATCCTGCTCAAATCTACTTTTTATTTGGATTACTGTGCATCAGTATTTGCGGTTATTTATGCCCTGGCTGTCCACATATAAAAGTCTAGAGAAAAAAGAGATTGTAAGTAAATAGAGCCACCAGATTCTCCATATCCAACCTTGTTGTTTATTTGTGGAAATAGGACTCATTTCAGATTTTATCTAGAAAGTGAATAACTAGATTTCCCCCCCTAAAGTCTCCTAACCCCCCATTTTTTTTTATCATCAAATCATAGCTGTCGCCCAAGACAACCTGTAGCAAAGAGGAACTGCAGGCGAAGTGGAAGGGCTTGTGTCTACCTGTGGCTCAGCTGGAGACCCTGCTGTCGCTGGGCAGCTTTGGCTCAGATATTGACTGGATGGAGTTTTTTGCCCTGGGCTGCAGCGCTCTTGGAGGGGTGAGGTGTTCACAATCCTGGCTATAAATGCAAATACAACTTTATATACTTCTTCCTTTGAGCCTTAAAAACCTGGTGCGAGGCCAAGCACAGCTGGAGATCCTCCAGCAGCACACTCTAGTCTCCAGGTGTTAATGTTAGATCCAGGAATTTGCAATGCAGTCTCCATCATCGGGGTCCCCTGGCTCCAAAAAAGAGTGACTGGATAAATCCTTCAGCAACTACTTGAATCTTTGCTTCGCTGTTAAGCCAATGATATTTTTTTTGGCTTCACAGATTCAGATAGAGCAGTAATGACAGATCAAAGAGAATTTATTTAAGCATGAAGAACTTTACAGAAGATAAGTTGGTGTCTAGGAAAGCAAATGCAGCTAAGCATTAACAGCATTATGTGCTCAGTGTTAGTAATTTGGGTAGAATTCTACTCCTGTTTTCAAGGCTCTTGAACACTTTAACCACACGAGGGCACTCTTATGCTACTTAGATTTAGCTGTCTGAGTTACAGTGTGTGCATGCAAGTATATTTGCAGTGTGTCTTGCTTAAATGCGATGCAACAGCAAACTAATTCTTTGTTTTTGTGGCAACACAAATCCTCAGACTCTTATCAGTTCGCTTAAGTTTGCCTGCGAGATCCTAACAGAGGATGAGACGGGTGGTGCCGCAAAGATCCCGTTCGACACCTTTGTCAGGCTCTACACTTACCTGGCTCAGCTAGACGGGGACGTGCCACAGGAACGCATTGACAACTTCCTCGGCACTCTGCAGCCACAAGTGTAGGTGTCATTTTCTCCTCAGCTGTCAGTCACACCACAAGCAGAATGGGTGTAGTAGTGGAAAATTGAGCTATTTTGTATGCATAACTATTTTTTTTTCACACAGCGTAATTAGTTTCCCAGTTTGAATTATTTCTTCAGTCCGAGCTAAAAAAAAAAAAAAAAAGGTTTTTGTTTGTTTAAAAAAAACATTTTCCTCTTTTGTAATTCAGTCATAACTCTGGATGTGCTAAGCAGTATTTTAACTCTGTTGGCCCAACATTTCTGCCAGTCAGTGTCAGTTGGCTCAGAAGCACAGACAGTTTAAGGGCTAAGCCATTTCCCACTATAGCCTCAGATAATGTTGTGAGATTGTGATGTTCAGTGTTGTGAAAATCCCTATGCTGCTGAGTGGAGCTGTTGCACTGATTCGCTGGTTTCTCTGCCCGACAGCAACAAGCAGAACGGCATGATTCAGGTTTCCAACTTCTACCCCAGCAGGAAGGGAGGGAAGCAGAGGCAGAAAGCAGTGGAAGAAAGAAGTTAGAAATAGGAATAAGGAAATGATGGCGCCCAATTAATAAATGGAGCAGCTATGCTTCGTCAAGCACAGCTGTTTTTCCAAAAAGAAATTGGTCCCATTAATTGTTGGCATCAGCCACTGTGGCCGATTATTCATCAGTGTCCGGCTGAATCAAGCCGCTATTATGAGTCTGGTTGGATTTAATGAGCAGCAATAGAAGCACAAAGCTGCCGTGCTCAAACTGTCAGGTAGGGCGTGTGTGGATGCTTTTTATTTCCCATTCCCGTATGACTCGGCTAGTGAAGTTCATTTATCATGCACGCTGCCTCACCACATTTGGCCTCTCTGCTCGCGTCTGCATTTCACCCAGCAGACCAAAAAAAAAAAGGAAGTCAAATAGATAAGCGCCTACGCCACAAGAGTGTGAGTTTCAGCTTGCATTAGAGACTTGTGTTATATTCACTCCTCTGTGCAGTACTGTAAACAAACACAGGCACATTTCAACACCAGTGACAGTGACAGTGTGAAAGGTCCAGAGGTCCAGAGATACAGTATGACTGTTATTAACATATTTGCCTCTCATACAAACACACACAAAACTGCTACGCTGGAGGTATTTCAACAGACAGCACAACAAACGGGATCAGAGAAAATTCCGTCTTCAGACACTTTTGGCATTTGGTCGCAGGGGTGGAGGATACACGGACACACAGATACTGTAGCTTACCCCTTCCAGGATTGCAACTGTGGTCAAGTCAAAGAAGACTGGAAGACAGATAGAGCCCCCGCTAACTCGATAACTGCAGGCTCTCCGCCCATATGACACAGCAGAGAAAGAATTTTGTCAGGGCTTCCAGCAGTGATCTTTTTGTGCAACGCCCACGTTAGAACTGAGTAAATGAGCGCGCTGAAAATAACTCAATATTAACTGTAATCTGCTCATAATGCTTTTATATTTGGAAAGATTCCTATTTGTATTGATAGCTTTTATGTCTGGCTGAAGTCTGAAGCAGAGATAACTCTGGTATCAAAGATTTAGCGCACGATGCAGACAGCGCATAATTTGTCTTCATCAAATAACACAACATTCAGAAGCCATGCGTGAGGATGTGGATCGCCCAGCTGGAATTACAAGGTTAAACAGGACGAGATTTTTAGCTGTACTTATATTGTATTAAAAGAGGTATATAAATTGACAAGTAGAAAACATAAACACTGATTTGAACTTGGTTTCCTGTGGATCTTTTTTTTTTTCCAGGAACCGATGAACCTCTTTTGATAAGGAAATCAGGAAGTTTTTGATTCTGTGCAGGGTTTTCTCATATACAGGAATTTGCGGCAACCCCACACGTTTTATGCATAGCCAGAGGAAATATAACAGTTCCTTTTTTAACTACTTATTAGGGATTCATTCACCATTACATAGTGGGCATTACTGTGTATCAGTTGCACAGAAATAATAAAAAAACCCATTGATTTTTCAAAATACAGACTAGCCTTGACTGATCATTTTTTATAAGGATTATAAAAACGGCCCATTTTGAAACCGGAAAAACCCTGCGGGGTTATAGTTTTTTTCTTTTCTCAAAAAAGTACATGTTTGTGAGCTGGTACTTTCCAGTGATCTAGGAATTACCCTTAATGCTGTTACTGCTTACAATAAAACACTATGTTGAAAGCTCAGTTGTGTATTTATTCAGTCTGCAAGCACTATTGCTTGCATGAGTGTTAGGGGCTTCTATTTGAAAGCTTTTTGATCTAGTGAATTATTATGTCGTTGTTAATTGGATTTAGATACTCTGGTAATGTTGCTACAGTAAAACAGCAAAGTAGTAAAAACATGTCTTTCACCCTGTGCACATAATTCTTTGAGATTTACAAAATCCAAGCCTCATGACAGCAAATTACAAAGAGCAGCCTCCTGTTGACTTAAATCAAACTAAACCTGGCAAAGCTGGCAAACTGCACGTGTTTTGAGACACAACATGTTCTTGTTCTTTAGAAAAATGTCTGTCTTGTCAGTCACACCTGTCTTGGTTGACAGTTCTAGTAAAGTAAAAGTACAATCCACCAAGAACGCTGTGGCCTCAACACAGAGAAGCATTACTATCCTCCTCCTCCTTATCATCATTAGTTTATTTATTTAAAACATGTTGAGGGAGAGCCATAGAGGTGCCGAGGCACACAGTAAGGTGCAGAAGTAAATTTATGAAGCAGCAAAAGAAGAATAGATTGTAAATCACTGTATATGTAAATACCTACTGTTTGATTGCGACACATTATATGCTCCTCACAAAGCATTCCTTGGATATCCTCAAATTTCTCTCCAATAAATTTCTTTTTAGGGGCATCTTGCACTATAATAGTCAGGCTTACAGTTACAGATGCTGTGTGCCCCCTTTGTTTTAGGATGTTAGAACATGGAAAAACATGATGTAATTGCAAAGATGTCAGTGGTTTAGGAATCTCAGCTTTAGGGTGGACCTTGTTGCGCAGCCTTTACTGTTTCTCCAACTTTTGCTCACAACATCACATCTCCAGGGACGTGACAAATGTTGCAGGGCAGTGCGAAGGAAAAAAAAGGCAGTAGAAGAGAGAGCAGACACAAAGGCTTCATTCTACAGTGACTCTGTTGTGTAAGAGATTTCGGGGTAAGGATAAGGGAAAACATATTTCTAGCTGTTTTCTGAAGTTGCAGAATTTATCGTTCTGTGAGCTGTATTGTTGAACTGGGTTGAGCTAGACTCCACTTTGGGAGCATGAGAGCATTGTTGGTTTGAAAGATTTATGGGTAGGTTTTATCAGTCGGTTAGTTTCAGTTTACTTCAAAAAGAAAATCTAGATAAGTAATCTGTGATGACTGGAGATGTTTGTATGAATTGTTTTGCTGTATATATATGAACGAAATGAATTTAATTGACATGTAACATATTTAATGCGTGTATATTACAGGGACCTGCAACATGGGATGATAAAGCCACTGGACTTTATCTACTGGGACGATGTGGCTTCAGCTCCATAACAAACGTTGCACACCGAAGCTGGAGGTTTAACAGTGGAGGTGGATTCGAATCCTAAAAGGATTGTGCATCATGTGCTGATATGTCAAAAATAAGGAAATGATCTAGAAATACTGTCTACATTGTAAATGCTAAAAACAGAAATATGGCTGAACTGTCTGTGATATCACCCTCACTTCTCTCATACGTCTGGGGTATACGCTCACCGCCATCTTTAAGATGGGATTGACAGGCACCTGTCAATCAAGCAAAGACCCGCGAAGCATTTTCTCTTTGAGCCTCATTATCTTCCTAATGGAACAGTGATCTTAAAATCCCCACTGTGACACATATCAGCAGGTGTGAATTTAATTATTGAGACTTAAACTCGTTCAAAAAAATACTGTAATTACTTTTTGCATTTTGAGAGAGGACCTCGGGGTTCGGGGTGGGGGTGCTTCATTACATTCTGGGATTTATTGCAGCCATTATCATGCTGCCGTTGAAGGACCAGTATTTTATACAGCTTGATAAGTCCCTTGTACAGTAGCATTACCTACATGATTATGCACAACAGTCATTAGTTGCTCTGCAAGACGGCCAAAAAGAAAGTGTCCCCTCTTTCACTTTGAAGATTTTATATATCAGGACTTCTTAAAAATTATCTGGTCCTTACCAGGTTCTAAAATGATTTAATGAGACAAAGGATGAGCAACATCACGTGAAATATTACACAGTTTCATTATTTGATTAATGAAAATCAATGTGTGTGAAAAACTAAGTAAACTGTATGATTCTGTAGCTGCTTGAAGTGATAGTTTTTTGTGTGACTTTAGCAGTCTCTCACATCACTGTGAAGGGATTTTGCTGTTGTACTCCTTCCATTAATTGTGGTTTTCTTGCATTTATTTATGCACAGCTCTATTAAGGTCCCACCACAGTGTTTCAGTCAGGTTGAGGTCTGTTAATTGTATGCAGTTCACGTATCTCGTCCTGTCTATGTAGACAGGAAGAGATAGAAATTTACATTTAACTATTACAACCTTCCTGGTCTTTGGGATATAACCTCGAGTTGTGTTCACTGACAAAGACGCATTCAGACTGATGGAAACATGCTGGCAATCTGTCTGCATTTATTAATTAGACAGCATAATCTCAGAGTGGTTGCAGTCTTTCAGGGTCAGACTGGGACTGTTTGCAGAAAGGTTGCCTCCTATCAGGTGAAATGAGTCCTCTGGGGTGAGTTGCCTGCTCTTGGAAAGATTACATCTATCTTGTTTTCCACTTGTGAATCATTTTCTTACTGCAGAATGATGGACCAGATTATTTGGAGATCACCCCACAACCAATCCCAGATGGCCATCAAGAATTGGTAATCTAAGGTCTTTGCTGATGTCTTTCCTCCTTAACACACACTTAAATGCTACAGACTAGTACTAACAGCTGCTGATGATCAGTTGATCAAGTGCATTGGATTAACAGCACCTTGCAGCTACTTACTGTCTTAATTCCAATATTATGTAAGGTTGCACTTGTTTGTAGTTTTTACACACACTGTTTTTGCCATACTGTTTATTAAATAAATAATAACCCAGTGTAATGCTTCATGTGTTGTTGCCTAGTGGAGGATGTATACTTGAATCCTTAAAACTGAAAGACGATTTTTAAAGATTTTTTTTAAATTAATCTATTTACAAGCCTGATTTTGTCTTTGGTCTGACATCATGCTACCAATACGTAACATTGATTGGTACAGCCTGTATTTGGGAGGGTTTTTTTTAAACACATGAATACACAGCACTTAATTAAGGGCCTCTAGTGATTGATTAAAATTAGCTAATTACCACTTGTAGACTATTGAATTTTTTTCCCCCTACTTAACATTCTACAAAAGCTTTTTCTCACCATGGATTTAAGTGTCGCCCTCAGCTTCTGAGTGCTGGTAGTGTTTTCTGCCCTAGCTTCATTAACTTATTAGGCAAGAATATCAAGGTTCTAATCAATAATCACCACGTTAGGGTCAGTGCTATAAAGAGAAAACATTTTTTCCAACCTATTCTCAGACAGAAACAATCCTTTAAAAGCCTGTCATAAACACTTAATTTAAGTCACATTTTCAGTTCATTACACACATGCATGCACCTAACAGTTCAGTGCTTGTGCACATACAGGGCTCATAGTAGATCATTGTGAGGGACTCCTGCTATGTGCCAAAGAGGGGAGCATCGTGGGTGTTTTGGCTGCTTGAGGTTTTCAGGGGAAAAATGAATGACTGAAAGAGGAAAAGCATACAGGAGCCTGTCTAAACATACAAGCAACAGCAAGGTCATTTTATTTTCTTGCAGAAAAATTCAAGAAAACTCATCTTTCTTTCCTGGAAAGAAGAGTTTTCACATACAGTGGGATGCAAAGGTTTGGGCAACCTTGTTAATAGTCATTATTTTCCTGTATAAATCGTTGGTTGTTACAATAAAAAATGTCAGTTAAATATATCATATAGGAGACACACACACAGTGATATTTGAGAAGTGAAATGAAGTTTATTGGATTTACAGAAAGTGTGCAATAATGTTTAAACAAAATCAGGCAGGTGCATAAATTTGGGCACCACAAAAAAGAAATGAAATCAATATTTAGTAGATCCGCCTTTTGCAGAAATTGCAGCCTCTAAACACTTCCTGTAGGTTGTAGGAGATGGCCATTCCAGAACGTTGTACTCTGCATGAATGCCTTAGTGGATTTTGAGCAGTGTTTCAGGTCGTTGTCTTGTTGAAAGATCCAGCCCCGGCGCAGCTTCAGCTTTGTCACTGATTCCTGGACATTGGTCTCCAGAATCTGCTGATACTGAGTGGAATCCATGTGTCCCTCAACTTTGACAAGATTCCCAGTCCCTGCACTGGCCACACAGCCCCACAGCATGATGGAACCACCACCATATTTTACTGTAGGTAGCAGATGTTTTTCTTGGAATGCTGTGTTCTTTTTCCTCCATGCATAACGCCCCTTGTTATGCCCAAATAACTAAATCGTAGTTTCGTCAGTCCACAGCACCTTATTCCAGAATGAAGCTGGCTTGTCCAAATGTGCTTTAGCATACCTCAAGCGGCTCTGTTTGTGCTGTGGGCGGAGAAAGGGCTTCCTCTGCATCACTCTTGCATACAGCATCTCCTTGTGTAAAGCGCGCCGATTGGTTGAATAATGCACAGTGACTCCATCTGCTGCAAGTTGATGTTGTAGGTCTTTGGTGCTGGTCTGTGGGTTGACTCTGACTGTTCTCACCATTCGTCGCTTCTGTCTATCCGAGATTTTTCTTGGTCTGCCACTTCGAGCCTTAACTTGAACTGAGCCTGTGGTCTTCCATTTTTTTCAATATGTTCCTAAATGTGAAAACAGACAGCTTAAGTCTCTGAGACAGCTTTCTGTATCCTTCCCCTAAACCATGATGGTGAACAATCGCTGTCTTCAGGTCATTTGAGAGTTGTTTTGAGACCCCCATGTTGCTACTCTTCAGAGAAAATTAAAAGAGGAGGGAAACTTACAATCGACCCCCTTAAATGCTCTTTCTCATTATTGGATTCACCTGTGTATGTAGGTCAGGGGTCAATTTGAGTTCCAATAATTAGTTCTAAAGGTTTTGGAATCAATAAAATGGCAACAGTGACCAAATTTATGCACCTGCCTGATTTTGTTTAAACAATTATTGC
The DNA here is from genome assembly GCF_041146795.1 of Maylandia zebra. Lineage (NCBI taxonomy): Eukaryota > Metazoa > Chordata > Actinopteri > Cichliformes > Cichlidae > Maylandia > Maylandia zebra. The sequence continues at coordinate 16,706,215 of NC_135175.1, read as the reverse complement.
ACACTTTCTGTAAATCCAACAAACTTTATTTCACTTCTCAAATATCACAGTGTATTGAATCGCTACCTTATCGTGGTGGAGGGGTTTGTGTGTCCCAGGGATCCCAGGGGCTATGTTGTCTGGGGGCTTTTGCCCCCTGGTAGGGTCTCCCATGGCAAACTGGTCCTGGGTGAGGGACCAGACAAAGAGCGATTCAGAAGACCCCCATGAAAAGAATATCGAGGGAACAGCTTACCCTGCCCGGGATAGGGTTACCGGGGCCCCACCCTGGAGCCAGGCCCGGGGAGGGTGCCCGAGGGCGAGCGTCTGGTGGCCGGGCCTTAGTCCATGGGGCCCGGCCGGGCACAGCCCGAAGAGGAGACATGGGCCCATCCTCCCGCAGGCCCACCACCCGCAGGAGGCGCCATAGGGGTCGGGTGCATTGTGAGCCGGGTGGCGGCCAGGAGCGGAGGCCCTGGCGGACCGACCCCCGGCTGCCAAGACTGGCAATAGGGACATGGAATGTCACCTCTCTGGTGGGGAAGGAGCCTGAGTTGGTGCGTGAGGTTGAGAGGTACCGGCTAGATATAGTTGGGCTCACCTCTACGCATTGTCTGGGCTCTGGAACCAGTCTCCTGGAGAGGGGCTGGACTCTGTCTCAGTCTGGAGTTGCCCCTGGTGAGAGGCGGCGGGCTGGGGTGGGTATTCTTATATCCCCTCGGCTTGCTGCCGGTACGTTGGGGTTTTTCCTGGTGGACGAGAGGGTTTGTTCCCTGCGCCTTAGGGTCGGGGAACGGGTCCTGACTGTCATCTGCGCTTATGCGCCGAGTGGCAGTTCGGAGTACCCAGCCTTCTTAGAGTCCCTGGGGGGGGTGCTGGAAGGTGCTCCACCTGGAGACTCTGTTGTCCTGCTGGGAGACTTCAATGCTCACGTGGGTAACGACAGCGAGACCTGGAGGGGCGTGATTGGGAGGAACGGCCTCCCTGATCTGAACCCGAGCGGTGCTTTGTTATTGGACTTCTGTGCTAATCACAGTTTGGCCATAACGAACACCCTGTTCGAACATAAGAGTGTCCATAAGTGCACGTGGCACCAGGATGCTCTAGGCCGTAGGTCGATGATCGATTTTGTAATCGTATCACCAGACCTGCGACCATATGTTCTGGACACTCGGGTAAAGAGAGGGGCTGAGCTGTCAACTGATCACCACCTGGTGGTGAGTTGGATCAGGTGGCGGGGGAGGACGCTGGACAGACCTGGTGCACCTAAACGCGTAGTGAGGGTGTGCTGGGAACGTCTAGCAGAGGCCCCAGTCCGCGAGATCTTCAACGCACACCTCTGGCAGAGCTTCAACAGCATTCCGAGGGAGACTGGGGACATTGAGTCCGAATGGACCATGTTCAGCGTCTCCATTGCCGAAGCTGCTGCATTGAGCTGCAGCCGCAAGGTGGTTGGTGCCTGCCGTGGTGGTAATCCCCGAACCAAATGGTGGACACCAGAGGTGAAGGGAGCCACCAGGCTGAAGAAGGAGGCCTATCGGGCTTGGTTAGCCTGTGGGACTCCGGAGGCAGCCGACAGGTATCGACAGGCCAAGCGGAATGCGGCTCGGGCAGTGGCTGAAGCAAAAACTCGGGTGTGGGAGGAGTTCGGAGAGGCCATGGAAAAAGACTTTCGGACTGCCTCGAAGAGATTCTGGCAAACCGTCAGGCGTCTCAGGAGGGGAAAGCGGTGCTCTACCTGCACTGTGTATAGTGCTGGCGGAGCGCTGTTGACGTCGACTGAGAAAATTGTCGGGCGGTGGAAGGAATACTTCGAGGACCTCCTTAATCCCACTGACACGTCTTCCGGGGAGGAAGCAGAGTCTGGGGATGAGGGGTGTGACCCACCAATTCCCGCGGGCGAGGTCACTGAGGCAGTTAAACAACTCCTTGGTGGCAGAGCCCCTGGTGTCGATGAGGTCCGCCCCGAGTTCCTGAAGGCTCTGGACGTTGTAGGGCTGTCTTGGTTGACACGTCTCTGCAATGTTGCGTGGAGATCAGGGGCAGTACCTGTGGACTGGCAGACCGGGGTGGTGGTCCCCATCTTCAAGAAGGGGGACCGGAGGGTGTGTTCCAACTACAGGGGGATCACACTCCTCAGCCTCCCCGGGAAAGTCTATGCCAGGGTGCTGGAGAGGAGGGTTCATCCGCTAGTCGAACCTCGGATACAGGAGGAACAATGCGGTTTTCGTCCTGGTCGCGGAACACTGGACCAGCTCTTTGTCCTCTCGAGGATACTTGAGGGTGCATGGGAGTTTGCCCAACCAGTCTACATGTGTTTTGTGGACCTGGAGAAGGCATTCGACCGTGTCCCTCGGGGCGTCCTGTGGGAGGTGTTGCGCGAGTATGGGGTGTCTGGCCCATTGCTACGGGCCATTCAATCCCTATACAACCGTTGCAAGAGCTTGGTTCGCATTGCCGGCAATAAGTCGGACTCGTTCCCGGTGGGTGATGGGCTCCGCCAGGGCTGCCCTTTGTCTCCGGTTCTGTTCATAATTTTTATGGACAGGATTTCTAGGCGCAGCCAAGTGGCGGAGGGCTTTCGCTTTGGTGGCCTCAGAATCTCATCTCTGATTTTTGCGGATGATGTGGTTCTGTTGGCTTCATCGGGTGAGGGCCTCCAGCTCGCACTGGAACGGTTCGCAGCCGAGTGTAACGCAGCGGGAATGAGGATCAGCACCTCCAAATCTGAGGCCATGGTTCTCAGCCGGAAAAGGGTGGAGTGCCCACTCCGGGTCGGGGATGAGTTCCTGCCCCAAGTGGAGGAGTTCAAGTATCTCGGGGTCTTGTTCGCGAGTGATGGGAGAAGGGAGCCGGAGATCGACAGACGGATTGGGGCTGCGGCTGCAGTAATGCGGACGCTGCACCGGTCAGTCGTGGTGAAGAGGGAGCTGAGTGTAAAAGCGAAGCTCTCAATTTACCGGTCGATCTACGTCCCTACCCTCACCTATGGCCACGAGCTGTGGGTAGTGACCGAAAGAACGAGATCGCGGATACAAGCGGCGGAAATGAGCTTCCTCCGAAGGGTGGCTGGCCTCTCCCTTAGAGATAGGGTGAGAAGTTCGGCCATCCGGGAGGGGCTTAGAGTAGAGCAGCTGCTGCTCCACATCGAAAGGAGCCAGCTGAGGTGGTTCGGGCATCTGGCAAGGATGCCCCCTGGGCGCCTCCTGGGCGAGGTGTTCCAGGCATGTCCCACCGGGAGGAGGCCCCGGGGCAGACCCAGGACACGCTGGAGAGATTATATCTCTCGGCTGGCCTGGGAACGCCTTGGTATTCCCCCGGATAAGCTGGAGGAGGTGGCTGGGGAGAGGGAGGTCTGGACCTCTTTGCTTAGGCTGCTACCCCCGCGACCCGACCTCGGATAAGCGGATGAAGATGGATGGATGGATGGATGGATGGAAATATCACAGTGTGTGTGTAAATATGATATATTTAACTGACACTTTTTAATCTAACAACCAACAATTTATACAGGAAAATAAAGACTATTAACTATTAACAAGGTTGCATCCCACTGTACACGCGTCTCATCGGAAAATGCCTTTTTACATGAAGAATATTCCATGGTAATGTTTTTTTTTTAAGTAATATTACTCTGCTTATAGGTTAAGACATATTTCAAACACATGCCGTGAGGACATTCTGGTTTTATTTTAGAGTTACAGCTATTTGTATACACAACTCCCCATTATCAGAGGCTCAAAAGTGACTGTTTGACTGCTTGAAGTCTAGAACCCACACATACAACCAAATGCTGTGTTTCCTTGCTTGAGATGCTCTGTCAGCAACTGCCTGCTTGTGGATCACACTGCCTTCAGTAAGTAAAAAGCCAGCTCTGCAAACCACAAGTATTTCCACTCATGAAAGCATCTTTTGACTGAAGACTTTGACAGTGATAGTCTTACCTCCTCAACAGTGTTCTCGACTAGATGTGAAAGAAACCAACAAAGTAATTCAGAGTTCGTCCACTTTAATAGTTTTCTGTCTTTCAGGCCACTAAAGAGTTTGCTATCTCTCTCTGATATGTTTATTTAAGTTTTGCAGCCTAATGATGGCCACCCTCACTTGCATCAGCATCTCACCATACCACAAAACTACTTGTCAGTGAACTGTTCAATTGCTTATGAGCCTCTGAAAATGATGACTGCATAAAAAACGGCTTCATGAATTTGAGCTGAAAGTCAGCACTTCAGTCACATCTTGATTTTTTGATTTAGAAATTGGTTGAGGAGGTGTAAGCAGACAAAACGACAAACATTGTGTCATGCCAAAAACGTATGGACCCAAATGTATTCAGTGGATCGAGGACTCAGTAAGACACTCACACTTTCATGAAATCCACACATTATCAGAAGTCCTTAGGTCAGCTGATCTGTTAGAGAAAATATGGTTTGTCTTCTGAGCCAAGGTTGAGCCAAAGCTGTGCATGTGAAGCATGTGATGTGCAATAAACACGATGTGATATAAATATGACTACAAGCAGTGATGAGCCATTGACCTGATTCATACTTAATACTGTGCTATTTTTAACAAAAGTCGCTTAAATTACACTTGCCACCTTACTGGTGGTGGTTCAACATACATATTTTCATGGTGATTTAATAAGTTCAATCACTTTGTCAACTTTCCATTCGTGCAATAATGAACAAAGTCTGATTTGCAACGAGGCTGTTCTCAGTTATCAGGCAGAATCCTGCACCGTGGGATGCTGTAGGACATATACAGTACAGAGTGTATGTCTGCAAATGTAAAGTGTCCTTATCTGAAACATAAATTTCCCAACAGCTGTGTTTCTGTCCTAGGCCTTGATGATAAAATGTCCCTTTGAAAGAGATAAAGAGTTCCTATCCTAAATTATCACCCTTGTTAATGTACCCTTCCATTTTGAATGAGAAGAATGAGAAGAGTGACACTGTGGGGATTTGCATGTTGTAGCAGGTTATTTGATTTTATAATACAGTTGTCTAACCATCATTTATATATCATGATAGAAAACAAACACAGGAAATAAAGCTGAATAATGACAACAACAACAATAATAATAATATAAGGCAAACTGTTTCGCATAAGAACTTGTAATATCATGCCATCTTTGAATCCCTGCACTTTAATGGGCTCTAGTTATTGAGTTTAATCCCCTGAAAGACCAGTTTAGTGCCAAGCAATACTAGCCAATTTCTTTTTTACTAAAGGAAAATTGTTGCTTTCACGGGAGCTTTATTCTGCTGAACATTGCACTGAATAGCACTACTACAGCTGAGGGATGGATCAAAATGTAAGACTGGAACAGAATCCAACTTGAAGTATTAACACTCAATTGCCTGTTGGTTTGCTCTGCTTAGCTAAAAGGATTGTGGTCCGACACCACAGGCCTGTGATAAAGCCTCCTTTGTGACAGTTATAACTGTTCAGCTGTGGTTATTTCAGCTGTGTCTGGACTTCCCTTTATAGTTAGTTTCTCTCTTTGCATTACACTGCAGCTGCATTACAATAAGAGGTAGTTCCAATATTTTGTTCACACCCTTTTTTATAAATGAGAGTAGACTAGATATTTGGGAATATTGCAGGAGAAGCAGGGGAAAAGAGAAGTAAAAGAGTCTGTTCCTACTATCTGCCCCCCCCCGTTTTACTTCACGTGCTTTATTCTGAATAGCTCAGTTTAAAATACTGTATAGAGATAAAAATCTGCTAGATAGCTAGGACCATCCACTTTGTGTGCATTTGTGCGTGTGTAACAGGCTGACTGCATGTAGAAGTCATATGTGTTTCAGATTAACAAAGAAACAATTAATAACAATACAATAGAACTGCAGAATAGCAATGACAGCACAGTTGTATCAGTGTTGTCATGCGTTGCACTGGTTGTCTCTTGTCATGCATAAACAAATGTTGCTAATTTTATAGCAATCACACGTTTGTTTCCCAAGGAGATGTTGCACTTTAGTCTTGAAGTATGAAGGAGGCCGTGGTGCAGATCCAGGACACACTGGAGAGATGACATCTCTTGGCTGGCTGCATAAGCTGGTAGAGGTACCTGGAGGGCAGAAGGTCTGGGCTTGCTTGCTTAGGCTGCTGCCTCCAAGACATGGATGGATGGAAGCTTACATTTGTTCTTTTTTTTCTTTTTTTTTTAATTCTTTATTTCTAAACTATTACTTCACGAAAGTGGTTACAGGCATTAATCAACACAGTTTACAAGAGAAAAACAAAACAAAACGAAAAAAAAAAAAAAAGGAACACTGAACAGTCGGGAGTGACCAGTTAGCTAGGTTGGTAATTTCAAGCTTTGAAAAGAAGATTCGGCTTATGGGTATTGGCATATAAGACCCACTTATCCCAACACGAACAGAACCAACACACCCTGTCATTGACATAAGCTGTTACCTCCTCCATCCTATAAATCTCTAGCGTAATTTCCCACCATATTGACAAAGTCAGTATATCTTGCAAGGACCATTTCTTAGTTATACCTTTCTTACTTGCAACAAGTAAAGCTCTTAACAGACATGTATCATTTTTAGACCAATTCTGCAAAATCTCCAGTGTTAAATTAACACTGGAGAGTGTCTATATGGGTCCACACCTCTGAGTGTTAAATACAACACTGTTGAGTGTTAAATTAACACTTTTGACAGTGTTATATGTTTAAAAGTAACCTAGTCAGTTTTGAAGATTAACAATGGCTAACACTGAGCAGTGCTGATTTTCTAACACTGGAAAATAACTCAAAATGTTAGAAATATTCCAGTGTTAGAAAATCAGCCTTGCTCAGTGTTAGCCATTGTTAATCTTCAAAACTGACTAGGTTAATTTTAAACATATAACACTGTCAAAAGTGTTAATTTAACACTCAACAGTGTTGTATTTAACACTCAGAGGTGTGGACCCATATAGACACTCTCTAGTGTTAATTTAACACTGGAGATTTTGCTGTGATACATCCAAAAAAGATTGTCTTCATGTCCAAAGGGAATGTACAGTCAAAAATGCCTTGTAGTGTACCATGAATGTCTTTCCAGTAGGTCCGTAGCAAAGAACAATCCCACATAATATGGGTGTGATGTGCTCGTTGGTGTCCACAGTTTCTCCGGCACACAGGAGGATTTGCATCATAATGAGCCTTTTGACACGGAGTAATAAAGAACCTTATCATAGACTTCCATCCAAATTCCCTCCAGCTGCTGGAGGAAGTACTCCTCCATTGCCGTTCCCACATCTGAGACCATTCCTCCCTTGAAACACACACCCCTCCCTCCTTTTCCCATAACATCTTCACATAGTCAGTTGAGTGGGGAAGCTTATTTATAAGAAAATTATACAAAAAGGAAATGAGTCTTGTATCGACATCCCCACTATACGCCTGTCTAAACAGAGTTACCAATTCCACATTAGTGTTTGACATCACACCGATTGTTGTCTTTATATAATGTCTTATTTGCAAGTATCGATAAAAATCGTGTTTTTCTAGATTGTATTTCTGTTTCAGTGTGTCAAAACTAATTAAGTTCCCATCCTTAATCAAACTATTGAATGTAGATAACCCTTTAGCAGACCAACTTTTAAAATGTGAGTCCAATTTATTCGGGACAAAGTCAGAGTCATATGCATACCATTTAAATAAAGCCAAATCCCGTTCCAATTTAAATTCTTTCACGACTTTTCTCCATACAGTAAGTGTACATGACACCCAGGGGTTGCAAACCTTGTCAATACATTCTCGAATGTTCGAATCCATCAAGACAGCTTGTATTGGAGAAGAAAACATGCTCTCCTCAATAGTCTTCCATTGTGCTTGGTAGCTTGTATCACACTAATTGACCACAGTCTTCAGCTGAGCACCCGAAAAGAATTTTTTGGTGACGGCAACACCCATCCTCCCGCCTTCTTATGTAGTTGTAAAGTTTTAAAACAAATCCATATAAACCGCGATATTATTTTATCCCATTCGTTGAGCTTACATTTGTTCTAATGTCTTCATAGGTGCTGCTTTGTTGCACAGAGTGTGGCTCTTTCCTAACCTGTCATCTTTAGAGATCCAGTTTTGTCTTTGTTGGCCAGTCTCTATGAACTGATACTTATATAAACAAACTGGTACATATATATTGGATTTCTTCTCTATTTCAGCATTCAAAGTGTTTTCTTATGCCAAGCCTCATTCACACACGCACACAAGCATTTCTTTCTATGCTGAAGCACTTTTAACGTAAGTTGCACTCCAATGGACGCATCAGGGGAAGCGCAGGGTTCAGTATCTTGCCTTGAAGAGCCGGGGATTAAACCCCTGACCTTCTTACTGGTAGAATATCTGCTCTGTGTTTTATGTGTGTTTTGGTCTAGTCAGTCACTGTGCTCAGATAGTCAGATTCCCACCATGCACTGACTGTTTTGAGCCAAAAACCAGTGGGGTTTGTTTTTGTCCAGCAGGTAATGGAATTTTTCTTGTTCTTTTTACATAAGTTTCAGGGAAATTGTGTGAAATTGTTGTTTTTTCCCTTTCTCTCAATATAGCAAGTTTTTGTAATTATAATGTTGCAATGTCACTTTTAGGCCTCTCCCAATAAGTTTCCACAATTGTGAGCTGACTTGGTTTGAAATCTATGAAAATTAGTTGGTGAATCTGTGAAATGACATCAAATAAAAAGGGGAAATAAAAAAGGCTGCAGCTTCACCACAGATCTAAACTAACTCAAAGCTGGAGGTGAGGCATTCGAGTCTGTGATCTATTGCTCTGGTGTCTTTGAGTCCTCTGCTGCCTGAGCAGAAAGTGAAATTTCACAGATATATATCTCTGAAAGTGCTAACAGTGACTGATACCCACACAGCAGCAGAGTGATATGACAGAGATGGATGAGCCATGGGAGAGCAGAGCTCTCAGCTGGGCGTAGATGAAGGTATAATAATAATAGGGACACACTGGGACTGTTATGCACTTGATTCTTTTCCAAAGCAGATGATGTCAGCAAATTGATGTTATTGTTACTGAGAGAAAAAAGGATACTACACTACACTACATCTTAGAATTTGAGTTTAAGACAAAATTCCCAGAAATCCTGCCTTTCAGTGTAAAGTTGAATGAAACAGTCATCAGAATCAAGCAGAGGTCAGATGTAGAGAACTAGCGCAGACAGTGTGAGCTGATATTGCTTCTGCAACATCATCTATGTGAGGTTTTCAGAACTTCTAAATCTTTTTACCCAACCACAATGGTGACACCACATATGTAATGACAGATGGGATTAGTGTTACACTAAGTGATTTTTTTGGTAAGGTTTTGCTTATTTTTACATAAAAGGTTTCAGTGTTGAGCCCACACAGTCAGTCGTTTTGCTTTGCCCAGAGCTGAACGATATGTATTTTCCTTCCAAATTAGTGTGAAGTTTCCATGAGATGAAAGCGGTTACTCAAAAGCGTAGACACAAGCCCGTAGTTTAGTACCGAGTAATGAAGGCCAATCTAAGTCTGTATTATCTGGACTGACTCATGGAAATAAGAAAGAGTGACATATATATATATATAGAGAGAGAGGTGGCTGAGGATTAAAAAAAAAGAAAAGAAAAGAAAGAAAGACATTATCTCTGACCTGTAGAAAATATGATCATTAAAATTGTAGCCCTTCTTTTAACATCAGGGGCTTCTTCAGTGTTTGCTGGATTAACTAGATGCATGTCAGATACAATCTCATATTTACTTCAATCTTTTTAGTATTGCACTTAAAAGTCCAGAATTGAATACTAACTATGCTAATTCCCAAACATAGTCAAAAATCCATATATTATCCATATTATTATACTATTCTCGGAATATTGTTTCCTATAGGGCTACAACCAGCAGTATAATCCAACACACACACACACACACACACACACACACACACACACACACACACACACACACACACACACACACACACACACACACAGAGTGAGAGAGAGAGAGGTCCCAGTCACCTCTAATCGGATTAGGCGACTGTAGGTTAACATGCAGCTGCCTCTCTCCGCCCTAGGTGGGACGTCCCTGTGTGCCTGCACTTGTAGTCCGTTTTTCCCTTTTTTTCGCTGTAGCAACACTTTTTGAAAGTACCCAAATTGTATCTGTCTCCGGGTACCCTCGAGCCGGATAACTCATAACGAAAACACAACGTGGTTTCGTTTTGAGGACGCACTCCGTACTTGCTTACTTCGCAGGACTTTTTATGCCTCACAAATCTCCAAACTGAGAAGTGGGGTAATTTTTTTAATTAGAATGAGGAAACGAATCAAGTGTTTTATGTGATTTGGGCTCTCGAAGGCGATTTCACGGACTTTCCCCGCGCGTTAGTTTAGTTGTCGTGGAGAGACAGCCAGTCTGGATGCTCGCGCGCCCTTTGCCAAGCTGCGCTCCACCCTAGGTACCCTAGGCTCGGGGCTTAGATGGTGCTGATCACGGACGACAGGGATGGAGGAGGCGCCTCGTCGGTCCGAGTCAGACAGCTCCAGCAGCAGCAGCAGCAGCAGCAAAAAGTCGGGGGAGACATCCGCCAAGTTCACCCGACCATAACTGAGGAGCCTCTGTCCCACTATGTGGACGAGGACTCCCTGGGCTCGTGTGAGGAGGACACTGAGGATGGAAGCGAGGACGACCATGACGAGTTCGAAGAAGTTGACTTTGAGGACCTGGATGATTGTCGGAGCATCGCGTCGGACGACTCCTTCTATCCACCGGATGATGTGTTCGCGGACTCGGAGCGCTCCCCGTCTCCGGACAGCCCGGAGCCGCTGTCTTTTTTCCAGGCGTGCTGCACCAACAACGCGGCCATAGTCCGGATAATGATCCGGCATGGTGTGAAGGAGGAGGAGGTCAAGGAGACTGACAGGAATAACAGGGTATGAAGCACACAACAGAAACTCCGAGTAACTTCACACACGTGGCTTTAGATCACCTCCACAGTGACACCAAGAGTTGTTGTAAAACGTGCATCTCGAAACAGTTTCACAAGGTTTATGTTTGGAGTTCCCAGTTATATCTAACAGTATCTTAGGCCCATTCTTTGTGCAACAAATGCAGTCAAAGATTTTCAGACTGAAATAATTAAATCCGAGCTTTCTGGCTTACTCAGCTATTTTCAATTTTCGGGAAGGTTTGACCTCTACAACTTGTAATGCATGTCATATGGAAGTCAGTGTAGCTTACATTAGTGTCTCTGTAGTTCTGTGACTTAGGCCTACATGCAGTTTACTTCTGACAGCTGTTTTTGCACTTTTCCTCTGCTTTGTTTATTTTCATAATGAGCTCACACCTTTATCTGATAGGCCTTTCTGAAAGGCCTCTATGTGTGAGTTTCTGTGTGTGTGCCTGTGTGTGATGACAGATCTCAGTTTATGAGGAGCTAGAATGCTCAGGCGCTTTAAAAAACACTGAAGGCTCTTGTGATTTTTGAGGAAACACACCACTCCTTTCTGCGCGTGTGGTCATGCAGGCGTATTTATGTGTGAAACAGAAAGTGCTTCTAAGGTTTTATGTATCAGGCCTTCATAACAAAAGTCATCTGGTCTTTAGCAGGCATTAAGAAAATATAGCGTCAGAAGAACATGTTATAGATTGTCTATATTTATTTATTAAAAACCTGTGAAAAACTAAGTACAGCCCAAGAATATCTGGTAATATCAAATTTCCAGCTATGGCTTGAAGAAATTGTTTTTCTGTGTGACCTTATCAGTCTCTCAAATCACTGTAAAGGAGTTTTGCTCCACTCTTCTTTACAACGTTGCTTTGGTTCATTGAGGTTTGCAGGCATTCATTTGTGTGCAGCTTTTATAAGTTACACTAGTGTCTCTAGGTCTGGACTGGGCCATTGCAACACCTTGATTCTTTTCTTTTCAGCTGTGCTGTTGCAGATTTGCTGCTGTGCTTGGGATCGTTGCCTTTTGCATGACCCAGTTTCCGCCAAGCTTTAGCTGTCGGACGCTCGGCCTCAGATTTGAATCTAGAGAACTTTGGTGTACAGAGTTAGCACTGACTGCTAGATGTCGAGGACCTGGGGCTGCAAAACAAACCCAAATTATCACACCTCTCCCTATGTGGTTGACAGTTGACATGTGGCGTTTGTGCTGACACACTATGTTTGGTCCTCAAATGTAGCACTCTTCATTATGGTCAAACATCTCCACTTTGGTCTTATCTGTCCGAAGTCTTAAATAAGTCCCAAACCTAAGCTGTGCTGCCATTTCTTTTTAGAGTAAAAAGGGTCTTTCTCCTGGCAACCTTTCCAAACAAGTTGTAATTGTTCAGTCTTTTCCTAATTGCATTGCTATTTAACATGCTAATTGTAGCTGTGCTTTTATAGAGGTGTTCACACGTGCTAATGATCAGTTAATCAAGTGGATTTGATAAGCAGGACCGAGTGTCGACCTATGCTCTGAATTCACATAACGATGCACTTAGTTTTTCATGAACTGCGTTTGTATTTTGGCTGACACAGTGTAATATGTCATATTTTGATGTACTATGGAGGTTATATTTACCTGATTTTACGACCTGCTAAGGACCAGATGATTTTTTTTTATTGTGTCCTGAAGGAGGGTGCACTTTCTTTTTCACATGACAGTGAACGACTATTACTTCAAATGCATTAACTTATATGTGGATTCATTTTGTATGAGTCTGTGAGTAAACGTATTATATATATCAATGAGATGAGAGTCTGAACCAGGATGCATTTTAAAACCATAAAGTTCAGAATAGGATTGGATCCATTTCCGTTACAGCTGGCTGCATTTCAAATATGTCTTATAGAATTAAGCGCTAGCATAAACCAAATTATATGTCAGTTAATTATGTGAACCAGATTGTCCTCTTCAGTGGTTTTGATCAATGATCCTAATAAACTAAAATGAATGTTAGTTTTCATCTATTTGCAGTGGAATCAATCTGCATCGCTTCAGTCCTGCCAAACAGCTGCAGCCCAGGGCAAAGAGATAAATCCACAGTGATGGCATGCTATACTTGTATTTATTCATCAGGACATTTCAATAATTGTAATTGAGCTGGCCTTCAGTGTGGGGTAAGGCAGCACATGTCAGTCACCATTGTCTTTGTGGCTTTACTTAGTGAAAGTTGGAGAATCCCTTTAGCCCAGTGCCAAGCAGCACACATGCCTAGATCTTTACACAAGGAAAAAAGCCAAATATATAAGCATAGTTTTCGGCTGTTTGCAGCTAGTTTAAGCTGAGAGGATGAAGTTTCACAGCACTGTAGATTCAGATAAGGAGCGCTTTTGTGGTCTTATATCACAAATCTGCTTCTTTGACCTAGAGGCCGACCCCATCTGTCGCTTCTTACATTTCACCTCCCTTTTTTCTAAACATCTGTCTCTCATCATCTCCTACCCCTCCTTATTTCTCTGCATTTACATAGTGCATCCAGTCATGAGAACATGGAAAGGAGTCCTTGTGACCTGAACATATGTGTATGTTATAAAGTATATAACAGGGAAAAGGTCAAAGGTCCTCAAGGCACTTTGAAACGGAAGACACATGCTCGCATTTAGTGTGTGTTTGAGTGTAGCTGCAGTGAGAGATATCGGAAAAGAGACTTCCAGATGACTAGGATGTGTGGTTGTGCATGTACCATTAGCTTTGTCGTGCCCTGTGACCTTGGGGATATGCACATACTCAGAGACACAATACAGGTTAGGTAACACATCTACTGGAAACACATCCTGACACAGATGTCAGCGTCTTAATATAGCTTCATCAAGTGGCATGTAAAACAAAGGCGGTTGTTACATCCCTGGCCTAGTCTGAGTACAAAATACACGCCACTTCCTCTGTCACTAATCATCAGTTTAAAAAGAAATTTATTATCGAAAGATTCTTAATCTAGACCATCAAAAGGACTGTGGTAAAGTTTTCGTCCAAATATGTTAAAAAGATGGTAGATTATAGTTATCTAGCGTCCATAAGTAGTTTAAGTACAGAGAGCTTAGAGCAGGGGTGGGCAATCTCAGTCCACGAGGGCCGGTGTCCCTGCAGGTTTTAGATGTGTCCTCGAACCAACACAGCGGATTTAAATGGCTAAATTAGCTCCTCAACAAGTCCTGAAGTTCTCCAGAGGCCTGGTAACGAACTAATCATGTGATTCAGGTGTGTTGACCCAAGGTGAGATCTAAAACCTGCAGGGACACCGGCCCTCGTGGACTGAGATTGCCCACCCCTGGCTTAGAATCACTGAAGCACAGACACATCAGGCCAATATGAAAAGACCAGGTTTTAGTAATAACCTGAATACTGTTTTTTCAAAACTTGATAAGCTCCGTAGACGCACGTATGAGTGTATGTTGCCTAGTTTAGTCACTATTTCAGGTCATTTCCTCTGGTCCCCTCCAAAAGGAAAGCTAAGCTAGAGCAGCGGTCCCCAACCTCCGGACCGGTCCGTGTGTCGTTTGGTACTGGGCCTTGAGAGTTGAGGCTCGGGTGTGAAATTTATGGTTTTTGGGGGTTTTATCATTAACTCGGTTTCCTTGGGTCTTTTCCTGTGTTGTAGTTGTGTGTCTTATTTTGAAATAAATATTTGCTCGTTACAATAGCGACCAGAGAGTATGAAGGGGCAGAGAGGAGGATGTTACTCTCAATGTTGTTGCCGCATTTCAGGAGGACGCTTCTAAGTTACACAATTACACAATTAATTTGCGTTTATTATTGTCTTGGTCGTATCATTTTATTTTGTTGTATTTATCCACGACACCTTAAAGGGCGGTCTGTGAAAATAAGATTAAGATTAAGATAACCTTTACTAGTCCCACACGTGGGAAATTTGTTACGGGTAAAATATTGTCGGACATTAAACTGGTCCGTGGCGCAAAAAAAGTTGGGGACCACTGAGTACAAAGTCTGCTGCAGACTTGTAGCCCAGAAACTGTGAGAGATTCTGTGTTGTGCAAACAGGTACTTCTGCAGCATGGATGTTTTCCAGTAAAACGATTAAAAACCAGAGTGTAGTTAAAAGAGAAAGAGAACAAAAGTTTCATATGGCCCCTCAGGAATTCAAGGGGAATTTGACAACATTGATTCACTGAACACTTGAAGCCTCCACTTTTAGTCAAATGTTTTGTGGTGTTATGAGAATAACTTGTGAAGGTTATGAGAAGGCTTATCCTCTAAAGGATATTTTTCTTCAGAACCACTGCTGTCATAAAACAATTAACTTTTGATGCCCGTTTTTCATTTCCCAGCATGTTTAGGAGGCCTTCTTAGTTCTTGTGAAAACTCACATTTGGTGTCAACACAGGCTTTGAAAAGCAATAAAACTGCATTTTCTGCTGCCAAGTGCACATATTGAAACTTAATTAAATGTCTGCATTCTGAATTTAGGAATAAACATAATGACAAGTATGTGTGTTTAATGTGTATCCAATTTTCCAGTGATATGATTGCAGCACACTTTATCAAAATCTCCATGCTCTCATTGCGACATTGTGGCTGATGTGATGGATTAAATGTCAACAAATTATCGTCATTCTCATGTTAAAAGTAAAAGAATAATATGGTCATGGTACACATTAGTGGTAATTCTTCTAGCGTTCAGGTATCAGCTCTGTCCTCAAAGCCCATCTGACCCTGTTTACTACACTGTGTGTTCCCCTCGCAATCAATTGGGTAATTTGTCATGCTCATATGTGCACTCAGTAAACACGCACAGAATCCTATCAACCTGATTTATACACAGATCAAATATAATAATTCCAAATTTCCAAATAGATTGGGGTCAGTTGACAAACCAGGACAGATACGGTATGTTTCATCTGCTGAGAGAGCCAGCAAAGTCGCCCAACAGAAAGAACAGCTGACCAACACACGTATCGACCAACAAGCCGGCAGGCAGATAGACTAAATGAAGCATAGTCAGATAGAGACAGAAATGTGGCACTGCAGATGGTAGCGAGCTCGACGCTGCTAGCAAATACTGATGAGTGGAAAAATCAAAGCGACAGTCATACACATCTGATTTGATACAGTTGTGTGAACGCTCAGCTGCAGACAGAAAGACATTTAACAGGGGCGATATTGACAGAAACATGGCCTGGTATGTCTGTGTCCGTGGTGTGTCTGACGGATGTGAATGAGGGTGGTCTTTAGCATGTGGCTCATGTGTACTGAGGTTTCCTGTAAAGTTAAAAAGGAATTGAATGTTTTCATTTTGATTTATTCACATGTGGTTTGCACAGGCTGCAGACATGCAGGCTGTCTGCTACAGTTAGGCTTCCATAAGTGCAGAAAGTAGTCAGAATAGTTCGCTGAAGAAGGCGGCATGTGTTTGAACATACACCTTTAAGTCACTCCAGGGTAAAGAGCAATACAACCGGAAAGAGAGCTGTTTTTTAGCAAGTTTCTAATTGGAAACATGCTTTCCTATTTATATTGATATGTATTAAGTAAGGCTTTTATTTGAGTGCCAACTTTTCCACCACTGCAGAGTGATCGAAATCACAGGACACACCGGCCGTTCTTTGGATTATCAACACTTTTTCACTACGTACAAACTATGCAGCTCTAAAATTAATAACTGGCTGCTTAAAAAGATGCAGTTCCTCTTTTCTTTTAGGACCAGCATAAATCAAAAAACGTATCCACGGTGAAGATAACGTGGTACTACTGCAAACATGTTTATTGTGTATCAAGGAATTTTAAAGGTTACACTGGGTATTGCATCGTATTGTGTCATCTTCTTTGGAACCAGTCTTTGGAGTGTTGCCACATTAACTGCAGATACATGGTTATGTTTCTCCCTCCCCCCTGTCTCCGTGTCTTTCTGACTGATAAGGCTAAGCCTTTCTATTCCTAGCACTGGATATTCCTCAGATTACTTAGTGTGTTAGTGTGTGTGTGTGTGTGGTCATCTAAGTCCAGGCAGTCCAGTGTATGTGTGTATGCGTGCCCGCTCATCAGAATACACATTATAATCTTGAATGCAAGATGCAAGTTTTAAATCGAGTGATGCTAGAATTCTTCAGCCTAATCTTGTTAAGACCTGTGCACGCATTTGATCAACATGGTCTCTGCTGAAAATCCATTTATTTATGTTTTATTATATAAGAGCACCCTGTTTGACCTAATAATTTCAGCAGCTGATGATATTTTTGAAAGACGTTTTTAGCTAGCTTCCATTATTTTCCGAATGCAACATAAACCTGACACCATTCATGCTCCAACATGTTAATGCTATGAAGTGATGGATGACTTTTAAGTGCTTTCTACTAAACCTACTTTGGAACGTCTTTCAGTTTTGACTGTGCACAGAAGAACCTAACAGTAAATAGTAACATTTGGCATTAGTTAAGACATTTTCAATGTATTCAATGCAATTACTTTACTTGAAAAGAAAAGGTCAGTATGAGAATGAGTGATGTCACAGGGGACAGTGAGAACATGTGTTGATGTCCATCAGCAACCGGTCTGCAACTTCATTTGCCCTAAAGACAAAATACCCAATCCCCCTGAGAATTCTCGTTAATTCTCGTCCGTCACTGGAAGTGATTGATTGAATTATTGATTATAATGATGCAAACCTATGCTTTTGATCACATTCTTTTTTTTTCTCATGATGGAGATTTTCCCAGTTTCCTGTCATTATTTGCCCATTTATGACAATCGAGGAGGGGGAGGTTGGTCTGATGCTGGTATACAGCCTATATATCTGTACGTTGCTGCGCTCCATCATTGTCAGCAGCTACCATTAACGTGCATTAAATAACTGATTGCAGTAGTGTGTATGACAGGAACGTAACAAGTACGTCGGGCGGTTGGGATAAATAAAGAAGCTTGTATGTGTTTATACCTGTGTGTGACAAAGGTTCGCAAGGAAAACAAAAACAAAGTCAGACGATTTAGATTGCTCGAGACATGCTGCAGGGCGTGCTGCTAAAGTACATCACATCACAACCGGAGGGCTGCCAAGAATGTGTGTTTGCGTATGTGAGAAAGCGTGAGAGACACAGACAAGGTCTACGTGAGAGTGTCTAAGCAGAGGGAACTATTTGAAGCTGTGCCAGTGTAAGTGAACTTCTCTGAGACAGTCCAGTAGTTACTCTGCAGGACCTTTGTCAGCTGTTTTTCTCAGATGTGCCAAAATTAGTGCGACTGTGTCTCCAACTGACTTGTTTTAGTTCACAGTTCAGTGTTTAATACGGCTAAGGTCCATGTCCTGTAAAATCTGAGGGATAATTGAACCTCTCTTCAACCTCAACCAAAAGCTTGTCTCCTATATTTTAATAGGAATCTCAGTGTTCAGTGTGATGTGTCTGATTAACATAAATAAAGCCGATGCTTAAGCAATCCTACCCGCACTGTGACAAAAAGCTATAATTAAATGATTTATCAAAACATTATATTTATTGGGTGCAAAGACATACGGTTGAAGCCTATTAAATTAGAGATAATTGAAACACTCCGCGACTTAAAAACGAAACACTGTGATTTTTCTTGAAGTTTTTCTGTTTTGACTATAATTACCAGCCTATGAATATGCATAAATTTGAGAGGTTTATATAAATCTTCGGGCCTTATCCGTACCGATCTTCATTTGTTTTTATATTTAAGATTTCATACTGAGATTACTTTCGATTGCATTCATGCCAGAGCTGAAAAGATTAATTAGGGGAATAACACCGTGTGCTTGGAAACCAAGATTAAAAACGTATTGTGCCAAAAAGGTGCAAAGCATCAGGCTGGTCTGTCATAAAGAGAACACCACATTTTAAAAGAAATTGAGTGTGAAAGGTAATAGTATAGGGTTACCTTGATGATGTGTAGTATAAGTTGAGATATACGAGTCTTTGTGGTCAACTTGACCTCGTTTTATTTTAGCACAGTTGACATTTTGTGTTACTGCAAATGCAAGACAGAACAAAAAAGTACTACAGTATTACTCAGTGTATAAACCTGTAGCAGAATACATGTGCAACGTGCAGCTGAAACATGACAAGGAGTAGGTGTGACTTGTTCTTTTTAGCACTCCTGGCTTTAATACAGCATATTTAGATAGTTTATTTAGATTTAAAGTCCGGGTAGGGTCTGGTAGCTTGTTAAGTAATGAACATGTTGTTTGCCTGTCAGCTCCAAATTCAGAATTCAGAGAATGCCCCCTTTGTTTCTTCTCCTTGCTCATCTGGATTGCCTATAATCAGGCTACACGGATTTCTAGTTGCGCACAATTATTTTGTTTTTTTTCTTCTTCTTACTCAGCAAACTTGTTGTTAGCTGACAGCTGTGGCACCCAGTGTGGTCTTGTGCTGCTATAGCCCAGCTCCTTCAAGGTTTCATCTGTTGTGCGTTCTGAGATGTGTTTATTTGTGTTACTGTTGCATTCTTATAATTATATTTGTAAGCTGGCTTATGAGAAGAAGTCTTGTCATTTTCCTCTGACCTCTGGCGTCAACAAGGCATTTTGGCCCTCAGAACTGGCTCTCGTGAGATATTTTCTTTTTTGGGATCATTCTTTGTAAGCGCTGAAGGTGGTTGTGCAGGAAAATCACAGTTTATCAGCAGTTTCTGAAACACTCAGACCAGCCCATCTGGCACCAACAACCATGCCATGTTCAAAGTCTCTTAAGTCACCTTTCTTCCCCATTCTGATGCTTGGTTTGAACTTCAGAATGTCGACTTCACCGTATTCGCTATTCCCTAAGTGTGCTGAGTTGCTGCTCAGTGATTGCCTGATTAGATATTTGTATTTATGAGAAGTTGAATAAATGTAACTAATGAAGTGTCATATATGTTGTATATAATATTATTAGATTTATTTATTATTTTATATTCAGCATCTATCTGTCTGTCTGTCTGGCTACATATAAAGTATTGCCTGTATATCTGTGAAGATACATCACCTGAGAACGCTGAGTTCCTGAATTCTGCTCGCTCAGTCAACTTGTTTGTCTTGGCCAAGGAAGTGTGCACCTTCCAGAAAGTACACAACTTTTGCTGGAGTTTTCCAGTGTCAAACACTCACCAGGCCTCATAGAGTTTCACCCACAGACTAACCTTTACACATTTGTCCACACACATATAAAAGAGCAACTATTCTGGCAGAAAAACACATCCACGAAAAAGTACACAACAACATCAGACAGGAAGATAGCTTTTTTGAGTTTAAGGTTTCTCAGCGAAAACACAACAGATGTCATGTTTAATCACAGATATTAGTTTTGGGAACTGCACACAGGTTCACTGGTCTTGTGGATTTTTACCGGCGCTGCCTTGATGGCATTTTTCTGCAGACTGTTTCGTATATGTCAGCACTTTATTGCAGTTTTGCTTCACCTTCTTTTTCGTTCACCTTAGCGATTTTGCTGATTCTAACCTTATATATATATATCTCCCTTCTCTTTTTTTTTCAACTGTTCTATCTCTTTTTCCTGCCCTGTCACTTTTTCGTCTCAGATAGGACTACTGGTTGCGTGCTACCAAGGTTACGTGGATGTCGTCATAGCGCTGTCTCAGTGTCCGTACCTAGATGTCAACTGGCAGGACAGCGAGGGAAACACGGCTCTGATCACTGCTGCGCAAGCAGGTAACACATAACCATATAATCACAGCTCGCAGTAGTCAAATACACACACTGACAGGCTGATTCACAGTCTTGCTAGACTCTTACATGTACAGAAACAAATACTGTACACACGCACAAACACACACACACACACACACACACACAATATGCTGATACAGATGAACGCACATATGAGCACCAGAAAAACACAAGTTTGAACATAGAGCCACTGACTATGTTGTTTGACCAGTCGTATGATATCAATGATTTCCTTCAAAAATATTGTTAGCAAGTGTGAATGCATGATGGGAAACTGATTTTCAAGGCATTTTCTTATAGTGTTGTAGCAGGGCTGCTCATTTTACTCATTTACTTTAAATATAGACTGTAAATAGAAGATGGATGTAGCCACCATGACACCCAGTGGTTTTTAAACTATGATTCTGAAGCCTCTAAAGTTTGGCATTTTTGTCAACGCCTATCCTAATTTTTTGGTGCCATGAGTAGCCATATTTGCATGAGAGGTTGTAGAGTTTTCAGCACATTAGTTTCAGTTAATGCTAGCCATCTAGGTAGGAAAGCGGCATCCCTGCACCAAGGCAAGAGGTCAGCAAACTGCGGCTCAGCTCGCAAGCCACGGGTTAGAATTAGGGTTAACCATAACCCTATTAATACATATACAGTATGTATTAATTTGTCCTCTTTCAGTTATATCTGTAATCTGCCCCCCTGTCCCCGTCACCTTCGTTTCCTGCTCTTTTCCTCCCATTGTTGGGTAGGTGGAGCTAAAATGGCTCTTTTGATATTGAAGGCTACCGACCTACTTAGACTGTACCAGATGCAGATACCTGCATCACTAGTAACATATATATTAATACTTGAATTTCACTTACAAAAACTTAACATATATATTGGATGGTCTGTTACTATAATGAACTGCTCAGCAAGCTGTGTTATTTGTTAGGGAATTATATCAACAACCTCTAAATAAAAGTTGAGGACTAGTGACTCTGATCAGCTGAGCTGGCTGTCAAAACATGGCGGTCAATCAGAACTTTAGAAGCTACTTTCGACTTGCTACAAGGGGGTAACTCTGCATGTTTACACATTTAGCAGTTTTACATCAAATGCCCTTCATAATAAGATAAGATAAGATAAGATAAGATAAGATAAGATAAGATAACTCTTTATTGTCATTGCACAGTCATACATAGTGCAGTAGTACAATGAAATTGGAAAAACTGTCCTACGTCGGCACTACATATAACACAACACGACACGATATGACACATCACAACGTAACAAACAACACAACACAGTATATTAACTTAGTATAAAAAAAGAAGAATAAGTGTATGTGTATTGCACACTGTTATTATTGCACATTAATTATTATTGCACCTTGTTATAAATATAAATATTATTGTTATCGTTTTAAACATTGTTACCTCCCCCTAAAAAGTCCAGGGAGGTATCCAGTCAGGTCAGCTATTTACATTGATCAGGGCTATTGCCCTGTTGTAAAAGCTGTCCTTGAGTCTATTTGTTCGGGACCTCAGCAGCCTGAACCTCCTGCCAGACGGCAGCAGCTTAAACACCCGGTGTCCTGGGTGTGTGCAGTCCCGTAGGATGCTGCGTGCCCTCTTGAGACAGCGAGTGCTGTACAGGTCCTTCAGGGAGGGAAGAGGATGTCCAATGATTTTTTGGGCCATGTTGATGACCCTCTGGAGTGCCTTTCTGTGTGCTGTGGTGCAGCTGGAGAACCACACACCGATGCAATATGTCAGCACACTTTCAATGGAGCAGCGGTAGAAGACGGTCAGCAGCTCCTTCTTCAGGTCCATTTTTCTGAGGATTCTCAGAAAGTGGAGACGCTGTTGGGCCTTCTTTAAGACCGCAGAGGTGTTAGAGCTCCATTGGAGGTCTGTGTCTATGTGCACACCCAGAAACTTGAAACTGGAGACCCTTTCCACGCACTCCCCGTTGATGCTGACAGGCTGCAGCTCGGACTTCCTCCTTCTGAAGTCAACTACCAGTTCTTTTGTTTTGGTGGTATTGAGGTCCAGGTTGTTGTCTGCACACCAATCTGACAGCCTCTGAACTTCAGCTCTGTATGCAGTCTCATCTCCCCCTGAGATGAGCCCCACCACAGTGGTATCATCTGCAAACTTGATGACTGTGTTGTCTGGGTGGGAACTAACACAGTCATGTGTGTACAGAGTGTACAGTAGGGGACTCAGTACACAGCCTTGTGGAGAGCCGGTGTTGAGGCTGAGGGCTGAGGAAAGATGAGGCCCCACTCTAACTCTCTGTACACGGTCTGAGAGGAAGTCTCTGATCCAGCGGCAGGTGGTGTAAGGAAGTCCAATTTCCAGCAGTTTAACTATTAGTCTGTCCGGGAGTATCGTATTGAAAGCAGAGCTAAAGTCACCAAAGAGCAGCCTGGCGTAACGGCCCTGCACTTCCAGGTGAGAGATGGTGGTGTGGAGCGTTGTAGCAATGGCATCTTCAGTTGATCTGTTAGCTCTGTATGCAAACTGGAGCGGGTCGAGTGTGGGTGGCAGGCAGGACATGATGTGACGTCGGACCAGTTTCTCAAAGCACTTCATTATAACAGGTGTTAGAGCAACTGGTCGGTAGTCGTTGAGGCTGCTAATGTTAGTACGCTTTGGCAGTGGGACAATTGTGGCTGACTTTAGGCATGGCGGGATGCAGGACTGGGACAGTGAAGTGTTGAAGATCTTAGTGAAGACCCCAGCCAGCTGGTCTGCACACTCTTTTAGGACCTTTGCGGTTACCCCATCTGGTCCGGTGGCCTTCCTGGGGTTCACTGCCCTCAGTGTGCGCCTCACTTCATATTCCTGCACTATGAGGCTTGGGCTGCTGCTGTCCGATGTTTTTGCTGCTGCTGCCTCTGGTCCCTTCACCTCAAAGCGTGCGAAGAAGTGGTTCAGCTCCTCTGCGAGCTCTGCGTTACCCTCAGTCAACGTGGTATTGCCAGGTTTGTAGTTGGTTAAGTGCTGAACTCCCTGCCATACCTGTCGTGAGTTGTTGGTGGTGAAGTGGTCTTCGATCCTTCTCTTGTACGCTGCCTTGGCCTCTCTGATGCCTCTTTTCAACTGAGATCTGGCTGCACTGTACTGCATACCATCACCGGATCTAAAAGCGGCGTCACGTTGCTTCAGCAGGACCTGGACCTCTTTAGTCATCCAGGGTTTCTGGTTGGAATACACCCGGAGACGTTTGTCCACAGTGACACTGTTGACACAGAAGTTAATATATGAGAGCACTGATGTTGTGTGCTCTTCAAGGTCCTGATGTTCGAACACGCTCCAGTCCGTGTTTTCAAAACAGTCCTGCAGCTGATGTGATGCACCTTCTGGCCAGGTTTTCACAGTTTTTGTAATGCAAAAGGGAGCTGTGTCTCTGGCTGAATCGAACCAGTAAACTTTTACTTGCAGACTGAAATGCCTAGCTAGAGACCAGGTTGTAATTCTGTATCTGCTGTAAAGACATTTTAATGCAGAAGTCTTTAGGAATTGCCTCGGTTTTATAGCCAGCCTCGAGTGGCCATTGCAGGATCTGCAGTATTTAGCACCTCTGTCCGACCAACAGTAACTATTTTCCGTCTCTCTGTTACTCTAGGCCACATAACAATCACCAACTATCTGCTGAACTACTACTCTGGGTTGGATATAGAGAGAAGAAACTGTCACGGCTTCACCGCCCTAATGAAAGCCGCCATGCAGGGCAGGGTGGAGTGCGTGCGCTCGCTCATGTTGGCAGGTAAGGAAATGCGTTTAATTAAATTAAATGCACGAAACTCTGTAGCAGTGCAATACTTGGAATGGGTTAGATTATAACTGCAGAAAATGTTATTTTCAGAAATTTGGCGAACAGATGGACAATTTGAATACGTAGACAGTAATTTATTTATTTATTTTTTAGTCATAACTAGGATTTATGTTGAGGTTTGATGCCAAAGCATAACAGCAGGAGGTTTAAATGTCAGGATGGATTTAATTTCAACGTATTTTTTTTTTTCCAAATAATGGACTTCTTACGCATTTACACAAATCTGCTAACTGACCCTGTGAGAGTGCTGAGTACACAAGTTGCAGTGAGCATAGCGAGACAGCTTTTAGCCACAAACTCACTCTGTCCCCACCTTGTTATCTTTGAGCTTACATGCTTGTGTATCCACAAATTAAACTTTTTCCTGTCTTCTTTGTGTCCATCAGGAGCTGCCCTGAATGCAAAAGACTTTGGCCGCCAACTGACTGCCAGGGACTGGGCCTTGTTTACAGGCCGTTATGAAACTGCATGGGTGATGACGCGCTTAATAGAACGGCCTTGTCCACACCAGTACTGTGATACATACAGGTACAATTCACAGCTAGCTGTCTAAGATGTGCAAGTCCTTGTTTATGATGGCATTTTCTAAACTGATTTCCAAGAGAAGAAAAAATCGCTGACCCTTTGTTGAATTTACTGCCCTGCTCACTTGTTATCTTTACATGGAGTTATGAAAAGCTGTGTGCAATTATGAGGTACCTGCTGTCCTCCTTTTCTTTGCATCCTCTCCACAAAAGCAGCTTTCTGAGCTTTCTGTTTACATCATCTCGCCCTGATAGCAGGCTGTGTAGCAAATAAATAATTGTGACTCTGCTTCAGATTATGTAGCCATCATTAGTGTTTCTAGACAAGCCTTGCTTGAGAAAGGTCAGTGCAAGTTACCACTGACTCATTAAAAAGAACAGAACATACAATATTACACATTCAACACAAAAAACACAACACAAATGCCTTTTCGTCTGTCGGTACATGAACTGATGTCAGTATTGCTCTCCCAGTCTAGAGTGGCGCCCGCTGGCATCACTGGTGGCCAAATCCCAGGAGCCACGCGGCTGTTTGAAACGCTTGTCGGACACCATGCGCAACATCTTCAACATCGCAAATGTCACCAACCCGGAGGATGAAGGCGCCATCGACCACATGGTTTCTATTACGACTGGCATTAGGAGCCCTTTCATCGCTGTGGCATGCCGCACAGTGAGTGACTAAGCTCTAGAATTTATTTATTCTATTTATTGATTTATTTATTAATCCTCTTCAGCCTTCCTCACAACAAGTATTTCTCAATCACAGCCTCAGCTGAGGTATTGAATGAGTATAAACACTCTGTGGTAAGGTTGCTCTCTGTGTTATTCAATGATGTGTGCTTATACTCGGCAAACTTTGAGATACCAAAACTGTTTTTCTTATCTTCAGATGAAGCCAAATGTTTTTGAACAGTATGAAAACAATCTTCCACAGACTTGGCTTTTGAAATCATAAAGTCAAATGGTAAAGTTATTTTGTCACCGTATAGTATAAAACTCGTGCTTATACGTTAATGATCATATTATGGTAATAACACTTAAAATGTGGCACTAATTTATCATTTATTATATCAACCAATTCTGTGATTTCCCTTAGGATTAGTTCATAATAATTAAAGGAAATGATTAACACCAGCCTTATCCGCTAAGAAGGTTATTCGTGTGAGATTAACTGTCTGCAATACCGAAAACAAAGGCATGATTGACATCCAGAGTCACCAGTATTGCTGCTGCAATGCTGCTGATATCAGTACCAATCAGACTCTGCTGGTTTTGTTTCAGGTGTGTCCTGACAGTCCTCCGGGTGTGGGCAAACGGCGCTATGCGGTCCCAGAGATCATTCGCCAGCAGCGCGCCAAGGAGCTTCGCTCCATCAACCCTGACAGGGTGGACAGCCATCTCAGACTCTTTGAGAACTCCCGCGTGACTCTGGTGACCAAGAACTCAGCAGATCGCCGGGCCAGCCTTCAGGCTCAGAGCCTGGTGCCTCGGCACAGGAGCTCCAGCTTGGGTTTGGTGTCTTATAACCAAGCGATGGAGCTACGGAGAACCAGCTTGTTGCCCATGCACATGGTGCTGAGGAGGAGCAGTGTGAGGCCAGGCTTCACCATACCCAAGGTGAGAGTGTCCAAGGCCCCATCGTCCACTTATGAGCCGGCACAGGTTCGGAGGAAGAGCAGCTCCAAAGATGGAGGGGGGAACTTTCTGCAGGTTCCAAAGTGGCGATACAAGGAGCTAAAGGAAGAAAGGAAAAAAGCCGAGGAAGCGGAGAGAAAGAGGCTGGAGGCTGCAACGAGGAGACATATTGCTACTGGGAAAAGGAAATAATATCATTACCTCAGAGGATATCGTGTACACTAAACCCCCCACCCCCCTCCAAACAACAAAAAAACATACGGGCCAAGGTGTCCGACAGATCTGGCGTTTATGGTTTTCAGCTTTACACAGTTAGGTGCACAGGGTGAGCTCAGAATTACCAGCAATGTTTGGATGCTGACCGACCTCTTTAAAAACGGCTGTCTCTATAGCGACAGCATTAGAAGTGCACGACGCTGACGTCAAACAGCGAATACCCAGGGGATTTGATACTTGAAATGTTTTTAAGCTAATTTATTTTTCATATTTATTGCTTTTTAACGGATGGCCGGGCCTATATTTTCTTATGCCTTGGGTGCTCATTACGCCGGTGTTTTTGTAGTACGTTGCACTGTGTTGAAGCAGAAGACAGTAACACACACTCTGAAACTGAAACCTACCGCAGAAAAAAATGTGTTAATTAAAAGCAGTTTATTAAAAAATATATCTTTTAAGTCATTCGGCGAGGAGTAATGATCATCGTCATTACTGGCTGAGAAAGCAAAGCAAGATTTGTAATGAATCTCGTGACGTCTGCCTGACAATATTTTAGATGCTTTCTTCTTTTGCTTTACAGTGACAAACCCTGAATGTATTTAACGTATATATTTTATATGTAGAGAGAGAAATTTAAATGCTTTTGATGACATTTTTCAATTAAGGGTGAAGACTGAAATGTATAGCTTTTGAATCTGACAGGTTGGGAAGAAATTTTTAGATTACTTCCTGCGCATTTACCCTTCATAACCCAATTAACCCTTTAAAGCCAAGTGTATCATGTTTATTATATCATGTTTATCAGTGCGATATCCATTTATTCGCTTCCGCTTATCCTTTCCAGGGTTGCTGGAGCCTATCCCAGCTGTCATAGGGCGAGAGGCGGGGTACACCCTGGACAGGTCGCCAGTCTAACACACAGGGACAGACGACCATTCGCACTTACATTCACACAGATGGGCAATTTAGATTTTTTATTAAACCTATCCCCACAAAGTGCATGTCTTTGGACTGGGGGAGGAAGCCAGAATACCTGGGGAGAACCCACGCAAACTCCACACAGAAATCCCCTGCTGGCCTGATGGTGGAATTGAACTCATGACCTTCTTGCTGTGAGGCAACAGTGCTAACCACTGTGCCACCGTGCTTCCCTCAGTGTGATATCCCCCCCCCAAAAAACGTACATAAATTGCACATTTTTAAAGTAATGTAAATTGCAAAAAAACAAAAAACCAATGCCTGATGTAGCAATTATGTGCAAATTAATGTATACATGTATTTTTTATTCAATCAGAAACTAAACAGTCAGTTAAAAAAAAGAATTTTCTGGTAATTATTTCATGGCCCAGGCTTTAAAGGGTTAACACAGATCATAGCTTAACTTCACGTAGTGACTGGGAATGAGTCGTGTGCACAAGGTGTGGATGTTGCGAATGAAATAAAGTTTCTACTAACAGTGACCGTGGACTCAATTAACCTAGCCTTATTGATGATTTATAAATGCCTCAGCCATGTAGTGCTAGAAAAGTAATCTCAGTCTTCTTTTTGATCTCCATAGCATTTTTAGGGGCTCCGCTCAGGGGGAGAAAAACAACAAAACACTACATGCAAGTTTTGACATACAAAGGAGAGCCTGAAGTGATGACGTGTAACACGTGGCCACTCTGATCATAAAAACAGCCAACCCATTATAGAGCAGAGAGGTCAGTTTCCTGCTATGACATTAAAACAGTGAAAAATAATGGGGTGAAAAATAACCGTGATTTAAACCCACAGAGCCACGGGGAGCGCAGTGATATAACATTGTCTGGAATTTCAAGAGCACAATTTCACGCTCCTAACTCCTCATGGCGATTGGGGCTTAAGTGCTATCCAAGAGCGTGTGTCTAATATACATGGTGATGAGTTGCTAAGGGGTTACAAGGGCACTGCACAGCCAAATCGTTTCTTCAAATAAACTTCATTGACTTCAGAGTGGCAATCTGCTTAGATACTGCCCAGAGGAAATAATTTGAACATGACAAAAGAGGAGCGAGCTGCACATTTACTTGAACTCTACACTTCAGAAACTCTAAGTGGCTCCAGGATTAGCATATTTAACATTAACATGTTTTATATGAAAATGGATTTTTGCTGGCAGAGCCGTTTGCAGTTTGTCACGAGTCAACCGAGGTTAACTTGCCATGAATGAAAGCCAAATTCATTTACATTAGACTTTTGTGTTTGTCTTTTGTCAGTCAGTCAACTTTTTTAAAGGTTTCTGTGGAATAACAGAATGCAGTTTTTAGAGTCATTACAGGCTTATGTCTCTGTGCCGTTACAGCTTGTTCACAAATCCCATTTTCACACAAACAGAAAGCTCCATGTGAGTGTGTGGTGCAGGGAACGGACAAAACCTATTAGCCCTGAATGAATCAGATCATATTTAGGTCATCGTTGTAGTTCAAACAGCTGTTGGCTAAGATTGTAACCTGGGATTATGAAGAGCCACAGGCTTGGTCAGCACCACCCCTACCCCACGACCCAAATCTCTCACAGAAATTTTAGAAGTGTCAAAATAAGTAGCGCACCGTCCACTGGTAGTGTGACAGTTATTATGTCATGCTGGGATGCTACAGGCTGGGATTGAGACAGGGTGACCTGATTCCGCGTTGGCACTGAATGAGAGCTTCTTCCAATCCTGTGAAATTGATGGGGAATCCTCAGCAGGGGCCCTCTGCTGGTTGGTTCTAGTATAACACGTGAGGCTTTTAAGTTGAAAAGACTAAAAAAAAGACCCTTTCTAAAGGGTATACAAACATTTGAGCTGGTTGGATTTATTTTTTGTCTTTATTAAATCTCAGGAAGTGGTCCTGCTGTGGGCATCCTCCTTAAAATTGATACCAGCGCTTTTATTTTGAATGTGTGCTTGTATGCTTTGCCCACTGCAAGCGATATGAGTGACTTCTGCCAAATAATACCACAAAAAATAAGGAAGAAAGAAAAACATGGTATGCAATAAAACATGTTAATGACATGGATTGTGAACAAGTTTGAAATTTTATTCAGATCTGAGGCCTTATTATAAACAAAAGTTCAAAAATATTATCATTATATTCACAATTCTTTCAAATTTAGCAAGAACCACATATAATCAGTGACACAACCGGTAGAGTTAGAGGAATATAGTCATTTCTTTGAAAAAAAACAAAGTATTCTGAAATGATAGCGTGATGCAGTCAGGGGTAAAGTAAGGTCTTCTCAAAGAACGGCATTCTGAAAAGCTGAAAACGATTAATAAATGATAAAGTCTCACAATCCAATCGGCATCAGAACTATTGACAATGTGAGATCCTAAAGCGGCCTCACTCTTAAAAGTAAGAAAAACTTTACAGGGAGCAACTTTCTTTCGTAAAAGACAGCCATTTTTCCCCAGGAGTTTTGATAAGACCAAACTTGACACAAAGCACTAAGCTACACTTTCTGTCAGACATTTCCAGCAGCAATACTTGGTTGGTTTAACAGAAAATTCCACTGATGTACAGCAGGATTCATGGTGTCCCACAAGGCTTAGAATGGAAAGGAAATGGGACAGAGGAGAGCTTGCAGTTTGTTTTTTTCTTAAAGTGGAGCCAAAATGTCACCGTAATTTGGCGATTTCAACCATTCTGCCTTATCATTACCAGTGACCGTGCACAAAGTCCAAAAAACGTTCTGACCTGGCTGATAAATATCTTTTGCTCTCTGTGCCACCTGTGGTCTGAGTAAACCATCGCACTAAAGCAAGGTTTTTAAGGCGGCTCCGTCGCAGTAATGACCGGCCTCATCCTGCTCAAGTCTCCTTTAATATTCCTGAGAGCCACATGGCCAGCAGTTGGTAGTGTATACTTTGGACTGATATAGTGATTCTAAATGAGAATGAGTTGGTGCTGAGGCCAAACAGCGACTTAACAACAACCTTGTAGCCTCCTGAAGGAGTCAGACAAGACAGGTGACCTATTTTGCCTGCTGATACGCAACTACAAGAAGTCATTTTGGATATCTCTCCTAACAGGGAGGCCAGTGGCTTCTTACTGGGCAGCGACAGGAACTGACCTGAAGCAATTAACGAGTGAACGGCTCAACTCTTTCTCCTTTGGCATTTGACCACCTCCATCGAACCATAGAGATGTGGTTCAATGACTACTAGAATAGTTTCCATGTTTTTCCAACAGCAGCTGCATAGGCAAAGACTAACCCGTCTATTCTCTGATGCAAACCCAGACATGTTGTTCTATAAGCATGCCTGAAATATACAGAAACTACTCTTCAGGGGACCTTTCAACAGGGTAAAGAGTTAAGAAAGTATGTCAGACTCTCCACTACATCAGAAAAGGTGATACAGGAAAACCAATTTTTCTTAAAATCGAGACTTTTCCCCTGTGCGTATTTACTGCAGTATATCTCTCACACCAATCTTTAGCTCTAACCGTTGACCTATTGTTCACTGGATAGACTAGCAATCAACATTTTTATCCTGGCAAAAACAAGTATTTAAGAATAAATTACCATCTCAGTTTTATCCTCCCACAGACAAAAAATGCAGAGCCTGGTACTATAATACATTTTGAGCAGTGTCTCACTTACGTTCTGTTCTCCCAGTCAGTCTAATAAGGCATGGCAGGGAATGAGAGGCCTGCCACACCGAGAGAAATATATACAACCAAGGAGAGTGGGGGAGACTGTGTCTGCTTTAATGGGGAGTTTCAGCCTGCTGACTGAGACTCGTACCAAGTAAGCCTGCACTGGCTGGTTTATTGGGCTAACATAAGCTGACAGAACACCTGATTGCAGATGCTTGTGTAAAGATGGATTACATGCACTAACACCTGGTGCACAGTGTGTGTGTGTGCTTGTGTGATGAAGGGAAAACAGCAGATAGCTCTTGGAGAGATGCTTCGGTCTCATTTCAAAACACCACCTGAGCCCTAATCCCTCAGTGCATGGTGCTAATTCACCATGGGACGCCCAAATGCTCTAGGTGGGGTACAGCACGCAATCCACACAATCCATCAAGTGGGACTAGTCTGAACTTTTTCAGAGTGCAAAATATTAGATCATTTCCCACAAAGGTTTATTTTTCCCCGTCCCCATCATTCACAAATATGTTTAAATAAAGACAAACTGAAAAGTTGTTTTTCAAGATAGTCTATATCTTTATTTACTATGACAACCATACCTAATGCCTAAGTCCACTCAATTACTTTTTACAATTTGAACAATTCAAGAAAAAATACTGAGAAGAAAAAAAAAATTGAAATTGAATTAAATTAACAGAGGAAATCACTTCTTCTTCTTGGCAACATCATTTTCTTTGTTTCTTTCCTGGAAACCTGAACATTAGTGTTGCAACAAATAACACTAGAGCGCAAGTGGGTTTTAAGGAAAAGGGTGTTGTGTGTTTGTGTGTGTCTGTGTGTATTAAAGCATATCACTCTCGGGAAACCCAATCTGGAGTTTCGGGAGGTTGTACACATTTCTGACACGCGTTGAGCCATGTAACGACAAACGCGCTGCATCTTCGTCGTACGCCGATAAACAGTCGCGTGGTTGAAATGTCTTTGCTTCGACGCTTTTTGTATGGAATGTAGAAACTGCTCTTTTTTGTTACACCTGTGCTGTTCTCCTTTAATTTTCCCATTTTCACCTTCATCTGACAGTTTAATGCCTCGCTCTTTGCTCGACTGCTTCTCTGTAATGCTTTGTTCCCCTTGTAATTAAGTCCCTTGTGATATCTGGGCTAATGTTAATGCAGTCACAGAGCATCCCGCAGCCGGTGCTACTCTTTAAGTTTCATTACATATTTCGCTGCACTTTCATTCTGCAACAAATAAACATGAGACCGATGAGCCTGCGCATCTTCAAAATCTCAGCGACGAGGCACCGATGGTAGAGTTTTACTGTGAACAGGTTACGTTTGTGGGAAACGATAAATACCGATACAGCTGAGGCTGATAACAACTGTGAGGGGCTCCTTTCTGTTAAATAAAGGTAAGAACGGTCACACTGGGAGGAAACGGTGATAAAAGCTCAACAGGTTCGACTGTGGCTCAGAAGCTTCGTCAGCATTTTGACTGATGACATCAAGCATAAGCAAAAAGCTTCTTGGGTAATGGCATCACTACAGCAAACATTTCTGTAATATTTAAATATATTCAAAAATTTCAAATGAAGGCCAATCAAACATTACATCGCTTATTCTTTTAGACATTTCTACCATTAATGTATAATATGTTGACAAGGTCAAATGGAATGCAATTAAGCACTAATGCGCTAACGATTGGTTATTGCTGTCATGTAATTTGCTAGTCGTACTTTCTCTTGTCAAAGCTGCTGAATTATACACTCAAAAGCTGCTTTCTGTGAGGTTTTTTTTTGGTTTGGAGGGTTGATAAACAGGGATCCACCTCCTGACTTGTTGATTGGTTCTTTTGTGAAGATCAAAGGATCCTATCGTGGGCTTGGTTGGGTTAAATAGGCTGATTGATAGGTTGCTGTGATTAACTGGATGCTGTCAAAGTTCCCCAAACAGACTCAGATCTGAGATCGGTTTCTCTGTTTATACTTGATTTTTTTTTTTTTTTGAGAAGAGAGAAGAGAACAATTCAAGAAGACTTCACCGGTTTACATCACCTTAAGACTTATTCAAGTGGAAAATAATCCTTCAAAAGGAGAGTGCAAAGCTACTAGAGCGGCACCAATGCAGCAGTGGTATTAAAAGTGGGACTTGCACTGAAGCGTTACTGACTTCAGGTGTCTCGTTACTGACTAATTTCTCAAAATGTATGATTACTCTTTTTATTTAGAGGAGATCTGTGCCTGGTGGGGAACCGTCTTCATCCTATCTGTTCCATTTGGAAGGCCGGCTGGTGGAGTTAGTAGCTTGGTGGCTTGGTTGTAGATTGGTGCCTGGCTCACTTGCGGGGTTGGTGGATGTGCTGGTTGATGTGCTGGGCAGGGGGAAGCTTGGGGACACCAGGCAGGGGCTTGTTGTGGGCCACCTGGGCAGCAGCTGGGGTGAAGTCCTTATCACCCTAAACATAAAAACGGTAAATAATAAACAGCAAATGAGGACAAAGTTGAACTAAAAAGAAAAGCTAAGCCACAAGGCTAGTAGTGTAAGGATAAAACAACATATACAATCTAAAGAAGACTGAAAAAATGTATGTGTGTGTATAGAACTCTGTTCATAACCAGGTTTGTGTACTTTATCCCTGCGTGAAATAATACAGTATGTGGACCCTTAAATCCTTTCCCACTGATCCCCCTGAAGATGCATGACAGGTACAGTATGGAGCACTCATCTGCTCTCCAGGTTTAATCTATTATTCCAAGAAAAATGCACATAAATAGCCTTGGTTCCTCTAAATCGGATCAAGTCACAGAATTTTAATCAGCAACTTAGGGGAGAATCACAGTTGGATTTCGTCCTCCTTTTGTTGTTATCCTCACTCCTTACTTCTCTATCTCTGCCAGCGTTTCGTTTCTCGCTCAGTTTGTCCCGTTTCTTCTACCTGCTCCATCTGCTGTTGCCTTCTCTTTGTGCTTTGCTCTCTGAGCAATAAAACTGCACTTGCACACAGGCATGAGTGTGAATAGGAGATTTTATATACTGTACAGTTATATAGGTTGATGGTGGCTGGTGAGCTCGATTAAAGCTGTAAAACTAAGCGCTCAAAGTAAGAATGAAAAGCACATACAGTCCACTGCTGTGTGCGTGACTGACTGGATTACTGGCCATTTGAATTCTTCCATCTGAAATCTTTGCGTTCATTTAAGCTGGCAATTTGCTGATGCCTTCTCGTTCATCCAGATGTTACCATATGTGAGTGTTACGCCATCATATAAATAACAGACATGGTTCCTTGACAGCCTCATTTCTTAGGATGTCCACATGGACGGACTTATATAACCCTTTTAATCAACCTTCTGCAAACAAACACAGCCTGTCTTTCTGAGCTTCTTGCTGAACTTTACTCACCCACCCCATCCTCGCCTGACCCTAATCCGTTCTGCTTAATGTGTTGGGCTTTTTTTTTTTCACTGCGCGTGTGGCTGTGCACTGGTTTTCCAGCAAGCTGGTGTTTGTGTGTAGGTGGGCGCACAAAGTGTGCATGTGTGTACTTCTTTTATTTAAAGAAAATTCCAGAGTTGACTCGAGGGGATGTGGATGATATTAACCTCCAATTACCCTTCACTCTCTTCTGAAGCTCAAAGCTTTTTCCACGAATACCTCTGTCCTACTGCAGAGGTATAGGAGGGAATATAACAAATTAACTGTCTTATTGCAACACGCTGTGAAAAGAAGTGAGGGCGACTGGCATCTCTTAAAATGACAATGCCAACAATCAACAAAAATGTAGCCTATTTTCAGATATTTAATCGAATTAAATGTCTGTAATAAACATCATCAAGCCCAAAAGGCCTGTTCTCATGTTGGAGGAACAATGTCCTTTAGACTGAGAGATCAAAGTGGAGATGTTTGGCCATAATGCATGGCACCACATCTCATGATAACCAAACAAAGCATATCAGTGCGAACCCTTCATGCCAACTATCAAGCACAGTGATCATTTGGAGGGGTGATGATTTGGGCTTGTTTTGGAGCCATATGACGTGGTCACCTTGCAGTCACTGGGTCACCTATAAACATCTCTGTATACTGAAGTACACAGAGTATATTCTAGAGTCTGATGTGAGGCCATCTGTCCAAAAGCTGAAGGTCAAAACTGGGTCATGCACAGGTGCAAATCTACAACAGAATGACTGAAAAAGAAAAAATCAAGGTGATGCAATGACCCAAGGAGGTCCAGGCCTCATCATGATCTTAAGAGAGCTGTGCACAACTGAATGCCTGCAGATGTCAAAGACCAGAAGCAAAGTTCTTCAACAATGATTTCAGAGACTGATGGTCAGTCAGAAAACCATTATTTCAAGGTTTTCTTGCTAAAGTTGGTTCTGGAAGCTACTAAATTATTGGAATTATTGGTGTAAACCTTATGTTTCAGGACTTTTGACAGTTTTCAGGGGGGGGGGGGGGGGTGTACAGAAAAAGACTTTGTGGTGTGATCTGATTACAGGTAAGAAGAAGAAACAAAGTCTGAAAAAAAACTTACTCTGGGCGTTTAATAATTGCTCGACCTGTAATGGTATTTCTTCCTTTTTTTCTACTTTCTTCTTCAGCTAGTCATTCTTTAGATGCTTTACTTCCTGGTAATAGTTCTATTATAAAAAAAATGCATTTTAGAAACACATTCAGCTACTGAATGAAAAATTGAAGGTACATAGCCAGAAGGCATATTTTTTTGTAGGCTAAAAAAAAAAAGGGGGGGGGGGACTCCCTGGAGACCACACACACACTGAAGTGTTTCACTTAACTCTTAAAAGGCTTTTCTGAGGCTTTGTGCACTGCTAGCCTCTGGGCTTGATGGCAGTGATAGGGGCAAATGGGAAGGCTAGAGGAGGATCGGGGGATAAATGGGATGCCTGCCACCTTCTGATATCACTGCAATCTTCCGCAAACAATCTGCCTGGTCTGACACACACACACAAAGCGGGGAACGAAGCCATCCAGCCAGTCAAGGACACTTTTCACACAGACACACGCACACATACAGTCAAAAGAATTAAACACAAACAGCTATTCACAGCCTTCACCTGCTTTTCAAAGCAGCAGGTCAAGGCTGTAAAAGCCTAAACAGACTCTGGCACCGATGCAGTTAAAGCCATATGTGGTTAATACCCAGCATTTTGCAGTAAAGTGAACTACTAGTCAATGTGCAGCTTGCAATTTCCAGTTTTGATTGGGCGTGTGTCAGAGAAGCAGCTTCAACTCTGTGGTCTTTTTTGCAGAAGGTTTTGGTGCTGCACGGTGGCACCGCATTTTATTAAACCAGATTCATAAATTACAGATAAGCCACTTTTCCCTCATCTCATTTGGCACCAGTATTTTCTCGATTTTCTTTCCCTCCCCTGCTTTTTCTCCCATCTCTCTGTCTTGTTCTGCTGAGCCTCTATGGTCCCTGTAGAACCCCTGTCCCAGATATAAACCACATTATAATGCTTATTTCAACACCACTGGTGGTCTGTATTAATGTGTGTCTTACCTTTGTAACCACTCCAGACACAATCACAGGGGCCCTCGGTGGACTTTAAAGAAAAAAAACACAAAGGAGACAGAAAAGAGAAATTAGAAAGGATTTTTTTTTAAAACAGGTCAATAGCACAGCTGTCTGCATATAGTTTATGCCAACATTTACATAAGTTTGCCTACATCAAATAAATAAGGAACATCCCAAAGGTGCCAAAAACCTACAACACCTACCCACCCACTTACCTACCCACACACACACACACACACATACTACACACCCCGGATGGACCTGCCAGCAGCTTAAATAGCTCCCATTCATTCTGGCCAAACACTGAGGCTCACAGCTTCTAATGGAAAGGAAGAGGGGAAGGGAGGAGGGAGTAAGAAAACTAAACCCCTGAAAGAGAAAGAGAGCTAAAGTGAAGCCTGGTGATGAAGATGAAGAAAAAAGATTTAGGGAGGAGGAGAAAAAGGAGAACAGAGAAAAGTGAGGACAGGGAGGAAAGAAAGGCGATGAGGGGTAAAGTACTGTAGAAGGAGGAGGAGAAAGAGGACAGAGAGACCCAGGGAGTGAAATACCTATATAATAACAAACTGTTAGAGGAGAGTAAAAGAGGATGAAGGAGAGAGGCAGGCGAGCGCTCACTCAGACATGGAGGGAAGGGATGGAGGCAGAGAAAAAGATGAGGAGGAGGAATGCGGAACCCGAGGTAAGTATCGACCTTGACATGACAAACGAGTGCCGTCTAATTTTACGGCATAGTCACCCCTCCGGCTAAAAGTGCAGTCAAGTTAGCCACCTTCAAAACTCCACTTAAGGACATTAACTATAGCAGCAAGCATGTCCAGCTTACAGCTTACCTCATTACCGGCCTAATTTAGATTGAAAAAAGATGAAAAGTTTTGGACACACACTTCAAACTGCAGCCTCAGCAGTCAAAATACAAACATTTTCAACCCATCTGCTCCTTTCTATTTAAATTTTTTTTTTTTTTTATGATTCGCGCACAACTTTTCCAATTAACAGTTGCAGATTTCCAACACATCTGTGAAACATCGGATTTACCGATCTACATCTAGGCACTCATCTTAATGAGAAAATTCACACCTCGGTATTACATTAACGCCTAGATACGTCGAATATCATTGATTACGCCATGCTAGCCACTTGTCAAAAAGCGAGGTTGAGAGGTTCTCTATTAGCAATTCAATTAACTGAAAACGTAGCACATTAGCACCGCAAGTGTTCCTTATTCTAATCAACACCAAGTTAGTTAGGTTTTTTTTTTAAGGCTAGCTGGGGAGCAGGTGGAGGGTAAATCAGCAAGTGAAGATGAAAAAGTGCTTTTCAGAAGATCATCTCAAACAGTTTATCCTGGATGTTAACTCTATTTATAGACGTAGAAATAAAAACATGTAACATATGCACAGGAGTTGTTTTAGCCCTTCTGGCTCATCTGAAGCGACAGTCAGATGCAACACTTGGGTTGAAGTGAATAGCAATGCTCAGTTGGATATGTATTCATATAGTGACACAGTGTGGACTCATGCTGAGCTGTCTCTATTGTACTGAGTGTCCCTCTCCAATGTGCACTTTGAGGTGAAATCCTGAAATATTATACAACAGACAATAAAGTGAGAGCTATTTAAAAAATAGATTTAAGAGAAAGGTCAGTGCATAGAATTAAGGATATTGTTTCAAAGGGTGTCTCTTGCTCCTGGCATCAGGGCATCATAACAACAGAGAGCAGACAGATAAGACATGTCTAGACAAACTGGGAGTGGTGGTGGGGGGTTAAGCTGTAAAACAGTCAAGCATTTGGCTCCTTCAGGTCTTAAGAGTTTTGTTTTTGATCGGACTCAAAGAAAAATAAGCTTTTTGCTCAACTGGCTAAACACACAAAACTTTGTTTTTTTTCTCCTTGGGAGTACGCTCACGTCTGGAATGTGGCTTTTTTCCTAGATCCTTGGCCAATATGTTGCTACCAGAACAGTTTAAATCCACCTCGGCACTCGTTTTCTGGTGATGGGACATGTTTTACCAAATGATATTCTTTCATTTGATGACGGCGGAGGTCTTCTCCAGTCTGGTGACTGTTAAGGCAACACCATACAAGTCAGATTACTTCAGCTTTTTTGTTTTGTTTTTTGGACCAACTCAAAGAGGCTTTAGCCAAATTCTAAGATAATTCATTAAAATTGTTAATATTGGTTTGATTTTCTCATGCACAACGTATATTTTAATCAAATGGTCATAAATAACAGGCAATGCAGACTCATCGCCTTTCCTGTAAGTGCGCCAACTGTGCTTACATCCGAAGTCATGCAACCCACCCAAATGTCAATTCCGAGTCGGGAAAAACCACGATCAAACCACGCGCTGACCCTTGGTGCCCTGTGAAAGGGAGTGTTGCCATTCTGGAAGAGACTACTCCCTTCCAGATAGACATGTTGCATCAGAGCATAAAGGTGATCACAGGCAACAGCTCTGTATTGATTTTAAGCAACTCTCCCCTCTAATGGAACAAGCAGACCTAAACCGTGCCAACAAATGCCTCTCCCAGCCTCGGATCTCCTCACTGCAGGGCCAAGGGTTCCGATTTTCCCTGTAATTTGCAAGCTGTCTGCAGCCACTGCATAATCACCAGCTGCAGACAAACACTAATGACAGGTTTTAGTCACACTTGATAAACAGATAACAGTCATTCAGTTTAAGACTTATTAATCAGAGATTAGTAAAACCACACCATGGCAAGCCCTGATACCTTGATCTAGATCCCGCACAAAAGCATTATCCTTCAGATTAGACTACTGACACCTTTGTAATCTACTCTATCTGCACGGGGAAGAGGAACGACAGGAGGGCAGAGAGAAGGAGAAATCAAAAGTGACAAAGACCTCTTTTTTGGTTTTCTGTGCGCAGGAGGAATGTGGCCGCGTTCACAGGCAGGATGAGTCTGCAGGGGGCAGTAGAGAGCTGCGTGGGATCTTGGGGAGGCTTAGTGCCAGGAGAGGGGAAGAGTTAGAGGAAATAGAGAGAGGAACAGGGGAGGAAAAGAGTGACGGAGAGTCAGAAATCTCAACTGTTAAGTCAAATGTGCAATAATCCATCTGCGTGATGTTTTTCTTTAACCTTTTTATTTTTTAAGCATTAAAGCCACTGCTACTTCTACCCCACCCATTTCTCTCTCTGCTTCAGCAGAGCAGGAAGTTTGTTGCCGTGGGCGAGGTGCTGGTTGCCATAGAAACTAATGCCTGTTGCCCATCTTCCCTCCTCTTCCCCCTTATCTCCCTCTCTCTCCTCTCAACTTTTCACCATGAGCTGTCAACCTACTGCACGTCTCACCACAGCTCCTGCATACAGTGTATGTGTGCAGCGACTGAGTCGATCTTTTTCCGAGTCTCTGGAACATATCCCCCTCTCACCACAACCCGTAGTGCAGCCGACGCAAAGCCGATCACCTGGCATGTAGTTTATAGACATTCAGCTGAGAGTCCCATCCAAAAGATGTGCAAGAAGTTCGTAACGCACCAAGTGGCACTTTTTCCACCCCTATTAAACTTCTCTGCTTCTCTTACTCTTGTAATATACATCACACTGTACCTGAATGTTTTACATAGTGGTTCCTGATGGCTTACAAGAACAACTTTCACACGATTATGGAGCAGGAAGCTCCAGCTCGGAGGCCAGCTTTTGCTTCCCCTTTCTGGCCTTTTTCCACTCATTCCACCCCTTCTCCATCTCTTACCTGTCCTTTTTCCTATCTTCATACTGCCACAGCACCCCTTACCATACAATAATAATCCCCTCCTATCCTAATCCTCTCCTCTCCATAATCCCAGCCACCTATTTCTTTCCTTGCTTCATCTGTCCATCTCAGCTAGATTGGGAGAGGCAGGTGTTCCCCCGACTAAAACGCTCCACTGGCTGCAACTAATACAAAAATTTACCCAGTAGCCACCTGCTAGACGTCCATCAGCGTGACACAAAGAGGGACTGACAGAAGTGCGTGTGACCGAGAGCTGCACTGATTGTATTTAGTGAGTGCACTTACTCTGCCTCTCTTTTTGTAGATGTGCTGACAGGTAATCTTTAGATCACAACGAAGAACGTGCACCTGCACTTAAAAAAGACGAGAGCAGGCAGGGCAGGGTGAAGAAAATGCTCCATTTTCCTAATTAGTGCAAAAAGATGTGATCTTTCTACACTGTAAGCTCTGCAGGCAAATTCCAGATATTTGCCTGCAGATTCCAGATATTGTTGTTTGTGTATTTCTAACTGTGCAAGTCCTAAAGTCATGATGCGATGCAAGGAGATGATGCAAATAGGACTGGATAAAGAATCGTAAAGGATCCTTTGTACTGCACCGGTGACAAGCAGTTTGTTTTTATATACTCTCAAACAACATGACAAACTAAGGAAGTACATAGTTGTTAGGCTGGAATAGCGCCGATCACCATCTACAACATGTATAAAGTGCAGTCCGCGTGCTTTTTTGTACTTGCGATAAATACTTGGCCTCAATTTTTAAACTTTAATGCCCTCTCTATTATTACCACCCGTCATCTTGGCAGAAAAGAGAAGACGGCAACAGGAAATGACTTACTGGTGCTGACAGGCTTGATGCTAGTCCTGCTTTGAATTACAGGAAAAGACTCAACCAACCAGCTTTGCAGATGAAGACCATGCAATATGTCATTTAGTGTGCGTACGTGTGGAAAGTTGTGCACAGAAAATTTCCTGACAGTTGGCAATGTTCTTGAACCCTGCTCACTGCTGTGCACTGCCTGTCACTTCCCATTTACCACCTCTTATTAACACACACACGCACACACACAGATATGTGGTGAGAATATGCCACCTGTGCTGATACGCACACAGCTGACGTATCCTTGTGAATATTGAGGAGATGTAGGAGAGTGTACAAGCACAGATTCAAAGACAGACACACGCAGCTACCCGGAAAATAAGGAGCAACTTGCAACGACGCCGTTGCAGAGCGGAGAGACCTCAGCACAAGCAATGCAATTCAAGCAACAAAAGACGAACATGCTAATGCGGAGACGGAACAATTATTGTCTCTCGCAAACAGAGCCAGCGTGATGTAAAACATTAAAACCGTGCCTGTTTATGGCAAAACAATAGCGACTGCTGAATAGGCTGTTCGAGTTAATGCTGTAATTATGCAGTAATTATGTTGTTTACTGAATTAGCTGGCGACAACACATGAAAAGTCTGCCGCGGAACTGCCTACAGTACAGCCTTACGGAAAAGCGAAAGCCGCTAAATGCCTTGGTTGGCAATTTGCAGAGCGTGTTTGTGATTAGCAATTTACAAATCACCACAGTTAAAGGCTGCACACAGACTAACAGATATGTGTGTACTTAGGTTTTATTAAAAAAAACCCACAAAAAACACATGATATGACAAAGCCTTTCACCACTGAAACACTGCACATTAGTTTCATCTTGAATCCCCGTGCAGCCCTTTAGTGTCTTATCATGCACTTTCATCTTTCATTTTGCCTGCACAATGCTTAGTTTTTGCATATCTGTGCGGTCATTTCATCTCTGTATTTGTTTTGCCTGCCGCTTTGATAGTTATGCGTCACTGTGGCTACGTCGCACATATCTTCTGCCATTTCCGTCTCTTTGTAGGTCTTTTGTGGTGGTTTCGATGGTCCTTTGATTGACTTTGTGGTTTACAGTCACCTCAAGAGATCCCTCTACCCGAGCGATGGCTCGACTGCTCGGGTCTTTCTCTAAAGCGAGCGCGTTACCTGCTGCTGATGTACTCCTCGCTGTCATCTTTCTGCGGTGGTTCTGGAGCAGGAGTTGGCTGGTGCTTCTGCACTATCCTCATACCGCCTGCCTTTACTGGAGCACACCCACACACAGAGAGACAGAACACGTATGCAGTGATTTGCCAGATCAGCTGAAAGAATTTGTCCAAGGTCTCACTATCAAAACAGGAAATTTAAATAGATTAAAAAAGCCACTTTAGTTGTGTTTGGAGAGTTAGGTGACTTGGGCCTTTTGACTTTATAGCCAGCGTTTGAAGAAGCAAAAATAAATGAATTTTAAGAATTTTGTTACATGCTGACATAATCATGTCTGTGACTTGCACAGAGGTCGGTTGTAGCAGTTGCTGGACGACTGTTCTGTGGTTGTCCTTGATCTCGGACAGCCTCACACACTACAAGTTAATGAGTGTGTTGTGAGCTTCCCGCTGATAACAGGTTGGGTGCGAGGTGCACTGGTTATCTTACTGTGTTATCAGTCCTGCAGCTGCTGTGGCCCACTGCCCTGCCTGCTACTGCTTATGTCCACGTACACCTTTTCCCGTTTCTGTGCAGCCTACATGGCTGAAGCCTCGAGCCCATGGCCTCCACGTCACCGCCCGCCATTGAGCAGCTATTAGCGGCAACAATGAAACTAAAACCTTTCTAAAGGGCCGGCGATCCTCACCAATCGCTACAATGTCAGCAATGTGATGTTGCAAGAGCCCACGCAAATCAGGAAGTAGGGGAATGTGCGAAAGACAATTACGGCAAATTATTCTAAACGCAATCTGGACACCACAGACGATTTATAGTCTAAGGCATCTGCCAGTGTAAGGGTTGCATAAGTATTAATCATCACCATCATGTGATCTTTTCTCTCCTTTTTTTGATCTGAGACATTGCACAAACAAAAGGCCTTCAGATTCATAACAGGCTTAAAAAAAACCCACCCCCAGCACCACAGCACAGGGAGCTTTACCTGCAGGGAGATGACCGCCTTTGGTTTCGATTTTCTCCTTCGGCGGCGATGACATGCTGCCTGCTCAGATGTGGGGGTCTGCTGCGGAAACCGAGCTGAGCCTCAATTTTAAAGCCTTTCCCGCTTTATTCTGCCTGAAAATGTGGACTACACTCAAGTCTGGATCGTCAACGTGGCTTTTTCCTGAGCATTGTTTGGAAGAGATGCGTGGTGACGTCGTGCGGAGCCGTAAAAAGCGCGGTGACGTCAGTCGTAAAAATCTCAACTAAGGTATTCGGGTTGTTAAAAGATTTACCAGATTATTATTATTATTATTATTATTATTATTATTATTATTATTATTATTATTATTATTATTATTATTTCCGGTAATGTATGTCTGATTTATTTGAGCAAGAAATGCCAGTTACGAAAGCAAAGCTATCAGTAAAGCACCGCACATCATTAGGAAGGTCTTTGTGAGTAAACATGACATAGATCTAATTGAGCTCATGATTTAATCTCTGCCCTCATTACTGCGCAAATGTTGTAAAAGCAGTAAGCGTCCAGGCTACACAAATAAATGAAACAAAATGAGTATCTATAGTAGATCTCCACCTACACAGCCTCTAATGCAGTGTAAGCAGTCATCGTCTATAATGAAGCAGCCTGTTTTCATTTCTCACCAATAAACTGTGATGCTGAAGCAACGATCAGCGTGCAAATGCTTCAGCTTGTATGTCTGCCTGCATGTTTGTTAGCGGCCGAGCGTCCGCAGTTTCTAAGATATCAGATTTTTGTGACGGTAGATACCAAAAACAGCTTGAGCTGTTTGGTCAACGTCAAGTTGAATGTCACACCAAATGTGAAAAATCAGTAAAAACGTTACATTACCCACAACACTTTATGTCTTAAAACTTCACAACAGTGCCAAGGCTTTTTCCAGTACAACACCCTACAATGTCACAATGATGCCATAAAATTTATCAAAATCCCACATGGCAA
The DNA here is from genome assembly GCF_041146795.1 of Maylandia zebra. NCBI lineage: Eukaryota > Metazoa > Chordata > Actinopteri > Cichliformes > Cichlidae > Maylandia > Maylandia zebra. The sequence goes on along the minus strand of NC_135175.1, from coordinate 16,661,587 downwards.
TAATATATCTTAAAATCTTACAGCTTATAGAAATGAAAGATTTCAGCCAGGCCTGCTCCAGTCATATGGGTAAAGATTAAAAAAAAAATACACAATTTTATTATGTAAAGCTTCAAGGTCATAGGCCAAAGGTCAGAAATCAGGGTGATGTTATAAAAGGCAGCTGACGTCAGCATGTTGTAATAAAAATGTCATAAAACATCAATGTTTTAGTATAACCCTTGCCCTTTTTGGGGGGTGGGGTGTATGCAGAGTAGAATTAAGGTTTTCATTCAGTTGTGTGTTGTATAACGGAGTAAATACTAAAACATAATAAAATAAAATAAATCAAGGAGGAAAGTTGCAAATATCCATCTGTTTCTGGTTTGTGGTGTTTGGGTGGTTGCCCATCTGTTAATTTACAGTCATCGTGAAATTATAAGCATCAAGGTTAAAATAAAAATAAATAAATACAGCATTGTGGATTGTGGGATTTATCTGAGAAGTGATGAGTTCAGTAAATGCAACTGAATTTTACATGCAAATTCACATGATTACAGTGTGGGTGTGAGAGGGAGAGAGAGAGGGAGTGGTCACAGTGATGCATGCAGGCCAATCATCAAGCTAATGGCATAATTGCCGTGTCAAGTGGCAGCTGTGTTCTTCATTCAGACCATCAGAAATGCGTTCACCGCACACTCTTTCCATACATACTCATGAATTCGAATGAGTCTCAAAAGTGTACACACCCACATACTGAATGCAAATACAATCATACATATCACACACCTGTTTTTCACATATTTTTGATGGCAACTGGTATTGCTGCACGTAGACACACACACACAGCTGATGAGCAATGGGTGTTGGCAGAGGAGAGATGGTTAGCATCACATTTGTCCTCAAAGTGGGATGCAACTCCTGCCAGGACATTAGTCCCCAAGGAAGCTGTTGACAACCAGTCAACAGGCCAGCAGTTCACTCACAGGTTCACTCGCAGGTCAGGACTCACAGGTCTGCTGATAAAATGATGAACTGTGATGTGTAATTTACATGTTTTGGCTGTAAATCAAGAAAACTCATTCTGACTGACAAAAACAGCCAGCGAGACAATTTGTAGGATTTCATTTCCCACATTTGACCAATGGATAGAAATTTGCCTAATTATTTCAGAAAAGTTGCACTACAAATATCTGATAATCTTTTAAAGCAAAGATGTTTTAAGTTAGTACAAAACTGTCATACACACCAAAATACTAGTTTCTAGTTTACTTACATGTTAGAAATACACTGCTCAAAATAATAAAGGAACACTTTTAATCACATCAATTAAACTTCTATATTGATCTGCCCAGTTAAGTAGCAGTGGGGGCTTTTAATCAGTTTAGCTACTTTGGTGTCTGATAGTGTTCCACTCATGCATTTTTCTATTCAGGCATGCCTTTACTGCATTGCAGAACTGTTTGGGATTGTTGTCACAATGAAAAATTAAGGGATTGTCACATGTTTTGTCAATCACATGCCAAACCATGACAGAGCCTCCACCATGTTTTACAAATGTGCATAGAAACTGTTGTACCTCAAAAAAGAATAAACATTTTAGTCCCCATGCAGCTCTTCTCTGTTCATTGGAGCAGATACATCTGCTTCATGCAGATCGAAGATCTAAGAACATCTTCAGACCTAAGATTATTCCATCTGCCATTCACTGTCAGGAAACATTCCCAGATGTAATTGAAGATTTGGTGCTTGCTATTTAAATGCAGCTTACAGTGCTTGCAGTGATAGAAGCAAGTGAAAGTCATCTTTATATCATGCTTACTTCCAGCTCTAAGTGCAGGCCAGTGCCTTACGTGTGTGAGTCTGAGCACATGAGGTTTTGCTTTTCACTGCACACGTGCACAAACGTATGAGTGTGCGTACATATGTGACCACTAGATGGAAGAATGCAGCTTTACATCATCAGAGTAGTGTCTCCAGTGAAGTATGTGGGAGTTTGTGTCCTGCAGGATTTATCATCACTGTCATTCTAACAAAGCTCAGGCTGTGATGCCCCAGAAAAACTGAAGAGTCACTGCACAACTCTAAAGGAAAAGACAAATAGAGAGCTCCACGCCCAGCTCATTTTTTCCTCCCTCTCACACTTGTGTGACACTCTCCCTCCACCCTTCTTTCTGTTCCTTGCCTTTTTCTCTGACTTTACACACGACTGAGAGCTAGGGAGAGCTTTCATTACTTAGGTGAAAATACATGGCATGCATTCAAATTGCCATAGGTGAAATCCTCTTCAGAAGTCAGTGATCTCAAACACCTGCCCGTGGCTGATATCAGTGTGTGTGTGTGTGTGTGTGTTTCCTGGGCCTTTGAGAGGAGAACTCTCAGTGATGCTGTACAGAGAGACAGAATGAGGACGTCACAGGTGAGTGAATTTGTTCAACCTGACAGGGGTATACACACACACACACACACACACACACACACACACACACACACACACACACACACACACACACACACACACACACACACACATGCAATCATGTCTCTGACATACATATTTTCTCTCTTGCTCTCTCTCTCTCACTCTCATGCACACACACACACTCACAGTGATGTAGCTCTGTGGGAGCCAGCTGGGTCCTCTGCAGCAGCACTATCACACATGAACAACCAAGGGTTCTGCTCCGCTCTGCAGCATTGACTATTCAATACCTGACATGGTGCCTTTTGTTATATCGTGTGAGTGTGTTTGCAACATAAAACCAACCACGGGAGCTTGTACTTAGTTTCATGAGCCCACGGCAGTCACTGTCAGTCTGAAACAGGGTGAAATGTGAAGCGAGAGAGAGAAGAAGCTGAGCAATAGGCACATTGATTACCAATAGCATACTGTGAAGCATTATTGGGCATCACTGCTTTGCGCCCTTTGTTCTAAAGGTTAAGCTCAAGTTTACTTAGGAAACAGTGAATCAGTTTTTCTCAGAACAGTCAGCTGCCTCAAGAGTGGTTATGCCCTGAGGTAACTTCATTTTAATGGCAAATGAGACTCCTACATTTCTGTGGTTTGGAGCTATTGATGGAATCTCTTCTGCATGATTAAAATAATTGCAAGCAATTGAAAAATAAACACTTTTGTGTGGAATGGACACGTCTGGGATATTGATTGTTAACCATGCTAACAGCAGTCTGTGGGCTGATCAGTTTAACAGTTTCAGCTGAAATATATCAACAACCATTGCATTGATTGCTTTTTTGCAGACATTCCGGGACACTTCCAGAAGATTTTTGCCTGAAGCCTTTCCTGCACCTATTGTTCCATCAGTTTCACTTAAAAAAAAAAAATCAATATCATGCCATAAAATTAGGTACACATCTCTTTGGCTTATTTGCAGTTTCATCATTTTTCCAATAGCCAAATATACAAATGGGCTCTTTTTTAGCTTCTTTTTAGCTCTTTTTTTTTAGCCTCAACCTCAGCCTCAACCTTATGCTAGTTGATAATTAAGTAGTTACCATAATAACATGTTGATAAAGGTTACTGTCAGTATGCTACCAAGCTGATGGTGTGTCATACTGATTTCAGCATATTATCTGTGACTTTTTACAGACAGTTTAAATGAATATGTCCTGGCTTCACACACCCAGAGGCAATGAGCTCACCTGTTCCCAGTCACCTCCTCTCTGGCCACCACTTAAGGTGGTAGTTTGTCTTGTTTAAGTTCAGTCTTTGCTGGATTGTTGAACTAACAACAGTTACTAAAGCTGGCTCCCTTGCTTGTTGTTGTTTTGGTCTGCTCATCCATCATAAATTACTTACCTTGATGCTCCTTCTGTGCAGATCATCTGGAGGCTTCTTGTTCTGACAGAGATTCTGACGTAGAATTGCCTCTCTGTCTGGAACCTGCACTTCGTTATCAGAAACCCTTAGATGAACTGTTGTTATCCTTTGTGTTAACAATAAACTTGTGGCCATTACAGAATATTCTTTTTTAGACAACTTGTGTGTAACATATAACTGCTAGATGTCAGTAGAGTGCAGATTGCAGTATTCTTACACCTTCCAATCTAAGTGCATAAGCCTAGCTATGGTAGCCGCTGTAGGACAAACACATTTTAGATCAAACACATTACATTTAGACTGTACCCCCTAACGGCCATTGTCGGCATATTTCTTCTGCTGGTTGTGTAGAAAACATTTTTGTACACACTACATATTAACATTTCACTAGATAAGTGTTAATTGAGGCTTCGGACACAGAGGCAACTGGCAGCAGTTACCGGGGTGGACAGATCCTCTGTACTAATGAGAGACAATGAATGAATGAGCTCTGTTGAGCCAACCATCCCTTTAACGTTAACTAGTAATGACTTCATGAACTTCTTCACAAATAAAATTTTTATCATTAGAGAAAAAATTACCAATAATCATCCCACAGATGTAATATTATCTACAGCTACTCTTAGTACCATTGATGTTAAGTTAGACTCTTTTTCTCTAATTGATCTTTCTGAGTTAACTTCAATAATTACTTCCTCCAAACCATCAACGTGTCTTTTAGACCCCATTCCTACAAAACTGCTCAAAGAAGTCCTGCCATTAATTAATTCTTCGATCTTAAATATGATCAACCTATCTCTAATGATCGGCTATGTACCACAGGCCTTCAAGCTGGCTGTAGTTAAACCTTTACTCAAAAAGCCATCTCTAGACCCAGCAGTCTTAGCTAATTACAGGCCAAACTCCAACCTTCCTTTCATATCAAAAATCCTTGAAAGAGTAGTGGTCAAACAGCTAACAGATCATCTGCAGAGGAATGGTTTATTTGAAGAGTTTCAGTCAGGTTTCAGAGTTCATCACAGCACAGAAACAGCTTTAGTGAAGGTTACAAATGATCTTCTTATTGTTAGGTGTGGCTGTGTGCAAACAGGAATAGGACCCAAGGTGCAGACTCCGGAGACAGAACTTAAACCCAAACAGCTTTAATGCTGAACTCAAACATAACATAACTGGGGAAAAAGGTCAAAAATAAACTAACACCGGCGGAGTGACAGAACACACAGCTTGGTAAACGGTAGATCGCGACACAGACACAGAGAAACACTGGGCTTAAATACACAGAGGGAGCAATCAGGGAATGGGTAACAGGAGGGAAACACAGCTGGGACAAATCAGAACTGACGAGACCAAAGAAGCGTAAACTGAACACACTGAGATAAGACACAGACCTTCAAAGTAAAACAGGAAACGCATAACACAGACTGAACAAAGACACAGGCTCATAAGCAGACACTACAAAGGGAACAGAGACGTGGGAACAGGGCAGACACAAAACACTGACTGAACACGGGGATATAGGAACTTAAGATACACATAGACGCGAACTAGACAAGGGGATGCAGGTGATAGGGGAGACAGAGCAACTAAAGAAGACAGAGACCTAAGCCATAAGACAGAACTCAAAGAAACCAAAAACTAGACAGTATAAATAATATCATAAACTCAAAAACCCTGGGTCGACGACCCAGGCATCCTAACACTTATGGCCTCTGACAGTGGACTCATCTCTGTGCTTGTCCTGCTAGACCTTAGTGCAGCATTCGATACTGTTGACCATAATATCCTATTAGAGCGATTAGAACATGCTGTAGGTATTACAGGTACTGCACTGCAGTGGTTTGTATCATATCTATCTAATAGACTCCAGTTTGTTCATGTAAATGGAGAGTCCTCTTCACACACTGAGGTTAATTATGGAGTTCCACAGGGTTCAGTGCTAGGACCAATTCTGTTTACATTATACATGCTTCCCTTAGGCAGCATCATTAGAAGACATAGCATACATTTTCACTGCTATGCAGATGACACCCAGCTCTATCTGTCCATGAAGCCAGATAACACACACCAATGAGTTAAACTGCAGGAATGTCTTAAAGACATAAAGACCTGGATGGCCGCTAACTTTCTGCTTCTTAATTCAGATAAAACTGAGGTTATTGTACTCGGCCCTGAAAAGCCTAGAAATATGGTATCTAACCAGATTCTTACTCTGGATGGCATTACCTTGGCCTCCAGTAACGCTGTGAGGAACCTTGGAGTCATTTTTGACCAGGATATGTCCTTCAATGCACATATTAAACAAATATGTAAGACTGCGTTCTTCCATTTGCGCAACATCTCTAAAATTAGAAATATCCTGTCTCAGAGTGATGCTGAAAAACTAGTTCATGCATTTATTACTTCCAGGCTGGACTACTGTAATTCATTATTATCAGGATGTCCAAAAAACTCCCTGAAAAGCCTTCAGCTAATCCAAAATGCTGCAGCAAGAGTCCTGACAGGGACTAGAAAGAGAGAGCATATGTCTCCTGTTTTGGCTTCCCTTCATTGGCTTCCTGTTAAATCCAGAATTGAATTCAAAATCCTGCTCCTCACATGCAAGGTCTTAAATAATCAGGCCCCATCATATCTTAATGACCTTGTAGTACCATATCACCCTATTAGAGCACTTCGCTCTCGCTCTGCAGGCCTACTTATTGTTCCTAGAGTATTTAAAAGTAGAATGGGAGGGAGAGCCTTCAGTTTTCAGGCCCCTCTTCTGTGGAACCAGCTTCCAGTTTGGATTCGGGAGAAAGACACTACTTTCAAGATTAGGCTTACAACTTTCCTTTTTGCTAAAGCATATAGTTAGGGCTGGACCAGGTGACCCTGAATCCTCCCTTAGTTATGCTGCAATAGACGTAGGCTGCCGGGGGATTCCCATGATGCATTGAGTTTTTCCTTTCCAGTCACCTTTCTCACTCACTATGTATTAATAGACCTCTCTGCATTGAATCATATCTGTTATTAACCTCTGTCTCTCTTCCACAGCATGTCTTTTATCCTGTCTTCCTTCTCTCACCCCAACCGGTCGCAGCAGATGGCCGCCCCTCCCTGAGCCTGGTTCTGCCGGAGGTTTCTTCCTGTTAAAAGGGAGTTTTTCCTTCCCACTGTCACCAAAGTGCTTGCTCATAGGGGGTCATATGATTGTTGGGTTTTTCTCTGTATCTATGAAGCGCCTTGAGGCGACTTTTGTTGTGATTTGGCGCTATATAAATAAAATTGAATTGAATTGAAATGGGAGGGAGGGTTGGACACGAATATGTCTGGATCTGTCTTTGGTGTTTCTTGTCTTGTCACTTCCTGTTTTATTTTGATAGTTATAGTGTCTTGCTTTAAATTTTACTTCCCCATATCCCCTGATTGCCCTTCTGTGTGGATATATAGTGCCATCTTTCCCCTTTGTCCTTGTCAGTGCTGTTTCCATGCCCCATATGTTTCTTGTAGTTGCATTTACTTTAATCTATAATTTGTGATTCCCTGCTAGGTGTCGTGTTTCACTTTAAATGTGTTGTATTTCATTTTAAATAAATAAATAAATGGCTCACCTTTTGTTAATTTTCTGTCTGTATCCCCCCGTCTGCATCTTGAATCCTCCACTTCACACTCCACACATTCGGCACAATTTGCAGACTGGGAAAATGACATAATGTCAACACTTGGCAATACATTAGGAATGAAAAAAATTATATAAACCAATTAAATATTTTGTGGTATTGTATCTCTATAGTCCAAAGTAACCTCAAAAACTCTGGCCGCAGTTCATCTTTAGTGACTGTAGTCTGTCTGTCTGCTGTTTACCTCAGCTGGTCTCCATGTCTATTTACTCTGGAGTTGGTTGTAAAACCTTATGAAAGAAGTCTGATAGGAACTGATGAGTCAGCGAAACTCATTTCTGTCCAATGACAGCACTACCGAGGTGAGTTGCTCTAGGATATCCTGAAATTTTCTGTCGGAAAGCGCTGCTGTTATTGATGCTGTTAGCCTCTGTTAGCTGCTGTTAGCCGGCATTAGTGAAACTGCCTTTGATGTAGATCTAACATTGTTGGACACTTGAGTGAAATGTAAGCCTAACACTGGCCTAATGTAAATGAGGGAGAAAGGAAAGAGCAGAGGTGGAGAAGGACACATGAGAAGGAGATGATTGAAATGTTAAATTATAAATGGTTAACAATAATAGTTTCCAAATGAAAAGTACCATTTAAGGAATAGTATGTATGGTGTGGTCTCTAGCCACATACATAACACACGATTAAAAATGCAACGTCCATCCCACCCACTGTTGTATTCAAGATTCAAGTTTCAGATTTATGAGAACAATATTATGGAAGATGCAGTTACACACCAATCAATGCATATTTATGAGAACAACATTGATTTTCTGTTAAAAAATGACTTACTGTACCTTTTAAATTTTAACAAACTTTTAGATTTTCTGGTAGTTTTTTATTTTATTCTTATATGCAGCTATTACTCATGCACATTGATTTTCACACTCATAAAAACTGGTTTAGTTTTATAATAAATGAACAAGATTACCTACCAAGTAAAAAAAATTAGAGTGTAAAATGTATGTAAGCTGCATAGGAGTCTCAAGGCTTTTAAGTCTGATGAATGCAAAGAGTCACGGTGGTCTGTATTGAAGAGGAAGATGCAGGAATTTTAAATGTATACAGCATCGAATGAGCTTTTGTGGATTTGTTCATGAGGCAACCTTGTATATAATAAAGTTAAGAAAGAAACAAAGCGATGCCATTTAACACAGGCACATCAAAGGCACACACGCATATCAAATGTTTGACCTCTTCATTCACTCTGCACTGCATTTTCTTTACTGTGATGTCTAGTGTAGTTTATCCCCGGAGGTTTGACGTCACTACTGATGTTCCGAGGCTATCTTCAGCTATATTAATAAACACTGCTCAGCGTAAGTGCCCTGAGAAAAGACTTTTTTGGCAAGCATCAAATTGAAGCATCCTGCCTCTTCCCACAGGTGCAAATGAACCATGATAACACCCATGTCAAATGGGAGAGAACATCTTGCTGTGGGGAGGCTTCCTGACATTTCTTATTTCTGTTGCTTAGCTGGTAGATGCAGCAGAATTTACAACAGCAGGGAAAATGAAAAATGAGAGGTACATATCCTTGATTCAAATAAATAGGGATTTCAAAAAGTCCTCTAGAGCCCTGTTTGTCTGCGAAATCCTGTTTGGCTGCTTTTCTCCTCTTCTGGAGTGTACTTATCTGAGTCCTCTCTAATTTTACCTCCAAAATAACCAGCAACACTCCTTAACCCTCTTTCTCTTCACCACCACAGCAGCTTTTCAGCCTTGTTGCCATAAAAAAGACTCAGTATTTGCTGCTAAGCACTGAATGCAAACCCAGCAGTTAATCAGTGTGTGGATTGTTATAATGGATTTAGACTTCTACAGTGAGTCTTTGTAGAGCCAGCATTCCTGATTGTGCACGAGTCCTTATATTGAGGCTATACTGATTATTCCTTATATTGAGAAAATAATAAGAAGAAAGTAAAACTCAACTTAAATTATGACAGCAACCATGCAAATGTGGCTTCATCACTTCTTTGGTTCCTATTGCTCCAAATCCCATGTGTGTGGTGTGCGGGGAGAAGCAAGCAATGAGGTTATGAAGCCTTCAAAGTTACTTGTGCATTTGGAGACTAGACATCCTGCTCTGAAGCACATGTTGGTAGACTATTTTGAAAGACAAGACAGTCAGAGTCAGGTGCTAAAGTTTGAAACTTCAGTTAACATCACTGCTTTAAAGGTGTCGTATGTGGCGGCTAATTGTATCGCCGAGCCTTTTGACAGTGGGGAGCAGCTGCAGACGACATTTGTTTTCGGTGAAGCAGCAGCTAGCAAAGTTGGGCACGTTCCTCTCGGAGAACACAGTTAAGAGGCGGCGAGATGAGATAGCAGAAGATGTTGAAAGCCAGCTGTTTGACAGACTCGCTGCATCCCTGTGGTGGATGAGTCTACAGACGTGGAAAACAAAGTGATTTTATTAGTTTATGTTAGTTACATCAATCAAAATGACTTGCGGGAGGACTCGCTGTGTGCTTTAACTCTGCCAAGAAAATCAACAGGAGAGAAAATCTTAAAGGCCTTGGGTAAATGCATGACTGGTAAAATCAGCTGGGACAGCTGTGTATGTGTGGGCACTGATGGTGCTGTAGCAACGACACTGTCTGGCTTCATCACTCGTGTGAAACAGGTTGCACTGAAATGCGGGTCTATTCATTGTTGCATTCCTTGTGAAGTCTTGGCATGTATGAGACTGTCACTGGAGCCCAACCAGGTGAGTGATGTCATTCAAATATTAAATTTAGTCAAAACACGTGAACCGAACACACGCTTGTCTGAACGATTTTGCGACAGCATGGATTGACAATGACAGCCACCAGAACAAGGCTCTTTAACAGACTGGATATTAAAAACACACTGGGCCTGTCACTGACAAACATGGTTTGCATTGATTTTCATGTGGGTTATATACTAGTTAAGGTTGAATTTTGCTTTAACTAAGATATAGTTTAACATATCTGGTCTGTGGCACTCTTCCCCCTCACTCTCCCCCTTCCGGCAGCTACAGTCCAGTCCATGGAGTCAAAAGGTTTGTAAACCATGCTTCAGTTCAATGCTGATGAATAGGATTGACTGTATTTTATCCTTTAAAAATTTAGCTCTTGAATAATTTCAGATTCACTTCTCACCATTCAGTTTCAGTTCTACAATTCAATTTCAGTTCCAAAATTCAGTTTTTTGGCACTTACATCCGGTTACGGTTCAAGCGCAGATTAATAGAACTACGTTTTACTAGCGGACCGAAAGTGTTACTGACGGGAATCTAGAAGTTAGCTAAAGAGTTGGGATGCTGTGTAAGACATAAATAAAGCTAAAATACAAAGGTTTGGACACTGTTTTGCATGTTTCCCTACTGTAGGGGTCTCTGCAAGCATACAGGGCTCTGAGAGGGTGCAAGATGACAAGTATGGAATTCTACTAGAAACAGTCGATCATATTTGTTTGTCAAAGCTGAATCCAAGACAAACTACGCTAAATTAGCGTTTTTAGCTAACAGCTACAATAAGCATAAAAGTTACTGTACGGCTATCATTTGTTAACATGACGCTTGTTCTTATACATGTAATACATTTATTACCAACCTGAGAGTTTATCCGCTGGTCATTCAACATGACGAATGACCTCTGAAGTCTTAATTCAGCTCAAGACGCTGTAGATTCCAGTCAGTAACACTTTCGGTCCGCTAGTAAAACGTAGTTCTATTAATCTGCGCTCGACTACTCTTGAACCGGAACCGGATGTAAGTCCCAAAAAGATGAATTTTGGAACTGAAACTGAATTGTAGAACTGAAACTGAATGGTGAGAAGTGAAACTGAAATTATTTAAGAGCTAATTTTTTAAAGGATAAAATACAGTTTCAAAGCAAATGAATTCATTTTCAAAATATAAAATTCAATTTCAATTTAGTGATGATCATTTTCAAACCAATAAATTGAATTTAAAATTAGGCTAATTCATATTCAGTTTGTAAAAGCATTTATTCAAGTTACAATTCAGATTCAATCCGAGCAATTCAAATTCGAATTTAACTTATTCAAATTCAGTTTCTGATGGCACAGATTTCTGCCCATAGAAAAGCTAGTGCTGATCCAGTTTTGCTATATAAGCTATGAAAATATGTTCAAAATAACAATCTTTGATTCTGCTTTTGGTGAAAATGGTTACTTGTAAAAACATTCTCTGTGTCTCCAGTTCACTTTAAGTCTACAGAGCTTTACAGATAGCCTTCCATACAGTCTGTGGAAAGTAGCAGATATAAAGTTACGTCACTCCAAAATGAATGTTCCCTTTTGAACAGTAGATTTAACCGCTGTTTAATCTGCTGTATTAACATGTTTCCGGGTATTTTACTCTTCTTCTATTTGGATTCAGTGGTGTGGTCGTTGTATTCAGTTGGCATGCCAGAAGGTGTCAGGATATATATAAACCACAGAACCATTTTACCTTGTGACATGTTCATACCTTTAAAAAAAAGCTGAGCACTTATAGCATGTGAACTTTAGTTCTGAGCTGTCCTTGTTTGAGCTGCAGGTGTTGCAGACACATTTGACAGATTGCTCAGTGGAACAGAGTTATTTTCAAACATATTTCTTATATTTCACAGGTCTGAAGTTTTCAAGTTTTTCAACACCTGCAGGTGCTGCAACGACTCACATTGTTGTCCATTATTTCATGTCCAATGTCGACTGGTAGGACCTTGTGCTTCTTTCAAGTTCCACCCCTGCTTATCCGTCCTTTACGGATGAGAACGGTGATTTCTCAAGGTTTATCCTTGGCACACAGTGGCACTGTGTACCCACACTTCTCCTTAAACACAAATTGATTTCACACTTAAATCTTCACGGTATAAATCGCAGACCCTCCACCTGCTCCCCACTATAACTGTCTCCTTCTCTTTTTCCTTACATCTCATTTAACCTGCTCTCCTCCACCAAATCTTCCATTACATCCTCCCTGGCTCATGTGTAGACACACACCTGTGATCCTGAGGTGTGTCATGACCGAATGACCAGGGATACTATAAGGAAGGAAATATAAGGAAAGAATGCTAAGAGACGATGAGTGAAACAGTGAAGGCCGGAGGCATCTGCTGGGTGTTACAGGGCAGTTTCTAGAAAGGCTGTGCGTAGGAAAATTGAGGAGCTATTTTCATGCCACATTAAGTTACACCAGCCTTCCACTACAGGACTTTGCTCAGACAGAGGAGGCTTGCCTCTATTGTGAAGGCTAATAATCAGCGCAATGGAGTTATTACCCAGCACTACATTTCACAGGCCTAACCTAGACAGCATCAAAGAAGGGGAAGAGAGGGAACGTGGGAGGAGGACTAGACATGAATCCCAATGGATTGTAACAAACGCTGCTACCTCCAGCCCAGCCCAGCCTCATTCATTTTATATGCTTCAAGTTCAGCTCAATACAAATTGATATCTGGGTGAATGGGATGAAAGTACTAGGGGTAATGCAAAAATGGCAAAACACAAAACGGGAATTTAATTCCATTACTGCATCTTTGATGTCTGTCCAGTGTCAACAGTGTAACAACAGAGGCTGGTGCTTGTAGGAGCCCCTGCATCTTCATACATCTTTCCATTATTAACACCACTCTAAGCACATTCCACTGCTGTCAGTCTGGGGCAACATCACAGTGAAATATTAAGCCCCCTGCCGTGCCTATCACTGCTCCGCTGTGTAAGTACATTAACTGTACAGCATTTGAAAGGGTCATTATCAGCCAAAGAGTGAAAAGGACTGACATGCAAAGCATTATCATACATGTTCCCACGCAGCAGTCAGTCAAGTTCCCAGTGAATATGTTTGTGTGAGCAGATGATGGTATCAAGATTTTAACAGTGTTGTTTGTCAGGGCCAACAGTAGCAAATGAATTTGAATTTATTGACTTTTTGAATTTATTGTGTTTTGTCGCTGTTGTCTGTGGACCTCTTCCTAAAATACCATAAATTTATTATGTCACTAAAAGATAAATGAAATACCTCCGAATTAATTTGCACCAACTCGGTAATGTTCGCTCCTGATGTACAGAAGTGGAAATATGCTAATGTTGGTGCTTTGTAAATTAAATTAATACTGAGTTTGTGGCATGCAATGTCACAATCTCAATGTGCACTCTTACTATTTTTCTCTCAGATTCATTTAAAATTATAACCTTAAAAACACGTCAGTACCATTTACTATTCAACAAAAAGAATTGTAGCAAAACTTACCATTAATGTCATACTGTTGCTTTATATTCAGAATTTGCGCTATACTGGCAACATAATTACATTTTAAGACCCCTATCAAACTTAAATATTGTCTACAAACCATTTGTAAATAGATTACGAATTAAGCAATATAGTGACTCGAGCTATCAGGCTCACATAGAGTAAAATACACCATTAAATACCAATAAAGCCTAATTTCAGTTTATTGATATATTTTCTTTATATTTGGCTGTTGTTGGTCTATTTATCAGGCTAAGAGAATCCCACAGTGAAGCAAGTCAGTATGCGCTGAGAAATAATGGCCATTTCAGTGCAAGAAAATATTAATTAAAAAAATCTAATTAAATTGTAAAGCCGTGGGAGGCTTGCAGTGCTTGTTACTTTTCATGAGTTTTTTTTGCCTCTCACAAACTTAGCACAACCTGGTGTGTTTCCCTTTGTCTTAAGGTGAGATAAACTGATATATTCCTATTCCTCTGAAATAAATCTCTCCTTTTTGCCTTCAGAACTGCCTTAATTCGTCTTGTCAGAGTTTCAACATTGCTGTGAAACATTGCTCACAGATTTTGGTCCACGTTGACATGATGACGTGAATCTCCCATTCCACCACATCTCAAAGGTGCTCTGTTGGATTGAGATCTGGTGACTGTGGAGGCTATTTGAGTACAATGAAGTCATTATCATGCTCAAGAAACTAGTTTGAGATTATTTGAGCGTTGTGACATGTTGTCCTGCTAAAAGTGCAACCAGACAATGAGTCCACTGTGGTCATCATGGGATCGACACGGTAAGCAGCAATACTCAGAGAGGCTATGGTGCGTAAACAATGCTCAGTTGGTACTAAGTGTTCCCATGACTTTACCACCACCAGCAGCTTCGACTGCTGATACAAGGCAGGATGGATGCTTTCATGGTGCCGCAGCAGACTCAGACCAGGGAATGTTTGTGTGACTTGTACCTTTAGTGTCCGTTTCTCAACGCTACAACCCACCTGGCTCAATGTTCAGTACATTGTGTACTCATGTTGTAATGAGTGATTATTGTTGTTACTGTTGCCTTCCAACCAGCTTGAAGCAGTAGGACCTCTTCCATCAGCATCAGCACTTTTGTCCAGAGAACTGCCGCTCACTTGATATTTTCTCTCTCTTTTTTGGAGCCATTCTCTGTAACTCTAGAGATGGTTGTGCAGGAAAATCCCAGCAGACCAGCAGTTTGTGAAACACTCAGACTAGGCTGTCTGGCACCAGCATTCAGGCCATATTCAATGTCGCTTTAATCGCCTTTCCACTCCATTCTGATGTGCAGTTTTAACTTCAGCGGGTCATCTCGACTGTGTCTACATGCCTGAATGCACTGAGTTGCTGGCATGTGATTGGCCGATTAGATATATGCGTTAGAGAGCATTTGAACAGACGTACCTAACGAAGAGCCGGGTGAGTGTTTATCACTTATAGTACAATACACTGCAAATACACAGGAACAATAACTTTGTTAAACTGAATAGTAGAAGTTTTGCTTTGATGTTATTTGTGCATTAGAGCTATTAAAAGCAAATATTGGATAGTCAAATCCAAATAGACATTTAAAATGCCCACAGTGGTAAATATATACATAGAATTACAGTTTTAATAATAAACAGATATTAATGTTACTGTACATTTTCCCCTTGCCAATTTATATATTTACAGTATTTAAAATCTCCAAAAAGGTATTTGTTCTGTAATAATCATCCCATCTCACTTGACTTAATATGTAATGAATTTAAGTACTTGCTGTTTATATTTATTTATTTTATGAGAGCAGATTTTAAAGGCTGCCTCAGATACCACAGAAGGAACACAGGAAGGAAGATATTCCTACATTCTGCTATTACATCTTCAAAGGCACCTGAAGCCCTTTTGAACAAAATACAGACTGAAGAAAATCACACAAGAATGTGAATTAAACAAAAACACATCAAAGTGTGTCAGCTTAACCCACACATGCACCACATGAGCACTTTTGCCTTGTGAGAAAAATATATCTAATGCACATTTCTGTGAAAAGAAAAAAAAAATCATCAAGAGGATCGGAGACCGTGTTGTTTGATTGCAAAGAGTCTTTATTTTTTCCTTGTGTTCAAGTACGGTCCTCTCTCAGCAGGGTCATCTAAGAAGCATGGACACACAACACACAACTCGCACCAGAGCCTGAGCATCTTCAGGTGGGATTTCTCTTTTTGTCTCGACTGGGGTGGGGGGGTCCCGATCAGCAGTTTCCATGTTTAGGTCAAGTGAACAAGAGTCCTGTTGTACACCACATAATTGTTTTCTCTGCGAACATTTGTTGCATTTAGTGACACTGACATCAGCACATAAAAATTATATATATATTTATATATATATATTTATATTCATATTCATATATTTATAGATTTGTCATTCTATATCAACAATTCCTTCTAGTGATTTTTTCCTTGGTTTTTCATGTTGTAAAACTGGACAAACTGTCGGTAGGAATGCCTTGTTTGGACATTGATTTGTACAGGAACGCTCAGACACATACACGCAACAGAGGCATACGCACACTACTACACACATGCATGCATAGATACGCTCGCTCAAGTTTACGTGTACACACAGGCCACACATTCTGTCACATACATGCACATGTACACAAACACACGCGTGCGCACACACGTCAACCCCCCCGCCCACACACACATCCGCATACACACCCACATGTGCTCAGCCAACACGGAGAGGCAGGTCTGTACATCTACGGGAGAGAGACATTACCCATGATTCCCAGCAATAAGTACAGCTTCACCTGATCAAAAACACAAGAAAATAAAAGTTACAAACAGCAGAGTGAGTCGGCCAGTCTACGTCGTCTGTAAACGTCGACAAAAATTTCCTTTTAAAGTCCTCTTGGACTGGTCCACTGTGTGTCAAAGTTTGGCACAAGACCTTTCTCTCTCGTCTTCCTTTGTCTCTACTGTACACTGAGATGTACAATACTGGCGGCTTTCACTGATGTGAAAAAAAAAACTTGAAACAGTTTGGGTTTTTTTTATGCAGAGGTGATGATGACAAACCACTAAAAGTTGACATTGTCAAACATGTCAGATTCCCCAAAGTGAAAAGACAAACCTTTCCAAAGACAGAGAGTGTGCTTTAAACATACACATATAATCTTTAGGCAGTGAAAAAGCACTTTAGTTGACGGGGACTCTGGAACAATGCTGCTCTGCCAAACTGATGCTTTGGCAGCTTTGAACTGCTCTTTACTGTGTCCATGACAAAATTCACTCGACGGAGAGAGAAAAACACAAATATCGCAGTGCTTCCTCTCTTCCTGGGAAAGGAAAGGGGGGCCAAAACAAAAGTGTCTGCTGACACCCATCCTGATGATGTCTGTCAGGTCTGATTCTCGTGTTCACATTTCGCTTATTTTTTGTTGCTTTTGATGTTTCAGTCAGCAGTCAGTCATGGAAAATAAATTATGTTTGTATAAGTGGCCCATCAAAAACGTGTAATATACACACTATATCACCTTTTACTGTACACAGAAAATAAAAAGTTTCTTTTTGTTTTGCTGAAAGTGAAAATTTAGAAAAGTACAAATAAAAAAGATGTAAAAGAATGACGACAAAAAAAGAAGTCTCTTGAAGATGACATTCCTTGAACGCAAATTCAGAAGCCTCTGGAGGCGGCAAGGCCATTGCAACAAAAAAGGGGGATAAAAGCAGTGCTACGTTTGTCACTTGGGTGAAATGGTAAACATCCACTTCTTGCTTGTTGCCTGATGTGCTTTCATCTTTTTCTGTGCTTTTATTCTTCCTGACCTCTTCAAGAACCCTCATGCCATCTTTGTCTCTCATCTCCTCCTTAGGTCAGACAGCTCTTTGCTCCTACAGAGTAAGAACGCTCCCTCAACTGCTGCTTATTTCTTTATCCTAGCGCCCTCTTCTTCTCTCTTGACATCTGCATACTCTATCCGCCTGGTCATTTTCTCTCTTTTTATATTCTGTTTCCTACTCTTAGTTCAAACTGTCAAACACACTTTGTCATATCTACTTCCACTAGCTCCACTCACTGGTGAAATGGAGCTGACTTTAAAGAAATAAACTGGTCTGGAAAAAAAAGTTCACATGCACATGCAGTCTCTCTTTGTTGCTCGACCTGACTTTACTTCCTATCCCCATCCAGCTCTGCTATCCCACTTATTTTAGAGAACATAAATTTCCTGCCACTGGCTACAAGATCGCTTTCAAAATACCACGTATAATCACTGCTGATGTCTTGCAAAAATAATCCCTTTCACACAAGCACACACAGACTCTTTCTTGCCCCCCAACACTGTAGTCTAACTAGACCCAGGAGTCAGGTGAGGCCGGATAGTGGCTGGTCTCGTAGTTTAGTTCGCTGTATGGCCGAGAGGCCGAGTAGAAGTCTACGTAGTTGCCGGTTGATTTGAGGCCCAGATGCATGCGCAGATCTTCCCGCGGGTCCCTGGGTGGTCCGGTGGAGATTGGAGGTTGCTGGGGTGGGGCCTGAGGCTGGGCCTGAGCCTGGATCGGTGGCTGTGGCTGGGGTGGCGGAGGTGGCGGTGGTCCTTGGTCCTCGTAGTAGGCCTCGTCAAAGCTCCGGCTCTGGCTGTGAGGTGGAGGCTGCGGTGGCTGAGGCTGGGGGAAGGAGGGAGGGGGAGGGTAGGGGTCGTAGTCTTTTAGCACGGCTGCTGACGGACTGTCCAGCTGGGGCTGAGGGGGCACGACGCAGGGCTGGGCTGGACCCTGGCGGGGAGTGGTTGAAGTGAAAGAGTGGTAGGTGGGGGGGTGAGGTGCAGCAAGGAAAAGAATGGAGAGTCAAAGACATGTGGGTAACGGGAGGAAAGGTGGGAGTGGAAGAAAAGGGGAGAGAGATAAAGAGGGAGCGATGGAAAGGAGAGTGACAGGTAAGAGTGAACACAAGGGACAAAAGGTTTTGAAAGGCAGGCTGTATGGGTAAAGAGCTCAGAAAGGAATCAGTGGGGAAGGGGCTCATGCTGTGAATTCTCTATTACATGCAGGCGTCGAAGGCGGCAATGCATCTCTAACACTATAACACTATAACTCGCACAGGCCAGTTGTGTGCGTGTGTCTGTGTGTGTGAGCGCACGCGTGTGCAGCCGCGTGAGGAAAACGTGTTTACATGTTTAACTGCCAGTGTTAAAAGTTCGTACCCGTACAAATGAACTTATACTTTAATTAGAAACTTATAAGTGATGAAGAAATCGGGCCAAAATTTCAAAGTCAATGGCTCTGATGCCTTTTATTTCCCTTCCCTCGGTACCAGCAGAGTCATTTACCAAGAGCAAATAATTAGTGCAATCAACTGAGGTAATGACTTTAATTGCCAGTCGGGTGTGGTTTCAGGTTGCAGTCGTTTGATACTGCTTGAGCTGAGGGTGTGCCTCCATCGCACACTCTGCCAGCACATCTCTTATCACACTGGGACACCTTTTGTGTGCATATATTTGTGCGTTTTCTATCCTGCTGCTATCTCTGTTAAAAAACCCCTGAAATGCATGCACTGCTAAAACGCTGTGGTGGTGTATTGCTACATATGCATACAGAAAAGTGGATTCACAGAGCAGCATTAACTCACCTGGTTTTGCTTGATATCATCGCTGGCAGTCAGGTAAGAGTTTCGGAACAGTGTAGATGTCCCACAGGAAATTTGAACTTGATGGATAAAATAAAAATAAAAATTATACCACTTTTTCAATTAATGACAAAAATAGCTACTAATAATACCTATCAGATATCTGACAATAACTTATGAGAGTTTCAAAGCTTCTTAGTGTGCTACTTGTCACATAAAGAATTTATCATAAGAGAAAGAGATGGAAAAAATAGAAAACATTAAAAAATAGAAAATAAATAAATAGACATAAAGGGAGCGTGGAAGCTAATAGAGTGAAGAGATAACAAGAAGGCACGGGAAGAAAGAAACTGGAAAGGAAGACAGGAGAAGATTGAGAAGAATCAAAGTGTGTGAGAAGAGAAATGGTGTGAAGCTGAAAAAAGGCAGATAAGTGAAAGAGGAAATAGGGAATGAATATAGAGGAGAAGGAAAGATAAAGAGGGGGATAAAATAGAATCATTTAATTCATCTCCATCACACACACATACACACACCTGCCATGCCGTCTTTCCGGGATG
Source organism: Maylandia zebra (assembly GCF_041146795.1). Lineage (NCBI taxonomy): Eukaryota > Metazoa > Chordata > Actinopteri > Cichliformes > Cichlidae > Maylandia > Maylandia zebra. The sequence continues at coordinate 16,641,716 of NC_135175.1, read as the reverse complement.
TGTGCTCTCCTTTGTTGCTATGGAAACCGGCGTTGGTTGCCGTGGAATCGTAGTCCATCTTGCGTTCCTTCAGACTCATCATCTCTCTGGGGGAGGCTGGGGCGCTCGCTACACACACACACACACACACGCGCGCACACACAAAATAATGAGCAATAAACCCAGAACAGCATGAGCCTTCACACTCTGCGTGCTTACACTGGTGTGTCTGTGCGTCTTGGTCTTTTTCAAGGTGCACAGTCATTATTCATCATTTAACTTGTCAGCAGAAAGGGTCACCTCCAGCATGTTAGACGACTTCTGGGAATTCTCACACACAGACGCACACAAACATACACATGGACGCTTTGGACAGTTTACTTAATAGTTTTATGTCTTTTCTTCTCTTCTTTATGTGTTTAAAGTTCATGTTAAATATCCAGCTATCTAACAAGCCAACAAGTCAGATCAACTTTGCTTGTAGTGCATTACAAAAGTGACCATTGATCATTACACCCTCGCACAAACAGGTCTTGTATTTCTTTAATTTTCTTGGTGCCTCAACTTAAACAATCTCCATGACTGGCTGCAAAATCTTGCACATAACAACAAAATAAATGGAGGTGCTAGTACCATCGAATGCATGCACAAGTCCATGCCATGCTAAAAGCATTACATTTAAAAGACAGCAGTGATTAATCTGACTGATCAAAGATTGCCAAATCATAGTTATATACTGCAGTGCAGTTTTCAGCAGTTTTAATGAGATTAAGTACATGTTTACTGACAGCACTCACCGTGTTCCCTGTATGCTTTTAAACATTTTAATCGCATTTTAAACGGGATGTTATTTAACCCGATTAAATGGACACTGTTCTAACAGTTTTTCATGCAAAACATAACAACAGTTAAATTGTTATTGCCTTTTTGTGCTTGTGTACTAAGTAGTATTAATGAACTCAATTGCAGCAGTGTTAAAATACTGAAACTAAATGGAGGAGTTTAGCTGCTAGTTTATTGGTTATCGTGACAACAAAGACATTTATGAGTGGCCTCATGCCAATATGCAGTCCTATTTGTGTGTTTTCCAACTCTGCTGCACTGCTAACTTCACAGTAGAGCTATGCTTTCTTTGGAGATACTATCAAGTTTCAAACCTATTTAGGATCTCCACACCTCCACACATAATGTTTCTGTTTGTGACTGTGTGGATTTGGACAATTATGCATGTGTACATATCTGTCCAAAGACATGCAGTTTGTGGGGATAGGTTAATTGGCCATAGGTGTAAATGTGGGAGTGAATGTGAGCGTGAATGGTTGTCTGTCTCTGTGTTGGCCCTGCGACAGACTGGCGACCTGTCCAGGGTGTACCCCGCTTCTCGCCCTATGACAGCTGGGATAGGCTCCAGCGCCCCCGCGATCCTGAAAAGGATAAGCGGAAGCAAATGGATGGATGGATGGATGCATGCATGCATGTGTGCAGGCGATGACAAACATGGCCCTCATATTGTAGAAATACTGATAATGTCCCAATTTTCTTTTTTAAACACACACATGCAAACTTTTAGCCCATCGCAAGGTAATCCCGTTATAGCATACTTTAAGTGCTTACTCACCACCTCCTATCATAACACTGGACTGCCATAATCCTGCCCACCTGTTTCAGATTGCCTATATAAAGATTCTTATAACTAACTCAATGTTTACATACCAACCCAGTATCACGGCAAAGCGTGTAATAGACACGCCGCTCCACTCTGTTCATTTCACGCTTTGCTGGGATACTGGGTTGTACACACATACAGTATACTCCAGGAAATGTGAGTACATTCTAAAAATAAGCTTTTTTGACATGCTCACACTAGTTTTGACATTTATTTAATATCTGTTACACATGCAAATATGCAGCACACACAGACACACACACACACATGTGGAAGTCACCATTCTCAGTCCAATGAGCCATCGGGTAGAAACGCTTTTCATGCTTCTGAATAAAAAGAAAAGCAGATGTAGCCTACTCCAAAAATTAGTGCATAATTGTCTTTGTTCTCTTTGGTTGTTCTATACCACGATTAAAGGTTAGAGAAGAGCAACCTAGGGATGAAAACACTTGTGAATATGACTAGCAAATGAAATAAAGGCTTTTAAAGTGATTTTTGGAGAGCCATTGAATTAAAATTCATCTATTTGAATACTAAAGGATGCCCGTTTTTCATCTCGGCTGTTCAATGTTTGACATAAAAAGCAAAGGCGCATTGTACCCTCTTATCTGTTCCCCAGCCTTTTCTGCATTTTGACAAGACATTGTATTACACACGTACACGCGCAAGCACAGAAACGGCTGTGAAGAAGGCACATAAACATAATCACTTTGGCTGTGGTGAGCCACGTTTTTATAATGTTTTAACACATTTCATTTTTAATTTTATCATCCAATACCTCTGTAGCAGATTCCATTAAAGTAGCAGCTCAAACCTTTTACAGAAACCTCCAGAGACAGTGCCATCGCTGCTGGTTACCTAGGGGACCTGGCTTGTAAATGCTCGATATGACAGCCCGGGAGACAAATTCTATCAGTGCAGAACACAGCAGGACCCTGTGGGGGCCATGACACATGCAAAGGTCTCTCTCTCCTTCTCTTGCAGCCTCTAACCTCCCCTTCTCTTTCATAGTCGTACTACTCTCTTCTCACATCAACTCTTTCACTCCTCTTCTCCCAGCGTACTTGCATACCATCATTACTCCTTCTGCTTTGATCCATCTCTAAGGAGTCGGACTGCAGTCTGGAGTGTATGCAGAGGAGAGATATAGGAGCATGTGGGTGTGTGTTAGTGTGTGTCTCTGTGTTTGAGAGCACACTGAGGTGGCCTGTAAAGAGTGAGAGATCAGAGGGAGAGGTGAGAAGAAAGCAGGATTACGGCAAAGAGGAGGAGGAGAGTGAAACGGGTGAATGAGAAAGGGTGGACAAGCTCAAAGGCAAAGGGGGAGGCATTGTGTGTAGACAGAGGAGGAGCAGAAGAGAAAGATGGGAGTCATGGCTCAATTTACCCCTGCTGATCCACTGTACAACAGACATCCACAAATTTCTCTATGCACTATAATCTCAAAACTTCTTATTTTCAATGTCGCTGGCTAAAGTCAAATCCCCAGCCTTCTCCACTTCCTCCTCCCTGCATTAACCATCCCTCAATCCCTAATTCTTCTTGCCTTCTTGCTTTTTCTCTCTCTATCTCCCTCCGTGTTTATCTCATCCCTCCTTCTTTTCCTCCTCACACACAAAAACACACATTTTATTTCTCTCTCTCACTCCCACTGTCTTCCTCTCTTAGCAGGGTCCTTGAAGACCTCTCTAAGCCAGGAGGAAGGAAAAGTACTTTTCTGCCTCATCAGCTTGCTAAGCCCAGTGTGGTGAAAGAACAGCTAAAGGCTCTTGAACCACCGATGCTAACAGCTAATGCTAATGTGCCCTTTGCAAAGCATGAAGGCCAGTGGGCTCAAGCTATGGGCTAATGATAATCATATTTTGTAGCATAAGCCTGTAATGCTATGAGCTATTTAGCGGTGGTATAATGACTGATCGCATCCGCAAATGTTAATGTAGATGACTAATGTCTAAATTAGATTCTCTGTGTACTGTACCACAGATGTAACCCTTTATTCAACTGATTTTCTGTAACCACTTGTCAAAAGAGTAAAATTCAGTAAAGCCTTAAATTTTAATATATGCTTGTTTTTACAAACAAAATCCTGCCTTATTTTGATAATCATACCAAGTCTTTAAAGACAATTTATACCAACTGGAAAAGATGCTGACTGCTTTCTTAAAAATTCAAGTGCAGCTTGCAGGCTTAAAGAAATAAAGAAAATAAAATTATTAATAAAATATTATTTGCTATAACCTTGGCTTGAATATTGTTTCCCCAATTATTTAGCTGACTGCCTGTGATAAAAGAAAGACAAAAAGAAACAAAACAAACTGTATTTCAGTATTTTTTGTTTCAGAAAACAAAGATTTTTTCAGTTTGATGATGTGCACCATCACAAGACCCATACCCTGTTTGGCCATGAGATATTTAACTAACCACACAACTAAGTGAAACATTTTTTACATATGAGGTCTTAATCTTGGCTGTTAAGAGATACACAAGAATGAATGAAAACACGTATGCATAGCATCTGTATAGGGAGTGCCACGGGTTTCTCACCAGAACGGTTATTTGGAGATGTCCTGACAGGAGAGACCGAGGGAGTTCGCGAGGAAGAATAGGGCCTCTGCCGGTCTCTTTCTATTGTTGAGGCAGAGCCCACAAAGTGATACTGGGAGTAGCCATCCTGTAAAACAAAACAAGGAAGAAGCTTGTTATCACCTGTGATAAGTAACTGCACAAATACATAATCTTACTGTCATCAATTATTATAGCAATTACATATTTTAAAAACGAAGATTTTTTAAAATCATCCATCCATCAATCCACTTTCTGCCGCTTGTCTGGGTACAGGTTGCAGGGGCAGCAGCTTAGACTGCCAAGGAGGCATCCTAGCCAGATGTTACCTCAACTGGCTCCTTTCAGTAGCACCAGCTCTCTTTTGAGTCTCTAATGATGTCTGAGCTCATATCGTCACCCAAAGTAAGCCATTTTTGGTTGCCTACATCCACAAACTCCTTCTTTTGGTCATTACCCAGAGCTTGTGGCCTTAGGTGGGAACATAGATTGAGCGGTAAAGCTACAGCTTCACTCTCAAACTCAGCTCTCTCTTTATCACAGGAGACCTATGATGTCCGCACCAGTCTGTCAGATATTAGAATTATTAGATTTTTTTACTGATCAATCATCAAAACCTCCTATTACACGATACAATGTCACCATGTAAAAGACTGATCTTTTAGGAATATGTATTTTTGTAATGCACCAAAGAATGATGATCCATTAGTCTTAAACTCTGAAAGGCCCAAACAGATTTGCAGCTTCTAGTGGATGAAAGGATAAGAACTGTTATTAGAGTTAGCGATACAACAGCGCCAGTTTGATTACCACGCAGCAGGAAGTGGCACTTCAACAACGGCTATATGACACAGCATGTCTGAATTACATTTTTACTGATGTGCTTTAGAAATAAACCCCTCCATGTACTCATACAAGTAACACTTTAAAAGCACAGAGTGGTTTGAGGACTATATTTGTCATGGTCCTGGGTCGTTGACCCAGCGTTTTGCGTTTTTTCTGATCTGTATTAGTTAGGGTTAACCTGAAGTTTGGTGTATTGTCAGCCCTACCTGTGTCTGTCCTTGGTGCTCTGTTCATGTCCCCGTGTTGTGTTGTACATCAGTCTGTTTCCTGTTTTATTTTGAAGGCCCGTGTTCTGGATTTCCTGTTCTGTTCTGAAGGTCTGTGTCTGTTGTTATTGTGTTCAGCTTGTCTCCTCCGGTCCCCAGGTGTATTAGGTTCAGCTGTTCTTCCCTCCTGTGTGTGATTACCTGATTACCTTGTGTGTGTGTGTGTGTGTGTGTGTGTGTGTGTGTGTGTGTGTGTGTGTGTATTTAGTGGGTGTCGGTCTGTGTTCGTTGTCGGCTCGTCTGCGTTCATCCATGTATCACTGCGTTAATCTACATTCATCTGCGTTCTATGGTGTTCCTGTCTCTGCGTCTCTCTGCCCCGCACCCCTTTGTATGGTCCCAGGTTTGTCACTTAGTTTCTCCCAGTTTAGGTTTCCGTTTGTAATTACTCGTGCTTCATTGCCTGTTTTTGCCACTACCACCCTGTAAATAAAACGTCACTCGTATCATCAGTTTGCTGCATTTTGGGTCCTCCTTTTCCTCCACACCACACGGCTCCCTCCGCCAGCCGTGACAATATTAGGAGCAACGAGTAACAAGCGGAAGAAACACAAACTAACGTGACCACGATCCAGCGATCTAGCAGAAAGAAAAAGGGTCACACTGACTGTGAAATGTTCAAGAGAAAACAAGTTTGTTTTTTTGATATTTTTGACAGGCCAAAAAAAGAAAAATCAATAATTTGTGACTTGCTGAAATTGTTCAAATTGATTCACTAAAAGAAAAATCTCTGTAAATACATTTACAGAGCCAACTGTATTTAAATATTGTCCTTATTGAGATTATTATCGTGTAGTAGGTAATTGAAACATTATTCTGGACACTGGTGGACACTGACAAACACACTGCATGTACAAGTGAGCTTACAGCCATGCGCATGCAACAAATTAACACGCTTGCCTCAATTCTGAGCTTAGTAAATAACCCACTCCCTTCGTAGAAAAATTAATACAACTAACAACTCCAAGCATAATTACTGCCAAGCAAATGACTTTGTATCAGCATTAGTTTAGTAGTCATTGGAGCAAAGCCCTTTTCATAAAAATGGATTATGAGAGTCAACAACAATCACAGAGCTGGAACCAAATTCAATTTAGCATTAAGATAATTGGGTACCTCTAAAAGCAAAGCACAAGCAGATAATAAAAGATATCGGAGGCATGTTCCATCATAGCGTTACTGTCTGGGGGCCTAAGCTGAGCAGTGGGAAACTGGTGAAAAAGTGATGACTGAGAGTACATAGGAGAGGTGAATCACTCCAGTTGCAATGATGCTGGAGAGGAGGACACGGAGAGGAGGAGAATGAGAGACGAAGGAGATGGGGCAGAAAGAGAAGAAGGTGAGATAGACAGAGGACTAGCTGAGGGAGACAAAAGATGGCAAAAAGTAATGAGCGAGGAGGAGGAGGAGGTGGGAGATTGCCAGAGAGAGTAATGACAGCAGAGCAAAGATAGCGTGAGGAGGGGAGAGGTAACACGGAGGAGAGGTACGGATGGAGAAGTACAGACACCAGCCAGAGAAAGCAAGAACTAGACTGGATTGAACGCAGTCCCATGTCCTCCCTTGACTCTCATTTCCTGGCAGAGTGCTGAGAACTAATAGAAAGCTGGATCCTCTGACACACAGCAGTTCAAAGGTAGCTCATTTCTAGTTTCCACCATTCCTCCCACCCTCATATTCACTTCATCTATTTATCCACCATCCCTTCAGTATTCTCACTCACCTTGTTTCACATTCACGTTGCACCTTCCCACCTCCCCCCATCCCAACAAATCTCATTACATCCAATGTTACCTCCTTATGGTACATTGGAATGCCTGCTGTCAAACTGTCATGCTGCTCAAATGAACAGAGTCACTGAATATTGAACGATAAATGTATTTTACAGAGTGATGTACAAAGTGCTGCCTGGAGATGTAGCTCAGAAATGGGGCCCAGGAATGATTGGGGCAGGGGGTGGTGGCTTAAGGGCTTCCCCAAACAAAATGAGCCATAGTCAAACTTTACAACAATGACTGAAATCAGAGATAAAGAATATAACATATACAAAAATGTATGGGTGTATTCACATTTGGTGTCTTTCTACATAGAGTAATAACTTTATATTTTGCCATAATTTTATTCCACTCGTTCCCTTAAGAGTAAAAGATTAAATCATTATTTTCTGCACTGACTTTACTTTATATTCTGTATGAACCTCTTCAAGCTTTTCATTGACTTTCGAATATTTATGGTCTGAAATAGTCAGACTCGCAATTCTCCTTATATAAGGCAGACAAATTCGATACTTTGTAAGAAGAATTTCATATGCAAATAAATAAAAAAATTCTGTGATTTTTTTTATTATCGATTGGTAGAGGATTAGTTTGTGCTGTGTATAACCAATAAATATTAAACCCAGATTAAAATTTAATCAAGGACCAAATCACACAGTGTCTGAAGGTCTGGACGGTATTTATTCTGTACCCTGTATCCATGGTCCAGCGTTTGTTTCGTGTCAGCGTGTGCTGTGAAACTTCACACTTACATTCACATTTATCATTCCTGGTCTTTCTGGCTCTCACCTATTCTCCTCAACATACCTGTTTTTTCTTCTCTTTTCCACCCACCTTGTCTTTCTCTCTCACAAGCTCTATACTCCAAGCACCCCTTTTCAACTCCTACTGTAAGAATGAGAGGAGAAAAAAAAAAGAGGATTGGTTGCCAGGCAACCGGTCTGCCTGTTGCTCTCAGCATCACTGGATGGTTAGCTGAAGGTCGCAGGACTGAGAGGTAAAAAGTGATTATTGCCCCAACAAATGAAGAGAGTGTGCGCGTGGGTATGGCGGCACTTTGTGAAATTGTAAAACGTTACACACGACGAGTGGAGGGGGCCCTCCGGTCACATCAACCACTGAACATTTTCAGTCCTTTAATCCATGCCTCTTTCTCACTCATTTCAAGCTCCAATTTTAATATTTGCAATTATCACCACCTCCCTCTTGAGCCATCTGTCCTCTCAGGAGCAATGTGCCCCTCGACCTTTGCATCCCTCATACTGGTTACTGGTGGTGTTGCTGATTTAGCAGCTGACCTTTATACTATGGTTGCATTGATTGCAAAGAGCCCAGAATGTTGCGAGTGCTGCAACTCTGCCTCCCTATCTTCCCAAAATACTGTTGTTAGGCTGTCTGAGGGTAAAGGCTATCTTAACATCCCTCCATCTCCTTTCTGTGTTTCTCTCCCTGTCTGTGTCTGACTGTGGGAAAAATCAGATGAAACAGAGTCAGCTTCTGAGGCCTGAGCTTGTTTGATATTCAATGATGTTTTTAAATATCCACCTCCTTCTCTCTGTCTTTCTCAGTTGTGTAGTTGATCTTTCCACAAGTATAGCAGTGGATGATTTCATTTTTTCAAAATAAAAGTAGTGGAGTGGAACCCTTAGAGCTCTCTATCAGATTAATTCATTTTATTTGCAGTAACATCCTGAACATTCGGGGCTCACTGATCATGCACAAGACTAGGCTGAGCAATCACTGACCTTACACACACACACACACACACACACACACACACTTCATTTACATCACTTCTCACTTACGTCACATCACATCCACATAGTGAATTACACATCCCCGGAGCATATTGTAAAACTGTCACACGTGTAACAAACACAGCATCTCTCTGACCCTGAACTCAATCTGTCAAACATGTGTGCATCTGCCTTGGTGATTTGTGCGTGTTTGCGATATTTATATGTGATATGTGGGCATGCGTGTGTGTGTGTGTGTGTGTGTGTGTGTGTGTGTGTGGGAGAGAGAGAGAGAGAGAACATGTCTGATTAAGTACCCTAGACAGATCATTTATCAAGAAATGAGGCACAGCAACCCAGCAGAAGTTATGCACTGAACAGGGACATAACAAAGTGTAACAGTGTGAATATGAAATTTAGAATTTACCTCGTGTGTCTGTGTGTCTTTGTGCCAGAAACAGAAGGGTGTATATGTTTGTGTAAATGAGTCAGAATTTGATCTCTCCGGTCCTATTAAGAATGGGTTTATTTACAAAGTGACCATGTTTCAGTCGCTTGCTTTCTCTGGAAATCCCCAGTTGAACAGTGCTGCACATTTGTTGTTTACTTAAAAGATGACCTGTGGCTACACTCCAAGAACTGTAGATGAAACGCTACATGCGCAGCAACACAAACACACACACCGAATGAGGACACATCCTGTCAAATAGTCCAAATAAACTCTGGTAAAAGTAGAGTTTTACTGCACTCTGGAGAGTATTATACATGATTTATCCTCAAGTCAGTGCTAGTGTTGGTACAAACAGATTTTGGCTTTGGTTTATTAATGACTGCTGCGCAGCAGATCTTTCAAATCATCTCAGATGCTGTATTCATATTGAGTTACTGTTTATTCATAGGCTTGCAGCATTTCGCTTTACTGTGCTCAAACACTGCGGGGCAGCCCTGCACCCCCCCACTCCGTTGCAATTCTCTTTTCTTTCTCTCTCTCTCGTAGCCGAGCCTGCTCCCATGGCACTGCTGTAGGAAGTGATTAACTCTTCTTACCGCGTTTTGACAAAAACACACAATTTCAAAGACACACGCTCGCACAAACATACACGTTTACCCACACCCATAACTTGAACACAGTTTGAAAGTGTGTTTGAAAATGCTCTCATTACTTCAAGACTTCAAAGCAAGAAACTCTTTGGCAACACAGCTCAAACCGACTCATTATTGACCCTACACTTCTCTCTTCTTCCCAGACCCACAAACTCCAGTGTGCTTATTTTTGAACTACAAAAAAAAGGTATGAATTCACCTCACTTTTACTCACTCTTTCTTTCGCCTGTGTCTTTCTCAGTACTTTGCTTTTGCTCACAAACACTGTGCAGAGACATCCTACTCCACTCTCATAATAACTATATGCTAATCCATGTTTGGATTGGAGGCTAACAGGATTTCTGCTGCACCTAACACCCATGACCTAATATGTCACACAGGGATACTTGCAATAAAGTTACTTATTCTGAGTTCTGCACTCTGGTGATAAAGTCAGTAGACATCGTCTAACACAACAATTTCCACAGTTACAAAATTAGACTGCTTTGTCAGGAGCCAGGCAATTTATGAAGTAAACAGTGAGGTATGGTGTCGATCGCTCTTTTAGAGTGACTGTAAACAGAATAATACAGGAGCTTGACTAACCAAACCATCTAAAAGTACAGGTTACAGGTTTGAAACTGGTTTGTTGCATTTAATCAAAGTTGATTAAATGCAACATTTTAACTGTATTAGACGACGCTGATCAGTCCAAGATTAGAAGAGTTAAGACGGGATAAAACTGGAGATTATAAATCAGGACAAAGCACAGATGATGCCTTTTTAATATTTTATACTTGCCTTTTAAGATTGTTTCCTCGCCCGTTTAATCAACCACATTAATTAAGTTAAGTCTCCTTATTAAATCTGTGTGAAAAAAACAAAACAAAATGAAACAAACAACTAGAGGAGCCAAGATGGTTGGGGATTAAAAAGAAAAAAAAACTGTAGCAACCTTTGTTGGATCTGAGCGCTGAGTAAAGCTACTGCCCTTCATTTCTGATCATCGGAGTGTTATGCCATCCAGTCGACTGTAATGATATCCAGTGGCAATGATTACAGAAGTGTGAAGCAGATGAGGCTCCAATGGGCCACATGGGGATACTGCTCTGTGTAATACTGAGGGCTGAGAGGATGACGAATGAAGAGAGCGACACAGTTGTCAGGATGAAGCAAGAACACACTGATGCCATGGGGCAGCCTGTCCTGAAGTTACTTGTGCAACAACAAGATGTCTTAAGACCCCAACCCTCGGAAAGGGAGTCCATGACAAAACAATCAAAGAAGCGAGTTGCAGGGTTGCATACTGGGTCATATTCAGCACTGTACAGAAGTCTTGAGCTACACCTTATTTCTTTATATCTTCCTTCCATTAGTACATTTTTTAAAGCGGTTCTGAGCAATAGTTCAATAGGCTGCTTGAAGGTCTGTCAAAGTTTTTCTTTGGATTGGCTTCTTTTTCCACTCACATTCAGTCCAGTTTTTGTACCTGACCTTTCCTAGAGTAATGTGCTTTTTTTTTAATTTACTGAACCACTTAACACTGACCCAAGAATCATTCAAGCATAAACTGAAAATCAATAGCAACAGATTTTTGAAATGTTGGTTCAAATCGTCATCATTTTCTACGGAGGAATTAAGGAGAGAGTGAGTGTCTACGGCCGTTTGTAACACATGGTGGAGGGCCTGTCATGGTTTGGGGCTGAATCTCAGACAGCGGTGTTGGAGATCTTATCAAAAGTGATGGAATTATAAACAAACAAAAGGTCAGATTTTGATCTACCATGCAATACCAGCTGGTAAGCATCTGATTAGCAGTGGCTTCATTTTTCAGCAAGACAGTGATTCCAAACGGTTCCAGTGAAGGAAAAACATGCAGGATTTAAAAAACAGAAAACAAAACAAAACCACACACACAGTGGAACATTATCATCCTAAGAGCCTGAACCACAAGATTACTGAAGGAATGTGAAGGCCCTTCAGGAGGTCTGGAGAACTATTCTTAAGACAATTTAAAGAAATTACATGAAAGCTGCCTAAGAGAGTTCATGCTGTGTTGAAGAATTAGGGTAGTCATACAAAATTTCAGCTTTAAAGTTCATTAGAACTGTTCAAACTCTGTTGTTACCTTATATGATGTATCCTACAATGTATCTATCGTTGTGGAGGACTATAAATACCTTGGAGTACACATTGACAATAAACTGGACTGGGCTACAAACACCACAGCACTTTACAGCAAGGGCCAGAGTCGTCTCTATTTTTTGAGGCGACTGAGGTCCTTCAACATCTGCCAGAAAATGCTCTGGCTTTTCTATGATTCTGTTGTGGCCAGTGCGATCCTCTATGCTGTTGTATGCTGGGGGAGCAGGCTGAGGGTCGCAAATGCCAACAGACTCGATAAACTGATCTGTAAGGCCAGTAATGTTGTGGGGATGGAGGTGGTGTCAGAGAGGCGGATGTTGTCCAAGATAAAGACAATGTTGGATAACACCTCCCACCCACTCCATGACATGCTGGTCAGTCACAGGAGCACGTTCAGTGAGAGACTGAGAGTACCGAAAAGCATCACTGAACGATACAGGAAATCATTCCTGCCTGTACAGCTCCTCCATCTAACACACTGTTTACTGCAACAGCTACACCCTTCTTGCACATGCTCTTCCTTTTTCAGCTATTTATTAATAAGTGACTTTTATGTATATATTTGCATGTATATCTTGTGCTATTCTTAGTTAGTGTATTGTCTGTCTTTGTTAATGTTTGTTTATAATGGAGCACTGTAATGAAAAATAATTTCCCCTAGGGATCAATAAAGTATTCTGATTCTGATTCATGTATGTTTGCATATTTCAGGACTTTCACATTCGGTGAGATTTTTAACAGGTTCTAATCCACCGGTAAAATAATTTTTATCATATATATTCATATGTAAAACATATATGTGGTTAATGCGTAAAAACTGAACCCAGGACTGTATAAAATCTAACTCCTACTGATGCAAATGATGTGCAGCACTTTAATAACCCTGCCAGCCCCCAAAAAGCCTTTACCATATAAACATAGGTAAGTATTTACGTATGAAATGGAAGAAAACATACATTTGCCTTCAGCAGCTGAAATACATCATCTGCTTCATTCTTTTCTTTTTGCAAAAGATGAAAAAGACGCATTCAAAGCCAAGGACACCTCCGTGGAATGAGTAACTTAAAATTTCTCACAGTGAACTGAAACTCGCTGATTACGCCTCTAAAGCTTTATTGTGCTCAATGGCAGATAACCTTGGTGGCAGATATCCACTCAACAACACTCATTACTGACAAGTGAAAGGAACAGAACATCTGTTATTACTTTTAATCAAGTTTCAAGAGTGTGCTGGACTTTTCCATTTCAAACAAAAAAAGCTAGAGAAGGAGATAGTGGGTTTTAATCGCATTTGTCGCAAACAAAACTCTGTGTCTTCAAGAGTTACACAAACACAACAATAATCAAATTTTCCTTTTTCTTCATTTGAGCTGCAAATTAACTGCTGCACTAACGGCATTAACACCATTCAGCGCGCAAGATGATCTAAATGACATTGATGTTGTGTGTGTTTGTGTGTGAGTGTGTAGCTTCAAAGAACACAAACAAAAACACACTAGACTAGAGTCTAACAGAAAATATCCTTTTGTTCTGTATAAATGCTGTTGCTCAGTTGTGTCGGAGTCCAGCTGAAAATCCTATCATTTTTTGGGACGTATCTACCTGAAAGGGAATTCACACAGACTAACGCACGCAGATATGAACACCCCACAAAAAAGCTGACTAATCATGAGCCAACTTCCTCTGCAAAAACATTTCCCGAGGGATCCACACACTTCAGCACTTGGCTACACAAATACATGCACACGTAAAATCTTTACATTTATAAAGAGACACCTACAGCGTCACACTCCTAAAGACAAACATGCAAAGACCAAGACAAACATTGTTGAATAAATATGGCAACCTTGAGTCTGTTTAGAAGGACAGCTACTTTGCTCAATTACCTACAAAATACCTTTAATCTTATCCATGTGCAAGTCCATTATCTGTAAGTCACATTGGTGCACTGACAGAGTCAAGCCTCTGAATACAACCAGCACACAATTAATATAGTCTCCACTTAGACTGATTATTAAACCAAAGAGAAAAACAAAACAATATGAAGTCACGTAGAATTGATTTCTTAAGTCTCTGGGAGTGTATTAGAGAAACAAACAAACACATTTCAATATATGGTTTTTGGATAACGATCCCGTCATTCATAATTTAAAACTATGAGCAATTTGGACGTACATAACTCACAGCATTAGGACATTAACAGTCCTCGGTGTCAACAAAAAAGTAAATAGCCACAATGACTTTTTGCGTGTCAGTTCGTGGGAATGTTCATTAACATGTTGGCCCAAAACTCCCTGGATAAGTATAAGTATTACCATCCTGGAAAAGACTATTTCCCAAAGCATAACACACACACCACTAGATCTCCTCACTGTAGTGATCAAGAGTTCGGGTTTATTAAAATTTGTTCCCTGTTACGAATAAATCTTTTGCAATTATTAACTAAACAAACAGCTGACTGACAGTGGTCACTTATGGGGAGCATTGGCAATATATGGTTGGATATAGGACCAGGCTAAGCTTAGAACAGGAGAGCGACACTCTATGTCTGCAAGACAAGTGTTCAGGATGAGGGCTGAGATGGTGCAGCTGTGCAAGAAGTTAAATGGCTATTATCGGCAAAACTCTGCTTCTGTCTGAAAAGAATTGAGACAGATCACAAGCTGCAAGCTTAAAGCCTCACATTCCACTAACAGCTTGCACCCAGCCGAAGACCTGAATGATGGGACGTGCCTGACACGTTCCCCTCTAAACCATCCATCAGCGCTAGCCCACCAGCTCTACCTTTCCCACTAAAACAGGTCGTGGGCCTCTCCACAGCTGCCTACCACACAGCAGTCCTCTCCTCCCCTAACACATGCTTGTCTCTTTCCTGGAGAGAAAGAGACATCTTTTCCTGGAGAGAGATGTTAACAGACTCTTCAAGAGACAAACCCCCACAAAGCAGCTGGGCCCGACTCCATGTCTCCATCCAACTTAAAGAGGTCTTTATACCTTACTAGAGACAATTCATGTGTCAACCTGTTTCAAGGCCTGCACAATTGTTCCCCCCCCCAAAAAACAAACAAACAAACCGAACAAACAAACAAAACAAAACAAAAAACAGAGACCACGGGACATGATGACTACCAACCCATTAAAATACAATGTGACCCTACACTTCATTGTTCAGCACCTTCACCCGGTGAATCCACGCCAGGGTCCTGTCCGTGGAGTTCAGCTCAGTTTTTAATTACCATCATCCTGCTCCACTGCATAACAAGCTGTCCCTGCTGAGTGTGCCTGACACCACAGAGCACATGAAGCTGGGAAAACACAGATCATCACAGGTTCCTCCTAAGGTGGCGTTCTTTCCTCTCTACTAGTGATGTGAGCACCAGAATTAATGTGTGGGTGGGAATCTAAACATTACCATTTTGATTAAAAGCAGATGGGTTGAAGGTGACTGAAATATTACAGCACTAATGAGAAAAATAATAAAGATTAATGATGATAATAATAATGATTCTCTTTATTGTTGTCAGGCACAAATTAGCAGAATAAGTTGTCACTGTGCCAATTCTGGGGTCCATTTGTATTTATTTAAAGCATGCCTGCTTAATGCTACAAAATTGTTTCACATAACTCACATGTAACTGACTAAATTGAAAATAACTAGTTTCCTTGTTTGGCTAGCTGGGAGATGATTAATGGGATGCAGGTAATGCATCACTACCCTCTGCTCTACACAGCTGCACCTTTACAACTGCAGGGTCACCAGTCTGCTCCTGAATGCTAAAGCTCGTGAAGTTTGAAGATGACCTGGTGTAGAGCTCAGTGCTCATCATGGACATAGTTGCAGATTTCAAGAACTTCCCAACTGTCCCCATCATTCTGCATGAATCCACAGTTGTCCCCCAGCTTCCTGGGACCATCGCCACCCAGGGATTTATGAAAAGCTAAAGATCAGCTCCCTGTCACGCTCTCAGATTTAATTCATGCAACAACAGAAGAAGTTTAACCTGCTGGAAAAAAATGTCTACAGAATAAGTCCAAGACCATTTTTCACCTCCTTTGGCACCACAACATTGCCAATACCAAGGACAAAGGCAGACTCCAGTGCATCGTTCTGCTTAGAAGGTAATTAGGTGGAATCTGTCATCGCTTCGGGACCTGCACACTTTCAGGACCGCAAGGCAGATGGGAAAGATCAGGGCTGATCCACCCCACCATGGATGCAAATGTTTCTCCTCTGCCTAAATAACTTTTTTCTTTCTGCACCTGGTCCCCCTCCTCTCTCATACACACCTGCACACCTATAATAACACACATTTCTTCTAGACTTAAATCCTTGCACTCTGCACGGTTTCTTACACTTAACACTGTGAACATTTGCACATTTCATTTTTTTGTGCATCCTATTGCATCCACTGCAATATTTTAAATAAATATTAACAGTATGCTTGAACAATGTCAAATCAGCTAACTCCACAAATACATTATTTTGTCTGTACTTGCTGTACTTCTATGATAACAGGATATAAGGTTATCTAAAGTATACTTTACTTTTCTGTAAATCATGAACACACCACAAAAGCACCTGTACTTATTCTCAATGACACCTACCTTCTTGTAGAGAGAGCGCAGGTCTCTGTACTGCCACATACTGCTGAGGACTTGAGAAGCTGCCTTTACCACCTTTGCTGAGTGTCTGCATAGAGACAGAGAGAGAAGGATTATTTCAAATTGACTTCACATCATAGTCATGCTGTCCCTTATTTTTTACCAGCTGCACAAAAAGTGTGCAGGCCAGGAGCACTTGTGAAAGCTTTAAGAATAAGAACGCCATTGCTCTTTTCAACAGAGAAAAAGTTTCATTGCACGCAAACAGTTTTCAGATGAGTTTGAAATGACCCACTCTACCATGCTAATGGTCCCACCTCTGCCACTCAGATGACAAATGACTCTAGTCAGAGTCAGTTCATAAGGCCTGCCCTCCTAATGGCTCCAGCGGGAAGCAGAAGGATGTTCATTTTCAATTTGTCCAAAACAAAAATCGTTGTCAAAACAAGCTTCACTCTGAGTTTTACAATTTCACACTAAAAAGAGCAAGAAGAGTTTGGACGACTGAACAATGTAGTAATGGTATCACCAGTAAACCACTGCATTAGCATTAGTTACACATGACTACAGTGATTCCCAGGAAACAGCTTGCAGAACCTCGATGTTAGATCATGAAAAAAATATTTAAATTCCAGTGGTTTTTTTGTTTTGTTTTTTTTACAGCAAAGAGTCTTCAGCGAACGCTGGGAGTACTGGTATTTAAACAGCATCGTAAAATGATTTTGATCATTACTAGATTATGATTACACAGCCGACATTTTGACATGTAAGAGCAGGAAAAGCACAGGTTTATTAAAAGTCGCTGCAAGATGCAACATGCAAATCTTCAGAAAATGAAAATGAAATTTGGGGACTGCAAAAATCATGTTGCTATTTGTTTGACATGTTGGTTTTAACCCAGCATTTATCGACGTTTTTGGAATAGTTGGGAGTTGTTTCTGTTTATAAACAGCCATTAAGTGCTTCTTACAGTTGTAGTGTAAGGGGTATTTTCCCAATCCAGTGTGTAATTGTATGATTGGTACTGCTGATAATTAACATTTATTCTCAGCTTACCTTCCCCAGGAAAATAAAGATATGTTGGCTATTAGCAGATAACTACACTCACCATGAAATTTGCATTTGTGGAGGTTTCTTTCAGTACCTCATCCCTCTTGGGAATGGTGCCCTTGAGCACAGTTCCCTAAACAGGCCGAGTCCCTTACCATAACAATAAATCATCCTTTGACCTCCGTCTGATAACGTTCTGGTGTCATAGCAACTCCTGACCTACTGGTTGCCATAGCAGCTACGCAGAACACCCTGCCCAGTCTCCCATGGAAATATATATTGGCTGCATCTTGCTTGTTGTTCTCCAGCTGTCTTTTTTGCAGATGAAGGGTGATAGGGAAGGCGGACGCAGTTATGTATGAATGATGGATGTGTAGCTACATTAAGGCGCTGGTTGTTAATGACAACCTAAATTGAATCATGACTGAATGATGTTGTGACAGGTAACAATAAAATACTGAGGCCTTCTTGGATTTAAGCTACTTGTTATTAAGATCTAGTTGTGTTAACCTGAGGAAAAAAATGAATGCAGAGCAATCTAAATCTTTTACTTTTGCATGTTTTGATGACAGTATTCAAATTTTAGATATTAATATTAACATTAGAACAAATCAAACAATGTACCATGTTATAGAAAAAAATATTTACAGTATTGTTTTCTTCCATGTGATAAACCATTTCAAGAAAACTACTGTAATGCATTTTAAATCAAGCATCTACCAAAGGATGAAGTATTAATGGTAGTATTTGTCATCTTTGAACAGAGGCGGTGGTTTACAACACCAACTGTCTGCCATCTATAATCCAGTTTTGAGTTCCCTCCCCAGACGCCTTAACGCCCACTCACATCCTGGGCCATCTGACCTCAGGAATTCGCATGATAAGGTGGGGCCAGGTTTCACAATGAGCTCACCCGAAACCCTGGCTGATTGGGACCCACACCCATTTTCACACCTTGGCTCATGTGATTAGGTAGAGGATCATCAGGGGGTCCTTTTGTCCCTCTGTGGGGGGAAACTCCCACTAGGTTATATCTGGGACTCTCCACCATTTGACCTTAGAACTGAAGAAGCTTCTCGGATGAGAGGTGAAACGTCTTCAAGCAACTTAAAGAAGTCCAGACGCTTTTCTTTGCAAGCTCCTTTGATGCATAAAGTTAAAAGATTAAAACTTACTGATTACGTTACTGATTACTTTTTTCAAGTAACTTTACCAACACTGGTGTGGAGCCAAGATGGCCGCCAACTGCAGAGAATCATTTGTTTCCTTTGTCATTCAAGTGGCTACATCTGTGTCTAGAAGAAGAGGAGTAAGAAGGGGTGAGCTGCCATTTGTTTTTTCCTGCTTTGCTAAACTAGAGAGGTAAGCCCATTGTTTTTCATTTGTTACTTTCAGGCAGGTCATCTGAGTTTGTGTTGATGCTTAGTTCTGTTTGTTTGTTGTTTTGGCCTTAGTTCATCCTGAGGATTTTATACTCCTGAACTTTTGAATTTGTTGAATAAAAAATACAGCATTGTTTTTTTTTTCATAGAGAAGTTGTTCCCCCAGGGTGCTTGCGTCTCAGGGAAATGGATGCCTTTTTCATGTCATGTCCAGGCCTCTTACACGGGACTTCAGTACATTAAAGAATGCTGTAAACTAAACCTATCCCCCCGATGTCAGGACATCATTTCCATTCAAGTATTTATCATTTTAGTTTATTTATTTATTATTGTTATATGTATTCTGTTCAGAAATCTTTGCTATTTATCAGGTTCAACTAATCCCAAACAGCTAAGAGAAATTTAAACAGGTGCTCAGGTTTTAGATTAAGGACGTTTTTATAAAGACATTTTATACAATAAGTCCCATATTGTCCTTTAGATAATAGTGTATCTAAAGTGCTGTAGAAGATGTGGTATTTTAGCATTTCATGATGCAGATCTTATAGTGTAAAATAAACCGGTGTTTACTGCTAAGCGGTTTTTGGTAGAAGTAAATTTTCATTTTTAAAATTTAGTAGTTACTCACTTGTCTCCTTTGCTGCGGGCAATGCCAATGAGTTTTTCGATGCCACCGGCATCACGTAGAGCTTTTGCGTTTTCCATGTTTTTGGTGATGACTTCATGCAGTGCGCAACAGATGGCAGTCACTGTGTCATCTGACATGGCCTTGCTGGGAGGGCCTGTGGTTCCAGAGGTCCCACTGCTGGTTGCATTATTGTTGCTGCTGCTGCTGCCTGGTAACCGATGGATCAAATCTCTCATTGCATATTTACCTGGAGAAAATGAAAGAAAGGAACAGGAATCCTTATTAACTTTTAATCTTCACACAGTTTTGTTCGAAGCAAGTCTGAGTGACAGTCACTGGATTTTGTGGACAACATTTTTTTTTAAGTTAATATCACATGCAACTACTTAATAGATAAAAAAAAAAAAAAACTCCATAAAACTTCAGCTTGAGAGGGCACATTGCAAATCCTCTGATGCATACACTAATTTCAGGACTGCTGAAATTCCAATAAAAGGGGCGACTTTTGGTATTTTGGGGAAAAGGCTGGCATATTAAAAAACTGACATTTAAAGAACTGGTGAGATCGAAGCTACAGAAAGAGGGTGTAATTAAGAAGTACAGGAGATGTCAGATAGGAAGCACATGAATTATGAGAAAGTGAAACAGATGGGGATGAAAGTATTTAAAATCTAGGCTGCCAACAATACTTGTAATTTAAGCTCACCCACAGAGGAAGTCAGTAACGTTCTTGTGCAAGTTAGCTCAAAGAGACTTGAGAAGTGATATAGCTACTTTCAGCTGCTTCCTTATTCACAAGGGGTTGCACAGCACGTATCTGCCCATGTTTGATTTGGCAGAGTCTTTACACTGGATGCCTTACTTAACACAACCCCAAAGAGATTTGTGTCTCCTACTGGAATCAAACCTTGGATCTTTTATACAACGGAGACACTCGAGAGGTGAATGAATGAAATCGTTTAAATGAGAAATGTTCGATGACGTGCATTCGAATGTCGATAATAATTCCTGAATCTTCCATTCAGAAAGTCACCGCGGAGCGAAATATTAACATGACTGTGGACAATATCACAGCCAATATCAGAGATCCAAAGTTATCAGAGCAAATAAGTGATGAGGACGAGAAGCTGAGGGATTGAACAGATGAGGAGTGATTGTGCTGACTAAGGTGGTGGTGGGCATGAATCAAACATGAGCAGTAGTCAAAAAGTAGGAAACGCACTGACCATCACAAAACCCATCAGTAACGCCTGAGTCAGGCTGAACCCCTGAGACATACCCCACAGGTCATGTTTCATGTAAAGAACAATCAACGTGGACACAGGGGTGAATACTGAATAATGAACAAGATGAAATGTGGTTAATTTTTAACAAAGTCAACCATCAGAAAGACGAGGATTAGCCTTTGGCTCCACAGCACTCACAAAGAGGTGCACTTCAATCAAGTGACCATCTTCACACGGATGACTCAGTGCGTACCTCCTATATGACGTGTTTTGCTGGAAGCGACAATGCGCACCACTTTCTTTGTATACAAGGTTCGATAATGAACGGCTCCCCGACGTGACTCATGCATCCCTTTAAAATTCATAAAAGTGCATGTCTCCCACTGGTGCTGGATCAGATGAAAACAGTAAGTGCTACTGTTAGTGCGTAACTCAACTGTTGAATCATCTTCAAGTGCGCCATTACATCCTCTCTGGCAGCAGAGGAAACTCAGGCCAAAATACTCAATTTGCAATAAAGTGCTTTTGGATTTGACCAAGTGGTTTTTGTTTTGGGAAAAAAAGCTTCTAAACAACTCATTTTAAGTAAAGCTACAGTATAAAGCTACTAAATACTCAGTACTTTGTATCAGAGGTCCAGTGTTTTGCAGATCTGTGGTTCTGTTTTGAATTTATTAAATTTCACTGTAAAAAAGATGAAAAATTATAACAGCAAAGAGATTGGTTTCTTCAGTTGTGGAATTAAGTTAGAGCAAAGTCTGAACCTAACATCTTTTTCTCATCTCCCGTCTTTTCTTTATTTGCTATTTATCAAATATTCTTCCACATTACACTGAATGATTTCCCCAGACCAATGCATCACAGTGATATCCACGCAGGCCCTACAGCCTCACGGTAAATCCCTCACTCATATTATGTCTAACAAGGCGTCGAGATCTGGGAAGGATTGAAACACCAAAGCAACACGGACAAAAGAGAGATCCTAGAATAACGTAGCACAGGATATTGTAAGGGAGCAGTCACGTGCAAAAAGAGTAATGATGATTTTACACAACAAGCATTTCCGTCACACACTTCTGATTTCACAAAGGCAGCGAATGACGATGCTTAAAATACACACAGAGCTGGGTGGGTGGGGCTCAGGTGGTAGAGTTGGTTCTCTGCAGTCAGGACGTTGGTGGATTGAACCCCGGCTTCTTCTGTCCATGTATCAAAGTATCCTTGAGCAAGGCACTGAACCCTGAGACGCATCGACTGAATTGTGAGTGTGTGTCAGCTAAAAGTACTTTAGTGTGGATAAAAGTGAGTAGAAAGGCATTATATAAGCACCTGTTTATTTAATATTCTCACTCTCTTTCTCTTACACACACACACACACACACACGCACGCACACACAAACACACACACACAGATCCATCTGTACGCATAGAGTTGAGAGTTAATTGGCCAAGTGTTATCACAGGCCGGCAGGCTGAACCGAGGTTAAGTGGTCACTGTCTTTTGGCTGTGGAGACACAGTTAAGCTACATTCCAAGATGAAGACTCATTATTTGACTGACTTGAATCACTCAGACTAATTCTTGACTGATTTGCTTGCTGATGATTGATTAATTTGCTGGCGAATTGCTTTATTTAATGATCTGACTAAATTCTGAGTGAGTGACTCAATTATTTACTGCCTGACTGCATGACTTATTTACTCACTGTCTGACAGACAGATAATTTACTCCTTGAGTGACTGACTGTATGATAAAGTTAGTGACTAATTTATCAAGTGACTGACTGCAGGTAATAACAGTAATGACAAAATGAGAGCATATCTGAGTCTATTAATCTAAATATCTTCTGCCTATAGACAGAAGTGCTGATAAGATGCCATCAGCATGTGCCTAAATATGCTTGCATATTCTGAGCGTGCACCTGCTTGTGTGCATGTTTGCATACACAGGTGTGTTCTTCTTAGTCTCACCAAAACTGCATTCATGACCACGTGTGAGTGAGCAGATTATAAGGAATGAGAGAGGGAAAGAGGTTGTAAGAGGAAGGGTAGAAGATGGAGACAATCAGAAGTAATGTCTCAAGGACATAGAAACTCATGAAAGAAAGCAAATGTTTTTGCTTACATATTCATTGCGCTGAGACGGATGCAATGCTGAAGAATCAAACGGATGGGTCCTCGTTATTCCCAACCCTTCTAATAACAGTCTTGTTAGAGGAAGAGGCTGCATCCCGATAATCAGTAAGAGCTGAGACAGAAATCCTCCATACACACAAACACACCCAACAAACCAAGACGACACGTACGCGTACAGATAAGCATACACACCAATACGCATCTCATCTCAAACGAGACGACGCTCATTATCTGGCTTTCCGTTTGTTTGCTTCGGTTTTTGACTTCTTTATTCTGTTTTTGTAGGATTTTTCCAAGTTACCTGTTTTGGTGTGAAATATATAAGACATTATTCATATTATATTTTGAATCCAATTTTTACAAGATAATGTTTTGTCTCTGGGGAGCTTTATTGTGTTTTTATCAGCTCACAGCATTTATCATAAAACAAATATTAATATTGCATGAGGAAATGAATCGCAGAGCCTAAATTAAACCAAAGCTACGCTCAGACGCCACTTTAGCCAAATACAATCTGGCCTTTTTCCTACAGAGACATATGATACCGAGAGCCTGCAAGAAGCTTATTGATGAATTATAGATTAATATAAATGAGAGGGAGTTGCTGCACTTTCCTAATGTCAGTACAAAATTCAACACATTTTATAGCTTAATCTTTTGATGTGCTCATTACCCTGCTGGAGATACCGCTTGTTAAAGCGAAGCTGGAGTTTACTTACTACTAAGTATACAATCCATCTCTCGTAAGTCTAACGTATTTAAACGAGGGATAATTAGAAATGGTTAGAAAGAGTACAGATACAAATGGGTTTAATAACTCACCATATTGTAGTACAAACAACCAGAAGCCAAACTGAATGTCAAAGCCAGAAACTTTATATAGCAATATTTCATGTAATCTCACAGTGATCATAAGTGCACGCACACGGAAGAAATAATCGAGCTGAGGAGAGGATTAAGATGGATTTTTTTTTTTACGAGTGGGTTGTGACTCATTCTATTTTAAAACCCTAATGTGGCACCTCTACATGCTAGTGTGCAATCTCCCCTCTACTCTTATATCTACTTTCTTTGTCGCTGAAATGTGAGCTAGACCCCGAACATGTCCTCAAGGAGGGAAACAAGCCCTGTGCTGATCACGGCACAGTCTAATAAACCTGTATTACACAACTCCTCCAATATAGCTATCTTCACCTGGGAGGCAGAGCTGGTAATGTATTCCTGTGCTGCATTCCCTCATGTGTCGCTAACTCCCGCTGAGCAGGGCATGCTTCATCAGGGCCATAATGGCTGATTTGATTTAAAGAGATCCAATTACCCTCAACAATGGAGCGATTTGATTGTTTACTGACAGAGAAGGGGGAGTGTTATTGAAGTAAAATTGGAGGTAATTGTCTCAGGGAGATGTGGGGAAAGATGAAACTGCCTGATTGGTTGTGGCGTCCGGCTGTCTGAGAATAAAGGATGGTTAATACACGGTTATCAGTGACTGGGTCGGGGTCCCAAAGGTGGGCTGGTGAATGCTTCCTGGTATCAGAAGCTTCTGGCAACATTGTTTTTTTTAACCTCTTCTGTGTTTTCTGAAGTTGTTGTAGGCTGAATAAAAGCTAACGACTCTATGAAAGTTTACCGCTCGAATAAACAAATCAAACATGACTTGTGACGATGATGTTTTCATAAACACGTGAATTTGATGATGGAAAATGAATACACGTTGGGAATACAGTTATATGTGCAACTAAAGAGTTGCTATGGTGCCTCGAATTATTATACAAACAGGCAGTCTAATAAAAACAGGTAACTGCAGTCTAAATAGAAAAAAAAATATAAAGGAAGCCACTATATCTGTGACAGATGTAATTCTTAGGTGCATCTGTGTGATTTGAATCAGTGTCTCAAGGGTGATTTCATCAGCAGTACATCACCTCATTGACAGGGGGTGCCAGATTCAAAGCAACAGGGTGTTGCTTTCTATTTGCAGGGGATATTTCTTTATTGAAAGCATAGAAGTGATGCGGGCAACATCCTTTGATGTCAGACAGTCAGATTTCACATTCAATATGCAGCCATACACCAAGATTACATCAATATTTAAACCCCGAAGACATCTGTAAACATTAATGCTGTCATTCTGAGATGCAAGATGATTATTGGCACAAAATATACTGATTTTCTTACTTAAATCACCAACGGAAACACACACACACTCTGGTTAATGGCTTGTTTGGAAAGCACATGAACTGAAGTTTATGTCCACACAGGAGCGGAAACCGCAGTCGCACGCACCCTGCAGCCAAACGATCAAAATCTTCATTAGGCAGAAATAAATATAAATAACCTGAAAGAACTGGCTGATTTACCCACAGCAATAGGAAGTGTATTCCTTTTAACTTCCAAATAAATAAATAAGCTTCAGAGGAGAGTACAGACATGAAACACAGCAGGTTTAAAAGGTCAGAAATGGAGGTAAATTGGAAAGTGGCATGCTGTTGGTTCCCAGTAATAAACTATTCTGGCTTCCTGCGCTTGGTTTTTCACACCAGTTATATCTCACCCTTTTGTGTCTGTCTTTGATGTCTGCAGTTGACGCGTTTACAGTTTAAATTGTAGAAGAAGAAGAGCATAAGACACGGAAAGCGTTAGACGAGGATAAAGGGAGGAGAGGCAGGGATGTGTGAGGAACCTGTGGCTTTATAACAGGCATTCTGCACACATATAGAAAAATGCTTGCTTGGAGAGACATATAAGACGCACACTCTCCGACATAAACACACTAACACTTGCTGAGATCAAAGAATTTCTTTACTTTATTTGGTAGCTAAAGCTCTGCTATAATCTTAGTGATGAACACTGGGAGGTCTCTTCAGAGACATTTTCACGAAGAAAAGCATGAGAGCTTTGAATATGTCTTAAAAAATACAGAACTGAAGGGTGTTTGTGCACCTCCAAAGATCATGAACCAGATCCTGGAGTAATAAGTTTAAGGCCCTGAAAATCTGCTAATCATCAAACAGTGTTTTCTTTCCCTCTCTTCTATTTGTTGCTTTCCATTTCTATTTCTCTTCTTGACATGCTCCCAGTCTGGCAGAGGACAAAGAATGCCAGTGTGCTGATAAAAGACATGCCAGACCCTCGAACACGAGAGATTCATCCCGAAGGCGACGGAGAAATTTCATAAAGTGCTGCTGCAACAGGGACAGTGTGTGTCAACTTTGTGTGAGTCAGTGTACATGTCCGCACTGTCTTTTAGCCTGCTTTCTTTGCAAAGTTGTTTGTGCTTACCATTGTGCAGTCTGTTGACAGCAGGGATGGAAAAATATGTAAAAATTGGCGTGGGAGAGGAAAACACAAAATGGACATTCTGTGGTGATCTAAAAATATTTTCTTTGGCTGGGAATGCGCAAAGTGGAAGGAAGCATGTAATGTAATTTCCCCTCCCTGCTCGGTGCAATCAGCCAGCCTACAACGACGTCGGTGTCCCGGAACAAAATGTTTAGATTTAAGGCTTAAAACGGGTGAGTTGTCAGTTGTCAACACCTTTCCCCTTTTTTTTTTTCTCCTGAAGCTGACCTCGAGCGAATACACACTGACGCCTACACACACACTTGCAATCGTGCAATTAGTGACATCCCTGTGGCGCACTACATTGGTTTCCACAGTAACACTCCCCAGCACTGATGTCATCAACGCGAGACACAAAGAGCAGGAGACTGCGATAGAGGGAAGGTGAGGCGTTATGAGCTCATGTCTGAAACTACACTGAGAGAAGACGAGGGAGGAGGAGGAGAAGGTGTGGGAGTGGGATAAATGAACGAGAGGTGAAAATTGGAGAAGAAGAGAGGGAAAGGAAAAGTGTGAGATGGAGAAAAGGGCGTGTAATATTCATATTAAAGAGAGGAAGGTGGCGATGTATAGTGAAAACGAATGGATGATGGCTTAAGCCATCAAGACGTGTGGTTAGAGAAGAGAGGACTAAGAAACAGGAAGAGAAGTGGAGGAAGTAGACTGTTACTCCACTTTTACAATTTCCATCCAGTGTTATCTTTTATGATGGCAAGCTGCTCTCATTTTTATTATAAATTAATAGCACTGATTTTATTACTGTAATCAGAGTAAAGTACAATTTGTCTTCTGTAAACAGTAAGAAGTCAGAAAGATGATCGCCTTATCCCTATTCTGAGGGTGTTTTTATTTGACGTGATTCCAGACATGCTCTCTTTACATTCAGCCACGAGGAATATCAGTGCGAAACTGGCCTGTGTCTGCATAATGTTACCACTGAATCAGGCTGATTACAGCCAGGGTGTTTGAAAAGGGTTAAACAAGACAACAAGAGAACATCCTGATAAGCTGAGGTGTGCACCTCAACAAGCACCTGCTGATTCATGTGAGAGAGGCGCTTTGGAGCCACTTTCAAGTGGAGAGCTTAGTTTGATGTTACTCTATTACTCAATTACTCTAGACCAGATGCAGAAAGGAAGCCAACAAATCTGGTATTCACGCGCTGACTGGATAGATTTTCATGCCTTTTTGTACTCTCTGCTTGGAGCGAGTTTTTTGTGCCATATGTGCACATCATGTCCATCACTATAAAGAATTCTTAAAAGTCTCAATGCTTTTACAAAAAACTAAGAGAATAATTTGTTTAATAAGTAAAACAGTTTCACAGAAGTCCCATATTTTTTAAAAATCTCACACTGCAGATGGGATTTGTGTTTGGAATCAAATCGAATTGAAACCCTCACGCCGAAACTTGATTACAGGTTGCAGTTGAGGCCGCTCACTTTGTGCAACGGCATTCATTTATAAAATTTCTTAAACACATGTTTGCATTCATTGCATTTACATGAAATGCTAACCTTTGAATGTGGTTACAAGCATTGCCTGTGTGTTTAAATGGTTGGTGTATTTGGAGAAAATACAGTGTCTTTTTGGCATTCAAGAGCTGTTTCCAATTCATGTGTGTCAAATTACCATCTGTAAGTAAATGGGGAGGAATTGCACTGACAGACAGTGTAGCAGTGAATGGGCCTCATTTATTGCTACACAGGCGTACAGTACATTATGCAAATCAAAAACTATGAAGGAGGTGAAATCAGGAGAGACAAAAACGTTGACAGATGAGAAGAATGATTCTCTGCGACATCAATATGCTACTAAATCACATTACAGGGGGATTGGAATATAAGCATACATATGCAGTTAGGTCTTAGCTATCACTGCTCTCTATTTTTTTCCCTCTTGTTTCATTTTCCCCCGCTCTCTGCTCGGTCTCTTTAGCCTGACTTGGCCCCTCTTTGCGTTTTTCTTCAAACCTTCTCGATTCTTGCTCCTTCCCTCTCGCTTGTCTTGCTCTTATCCAATCACAGAGCTTTCCAGAGGACTTGACACTGAGGTTATTGTATGCGAAAGATGATTCTCTCTCCGCTGGCACTGCTGAGCTCTCACGCAAACTACCACTCCCCCATGGTGATGCTGCCAAACTTACCGGCACTAACAGGTTATGACACACGAGTTCTATAAGCCGAAGATTTGGCTTTTGCTTTTAGAAAGAGGTGATTTTCTCTAGATTAGCCATGCAAAATGATATTATAATTGGCTGGAACTTTGATCTTACAAAGACAGAACAACCTGCGCTTTGAAATCACTTTGTCGCTTCAGGTTAAACTGTTGTTTTACTGAAGTATGTGGTGTAAAGTAAAAAAGGTGTCTGAATCAGAGGTTAGAGTCACTAGTGAATAAAGTTTTTGAACACTGGCCAAATGGGGCTTGTCTCAGGAGTGCCTGGCCTCTGCCTCTTCTCTGTCAACATGTATCAACTTACACCTTGCCAAGAGCAAAGGCTCAACCCTCACTATTCCCTCTCCTGTTTCACTTGCTCGCTCTCAATCTTCTCTGCTTTTAGGAAACTTTTTTGTCAGTGGGTGCCACTGACACTGACTATCTTTCTACTTTACTTGTTAAGAAGAAGACATTCGTCTTTTAACGGCTAACGATTATGAAATGACTTCTGTGATTTAAGATAGCTGACCTGAGTCAGCATACCATCACTCTAAATGTCTGTAAAGGTTCTCAGTCATCCAGGTCATCGTAGTCAAAGGAGCTTGCAAAGAAAAGCGTCTGGACTTCTTGAAGTTGCTTGAAGACGTTTCACCTCTCATCCGAGAAGCTTCTTCAGTTCTAAGGTCAAATGGTGGGGAGTCCCAGATATAAACCTAGTGGGAGTAACCCCCCACAGAGGGACAAAGGACCCCCTGATGATCCTCTACCTAATCACATGAGCCAAGGTGTGAAAATGGGTGTGGGAGGTGGCTCTTCTATGTTGTGCCATGCGCTTGTGAAGTGGCTGTTTGGTCTCTCCAATGTAGAGGTCTGGGCATTCCTCGCTGCACTGTACAGCATACACCACATTGTTAAGTTTGTGTTTTGGCGTTTTGTCTTTCGGGTGAACCAGTTTCTGTCTGAGCGTGTTGCTGGGTCTGAAATACACCGGGATGTCATGCTTGGAGAAAACTCTCCTGAGTTTCTCTGATACACCGGCTACATAGGGGATGACAATGTTGTTGCGTCTGTCCTTATCCTCCCTCGCTGGTGTCTGGTCTTCTTTTCTGTGCCTCTTTGCTGACTTTATGAACGCCCATTTAGGATAGCCGCACGTTTTGAGTGCTTCCTTTACATGTGTGTGTTCCTTCTTTTTTCCTTCAGGCTTAGAGGGAACACGTTCTGCCCGGTGGTGTAGGGTCCTAATTACTCCAAGTTTGTGTTCCAAAGGGTGATGGGAGTCAAAGAAGAGGTACTGGTCCGTGTGTGTGGGCTTCCGGTAAACTTCGATGTTGAGGTTGCCGTTCTCTTCAATGTGCACGGCGCAGTCCAGAAAAGGCAAACAGTTGTCCTTTGTGTCTTCCCTGGTGAACCTGATGTTTTTATCCACAGCGTTAATGTGCGCAGTGAAGGATTCCACTTCTTGTGTCTTGATTTTGACCCAGGTGTCGTCCACATATCTGTACCAGTGGCTGGGTACTCTTTCTTTGAAAGAGCCAAGAGCCTTCCTTTCCACTTCCTCCATGTAAAGGTTGGCTACAATAGGTGACACGGGGGAGCCCATGGCACAGCCATGTTTTTGTCTGTAAAAGCCTTCGTTGTACTTGAAATATGTAGTGGTGAGGCAGAGGTCTAACAGTGTGCAGATCTGATCGGGTGTGAAGTCTGTCCTGTCCTCCAAGGAGCTGTCTTCTTGTAGTCGTTTTCTGACAGTCTCCACGGCCTCCGTGGTGGGTATGCAAGTGAAAAGAGAGACTACATCAAAGGACACCATGGTTTCATCTGGATCCAGGGTAAGTTTCTGGACCTTGTCGGTGAAGTCGGTGGAGTTCTTGATGTGGTGTGGGGTGTTCCCCACGAGAGGCGCGAGGATGGTAGCAAGGTGTTTAGCAATGTTGTAAGTGGCTGAGTTTATGCTACTGACTATGGGTCTGAGTGGGACAGCTTCCTTGTGGATCTTAGGAAGTCCATAGATGCAGGGTATGGCATCCCCTGGGTAAAGGCGGTGATATGTAAGGCGGTCAATAATTTTGTCCTTTTCAAAGTCTTGAAGGCAAGCTATAACTATCACTCTAAATGTAATAAATGTAGTAATTCATTTAAAAAATCCCTGAGAAGGTGTCTGCTGTGTCTGACAGTCCCACTGAGAATCAGCATCCCTCCCTGCAGCTTTATGTAGTTTGTAGCACAATATTTCCCGTATTTCCAATATTTTCAGTCTATAAACTGCAGCAGCGTCTTCTTAAGTCCTCTTGTTTGACTTTATTTTGTATTTTTTTGTTCTCATGCATCTGTCAGATGCGTAAGATTTCTATTGTCATTGTCGTGGTCTCTGATCCTGGGTGTGTTTGGACTCTAAATTCTGGCTCTGTTTTGGTTGTAATCTGAGTTTTGATGTTTTGAGTCTTTGATTTAGAGCCTCTGGGTCTCTTCTTTTCTTAATATGCCTTCGAGTTTAGTTTAACTTTTGTATCTTTGTATTCTGGGTTATGTGGCGATGGTTTATTTTGATTCCTGGAGTTTTGGTTTGGGCAGCACTGTTATCACTGTTCCCTCACAGCAAGGAGGTCCTGGGTTTGAATTCATCATCCACTCAGGGCCTTTCTGTGTGTAATTTTGCATCCGTGTCTCTGTGGGTTCTCTCCGGATACTCTGGCTTCCACAGTCCAAAGACATGCAGTTAGGGGTGGTAGGTCAATTGGTGATTTTAAATTGCCAATGACAGGCTGGCGACTGGTCCAGGGTGTGTACTCCAGCATGCTTGAAGCTTAGACCTGACACCCATTAAAACATTTTGTTAAAGTATTCAACAAAAAATTAAGGTTTAATTTATTTGCACTCTATTTTATACTTTGTATTTTTAATTGGGTTACAGTGTTGAACTGTTGTCTGAGAGCAAGTGGGTCCTGGGTTCAAATTCACTGGCTGGATGTGGCCTTTCTGTTTGCATGTTCTCCCTGCCTGTAGTGGTACCCCAGCCTCTTCACACAGTCCAAAACATGCGTGTTAGGGTAACTGTTGATCCTAAATTGGAGTGAAGGTGTGAATGTGAGCGTCAGAGGTTGTCCATCCCTCTCTGTTAGCCCTGCAATAAATAGACTGATGACTTGTCCCGGGTGTAACCTGCTTCTTGCCCTATGACAGCTGGGGCAGGCTCCATCCCCCAGCGACGCTGGATAAGCCGATGGAAATGGATAGCTAGTGTCTGGAATTACTGCTATAGGTGGAGAGCAACAAAAAAGGCTGAAAAAAGAGCGACATGCAAAGGCCTTGGATTGTTTTTCACAGGGATACAAATTAATGTAGCTGTAAGGTCACTGCTATCCAATTCCCTAATGATACATTTGTAGGTGTATTGAATAAACAACAGCAACAAAATAAAACAAAAATCATTCAAACCCATTCAGATGTCTCTATGCTAAGGCTTCAATTATCTGTAATCCCCCGTTGTGTGCCAGCCAGACCGTCACAGTAGGGGGCGTATTGAGCTTTGCCGGTGGCATTCCCCATTGTTCTAACAACACTCTGCAAAACCACAGAGGCAAGCGAAGAGACCCCTCATCTGAAACTGAGGGTAGCGGGGTTGCTATAGGAACCACCGAGCCCATTAGGAAGCTAAGATTACCCAAGATAGTAGAGGAGGAGAAGTGATATCAAACAAATGCATTTATATGCTTTTATGTTCACGCGTGGCGTGGCGCACGCACGCACGCACGCACACACACACACACACACACACACACAATAGTGTCTTAATGCGTCAGGTTAAGAAGTGATCTCTACTACCTAGATGTGTTGATGCTACCAGATTGACTGAGGCTCACTCATTACCACTGTGTACTTTTCAAAGCCAAAAGCAAGCCTTTGATCTGCTTGTCTCTTCTGCTCTCTCCCTCTCTTCAGCCCATCTCTTTCAAATACATATCAACTACCCCTTTATTTTACTGCACTTTATTTCTTAGTCTAATTTTCTCACACCAACAAACACACCTTCGCTTCAGTTAAATAACTATTTTAATCATTTAGAAAAAAACTGCAATTTTGCTCTCCGACTTACATAGCAGAACAAGCCAACCTCTTATATGTTTTATATGGTAAATGGTAAATGGCCTGCATTTGTATAGCGCTTTTCTAGTCCATAGGACCCCAAAGCGCTTTACACTACATTCAGTCATTCACCCATTCACACACACATTCACACACTGGCGATAGCAAGCTACATTGTAGCCACAGCTGCCCTGGGGCGCACTGACAGAGGCGAGGCTGCCGGACACAGGCGCCACCGGGCCCTCTGACCACCACCAGTAGGCAAACACGGGGTTAGTATATGATCTCCGTAGGCAGGACACTTCCAAACATGATGCGCTTATTAAGCGACAGTTGAAAAGTTCAAATTTTCGCTCATTATACACACTTAATTGCAAATTTAATTTTCATCATTAACTACACAAGGTGAGCCAGAACAGACCAGAATATCATTTGAGATTAAATTAATGACATGCATCCAACGTTTGTAAGATTAAAAAAACCAGTGACAAATTCATTGGTGCCTCACCACACCCCTTGGATAAGTTTTTATCAGTACTCACCAATGAGCTCCTTGTTCCTGATGTCCAAAGCCATATTTCTGAGAGCAGTGGCGACAGCGCACACGACTTTGTCATTGTCTATCCTCAATAATTCCACTAGGATGGGAAGGCCTTTCTCCTTACGGACAGCAGCACGGATGTACACTGACCACTGACAAGAAAACACAAGTGGAAAGAGTTAGTGTTAACAGTGTTCACAGTGTTAACGTCCAACGACCATAAAGAAGGAGTATATTTACATTTAATCTTGCACAGGAGGATTTTAAATAAAAGTTAAACAGAAGAACACCAACAAAATAACAATTAATTAGTACCATGTTAAAAAAACAACAAAAAAAGAGACTGCAATGTGAAATTAGGATAACAGTGTTTTGCTTAATAAAATTGTCATGGGTGCTTTATATGAAATTGTTTACACCCCATAGATTTCCTTTGAGTAAAGTGGTTAGTGTAGGAAAAAAAA
Source organism: Maylandia zebra (assembly GCF_041146795.1). NCBI lineage: Eukaryota > Metazoa > Chordata > Actinopteri > Cichliformes > Cichlidae > Maylandia > Maylandia zebra. The sequence continues at coordinate 16,608,042 of NC_135175.1, read as the reverse complement.
GGAAAGAGGCAGAAAGAGCTCAGTGGTCAAATGGGAGATGTTATATTCAGCAACTGACGCATTACGCTGTGTCACAAGTAATATACTGTGAGAGGGAGAATTATATGAACCAACCAGAGGAGTTTTAAGCCTGGAGACCTCTCTATCTTCCCTCAACAACTATCAAGGTACCCTCAAATGGGCCACTCAACCCTGAACAGCTCAAATGCATCTGCCTTATGGGTCAATTGCAGACAATTGGGGAGGTACTGAAATGCCCAAGAATCGGTAGAAGTGGTTGAAGTGTGAGGCTGAAAGTTTCTGTCACTTTTATAATTGATCTTTCCACAGCATGTAAAGGTTAAAACACAGTTCTGTTTACAAACGGTGTTTCTTCATATGATCATTTTAGGAAATATTTTACCCTTGGATTGAAATGATCTTTGGTAAGACTTACGTGGGCAGAGTTTAGTGTGCCAACACTAATTCTTCACAAACTGATAGCAGCTCTAATTTAATTATAAGAATACTGACAATGAAGTTAAAAACACAACAGGAGAAAACAGAACAATACATGCATGTAAACACACACGCACACACACACACACACACACACACACGTTCATACAGTTAGGCTCTTGTAAAATAAACGCAACACAAAAAGTTATGAAAATTTGTGTTTGGTTGATTATTTCTTTGTTCTAAGAGTGCTTCTTGGCAATAAGTCTTACACTGTTGGAAAGCTTGTTTATTCTCCCTTAAATGGTGCCACATTTGTAAGAAAAATGCATTTGTGGGTTGAGCAGTAGAGTTGAGCGTGTGGGTTGCACCCATGAAAAATTTGCAGTCTTTTCTGCTTAAAACATTTTACTCTGCTATTGACACTTTCCTGGATTTCCTGTATTGAATGATTAAAGGATGAATAAACACGACACATTGGAAATTTAATAATGTATTCACTTAACAACAGACTAGCACGTGGAAGAACCACACAGAGCCATAACAGCCTTGCACCTCAAACTCATGCTGGTCACCAGTTTGGTTACACACTATTGTGGGATGGCCTCCCATTCTTCAAACAGCATTTGTTGCAAGTCATCCAGCGTGGCTGTGTTGGTCACTCTGGCATGAACGGTGAGCAAAAGCTGATCACATGAGTATTCAGTGGGGTTGAGGTCAGGACTGGAGGCAGGCCATTCCTTCATCTCCACTCCCAAATTCTGGAGGTAGTCTCTTATAAACCACACTCTGTGGGGGCGATCGTCGAGGGTATTCTTGGAAGAGTTCAGTCCCAGACTGCAGCGATATCTTCTCTGCACTTTGACCCTACAATCCAACTGTTGTAGGAAGAATCCTGACTGATCACTGAACATAAAATTCACCCACATGTTCAGGTGTTAGCAACATGCACTGATGTCAGCACATGTTCCCTAAACCAGTGCAATGAAGGGCAGTCATTGCAGGCCTTCTGGCAACCCTATGAGACCAGAGATTGGCAGTGTGCAGTCTGTTCCAGATAGTCTGGGTAGAGAGCTGTCAACCAAATGGTCCTGAGAGACAAGACTACAAATCTGTAGAAGACTGCTTATGTGCTGACGGGGTGAGGAAACAGTCTTCTTGTGGTGTTCTTTTCTTGAGACACCAACTTCACGGCCTGTCTCCAAAATTCCCTGTTATATGGAACTTGGCCTAACTTGAAGATGGCGCTAGGCCTCACTTGAAGCTGCCCTATGGCACAGGTCCCATCCAGATCAGTCAAATGTGGAGTGCTTAGAGCAGACACCAACTGACCGCTGTAGCAGTGTCCTTGCTCACAGGTGCTGACAATCAGGCACCTGTTTGTCAGCACCTGGGTACCACAAGCTCAAAACAAAGAGTCAATAACATCAACTCGGATTTTCAACCGGATTTTCCTTACAAAGTGGCACCATATAAGGGGAAATACACTGGCTTTCCAATAGTATAAGATTTATTGCCAAGAAGCATTGTTACAACAAAGAAAAATCTACCAAATTCAAGTTTCCTTACTTTTTGTGCTGAGTTTCAAACGTGTGATTCCCTTAAGACAACCCACCCCCATCATTTCCTTCTCCTCCTCCACCCTTGATTATTCTAGAGACCCCCTCTTCTATACCTGTCATGCTCCGACTGTCTGTCTACTCTACTGTCGATGGAAATACCAATTCAAAATGAGTTACAAACACATCCCATACACATCTACAGGTCCACTGAAGCATACTCTCACAGTGTCTCCCCTGTCTGTCACTCCCTCTTGAGTTCATATTTTCATAAACTGCATTTTTTGGATCAAATAAATACTTCCATTAAGTTTCTCACATAGTCTATTTATGACCAACAATGTCTGGCGCAGTTTTTATTTTTATTTTTATTTTATTTTATTAAGGTCAAGCTAAGATTATACCCACACACTTTCTGCCTTTTACCCTTATATAAACCTCCCTCAAGGCTACAGCTGCCCCCACCAGTGCTCTCCAATATGACATGACTCATACATTATTACCATTTAGCTGCCTCCGTTGGTTGCCTGTTGTTGAACCCTGGCTCTACTCCCTGTGTGTACAGGTTTGGAGCATTTACATTATTAAAGTAATTACATTCCTACTGAGCAACGTGCAATACTGCATTACATAGAAGACATAAAAACACGAGACCGAACTCAAAATATTTTAAAGTCAGCAGGATGCTGCAGTGAGCAAAAAGATTATTAATTCAAAAGAAAATTACCTTTTTTTTAACCTATGTGGTTATGGAGGCAGAAGACTTTTCATAGGTTTTGCTGCATTTGACTGTGTACAATGAAGCTCTTGGCACCAGGCATGCATATTCACACAGTTTACTTGCACACGTTCAGCTTATACATGCATACTTAAGTATTTTGACCAACATATAATGTGAATGTGCACATTTATCTATGTTTTTTCAGAGCACAAGACCTGTGTACAATTAGTAAAGTGTGTCTCTGCATTCACTGCACAGCCACTGTGTGTTAGGACAAGCTAAACACATCTGCACTTGCAGTTGTATACTCATCTGTGGTTGTATAATTCGACAATTTATATTTGACAAATATAATATAACAAGGCAAACAATTTTGAAAAGCATCTCAAATCTAGCATTACCTTCCAGCTGCCTGCAGCCAGGTTCTGCAGAGCCCCAGCTGCACCCTCTAGAGTGTCAGGATTGGAGCATTCAGACAGCAGGGTGAGGTAGGGCTTGACGATGGTGGGGTGCCACAGCATCTGAACTCCTTTGGGGGGCTCCGCCGTGTCGGGAAAGGGGCCCACGCCATCCCACTGTGAGAGATGAGACAGAGTGAAATAGCTTTTTTTATGTTCATTTATATTCATGAAGAAATACTTTAAGGAAACCGTTAACTCCATTCTCACAATCACATTTTGTTTTACCCTTTAGGAAACTTTTTACTTTATTTAAAACCAAAAAATAGCACCACTTCAGTGTGGTTGAACATTTTAATGACATTTTTCACCAATTCTAGGAGAAATAAGCGACTGTGAAATCGTAGGATGTTCCTTTTTCTGTTCTTCCATGTAAAGCTTACAGTGATTCTATAAAAACCTGCATAAGAAATCTGAATGAACTTGCTTTTGTATCTAAACACATTTTTTATGTCGGAGTGACTGAATTCACACGAGAAAAGCGAAATGCACTGCCCCTGGTACACCCTGACCTATTAGAAAAATTACCGAGACACTGAGTAAATCACTCCTTGTCAGCTTAAGAATCGTGATGGATGGATGAATAGCGATAAAGGTGTTGAAGGGCTTAGATAGAAGGGAGATGCATGATCTGAAACGACAGTGAGAGCTGCAGAAGGAGAAGACACTATGAGAGAATGTCTCACTGCTACATTTGCTTTGAGCAATAAACATAAAGCTTTACAGCTAGCTCTCACTTCATCTTTGTCTTTTTTCATTACAGAGGAGCCTTTCTTGATGTCTGAACTTCTTTGTTGGCTGACATACCCACACCTTTTTCATGTAGGCATACACCAGCATCTTTCTCTCTCGTTTTCTCTTCCTCTTAATTCTCTCTTGCATGTCATTTATATCTTTCCCTGATTTTTCCTCCTTCTAATTCTTCTTCTCTCTCTCTGCCTCTCTCTCCTGATTTCTCTGTCTCTTTCTTGCATGCTTGACCCTTTTTCCTAATTTCTTATTCTGCTTCCGTCCCGCTCTTTCCAGTTCTCAGTTTTTCCTCTCCCTATCGACCTCCTCGGTTTCGCTCTACTGCATCGTCTCCTCTTCTTGTCTCAAGGTAAACCAAGCTAGTGTATATCTTGAAAGAAGCACTGTGGCATGTGTGTGTTTGTGTGCAACTGAGTGTCACTATCTGTTTTTATCTATGTACAGATTCGATAAGAAATCATAAAACTCAAAGCGCAGATTAAAGCACTACACAAAGGAGCATCAGATGATTCACAATAGCCATTCTACATATTTAACACACATATATGTTGCTAAACGCCCTAAAATAGCATTTTAAAATACATTTACTTCAGTATGGTGTTATTAACCTTTTCATCTTGGACTTCCTGTTTTGAGTATTTGCTTATTTGCATCTCTGATGCAAGCTGGATCTCCTCCACTGTGTGAAAATGTTTTATCTTCAACTTAAGTTTTACTTTGGAGAAGAGGAGTGATTTGTGGGGGAATAGAGGGTTCGGTGAATAAGATGAATGAAGAAAAAAGAATGTGTTAGTGTGTCCAAAAACATCTGTGCCAACTTTTCTCCCTGAAATGTGTTTGGATGTTGAAGAAGAACTCCTCGATCACAGCCTTCCCCCTGGGGGAAAAATTCACAGTGCAAAAACCCTGTGAACATCAAGGAATAACAAGCATGCTGGCCCGCTGCCTTGTCTACAGGCTTGAACATATTTGCTTTTTTGAGAAAGTTTGAGGTCCGTGCTAATCCTGCAGTACAAGTGGTCAGACCTGCACTACAATATCAATTCAAATACATCAGAAACCCTGAAAGCAGAGCAGCAATACAATAGGAGAAACCCTTAGCACAATTAAATCAGGTGTGCCTTTTATATATCAGTTATTTAAAATACATTAAAAATGAAGTCATATAGTCAGACTGCTAAATACCTAAAAAAAATGCCAATTACACAAAATATCAACAATTCCAGGAAAACATTTTCCAGTAGTTCATTAGGATTGTTTCGGTCAAGTTCAGGCTCCCTGATCTTCCGATCTTAACTTGTTTTCTCTATCTCTCTCTCTTGGCTTCAACTCTAGACTTTCTCAGTCTGTCAGCCTCCCACTAACTACTATCCCTGCTTCATTTTCATAGGGTTTTATAGTGTATACCTCTGGGGTTTGACCTTTTGCTACTTCCCATTATCTATCCCTCTATTCATCAGTGTGTATTCCCTCCTGGCAGTACTGACTGCTTTGCTTTGATGGTTGAAATTTGGCTTCAAATTCTTTTCAAATTTAGTTTACTAATATTTTCATTTCATTTAAACACAGCTTTGCCAGAGCATTGAATGGATCATCAGTGGTCAGCAACAAATAAAATAGAGACATATTCTTGATATTTAGTTTGGTTTGGGCCTCAAATTCACTTCTGGTCCATCCGGTTAGCTCTGAAAGATGTAAGTAAGGTCTGTGTTTGCATACTTTAGGCCTGTGTCTGTGTTTAGGTCTTTAGGAAATTAAGAGAAGCTGAGTGTTGAAGCCTTTAAAGGAAAGTTGAGGTCACAAAGACTCAATTATATATAAAGTTAAAGAGCAGAAATACCTCACACAAGCCAGTTAATTTGAAAAGAAACCAATGCTTTTCAGATAACCTTGAAGAGAAACTGATCTGCATTTAACTGCAGATCCCTGCTGAAAGGGATGTGTGGCAGGTTTCAGACATTCAATTTATTTAAAAAAAAAAAACTTTTTTAACTTGCTCACATCATCTGATTAGCTCCTATTTTCTGTGTCTTTACCTGGTCAGCTCCCTTCTTTTTCTTCTTCTTCTTGCCCCAGCAACCGGAGCTCTCTCCATCGCGACCATTGGCATCACAAAGCAGGCCATCCAGCTCTTCCAACCCCCCTTGCTGACCATGAGATGTCTCAGCAGCCAGTCGGTATGACAGGTTCCTCAGGATGCAAACACAGTTCTCCACAGTCTGCGAACAGAGCGAGATGGGAGAGATGAAGGCGGAAGAGAAGGTGGGGAGAAATAAGATGAGATCAATAAAGGGAGAGGTTTAAATGGGAAAAAAAAAAGGTTCAGATTGAAGATTTGTGTTTGATGCCATTTAATGAAACATCTCGCTTGAAAACACCGAGCAAACTCAAATTCAAAGAACGGTAATAAAAACCACCCACTCTCTCACTTTTACACTATCAGCCTTCCACCCGCACTCAGGAGCCAGACAGATGGAGAGGGTGAAAGACAGGGAGGGGGAGAGGGAAAGGAAAGAACAACAATAATCTCACAAGTAATATTCTTCTGCATATTGTTAGCTCTGACTTTGAAATGAGATTAGCAGAAACTCAGGTAAATGAGGAAAAATGACAAACCCAATATATTATATCACACCCCATTAAACATGAAGTTTCGAGGCTCACCCAGTAGCCAGAGAACATGCGTGTACTCTTGAGTCTGAAGGAAAGCCGATTCTCTAATAGTGTATATTGTCTCTTCTTAAGTGTGTGTGTTCTGTTTTGTTTCTTTAACTGATTGTGTGCACTTGCATACGTGTGCGTCGCTGACAAAGGGGAGACATCAAGTCAACAGAGTGGAAATTAACAAAGACAAATCATCAATCTTCACTCAGTCTGACTGTTGGTTTAGACAAAAACAACTAAGGAGTGTAATTGAACACCCTCAAGAGATGCTGCAAACAAAACAATGTCTCACTCCAGTGAGCTGCAGTCATATTTGAAATTCTATTCTCACGTTATTATGGAGCGATGTAGGAGAAGTTACACTTTATTTACAATTTGCTGTGACATTTTGGATTTCGATCTATTATTTCACATTTCTTCCGTACCCTTTTGTTTCTAGGTGCACTGTGCAGGGAAATTAAGTTGACAGGTAAACGGATTCTGTTATATGTCTTGTCAAAGCAGGAAGGTCAGAGGTCAGGGCCAGTTACAGATCAGCACCTCTACACCTGGGTGGGATTTACGGTTCTCTCAGGAACACAGAAGTTATGCACTCCAAACTGTGACAGGAAACTTTTGTAACACCAAAGCTAGAATTCATTGTTCTTGTATTTATGACCTTTATGCACTTTCCAGCCTAGAGTCTTAGAAGCTGGAAGTCCACACATAACAACCATCCAGTAAGCTTCCCTATGCAATGAGACACACTAAATGTAGGCTGTTAAATCTCAATATTATATATTAGCATTATATTGGCTGTGTATGTAGAATGATGGGTCTAGTCTATTCAGTCTTGCACCATCAATTTCAATTAGTGTGTCTGCTAAGTTAATTGACTCCTGGCAGTGTGCTATTATATAGTGGGAAACCTGATTAAATGTCCTTAAAACTTAATTGCTTCTGTGCCTTGTGTAGAGCAGAATGGCAGTAATCTAGAGATTTTCTTTAGTGCTTAAGCTATGTCACATGATATATCTATAGTGGCCACTCCTCAGATCTAATGTTTCTCTGTCCACAGTTATTGAACACGTCACGAGCAGAAGTCCATGTTGAAACAGTTCAAATAGAATCAACACCTATAGCTTTAACAAAGTGTTGCACAGAGGGCAAAAAAACAGAAAACCTATTATACAGGCACAATATAAAACATTAAAAATCAATTTTTAATCATTCACAGGAGGTCAAAACCTCCAGAAATGTAGCATTCAGTGTTAATGTTTGATGTTAACTAAAGGTAATGTGTTGGCTCTATCCTTGCCCAAATCAGCTTTCTTTAACTATTGTGCTGTACGTTGTAGTAATTCAAAGCTAAGTTATAAGAACACGCGCCTGCATTTCAGCAGTGCTGTGGTGACATGGATTATGTGATGGTATATTTATTACACCATCACATCACTGTGAATCCATAACTAAGATCAGTAAAGGCATATCTACCGAACCACAGAGTTTGTAGTTAAAAACAATAACAAGCTATATTACATTGTGCTCTGATTTTCTATCTTTAGTAACAGAAAGTTGAAATATTAACATTTTAATGGAAGTCAAAAGACATTTGGGGATTCAGCATTATTAGTCATGTTTAAATGATTGGTGATAACAACAGTTTTTTTTTTCTATATGTAAATGGTAAATTGTTTTAAAAGTGAAGAGACAATAGCTTCGTTTTATTTAGTCATAGTAACTGTAGATTCTGTGCAGGCCATTGGTTGGACAATTGCTCAATAAGAGAACCCATTCATAGTGTCCAAAGACTTACGTTATGAGATGTTATCAAGCTGCCTAAGATAGCTGACATCGTTCCGGTCTTAAAGAAAAAGACTTACTCTTACAGTGTTGTCTGAACGGCACAGTTATTTACCCCGGCAACAGTGTTGCAACAGGGACAGGTTAGGAAAGACACTGTGCACCTTTATTAATTATTTTCATTTCATCCACTTTCATTCATATTATTCTAGTAAATAAGAGACACTGATCACCCATCAATACAAACACAATAACAGAGTCACCTTGAAGCAATACCTTAATCAACAATATGTTTTTTGTATATGTGGGTTCTTCAGTTACATGCATGGTCCTACTGTGCAGCATCGATCATAATTGCATATTATTATCTTTTATATTTGATGAAATTCCTCATTATTAATGGTTTATAAAATGTAAATTTACAGTTTTGACTTCAACAGTCCCATACAACCATATCTATATCTGCTTATTCTCACGCCCCCTTTACTGTATTATCTGTGTTTGTCACCAAATATTTGCAGATGTTCAAAAAAGGTTTATTAAAGCACAAGGACATCGTGAGCAAACAGAGTGCATCGTGATTAAATTATTTATAAGTTTAAAAATACATACTCTGAAGTAGTAACTTGATTATGGAACTGCAAATTCTACTCTTTGGAGAATAAATATGTAAATGAACGTGTAAGGTCACCGGCCTATTATCTGAAGCTCGAGTGAAATTTGGTCAATGTAGCAAGACAGTAATCCAAAGCAGAGGTTTTAAAATGGCCTGGTTAAAGTTGAATCTTATTTAAATGCCTTAGCAGGAATTTAACTCTACAGTCCATGCTTGAAAGAAGCTCTGTGTGACGTGTAATTTAAACAATTCTGCAAAGAAAAGTGAACCAAAATTCCTCTACAGCAAGTTCACCCACTGTAGGTACTAGACATGTTTGGTTGTAGCTGCTGCAGATAAAATAGGCACAGTCAGTTGTGTTTAATGGATAATACTGTTTTAAAGGGGTTATAGTTTCCCTAAGTAAATGTTTGCACTCATGCACTCAACTTTATTTTAAGATCTGAAATGTGTGAAAAATGCACAAATACAAAGGACATTTACAACTTTTGCTGCCAGCCACTTTAAAATTTACGAATATGACCCTGTTATGCTACTTGAACAGTGCCTGCTGTTGTGTCTTATGGGATCAATTTTACCAAAGTAGTCAAAATAAATAGATATATTTTTTAGTATTTCAATGGCAGGCCAAGACTGTTCCAACTCAACAAGCAGATAGGGAGGAAAACATAGTCTGCACAGAGCAGGTGAGAAAGGGAAAGGCAGACAGTGTACCAAATGAGCACATGGCTAATGTGTACCGCTACTGCAACAGCGACCGCTTGGTGGTTTCTCTGCCAATCAGTCTTTGTTACTGTGGTGGCAGCAGTCCTCCTCTGGTGACTGCAGTTAAACAGTGGAGAAGGGCGGGCAGTTAAACAGTGATTAAGGATAGCTATTTAGAAAGGCTGGGAGTCAGGGAGACCTTGAGAAGTCAGCCATCCACAACACTGTTTATGTACAGTAGTATTGACTGGCCCACACGTACTGCCACATGAACACACATACGTACACTGCACGCCAACATGAACATGGCCTCATACAGAAAAAAGCAAAGTGAACCTAAACCTACTCAACTTTGACTACTGGCAGAGCTTAACTGGCAGGTAGAAATGTTGCAATACTTTGAATCTGGGCGTTTTAATTTGCCCTAAAGAGTTCATATTGATGAGCTGAACACTTGCTGAAAACTAAAACTTTTCTTCCTTGTGGCTACTGGCAGTGAAAAGAGGTGCAGTCATTTGTTTTGTTTCCTCCTGTGTGCTAAAAAGATTTCTGCAGTTTGTGCCTGTCTGTGATAAAAGGAGGATATGAGACACTTTGTAATTTAGCCTGAAAATGAACAATTTAAGTTACAAACACAAGCTAAGATTTTCAGAGTCGCACCTTGCTGTCGATCTCATTGCTGCCCAGAGAGGTCTGGATAACGTAGAGCAGAGCATCTGTCAGCCCATCACACTCCCTCATCCTTCGTCTCGCCTCCTCACCTGCTGAGCTTACGTTCCTGCAACACACACATGACAACAACTGGTTGGAGAGTGTGCTTTTCTCTGTATATGCTTATGCGTTTGCCAAATACACGGGGAAAGAAAGAGAGCTGATTGAGGAGGGAAGAAGAGACAGGATGACAGATGAAAGAAAAAGAAAGCTGGTAATAAGAGCTGTGTAGAGGCAGAGGGAGAGAGAGAGAAACAGATACTGGGGAACCTGGCACTTCTCCCTAAACTAAACAATTGAAAAAGGAGCATTAAAATTCTGGCTACATCTCAATCTATGCCCTGAAGGCTCACTTCAATTTAAAGCACTTGACTTGAGTCCAAAAAACGGGAAAGAGAAAAAAGAGCCACTTTAGTCAGACAGTTGGTGGCTGAACTTCACAGCCAACAATCACACCAACGCTGCTTTGATAATTTGACAATATTGTTCAGTATATTATTAGCAGCTTTGCCAATATGATGCACAGAAATAATGAATTGAATTTTGATTGAACTGGAAGTTCAGGTGGGCGTTGGGCTGGATTTGTTTGGGTTTCATCAAGGAACTGCCTGTGATACAGAAACACTTTGTACGAGACAGTGACTCATTTGTCTGCATTAATAAAATAGAAAATGAAACTGAGGTGAGCAGCATGAGCTAAAATTTATATTATACTTGCCTGAAATAATCACTTTAATGCTCAGTTCACACTAAAAAAACAAAACAAAAAACAGCACATCACGAAACTTTGACACAATCTAGCAAATGTCCCACATTTTGGCACTCAAGATAAAATCAGATTTAGAAAAGCAGAGAAACAACATGCAAAAACAACAACAACACAAAGACAGACACAAGAACATAATGAAAAAGAAACTGATTTTAGGTGACTCATTATTAGCCACAGACCAAACTGCACAACAATTACATTGCAGTGAGTCACTGCAGTGCAGGCAGATTAATTATGAAGTATAATTTATGTAAATTCAGTATAATAAACTTCTATTAATAACACATACTCCATATCATTTCAGGCCTTCAGCTATACACTAACAGAAAAAAGTTACCAATGCTGACAAATAGTGTTAGAGTCACAATCGGTTTAGCATGTGTGTAGCTGTCGGTAGGTGACAACGTATGAGACAAACATCGATTTCTACTTTCTACTTCTATTTTTGACTGTGAAGGTTCTCAGTCATCCAGGCCATAGTAGTCTAAAGAGCTTTGAAAGAAAAGCGTCTGGACTCTTCAGTTCTAAGAGCAACTCCCATAGAGCCCTATGGGAGTGTCATGGACCCCCTATTGATCCTCTGTCTAATCACACAAGCCAAGGTGTGAAAAAGGTCACAATCAGCCAAGGTTTTGGGTGAACCCACTGTAAAACCTAGCCCCATCATATCATGTGATTTAGGCTACGTCCACACTAGCCTGGTTAGATTTGAAAACGGCGTTTTCTTCTGAAAACGCTTCGCGTCCACACTAGAGTTTTCAGTTGTTTTCACAGAGTTGCTCGTCCACATTGAAACGTCCGAAAATGCTTACGTTCCACTACTGCGCATGCGTGAAACGAATTTCTGTCTGCCGCTTATTTACTTTCCAGCTCTTTCAAAAGTCGCGGCAAAATGTCGAGGAAAAGCACAGAGTTTTTTAAATAGACTAACAATGAGGTGGAGTTGTTGCTGCGAGTAACACAAAAGTACAAAGTTGCAAAAGCGAGTGAGAGTTAAAGAATTTGAAGAAAAGCTATCTGGAGCTTGTACAGACTGATATTAATCTTTAATAGGGCTGTCAAAATTGAGAGCAAACAAAACAACTGCTGTATAATGCCCTCCGCTATCTTAGTTTAATTGGTCACATGACTGCATCATATGACTAATATGCGTCATCGTTTTAGAAAGTGTTTTTGCTGTCCACACTGCGACGCGAAAGCACCGTTTTCAAATGTATGCATTTTCGAGAGCGTTTTGAAAACGCTGCATTTTCCATGAGTGAAAACGCCGTCTCAGTGTGGACGGGAGGCTAAAACGGAGAGAAAACGATGCACTTTTAAACAAAAACGCATTAGTGTGGACGTAGCCTTAATGAGGTCAGAAGGCCCAGGATGTAAGTGGGGATCTCAAAACTGGATTATAGATGGCAGACAGTTGGTCGTTCACAGTGGATATAGATGTCTTCTTTCACTCCTCTTTCAAACCATCTTTCTTCTCTGTCCAAAATGTCAACATTGGCATCCTTGCAGGAGTGACCCTTGTCCTTAAGATGCAGGTGAAGAGCTGTTACAATGAAACCATTTGAATATTGGCTTCTGTGTTTCTTCACTATATGTATTTACTGGTTGTTACAAAGCAGCTCAGTTACATGATAAATCAACACATCTACATACATTCAAAGCCACCAAATCTATAGTAGTTTCACACTCAATATCTGTGTTTGGAAAATGAGCATGACAGATCAAAATAGTGCTTTTAAAACATTTACGGTTTGGTGTTCTCTTTACTATTGACTTTACTATTATTATGTGTTGACCTGCAGAGAAGAATAGGTATTTTATTCAAGAAAAGATCTGGCCAAACACATAAATTTAACAAGAGGATGTGCAACAACCCCTTTTAACCGCTGCTGTCAAGGTTTATGTTTAAACAGTTATATAGACATAGTACAAAGATGATCCACATGGCAGGTGTCCCAGCAAAAAGCCTTGGCTGTTCAAAATAGAAAAGGAAATACGTTTTGCGAATGAAGACCAGATCCACTAGAATGACTCACCCTGGTCAAAAGTTTTCTGGTCACAGTAAGAGCAGACGCACAATTTAGTGCAGACTAAATTCAAAAATCAAATACCAAATTCAGCTTTTAAGGAGACCAGGCAGCTTGTTGTCATGGATTCAGTTATGAATTCTAGATCAAATATTTAAGTAATTTAAGATAATGCAAGGCCATCTGGAAGTCTAAGTTTCACTGAAATCTAATCTTCACACAAGGAAAGCACACTTGCAAACAGACCCAGAAATGACTCTAAAAGAAAAGCTATGGAATATTTAAAGCACCTTTAATGCACCTGCACAGTTTTCCAGCCACAGCTAATCAACAAAAAAGAATGTGCTATTAAGTAAAATGACCTGTATTTGTATAGTGCTTTACTTAGTCCCTAAGGACTCCAAAGTGCTTTACACGTTCAGTCATCCACCCATTCACACACTGGTGATGGCAAGCTACATTGTACCCACAGCCACCCTGGGGCGCACTGACAGAGGCCACCGGGCCCTCTGACCACCACCAGCAGGCAACGAAATGAGACAATACCTTCGTATAGTTTGAGCTTCTTCAAGTTCATCTATCATAGTGCCATAATAAAGAGATCACTAGTCTAGGGAATGAGATCTTTCAAATATTGCACTGATGAGAAAAGGAGAAAAGAAAGGGAAAGACACAAGAACTCAATTAAAACTTCACGTTCACGGCTCCCTGCTTCCAAGAGAAGGTCAAGTCATTTTCACCCTCTTTGAATGCTAATGGGCAAACAAGCACACGATGGAAATGCCGCTTAACGGAGAACTATTCTCTGTCAAGTTGATATAAAACAACATAACAGTGAAAACACTTCACCTTGACTAATGTTTAAGCAGCAAAGACAGGCGGAAGGTGGGTGAGAAAGAGGGAGGGTGAATTATTTACTGCTTTAACACCGGCTTTAGCCTTGAATATGTCGACTTCTACAGAGATTTGCATCATGTTCTTTTATATGATGCCTCGTCATGAGTGGAAGAGACGACACTTAGCAATGCAACATGAATGTTTTATTGAGAGCTTTTATAATATTAGGTTTTTAGCCTGCATACATATATAATACAAAGGTAGATGCTTAAGCAAGCAATGATATGCGATCACACGTTTTCATAAGCCCGTCACACTCCCTCATCCTTAAGCCAGTAGCATCTAATGATGGACCCTCAACTATACAATATTTTGGCTTTGCAATTATAAATGACACATTTTTCATGATGTTCAAGAGGTCGTCAGGAAGGAAGCGCTAACTAACGATTTCCAGGAAAATAAAGCAAATGTTACTCTTCACATTTCAGTTTCTTCTGGGTACACTGCCAACATCATTCCATATTTACCTTGCCATGTTTACAGCTGTGCGCAGCTGAGTGAAAAAAGAAGCTCTTAAAGGCTAGACCATAAAAAAGAAGTTTCCCACATTTTTGTAGTTTATGAAATACTAAGATGATCAGACCAGACTGTCATTTTTATAAGTATACGGTTATCTCCTATATACTTTGCTTAATAGCATTTGTATGTCTGCTATTTAAAGGCCTTTGCACATGGATGGGTTCAAGTATGTGTGTAGTTTGTGTGTAACTCTCTGCATTTGTGTTATGTGCACATGTGCCTGTTAATCTAGTGGTAATGAAGCATGACGTATTGCACCATTCTGCAACACACCTCTTCTTAGATATAATTTAGTGAGACAACAGTGAGGTCAGAATTTCTTCAGCAGAAAAAAAGCATTTTATTAAATAATAGTTTGATAGATTAGATTTAAACCAACTTGTTTGTTTTAACCAGTTTCATAGGGACGCTGGTAACATAATATATGTACATGTGCATTACACACGGTAAAACCCTTTGCATGAGCTTCAGAAAACACTAAAGTGAAAGAAAAGGTTTTCTATTACGTGTGTGTGTGTCTGCTTAAATTTAACCAGTAATCTCTACTATTTAGTGAGTCCATTACAGGTTTACAGTTCATCCTATCTGATGTCACTCCTCATTAATTTAGCCTAACTCATTAGCCTGCATCATTAAATAATTACCTACTGAGCAAAAAGACAGAACTTGATTAAGCATCCCATTCAAACTGTTAGCTGCAGTGAAGTAACAGCGTAGTTCGTTTAGTGGCAGTGCCAAACAAGCACGACATTTGACTACTGCAGCTCAAAATATTTGGAAAAACTCATTGTTTGCTGGTTCTAGTTACGGCAACATTTCCATTAACCCTTTACAGCCGATCGGAGCGGGCACGCTCTGTTTTGCGTAACTATTTTTAAATCCCGGTAGCTCTGCAACCACGTAAGCTAGCGCAATAATTTTTTTTGCATATGAAACTGGAGGAGTTGTACTTACATCTTATGCCATCAGCTTGTCCTAGGTCACAGTGTCCTTCCACATATAGCTTTGCAAAAACTGCATAAAAATCACTTGCAGCAACAAAAACATGATATTCCAGAAACACGCTTCGCCGATCCATCAGCTGTTTGTAACACTTCCTACGTCCATCAGCGCGAACTATCACATGACCGCATGACCTGCCCGAAACCGGAAGTGACGTCATTTTGCGGAAATGTAGTTTTTTACGATCGGGACCTTATGAGCTTGTGTTTTACTTGTTATGTGTTTTAAAAAGTTATGTTTGAGTTTATGACTTTCTGTGTCGTTTCTGGGATGCTTAGGACTCATATTGCACTGCTGGAAATAGTTTATTTTGATGCATATGCTGTTATTTTGCAAATTTGCACTATAATATTTATTTTCGTTTTTCCTGCAGTATATAAAAATTGGTGTATTTCAAAAATAAAACTATGAAGACACTCAAAATAAATTTCCTGTGGTGGGAAACTAGTTTGTGTAACTTTTTTGTATTTACAGTTTTGAGGGATAAGCCTCTTAAATTTCTCTAACTAGAAATATATGTTAAAAAAACAAAAACGATTTTCAATTTTTTTGTAGTTTATTGCACTTTTTTGCAATTTATGTAATTACTATGCACCTAATGCAGACATATTATTAAACGTTGGGCTATAATGGTTGTATTGATGTATAGCAACTTGAAATGCTCCCAAAAATGGCTCCACAGCATGTAAAAATATAATATAAGCTCTGGCGAACTTGGTTCTATGGTAGGTCTTAAAGGGTTAAATGGTAAAGTTCAATCAGTTCTCTCTTCCTTCCAGTAAACAGTTTTTGTGGGGAGAATCACGCAGAGAAGTTTTGACATATTAATATGATTTCTGGGAATCAAATTTAGAAAAACAAATAAAGAAAAAAAGATTGAATATCAAAATAGTAAAAGCAGAGAAAGGCATGCATATATTTTTATTTTTTATCAAATTCCAACAAAAACAAGGGAATGAATAAACTGAAAAAGAAAACAATGAATTACGTTCATGACAGTTAATTAAAGGGGATCAAATAGAAGATGTACCAAGCACACCTAATTAACCGTAGATCCCAGATCCCAGAAATCCTTCAAAATCCAAAGAAAACTGGCGTGGGTGTGAATGTGATTGTGACTCTTTATATGTTCATAGTGACAGTCGGAGTGAAGGAGAGCGGCCGTGACAGCGGAGCACGAGTGTCTGTGTCCCATTGTAAAACCACAGTAAAACCAGAGGTCAAAATAAAGAAATGCTGTCACCACGCCCGTGTCTTGTACGTGTGTAAAGGGTCCAACTTCACAAAAACATTTAGGGTATTAGAGCAAAAGACTCGAGTATAATTAAATGTTTCTATTACAACTCAACAAGAAATATATAAGAAATTCATAAACTGTTAAGTTCCTGGTTTCTGCTGTTGGTGTCTAATAAAGGCATAAAAATACAACACATATTTCCACAGCCAACTGGGTAAAACAACTTAAAGTTAACTTATGCACACTGTTTACTGGTCGGCATGCAGTTTTTTAACACCCTGTCACACAGCTTTATCTTTAAAGCACTAGGCAGTCGATTTTCTACAAAATTAAAATACAGAATTTGAATATAATATTGCTCTAGTTTGTCAGTGTATGCATATAGCCACCATTAAAAGTGTTGATTAGCTTATATACAACGCTAAACAATTCATTATTATTTTCTGAAAAAGTAGCATCCATGTGTACGTGAGAAAAATTTCACTAACAAGCTTCCTGCTGTCTGCAGACGCTGGTTTGACAACTATTAAAATATTGCCAGTTGGACATGTTTTCCACCAATTGCACTGTTTTAAAAACACAAGGACACTTATACATTTTTAATTTGACATTGATTTTCTACTACAGGGTGCAACAGCGTACCTCGGCAAACAATCTGATAGTCACTGATCGTAACACGAATCCCTTTTCTTTTCTTTTTAGTTGTTATAAAATTGGTGCAACATTCATGGGATTTACATGGACACGAGTGAATCCGAAGACAGATGGTCTTCTAATGTTGCTCAAGGAACAAATGACTACTGAGTGACTTTGTCTCAAACAGCTGGTGTGTGGTGGCTCTGCATAAATGTCTGTCCATGTGTGTATGTGTGTCATTGAGGGCACAGGCAGCAGAGGGTTCATCACCAGATGGAACACATGCAAACAAACCTATTAATACCCATAAAATAAATATGGAAACAAACTCTTTCGTGACCACGCATTTAATTCTCGATCAACCAAAAATCAGTCCTTTCCTCTACGCAAATCTGTGGGTGTCTGAATGGAAACGAGCTGAAAGCATTCACGAATAGAACAAAAACATGCAAACGCATACAAAGGGTGTGTGTAAGGCACCAGGTAGTTGTTTTCTTTTCTTGCTTGGCTACAAACCAGCAACCTGAAGGGAGTTAAACAGTCTCTGAACGGAGGACAAGACCTTGTGTCTGGCTTGATAACACCGTAACAAGATGGAAAACAGTGCTGGGCTGTGAAGGATTTGCCAAAGTGGACAGTCTGATTGATTACAACAAGCATACTTTTTCACACACTGATTGCCAAAAGTAATAATTGCAAAAAGAGCTTTAAAATAGTGTGCAAAATTCTGGTGTAGGCGACCAAGAATCCTCTCAGCTAGTCTGATTGCACACGCGGCGTCATGCATGGAGCCAAAAACAAATATGCAGAAATGCACACATTCATGCACACCAGAAATACAGCTGTGTGTGTGTTTTTTTTCTTTATAGTGGAAACAAATTAGCATTTACATACACATACACACTTGAGCATATACTGTACATGCAACACCAATAAGTACACATAGAAATATGGACTCTCATGCGCCTACACAGCCACACAAACACACACATCAAGGAGATAATAAGAGGGGTGAGAGGTCTGAAATTGAGCTGCAGGTACACTGGGACCTGAACACTGTGGTCTTATGTCACTTTAACCCTCTGAAAAGATGGTGAGATAGAAAGCTGCCCCCGGAGAGAAGCAGAAACACCTTCACTGCTATGTGTTAGTGTCTCTCTCTTATTGTTCTCAATGTCTAAATTCTCTCAGTTCAAATTTTTCCAACTTTTTCCTTTTCTGCCCTCTCGTACTCCCTCTCCTTTAGCACCTTTTACAATTTGATCTGTAGCTTTACAATGTGGAACAGCACAGTGACAGCATCATTTGTCTTCTTCCCCCGCATCTTTAGGTACCTACACACACATGCACTCAAGTTCTATAAATGGTTTAGTGAGTTAGTGAGGAAAAATTGCTGAAAATCTACGTCATGTCATCAAAGTTTTAAGGAAATCTATCTCTATTGTGGCAAACAAACAGCTAAAAGAACAAACCAAGAACCAGAAAGGATCTGAGTCTTGTGTTGGACAAATCCAAAAACCCACACAAACATATTTCTCTGTAGAACCAAGTTCCTACAATTAACTATAGGAACAAACATAGAAAGATGTTGAAGATGAAAATGTGTTTGTCTGTGTTTTGGATGAGCTCATGTTTTAGATTCACCACTGTTTTTACTCAAACATTCCTAAATAGTCAACCGTAGGTGAATAGCGTGCTTAGCATGAAATGAAAACTCCTCAGCTCATTTGGCCTTAAAAGAAGCATTTAAAAAAGTCA
Organism: Maylandia zebra; assembly: GCF_041146795.1. Lineage (NCBI taxonomy): Eukaryota > Metazoa > Chordata > Actinopteri > Cichliformes > Cichlidae > Maylandia > Maylandia zebra. The sequence goes on along the minus strand of NC_135175.1, from coordinate 16,588,793 downwards.
ATTAATACGTCTAATTTAAGTATTGCTCCCAGGATACATAGCCCATTTAGGATATAAAACTAGTCTGTGGTGCACTGTATAACTGCAAATGATACCAAAATTGACAAATATTACACAGAAGAATAACTTCATGATCACACTTAGGTATCATATAGTCTTTACCCATACAAGTACAGCTATACACACCCATATTATTTAGGTTTCCTATTAAATATATTATATATTTGTTTTTTGTACTGCAGCTGTAAGAACCTAATCGGTGGATAAAAAAGGTGGATATGCATACTAGTTAACATTAATATTAATAACATTTAGCCATGCAACATCACCTCTCTGGTGGTGAAAGTGGGCCGAGCTAGTGCTTGAGGTTGAGAGATACGGGTTAGATAAAGCTGGGGTCAACTCAATGGATAATTTGTATTCCGGAGAGCAGCCTGGCTCTTTTCCAGTCTGGAGTTGCTCCACTGTCCCCAGCGAGGAAATGGAGCAATGGTACAGAAAGTTGGAGGGTGTGTTAACAGAACACACTGAGGATTTCTGTTACTGGACATTTGTGCAATTCACACTTTGTCCATACGGAATACCATGAATATAGATGAAGTTGTTTGTAAGTGCACTTGGCTAGGCCACCCTACATCATTTTGCAATCATGTACATATGTCATAGACACGAGCCGAGTTATCAAATGACGACCATAAATGATCAGGCCTGGCATACCTATACATTTAGTGAGGCTGTACTGGAAGTGTCTGGCCCCCACTTCTTGTGGGAGATCATCAATTTGTACCTCAGTACAAACGGGAAAAAAAAGTGGCTTGAAGTGTTGAGAGTCTAAACTGCTAAGTGAGACTAGAAAAGCCATTCCAGTCCATTCCAAAGGAGGAGGGGACCTTGAGTGTGAATGGTTCCACACTTCCTTTATTGAGGTTGGTGTGTAAAGCTGTGGCAACGAGGTGGTTGGAGGATCTTTTCTAGCTTGGTTACCTAATGCATTTTTAAATACATCCAATAGCTGCAATAGTGGAAGATAACCATTTGAAATAGCTCAAGAATCTTCAAAACTGTTGGGGTGAGGGTTTAATCCACTGGTGGTTCATTGAGCACATAAATGGTAAATGGCCTGTATTTGTATAGCACTTTTACTAGTCCCCCCCTAGGGACCCCAAAGCGCTTTACACACCCAGTCATCCACCCACTCATTCATACACTGGTGGAGGCAGCTACAGTTGTAGCCACAGCTGACAGAAGCGAGGCTGCCATATCGCGCCATCGGCCAGTAGGCGGTAGGTGAAGTGTCTTGCCCAAGGACACAACGACCGAGACTGTCCGAGCCGGGGCTCGAACCGGCAACCTTCCGATTACAAGGCGAACTCCCAACTCTTGAGCCACGATCGCCCACATAGCTCAAAGAGAGCTGGCCAAGTGGAGACTTTTTTTTTCAAACATCGCAGGCCTCTGTGGGGTTGGTGTGAGAGTATGTACACAGATCAACAAATATGATCAGAAACAAATGACAAACTTTCTGTGCTAGCAGCACGCAAGTGATCAAATAGTTACACATCAAAATTTCAGTCTCATGACTAATTTTAAAGCTCAGACCAGTATTGACTTTTTTCTTTAACACGTATTCAATATGAATACATATGTGGTCCAAAATAACAAATCTTCTACAGCATTTTACAGTGTTTTACTGTACTACTTACTACGATTACCTGCAGCTCTTTTTCATCATCAGCCTGACTTTTTACTCTTTCATGCCAGATTAGCAGATCTAAGAAAAGAATTATGTGATCAAAAAATATTCACTATCATGTCTGCATGCCAGGCTCTTAACAGATGTTTAGATCAAATAGATCAGCAAGGAGCAAATTTCATGCGAGTTAACTTAATGCTTAACTCACCATATTAAATTAAGACTACAGTAACTGCTCTGACACAAGTAGAGCACAAAGTAGAGCATAAAGTGTAGGCTTTACTAACACGAGGATGGGCGTTAACGAGTACACACTGAAATATAATAGAAACCTGTTTTCTCATACTGAGATGCACATAAACACAGTAAACATGAAAGCTGTAAGTTGTCCTCCGTGATTTCAAACTGTACAAAGAAACAATTTAGAGGCACAATGCACCAAAACAAAAGTCAACACACAAAGGATCCCAGCAAGTGGAGGAGTTGTTTCTATGGTGACCAACACAAATTGGTGCAAATGTGCTTCAGTGAATGAACGTGAAAGGGAGCAACAAAAAAGAACAAAATATGCATATACTGTTTGAAGTTGTGCCTATAATCGCACAGTGGTGAAGATTAAGAAACTTTGATTTTTCTGCAAAAATATTTTCCATTTATTTGACATTTGTCAGTAGATGTATAAACACACACACACACACACCTTGAGGTGACTGTTGTGAACTGGTGCAATACAAACAAAACCGAACAGAACTGAATAAAATGATAATGTGATATATAAAAGAAAAAGAAAACAACACCTGAGACAAGATTTTAAGTGCCTGTTGCTTACCTGAGACAGCCTGTAGCATTGCGCAGCACCTGGGATGTATGGATGTGGAGCTTGCGGTCATCATGGTGATTTGGGGAGGAGTCCCAGTTAGAGTGGGGTATGATGACACTATTGGTCAGAACGGCCAAGGCATCCTGGATGATTGGCATCTTCAGTGCATCACATGATGACAGGTTCCAAAGCACACCTGCATATGAATGTGTTCAGAAAATAAGAAACATTATCCTATTTATGTTTAGACAGTTCTGTAAGTAACTTTTTCAAAGTAGCTACTATAACTATTATATCCTTAGTTTCTGTCTGCACGTTTCTGTATGTAACTGATCGGGTCAGTTACTGGCTCACCAATATTCTCAGCATTTACATTTGTTCTTTCTCAGTGCTTCTCTTTTCATTCTCCATTTTCCTCTCATTCTAATTGGCTGAGGCATGAGGGTGCCTACCGCGAGTCTCCTTAAGTCTTAGGTTTTAGTCCAGTTAAAGAGGAACTGTTCTCTGAACTTTAGACATTAGAGGTGCGTGTTAGAAACACAAATGTTAAATGCAGATGAATCAGACATAAACTACTAAACTCCCCAGTACAATGTCTGTGTGATGTCTGATTGAGCCAATCTGCCACTAAAACAGTGTTGGTAATAGTTCAGTGAATTCACAGCCGGCAGTGCATGCACCACACAGGCAGCACCGTTGCCTAAACCAAGCAGAACCCTTCTTGTAGCAAGAATGAATCTTAAGCAGACTACCTCCTGCTGTGTGCTACATGTGATTGCAAGCTTTGGATAATGTCCTGACCTAAATCTTCCACCATTATCCATATTTCATGTGTGGTACACACATTGCACCAAAATTTATTTTGTATAATCTTTTACATTGGTATGATCTAAGCAGCCTACTGTCAAAGATGCTGTTTGCTTATCATCTTCATCATCATCACCATCATAATGAAGGATTGTGGAAACTGTCATTGCCAATGTAGACTTACACTGACTAGATAATAGTACGACACTAATATATAAACCACCAAGAACGCTGATTGTTGATTTAGTTTTCTGCAAAGTTTTATCGACTAAATTACATTTACAAACTTTGTAAATAAAACCTCATACTTTCATAAATCAAATACATCTTTAGAGCTAAAAATATTTATCCAACCGTTTCATTTTCATCAAATGAAGTTTTAAGCTCTTCTATAAAAAAAACAAAACAAAAACGATTAACAATTATTTGATCTTACATACCTCATTAACTGCTGTGCTACAACTCTCTCCAAAACCTAATAAAAATGTGCTTGGTTCCATTCACTGTTCTGAAATGTACATGTGAAATACATTTGGCTACATTTTGGGAGTCAGGGCAGCAAATTACTTTAAGAAATAAAAACAGCCTAAAACTGTTTTTTAACCTTGAGCAGAATGACACTGATCTCAGACACACCTTTTCAGAGCATGCGAGGACATATTTCAGGACTGGAAATGCTAACAATAGCACCTCCCTATATTTATCAGTTTTGAGTAAGCCACCCACACTTTTATTTTTGAATCTGACTCCAACTGGCATTATTTATCACATGCTGTGTCGTACAAAACGCACACAAACTTATTGCCAAATTAATTTTACAGCAATGCATAAACATAAAGCCAGCAAACACAGCTGCATGGTCATATAAATAACCTGGCTGAAAAACAAGTTTTTATGTTTTTATGTATCCATGATATACTAAATCGCCTACAAAGATACATGGATATACAACACACACAAACACACATACACACAAATACACTTTTTTTCTTTTGCTTCCTGTCAGATGGGATACCAGATGCCTTTTCACAGACCGGTGACAGCAGTAGCCCTGTTGGTCAGCTGTGACACACTCATACCTATCAAACACACACGTGTGCTCATACACACACAGGCTACATTAGCACTGTCACATTCTAGATATGTTAGTTAGTTTCTGTGGCTTTCATTGAACTTTCTTACATAGCAAAAAACAATAAAGTAAAAATATAGGAACCAGAGTGACAGGCATAAATAAAATAAGAAAATATAGATATATCAGTAGCACTGGTGGATTAAGGAGCTGAGAGACTGCCGAGAAATTGGAACAGATTGCAACAAGAGGAGACAACCTCCTTTAAAGCTACAAGAAACTATAAAAAGCTGTGGTGCTATAGGTCATCATCTCTCGTGTATTTCGTGTCAGACTCCAGATGTTGCATGTCCCAATGACAGATGTCGTTCATTTGCACAGTTAGCAAACAATTAAAATATGGGCACAACTCACAATATGCTGCGCCCCACAGTTCATAGAAACTGTCAGTGAGCTTAAAGGTGTCCTGTTCATTCAGTAATTCTGAGTGCAAAATCCAAAGATAAAGACTGCATCTGTTTTCTTAAATGCTAGCAAGTGTGGAAAATCTCTGTAGTTAAACCTGGACCTCACTTATTATGTGTTGGGGAGCAAACAATTAATTAATAAAGCATATTTAAAATAAATATACACAATAAAATCCCAAAGTATACAAAATTTGTTCAACTTCTTTCGAGCATGAGAACTGAAACGAAAGAAGTTGCTCTAAAAAATAAATATAAAGGTACTGAAAATAAAGATAATAAAGGGCTAGAAAAATAAACTGTGATCTGCGGACAAATATGAATAAAGCCTCACTTGACTGAAACATTTGTGGAGGCAATGGATGTTAAGTAGCAGCCAGCTTTGCATTCCCCAAAGCAATGCCAGTCTTGAAGCCTTACACTATACTCTACTACATACGGTCATAATGTCAATCTCAGGGAAAGGGATTGGAAGAAAATGAGGCCAGTGAATAGACAAGGAAGGGCAGTGAGAAAGCAAATGCCAGTGTTACTTAGCCAGTGGGTTAATTCTTAATTACAAATGCATAGCTGTTAAACCCAAATAATTAATATTTAATAATTTAGACTTAATAGACCACTGCAGAAAGCAAATGATTAGATGGAATATGCATAAGACTATATATAAGTTTATACAAGAAGAAAGCTAAAAGTAGAGACGGGGAGATGTAATTGGGAATTTCAGAGAAGAGTTTGTGTGTGTGAGAGAGGGCAAGAGAGAATGAGAGGAAGCAAGCTTGAGAGGACAAGAGAAGGAGGGTGATAATAACACAATGACCTTGTATGCTGCTTGGCAGCAATCAAGAGCTTGTACTAAGGCATGTGAGTGTGAGTGTGGTAACATTTGCCTTCACTTTCACTAATCAGCCTCTTGTTTCACATCTCAACTTTCTGTCTTTCCACTTAATCCTGCTATTCACACAGGCTCTTCTCAAATCAAAGTAAAAAAAATAAAATAAGGCAATAAGCTCAAACATATGCAAGCATGCACACACTCTGTTGCCACCTCAGAGTGAAGACACACATTCAGCAAAACACTTGACTTATAAAGCTGAATGCTGTCAAACATCTTCTGTATTTCTCTCTGCTTCTTTTTCCCGCGTCGGTCTGTTTCTCATGTGGTAAGTGTTTTCAGTGTATGATTGCAATCAGGTTAAAACAGCGTTGTCTTTTATGAGCTGACAAGAAGCAGCACTCAGCAAGCCTTTCTTTATCTGCTCGGGCCAATACATCTAAACAAACACACATTGAGACACAATACATGCTCAGGAAGCGACACGTTGATTTTTGTGCAGGCGCGAATGGACAAAAACACTGATTAAAAGGAGACACGTAAAAGGATGCACTGATCAGTTTTTTTCTGGGGCAAGGACATTGTACCGGCCACTGTCCAATATTCTGCAAATTTAAGGCTGACACACACACATCGACACACCAGCAACCACACTTACACAGACTTGTCTGCTCTAGAAACATAGATATGTAATGCTTCACTAAACTCAATGTCCTTATGGGTATAACATCAAGTGACCAACAGACAGTGACATCATACTTCAAGCTTGTGTGCCTGTGAGTGCATGTGTCTGCGCTTTTTTTCTTTTCTCTTTCCTTGTCCTTATACCCCATCCCTCTCTGACTAGTTCCCTTTAGACATTTGACAGACAGTTTCCTAGGAGCCTGGTGGTTTGGGGGAGAGAGGAGATGATTGCATGAATTCATGAATAAATGAGAATGTGACTTGTAAGGGAAGAATGAGACCTGTTAGGCCTCAAGTGGTGATGTTTTATTAAACAGCCTTCATTTGTGCAGCTCACTGCGAATTAGTTAGCTGCTGGGTCACAACCTGGTGATGAGCAATGCCAGAGATGACAAATTGCATGGCTGTTGTGTCTATAAAAATCTGTGAATGAGAAAAACGGTAAATAAATAAATAAAATAACATAAAATAAAATAGTGCTTTGGGGTAACGTTTTCAGACAGCAAGCTAGCAATTGCTGACTTAACCATCGAGTCATCGAACCTTCATTTCAGCGGTAGGTTTGCTGAAGACCTTTGGCAGCACAAGGTAAAATCATGTATTGTGGGTAAACTGCCACTGCCAATACTGGAGATTTCATTACCACCAGAGAATTTCACAGTGAAAAGGCTGCATTGAAATTTCTTGAATAACAGCAGCATTTGGAGCTTGGGGATTTAGACGTTGACAACAGAAAATATTTTATGCCTTCAAGTAACAGGAAATGATGAACTGTATTTGTGAGTACAGCAGTATAATTCAACATTGTTGGGCTGTTTTTAACATAACCTTGCAACAGTGGAAAAGTCAGTCAGTCACTTCTGTACACATGCAGTTATTCTCTGCTGCATTTCTCATAGCTTTTATTCTCATTACCAAACTGACTTCTGGAAATGAGCGCTTGCGTATGTAGCGGAATATATGTTAGCATATTGTTTTCATGTTCAATGCAGTTCACAGAAACATGCATTGTGATATGCGTCATAGCTGAGAGAAGCAACCATGTGCAGTTTTTCATAGAGAGGAAGCGGATTAGATGGTGACTAATGGAAGTACTGAGAAGTACTAATTATAATAATCTGAGAAGATTTGTCCAAATGGAAACTTTTTGGATACAGCTGTCTTCAGCAGTTGCTTCTCCCCTCAGCCATTTCAGAGGAGGCAGCAACAGAAACTGTAGTCATGGTCCACTGCATTCAAGGTGAGCCCATGAGTAAGGATAGCATCTCCTATTGACATCCGAAGCCTCTGCATCGACCAGACTTTGACTGACAGGCCCAGAAGCCTTGACTTCATCCTATCTACCTCACGCTCAGACCTAGGAAGCCAATAAAGCTTGTCTAAATTTAAACTTCAGAACCAACAGAGAGATAGGGTAAATAGTTAAAGGGAAGGTTTTTCCAATCACCAAAAGTAACAAAAAAACAAAAATTTATGCCTGATTCTGAAGAGATTCTTTAATTACAAATTAGAGGGATGGATCAACATAGACGTAATAAGAAAGCAGAATTGGTACAATACTGGCATTTTTTTGAGTCTACGGGTAGCATAGGGTGACACAATCCTAGATCAATCTCTCCTAGTGACAGTCATTGTTTACTTTCAAATTATTCGGCCGTCAAGTAGAATTAAAGGTTAGACTTTGAGTAGAATAAAATTTGACACAGCAAAGCATCCGAGAGCAGAGACACTAACATGTAGTTACAGAGCATTAGCATCATTAGCTCTTCCGTAACATGTTTTAACTGCAAATTTTTCAGCACTGATCTACCGAAAGAGTTGCTATAGAGTCACACAATTTCATCTGATAGCCGCTCAACCCAAATACAGTCCAACAACATTAGTTCTGTCCAACAGCACCTGGATTATAAGTCAGTGAATATGGTCCAGATATTACAAGAGTCTCAGCATTAATCCTCCCAGTTCACCATTTTTTGACACTTTCTCTCAAAAAGGGTCACCTGCCTTTAGCCCTTCATTTTTGTTCTTTGCGCTACAGACATACTTCATTTTTATTTTACAAAATTGAGGCTGAAAACGTTTAACTACACAAGCTCTGTAACACAGCTTTTATTAAAACTGCCTTAAACTGGTAGGATTGTGTCAATGGCCAGGACAGCATAAATCACCACTTACATAATTAACTAACTGTAGTCCTTCTCTGTATTTGTGACAAACAACATCAACCTAACTGAATTACAGAATAATTATGCAACACTTCTTAGACGTGAATTACAGCAACAGCAGGGTGTTACGCGAGGCAAATTAAGACAGACTTCAAAATATGGCTGTACTGTCGTGAAAGCATTTAAAATGTGGAGTTTAATGCCAAGTACCAGAGGAAACAGACAACAGGGGAGACTCATGCATGACACTGAATCACAGACAGGGAAGGGCAAAGACAGGAAGAGTCAGGAAACGGGGGAAGCAGAGATAGAATTTCACAGTGCATGTCTGTCTGTGTGAGATGACTATTTATAAAAGTCGGAGCTCAAAACATGATGCAGTATGACTCGCAGTGAATTTTATTCACTGGTTAATCTGCTTACAGACCACAGACATTCCTTTCCCGAGCTGTTTTCTGTATCTTAGTCTCTCCAGCACGTTTATCATCCCAGACATGTATACCTTGGGATCATCAAAAAAAGAAGCCTTTTTGTAATGACATTCTTACTTCTTTATCTTGAATATAAACAAACCTTGTTTTTTAGTGCAGCAGAGATTGCCTGCCGCCACACAACCTGTTATGAGGATATCATTAACAGTGAAAAGGTTCCAGACTTCCTTCCTCCTTCTCTACCCTCCTCTAGCGAGCTGTTATCGATATCTCAGGGGTTTGTAAAAGGACAGAAAAAAACTGTGCACTTGCTTGCTAGCTGTCAGCCTTATGATCCACCAGGGCCTCTTCCCCCTCATAGAGCAGGTGACCTAGTGGGATGGATTTTTGAATGTGTGATTAAAGATGAGCTCTGTTGTGCTAAGTAACAACGGAGACAGAGGTCAAATTGAGCATGAGGGGGCCCTACTGACTTTAGTTTAGTATTCTGTGTGAATGCGCTTTATGGTTTTGCAAGGTTTTGTGTATTTTTGTGTTTGAGTGAATGGGTCTGCTTTATCTCTGAAACTGTTAAATCTACTTGTATGAGCTTGCACATGTCTCTGCTATCTCAGGACTAACCAGGTGTAACAAAGAGGCCAAATGTAGAAAAACAATGGTGAGACAAGTGCAGATACCCACAGTCCAGCTCAACATGAAACAAGTGTGGAATCACATAAAAATCCAATGCACACACCGACAAAGGGAAAGAAAAGTGCGAAGCGAGCAGACACGAGATAACAAAAGATGCGAGTGAAGGACAACAGATGAAAGAAAGGTATTGGCTCTCTCATGTTTTATCACAGGAATCGATGTACAAGTTGCTGGTGAGAGCTGCTTATAGGAAATCTTTTAGGCTGCTAACATTCAGATCCCCACTTATGACAATTCACAGTTTGAGCAGCAAGATAATGTAATGTACCTTTTGTGCAGCTGATACCAAAAATATGAGAAAATTCAAAAATAGACATGGTCCTATATAATCATGCATTACAGGACAGTATTTATAATACATATGTCGCCACATGAAGTGATCTAATCTAGTGTATTAACATAATGTATAAATCTTACTATAGTGCACTTAAACTCTGCCTGTCCATGAAATCATGAGTTCAGCAGACAAAAACAGCACACGGGTAAATCTCAGTAGTTCTGCATATTATATATTAGCATATTTTATTTCTGAAAGTGGAGAACTCAATCAAATTGTGCTGTGGCTGATGTGACTGCATCAAAAAATGTCCCTAGTTAAAGGTTTTAATTTGAATGAGGGATTGAATGTGATATGGATTTAAAAATCCTACGTCGTCTCATGCTCAAGTTATCACATTCACAAACTCGGGTGTCCATGCTGGCAGGATGACATACCCCATCAGCCTTTAACGGGTAAGAACCCCCTGTGTGGCATAGCTGCATAAGCATAATTCACAGACACTATGTTTCATCAATATTGCCAATGTCATACTGGAAAATAACTAGCTGACCACTGAAATTCCATATATCCTAGATGTTTGCTTGTGTGTAAGCACACATCTATGTGTTTCTTTTTCTTTTAAGCAGCGAGGGGTGCAGTGTTGTGTTACTATTTGCTACTCCTCTAGTAGAATATTAAATTCTCAGTGGGAGGCATATTGGAAAAAAAGATGATATCAGCTCAAATGTGTATTATCTGTGTTATTATCTAACACCTTATGTGGGTGTTTAAATTTAATCTATACATTTTTTGCCTAAACATATTTGAATGTGTATTTGCATGAACGCTTGTATGCGTGCACGTTATTAAGTTTGTGCGTGTGGGTGTATGCACTGCTGCAATGTGTGTTTCAACTACACCAGCTAGTTTGTAGTGTTCATTCCCTCAAGGTTAAAACAAGATTGATTCCTGCTACAAGTGTGGGGCTTTAAATTCCACTTTAAGCAAGAATTTGAATGCAAGGTGGGCCTATTCACCTTTTTATCATTGCAGACATGCAATAACAATTAATGCAAACAAAAAACATGCACTGCATTACATCTTACACGTCTTAATAAAATATGTCAAAAGGGACACTTGACAAAACACTCCTAAGAATAAATAACATTCACAAAGATTGTTGGCATTCTTTGCAAGAGTCATACAAGTCATGGCTGCTGAGGACAACTGTGACTGAATGTTATCATTCAAGTGGAATGTGAAATAGTTGTGCAAGTAAAGAAGATGAACAGCCTTGGTTTGGTGAATAGTAAAGTTTTCTGACAAACACTAATTCACTAAAACTTGACTGTATGAAGAACTACATTCACTAAGCCAAAACGGTTGCAGGCGCTGTCATGGCCAACCGAGACCACTTAAGTCACTAAATAAGAAGTAAAACCACAATTAGACGAACGAATGAAAGACACATACAATATCAATACCAAGAAAAGACAGAAAGAAAGTTTAATTTTTTTCCTTTTGCTGGCTGAAAGATTCTTTCCTAAAGCAGCTTTAGTGTAGGTGTGTGGTATGTAGAGCAGCTTGAAAGATCCTTGCATCCTCACATATCAAATTCTATCCACACATTCACATAAACATGGGAATTGCACACACACACACACAAACATATTCCATTAAAATCTCTCCCGAGGCCATAAACAGAGCCATGCTGGAAAATAACTGATATACTGTACATGCTAGGAGCTGAAGTAAAAAATTGTCACAGACAGCGTACCTGTGACTAGCTCTCTGATTTCCACATCTCCGGTCTTCCTCAGCAGGCGGACCAAGGCAGGAATCCCCCCGCAGTTCTTCAGGGTTACTTTGTTCTCATCATTGGCCTTGCCATACACCAGGTTTCTCAAGGCTCCGCAGGCGCTGCGATGGACCTCACTCATCCTGTGGTCCAGTAGATCAACGAGCAGCTGGATGCCTCCCTGTCTACGGATCTGAGTATCAAAGAAATCGAATCAATCAAATCTGTCGTAAATGAATAATATATATTAATAAAAATCAGCAGCAAGAAGTATTGTAGAGAATATTTTTTTCAATGCTGAAATTTTAATATCTTGTACTCCTGATGGCTGGTTATTTATCTATGCAAGTAGCTACTTCGTACACAGTGTGTATAATGTGTGTTTGTGTGCGCATGTGTGTATACAGCCTCCAGTGTCTGTCAGTCCTGCCAATCAGATTAACAGCACAATGTGGGCTAATTAAATATACTAATGACTGGGCTTTAACAAAAAATGACACTTAATTACACTCATTAGGGAAGAATAAGCTTGCTTGTGTGTGCCTGTATGTTATAGAATCTGCACGTTACCCGGCACTTTTTCTGTGTGGTTGTCCTCCCTTCTTAGGTTTTTGTTTCCTTTTATCACATTTTTTTTTTGCATATGATAATTGATATGCATGAACAGTTCACTTATGAATTGGAAAACTAACGTTAAATTTTTATCTTAATGACTAAAAGATGAAAGGCAATCATGGCAGCCTCCACAGATTCAGTGACTAGTGGTTGTTTATCCTTTTTAAGAAGGCGTGTAACACACACATTCCAAAACCATGCATCTGTTACCTTGATTTATTTTAAATGTGTATTTCAGCCACCAAAAGGCAGGCATAGCAGGGAAAAATTAAATTAATTGAACACTTCTTTAAACTGTACATGACGACTCACCTAACTGCACAGCAAATCTGTACCCAGCTACACTACTTGCCTTGTGTCTGCTACTATTTTTGCCTTGTAAATACACATAAAGAGAAACATGCTTAGCCACAGTTTGAGAAATAAACAAAGTCAATCAGTTTAGATTTATGATTATATCTCGATTCTGTGAGAGGGCGAGGCAGTCAGGACTGTTAGCCCAGTAGGGATCACAATGAGGGCACTCTGGCGTTACACATAATGCCTTCCCCCCATGGCGCGACACATATTGCTCTCTCCCTATGCTGGTGGTTTTTAAACCTCCCACATCACTTCTCCACTGCAGGGATCTTCATCAGCCTTAGGGGGCCAAAGAGCTTAAATCAGCCTGTGTTTGGTCCAGTCGACAGGGGTGTTGCGCTAATCACTAGAAACAGGCTGCTGAGATCTCCAGGAGACTAGTCGAAACAAGGATGGAGCAACTAGTGTGTGAGACAGAGAGAGAGAAAACGAGAGAGAGAGAGAGAGAGAGAGAGAGAGTGTGTCCCTCATGCCTCCACTTTTATTTAATCTCTTGAGCACTGCAACTGACAGACTTACTCAACCAGATAACTCCAGTTTTTCACAGTTAGATGCATATTCAGACTTTTTGAAACCCTTTAATATTTTTCAGCACGTTCCCCTCTAAACATGGGACATTAAATATAGAAAATACTTCATTAGTAATGCCTGCTTCAATGTGAAGCACCAGATGGATGGATTTTACTACGCAGACGAGCAATAAGACATGAATGGACTTCCAAGGCTTTTTTTTTGTTTCATTTTTTGGCTCTCGCACACTCGCACTCATACTTTTAGCGTGATTAAGTCAAAAATAGGTGTGCACACAAGCGCAAGCAATAACCAATGATAATAAAGATGCACATAAGAAGAGAGAAAGCGAGAGTGAGGGTGACACAAGAAAGAGAAAGCATGAGAAATGGAGGGCAAAGAGGATGTGGGTGTTTCATGACACAGCAGGAGTTTATCGAGCAAAATGACTTTGCTTATCTATTCAATTAAAATGGATTAAGGAAGGCAGTGAATGGCAAAATAACCTTGCTAGATTGGCCATACAATTTCCTCAACCTGATTTGCTGCCCCTCTTACGCCCTCTAGTCCCCACCTCTGCTCTTCTTCCCCTCCTCCTGTTCCCCTTTTCCTTCCCCATGCTAATTCGTGCACCTCTCCCTGTTTGTGTTTATGTCACACTTAATCTGTTATTCCACTTTGTATTGCCTCTGAGCTACATACAAGGCTTGGCAATACCTCTGTGCCTGCTCCTCATGTAAAGAAGATTAGAAGCGCTGATTGATTTGTCTTTGTCTCACGCTCTTCTGCGGTGGACACGGCTATTGGTAACCCATAGCGACAGTTTTGCCGTGGTAACAGTTAGCAGTGGTGACAGCTGAGATTGTGAGAATCAGAGATGCTGCCAGCATGAAAGCCGGCAGTGGGATACATGGGTGCCACGCACCTGAGACGGTGTCACGTGAAGCTTAACAAGCGTTTATGACTAACCACATATGGAACTTCAGCATTAACCACTAGCTCCAGACAGGGTGCATGTGAGTGTGCAGACAGAGAGGAGATGTGTCACACCTTTTAACCGTTTATGTATTCACACACAGAGGCAAGCATACACACACATACAAGGGGTTGTGTTGTCTTCACTTGACACTTAGCCTAGGGCTAACTGCAATTTAGAGCCTTCCAACCTTTGGTTAATTGAGTTTTTGGCCCAGGGCTAACATTTCCCTCTTGAGAATTTTAAACTGGGCCAAATAAACCATTAACCTATGGCTACCTAATATTGTTCTGAGGCAGGGACACAGCTAATTCTCATAGAGTTATCAGCATAAAAATTCACAGCTGTGAAAATGTACTGTAACAAATATACTGGAGGCTTTGTTGTATGATGAGGTAGCTAACAGAGAAAACAGAGCAAACACTATTCCTCACAGCAGCAATGTATGTGTTATTAATTAGGTTGTTTAAAAATTAGAGTGAATTATAGAGTAAAATGTTTTTAATTAAAGTATGTTGCTGGTACTTTTGCAACACTTACAGTTAGGTTAGAAAATCAAAATGTGATTAAAGCGTCTTTCAGCTTTACTTCAACGGTTTTAATAAAAGTATTCGATTAACTGTATAGGAACTGCAACCATTTTCAAAAGGAATGCACCAGCCAGTTCAACAACATCAACAGGCTTGGAAGTCCACAGATGGCAAATACAGTGGTTGATTGCAGAATTCTTTCCTTGGTTAAGAAAAATCCTTCACAACCTCTAACCAAGTCAAGGATGTTTTCAAAGACTCTCAAAGTCTTTAAAGTTGGCTCAAAAGATGCCTTTATGAATGTTAACAGATAACAACTCGTTATAGTCAGTAACAGAAATGCATTAAACTATGCCAGAAAACATCTAATAGATAATGGCCAAAAAGATGCTCCAAAAGCAACACAAGAGTTTCTTAAGGCAAAGACATGCAGTAGCCTTCAATGATCAGTGCCTGAACTGAACCCACTGAATCTGTACAAGCAGTATTTGAAGGTAGCTGCAGTAAAGGCTTGGCAGTGGCAGAGCATCTCAAAGGAGGAAACACAGCGTTTAGTGATATCCATAGGTTCTTGCTAAATCCCTTGAAGTAAAGCTGAAAGTCTGCACTTTAACTACACGTACATACAGTTTGATTTAAAACCAACTTATTAACCTAAATGTACATAAGGGGGAAAAGCTAAGTGGAAAATACGCTGTGAAGAGGGACAGAAACATATACTACTTCTGCAGCATCATTAAGAATCATTTGCTGCATTTCTCATCTTCCGCATTCATGTCTACTGAACAGATATTTACAGCATTTGTAGAGTTCACGGCCTAAAAATCTAAAGCCTGATTCTTTTGAGGCTGAGAAATGACAAAGAGTCAGGGGTCACATTCGTCCCCCATCAAGCCGCTTGTTGGATAAATGGATATTGATATGGCTGCAACCCAAAATGAATTACTGATGTAACTAAAGCTCAGGTTGAGACTGTGAGCCTGTGTTTTGCATACCCAAAGGAAATCTATTAGCTGCCATGTCAATGGTTCTGTTTTAATTCACTCTGTGGGAAATATACAGCATATAACTGGTTGTAGGTGTGAATTTAGTTATGTGTGTGGATGATGCAGCATTTGTACTGTGTATGTGTCTAAAGATGCTATAAATGATGCTGAAGATGAATTTGGCAAGCTGCCTCTGCAGTCTAGGCTGCAGCCAGACCTCCATCTACCTTATCAAACACAGACACACACGAAACACAGCCTCTCTCTCTCTCTTTCACTTTCTCTATATCTGACTTCTCTTTCCTGCTCGCAGTATTTGTGTAGGAAAAAGAAAAATATCCATGCATATAACTGTAAATTAAAACATGCTCACACTGACACATCTAATCTAAAATGTCCACTCATACCTGTGTTGAAACATTTGTACACAAGCACATATAAATGTCATCGACCAAGAAACAAAACATTGTGTCATCTTATGTACCAGTTCCAAGATATCATAGGGAAATATTTTCTTGTTTTTTTCGCCAATATTTTTCTTCTTTCTTTCTAAAAACTTATTTTTTTCTGGTTTCTGTTTCTATCTTTCCACTTGTATTTGCTGCTACAGAATATGTCTTTAGCAATGAATAGGAACCATACTATGGCTGTATTCAGCTGCTCACTGTGACTGAAAATACGAGAATATAAGCCTCTTAATCCAGAGTCATACCAAATAGCTGCAAAAAGCATTTACTTTCACATACATGTCACTGTATGTCTCAAGAACCAAGTAAATACTACAATGCAGGACTTCCTGTACATTATCTTTCTAAAACAATGCTTCTAAAACTTTATATGTATATAAAGTGAGGCAGGAAATCACAACTTAATGCAATAATATTTCAAATGACAAAAAAAATCACAAGGTTCCTTTTCACTATAGCCAAAAAGAAGAAATCTTAGTGCTGTCGAGTAATGTCTTAAATCACCTGCTACAACAATACAAAATTAAGTAGTTATTATTTTGTTAGAGAAGCTTTTAATTTCCTAAATCCCAGTAGTGATTTTGGAGTGACACACACAGATTAAACAATATAAAATGAATAGACAGTTATAAAAAGCTGTGATTTCAACTTTTTGAATATAATAGCCAGTATAATTTCTGGAAAAAGAAAATCAATACAGAGCTTTGAAGTAAATTAGGGAGCACAAAAAAAAAATGTGACTCGCTAAAACATTCACAGCTCATTGTCCTTTAGTAGTCTGCCAAATTTGAGAAGCAGAAAATAGAATGTATAAACTGTGTCTTTGTTACACAATCTAACCTTCAACATTGAAAACAAACAAAACCGTGACCTTAATTGTTAACGAAATTTATATCCTACTACTCCTGTCAGGATATTCTGGTATCAGATAATCCTACAAACAAACACAAATCCATCCATGTGACATACATGTAATATTGCTAACGTAATTGGGTGAGTTCCTATGAAAATGTGACGTACATGTGAGCTAAAAAAATTTATGACAGGAAATGTGAAGCAAAGGCGAAATACAAAAAAAAGAAGAAAAAAAGACAGGAATTTTCCCCTTGCACTAAAATCCTGGCACTACTCTGCAAATAAACGTTTCTTCTGATTGTTAATTTGAATTCACCGACACATAAAATTACACTTGTAATCATGCAACGCACTCATCCTGATATAGACCTGTCTACTTCCCTGCTGGGTGATTGGAGAAGTCAAAATGAACAAATGATGTGGACAAAAATCCAGGAAGTTAGTAGTGCCATTATGTTTCCTGTGGTTAAAGAGAAGAAGGGACTGTCATGGACAAAACTCCATCAAATGAAACCTCACCTCTCTTTTGAAATACAGGCACAGACCGGGTCATAAAAAAAGCCCATGTGTGTAACTGGATTGAAGTAATGCTAATCAACGTGCGCCCCTGCTGGTCTTTGTCTTTGCTTCAAAGCGTTAATAACACATTTTTCTTTTTGTCTGCTGATAAGCAGGAGAGAATACAATTGACAATTTAATGCCACTTCATGTGTTTGGAAGCCTTTGTAATAAAGCAAAGATAGTCATACAGACATTTTAAACTCTCGCTTGTTTAAAATGAAAGAAAAAAGTCACTTTCTTACAACTCTGAAGATGAGAAAAGATACATAACTGACAACAAAAGAAAATGTTATTAAACATCCAAGCTAATCATAATGATACTAATAGTAATTATGAAGCAGTGACAGTTATGATCATTTATTTTATATTTACCTTTGATTGAAATGAATTGATTTATCATGAAAATTAGTTTTTATAATATTATGAGATGAAAGGAAAAAAAATATGAGTTATGAAAACCTGGAGGAAGTAAGAATTTTCCTCTGTTTCTATGTAAAACATTATGTAACCAATATGAGTTGAGCTAAAAGTTGTCCATAGTTACCCGACCATACCATAGTATGCTGCTAATATGGATGTTGAAAATACTGCTCTGGAGGTTCAGCAGCAAAACATCTCGTAACAACAACAACAAAATTCCCAATTAGTTTGTATTTAAAGCATTTTTAAAGCTCACAGAGCTTCTTTGACAAGGACGACTGTTGTTCTGGTTAAAGCCACTGAACTCTAAAAGGTAATTTTAGCTGGCAGAGGACCGCTTTCTGCCTCATGAGTTTATTTTGTGTGTGTGACTGGTATTTTAACACGTTATTTTTGAATCAGACTAATATGTTAAACACCAGAGGCACCCAGCAAATCCCAGTTTCTCCAAGGTAAACTTTGTGTCTGTGTGTGTGTTTGTAAGTGGAGTCTGGTAGGTTGAATGCAACAAACGTAATGGCTCTGGTAAAATATCAAATAATGGCTGTATGGTGATGCGGAAAAAAACCTTGAACTAACCAAACTAATACTTTTATGTTCTCCTGAACTAAAAACTTGATGAAATACTAATACAATCTTGCTATTCTTTAAAGGCACTAATGTAATCAGCTCTGGAAAAAATGTAATGCTAAAAGCTAACTATGAACTTAGAAACTTTAAGACTTAACCGTTTGCTTCTCTCTGACTCTCTACGCTCGTCTTATATTTTATTACAACCGAATTCACTATAAACAAACATCTTTAACTCCAAACAGTCTGTGCATGTACATATTGTCATGTCCCTGTTGTCAGACAACAGAACATACAGGGGAAAAAAATTAACATACTCAACATATTTACCAAGCAGTTACTCTGAACTGAAATCTCGATTCCTGCAATTTCAGTGTTATCTGACAAAATTTGCATTCACATAAGTTACAAACAAAAACTGTACTGAGATTTTGGCTGTACTTAAGTAATTAACAGAGTCTCATTCAGGTCTGTATCAATATGGGTGTAGTTTACTGAAATCAAGCTCAAACCCAGAGGTACAAAGGTATGGTTTAAAAAACGATTTGGATCGAAACTTGAAATACACATAATGGCAACACACATTACAAGTAGCATGTCTTAAAGTGGTCAAATGTTAGAAAAAGCGGACCTTTAAAGGACAGCTGACCAAAAAAACCCCAAACAAACTAATATAGTGATTTTACGTGTTGTGGATCATGAGAGGGTGATGAAGAGTAGGGGCAGTGCATCACCTCTTGATAGTGACTTATGCAATTCCCTTGGACTTGGTCTCCAGTGGTCTCCCACAGTCCCAGTTCCTGACTAACATTATTAGTGTGCTATTAGCTTTGTACGGTGCCAAACATTCCAGTCTCTATGTGTGTGGCATTGAGCTGTAGTCTTTCTTGTAGTCAAAGCTGAGGCTGGTCTATCTGGTCTTACAGTCCTAGTGTAGTGCTGTGTTATCCAGGAGCTGGTGCTTTGGTGTAATTTACAATGCCCTACTACGCCCTAGGCTGTGCTCATGTATTAACTCATGTGCCTCATGTGATTCGTGTGTGTTGCTATAATTCCAGTCCAGATGAGTACCTGCTGTTAGTAGTCCCACTACTTCAATTTGTACTGCCACGCGTTTATGGAGTGGTGTTCTTCTTTTTCATCCACCAGGTGTAGATCGTGCTAAGTCCTGGTGCCGTCCAGCTCTTCATTCCTCCAACAACAACTCATTGAGGAACGTCTGCCTTTGTGATGCTGACTGGCTCTTGCTCTAGGTGCTGGTGTTATGTGCACCTTTTTCTCCCAGATATTCTTCTGGGAGAACATCTTCAGCTCTGGTAGGTCTGTCCTAGTTGTTATCCTAGTCTTTCCTATTATTCTCTTGCAACTAAGAGTACATCCTGGTAGCATCCTTGAAAAAGGCCACTCATATTTTTCCTCCTGCGTCTCTGGTGGTATCTCTTCAGCCAGAGCTGTAACATTCGTTTGGCAGTTTCCAGAGCCTCATCTTATACTTTTCTCATGATGCCTTTCTACACTTCACTTAACCAACTAATATCCTTTGAGCTTTTCTGATTTTAAATTCCAGCCTTCTTCTCCACAAAGAGCTTTCTCTACACGCATTCTTGATCATATACCCAAGTCCTTCTAGGATTACTGAGGCAGGGGTATCTAATAGCTCTGTGATACGAGTAGTGTGGATGGTGAGCAGAGCAGTGGTCACATCTGCAATAATCTCCTCTGATAGGACTTTGTCAGTGAACTGGGGGAGTTGTGCCCTTGGTTTGGTGGCTAACTTGAGTCTGGCCACAATCAGTAGTTTCCTCTGTTACTGCAGGTATTATCAGGTTCAGTTACACTGCTCTCTTCTATCAGAGTTGGCTTATTATGTTCATACAGCTCACTATTCTTCCCATTGTACTGTAGACTCTGGATCTCCAGCTTTAATGGTAGCTAGCTGTCCTCTACTGATGTTATAACATTGAGCTACCAGGTGTTTCTTGATCAGTGTGGATGCCGGTCATCTACTCATCCATAGTCCTGCATGATATCATATTATATCTATCTATATCTCTGTCTTTCTATCTATATCTATATGTGTGTGCGTGTGTACATGCGTGTGTGTTTGTGTGTGTGTGTGCATGTGTGTATGTGTACAAAAACACTACACTATTTGGCTTCAATATAGCAAATGGATCTTTAACCAAATTAATGTCCCATATCTGGCTTAGTGATCGTCAATCAACTTTGTTTTTCATTAAAGACTATTTAAGAAATACAGCTTAAGGCACATCTCACTGTGTTTCTTATTGCATCATATTTCACACACTGCATTGCTGTCATGTGCATTGTGCACATGTGGAAAAGTGGAAATGTATCTCGTGTTTGCAGAGAATATAAGTGTGTTTTTGTTTGATGTGATCCAAAGTACAGGCTGAATTCTCTTTTTGTGTAAACAGTGTTTAGCCACGCCTGGGACCCAAAGCATGACAATGAAACAGACTTGATGAAGCCAGGCCAAAGATTTCGCTGTCAACGCAATGTTTTTTCACCATTGTTGGACACCTCTATTCAGGCATAATTGGATCCATTATAAAAGACACGAGCACTTAGGTTTCTTTCAGAGCTGCATGGGTGAGGGGAAGGGAGAGGAATCAAGTGTGATGTTTTTGTATGGAAGTGTGATTGCATTTCTGTATCCCTGCGTGTGTCTTTGTGTGGGTGGGTAAGTGGGTCGATGTGAATGAAAATTAGCCGCGTGCATGTTTACATGTTTAATTGCCTTTGATTTGCAGAAGGTTAATATTAATTTTTCTGTTTTGTATTGTGTTATGTCTATTTGCATATGTGCACACATTGTGCTGACACACATCACT
Organism: Maylandia zebra; assembly: GCF_041146795.1. Classification (NCBI taxonomy): domain Eukaryota; kingdom Metazoa; phylum Chordata; class Actinopteri; order Cichliformes; family Cichlidae; genus Maylandia; species Maylandia zebra. Next base: position 16,567,370 of record NC_135175.1, on the reverse strand, counting down.
TTACATCTGTGCATGAATGAGCATTACAGTTATATGGGATCACTTTTCATTAGGCTGCAGTTGCAGCTATTGACTGCTTCCACTGAAATTAATTTCATATAGAAAAAAAATGTCAATGTTCTCAACCGCGTGTACTTGTAAATTGATTCAGAGGTACTGTAGACTGTGGAGGGGTGTGTGAATTTGTGTCTGTTGAAGGAAGAGATGCAGATTTGAATGCATCTGCATGTGCCAATGCCACTGTTTTAGATTGCCACTAGCTTTATTAAAGGGTTTATTAGAGTGTTTCAAAGGGGCTTCACCGCAAAATTAGTTTTGAGAGGCAAACCTGCTGCTTCGGGACTAATTGAGCTTCATTACCTCAATAAATACAAGTCAGTAGAATGCACATCTTAAGAATGGTGATTGTGGCAAGCTTTATCAAGCAGAACATCAGTGTGAAACTGGTTAGCTATTGCATTATTTCTCAAAAGCATTCCTCTGAATAGGTTTGACAGCATCTTCTAGTCACAAATTATTCACCTGTTTTTTCAAACACATATTTTGATGGCTTTCATTATAAAAGTTACAATCATTCCCTTCTTTGCAACACTGATTTTAATCAAATTCTCACATGATACTAAACCTGCGCAACACACTGATAGACACAGACAAGGACATACATGTACGCACACGTATACACAAACCTCAGCTTTGATTTTGTTGTCTCCAAAACAGAGATGCTGTAGGTAGGCTGCAGCATTGGACTGCACCGATGGGAACTGGTGCTGTAACATCTGGATCACCTCTGGCAACTCTGGATCTCTCCACCCAAACTCTCTGCAGAATGACATACAGAGACACTTTTATTCCTTCAGCAGGTTAACAAAGTTTCTCACTGAAATGAAAATATTACCTAAAAGTAGTTCAATAAAATCAGAGACTTTTTTTCAGCCACAGATATTCAACCATGCATGTCAACGTTAATGCGGGATATAAAGAGAAAGTCAGATGGATCCAAAGGCAGAGCATGAATGAAAGAGAGATTTAAATGTCAAAATCCACTCTGCTCTGTTTTCAGTACAAGAAAACTCACTTCTAATGGGAGAAGGCTTTAGAAACTAAGCAACACAGTGGAACAAAAATGACACAGATCACCTGCTGAATGCCTAATTTGCTGAAATATCGTCATTTTCATCCAACACAAGTGCAGGAAATGAGAGAAAGTAAAGATAAGGCCACAAAGCTAAGCACGTGGCAATCATGAAAACTTTAATAAATGGATCAAAATCAACCACAAATGGTATTAGCATTTTAGCGTAATAAAAGACAAGCTGGATTTCCTTAGAATAACAGTAAATCTTTGAAACCTTTTGAGTTATTTCAGATGGATGATTTGGAGCATTGTCATAGCAACCATGTGTGACAATTTTTTGAGAGGTAACCAGCAAATGTGAAGATGCTAGGGATTATCATTTTGAAGGTCAAGCTGAAGGGCAACAGCTTATTTGTACATTTGTATGGATGCGACAAAATACGAGTTAATACAAATAAAGAGGATTTCGGCAGAAGCATGAAGCGATGCATGCAGAGAAATTTTTAGAAAGCTTATAAAAGGAATCAAAAAGTGTTGCTAACTGCACAGGACAGCATTTCTGCTGCCTGCTTGCTGTCTGCAGTTTCAGTTATTTCCTATACTTTCCACCACTGGAAGTTTATACTCTCATGAACACACTAGACAAAGTGAAATAAATGTTTTGTCCCTCGGTAATACACAGGAAATGGTCTCCTTTATTGTATTGTATTGATAATTGTTTTGCTATGGCCCCCCCAAATGAGGAAATTATGAGTGTGCGTGAAAGTGTGGGCGACTGGATATGTCTACACTCGTGCACGAGCATGTGCCGCCTCAATCCACCGTAATGTTTTCTCCAATAATCACTTTGTAAACTGTTTCTCTGTTGCTTCTTTCTCTCTGTGCTTTCAGAAAACTGCCAACTCTCAATGCGATCTGACGAAAACCTATGTTGAAATTTTGCGGCTCCCATCGATCATGATGTTTGAGGATTGATTTTGTTGTTTCTGGCTTCATGCTTACTGTTCTGTGGCAAACTGTGTGTCACCGTAATCCCCATCAAGCTATCGTGCAAACTGCTGATTTATTGTGCCTCCTAGCTCAGCCGACCCAAACATGAAAATGTGGTAAATATGGGACAATTGACCTGCCTGGGGAGTTAAACCTGATAGGGTAGAAGATTGTGTGTGCATCCATAGTTTTTGCTGCAGAAAATGAAGCCTCGACACAGCGCTCATCTCTGTCGGATCAAGTGAATGCACTCTATGAAACATCTGTGGAAAGCAGAGCATTCACAGGGAGTAAACATGGCTCTCAAAGATAAAGCAAGCTCCAGCATGGACGGCTGTTTATCTGCCGAATGATAAGTGTTCATTCAGCTGGAAAGCAGGACTGAAGGAGGGAGGTAGAGGACAGATAGAGAGAAGGAGGAAGAGGGAGGGATTCCCAAGGCATTTAGGGGATTTAGGAGGAGAGACCCCCAAACAACGTTCCTTAAATCACACAGTGAGATACCATCAGGGCAGTTTGTTTATGTGTGTAAGGGTGTGTGGCAAGATTAAGATAGCATCATGATGTGTGTTTATGAGGCCCTTGTTGCTTCCATGTCTGTTTGTGTGCATGAGTGTAATGGCAGGTGCATATATATTCTTTTGTGTCTATACTTCTGTGTACTGACGCCATATATATGTATCTGACTATATGCTATGTCACTGTATGTGTATGAGAGTGTGTGTCATCCATCCCCCTACAGCCTCCCAGTTCTGTCAGTGTAGTTAATAGAAAGCAGAGTGATCTGCTGATAAGATAAGCATCATGGCTCGACCATTAATTAAAAACCCCTGGTAGGGAGAGACAGTGAGAGGAACAGAGCAGAAGGGAGAAGGATAGAGAAGCGAAACCGCGAGGGAGGATAAGGAGTGAAAGTTAGGGGGGGAAACACTGAGCATTTGGGGGCAACTTTGAGTACAACAAGCGAGAGGAAGCTGACAGGAAAGGAAAAATAGGAAAAAAGAAAAAAGATGGAGAAAGAGGAAAACAACAGATGAGATGCCAGTCATGTCAACACAGGTGCTAATGAGAGCCATAGCCCTGGTAGATGCACCACAAGGCAATGTGCCAATGATGTGAAACAGCAGGATGGAAACAGCAGCCTGGAAAAGTAAAAACGGATCAAAGACGCGGTACCAACATAACTGCAAAAGCCACATTAAATACCCACACAGCTTTTAAGGAATCTGCACCACGATATGTTGCCACTTATGTGCCATATTCTTTATGTTACATTTTTATTATTTTTTTGCTTTGTGTGGTAATAAATGCCACACAGAACAATTTGTGGACTTTGCTCTTTTATACCCAGGCTGTGTGTTTTTGATATGACACACCAGTGGGTAGGGGAATAAATTAGGTGTCACTGCTGCAGCACAGAGTTTCATGTTCCTGGTTAGAGAGGTTACTTTGCCATTTCTTGAGGCATGCGGGGGTGTGTTGCAGTGAAATATTTTCAATGGAATCACTAGGTATGGCAGGAGAGCAGTATGACATGACTGTGAAAAAGGCAGGTGGCAAGGGAAGGAAGGGCGGAGGCAGAGACAGAGTGATATAACTGGGACAAAGGAAAAGACTGCTGTGTGATGGTAGGGCTTTGATGCACACACACATACACGAACATGCACACACACACACACGCACATACATTTGAGGGAGGCAAAGTGTGATAGAAGAGTACAACACATGAAAATACAAGGACTATCAAAGGATTTCTTTCTTTTTTTTAAACCTCTCTTCATCTCTCTCTCTTTTCATGTCTAGGTCTCATGAGACAGTTGAACTTCAGTCTGAAATCCCATCATGGCCATTGATAGACAGTATTCACACACACACACACACACACACACACACACACACACACACACACACACACACACACACACACACACACACACACACACACACACACACACTATAACACAATATGCTTGACAATGTTGAATTTCACACTGATTGGCTGATGCTATATGAGGGGAAATAAATGAGTTGGAGAAGTTAAGTAATGCAAAGAGATCCACAAATTGACGGTTGCAATATTGAAACACATTCAGAGCCTGACACCTGTTTTCAAAAGTGTTGCAAATTCAACCAGGACTAAAATGTTTATGGTTTAAGATCAACAAGCTGTCACATCATGTCACTTTCATTTATTACCACTTCTATCCCATTTGAGGGCGTTTACAGCACACTGTCGTGGTGTTGTAGTTAATCTTATTCATCTGTCTGCACAACCTAATATGATGCATGATGTTTTACACAATTTTGAAATGATTTGGGTCTCCTAGTCCAGATCACATCCATCAGCGGTGCCCACAGTGCATCTAGAGTGACAGCTCCACACAGGAAGTCTGTCCCTCTGGCCTTAATCTGATTGGACAAGCCCTGTCATGTCTGTTAACTGATTCGAGGGTCAGGAATGGACAAACTGGCAGTGTGCATACTAAAGCAGATGCTAATTAGGACCTGAACATCAATCTTCATCACTGTGTTAAGACAGAGGGAGGGCAGAGGGAAGGGGTAGTGTAGGAGAGAGAAGAGAGAAAAAGCAGTTACTATGAAGGACCTGAATAAGGTTGGCTATTGGTTTGGGGAGCAAATGATATTCTCTTCAACACTGAAGATCAAATTATTTAGCATTTTAGTAGACCAGACTATCTTCTTCCTGTCTTTTTCATTTTAATATTTTCCTGTTGACTGCCAATGGCTGTCAAAAGCCTAAAAGAGTGGTAAAAAATGTAGATACTTAAGTGTGAGTAAGTATTATTTTCCCCAGAACTGAACTAAGAGAGGTGTTATTTTATGCATTTTGCATCAATCTGTGTGGGTAAAAAAAGTGCTCCTCAGCACAGAGTGTACTACCCAAGGTAAATAAAAAAGAAAAAGAAAAAAAGACTTCAGCAGTTCGATAGACAAACAGATGCCCGAATAAGCTGCATGTGAGAGATGCACAAACAGTGGCTCTTAGTTCAATGGCAGCTCCTTTAATTAAGTGCAACTTAATTAAGATGCTATCCAGAGAAAATAGCCAGCACTGCTGATGTGAACGCTGCAAAGTTACATTTATGTTTCTCTTTTGGCCACGGAGGAAGATTCACCTCATGTGCAAAAGGTGGTACTGATAAACAGGGACAATAATTTATGGTGTATGTATTGTAAACATATTTATATCAACATAATGTTTACCTCAGTAGGTTAAATCATCATGGTCAAGTTATATAATATTACAAGATACTTGCATCAGCTTATTTAGATCTAGTTAAGATGACTGAACTAAAATGTGTCAGCCAAACAAAAAATCAAGTTGTCCAGATTACATTTACTGACCAGGTTTTGTTTTACTACAGTGTGGACTTCAGACGCTCTCCCAGGGTGCTCAGACGGCACGCAGTCAGGTTCATGCCCTACTTCATGTTCTAAGTCAGTTTTCTGTTTGTTTGTTTAACATTAACGAGTTAATTGAATGTGAACAAACCTCAAGTGTCACTTTTTGTTCTGACATTTTTTGTTCCTTATTCCCAGCAGCATGCAGCATGATCGGTGATTGCCACGCACCTGTGCTGACTCTTGGGCTGAGCATATGGCCCGATTCGTAATGAGTGTGACTTTACGTAGAGTCACCCTGGAAACGTCCCTATATCGAGAGGTAAGCTAGAAATACGTGGGAAAGTTTCGGGATGCCCTTGTCCTCGTCCAACAGAAACAGGAACTTTCAAACAGCATACGTTGTGCTTTATCCCGCTATCAGATGCCCATATTAGGATCATTAGGATGCACCTATTCCCCTTCAGTTTAAATGAGGAATCAATATATATTACATCCCTGAAATGCTCCAACTCATAATTGATTTCTTCTTTGTTGTTCATTATTATTAGAATACACGACAACCGAAATTGAAAAAAGAAACAACATATGAATCACATGTCATGTACAAACATGTGCAAAGTAACATACAATCGTACAAAATTTCCACAAAAGTAATTCTGTCTCGATTGAGACAGCCCTGAGGTAATCACATGAAACTCATATCTGTAAGTGTGTGGATTTTCTAGTTAGCCAATAAAAATCAATAAAAAAACATACTGTAAAAGACCACGTGGCCTTAGGAGCAGTTGACATGGACCTTTTAAAACCACAGCACTTTCTACAGAATCAGAACGTTTGTGTTCTCCCCTGGCCTTTAATGGCTCTAGGCAATATAATGTGTTTTGCCCACATTCTTCTCGCCTGCTAAAAAATTCTCTGTGTAGACCTGGAAGAACCAAACAAAAGCCACAGCTCCAGCAAATGGGATCAATGAAAGGTGGGGGAAGAGAAAGGTTGAAGCCCATAACAGCTGAGCTGACAAATGAATGGATAGAGATAGATGGACTGAGCCTAAAATGAAGCCAATGCAGAAATAAACAGAAGCAAAAAAATCTGCCGTGAGTCAGCTACAATAAAAACACCTTATAGTGTGTCACCATCCCCCTACTTCTTGCCTTCTGCTCCGCGGTTACTGATGGGCAAATGGAAATGGCTCTCGTAATCACATTTCACCTCTATTCATGAAAACAGAAAAGTGAGCCATTAATTCCATACAAAGACAGGAAGAAATGGAGATAGGAGCACAAAATAGGAGACCATGAATACGAGCAGGAAAATCCAATGCAGATAATAATAAGTATGGACATAAGAATGAAAAGATTACTACTTTTCTCCAGCTCATCTCTACAGTTGGAGCTACGTGTGGTTTTTCTCGAGCTCCTTTCCTTCCCTTTGTCTCCACATACCGCCACACCTGTGTATCGCTCTCCTTCTCTCTGTCTGGAGGTTTTTTTCCTTTCTTTGTTTCATGCAGCAACCATCAGATGACAAGAAAAATCAATATGCTTTCTCTATGGCATCTTCCAGCTGGGAGTCTGGGGCTCAGGAGGTTGAATAGGACCGAGCAAAGAATTAAGTAAGAAGAATGAGCATTGCTGAGTGAGACCAGCTCACCTTGCATGGAACAGAGAAACAAATAATGATGGGAAAACAGCTAGTGATGAATGTATAGTTTGAAACTAACAAATCACAAATATAACTTTATTTTGTAAGTTTTTTATGAAACTAAAATAGCAAAAATTAAGATTAAGAGTCTGTAGAGACTAAGTAATGTTACAGTAATTAATTAAAGTATGGTGAACAGCAAGATTGTCATCAAAATCCTTAACGATTTTCGGGTGCGCTTCATCTATACTTCATATAAAAGAACTGTATCCAAGGAGCATTCAGATACAGTAAGAACGATGGTGTTAATGCTGGTTATTTTCTTTGTTCTTTCAGTGTATCGCTGTCCAATAAATGTTTCTGCTGCATGGTTAAATAAGTCGTTTTTTTTAGAGCAGATTACAAGAGTGTTTTTACACTTTGCTCTCTTTTTGTAATTTGATCTGGATAAGTATGGCCACTTGAAAATTAAAATGTAGAAAATGTCAACTGGGAGAGACTGTGTGCTTGCAGATATGTGTTTGTGAAGTTTGCATGGGTGAGGTTGTTGAAGGGGAACATTAGTGTGCAGGGCCACAGAGCGATTTGCCAGGGTAAGGAAAACACAAACGCCAGCACAAGTCCTTGCAATTAGCTGAACACACAGAATCGGAGGCATAATCGAATAGGGCATTAGGCTGACAGACAGGTGTTCATTTATTTACACGCCCAGAAAAGGGCGTGCACTCATGCACGTGCACAGCGTATTATACACACACTGTAAGTGAACAAAGGAGAGCGTTCACACGCACGCAAACATCAATGCACGCAAGACATAACCACACAAGTGTGCACACTTGCAGATAGCACATGCATGATTGTGTGTCTTTGAATACACAAATACGCTTCCTCATAACTACAAAGAGGAAAAAATACACACATGTTCACACGGCCATTATCCCGCATTTGCTGATCGGTAATTTTCAGCCCGGTGGTACTATTCCCCCGTTGCAGGGTGCAATTACTGGATGTTTACACAGCCAAACAATAGACCAGTGAAACATACTCTCAGTCAAACATTCATTAAATGGGCCAGTAGGTGCTGAGGTGACCTAGACCATTACACTGTATCGCACCACGCTCATTAAGATTGAGCTGTGTATTGTACTGTATCCGAACCAGGAGTCAGCCTTAATCTGATACCCTCATGACACTTTTCCAATTGGATAACGATATTGTTGTACTGTGATATACAATCTAACAACAGACTGTATGTAAAAGATGGAAGTCGATTAGAACAAACGAAGCATGTTAAATCTGTTTTTTTCTAATGGTCAGCAGAGTATGCCTGCTTTGGTTATGAGCAAACAAACAAAAACAAGTCACTGGTCTCAGTTGATATTTAAAGTCTTATTTAGCAAAATCTGGTGTTTTTTTTAAATTATGCTTCTAATTACAGTCAAAGGGGACATAAAGCAGGGTATGTTTACAGTAAGGTCATGTAAACAATTATGAGGTTTACCTTATAACCGGTAAGCTACGATTTGTTATATTGTTATTATTTCCCTATTATTATTGTTATTATTTATATTTATTATTCCACCATCAGATTCACACATTTCACTCATCGCAAATTGTTTCAAAAAGCTAGTATGGTGCCAGTCAACATGGTGATACAAGAGTGACTACATTCATCATTAATAAACAGTATATTATTGTAACATAGTGCTATGTTAAGTGTATCTGTGTGTGTGTGTTTACATAAATAAATGTATGAAAAATGATCACTGATTTTTACTTTTAGCGGGGGGGTTTTTCATCCAATGGCTGATTTGCAATATCATTCTTCACCATTTGTACTAATTTACCAAGCTCTACAGAAAAATTATCTATTCACTTCCACCTCTTCAAAGGTCAGTGTACTGCTCTGAACATCATCATTAAACCCCATTAAAGCTGATTAAAGTTTCTGTGTGATTAGTTTGAGTACCCCGATTTAAGGTGAGTAAACCGAGCCTTCTTTAGACTGTGTTGTTGTTTTTCTTTTTCTCTGTTTTTTTTACAGCTTGATGAAAGGGTTGATATCAGTGACCAACTGTCAACAGACTGCACTGCAATTATGTCTGATAACACTGAGAACTGCCACTCCAGCTTCTGCCATGATACAACCAAAAGTGAACAAAATTGACCAATCAAATCCCCATCCACAATACTCAGAGATTCAAAGTGTAGGCACAGGATTAAGCTGGTGGACGAACAAGAGTCTGCTGGAAAAATTGCCTCCTGATTTGCAATCATGCTCTTGCCACTGAATAACAAACAGGATGGGTGGACTATTTTTTTTTTGCCATGATGCTAATGAGGATGCTCGTCCGTGCAGATGTGTGAGTGTGTGTCCATGTCCAACAAATGTACCTTCATACCTTATCGCTAATGAAGGTGTCACAGTGTCAGTTCATATGTCTATGTGTGTTAACCAGCCACAAATTATCCAATATTATTTTGCCATGTAGCTATCACAATAAGGTCAAACAAAATATTAACATTTAAATGTGTGTTGATTTACTTGTGAAACTATCTTTGTCATGTGTGTAAGACATAAAAATGTTGTTTGCACAGTCACATTAATGGGCTGACAGTATGTAAATCATTACATTTTAAGGTGAGGGCATTTCAAAGTCAGTTTAAGGTTACATTCACAGTAGGGTGAGGTCAGTCAGGTACTAGGTATTGTTACAGTTACTCTAAGTCTTCAGGATATGAATGTGATTCAATGCAATGCCCTCTAAAGTCATGATACACAACTGTGCTCTGTGAAAGCGTGTGTGAGAGAGAAAAAGGTGGGTGTGTAAATCCATTCTTCCACTACCAGATTCACATTACACAACCAGACACTTACTGTAGAGGTCAGAGACCTGCCCTGACATTAAACAAGTGAGATGACTTGGCAGATCCACTCAGATGTACACACACGCATGCACACACACATGCACGCACACAAACAAATTCTTCTGTCTGTAATTTCCCCCTGCACTCTCTCTAAGTTACAGAAACACACAAGCATGTGCATCCTTCAAACACACTCTACATTTACTTCAGTACTCAAACATCTTATGTTTCTTTCTCTTATCACTCTGTTTTTGAATACACTCTCTGCTATCATAGGGAGGGTTGGTTGTGATGGGGAAGTTAAACCTGAACTAAAAGCCTAGAGAATGATAAAATATAAATTGGAAATTTGAAGCGCTGCAGTGGCTTCAGACTTCTATCTATATCGGAAGTGTTTGTGCACAATTTTGAGTTACACACAATCATTATAGTCACATGCAAAAACTATGCTGAAAGCTGGGTTGGAAAATGGGAAACAGGCGCAGAGCTTTATTGAAACAAATGCAAACTTGCATGGAAATTGATAAGAAAAAAAACAAAAACAAAGCTTGTACAACTTTAACAAGCTTGAAAGTCTTATTTGGTATAACTGCCTTTATTATTCAGTATAGTCTGAACTATTTGTCTGCCAGATTTCTTATTTTCTTTTAAGTAGTCTTCAGGAATAGTTGTTTAGACTTCTTGAAGGACATCGCACGGCTTTGGAGCTTTTGTTCATCCGAAAATATTCAGATATGAGGACTAGCCTTAAAATAAGTGAAAAAGCAGCCAATGTTCAAAGAAAAACTATTGATCAGGACTATTTAAAAAAATCATTTGATGAGAAATATAAAGAAGTGAAATTTTATTTTATTTTAGCTCTTATCCCAGCATTACTGGTTAATTCTTTACTTGTCCTACAGTTCACCCTAAGGTGACTAAATCCTCCTTGGGCACTGTATAAGTTTGGGTGTTTGCATGTTAATATTTCAGTGCTGTTTTGTGTGCAACCCGTTTGTGTTTGTGTGAGAGGGAAAGAGTGTAATCAGCAGAGAAAAACTAATAAACCAGTGATTAGTTTATCCACCTGCTATTCTCATTAGATCTCAATGGAGCAAAAATGCAACACAGAGTGCTATCACTTCAGGATTTGCTAAAAAAAAAAAAAAGCGGCTTAAAAGCAACAGAGCGAGCGGGCAGATAATGAGGCTGACTGTGGAAATGATAGCATTAGGATAGGAGTAGAAGACATAAATGAAAAAAATATGAGTAAAATGGTTTAAAACATTGATAAAATAAATAATTCAGACAATGACAAACATGATTTCACTATTGTGAACTCTGCATCTAAAACTGATATAACCAATGTCTGAAATGATGATAAAAAGGAAATATGTCTCAAAATTGAGTCTGCATTTAAAGATTTTTGACATTTTCCTAGTATGTTTGTGCACCATAAAGCAACACAACTCCTTAAGACTTCACTTTCTCTCTCTCACACACATACACACAAAAAACGGATTAAGTGAGGCTAAAAGCAGTCATCCACTTCAAATAAAATGGGGATGGAGGCAAGAGAGAAATAAGGAACAGAGCTGAGCAATAGAAACATCACCGAGCTGAAGCTCCAACATATCTGGGGTCAAACAATATGGCAGAGTGGATGCTTTATTCACTCTGGGTCAACTGAACACAAAGTGTGTCGTGTGTTCTATAAACACACAGAAAGGTGCTATAGAGATACAATAAAATAAAAGAGAAAAAACACGAGATTTCACAGCAGCATGCACAAAAACTATAGAAAGTGTGACTCCTTCCATAGAGGAATATAGATGACAGCAGTGATATTTTATTTTCCACCTCTCTCATTCATCTGAGGTATGGGGTTTATTTTCTTCATGATATTCAGTGAGCAACATTTCAATGATGCAGATGACTGAATCCGCTGAAATGGTATAATTTGGTGAGAAAACTTTTATTTTCTGCAAGTTCACCCGTCCTTGCAAAACGATTGCTGGCATGAAAGCAAAACCCATGATGGGATAGGTGTGAAATTACGACCTAGCTTGACAGCTCTGACAGCTTGTTTGACATAAAACAATGAGGCAAAAACCTGTATTTGAAATTGCCAAAATATTGCCTTCTCGTTGATTTTCTTTTTTTTTTTCCATCTTGTTTTTGGACTGACTGAACACTTGGTCATTATTGATTACTGTTACAAGTATTAAAGGTACACAGTAAGTGAACCAATAAATAGTCCTTTACCCTACAATGGCATTTATTTCAACAGAATGAACATAGATTGGATTACATTTATTTGTTTCTAATATTGACTGACATATATACAAACATACAATTCTGCAAGGTTCAGGCTTTTTTGACAAATGGCATTTCAAGACTGTAAAATCAGTGAAGTGATTCAGGGGGATACAGAAAAGGTACAAAATGTACGCTTGGGAAAAGCAAACACTATCACGCATGAATTCACATGTTACTTATTGATGTAATGAAAACACAAGAATATACTCACACACATCTTCAAGAGGGATAAGATAACACTAACATGTGAAATGACTCATGAAGATGTGCCTTGCAACTTTTTCTTAATTCGCCGTGCTTTCTTTTTATTGCCGTCATTTTACCAAGATTAGCATTGGACTTGAGTCATGATCGAGCATCTGTCTGTCTGATAGCAAAGCCAATGTTTATAATATGAAAGTGCATGCACACACACAGAAGCACAAACATGCGCATATAACTATTGTAAGCGTGGTAAGTAGAGTCTAAGGAATCACTTTTTACCCTGCAGTGGAAAGAAGAAGGAGAAAAGATTGATAGGAACAAGGAGAGGGACAGAGAAGTGATTTGCTACTTTAATAGACACAAAGGACAACAGGAGGGAGAACAACTGTGTGTTTACACTGAAAGAACTGGAGAAAACACTTGGTGCTTTGTTCTGGATGGATGTCTGTACCTCCCAGCCCATCAGACCTGCAGAGCTGTGATGGAGTGATGGAGAGAGAGATGATGAGAGTAATGGATGCATGACAGATGAGTTTCTGCATTCAGTCGGAGGCCCTCGGATGAATCTGTGTTATTTTATCATAACTTAGTGAAAAAAACAGAACTGACTCTGCAGAGCGAAAGCCAGGAAGGCAAGTTTATGATGAGAACAGGAGCATTTCCCTGAATGAAAACAAACAAACAAACAAACAAAGAAACAAAAAAATTATAATGGCATAGCCAAACACCTATTTTTATAGGGCAAATAGAACAGTTTTTCCTCCCAGTAAATAACTATTGTGGGGGTTCTTAACAATGGCTACTATCAGTGATGTGTCATCAACAAATATGTTTTGCTTTATTTGACAAGAGATGATTCATGGAGCATGGATGCTTTTTCAAAAGCATCCAGCTGCACACATTCCGGTGGTTACTGAGCAGCCCCACTGGTACTTTTAAGGGGTTATGGGCATTACATCGGCTCTGAAAAGGTGCTACACTGAGCTTTACAGCACCAAATCTATAAGCTGTAGCTGTCTGCTGCCACATGGGGTTGAATTAAAAACATGTGGGACATGGAAATATAGACTACACTTGAAGCATCAAGCTCTGGCCTGTCGTACAGAAGACAAATTAAAAGGGACGTCTTTGTAGTGGAGTGAAACTAGTGAGAAAAACACCTAAAGCTATCTAGAGCAGCTATTCTGATTTTTGTCACGTGCATTTCTTTGAACTTCTCTTCCTCTTTAGTTCCCTTTCCCAAATTTTCAATCAGTCAAAATCCAATCAAAAGCACATCAATCTGATGTCTCTGTAGCATATGTGTTGGCTGAATTCACATAATCTTTCTATCTGTATAGCTCAGTGTTATGCAAAACAAACACAGATGCAGAATGATTGATTTGCCTTTATTTAAGCACTTTGTTGGTTAAAAAAAAAAGAGTTTTAAATACCACTAATTCACTTTCTCGCTCAGATTCAGATTCAATCAGCTGAAGGAAGAAATCACAATCCTGTCATAGATCCGCCACTGGACATCCAAGCACTAATAGATGCGGAGAAACTGTGTTTAAGGTCATAACTGTAGTGTGTTCTCATAAATTATGGTTAGACTTAAAACCAAAAAAATTCCTTTGTTTTTTTAAATACTCCTTTGTCCGGTTAGTTCTGCTTTATGCTTGGAAAGTGTTTGGCAACATACCAGTGAGTCAGTACCTTTTAATTAGCATGGCAAATAGATATTAGATTAAGTATAATATTGTTAATATTGGTTTCTGTGTGCATATGTGTGGGTGTGAGCGCTTCAGTGGGTGTCTAAGTGCTTTTTATTTCAGTAAGAGCTCTTCCAGTGGGATGTATCATGACAGGACTGGAATCCGCAGGTGCTTTTGGAGCAGGTAAATACAGATATGAATGCATGACTAAATGTGATCAAAAACAAAAAACTATTGCGTTTGAAAGTAATACAGCAACCATAACAAAGATCCACGATCTTCTTTTTTTTCATTTCTCATGTAAATCTTTCTCACAGATTCAGCCACACACTGCATCTTAGTAGCTCACTGGTCATTGCAGAACCCCATTCGTTTGCTTTTCTGAAGCAACTCAGCTAAAAGGTCAAGATGCCTCTCCTGCACGAGAGGCACAACTTGCTGACCTTAACATCAACAGTCCCATGAAGAGTACTGTGGAAAGATACCGATGGCTGCTTGACATTTTTGCCCAGAGTTAATAAAAATAATAATTAAATACAAGAAAAATTAAATCTTATTATTAGTGTCTTAGAAGGAGAGTTAAAAATAATTACATAGTGAAACTGGACTATAGACTGAGCCTAACACACAGCTATCCAGGTGAGATTTTGCCTGCAGCCAAACATTTATAGAAACTTCTTATAAATGATTTAAGCACAAATTAACATAAAAATAAGTGACTCGGCTCTTGTCTGTGAAAAGTATACTGTTTGTTTTTTAAGATTCATAGTAACACGTATTAAGGTAAAGATTAGCACTATAATAAGCTTTTGTAAATTGACATTTAATTTTGTATCAGTGCACTGTTTCTACCAGAGTACCATTAGGCCTGTTGGCTATGATTAGGCTGTGTTCTCCTCAAGTAAAAGCCAGAGAAGAGGTGAAGTGAAGTGAGGCATGGGGAGGAGAGAAGATATACAGTAATTTCGCTGGTGTGACATTTTCCCATAATCCCTCCCAAATGCCACTAGTGTCAGGAGGCAGAGCAGCAGAGAGGTGGTGGAGCGGAGCCATATCCCATCCTAACACATTCCCTACCCTATAGATGAATTTGTACGTTTCTGTTCATGTGCACTCATGTATAAGGTTTGATGAATTTCAGTTAAAAAGTGTTAGTGGCAGTAATTAGCATTAAAAATAAAGCAATTAATGAATCAAAAGTCCATGACAGATTCATTACTGACTGGACATTGCACATACTTATAGTGAGAAAATGTCCTGCAACCACAACCTTACTTTATATTTTGGTTTCCCTCTCCCTGACAGCCAAATATCAGCTGAAGTTTAGCCTTAACCTCTTATGCGTAAGACATTTTTTGCCAACGTCTAAATGCTTAAGTATAGAATTTTGCATTAGTGCCTCTAGGTGTAAGTATGCAATGGGCAACTCATCTACATTAATAGCCTGTCTCGCTTTGGTCATCCTTTTGTCTCCCAGGCCTCAGATACAGGATGAAGCTCATTGTAGCAGGGAAGAAGGCAGATACACGGGGTTGTTATTATCCCAAGGTCACACACACACACACACACACACACACACACACACACACACACACACACACAGAGAGGCCACCTCAGAAAAGGGAAAATAACTACAATGGGCAATTTACCCAGAACAGGCAGGGATGACGGCCAGGACAGATGCACACACACACACACACACACACACACACACACACACACACACACACACACACACACGTTCACATGTGCATATTGTGAACACAGACACACACACACACAGCTGTGCCTCAGAGCCAAGGTTCTGGCAATGCATCATTACCCTCCCTTGGAGGTGATTCCATATCCCAGCATGCATTTCTCATGTGGAGAGGAAATTACCCCTGGGCCGTGCTGAGAGCCAATAGAGTGTGTCCTCTGTCCTCTGTCGGTTTCTCTCTCTTTCTTTCTCTTTGGTTAAGTCCCCTTCTCACCCTGTAACTGTGCTCTCCCACCCTTACCGTCCACCCTCCCTTGCTTTCTCTCCAAGCCACCCAGTTACCACGACATCCTTTCATCTTTCTCTATCTTTCTCTCATTAACACTTTTTCCCCGTCTTCTTTCATTTTCTATGCCTCGAGAAGAATACAGATTAATAAGAAAGCATGTAAATGTATTGATGGCTTCTCTTCTTTCTGTCCTTCCCTTATTTTCAGTCAAGCAGCTTTTCATGGTGACATTAAGCATTCAAACTGACAATCAATTATGTCCCAAAAGTGGTAAACAGACAGAAATACAATCAGCTAACGAATAAAGTCTGAATAACTCTGGTGAAAATAACTAATAGTTACATCCTACAGACAAGCGTTTATTTTTTCATCTAATTTAAAAAGATATGTCATGTAAAATGATCATGACCAATGTCAAATCAAGCACTGTTCTTCTATAAAACCTCAAACTACTGAGCAATGATGACATCTGCATCTTTTATAATAATCTGAAAGTGAAAAAGCAGAAAAGAGATGTATGGACAGCTCAAAAACATTATGCATCCAGCCACAGCTGTTGCAAACAGAGGCATTAAAGCTGTGTAGGAGAACGCCAAAAGCAAAAGTATAGAGCCTATCAGTGCATTTGTGGTTCTGTTGCATCAGTGCTGAAAACAGCCGTCCAATTTAGCAAACAAGAAAAAAAAGACACAAACCAAATGCTAAAAGCAGTAACAGTTCTTTACCTAATTTACTGAAAAAGGAGAACACTGTATCAGAATCAGAATGTCTGTCACACACACAAACATGCACAGGTATCTCATCTCTATAGTTATACTGTACATAAACCATATGTGGGTACATAGATCCAAACAATACACTTGCATAAACTATGGTTACAAGAAGGGGATACAGGCACTTTATTCCCTTTCTTTTCCTCATAAATAAACATTTGTGCTCAACAAGAGCCATCACTGCATAATTACACCCTCCACTGCAGCTTCTCAACGCATACAGACACCCATAAACTCATACAATGATGTTCCAGCATTGTCATGCGAGGGTAGTTCACTTTCTTTTTGTTTTTTGGAAACTGTTTTGTTTCTCTCTCCGCTTCCTCTAGAGAGGAATGGTCCGCCTCAGGGCGGCGTCTAGGAGTTGGGCGTTTTCCCTCCCACCTGATCTGCATCTCTTCATGGAGCGTGCAGTATATATGTAATTAATGCATGTAATTGGGTCATTGCCAGATTGTCTTCACATCTTTGGTGGTAATCGGGCTCACCTACTACACGTAATTTCTTCCCTTGGTCAGATGTAATCTGTTCTCTCTCAAAAGAGCTTATTGGCTGCCTTGAAATGTAAGCAAAACTACAACACTAAAGGAAAAAAAAACATGTATCACATGAAATAATTAAAATAGTCTTTAACAAACTTTAACATCAAATATTACTAATGCTGCAGCCATCACTGCTGCGTGAATACGTTTGGAGGAGAAAATGTAAATGAGGCGAGTCTGATTTAAATGACGAGAGTCTGATTTATCTTGAAGTCTTGTGTCTATGTTTCAGGCTCAGTGTGCGATTAGATAAGTCGAGCATTTCCCCACAGCTGAAACAATGGTGTAGTCTTGTTTTTGATCAAAATGGTCCAACTATTTTCTTTCTTCCTTCCTGTCAATCCTCATAACTGCAGCGCAGTGAATTCCCATTGCATAATCTAACTTACCCTTTATGTTGTTTCTCACCCTATTACATGCTTTCCTAAGCCCCAAGTTTGAGAACAAAAACCACTGGTGCCTAACTCCCATCTTCCCCAAGTTAATGTTTCTCTCTCTCTTCCTGTATGCCCAACATCGTTCCCTCCCTCTGTCTTCTTCTCCTTCAATCTCTCAAGGTACAGTATAGCTTATTCCCTAAACAAATGCAGATGCCATGCTTTCTTCACTCACTTAAGAGTCTCCAAATCCCCTTCATTTGTTAAAAATGTTCCCCTTCATTATTGCCTTTCGCTCCTCTTTCTTCTCTTTGTTTATTGGTTATGCAAGTCTGCACTCAACATTTCTCATCATCTCACTCCCTACACTGTTTTTAATATTCATTTTAAGAAAGAAACCCAGTGGGGGTGACAATCGCTTTACACGCAGAACGCTTAGAGGGAAACGCACAAACTTTCTGAGACGCTGCCTTAGACAAAACAATAATGGGAGACACTGTATCTATATTTTGCCCTTGCCTTCTCTGCACTTTTCCTATTATTCTTATATTTATTCTCCCCATGCATGTTGATCACCTAAAGACCAACCTTAACTTTTCCTCATTTCCCTCGTCTTTCTGCATTTCCCTCCTTTTCTCTTTGTGTCTGTTTTCTTCCCTTCCTCCTGTTTCTCCAGCTTTATTTTGCACTGCTCCCTTTAGCTTTCTCATCAGTAATTCCTTCTTCCCTCCTTCCTTCCACCCCTCATCTATCTTGTCTCCTTGTCTTCCTCCCACCTCTCTGTACTGCTATCCATTGACAGATATTGAGTTTTCCCTTCATGTTGCTGTCACCACCTCTTGCTTATCATGCTCACTCTTTTGCAGCTATAATAGCAGTATGTCACTGGCTACCATGTATGCACACACACATTATACAGTGACATACACACATTAATAAATAAGATATGCTAATTGATTATATAAAAAAACATAGTCTTTCGTTTCGTGTGTACACACATGTACACACATGTACACACAGACACACACACACACACACACACACACACACACACACACACACACACACACACTAAAACATGCACACATAACCTCTGCCCTCACTCGCAGTGTTCTTTGTGTCTAATAGCTGCTAACTCATTTAGCACTTCATGTTAGCTCAACTAGATCCAATTACAGCAAGAGAGAGAGTGGAGTTTGAGTAGGAGGCCATTTAACCTCCTGACAAAGAGAAATCTAACACACTTCAATTCAACAATATTAAGCACAGTAAGATAACTGCATAAAAAATACAGCTAGAAATTAGGCATTTAAAGACACCTTTAACTAGGGATGGGTATCGTTTAGGTTTTATCCGATACCGGTGCCAAATCGGTACTTTTGAAACGGTGCCGGTGCTTAAACGGTGCTCGAACCGGTGCTTAAAGAATGGAGAACACAAACTTTGTCAAAAAACCTCTCATGTTCAGCTGGGTTTTTTTGTAAAAAGATAACAATGTTAGCCTTTTCTGCAGCTATGTGGCATATATGGTATCACTCTTGGCTGGAAGCAGTGCTTAAACAATGGAAAAAACACAAACTTTGTCCAAAAACCTCTCATGTTCAGCTGTTTCCCACTTTTTCTTTGGTCATTTTAGCCTTTTTGGCCAGGGTGAAGGGAGTATCTGCCATCAAACAAGAAGACAGCCGCATGTAGCTATGATGATGTTTGCTAGTTCACCTTACATGCATTAATGTAATAACGTGGTTAGCCTACTCAACGTAAATTACACACGAACAACATGAAGCTACTCATGCAGAGAAGAACGGCTGCTGCTGCATCATCACCCGTCATCATTTCTGCTACACTGGCAGGGCTAGGGGCCAGGACTCTCCTCTTCGGGTTTTTGGGGGATGTTGCTCCGGGTCCGATAACTGGCAACCCACCCGACGTGCTCGGTGTGAGGTCTCGCAGCAAGCTATCAAATACGGTGCATTTCTCGGCTTTTAAAAAAAACGCTATGCGTCGCCAGCTGTTTAATCGGATTCTTGGTGTTACCTCCTTTGACAGTATCACAGTATCAGCTTAAAGCACTTGTTGCTGCTGAGTTTGCATATTTTGCTGTGAAGTACAGCCATACTTTTGACCGCTTCGCCTTGGACATTTTTAATCTGTAGCTCTGCTCTAACAGAACGTACGTACCTGGCCCCGCCTACTATCCTCGGAAACGTAAAATGATTGGCTAGAAGTGTATCACAGCTCAGGAAAAAAAAAGCACCGAAATAAAGCACCGAAATGTGCGCTGCTTTTCGGTCTGGTTACTACCGTTTATGTCAGAACCGGTGCCATCATGGCACCGGACACCGGTACCCATCCCTACCTTTAACTGTGCATAAAGTTAAAAATAGTAATGATGTAACATAATAGTAATAAATCACTATGCAATCTGCAGGCAGCATTCACCACAAAGGCTCAGATTTGTGAAAAAGATCTTTAGTGTTGAATTCAACCAGTGTACAAAATGCTTGCAATTCTACCATTTCTTGTTACTTTGCTGGAGGAAAAAAAGTGCAAATGGGGGAAAAATGAGATTTCTGTCTGGATCTGTGCACAGAAATCCATGAAGCCTGAGGCAATAATGGAAGCAAAATGATCTTGACTGTGCATACAAGCAAGTGTGGCAATAACACTAGAGGGCCAACAATAAACACTTTCATTGCAAGTGCATAAAGAGAACAATGTGCGTATGCCTGAGTGTGTTTGTATGTGAAATGTAAGCGCTAAACCTACTCCTACATTGGCTTGGTTTTCGTATTATGAGTATTACAAAACAATCAACTTTTAAAAGTTCTAAAAAGTCCTCTGCTACATATCCACTTACACCCCCTCTCCCTCCATGCACACACACACACACACACACACACACACACACACACACACACACACATACGGGTCTATGTGGTATGGCGGGACTATACTACGTCAATCCGCCCGGTGGTGGTTTAAGTGGACTACCCTTTTGAAAGGACTTAGAGCCAAGGGAGCGAGGTTAAAGTGTTCGAAAAAATCTGAAAAAAATTTGGGTCACTTCAGACCTCATACACTCCCTATAGAAGTCTAGATACACTGATACACACCAACCAGACTCTATTGTGTTTTCTGGAGACATTGTCCACTTGACAACAATGTGTTTTATGAGGTCCAAAAAAAACAATATTGGGTCTTTAAAGGGACAATGATGTAATATGTAAATAGCTCATCATTACCATGAATACACATCTGACAGGACACAGGATTACTGGAACATCATTTTATTAGTGTTCTTGGATCTGAACATTAATTTTAACCATAAATAAAAAAAGAAATCTATGGACAAAAATGCCCACGCTTCCCACAGAAATATAAAAATATAGAAAACAGAAAAATTAAAAACATTTAAAATGAATTTTAATAGTTTAAAGGTAAATATTAAGGGGAGAAAATATGCATTTATAATTTTTTATTTTAAATATAACCCGTCAAAAAAAACCCTAAATAAATTAAATGTAAAACTTATGAAATACAAACTACTTCTGTATTTAACAAGAACTTTTTTTTCTTTAAACAGAACATCAGTGTTAACAACAATTGGCAATCTGACCAAGATGTAAAACCACAGCTCTCTAAACAGTTATTTTAGTTCATTTTTTTCTGCCTTTTTGCAGTTAATCCTCTGTTTCTTACAAAATCTCTTATGTTTTGAACTGTTCTTCCTGCCAACACCGGATCTTCTACCAATTTGCAATGACTGCATTCATTTTTGGTGGCTAGTTTCCCTTTGTTTATGTGGTCTTTAAAATGCCTCATCACTGCAGCAACCTCAGCCTTGGACCACATGTTTTTGGGAGCTCTTCGGGAATTGTGGGATTGAGCAGCATTTTTCTCTGGAAGATATATAAAGTAGTAGTAGTTAAAACAAACAAAAAACCAAACAAAAAAAACAAAAAACATTTGGTGGTTAAAAGAATGGATGCTACCCTGTACTAACTTCTGAAATGTGTTGCTACCATCAATATCAAAACGAGCTAAAATTCTCTTTGAAAATTTATCAAATTTCTAAAATGAGACATTTAGTGTTCCGCTGTGAATAAAAGACTGAATAAAAAGTTGAATAAAAGTCTCTTGATGCATGCTCAATCATCCAGGTAAGTAAATCCCAAAACGTTGATTCTGTTAATCTGGACGTAGCGTTTTCAGTGGGAGAAACATTTTGTCACTCATCCAAGTGACTTTTTGCCACCACTCTGCAGTTTGCCATATGTTGCAAAGTGATGAAACAATAATAAGCTTAGAGAACCAACTGCACCCCTTACCTTCAGAGGGAGCAGCAGTCTCACTTGCTGCAGGCATTGTGAGTGGTCCTTCATCTGCTGATTACACAATTTGATTAAGTTTTAATATTTGTAACAAACATTTTATCCACAGAAACCAAGCTAGTGGTAACTTACCACAATCTACAGTGTCTTGGAGCTGCGCTGTGTTTGTGGAATCAGCTACTGCATGTACAGGCTCACTGGTGCCACACGCCAACATTGTGAGTGCTGTGTCATCATCATCTGATTCACTCTCACTGTCCTTTGTTTCAGCATCACTTAATGCAATTTCATCTGAGAAATTGTGGGAAAACCCCCCCAAAAAACCAAACACAAACCCCCCAAAAACCTCACATTAACAACGAGATATGACAAAATACAGAACAAATACTGGAAATTATAGTACATAGTTTTACTATTTAAGGCCACCACTCTGCAGTTTGCCAAATGTTGCAAAGTGATGAAACAATAGACTTCAAGAACCTTAAATCATGGACATTTAACAGAATGGTCTGTGCTTTTAGGTTTTAATTCGGTTGATAAAGCATAATATTCAACTACTGCCCTAATATTTGCTCCTTTCAATACAAACCTTCTATTTTGATCTCATCCAGTGATTTCCCCTGGATCTGGGAAAGTTGTCCTTTTTCCAGTGTTAAAAGCAGTTTGGAAATCTTGGCCAGCTGTGTTGTGGGAACTGGTAATCTGTAGAATTCGCGGTGAACGCGGATATCATGACCCAGGAAATCTGCAACCTGATCAAGTTCGTTGTTTTTCAAATTAAGGACTTGTGAGAGTGTGGCAACATGTTTTCTGAGCTGTGTCGATCTTAGATACTCAGGCTGCTTTGCTCCACACTGGTGTGCATGAACACGCAAGGAGTCCATTCCTCTGTAATGACTCATTGATCGGGGTCTTGCAAAGAGGTAGATATTAGTGGCACAAATACCACAGTCAGGCCTCCTACTAACCAGTAGTGACAGAGCATCCAGCATGCTTGGTGTTAGCAGAACTGGAACATTTCTGTCCCTTTTTCCCATTATTTCTATTCTACAGAAATAGTTACAGAGTCTCTGTTCCATTTCTGAGAGCCCCATGGCAACATCTGTGTGGAGTGCTGTTTTGTCTCTTTCAAGAAAACTTTTGAGGCGCATCTTTGAAACCTCTCCAGAACGTCTTCGGTTGAACACAATGATTTGTGAGAGTGTAACTTGTGCAAGTTGGGCATAATTCTGAGCTGTGGCTTCGTTCTCCAAGCTGCAAAAGGCACTTTCTGCAGATTTTTGAAGGTAGTGATGGAGAATCCGAACATCTTCTGTAAAGGGCAATGTTGATGGCTTGTTAAACTTTGCCTCACTCAATGTGTTCAAGGCACGGTGAGACACCATCTCAGACCATTTGGAGACATACAACTTCTTGAACGCATCAGTGGACTTGATTAGGGCTTCATCCTCTGTCATGAGGGCACGACAATGGATAATGTCAGACATTTTATGCAGTGTATGTCCCAGTTTCAGCGCAAGGCTTGGAGTTTTGTATGACAGTGTCTCTTCATCAAAACCTGAAACTTTCTTTACTGCTTGCACAACTCTCTGGAAATTAGCAGGCTTAATAGCTTCTTCCATGTTATGCACTGAGAATTCTGTGCGCAGACACAACAACAAACGTCCCGCTTCACGAAGCTTCTGTCGTATATAATCATACTTTGTAGGGTCTTGTCCATGTTTATTGTAGAGGGACTGGGCAAACTGAATAACAGTAAAGTCATTTCGCACAGCTGAGGCAATCTCATCTTGTTTCATAACAGCAAGAACCTTCCAGACTCCACTTGACACCTGCGGATAACACTGAGACTCCAGAGTTAAAGCCAGGCCGAGTACTTTGGTTCTTCCAGGTTCTTTATCCGTGTCATCTTTTGGTTTGTTAGGACATCTGCGGACATGTCTCCAAAGATCCTTGCGAACATACATCCCTTGACAATAAAAGCAATGAGCAAACTTTCCCTCTACTGCTTTAATCTTGGGTCTTCTCTTCACTTTCAGTGGTCCCACTCCACCATGCAAAACTGCAGCATTATGCTTAAAATTTCCCTTATTTCTCAATTTCTCTAACAGACTTTTACGCTCGTTTGAGTCTCTAGGCAGGGAAAATGCATGCACAACATCAGGAGCCGTTTTGTGCGTTTTCAGGTGGCGGGAAATTTTAGCTTGTGGTTTGCCACAAAAATAGCAGTAATTTCTTTTACTTAAAGTCATTTTTTCTGATTCAGTTTCGCAAAGCTCACTTTTATCTTGTGGCTTGTCCTTTGTCAAGTTGTGGATTAAATTCGTTGAATCTGATTGTTCATGCGCTTTGGAGATGTCATCTTGGCATAGCAGACCTTTTGATGTGCTTGGCAATAATGAGATGTCTTCATCTGAATCTTCATCATATGACTCTGAATCTGGCACATATTCTTCTTCTGATATGCTGTGGTTGCCATCATCATCGCTTGATATTTGATCCAGAACTGAATGTGGCAATCCATCCTCCCCTGAATATTCAGAAATTTCTTCTTTCTGGAATGTAAGAACAAAAGTTTTTTTAATTGATCAATACTTTAGACAGGTAAAAAATAAACTGAAAAAAAGTCAAGCCAAATATGAATGGGATACACACCTGTGTTGACTGGTGGCAATTCTGATTTGCCAATTTTGCAAGGCAAGATTTGTGCCAGACCCCTAAACAAACTGAAACACATTTTGATAGACTTAATTTAGCTTTGCAGTTCTATTTAAGTGAAGTAGTTTTTTGTCAAAGCATTGCAGTAATGTCAAATGCTGAAAAAACAAAAAAAAACAAAACTGTTCACATTAAGGATATTTTAATGACTACACATACACTGCTAATCCCCCTCCCCCCCCCAAAAAAGGACATCCCAGATGTGAATGAAGGAATTATTCTTATTAAATACTTTGTTCTTTAGGTAGTTGAGTGGCATGAAAGTGTGTAGTTGAATGTGTGTGGCCTCCAGATGCCTGTACGACTTCCCTACAATGCCTGGGCATGCTCGGGATGAGGTGGCGGATGGTCTCCTGAAGGATCTCCTCCAAGACCTGGACTAAAGCATCTGCCAACCCCTGGACAGTTTGTGGTGGATGGAGTGAGACATGATGTCCCAGATGTGCTCAATTGGATTCAGGTCTGGGGAACAGGCGGGCCAGTCCATAGCATCAATGCCTTTGTCATGGAGGAACTGCTGACATACTCCAGCCACATGAGGCCCAGTGTCGTCTCGCATTAGGTGGACCCCAGGGCCAAATGCACCAGCATGTGGTCTCACAAAGGGTCCGAGGACCTCATCTTGTTACCCAATGACAGTCAGGCTCTCTGGCAGGCACAGAAATGCCACCCCTCACCATTACTGACCCACTGCCAATATGATCATGCTGGAGGATGTTGCAGGCAGCAGAACATTCCCCACGGCATCTCCAGACTGTCACGTGCTCAGTTTGAACCTCCTTTCAGCTGTGAGGAGCATAGGGTGCCCGTGCTGAAGTTGCCAAACTTTGTGTTTTCTGGCAAATGCCAAACATCCTGCATGGTGTTGGACTGCAAGCTCAATCCCCACCTGTGGATGCTGGACCCTCAAGTCACCCTCATGAAGTCAGTTTCTGACCATTTGAGCAGACAGATGCACATTTGTGGCCTGTTTGAGGTCATTTTGCAGGGCTCCTCTTGTTCCTCCTTGCACAAAGGTGGAGGTAGCGGTCCTGCTGCTGGGTTGTTGCCCTCCTATGGCCTACTCCACATCCAGGTAGCACCTCCATGCTCTGGACACTACACTAACAGACACAGCAAACCTTCTTGCCACAGCTCACATTGATGTGCTACGCTAGATGAGCTGCACTACCTGAGCCCCTTGTGTGGGTTGTAGACTGTCTCATGCTACCACTAAAATGAAATCACCGCCAGCATTCAAAAGTGACCATAACATCAGCCAGAAAGCATAGGTGCTGAGAAGTGGTCTGTGGTCACCACCTGCAGAACCAGTCCTTTATTATGGTGAATTGACTATAATTTCCACTTGTTGTCTACTCTATTTGCAAAACAGCATGTGAAACTGGTTGTCAGTGTTACTTCCTAAGTGAACAGTTTGATTTCACAGAAGTGTGACTGACTTGGAGTAACATCGCATTGTTTAAGTGTTCCCTTTATTATTTTGAGCAGTTTATGTTATGGAATGGGGAATTGAGGACAATCCCAAGTATACCATTTTTACAAGGTCCTGCACCAATGAGGTAATACTGCATTTCTTTAATTAGAAGTGACCACCCATTAATTAAAAAGGGAGCAGTGTTCATTTCAGCACGTCTTAACTTGTTGAACTCTATTAATGCTTTTTACTATACACTGTACCTATTCACTAAATGTCTCACCTTTGCACTTAAAGCCAAGCCACTTGAGGGAGGAAACCGGTCCCACACACTGAATGCACTTGTCCAAAGATGATATTGTTGTGCACACCAGACGATGATTGTGACACTGTTAGCAAAATATTGCAACATTTATTTGTTTTGGACAGTTGGAAAGGTGTGTTTTCAATTCAGTTGCAGATATCAACTAATAAACTTCGTCCATGTAAATCACATCACACCCAGGTGACTGCCAAACACACACACACACACACAGCATCCATAAAGAATGATGATAGATTAAATTATTAGTTCATTAAGTGGTACACTGGATTATATTTACCCTTTCAGGCTCTGGATGTTTCAGGTCCAGATCATTGTTTGGAAAGCTGTTTGGTTGTGGCTTTAGGCAGCTCACAGTCTTCTGAATCTGGCTGGTCTCAGTCTTCGTGTGTAACAGATAGAGAATGAAGACAAAAGAACAGTAATCTGACAGTTACTAAAAATGCATCACTCAAGAGGATGAATAGACCATTTCACTATTGGCAAATAGCGTAAGGTACACATCGTGCATGAGAAACATTCATTAAAATCTGTCCTAGGTCAATGTTACCTCTTCAAAATCTTGCACTGAAGAAGAATGCATGGCTTCTGAGCCTTGCTGAGGCATTTCTTCATCAAGATCCTGCAACAAAGAAAAGATGGCACAAAGATTAGACCAAGTGCTCTTCTTGCAACTGTACTGGGCAGTCCTGTGCTTCTGTCTTTAATTTGCATGTGTGTGTGTGTGTGTGTGGGGGGGGGGGGGGGGGGGGGGCTTTCCACTCAAGAAATGTTTTCTTCTGAAAAAAATACTGGCTACAATAATTAACAACTGATTCCTTTGCAATCATCCATCCTCTTCCACTTATCCTTATCAGGATTGTGGGGTAGCAGTTTTGGGGCCTATACCAGCTACCATAGGGCAGTACAACCTGGACAGATCACCAGTCTAACATGGAAGGACAAGCATTTGCATTCACACCAAAGGGCAGTTTTGAATCACCAGTTAACCTAACCCCATAAGCTACATCTTTGGACTGTGGGAAGAAGCCAGAGTACACAGCGAGAGAGCCCATGCACTACCAGCAGTAAAAAGTGCCTAAAACAAGTTAAGTTGTATAGTACTATCTATCTTAATGTTCAAGCCTGAGTTTCAAACCACATAGAAACAAAGCACATGTAGTCAGTTCTGCATGCTGTAGGTCAAACTGTCAAGAAATACGAGAAGACCCCTCCTAAAACCAGAGTGATGTCACCATGAAGCAAACTTTGACAGAGTCTCCCAATAACAGTGTGGTCCTCCTAAGTCACATTTGGGTGGTTAACACACACACACACACACACACTCAGATGTTATCCAGACTTGCACTTTGAAACAATGAAAAGGACCTACAAGCCACAGTCCATGTAAATCACATCACACCCAGGTGACTGCCAAACACAAACACACACACAGCATCCATAAAGAATGATGATAGATTAAATTATTAGTTCATTAAGTGGTACACTGGATTATATTTACCCTTTCAGGCTCTGGATGTTTCAGGTCCAGATCATTGTTTGGAAAGCTGTTTGGTTGCGGCTTTAGGCAGCTCACAGTCTTCTGAATCTGGCTGGTCTCAGTCTTCGTGTGTAACAGATAGAGAATGAAGACAAAAGAACAGTAATCTGACAGTTACTAAAAATGCATCACTCAAGAGGATGAATAGACCATTTCACTATCGGCAAATAGCGTAAGGTACACATCGTGCATGAGAAACATTCATTAAAATCTGTCCTAGGTCAATGTTACCTCTTCAAAATCTTGCACTGAAGAAGAATGCATGGCTTCTGAGCCTTGCTGAGGCATTTCTTCATCAAGATCCTGCAACAAAGAAAAGATGGCACAAAGATTAGACCAAGTGCTCTTCTTGCAACTGTACTGGGCAGTCCTGTGCTTCTGTCTTTAATTTGCATGTGTGTGTGTGTGTGTGTGTGTGGGGGGGGGGGGGGGGGCTTTCCACTCAAGAAATGTTTTCTTCTGAAAAAAATACTGGCTACAATAATTAACAACTGATTCCTTTGCAATCATCCATCCTCTTCCACTTATCCTTATCAGGATTGTGGGGTAGCAGTTTTGGGGCCTATACCAGCTACCATAGGGCAGTACAACCTGGACAGATCGCCAGTCTAACATGGAAGGACAAGCATTTGCATTCACACCAAAGGGCAGTTTTGAATCACCAGTTAACCTAACCCCATAAGCTACATCTTTGGACTGTGGGAAGAAGCCAGAGTACACAGCCAGAGAGAGCCCATGCATTACAGCAGTAAAAAGTGCCTAAAACAAGTTAAGAAGTTGTATAGTACTATCTATCTTAATGTTCAAGCCTGAGTTTCAAAAAATTTCAACATAGAAACAAAGCACATGCAGTCAGCTCTGCATGCTGTAGGTCAAACTGTCAAGACATACGAGAAGACCCCTCCTAAAACCAGAGTGATGTCACCATGAAGCAAACTTTGACGGAGTCCCCCAATAACAGTGTGGTCCTCCTAAGTCACATTTGGGTGGTTAACACACACACACACACACTCAGATGTTATCCAGACTTGCACTTTGAAACAATGAAAAGGACCTACAAGCCACGGTCCATGTAAATCACATCACACCCAGGTGACTGCCAAACACACACACACACAGCATCCATAAAGAATGATGATAGATTAAATTATTAGTTCATTAAGTGGTACACTGGATTATATTTACCCTTTCAGGCTCTGGATGTTTCAGGTCCAGATCATTGTTTGGAAAGCTGTTTGGTTGCGGCGTTAGGCAGCTCACAGTCTTCTGAATCTGGCTGGTCTCAGTCTTCGTGTGTAACAGATAGAGAATGAAGACAAAAGAACAGTAATCTGACAGTTACTAAAAATGCATCACTCAAGAGGATGAATAGACCATTTCACTATCGGCAAATAGCGTAAGGTACACATCGTGCATGAGAAACATTCATTAAAATCTGTCCTAGGTCAATGTTACCTCTTCAAAATCTTGCACTGAAGAAGAATGCATGGCTTCTGAGCCTTGCTGAGGCATTTCTTCATCAAGATCCTGCAACAAAGAAAAGATGGCACAAAGATTAGACCAAGTGCTCTTCTTGCAACTGTACTGGGCAGTCCTGTGCTTCTGTCTTTAATTTGCATGTGTGTGTGTGTGTGTGGGGGGGGGGGGGGGGGGGGGGGGCTTTCCACTCAAGAAATGTTTTCTTCTGAAAAAAATACTGGCTACAATAATTAACAACTGATTCCTTTGCAATCATCCATCCTCTTCCACTTATCCTTATCAGGATTGTGGGGTAGCAGTTTTGGGGCCTATACCAGCTACCATAGGGCAGTACAACCTGGACAGATCGCCAGTCTAACATGGAAGGACAAGCATTTGCATTCACACCAAAGGGCAGTTTTGAATCACCAGTTAACCTAACCCCATAAGCTACATCTTTGGACTGTGGGAAGAAGCCAGAGTACACAGCCAGAGAGAGCCCATGCATTACAGCAGTAAAAAGTGCCTAAAACAAGTTAAGAAGTTGTATAGTACTATCTATCTTAATGTTCAAGCCTGAGTTTCAAAAAATTTCAACATAGAAACAAAGCACATGCAGTCAGCTCTGCATGCTGTAGGTCAAACTGTCAAGACATACGAGAAGACCCCTCCTAAAACCAGAGTGATGTCACCATGAAGCAAACTTTGACGGAGTCCCCCAATAACAGTGTGGTCCTCCTAAGTCACATTTGGGTGGTTAACACACACACACACACACACACACACTCAGATGTTATCCAGACTTGCACTTTGAAACAATGAAAAGGACCTACAAGCCACGGTCCATGTAAATCACATCACACCCAGGTGACTGCCAAACACACACACACACAGCATCCATAAAGAATGATGATAGATTAAATTATTAGTTCATTAAGTGGTACACTGGATTATATTTACCCTTTCAGGCTCTGGATGTTTCAGGTCCAGATCATTGTTTGGAAAGCTGTTTGGTTGTGGCTTTAGGCAGCTCACAGTCTTCTGAATCTGGCTGGTCTCAGTCTTCGTGTGTAACAGATAGAGAATGAAGACAAAAGAACAGTAATCTGACAGTTACTAAAAATGCATCACTCAAGAGGATGAATAGACCATTTCACTATCGGCAAATAGCGTAAGGTACACATCGTGCATGAGAAACATTCATTAAAATCTGTCCTAGGTCAATGTTACCTCTTCAAAATCTTGCACTGAAGAAGAATGCATGGCTTCTGAGCCTTGCTGAGGCATTTCTTCATCAAGATCCTGCAACAAAGAAAAGATGGCACAAAGATTAGACCAAGTGCTCTTCTTGCAACTGTACTGGGCAGTCCTGTGCTTCTGTCTTTAATTTGCATGTGTGTGTGTGTGTGTGTGGGGGGGGGGGGGCTTTCCACTCAAGAAATGTTTTCTTCTGAAAAAAATACTGGCTACAATAATTAACAACTGATTCCTTTGCAATCATCCATCCTCTTCCACTTATCCTTATCAGGATTGTGGGGTAGCAGTTTTGGGGCCTATACCAGCTACCATAGGGCAGTACAACCTGGACAGATCGCCAGTCTAACATGGAAGGACAAGCATTTGCATTCACACCAAAGGGCAGTTTTGAATCACCAGTTAACCTAACCCCATAAGCTACATCTTTGGACTGTGGGAAGAAGCCAGAGTACACAGCCAGAGAGAGCCCATGCATTACAGCAGTAAAAAGTGCCTAAAACAAGTTAAGAAGTTGTATAGTACTATCTATCTTAATGTTCAAGCCTGAGTTTCAAAAAATTTCAACATAGAAACAAAGCACATGCAGTCAGCTCTGCATGCTGTAGGTCAAACTGTCAAGACATACGAGAAGACCCCTCCTAAAACCAGAGTGATGTCACCATGAAGCAAACTTTGACGGAGTCCCCCAATAACAGTGTGGTCCTCCTAAGTCACATTTGGGTGGTTAACACACACACACACACACTCAGATGTTATCCAGACTTGCACTTTGAAACAATGAAAAGGACCTACAAGCCACGGTCCATGTAAATCACATCACACCCAGGTGACTGCCAAACACACACACACACGGCATCCATAAAGAATGATGATAGATTAAATTATTAGTTCATTAAGTGGTACACTGGATTATATTTACCCTTTCAGGCTCTGGATGTTTCAGGTCCAGATCATTGTTTGGAAAGCTGTTTGGTTGCGGCTTTAGGCAGCTCACAGTCTTCTGAATCTGGCTGGTCTCAGTCTTCGTGTGTAACAGATAGAGAATGAAGACAAAAGAACAGTAATCTGACAGTTACTAAAAATGCATCACTCAAGAGGATGAATAGACCATTTCACTATCGGCAAATAGCGTAAGGTACACATCGTGCATGAGAAACATTCATTAAAATCTGTCCTAGGTCAATGTTACCTCTTCAAAATCTTGCACTGAAGAAGAATGCATGGCTTCTGAGCCTTGCTGAGGCATTTCTTCATCAAGATCCTGCAACAAAGAAAAGATGGCACAAAGATTAGACCAAGTGCTCTTCTTGCAACTGTACTGGGCAGTCCTGTGCTTCTGTCTTTAATTTGCATGTGTGTGTGTGTGGGGGGGGGGGGGGGGGGGGGGGGGCTTTCCACTCAAGAAATGTTTTCTTCTGAAAAAAATACTGGCTACAATAATTAACAACTGATTCCTTTGCAATCATCCATCCTCTTCCACTTATCCTTATCAGGATTGTGGGGTAGCAGTTTTGGGGCCTATACCAGCTACCATAGGGCAGTACAACCTGGACAGATCGCCAGTCTAACATGGAAGGACAAGCATTTGCATTCACACCAAAGGGCAGTTTTGAATCACCAGTTAACCTAACCCCATAAGCTACATCTTTGGACTGTGGGAAGAAGCCAGAGTACACAGCCAGAGAGAGCCCATGCATTACAGCAGTAAAAAGTGCCTAAAACAAGTTAAGAAGTTGTATAGTACTATCTATCTTAATGTTCAAGCCTGAGTTTCAAAAAATTTCAACATAGAAACAAAGCACATGCAGTCAGCTCTGCATGCTGTAGGTCAAACTGTCAAGACATACGAGAAGACCCCTCCTAAAACCAGAGTGATGTCACCATGAAGCAAACTTTGACGGAGTCCCCCAATAACAGTGTGGTCCTCCTAAGTCACATTTGGGTGGTTAACACACACACACACACACTCAGATGTTATCCAGACTTGCACTTTGAAACAATGAAAAGGACCTACAAGCCACGGTCCATGTAAATCACATCACACCCAGGTGACTGCCAAACACACACACACACGGCATCCATAAAGAATGATGATAGATTAAATTATTAGTTCATTAAGTGGTACACTGGATTATATTTACCCTTTCAGGCTCTGGATGTTTCAGGTCCAGATCATTGTTTGGAAAGCTGTTTGGTTGCGGCTTTAGGCAGCTCACAGTCTTCTGAATCTGGCTGGTCTCAGTCTTCGTGTGTAACAGATAGAGAATGAAGACAAAAGAACAGTAATCTGACAGTTACTAAAAATGCATCACTCAAGAGGATGAATAGACCATTTCACTATCGGCAAATAGCGTAAGGTACACATCGTGCATGAGAAACATTCATTAAAATCTGTCCTAGGTCAATGTTACCTCTTCAAAATCTTGCACTGAAGAAGAATGCATGGCTTCTGAGCCTTGCTGAGGCATTTCTTCATCAAGATCCTGCAACAAAGAAAAGATGGCACAAAGATTAGACCAAGTGCTCTTCTTGCAACTGTACTGGGCAGTCCTGTGCTTCTGTCTTTAATTTGCATGTGTGTGTGTGTGTGGGGGGGGGGGGGGGGGGGGGGGGGGGCTTTCCACTCAAGAAATGTTTTCTTCTGAAAAAAATACTGGCTACAATAATTAACAACTGATTCCTTTGCAATCATCCATCCTCTTCCACTTATCCTTATCAGGATTGTGGGGTAGCAGTTTTGGGGCCTATACCAGCTACCATAGGGCAGTACAACCTGGACAGATCGCCAGTCTAACATGGAAGGACAAGCATTTGCATTCACACCAAAGGGCAGTTTTGAATCACCAGTTAACCTAACCCCATAAGCTACATCTTTGGACTGTGGGAAGAAGCCAGAGTACACAGCCAGAGAGAGCCCATGCATTACAGCAGTAAAAAGTGCCTAAAACAAGTTAAGAAGTTGTATAGTACTATCTATCTTAATGTTCAAGCCTGAGTTTCAAAAAATTTCAACATAGAAACAAAGCACATGCAGTCAGCTCTGCATGCTGTAGGTCAAACTGTCAAGACATACGAGAAGACCCCTCCTAAAACCAGAGTGATGTCACCATGAAGCAAACTTTGACGGAGTCTCCCAATAACAGTGTGGTCCTCCTAAGTCACATTTGGGTGGTTAACACACACACACACACACACACTCAGATGTTATCCAGACTTGCACTTTGAAACAATGAAAAGGACCTACAAGCCACGGTCCATGTAAATCACATCACACCCAGGTGACTGCCAAACACACACACACACGGCATCCATAAAGAATGATGATAGATTAAATTATTAGTTCATTAAGTGGTACACTGGATTATATTTACCCTTTCAGGCTCTGGATGTTTCAGGTCCAGATCATTGTTTGGAAAGCTGTTTGGTTGTGGCTTTAGGCAGCTCACAGTCTTCTGAATCTGGCTGGTCTCAGTCTTCGTGTGTAACAGATAGAGAATGAATATACAGTGCATTTTTGAAGAGGCTTTTGAAACATTAAATAAACTGTATGAGAAAGATAAGTTTCAAGCTATTGTCTTTAAAATATTCACTGTCATGTATAGAGAATTTAAGGCCCTATGATTAAGAGACAAATAGTCAGTGTGATTTCTTTATTTTTTAAGCCATTGCTAAAGGAGTAAAACAATCACCTGTAGCAGCAACGAACTGTCACTAGGGCCCATTTATCTTCAAGGGACAAAATTTAAAATGAATCTAACTAAAGAGGCTACACAGCAAAATCTCCAGTGTTAAATTAACACTAGAGAGTGTCTATATGGGTCCACACAACACTGTTGAGTGTTGAATTAACACTTTTGACAGTGTTATATGTTTAAAAGTAACCTAGTCAGTTTTGAAGATTAACAAAGACTAACACTGAGCAGTGCTGATTTTCTAACACTGGAATATTTCTAACATTTTGAGTTATTTTCCAGTGTTAGAAAATCAGCACTGCTCAGTGTTAGCCATTGTTAATCTTCAAAACTGACTAGGTTACTTTTAAACATATAACACTGTCAAAAGTGTTAATTTAACACTCAACAGTGTTGTATTTAACACTCAGAGGTGTGGACCCTTATAGACACTCTCCAGTGTTAATTTAACACTGGAGATTTTGCTGTGTAGAATCACATTAAACATCAATCACTGTTAAAATTTAGAAACCGAAAGCCATTTTTTATTTCTGCATACCTGCTGATATTTTTTTAGTGCTTTTAGAGGGCTTTGATGTGGCAGCCATCACAATTGCCTGTTTTCCATTAGTACCTACCCCTGTTTTTCCAGTAGGTTATAGTACCATGTAGTTTTTCAGTAACTACTGCACCAAGGTTCCAAGTGATCCAAAGTGATCAGAAAATTTGACATAGACTGAATGCCACCAGGTGGCTGGTCAATGGTGTCACTCGATAAGTTATGAGTGCGCCTCCTTCGTGAAAATCCAAGCCATCATTTTTGAAACTCTGAAATGTTTGAAATAGCGACCAAAATTAACAGCGTGATCCCTGAATTGAACACTAAAGTATAGACTGAGCAGCAGGCATTTTGTCACCTTGACGTCCATGCTTGCTGTGGCATTTATATCACTGGATGCTCGGCTGCATTGCTATAGTTACCCCAGGCACAGTAGGTGATACTCAATTTCAGTGAAAAACTAGATGCCCTAAGTCACGTTAAGCCAATTTGAGTAGGTACAAATGTAAAAATGGCTTAGGGTATGCAATTTATCAGTTCCAAAAAGTACAATTGTAGAAATACCTTGCATCTCCAGAGCCAATCCGAGTCACCATAATTATAGTCTATTTCTTCGCCTGGACTTATGTCTCTGCTTGCAAATAAGCATAGATGGGGCTTTCCATTGATATTTAATATTTTCATCTTAGCACTTGGACTGATGTGGTTGTCGTTGACAAGTCTGCCTAATGACCCATCTTCTTGAGATGCATCCACACTGTGGGGTTAGGCAAAAAAGTATTAGCTTAACTAGTTAGTTAGGAAGCTTTTTTTTTTCATAAATCAAAAGCAATGTGTCATTTAATCTTAATCAAACTACACTGATATAATACGCACCACCAGAGTTTTCCATCAAACTTGAATTCAAACATGAACACCTTCAGGCTGTCATGATAAACTCTGTGTCTCCGCTCACATTCTTCTTTTGTTATGAGTTTACCTCTGTATTCCAAAAGAAAGTCTCCTTTTTGGAATGGAACAGTCGTGAAAATGCCCCGACCTGAATTGCAGAGGCATACCAAGTGAGTGACAAAAGACAAAGTGACAAACTCCAAATCTAATCCAAACTAAAGACCAACTTACCTTTGAAGGCATTTATGTAGTGGATATCAAGTCCCAGTTTGTCCCTTCCAGCAGAAACATGACAGACTGCATCCTCCCGTGGAGGAATGCGTCTCCTTCGCATGTTCTCCTGTACGATTGGCTGTATTACCAAAGCATATAAAGTATTACGATTATCGTCATCATTGTCATCATCATCAGTAGTAGCAGAACTAGCAGTAGTGTAGTTTACAGCATAAACACAGCTGACTTATTCATAGTGCTAATTTATGCCTTCTTTTAAAATGTTAAAGGCCTAGTACTCAAAATGGCGACATGTGACATTTCTGTAATGGCGACTGCAGAGAGTGATACAAGTACTGAGAAAGCTTAGGCATCAAAACTGTAAGAAGTTTTTTCTTCAGGCATATAAATAAATACACGACTAAATACACTTATACCCTTGCTTTTATTTTAGGGCTGTCAGCAGAATGACAGACATTGGACAAACTGCCCGAAATTAGCTAACAGCGACATCAGGGATTTTGACTCAGACTGCGCTGGTTTAATTGTTAATCGCGTTAGTCGCGATGTCGGCATTAACACGTTTAAGCCACAATAATGCTTTAACACCGAGTAAATCCTAACACGGGTTAGCCCGCTTTATCGCGTTGACGCGGTTAGTCGTCAGCCCTATTTTATTTACTCAATGACAAACGCTGGGGCCGTTTTACTTCTTCAAAGACTCACTAACAGTCCATAAAGCATAAATTAAACCAGTTTAATATAGGCCTGTGCACCTATAATTTCATATAGTATTAAAGTCATGGTGCATTTTACATTAAAAAAGGCTTACCTTTGTGTTTTTAATCCGTCTTCGTATTGCCGTCGACATACACTTGTTAAAGGGCACGCGCGCGAAAGTTGTGGCGCCGTTTCCTGTAGGTACCGCCTATATATATAACCTACCAATCACAATGACTTCCGGCCGTGTGTATTGAAAATGTGTATTAAATTGCAGTACCTACACACATCCACTCTAACTCGAAACGTCGCTGTGCAATACACTGGAATACACAAAAATCAGGTGAGGGGTATAGGTGGACTTTTAAGAAAATCAGAAAATCTTTTAATTATAGTTTAATAAATGAATTTACACTACAGTTTAAGCAAATACAGGTCAAAAGATAAATAATGACCTCATAAGAAGTAGAAAAAATTATTATTTAGACACTTAAAAATGCATTTACAAGTCATGTTTTAGGGGGACACATGAATACACAGCAAAAAGTCGAAATGTCCCCGGAGCCCAGGTACAGCGCAGGTCAAATGTCAATCCATACCACATAGACGCACTCACACACACACACACACACACACACACACACACACTTATGTATAGAAATACATTTCAGCGTACAACTTAATATATTAAAACCAGTTATACAACGGATTAGCTAATTTAGCCTTTTAGGTATGCAATGCCTCTTTTCATCATCAAATACTAGATTTAGGATGTGAAAATGCAATCGCTCACATTTTCTTATCTTACTGACCTATATTCACTTCTGGCTCTCCAGTATCTCTTTGAACCTTCTGGAAACATATTTCTGTCTACTCTTACAACTATTTTGTTATGTTATGTTGTTGCTGTGTGAAGATTATGCCTTAATAAAACATATACCTCGCTCAGAATTGATACTACTTTGCTAAAGAAGAAGTGTTTATGAACAACAAAGTCCAGAGTGCAAAGAAAAAGACAATAATCGTTCCTTTTGTGAAGTAAACAGATACGATATTCTAGTGTAAGTCAGAAGTGCTGTGTTTATTTTATAATAACAAAACTCACCAGATATGAGCTTTCACTTGATTGGGTACATTGGCTGTTGTGAAATATGAAGACTGTCTTGAGTCAGTCAGTCTAACTATATCATCAAAAGTAGACACATCCTACAGTAAGACTGCAGGATTTTGTGACGGACTTTACCTTCATCAGACTGTGCACATGCTAATCATTTCCCCCCTCTTTTTTTACTTTCATTGTCACTGTTCTTAATAATCTCCCACTCTCTCTGTTCACTGTGTTCTTTCTCCCTTTCAGTGACTGACAGCTGCTGCTGAGACTTGATCCACCCGCCTCAGTCCCTCTTGCTCTGTAATTAAAGGAATTATACATCAAGAGTCCTGTGAAATATGTATAAAAAAAAGACGGGGAATGAGCTTTGCTTAATTGCAAAGACAAGAGGATGGAAGTGATCACAGCCCAGTAGGATGCTTTTACGCACAGCATGACACTATGGGAGGTGAAAAAAAAAGTCTCAAGCAACTGGTGTGTGACTGGAGTAAAACAGTGTCTTATTAGATCGTTTTTCCTCGTACATATGAGGTAGCTGCACTGGACAAAAAAACAGAAGTTTAATTTGGCAAAAACTTTTTGTATATTTATGAGAGATTTTCCTGTCAAATTAAAGAATAATTGCTGTTTACCTTCATTTTTCAAAGTCTAGAGTGTGGACAAACCAGATATGCAAAATCTTTCTTCAGTGTTTTGGTATCTGAAGTGCCTTCAAATTTTTACACTGGTACCTGAGACAACACACTTACTTCAACGTGCCTGTTCTTAACTTTGAGACATTTTCAGCGTAAATGCATTTTCGGGCATAAAGACCTGTTTTTAGAGAGCTTTAGAAAAAAACCTGATGGTCATGGCTGAGTTGAGTGTGTGACTGTTACTAAAGGTTTTTCTTAACCACAAGACCATGAAATCTACCTGTTTGTGCAGAAAAGCTTTGACTGTGAGTTTATAAGAACACTGCAATTTTAAGCTTTTTAAAGCAACTCAAAAGCACCGTTGTGATTTCACTGAAAGTAATAATTTGAAATCTTCGGAAACATGATTGGAGTTATGAATATATGATGAGCGTTGGCAATTC
Organism: Maylandia zebra; assembly: GCF_041146795.1. Classification (NCBI taxonomy): domain Eukaryota; kingdom Metazoa; phylum Chordata; class Actinopteri; order Cichliformes; family Cichlidae; genus Maylandia; species Maylandia zebra. The sequence goes on along the minus strand of NC_135175.1, from coordinate 16,528,265 downwards.
AAACTGAGGTCAGTCATAAGATGTCCCTTGATTGGAGCTTGTAATCAGATGACAGATCACAAAGTTTGAATAATGGCATGATCAGTGGCTGACTATATTAATCTGTGTCTAGAGCTAGGTGTTATTAACATTTTTGTAAAGTTAGGACAAAGTCTTGAGCAGTCAGTATAACATCCTCTGAAGTGACTCATGTGATGTGTACGTGTGTCTAGGCATTGTATTTTTTATTATGTTGAACATACAAGATGTGATCCAATAAACCCCTAAAAAAATACATGTATACACAGATACTCATGCACACAACACACACTCTACAACTCTCTTTTCATCCTACCTTGGATCTTTTTGAATAGAGTCAATAGAAGGTGAACGCTGCAGGCTGCCTTCGGGCGGCAGAGCTGGTCCTGACTTGCTGTAGGGTGATTCCACCACTGAAGGGCAGTACTGCAGGGTACGGTAGGGGTCAGCCACATAGGGATCTGAACCATATACATCTCCGCTACCACCACTCGAGGTGTAGCCTGGCCCCACTGTGGCATAGTTGTTGGTCCCGCCGCGGTTGTAGTTTCCTGTTCCTGTGCCGTGACTTCCAGTGCGCTGCAAAGGGGCGGAGTCGACACCAGGGGAGGAGGGTGCTATGGCAGGAAAGTAGGGACAGAGGACATAACTTAGGTCACGGACCTGATCATGGATACGCATGGTCAGGTCTACAGAGGAGAGCGAATGAGGGAAGAGGAGGAGAGAAGGGCAAGGACACGAGCACAGGAGAGGAAGGACAGAAAAGCAAACACAGCGATGAACAGTCATTTGGAAAAAACTCCATATAGGTAAAAAAAAAACATTGGCCTTATTCCCATGATTAAAAGAGAGAGATTATAATCTAGTAAGATAAAATTAAACACATGAAATACTATATCATAAATCTATTGACAATTTAACACAATTCTTGATAGCTGTACAGCAGAAATCACTGTAAATGCCTGTTTTTGTCAAAGCCCGTTCAATCCTACAGTGCCAACAGCACATTAAAAAATGGTTGTGGAGTAGTTCTGCCCCCATGTTTAAGACAGTGGCAAGGAAAAAAATACTTTTGACAATGAGAGACTACAATCATTGTTAGAGTTGTCACTGCAATGACACACTACTCCATCAGTCTGCAATAAAATATGTAAACTTTGCTCTAGTTCATGCGAGGGAAGGGATGAGTCCACACATTTTGAGAGATCATGGTGAGGTCACCCTGGTGATCAAAAAGGACTAAAAACATACATAAAATGTATAAATAAAACAACAACAAGGCATCTCTCTTTGGAGTGACTTTGAAATTGAATTGGGATTTGCTGGAGGGTGTAAGCAGCCTTCAGGGGCACAGTAGCTGTCTTCCCTCCGTGATGCACTGAAACAGTGGAGTGGTGATATATCAAGGTGTTAATGTGAGTCTGGGGGGCTCGTTTCTTTGGCTGTAAAAACACTGAGACAGACCGTGGAGGGGGGGGAATCCATCTTATCCATCATTAGGACAAAGGTATATGCAGACTGAAAACAGCACGTGAAAAACACCATAAACATCTTCTTCAAGGAGTAAGCAATAAATCACAGAGCCTTGTAATCGATATGCGGCCGTATGATTGGCTTAGGCTTTAACATAGGCCAATGAACCTCCAATCACAAACAGAATTAGCCTTTAAAACCTGCCTGGATGAGGCAGACTAAAACTCCCCATATAAGCAAATAGAATCCTATGCATTTCATATAAACAGATGACAAGGTGCGTTTACCAGCCAGAGCACAAATTAACAAAAGACTGGAGGTTGTGTGGAAGTGAGAGTGTGCTGAGGCTGAGTGTCTTATCGTTACGTGACTCTTTAGCACTGTCTCGAGTGCTGGCATTTACCTGACCTTCACAACCCTCTTATCACTCTCTTTTTCACCTCCATCTCTCTCTCGCACACTCACACAAACACACACCCATGCATCTGATCTGCCCAACCTATTTTGTACACAAGGCTGACGAAACCAGTCCTTTAACGATCCTATTCCATATTCTTGAACTGAACTTCTTCAAACAATTCTGGAGAACTCTATGAGCGGCACAAGAAACCTTAGGGATGACGTAATCACTTTAGCATATTTTTTATCTCCTGGGTGACACAGACATGCATGAGCAGTTAAGTACAGACAAGTTTGTGTTTGGATGCCTGCACTCTTTAAAATGAATGTGCATGTAAGGAGCACTCCCGTGATCATCATCATTTAAAAATGAGAGAAAACAGAAGAAGGACTTTGGTTTGACTTTCCAGCTTTTTTTGTTTTTTGACTTAATATCGTTTCAGCTGCTCAGCTTGGATTTGTCAACTTCTGGTTACCACTCGTACTTTTTTTTTTGTATTTAGGCCACATAGCATGCATTATGGAGAATGGACAGCACCACCTTAACGAGTGCACACTGACTAAATCCTTTGCCCGCCCCAGCAGGAATTTTGTCAGTTACTGGCAATCCAACTAGGGAAGACAGGGCGATTGGATCACAATCCTAGTGCGCACTGATGCCCCAAATTTGACAATCCAAAGAATTAGGCAGGAAAACAGTGGATGAGTCCAGGGGAAAGAAAAGGCTGCAGCTGAGAAAGCCACGTTTTAGAGAACAAAGTCAGTCAATACAGGAAAAAGAAAAGAAATGCGAGGCAATGGAGGGAGCACATACAACAGAGGGTATAGGAGGGTAATGAAGCAGCATTATTCCCATCAGAAGCAAATCCCAGACTTTTCTGTAGTCTTAAAATTGTGTCTGCGGTGTGTCTGTCTTTCTGTCTCATTAGTGTCCGGGTTTTAGACTAACACCACCAGTGTCAGTGTGCACTCACCGAGAGACTTGACAACCAGACAGGACAAACCTCAGAGCAAAAGAGGGGGTGGAAGAACAGTGAAAAGAAGGGAAAAATGTCATGTCAAATTATTTTTATAGCCTGTGCTGTGACCACTAAAAAGGAGTGTCCTTGGTTATAAGCTAAAAAAGTAAAGGAAAAAGGAACAAAATCAAGAATGATAAAGAGAGATGGTTGGGAACAAAGAACAGAAAGAATCCTCCCAAAATGTGCTGCCAAATCACTGTTTTAGCCGCTCCTTTTGTTTTCATACTCTGTTACAGTACTTTGTATTCTGCTTCCCCGTGCCTCTTTATGCAATTCATTTTCCTACTCACACAATCTTTCCTTCTACACTCTGCGGTCTCTTCTTAAACTACTCTAAGTAAATGGTATGCTACTGAATTTATGATTTGCTCAGTTAATGGTGTGGTCTGAGTGATGGATTGACCTCTGGGGCCAATACTGCCTGCCAAATCAGGATGTGGGTGCCTGACTAATGCATGTGTATTTTGTATTTGTACACCTGTGTTTCTTCTCGTGTTCCTTACTTTTGAGAGTAAATTGGGACTTTAGGCTGTTGAAGTAATTGCATTTTTGACCAAAAAATTAAGTCATTCGGGACCTGAAAGCGAGAATAAGATCTGTTGAGGTTAGATTTAAGCATATAATTGAGTGTTAACGTTTATATATGGAATAAACACACAGTGTGAAAGGGTGTGTCTATCATGAGTTTGCTGAAGACCAGCAGAACACAACTTACAGGGTGTTTCATGAAATATTAAACAAATCACGAAACATGTGGTGTTGTGTATACCAGATACACACACACGTGCACTTTCCACTAACACGTCTCACACCTAACACTCTGGCAGCGTGAAATTGTGTTTGAGAGGAAATAAAAAGGCGGGTGTGTCTTTGTATTCCCTTGCATCTGCAAAGAGTAAACAAATTGCGGCTGTGCTCCTGCTGGCAGATTAGCGACGGAAAGGGAAACTCTATTAGTCATTTGACACAGTGATACCTCTGCAATTAGCCAGTCGGCTGAGGGGCCGCCTCGCTTGATTTTATTTTCTTGGGCTGCTGCAACTAGGAAAACCTGTCTGAATGCACAAGAGATGGAGGAAAGGGGAAGGGGGAGAGGGAAAAACTAGGGGATAAAACCAGCACTTTAAGCTTTCCATATCCATCTAAACTTCTTATTCTTTCATCTCTGCTTCAGTGTCTTTCAACTGTACTCTGGTCACTATCGTGTTTCCTGCATCAATTCCTTGCCCTTTTCTCTTTCTTTGCTTTTTTCCGAATTCTCCAGCTCTATCACTCTCTGCCTTTACCTCCATCCCTCTTTTAGCTCGTGGATTTCTTCTGAAACCTCCCTTTTGATTTACCAACCTCTCCCTTTTACCGTAGCTTACTCCTTCTCTCATTCCATTTTTGTCAGTCGTCCTCTCCTCATCATCGTTTCATTTGATGCTTTGTGTTCCTCTTCTTCCCTAACAAGCGTCTGTCTTTCTCTTTCCTTCCCTCCCTTCACTGTCGTTCTAGTAGACTATGTGATCAGAGCTGAGGACATGTCCTTTCTCTCGACACGCTTCACTGCTCAGCACGATTACACAAAGCCCCATCAGTACAGTCTCTATCTCTCTCACATACACACACTCACACAGACATCGCCGTCATCACACATACATGGATTACTAAATGTGCCAGTGATTGACTTAGACTGAACATGCATGCCTGTAACGCATCTTTTTCTAATGCTTTAAGGTCATTTACCAACATGCGCACGCAACCTTGGCTTCAGCAGCCATGGAAGAAGCACATTTCCGAAGATAAATACACACACACACTCACATGGACACAAACACGCACCCTGCTTGGATGTGAAGGAGAGTAAGGATTAGTTTCTCCCTCTGTTTATCCCTAGGAGAGCCTCCTGGCCAACACACAGCTCTTGATGTTCCTGAGCTCCTAAACACTGGAAGACCGACACCCCCCTACCCCTACACACACACACTCACAAGTGCTCTCCCTTGCACTTTCAGTATCAAGTATACAGCTTTTTATAGTGTTGAAGCTGTAGGATACTTGTTTCCATGACTAAAGGTGCCATGTCTTTCAGGAATCATGCTGGCTGGACACAGCAGGACTCCAGGATGTTGCTAATTGTTCGTGCTGTGGATGTACAACGGCTAAAATGATAAAATAAGAGAATATTTTGTTTGTATTTATAGGTGATATACACCACTATACATGACACCCTTATAATCATAGTTGCAGAGGTTTGTAATTTCTTGTAACTGCCACAAGAACTCAAATCTGCTCTGATGATAAACGAGTAGATAGCTACTATAAAATAGCATAAGGCCACGGGCTGGTTTTGTTCTTGTTTCCTGAATCTTTTGAGTCATGAGTAATTTTTCAGTCACCTTTCCTTCATGCTTTGGCATCAGCAACTGCTGTGCTTTTAACCTGTCCTATGGGCCTATTCTAACATCACACATGTTTGTTAAAGATTGCAAATTATTTTGATAATGAGAAAAATCTGACTTTAGACCTCTGTGTGTCTACAATAACTCATGTTCATGGACAAAAATTATAAAGGAAAAACTGTTGACTAATTGATTTGATGACCACCATAGCTGAGGGTACTAGGATGAGGTGGAAGTGACAAAGTTAAAGATGGTAAGGTTTTCAATGGGAGTGACCAAGAGGGACAGGATTAGAAATGAGTCCACCCTTTGACAAAGGTTGTTAAAGGTGGAACTACCAGGCAGGAGGAAAAGAGGAAGACATGGAGGAAGTGAAGGCAAACGGAGAGTTGAGAGAGGGTTGGCGTGACAGAAGCGGTTGTAGGAATAGGGTGACATGGAGGGAATCTACAGGTACCTTGGTGTTCATCTGAACAATAGACTGGACTGGACTCATAACTCAGACGCCCTCTACAGGAAAGGGCAGAGCAGGCTGTACCTGCTGCGGAGACTCAGGTCGTTTGGAGTGGAGGGCCCACTCCTGAAGACCTTCTATGACTCTGTTGTGGCTTCTGCTATCTTTTATGGCGTGGTCTGCTGGGGCGGCAGCATCTCTGCTGGGGACAGGAAGAGACTGAACAGGGTGATCCGAAGGGCCAGCTCTGTTCTAGGATGCCCTCTGGACCCAGTGGAGGTGGTGAGTGACAGGAGAACGGCGGCTAAGCTGTCATCCCTGTTGGACAACATCTCCCACCCCATGCAGCAGACTGTGACAGCACTGAGCAGCTCCTTCAGTGGGAGACTGCGGCACCCACGGTGTGGGACGGAGAGATTTCGCAGGTCTTTCCTCCCCACTGCTGTCAGACTCCATAATAAAGACTTTAACTGATCAAGCACACACATCCATACATATGCAATAATACCAAGTGCAATAATCCTTTCTGTCATCGTTGTATTTTTACTCAGTTGTATATAGTATTTGTATTTGTATTCTATTTTTATCTTATTGTATATTTATTTTATTTTATTCTACTGTATATAGTATTTTATTTTATTCTATTCTGTACAGTTGTGTACTGTATTTATTCTTATTGTATTCTAATTTTTGCCTCATAACTTTTGCACTGTCCACTTCCTGCTGTGACAAAACAAATTTCCCACGTGTGGGACTAATAAAGGTTATCTTATCTTATCTTATCTTATCTTATCTAACGTGAGCAGTCAAAAGCAGACAAGGCTAAAAGCCAGATAACGAAAAGATAACCCAGACACACTGAACTTGCTCAGTAAAAAGACGAACCAATAAATGTTTGTGACTTCATGCATAAAGAAATGGACTGAGCAAACTTGTATTAAAATTAAACTAGAAAATAGCTGGACTTCCAGTTTAACTGATCATGACTTACTTATTTGAATTTGACCAATATAAATAAGGTAGTAAGAGGGGCGGCTAAAAGAAGATGTACTAGATCATTGTCATAGACACTGCGATGATTATTTGTCACCTTTGTTAGGATATTTAACAAGAACGTGTTATGGTAGGGAAATACATCAAAGTGCAATGATTACCACTTAAAAACAATAAACAATGGATCAATAAAACATAAAAAAGCATCAAACACATGTGATTTCATGAAGACAATCAGTGTTGTGTAGGCTGTGTTATCGCTGATGACAAAAAATGTTTTTTTACAGTTATGAATAACTGCTGATAAAACTGAGAATATGCTAATCGCTACTGTAAGTGTAAACTGAGTAAGCATGTCACAGAAGCATGTGTGCAGCATTGTGTTCCTGTGCATGCCTTGGGTTTGCAAGGACTGGTGTTTTTGTGTTTGTACATACCTAAAAACGAGCACTTTTAACACATGTGTGGAGTGTTTTGTGAGTGGGTCTGTGGGGCAACTACTTTGGGTTATATTTAGGAAATGCCATATGTCTTCCCGAAGGAAAGCATTTTGTGCTGATCTTGTGAGTTATCAGATGCTCTGTAATTAAAACTTTCTGAGACTTCAGCAAAACCTCCCTGTAAATACTGTGCAAGTTTAAGCTATGATAAAAGTCACCTGGATTTCACATATGGACTGAGCTTTTATCAACAGCTTGTTCAACAGCGCTGTCATTTCTAGTTAAACGTACTGTAACAAATCAGTTTATCAGTTTGACAGGCATTGCTGCACATAATATTTATATGATAATCCTGAAAAAATAAATCCATTTTCACTTTTCTTTTTCTCACCTCCTTTTTTAAGTCCGTTTTTGTTTTCTTGGTTAATTAAACTGAGATTAGACATTGTCTTTCAAAAGAGAGCTGGCTGCAGTATGACAGTCTGGGCATTTAACCAGAACAAATGTTTTCGCAATGGAGTAAACATCACATTATAAGTAAGTGCAAATTCACACATCTTTCTTTACTGGTGTTGAAAAGGCAGTAGGTCCATTAACAATCCAAGAGGATCACGGGCCAAGCTGAAATTGATCTTGGCCAAACAGACCTAATCTAACCTGGCGACAGAGAAATCCTCCTGGAGTGACACAATAAAGTGACTGGGGAGAAGCCAGAAAGTTTAACAATACCGCAGCACTTTAATTTTATGCTACAAGGATTTATCAGGCAATAACTATTGTACTGCACATTAGTAGGGGATGCCGTGACCAGATTTTTGATTCAAGCCTAGGGACTGTGCATCTTCAATACAGCATCTATTCTGATACTTATTTGAGATCTAAATACTGTTGAAGCATTAAGCAGATGATGTAAATGATGTAAACAATCCACTGTTACAGTTGCAGGAACTACAAAGAAACGTATTCTAGTTAAGGCTGTACAGAGGTGATGCTTCTTTTCCCTCATAAAAAACATTTGGGAGAGTCGGGACTGCAGGGACCACACGAAGCCAAACATAAGCAAGTTTTATTTTGTCCTGTCATCAACTTGTGGAAAAACTGTTAATTAGTGACAGCTGATATTGACCTTCCACCAGCAAAATGTGTTATTATCTGTTTTGATTTTATATACTGTTTTGTTTGTTTGTTTGTTTGTTTGTTTGTTTGTTAAGTGGGTTTAGAGCTCTGGGTAGCTCCCCAACTGGGTCTAGACTGGGTCTAGAGAGTATTTTAAATTCAGGGAATTTAAAATAGAAAGTAGCTCGTCCACAGAAGGACTGGTAGCTCCCCTTACGATAAGGGTTCAGATCGCGCGAACAGGTGTGAAATGTGTGTGTTTAGTTAGTTTGTTTGTTTGCTTGTTTTAATCAATTTTAAATCATGCTTTTTATTTGTTTTTGTTTCTAATGTCTCTGTAAAGCACTTTGAATCACCTTGTTGTTGAATTGTGCTATACAAATAAATTTGCCTTGCCTTGCCTTGCCTTGCCTTATTTTTAAAAAAGTGAAAGTGATGATCATGCCTCTTGGATGTTCTGCACAGTTTGTTCAGACACTTTGATTCTCACTCTTAGGTGCATGCTTGCAGGGTAGACCCTGGCTATCATTAAAAACAGCAGTGCTGCAATGCTAGCAGACTAAGGTGAATATGGAAGAGTTTAGTAACAAGCTTTACAAGCTTTGATCAGCTCTGATGACTTGTTTTAAATCGAAAGTGTTCTTAGTGTTTGTTTGGTTTTTGACTTTTTTGCTAATTAGATTTTATTAATAACGGCCATCATGTTTGAGTATAAGGATGTTCATAAGTGCACTTCGGACAGCCTAGTTTGCAAGCTGATGAATTACTTTGTCCTCGTATCATCAGATCTATGGCTGTACATCATGGACACTCAGGTGAAGAGAGGACCTGAGCTGTCAAATGATCACCACCTGGCAGTGAGTTGGATCAGATGGCATGGGAAGACGCAGGACAAGCCTGGCATAACCAAACATATATTGCAAGTGCGTTGGGATTGCATGGCAGAGGCCTGTGTCTGGGAGATTTTCCAGGTATGCTTCCTATTCAAAGACTCCAAGAAGGCAAAGTACTTTGACAGTCAGAACCGTCTCTCTGGCTTGCTATGTAACACAAAAGGAATATATTATGCCCTCCCTTAACAAATTAACGTGAGTCTTCCACATTCCCTGAATATGTATTTCAAAATTTAGCTCAAAACACCCCTTATAATTCTCCCTGTTGTAACTTTATAGTGTTTGTTCTCACTCAAGAAAGATATACAACAAAGCATTGTTAGTTGAATTGACAAAAACCTAAAACCTCAATCACACCTAACCGTTTTCACTAAGGTGGTTATTTGTTTCTGGGTGCGCTTACATAAACGGGGACATCTGATGAACCAACTGTGTTCTGCCTGCCTCATTACATTATCTAGATTGTCAGGTAATGAAGTTCAATAAAGAATATAAAAAATAAAATGGCGAAAGGAAAATGTGTTGTTGCAAATAAGGCAAGAGGGCAATGCAGCAGAAAATAGCTGTGCTGTGAATTCATGGGTTAATATATTTATTTTACCACTCAGTGCTCTCTCAGCAAGGCTATTTATTTCATATATGACAGCTGCACATTAGAGTTATAAAACTTTAAACCTGATCCTCTTAAACATTACCGGCTCTTCAGTGCATTGAGATCTGATGCAGTCCCATAGCCTAATGAAGAATGTATGAAACATACTCCTCCAGCAGAAAATGACTGTTGCACTTTACAGCACGGTGTTGTTAAAAGACTCAGTGATAATGTGGCATATCATAGCAGACTTCAAAACACAAATCGAAACAGAACTTTCTTTGGATGGAGTATCTATTTAGCATAAGTAGGCCATGTGAAAATGAAGCCACCTTTGTGACGCTTATATTAAAAAAGTGGCAAAGTTAGTTAAGGTTAATAACTGTGATTGTGGTCTTATTAGTAAATATACAGTGTACACTCCTATTCACATTCTTTAAAATACAGGCAGCCGACAGTGCCTCCTGTCAGCTACCTAGTAGATACACCTATGGGATAAATTTGAAAATCCTAGGTGATTTTCAGAAAACCTAACCTCTGCTCTCTGACCTTGAGGTCAAACTGGTCCCAAGATTAGTATAAATGCAACTATGGCATTGATTTCCAATTTCTTCTCGAATTATCACATTCACAAACTTGGGTGTTCATGCTGCCCACCCGCCTGCCAGGTGGCGTGACGACAAGACCCCATCAGCTTTTGACAGCCGAGGGGTAAAAAGTTAATAAGTTGTTAACAGGTGATTTTCAGTAAGTGTGTTTATGTTTTTTACACCAACAGTCCTACCTGTATTACTGCATGTAAATAGTCATCATAGATGGACTTACAAATATCAAGTATCTATTATGAGGGCATTATATAAAGTGTTACCCGTCATACCAATTTTTGGTGCCTTTTTAAAAGGCCAAAAAGTCTTTAAATCTTAAATATCCATTAAATAAGTTTGATTAAACACACATAAACACACAATTCAAGTGGCCGTGACTACTATCCGGTCGTTAAGTCTGACGTCACTAGCTGTGTCCGGGCCTAAACTCCGCTGCAGGTCCATATATCAAACGATCACTATGGCATTACTGAGAGTTGAAAAACTGTCTAAAGTCTTTCATCTGTAATAAAATGATCAGCGTTCTGCTCTACCAGGTGTAACAATTGAGTTTAACATCCAGGCATCCATGAAAACGGAATTTATGACATTTAACAGAGTTAGAAGTTAGCAGGAAGTTAGCTCGCTAGCTTCTATCTAAATACAATATAGCATGTCCTGACTGCGGGGTTTTGGAAACAAATTAAAACGTCCAGCTCTGTTATCACTTCCAACATAAATGAAGACAGAAAACTAAACAGCAGTGACGTTTGTAGGGTTACTGAAGTTGGGCTAGCTGGTATATAATGATGTGCTACGTGACCGCTAGCGACACAGCTATGTTAGCATAATATAAACAAGCTAACTTTTTTCCACTCGATAAAAGTTAACGTGAGTGTTCTCGGTGGTCAGGAACAAATGTAATCGCATGGCAGGATGCTGTAAAAGGACCAAACTTCAGCCAGGAGAACAACTGAGATAATCCATCCACAATACGAGGTTAGTCATTCATATGCTGCTGCATGGGCTGGGCTGTAGTTACATCCTAAGGTTTTAAAAACTGAGCTTAAATAAATGATTAGCGGTAATAAAAGCCGAGGGAGGTCAACAGTGATCACTGACTGTTTTAGGAGCTTTTTGAGATTAAATAGAAGAAAATGCATAACATTAAACATGTAAACAACACAAAAGCCATATTAAACACAGACTACTTTAGGCCCGGAAGTAGGATTCGTCACATCATCACTTAACTACCGGATAACAAGCCACATTGAAGAACTAAGGAATATGTGCCAGATGAAACTGAGCTTTCCTTTCTCTTCTTTCTTTTCACGGATCTGTCAGTTTCTCTGTTAAAGAGAAGCCCTAAACTCCCCTTGCCTTGTGCTCAGGTCGAGATATACTCAGTAACAGTACACTCTCTTCACTTCTTTGTCTCCCCCCTCCTCTCTTGGGTTTCTTTTCTTTCTCTTCCTCATCTCGCTTCTCCATCACTCTCTTGCTTCTATCCCCCTCATTAGGATGTCAGATCTCATTACAGAAGAAAAACAGCCGATTTAAAGGAGAAAGCAGATTGGTTTAATGGTTTGATGCAAATCCCTTCTCGTATTTTTTTCTTTCCTTTTACTGAGCATGTTTATGTGTGCAAATTCACACTGGAGAAAGGAACCAGTGCCACGGGGCTGCATATTCAAGCAAAAATAATCATGCTTTGCAAAAAACTTCACAACAAGCAAACAAACACACACACACACACTTGCACTTATGTAACAGACCAGAGTTGATCCCTTGTCCCAGCAACTGAATACATTTCAGTTCTGAAACGTAATGAGTAAAAAAGTTTTGAACACTGCAGTATTTCCAGATAAGACTACAAACAACTACATGAAATTACTGTCTGTCATCCTTAAAAAGAGGAGCTAGCAGTTGTAAGGCACTACAGTCCATTAGACTAAAATTATGCCAAGAATTGAAAATACATGACATAAAATGGACATAGATATAAAGTGTATTAGAGATATTTAAAATGCATAATGTCTATGTGAATAACACCACAGCAAAATATAGTGTAGAATATCAATAAGAATTATTTGCCAAATGCAGTGCACTGTCCACACTATCTGGTCAACACATGACAAACTTTTATTACATACACTTAAGAAATGGGGAATGTGAGATTACAGTTTTTACACTGACTGAAATTTTCTGTAAAATGTATTTAAAGTCCAAAAAAAAGAAGTGTATTCACTTTTATTCATACAGCCTGGCAGCATTCGGTTGTCTGGATCCGCAAGCTGTTCAGAAAATATTACTTTGTTTTTACTGTGGCTTAGTGACTACTGATTGTCTGAATTTGTATCTGTCTCTTCTAAAGATATGTTAGGGATAGATGTTAAAATATAAACCATCTCTTATCAACTGCAATAGACCAACCTTGAGAAATAACAGCTACACTGAATCCAGCCATTCTCACAGTCACCACCTGAGCTACATGCAGGCCTAATGTTAAGCTATTAAAGAGAAAAACAGCCACAGTCATTCAGAGACACTGTTATTCCCAATGGTTAGAGTCATTAATACAAGTCAAGATAGCTTTTATGAGATAAAGAGGGAAAGTACAAAGACAAAAAAGTAACCGCAAACGCAGAAGGGAAGGACGAAATGGTAGAAAACAAGGAGAGGTCAGAAAAAAGGAAAGAAAAAACAGACAATACGGGCATAAAACAGCACAAGGTAAAGACTTACATTCTTCTCTTAATTAGCAGAGATGATAGATGAGACAGAGGAACAAAAAAAAAAAAGTCAGAATGGTAAACATATTTGTAAAGAGAAAAAGGAAATCATTGCAAGCAGTAGGAGAGATCACAACATCATTAAGATAATGGAGGAAATAAGACTGATGTTACAGAAAAAGGAAGCGATTGTAAATTAAGACAGGAAAGCATAGTGACAAGTGAAGCGTAGGCTGATTTTAGAAGCACAATCTCTTGTGGGAAAATATACCAGCATGTAGGTGTATTCATGTGCGCGCTGGAGAAGATGTGGCCATGCAGGAATAATCGTTTAAAATAGGCCGCATTAACCTGCAGCCCTCTGGGGCACTGGCCTGGTTTAATCCAAGAATGAAACACATCACTGCCTGCACACATGCATGCAAAAACACGCAAATACACACTCATAGTTGCTATACATAGAGTTGTGCTGTGTAGATGTAAAAGTAATGAAGAGGCTGAGACTGTAGCAAATCACTGAAGAAGATTGTGTAGATGTGAGAGATGTTTGATTGGGGGGTGACACATGTAGTCGAGGTTTAGTAAAAGCTTTTTTATTTTTCCTTCAGTTGTATTAGCCACAGTGACAGTGCTGTTAATGCAACACTCACAGCAACAATTAATGTAGTGCTGAAATGAACTGAGCTAGAAGACTTGAGAGCTGTGGAAGCCAAGCAGACAGGTTTACCAATTACCAACATTTTAAACTCAACTTGAGTGAACTGTCAAAGTGTGCTGACAAATAGCTGTCCGCTGTGCTGGGAGACAATGGCTTCCTGAGACTACAGGTCTGTTGGTTTACTGCAGTGTTGGACATAAAATAAGCCATCAGACTAGCAGAGTATTGTGAAAATCAACATCATTCTGGCAAAAGTTTGCCACAATGTAACTAACTTAGTCACAACTCTAACATTTTACCTTCTAAAATCATTTGAACTATAGATCAGAGGCCACCGTATATCCACTTTACTCGCTTCTTCTTCATGTCCTGTTTGTTCCTAATTCGCATTTCCTTTCGTGTGTCTCTTTGAGATAAAACCGGCCCAGAAAAACAGTAGCTATAAAAACAGCGCACGCAAAATTAGAGTCACTTAGATGGCTTTTGTTGTACCACGTTGCTCCTCTTCATAGTTAAGTGCCCAGTTAAATAATACTATGCCCCCTGCTCTCAGCGAATATTGTGGGCTTCATTTGACTGCCGTGTTTAAATTGGCCCTAAATTAGACTGACACTGTGCACCACACACTGCAGACCTCTGACTACAACTTTGGAAATTTTGAAGTCAAATACCCACACAAAACTGTCTCTCTTTTCTTTTCAGCAAAGGGATGACTTATAGCATTAATTACATTGATCCATGCCAGCTTAATGAACCAATAATGTGAGCTTGCCATCGCCAAGAAAAGGCACTATGACATAATTAATGACTTACCGCTTACTATGTCAGCACAGCCCTTATCAGTTCATTATGTGCCATCACTCTATGCATTATGAACCTTATTAGACAACCTCCTTTTCACTGCACATGCTATTCACACAAATTTCAAAATACGCTGTGTAAAGGCCAAGCTTTAATTCAATAGCCCTGAGACTTCAAGGTGCTGTTAATCTTCGGTGTGTTGTTCTTGCAGTGTAGTTACAAGGGCCAAGCGCAGCAGGGAAATATTTGTGCATGAGATAAAATATATGCTCTGATGAAGGATTTAGCTCCAACAACATCAGACAATCTATTAAAACACTGTATCATTGGAGAAGTGCATTGTAAACTTCCAGTGTTACAATTAAATGCACACGGTCTAATCCACAGTCTATTGATTTTCGTAGCTGCAGTGCAAATTTCCTTTGTGAGTTTCTCATACCCATCTATTGAAACTACAAATACAAGGCACAGTAAATTATAGATAACACTGGATTATCTCTGTGCACTTCTGAAGCATACTTATTTAAATGATTTCTGCTTGCAAAGACAATATCACTGTATGAAGCGTTCTGAATTTCACTGATTGTAATCAAAGCAATATCCCACAAGAATATGAGCAAACCCAATGACCCAACTCTGAAATGTGCTTCAAAAGCTATGCTTGGTGCTTATGGAAGATGTTCTTTCCTTTTAAGTGAGTGAAACTGATGAACTCAAACTCTGGTCTAGGGTGGCACATTTACTGTCATAATTCTGACCTGAATGCTAATGATAGCTATTAAGGATCGACTCGTTAAAGACGTCGACGGAGCTGTGAAAGCGGCTTGAGAGACTTGGGTGTTTTTTTGTGGATATGATACCGTAATGGGATTAACATGGTATACCTAAACCCACAACGAGATAAGCTCAATGAGGTCCTATTAAAAATACACTGCTGGCAACAATGGAGAGCGAGTGAGAATGACTGTGTGAGTTCGATAGTAAATGTATCCAACTGCAGTTCATTGCGAATAAAAAAAAGGGAAAAAAACATCCACACAGCCTATTGTGCTTCACAAACACAATAAGCTTGGCAATGCCTTTTTCTATGCCACTTACTCTTTATTTTTAATAAAGCATTATCTTCATTTGGCTCTAGACTTGATAGAAATTCACTGGACCAACTAGACAACATACCATTCACTTTGTAGAAAAGAAAACTGGCACTGACGAGGGTTGATATATTCAGTGCAAAGGTATCTCAGTTGTTCCTGACATTGGTTAACAAGTATTATTTTTGCTTGGTGACTGATTAAAAACAACTTTAGATACTAGAGAACACACATATTGTCTCATTACAAAAGTTAATTGCAGCACATTTTTGCATTTTTATGTTAGACATGATGCATTATTTGCCTAGTGTGTGGCAGAAAAATAGTGGATATCATAAACTATTCAAGGACCAATTCTTATATTTTAAACTATGGAAAAGCTGTTGAAGTTACACTTTATATTTAAGACATATATGGGTTGATCTTCCTGAGCAGAAACACACCAATGGGCTTAAAAATGCCATCTACAAAATCAAGGACTGTTCTTTGTTGTGAACCATCTTGGCCTTGCTCAAATATGGACATGTATTCTGAGATGTACTGGTATTTAAGGAGAATTTTTAGGTATCTATATGTGTAGTATGTATTTTTCTGAGAGCTTTTTACTTTTACTGTGGCTACATCTATCTCTACAATATATATTTCTACTTTCAAGTCCTTAGATTTTCAAATTAGGCCAGTTACTTCACATTAAATGACTCTCTCATACAATGACTGCTTCTGCCATCCGTGAACAATTTACCATGGCGTCAAGCAAAGCACAGTGCAGTGTTGGAGTGCAGTCTTTGCATGACCAATAGAAATGAGGAATGACATGAAGTGGGTACATATTATACACATACACATCACTGGGCGCAGAAAGAAAAAAGACATACACAGATTGCACAACACATATTTGGGACCTTCACTTAGCCTAGCAGGCAGAGCAGTGAATGTAACTCTCTTTGTGAAAGGGCCTTAATACATTCAATTGATTTGAACCTAAATCAACTGGAACAATAACACATAAAAGACAATCATATTGGCTTATCTATCACCGGAGCCTAATGCTAGTTAAAAACAATGAAAGAGGGAAAAGCCATAATTTATGTATAATTTCTAGTCGTATACTCAAGGGTTTAAGTAGGTCAGAACTATCAGAATAGTGTTTTTAGAGAAAATTTCCACAACTTTTGGTTACATTACTAAAGCATAAGAAAAGTGAGAGTGATCATGAAGGAAATAGCATGGAAGGTAATTTTAAATGGAGCATTTCTAACAGTCAGAGAATATCAGCAGGAGCTGAGCTCTAAACTGATCACCAACTGGCTGAGTTGGATCAGGTGGAAGGGGAAGTTAGTGGGCAGGGCTGGCACAGCCAAATGTATTATGATGGTGTGGTGGGAACATCTAACAGATCTTAAATTCCTACCTCCGGCAGAAGTTTGACAGCATTCCGAGGGAGACTCGGGAGACTGAGTCTACCACGTGGATCATGTTCTGCACCTTCATTGAGGTGATTGCACGGACCTGTGGCCACAGGGTAGTTGATCTGTTTCATGGTTTTACAGTGTCTGAACCAGATGTTGGATGGTGGTGAAGAAAGCAGTCAAGCTGAAGAATGGGTCCTATTGAGCTTGGTTAGCCTGTGGGACTGAGGGCAGGTAACAAGCGCGGTGTGGCTCTGGCTCCAGCAAAAATTCAGGTGTGGGAGGAGTTTGGTGAGGCCATGTAACAAGATTTTTGGTCTACCTCAAAACAATTCTCGCAAACCGTCAGATGCCTCAAGAGGAGGAAGCAGTGCTCTGCTCACATTAGGTACAGTGGGAGTGGGGTGCTGCTGACTTCAAGTGGGTATATAATCAGGTGGTGGATGGAATACTTAGAGGATCTCGTCTGAGTCTGGGAACGAGACGGATAACTCAGATTGAGGTATCTGTTTGACTACACTTTGGTAGTCTCAGGATCTTGTCTTTGCTTTTAGTGGATGATATAATTCTGTTCACATTATCAGGTGATGGCTTCCAGGTCGCACTGGAGTGGTTCTTAGTTTAGTGTTAAACAGCAGAATTGAGAATTAGCATCTCCAAGTTTGAGACCGCAGGTCTCAGTGGGAGAAGGTTGAAATGCCCACTCTCAGTCAGGGACAAGTTATGATTATAATATGACAACAGGTTTAGCCCATAAAGAACTATTTTTTTTGCTTTTGTCCTATAGATATATCTCACAGAAGTTAAATCAGTACTTCAACTCACCTCAACTTCAGCCTGTTTCTTACCTACTGAAAACAAAATTAAGGCCAGAGAGCCACACAAACAAGCCCAATACCTAACCAATAAGAACGAGACCCTCTTTGGATTGGCTAGCTGCTTTTCTGAATCTCCCTCCAAAACATTTCATATAAAAAGCTTGCCACTGAAATGCAACGTTGTGCTTTTCCAAAAGCCAGCACCTTGATTTACCCTATACCAGTTGATCTTCAACACAAGACCTCTGTGTGGCTGTAACTTTTTCTCTTTCTCCTACTCAGCAGCTATTCCAAGGCTATGTGACTATAGCGCACTTCCTTTCTGCTGAACATGTGAATACTGAAAATACAAATGGATTAAATCTAACACAGTTTTAAATTACACCTCTTACCAGCTGGTTACAGTCACCATCAAGGTCAAAACTTGGATTTTTTTACCTACCTTTACTCCTTCACTAAATGCTTTTTGCCTCTGTGAGTCTAATTTGTGTACTACTGTTGTATCATACACTTTATAGAGAAAGTGGTTGCCCTTGTTTTCCATAACATACTCTTAGTCACTTGTCAGAGATGACTGAGTTTATTTACCTTAAACACAGTTTCAGAGTTCAGGGCTTAAACTCTAAAATGTCTAAGCCACACGAAGTAGAAACAAAACAAAACATGAAACTGCATTGATGATACAATTTGATGCAATGACTGCCTTACCTGTGTTGTTGCGGTAGGGCCCTGAGTCTGGGCCCTGGCTCTGGCTAAGGCTTCTCATGGGGCCCTTGTTGTGATAGACACGTTCTTCATAGATCGGATCTATGTGGTGCTCTGGGGACCCCAGAGGCCGAAGGGGCTCTTGACTATGCTGACTACTGTAGGAGCCACGAGAACCTAGAGTGAAGAAAGAGGAAGTAAAAAGATGTGAGTACAACACAGTGAAAAAGGAATGACAAAGTGAAAGGTAGAAAATGAGGAAAGAAGATGAGCAGGTTAGAAACAAAAAGGATGGAGAGGGTTGAGTAAGAAGTATTTGACATGTGAAAAGAGAGGTAAAATAAAGACATAAATGTGTATATGGTATTTAAACGAAAGGAAAATAAAGAAGCATATGCGGCAACAAGTCTATTTGAATTTTAGAACTGTCCATTGCCATTCTTCACCTACGCTGATGTAGACTAGTGTTGTGGGATAATTAGGACGCTGTAAACAAAGTCGTTCTGAGCAACTAAGGGTTTGGTAGTGTGTGTGTGTTCGTCTGTCTGTGTTTGTACGACTGGTAAGGAAGTGAGAGAGTTATAGTTCAAGCAAATCAAAAGCAGAGAAAAAAATAGAGACATATGCAGCAACAAATGAGATAAGAAGAAATATACAGATTGAGAGAGACAGAAAACAGGGAGTGATGCCTCTGCATTTAATTTTTTTAATCTCCATGGAACACATTGCTGTTCGGCAGCTATAAAATAATGAGATGCAACCCCCCCTTCCCCCTCTCTCCTTTGCTCTGTGTTTGGCAGGAGTCCCACAGAAAAAAACATGACAAGGAAACATTGACAGCAGGCATTTGTTCATTACACAGCAGGACAAATGTAAGGCAAGGGGCCTCCCAATGAAGACGAGGAGACCCAAAATTAAAATTAGGCAAGGGTAGAAAAGTAGCAAAGTGGGGGAATATGGGTTTATATGGGAGGGTTTAGGTGACATGGTGCGAGATAGAAATAAAAAGACATAAATAGTCATACATACACTGAGTTAGAAAGCTATGAGTGACTGAGATGGTCCAGTGGAGCTAATGTCATATCATATTACAATAGTTTTCAGTGCACTTGAAGTCGCATGCCAAGAAAGTTACACGGGATGATGGGCCAGTGCACGAAGATTCAAACCTCCATGTGAATCCATCATCAATGTAACACAGTCAAATACCTCAATCTGTCAGGTTATATCAGAAATCAATGCATATTAATAGACTTTGCCATCTAAGTAGGATTAAATATATGCACACCGAAGAATGAATCAGCCAGAGTTTCGGGTGAGTTCATTGTGAAACCTGGCCCCACCTTATCATGCGAATTCCTGAGGTCAGATGGCCCAGGATGTGAGTGGGCATTAAGGCGTCTGGGGAGGGAACTCAAAACTGGATTATAGATGGCAGACAGTTGGTGTCGTAAGCATGCTGTACAGTGCAGCGAGGAATGCCCAGACCTCTACATCGGAGAGACCAAACAGCCACTTCACAAGCGCATGGCACAACATAGAAGAGCCACCTCTACAGGACAAGACTCAGCAGTTCATCTGCATCTTAAGGATAAAGGACACTCTTTCGAGGATGCCAATGTTCACATTTTGGACAGAGAGGACAGATGGTTTGAAAGAGTGAAAGAAGCCATCTATGTCCACTGTGTGATCTTTGAACAGAGGCGGTGGTTTACAACACCAACTGTCTGCCATCTATAATCCAGTTTTGAGTTCCCTCCCCAGACGCCTTAACGCCCACTCACATCCTGGGCCATCTGACCTCAGGAATTTGCATGATAAGGTGGGGCCAGGTTTCACAATGAGCTCACCCGAAACTCTGGCTGATTGGGACCCACACCCAGTTTCACAGGTGAAACCTCTCAGGTGATTAGAGGATCATCAGGGGGTCCTTTTGTCCCTCTGTGGGGGGAAACTCCCACTAGGTTTAAATCTGGGACTCCCCACCATTTGACCTTAGAACTGAAGAAGCTTCTCGGATGAGAGGTGAAACATCTTCAAGTAACTTAAAGAAGTCCAGACGCTTTTCTTTGCAAGCTCCTTTGACAACCTATTATCCTATTTCTTTGCTATTATGGCAGATGATAAACCGCTGTTGCACCTCAACTCTGTCCTTCTTTCAGCTGTGTGGTTATCTGACTGGCCTGTTAACCTCCCAAGCCTATGAAAGGTTGGCTGCATCCCTTCATACTCTACTGGCCAGCTGTAGCCAGATGGTGAACTCAAACAGCAAGAGGACAAGGGTGTCAGCATAAGGGAAGAAAAAAGAATAATAGATACTGGAAGAACAGACATTAGAACTGCCGTGGACCCCAGGTGAAAATACAGTGAATTTTACAGGACTGAAAGACAATATGAGAATATGCATAAAAGAATACTAATTAGAGTCGTGGACACACCCATTAACAGCATGACTCATCTGAGCTCTTTCACTTCCTCTAGTGCCTTTCATCTTTGAAGTCTTGGTGAGTTGGTTTTATTTCATTATACATTTACTCTTTGGCTCACGGGGGCCCACTCATGGAAGTACTGACCTCTTTCTTTAAAGAGGAAGTGGAACTTTAAGACAAAAATGACAGGCTGATGTAGAGAGTGAGAGAGATCCACTCATATGATGTTTTATTCAGTAAAATATTTAAAATGAATAACAACATGCCAAACCCAACTCTGGCTCCTTGGTGAATTACAGTCCTGCCTGTTTAGTAAAAAATAGAGCAAACTACATTTTTACCTACAAAAATATAGCAAGGAGCTGCTCATTCACCTGTATATTGTAATTCCACCAAGAATGGTAGTATAGTTCTCAACGGCAGATTTAATATTAAAGATGACTGTTACAACATTTTTTCTGAGAAGCATAAATTAAAAAAACAGAACAAAACTATATATTGAATTTCCACAGCTTTGAGTTTCCAATGTTAACCAGCAACTATTTTCAGTGCCAATAAAGCTCCGCATCAAACCACACATTATATATTGTATGCTGCATATATTATCCTGCATTGCTACCATGGCAATATTTAGACCCAGTGAACTATATCACACCAGCCCTTCATACAAAAAGCACAGACAGTAAACGTCTTTTTTAGGCAATTTCTGTTGTACGCAGCTTAACTCTGGCATAGAGTAGGAGCTGTGAAGCTGCTAAGTATCTCTCCAAACATGCTACTCAGATGAACTCTACTGTGCTTTTCCTAGGAGCACATCATCCACTCCGATAAGCCATTTTCTGAGTAACACTATCTACACACAATTCATGCTTGGTAGGATTTTGAAAATGTGGTAACTATCAGACCTTACAGGTGAAATAAAACATAGTGCATTGCCAGCATGAATTGCCATTAAATTGCCTTCATGCAATCAACGACAATCTGGTAGTCTATGCACATGATAGCAAACTGCGTTAATTTTATTTCCCCAGTCCACTCCTGCTCACGTCTTTCTTTTCTACTCCATTTAAAGCCTTCAGGAGACATGGAACCTGAGGCAATGCGTCAAGATCACAGTTGCACCCTCAGGGTAAACCATGAAGGTCATGTTCCTATCACCGTAGCTCTAAGAACTAATCAAATAAACTTACTCCGTGTAGCATGGTTCAATCAATATTCATCTATTTTATTTTTTGTTTCATTTTTTTGATGAAAAAAAATCAAAATACACACAGGAAAAAATGTCCATGGCAAAGGATGCTCTAGCAGAGTCACCAAGAACAACCTTTTCCTTACTTCACTCACAGTTACAATTAAACTACAAAATGTCCTTTCTGAAGTCAGTAAGAAGAAAAAAACACAGCAGATCAAGAAGAAGATAAATCATTTCCTAGTGTATTGAAAGCAATGTCAATATTTATAGACCTACAGTTGGGTCTATAGATATTTTGACACCGGTTTTAGTACATGTAACCCTGGGAAACGCCAAACAGATTGTATCTTAATCTAAATCCATTTGGTACTTTTAAGAACTGGCTGCACTAAGATCAGTGTCCTTCCCTACACCCAGCTATTGGACATGCGTATTGGAAGACATAATTAGGAATTTTAATAATTTTAAGTCATTCTTAAAGCAGGTACACAGCTGTGAGTGAAATAGCTCATAATTCTCAAATATAACTGCTGATAGCTTAGTATATTAATTCTAAAGTTTAAACTTTCTAACGGGCAGCCTCAGAGACACCGATGCCTCCTTCGAAGTATAGCCTGAGATATCAACCACAGCACAGCGATGTGCTTTTTCATAGACCGGCTAATTCAACAGATTTAAACATAGCAATTGACATTTCTAAGAACAGCAGTGTGATGCAATGAAATGTAACAATTAGACTACAAATGTTCCACTGATACGAGATACTACATCTGCAGCACAAACAGACAATCGAAGATACACTGTGAGCGATTTACTTACATCCCCTTAGTATTCATAGTATACTTAGTTTAATACGGATTACATATTTTGGAGGGTTTATGTTTTGTGCAAGCACATGAAATTCTACACGACAGTGCATGAATGTGTCAACCCCCACCTGCCAGACTTCCAGGTCTCTGCAGTGTAGCAGTAGCGTAGAGTTCGTGGGAGATCTTGTACTGGTCAGAAGCGTGATGAGCTGCCAGTCGTTTGGGAGACAGAGTTGCATAGCTCCCTATGCCTGAACTCATCTGCAGAGACGAGAGTTGCTGGATTGAATAGTTAAGAATACTGAGTGTGGCAGCCAAATATGTAACAGCGGGCATGGCTCGTGTTTCAGTTTGATTGGTGTGGATAAAAAGTTTTTGTACTGACATGTTTTTAAGTTTACATTGCCAAATTGGCTTTGTTCAAATGCAAAACATTTGGAAAAGGGTGTATAAATGCAAATGTCCAATCATTTTAGAGTCAAGGATGTAATTTACACAACAATCTAAATATATAACTAAAAATAATTGCCCTGCAGCTGCCCTGTGTTATTATTTGTGTGACCAAACATCTGGTAGAATGTAAATAATATAATAGTAACACCAGCCATATGGTTTTAATGCACTGTATAACTACACAGTGTCATAAAATTACACTTACAACAAATAACACAACTAACAATTACACATCTCTTCAATCGTTTAGAAAAACATAATCACTACTGTAGAATCAGTTAAACTGTAATGTAAATGTATAACAATAATATAATATGTACAAAATGGATACAATAACTAAATTCCTCCAAGCAATCTGTGATTACAGCCACTGTGAAAGAGGTGAGGAGAAAGCTAACACAGCTTTAACCTTATGTACATACAAACTGGATATGACACATTCCCACAATCAAAATAATAAGTATTTCTATGCATTAGTGTGAGACACCATTCAGTTATATAGCACTTGTCTAAAGTCCTTTCACTTTGCAGAAGTGAATTTATATTCCACTAAGTGCAGTTGCATTTGCATTCATTATAATATTGTATAACCCGTGGTAATTTTAATGGACTTTAAATGTATGCTTCACATAAAAATCTTCTCATTTTATAGTCTATTATCACAAAATACATTTCCTTTCTGTGTGTGTCCACATTGTATAACTGTTGAACGATCTACCTGGTGAAGAGGGGAAGATGTGGAGCTGGCCCCTCCCCCTCCTGCTGTGGAATTAGGTGGAGATGCCACCCTCAGGGGGGAACCGCCCCCTCCTGCTGTTGTCACAGCAACTGTGGTGCTGAAAGACAAATGAACAAAGTAGCATGATTTGTTTGCGCGCATATATATATATATGTATATATATATATATATATTCAAATATTCAAACAACTGATTGCTCTTCATGTTTAAGAACAATCATTTGTCATGTGTCATGTACAGGATATGTTTTTATATGCTGGCATAAAGAAGCTGACAATCAACTTGCAAGACTTAAGTTTAACTTTTATATTCTTTTCTGTTTTTTTATTCTATTGCAAACCATCATCATGTGTTTAGCTTATTCTCAAGCTATTTTTCAAGCCTTTTCATTATTCTAATACGGACTGTATGTCAGTATTAGCAGCAGTATATGCTCTCTACCTGTATGATTTGGCCAATCGATTAGCAGGAGACTGTTTGGGAGAGGAGGAAGAAGAGGAAGGCAGCCGCTGAGTGGTAGCGTATCCTTGTGCATCAGAGGCTGATCCCAGACGTTGAAGTTTACTGGGGGAACCGGACCCTGAGCCTCCCCCTCCTGACAGAGGGGAACCCTGGGCAGGTAAGGTGGCACTGGAGTAGTAGATACCTTGGAAAAAAGTGGAGGGAAAACACCTTAATGAACATGTAAATGTTACAGAATGACAGAGAAATGTGATCAGCCTGATAATAATGATGTGAAATAGATTTAAAGTGGGTTTTAAAAAGCTGGAGATTTTCTGTGGCTGATAACTTGGTAATATGCCAAAAAAAAGATTTATAATAGCAAAACACTGGCACAAAGGTCAAAATTTAGATTTTATTTTAAGTGCATCAGTGACACTTTACTTAAAAAAGCTGTTTGCATATATACTGTATAATGCTTAGAATTTTAGATTGGACACATTCACAGACATTTGCCTGGATATGAGCACACTGGGTATCATTATCAGTGAGTGATCAATTTTAACAATTAAAAAAAAAAGACTAAGTGAGGATTTCATATAAATAACCCATAACTCTGACCCCAGATCAAGGATGCACTAATAATATAATAAAGCTATTCATACTGCACATTCTAAAAATATTCTCTTAGTATCATATTTTTGGTTTCTTGGTTCTTGGTCAATGTCTCCATATGTCATTTGACATATCAACTGTATGTCAGGCCTTGTCATATTATTACATGCAAAGAAATTGGAGATGTGATCAGGCTTACCTGACCCCGGCCCAGTTTGTGATTGTTGCTGCTGGGCTGCACGGCTTGATGTCACCTGAGGGGTTGTGAGGGGAGACAGAGCAACTGAAGATTAGCATGACAGGGAGGTGATTAGTTTGTGAGGGTAAACTTGAGAAGAGTTGAAGGGAGAGACGGAGTTAAGAAAATAAATGGGATGAAACGGAATAAAGAGTAGTGTTCATGAAAAAAAAACTTTTATGCACAATGAGATCAGTCGAGACTTTGAGGGTTTTTGAATGAACCTAGGGAGCGCTAGTAATGAAATCCCCACAGAACACAGAGGGATGACAAAAAAGACGCACAGAAGCCGACAACGAAGTCCTCTGAGCTCAGCTGACTGAAATCATTTCTTGTAAAGCCTTGTCGCACCATCTATTAAAGGTAGAAAAAGTTATGTAGTCAACTGTATAGTCATATTTTATTATCTACAATCCGTTATATTAAAATCCCGATGTTCACAAACAATTAACACAACTAAATCTATTATTATAAACTAGTTAATGTTTAACATCTATTTACAAGGCAATTTTTTAATGAGAACAGTGGACCTACAGCTTGGATGGCATTATGCAGTGAATTCCCAACAGATAAAGAAGGTATGTGAGTCAAAGACAGAATATGAAAAGCCTTTTTACTCCACAAAACAGGCTGGTATATCCATATATATTCCCCTTATTCTCCCGAGACTGTAAAGGGAGCATATGTCAGACCTTGCTGAGCCTTATATAGCCTTGTGTGTAAGTTTGAGCTGTAAAGGTGATTCAGATCCATTATTACTAGACTGACACGGCTTCAGATGTAGAAAGCCATATTATGCAATCATGCAGTTACTGAGTCACTTCGGAGGATTCTCAGTACTGTCTATACAGTAGTTTGGCTCAAACAATCTTAGTAACTGAGTAATATATAGATGCATATCTGAAAAGAGAGATACAAAATGTATATAAATATATATTTACATTTAAATGAAAATGCATTACTTGACATTAATGTATTCTGCTAGTCCTTAGAATATTTACTTTGTCTGTTATATTTTACTGAACAGCAAAAATAGACTAAAATGCATGCAGTTAACACATGCTACACATTATGAAGCGCCTTGAGGCGACTTATGTTGTGATTTGGCGCTATATAAATAAAATTGAATTGAATTGAATTGAATGTTCTGATCATTTGATAACCAGTAGCTCACAATAGCTGAACACACTCTGGAGCTGTGTTTGTATTGAGTTGTGCTGTTTGTATTTGCAGCTGCAAAATTGTGCAGAGAAACAAAACAAAACAAACAAAAAAAGCCCACTTGCTTTCTCAGCATATCTACCACAAATAAATGTAGCAGCATGCACCAGCATGCAATCTCCCTTTTGTTTCCAGTGGCTGTCTGGGTCTCTGGTTATTTTCCTGCTTTGTGATAAGGGCGTGTATCTATTGAGGACAATGCAAGGTTTGAAAAGGGGTTGTGAAATTTACAGTATAATTTGCTGGGGGGGATCTTAGAAAAAAAATACCTGATGCACAGTTTATGGAAGAAAACAGGCAGGAAAGCAAGCAGGTGACACACAAAGAGTGAAAGAACGTATAATTGGTAAAATGAGGATTGCACTCTGCAGTAGTTTGTATCAACATGTGTCTTTCTACATATTACTGGATAAATATGGAATGCCATGGGGCTGGCAGGATGGAGCAGTTGTTCCTGCAGCTCCATCCTCTTCCTAAAAATAACATTTTTAGGAGTTGCAGATTTGCTATTTAAACTTAGTAGAAGAGTTGTGCACAGTTGTGCAAGTGGTCAAAATGGGTCTTCCAGTGATTCAAATGTAGAGTGCTGGAGCACTGGAACTCCGACAAGCTCACAGGACTTCACAGGGAGTCAACCTACAGCACCCAAATCCAAATCTGATATGAATTCTAATAGATGGGACTGAAAAATTTCCCCCCATCTAATATATATTAACTCCTTTTAAAACACAGAATATTTGTTCTTCATCATGGAAATAATGTTTTTTTCTAAAGAAAACTTGATATTGTGGCAGGCAGGAAAGTAAGCAGGTGACACACAGAGTGAAAGAACATATAATTAACATTTGTAAATAACTTAACAAATGTCTCTAAAATTGAAGATTTCATGGTTTAAATAAATATATGAATCAAATGTTGTGTTTATTTGTAAATATTAAAGAATATTGAATTCTAACACTGTAGTTGATGTATGTGATCTAAATATTTTGTACCTCTAAAGCTTTCCAAGGATGAATTACTAAAAGTACTGTAGAGGTCCTTTGTGTTAGTTTAGCAGATTATGAAATCTTGAATGACTTAAAGCTTATGAGACGAAGGGAAGAGCTTCTGTTAATGGTGGCTAATAGACTGTGTTCAACACTACAGATGTGCTACAATGATCAAGACACAAAGTGAGGCCTGAAAAGTGTAGGAATGAGTAAATAAATCAATGGGTGAATAAATAATGAGTAAAAGATGAATTGTTGGCTGAGGTAACAAACAGATAGAAAGCCTGACACACACTGCGAGGGAGAGCACTTTCTC
Source organism: Maylandia zebra (assembly GCF_041146795.1). Classification (NCBI taxonomy): domain Eukaryota; kingdom Metazoa; phylum Chordata; class Actinopteri; order Cichliformes; family Cichlidae; genus Maylandia; species Maylandia zebra. The sequence continues at coordinate 16,500,241 of NC_135175.1, read as the reverse complement.
GATCTCACTCCGTGTCATCTTGCAGTGCTGCTCTTTCTCTCCTCCAGTAAAACATTGGGATGTTTGAGGTGCCATGTATCCATGAATTATTAAAATCTGGCCTCTCAGGGTTATAAATATCCTACAAAAAGAGCAGCAACATGCTAGACCTTTTACTTTCTCTCCCTCCTTCAGATAGTCACCATGCATCCACGTAAAGGAATGCAGCCCCCGCGTGCACACACACATACCCAAGCGCACACGAATGGAAGAAGATCAACAAAAACATACATGTACTACCCATGCATGCAAGCTGCACCTGCCTATCTAGCAGCACTGGCATGCATAAAGCTATTCATTAGCAGCAAGCTCTGTTGACAGCACTAGCCCCATTACACTGACAAGCCAAAAACATCAGAGGGGAGGATACACACACAGAGAGATACACACTCGCTCACATGGACAGAGATGGTGAGCAGAGAGGACAGGGAAGGAAGATGAGAGGAGGGGAAAAGAGGACAAGGAACACTGTAGAAAGAGTAAACATTCCTTTTTCCTAATCTGTCCATCCATCTATATCCCAGCCTATCAGTGTTTCTCTCTGTCTTTTCCTCCTGTTTCTTATTTATTAAGGCAAGGCATCTAAGCTTTATCTGAAACTAGCTTTGGTGTGACTGCAGGGGATGTGAATAAATATATTTACAAAAAACACTTCCTACATCATTTTCTTTCAAAAGACACATGAACATAAAATAACAAACCACAGAAATGCACGTGCAAACTGACAGAGGAGAAAGCAGATACCAATTTACCTTTAGTACAAAATTCTGCCCAAAGACTCAGAAACATACCAAAAGCCATTCACGACAAAGTACGACTATTGTCAAATAATTATCTAGTTTAAAACGATTCATTTAAACTATTTGATCTCATTTTGTATTCATAATTATCTGTCATAAATGGAAGATTTATACCAGACGCTGGCTGCTTCACTGATTAAGCAGATCAGTGGGTTTCTGTTTCATACAACATGTGTGTGTGTGTGTGTGTGTGTGTGTGTTTGCAGCAATACTTAATACTGATATGTTAAGAATATGGAAATTCAAAATAATTGGCAGCTGCAGGCTAGAAAGTAATTTGATAGATTTTCTCTCTATCAGCACACTGCTGTGGTTAATGTCTTTGTATCCATGTAGCTTTATTTTAAGTCTTTATAAACAAGACACTTGCAGAGATTTCTCTGTGTGTATTTAATTGTACCCCAATTTGGGTCTGTGAGCATCTCATAACCTGTTTTCTTCTAAACAACTTGCCTATGTCTATCATCACCTTCACACTAGAGACAAAATGCAATGGGCAGCTTGAAAAGGCAGAACTGGACTAAAGCACTTCAGCGGGGCTAATGAAATAAGATTCTGTACAAATATGCACTTCTACCCTGATCAAATAGACTCAGTTATGGTGTCAAACAAATTCACATTTGCTAAGAGCACTGAGAGCCAGAGTTACATGTAGCTGGATAAGCGCTATGCAACACAGTGCCTAAAAAAAGCCAGTAGAGGAAAATGAAGGGCAATGTTCGCAGAGTCTCTGAAAGAAAAAATCAGAGCGACAAGAAATCCGAAGACCAGCATCTCTCAACACTATAAGTACTTACAAGTTTGCATAAGCAAATGGTTTTAATGCAGCTTTACTAATAAACTGAGGAAAACGCACTTCAAATTAGTCACCGTCCGAGCCAAAATCCATACTAAAATGTTGTGACCACCAGCCTCCTAGACAAATGGAAAGTTTCTCACAACACACATTGTGGTTTGCACAGATAGCCAGTGACAGAATTGCTCTCGGTTTTGTTCTCATGAACACTTATACGCTCAATATTCTCTTTGTTCGGAAGTATTTCCCACCTGGTTGTAGCTGTGCACAGCTCCTCCAACTTGCCCGCTGCGCTGAGGAGTTGCTGCAGAGATGCTGTCGCTTAGGGCGAGGGTCTGGTTGCTATGGTAGCTGGCAGAGTACTGGAGCGAAGCCTCCGGGGTGGAGTTGAGCTGCAAGGAACTCTGGGAAAGAAGAGCCGGTCCTACCAATTGAGACAGAGGTGGCGTATGTTTGTATAGAAAGGGGGTTGAGTTGAGTTTGTGACAGAGCAAGTGAGAGCGTGAGAGAGACAGATTAAGAGTGAGTAAGAGAGGGGGTGTGAAATAGGGAAAAGAGAGAGAGAGAGAGCAAGCAGCAATTTAGAGCAGATAGTGCAGCAGTGCAGCACTCCGTGAGTTGGAGATAGCATACATAATTTATTAGCAGAGGAAGACCGAAACAGAGGAACAGAAAGAACTGGAGGAGAAGGAGGAGGAGCAGGGAGATAGAGAGGATGAGAAGAGGAGGAGGAGGGCTGAAAAGAAAAAAGTTGTAATAGACAGAACACCTTGTTGGCTTAAAAAAAACTTTACTCAAGGCGGACCATGATGGTCTGGTCTGGAATTAATTAGAAACATTATTTTATTTTTCCAGTAGTTAGCTGAGCTTTGAAAAACAATGAAATTTGGCTTCAAACACCTAAAATGCCAAACCATCTTCCAAAGGGTTAGAACAAAAGACTATGTCGACCACAATGACTTTTGTTACACGCACACAAATTCACCGTCTGCTTCAGAGCATCACTACTTCAACCACCTGATGAAGTCGCTGCTGTGTCATCAGATAATAATCCCTTCTCTTTGATTCCGATGCTGTGCACATAAAGCTGATATTGATCCAAGCTAAGAACATCATAAGACAGTTTTTTAGATGGACTATCTTCTTAAATGTCTATGAAATGATGTGGTGAACCAAAAGCAGTGGTTACAAGCCACAAGCCAGTCGGCGGTGAGTGCGTAGTAATGTAGGTTTTCCATATATGTGTTTACGTGTGCTCTATTAAGAAGTAATTAGTTTCCTCACATTTTCATGATATGGCAAATAAATAATTCATAACATGTATGTTGCCACTGTAGGTTAGAGATGCCAGACATTGCTTAGTTGCTGCTTAGTTGATCTGCATCTGTGCCCGAGCTGGTAGAGGTAATATTTAACAAATTTTTTAATGCAAATAAATATCCAGTATGCACACTAATACTGTATCTTAGTGTATATAAACATATCCAATCTTTTTTAAAAAAAAAAAAAAAACAGCCCCATTGAACCAGCATATACATATTATCAAATCATCCCATCAAAATATAGAAGTAAGTAAAGATTCTGATGAACAGGGTTAAAGAATGTGGGGATTTCTTTCTGTTTCTCTCTCCCAATTTCAAAAGTTGAACCATCATGGATATGTCCTAATAAAGCCTACAATAAGTGTTTTCCCCTGAGCTTACTGACTCGTTAGTTTCTTTTCTCACTTTAAAGAACAATGGCCCGTTATTATTCTTCTCCTATATCTATTTGCTTGCTCACTCCATCTCTCTTGCTCGCTCTCTTCTCCCTGAATCCTTCCCTCCCTGTGAGCCTCTGTGCTGTGAACCAAGATCAACTCCTCTGCTTCTCGCCTTCACAAAAGACTTGCCTTTTCTCATCTTGATTCATCCCTCGCTTTTTATGAATTATTAAACAGCACTTTGTGTTACGCAGTTTGAGTGGGAGCTCCCAAACTCATCATCCCTCAGCCTTGGTGTTTGTTACATCGTGTGTGTTACGTGACAAAAAAATGCATATGGTTGTTTCTATGTTCAAACATGTGTTGCGAAATTTGTTTTTGCTGGATGGTCAGAAAATAGCAAAGTTGACTGATTATGAAGTAGCTAATAAGGGTTTATTAAGGGCGTGGTATGCTTGCACACATGTGACATTAAATGTGCAAATGCCTAATACGAGTGAGTGTATAGTAGCACATGCATGTGTGAGTAACAGTGGGTAAAATGAAAAACACTGGTTGTAGGGTTCTAAATTCTTTTGTGTCAGTATTGACTCTCGTCTCTGTTTTGATATGGAAATGTAAGTTCGACTCTTCTGATATAAATATTTCAAATGCTCAGTCAAATTATGAGCATCGTATTCTTACTGCAGTCTATGAAATACTCACTCATGCACACCTGACATACACACAAAAGGGTCATTAAAGATTTTAGGAATGCTGGATTTAAAATCGCAATAAAAACCTGAACATTACTTTTTTAAAAAAAAAGAATTAGTGCGTCTGTGTACAGTTACTTATGAGTTGTGTTGCTCTGTGCTGACACTTATGTTCACCGACAAAAAGCCTGTTTAGTAGAACCTTCTGGTGAAGACAGCGACATTTCACTACAGTATGTATTTACTGCTTAGCTATTTGCAGCACTCTTTTTTGGGAAAGAATCACACACACCTATTGAAAGATATCCACAGCCACGTTGTTAAGCTTGTGGTAGAAGCCCATTTGCAAAATGGGAAAAACAGCTGGGTGTGGGACACCCATAACAAGAGTGCTCACAATGAGAGAGCCATCTATTTGGACAGGGACTTGGGCGGTACAAAAACAGTAAGGATCTAATGATCTGGCACGTCTTGTAGCTGTTCGGCATATGCTTAAACAGATAATCCATATCATATTAAAGCAAACCAGCAATTATAGTAAATATACCAAAAATAGCTTATCATGTCCAACTTTTGGTCAGACATGCCTCTTTGTGTGGATGCGCGTGTGTGTGCAAAACATTACATCGTTGTTCCACACTACCTAGCCCACTCTATCAGTTCCAGAAACCACATGCACTGCAAGATGTAACATGTAAGCTGACACACAGAAATTCACTGTGTATCACCCCTCACAGTGTGAGTTCTAAAATGCCATCCATTACTACAATATCAACTATCAAAAAGGTCAGCAGGCAATAAGTGAAATGGGAATGCAGTGTTCCAAAACCAATGACCTGCAAAGAAAATGCCAAGCACATTTAGCATGACCTTATACACGGGCTGCCTCTCAATCATTGTTGGAATTTCTTTATCAGAATCCAAGGTCCACAGGCATTTGGGACAGTTCCTTGTAAAGATTAAGAGAGCAATATGCTGCGTGTGTTCCTTAAATTCACTTAAAACGATTTGCTTTAGAGCAAATAATCAATGAGGATCTCAAAAATCTGGAATAAAGCTCAAGCTGTTTGCTGTGAGCAGAGGTCAGAGCTGTAATCATAGCAAAAATTAAATCTTAACAATAGGATTTGTGGCAATTATTCCACTTATCCAATGGGTGAGGGATAATTTTCCTCCTTTAATAAACAACAGTTAACAAGCATTGGCTACCATTATGCTCACATATTTAAACTAACTACTGCTGCACTCTGTGAAGACTATCGCCACTTTTTAAGCACTGACTGTACAAACCAATTAAATGTGTTGTTTGGAAACAGTAACATGAATTTTGGTTTTGTGGCTTGAAGTGCCTGTTCAAATTTTTAAAAATAAATATGTGTGTAATATGTGGGTAATATGAAAAATTGAACCTGAAATGATATTTTTTATGCATTTTTATACTCTTAGACTGAAATATTTTGTTTGAGTGGCATTTCTGCTAGAGTTGACTCTTGACTATAGCATAAAATAGACTAAAATAAGTATAATTTAAACAGACACCAAATATTTGAAACTATTTCCCCCTCACACACATGCACACATACACACACGATAATAGTGGCAAGTATACTTACGTTCTCCACTGTCTAGTATTCCTGATTCCTGAAGGGAGCGAATGCAGGAATCCACCAACTCCAGACCTGTTGTCAACTCATCCTCAATATCTTTCTGTCCATCAGCTGTGGGAGAGAAAAATGATGAGGGGCACATACAGGCGCAAAGACTGTGAGAAAGAGAGAGGTACGGGAAAGAGAGTATGAGGCAGAGAGATGAGATCTTTCTGGGCAGTAACCCCAATCCTTTCCTCTCACAGTGTGTAAAGCCTTACGCATTGTGACTTGGTTATGAGCCGTGGGACATTTTGATTATATGCTGGTAAAGGGCCCTGATAAGTCTGCCCTGGGAGCTGCCTAGCTGGAAATGAAGTTGCTGTTATAAAAGTGAATTTGATGCACTGGTAAGTATGTGTAAGTGCATTTGGGAATATGTATGTTGTGTGTAGTGAAAATGTTTGATTTTATTTATTTATGTTTTTTAAACATATGGGGTAACACTGTTCTCCCGGGCTAGCTGTGGATTAAAAAGGTGATACATGTTTGCAGGTGTGACTTCACAGATCGTCGGGATCCTGCAATAATCTATTTAGCTATCACAACTACCAAATCTCAATGATTTTGACTATGGCATACATGATTCCTCTAAAAACTAACACACAACAAGTTTCATGCATGTCTGAGACGTTAAAGTCAAAGTCACATTTAATTATATAGCACATTTAAAACAACAACTGCTGACCAAAGTGCTGTACATTTAAAATAATCAAAAGAGATTAAAACAGTAAATGAGGGTGACATAATTTAAGAAAAGAAGCATAAAATGGGAAGAAATAAGGAAAAAATAACGTAATAATGAATTACCTTGAGAGTTCCAGCGAAATTGCTCATCTGAAGAACTGCAATAGAAAGGATGTGGTTACCACGACGAATAAAAAGTAAAGTTTTAGTTAAGAGTAGATTCTTAAATGGCTTTTTCAATAAATCCTCCATATCACTGTGATGAGTGATGACAAGAAAAAAAAAAACATGAGATGAGAAGCGCCACAGGTCACTTTAGCTCAACCTTAGACTCACCGTTCATTTGCACTGAACAGATGTGTCCCATTGTCCTACCCTCTTAGTGTATTTAGTCTGCGTTCCTATGTTTGACCTCTCTTAAGCCAAAATGATACCAGTGTCAGTTCTGTTTCTGTTCCTTTTGAGAAGAAGCTCACGTTTTACCAACTTTTAAAAATGCAACACATAGAGGGAGGAAATTAGAACAGAAAGAGTTTTGGTGGACAAAGTTTATGGGCTGAGAAGTGAATCATCAGCTTTTTCTCTTTTTTTTGGTAAATTTTAGTAGGAGAACAAAAAACAACTCTAGACAGCTTGTGTGTTGATGTCAAATTGTCTTTGTTTCTTCTTTTATTTTTCATCATAGCCTTGTTTGTCTGGAACCTAGCGTTTGCTATTTCTTGTTGGATTTATTTGTGTGTTATGGTTTGATCTCATGTGTACTGAAGCTTTTACTGAAATAATCTACTTTTTAAAACTTATCCTTAAGTCACACTTTGAGTTCTGCATTGATTGGTTCACTCTTTATTTCCAGATGGTGTTTTAGGTAGACATACAATGAAATAATAATTATTGCTATATTTAATTTCAGTTTTTGTGTTTGCTTGTGAAGGCAGAGGGCCACTTCCCCCTGCCTCTACTCGCTGTTATTGCTTGCTCAAAGGAAATTGTTGGATTTATATTGGAAGGTATTGCGATGTGAAGTGCTGTGAGATGACAGTTGTTGTGAATTGATTGATAAAAACCTAAAATAAAGTTCATGAACACACAAACACACCCACACACAAACATTTGCACATGTACAAACTACAGGCAAGACTTTTTTTCTATACTCCTGATGAATGTCAATGGATGGCTGATTAATGGGAGGCTGAACAGAGGTAAAAACAGAACAGAAGAGCAAAAAAGAAACTTAGAGACGAGTATTGAGCCACCTTCTTTGTGATCAATACAGAATCAGACAGACTAGCTGATAGCTATAGACGCTTCCATCTAACTTCATCTACACGATTAGGCTGGTTTTCGGGGCTTGCTGTCTTCTATTTATACTATTTCATATTCCACGGTGATGAGTTTGTATGCACAAAAGAACAAGAATGGATAAGTGGCAGATTTTAATGGTTATCCACAAACTGGTATTGTCCTAAATAGCAAAGACTCATTGTAATGCTGTAGTTAAAGCAATTTGAAGCACAGCAGCCTATATCCCTGTACTCTAATACATACAATGTGAAAATATAATGGAGCAATACTGGAACACTTCAGAGAATTTGGAGGGGCCTGGGATTCAACAGCCAACCAGAAACTCCATCTTTAATACAAACATACAGGTAGGCATCTTAAATAAAGGTTCGTGAAGAAGAGAAATGTAAACATGTGCTACTTTGTTACTTTTTGAAACCAGCTGGACTTTTAAATACAATCTGGCCAGCTGCTACCCCAGCAGCACCTCAGGAAGGGATGCTGGCAAGACAGCTGGTTCTCAAGCGTGGCGACCATTCAAAAGGTCAGTTTTGGCTTAGACTCAACGGCTGGATGCTTCAGTAGACATTATGACCTACTGTCCTCTCAATTCTGGTGTAAATCTTTGAGTTAGACTCTAAAAAGTTTACTTTTATTTCAGTAATATTTGGAAACAAAATGCTGCAATCAAAGCAACATGCTTTGCAGAAGTAGGTCATAGAAGGGCGTGCACACTGAAAGGTCAGTGGCCATACTGATATTTATGTTCCCCTTGTGATAATAAAAAAATGTGTGATGAAATTCAGAAGTTCACTTAACTTACTGCTCAATAATTCTCCAGCTAACATTTACTTTGAGTTATTTAAGTAAGGTGAAAAAAAGACTTCAGGTCATAGGATTAAATACCTGAGTCAGAAGCAGAGATCATAAAAGTCAAATTATACACGAACGACCGTGCATTTAAAGATATATTAAGAATGATTGCATTTTAAAATAAAATGTAAATCTTATTAATACATTCTATTGAGTTCTATTGTGCTTAGAGCGCTGTGCTTTCATGTGCATCAGTAACATATAACAGAGTAACCACAGCAACACTCAGTTCTCCAGTGGAGTCGGTTGCAGAGAAAGAAAGCAATAGAAAAAGAAAACTAGGCATACGACAGTCAGAGAGACCAGTGAGAGAGATGTATTAAGCATAGCATTATTCCACAACATTGCACCCCCTTGCTTGACATGCCACAACACAACGCCCAGCGATTCACTACGCCACTCTCAGCAGCCACACAGCTTAAATCAACACACAGCATCCTCTGCCCTTCCCAGTGAACTCCAAAGCATGCATGCATGTCACAAGTGCGGTAGCTGAAAAGTGCCGTTTTCACCTAGTGTCAAGATATATGCATCTATGCACCCTACACTATTGTGTGAAATTGAAATATTGAAACTCAAACAAAATCTCTGTTGGCAAATCAAAGTTCAAAATCTGAGTATAATCTACTTAATATTGTTCTTTCAAGTGTCCTTTGGAAAGACTGAGGACGATTTGTAAAAAGTGAGATACAAATCTACACTAACAAAAACACGCTATGCATGTTGTAAATGTGTTATGGGACAGGAATCCCACAAACACAATCCCTGATGATGTCTCTAGTCCACGGCTTACATTACTGAACAGCAGCATTACTCTGAAAGAGTTACACTGCCACACAACGTTCTTCACAAATCTTCCAGCTGCCTCCCTTCACAGATAGTAGCACTTAAGAACACTTGTCCATCGTGATAAGGCTGTCAGTGATGATGTATGTATGCATCCTCAGCAAACGCGTTTCTGCATTCACATATTTAACCCCCTAACGCCAAGTTTGTCATATTTGATACATACAGTTTTTGTGTGTTTTTGAGAATTACATGATCAGTGTGATTTTTTTTCCACCTGAAAAACCTAAATGAATTGCGCAATATATTATTAAGCAATCAAAAAACCCACATGTAGCAATGATCTACAGCTAAAGCATGCCCCTGTTTAAAATTTTAACACATACACAGTTATTTACATGCATAAACACCAACACACTGATAAAAACAACACCTATACATACACAAGGTGTCAAACTCATACCATCTAGCTTTAGTTGGTATTTAGCTAGAAATGGTGAATGCTGCTAATAATTACTTTCATGTTATGATGGAATAAATGGCAGGGTTGACAAGCTATTTCATTACTGCCAGAGCAGCATCTAATGGACTGTAATGTCCTACCTGATCTTTTCTTGTGCCACAGCAGGATGTAAGCCTAAACACATCCTGCCTTTTTGGAAAATACTGTTTTTACAGGCATAATGTATGGGAATGTATGTGAATGTTTTACTGTTATATCTTATTAGTATTTTAAGTATTCTATCTATTTTATTTATTGAATTTTATTGTTTTATTTATATTTTGATATTGCTAGGGATGATGCAATGATTGGGGACCATTCTTAATTTCGTTGTTCTCATGACAATGACAATAAAGTTTCTGATTCTGATTCTAAATCCATATCTCATTATTTTTTGCTTTTCTTAGGGACCCAGGGTGGCCAATTAATGGCTATTTCTAATTATCAAGGACTTGTGAAAAAAAATTGTGGTCTTTTTAGTACAAAGTGGTACTTGGCCTACAACAGCATGCACAGTTGCCCGAAAAATAATTTTACTTTTAAAACTTTATCATAAATAATAAAATTTAAAAAGCTGATTCAGTTTGAGAGTTTTCCCTGTGATCGTCTAATATTATCACAAGAACATCCTATGCCTTAACGTTGGACAGACTGTCAAGGACTGAGAATAATTAAGAAGTCAGAGAAGAACGGACTGATGAATAACAATGAGTCTTTATGACCTGACCTCCATGAAGATATGCAATGAGGTCAGGAGTCAAGGTCAGCTATAGCATGGCTGGAAACTGAGGGAATCATCATGCACAAAGTTAGTTGAGGAAGAATAGTGCATAAATTTATTTTTTTTTATTTTTAATCACTTTGTTTTTGAATATTTTTTAAATGTTTCTCACTGAGTGGTGTTTATCAGAGCTGAAATAAATCTGAATGCAGACTCATTCAAGCAAAACAAGGGAGACGATGGTCAATGGAAAACAGCCAAGTCTCGTTAATTTCCTTTTTCTCCCATTATGCTCAAATTCTGATAACAAGCTTGAAATGAGGTTCAGTTATTGGATTTTCCCATAAAACATGTACAGTATATAAGCAGTTATGTATATGAACAAAAACAAAAACTGACATGAGCTAAGCTTGAACGTCTATCTGCCTTTATTTCGAGATTTCGAGATGGATGCTGATTACTGGGTAACAATGTTTTGTTTTACAGGACAAAATTATTAATGCAGTTTACTGGTATCTTGCACATATATATGTATGTGTTAAAGGCACTCTAAATTCCACATGCTCAATCAATGAGAGCAAAATTTTTATTTTGAGAGACAGCTCAAGGACATTCTAATCGTTTGGATGCGGGGCTATTTGGGAACTGCATGTCATTTAAATAATTTGTCAACTTTCAGCATTTTTATTTTCGGAGATTTTTGTTGAAAATCAGTGATTGCTACATCAAGCCTGAAAGAAATGTAACACTAATGCTTATAAACAATCACTGCACACTGCACTTCTCATTAACCACACATTCAAACTAGAAATATAGTGGTTAATGGGTTTTTCTGTTTGCAGTTCACTGTGGGCAGTGCAAGAGACTAGGGCTGGGCCATATCATACCGTTTACGGTAATACCGGTGTAATTTTGGGCAACGATAGGAAAATGAAACATCGAGATAGAATATGGGTAAAACGCGCATGCGCAGTGCCTAAGTTTACATACGCACATGGCTGCAACGCAGAATGAGAAGAGCGAAAGTGGATTGTTAAATTAAGCGGATGAACCAGAATGGGTTTGTAAAAATTCTGCAATGTCAGTGGTGTGGAACTGGTTTATCTTTCGTCCGTCAGATACACAACAAAGCACTATTTTTGGTAACGCATGCTAGCGGGCCATCGGTATTACCGTGTGGTTTGGAAAACACGGCACACTTAAAATCAATCCTTTGATTTTTCTGAAAATCGACAGTGCCCCTTATAATCCCGTGTGCCTTATGTATGAATTCTGGTTGTGTTTACTGACCTTGAAACGATTTTATGTCGTACACGGCACTGGAAAATCTGTCAAATGTTTTAGTACGACTTTGCTAAGCTACGAAGCCGCACCGCTTGATGGATTGTCGGAGCATTACGGCTATCATAGCCTCGCAGAGTGATACGTACTGTGCTTCAACATAATATTACCGTATTGTGTGTGTATAACCTCTTTTTAAGTTTTGTGGATATTATACATGGCTATGCTGAGGATATGTCGGCCACCAGAAATGCCTTTTGGTTAAACTGTTAGCAAGGAATTTGCACTGTTACATTTTTTTTATAACTTTAATGCACATAAAAAACAGCTGCTTGTTTAAGTGAAAATACATTGATGGGTTTTTTTGCACTAATAAAGTTGAGGAGTTGTAAAGTATTTTGTCTAGTGTCAATTATATCGTCAGTTATATCGTTATCGCAAATTTTCAAATGTATATCGTGATAAATATTTTTGGTCATATCGCCCTGCCCTATATATATATATCTACTGTACTATAGCACTAAGTATTCAGAATCAATGGCTACTAAAGGAAGGAGGTGGGAAGAAACAAAATAGAAATATTTTTCACCGTACTACTTGAGTATTTATTATTTTGATGTTTTACTTTTACTCCCTACATTTTAACCCAAATGTCTTCACTTTGTGCTGTTGACACTTTCAAAACAGGCCCATTACTTAAGGATTAACACATTTGAGGGACGTTTTTATTTTCCAGCACTAAACGCCTTCAAACATCAAACCAATCTGAGCCTAAATGGAGGGAACAATAGCACATAACACACTTCTAAACAGATACGGCAATCCTATTGGTCTATCCATCACCTGGGTTTATCACATACAAAGTGATGATAGCGGGAAATATATATAATTTATGCACCAGTTATACACTATATTCAGGAGATAAAGTGGGCCGGAACAATCTGAAACTGCATTTTTGTTGCAGATGTCCGTAAGTCATGGTTTCAGTACTTCAGCTTCTTGTTAAGAGAAGCAAGCATGAAAGGAAAAATGTTTTTTTAGTGGTAGGTAATTTCAAATGCAACATTTCTAACAGTTCAACATATATTGTGAAACACGCAGTTTGTCAGTGTGTCTGCTAGCTGAAGGTACTGCCTTATTTCCCAGGGAAAGAAAATTGGAGGTGAAGGGGAGAAAGGCGAGAAAGACGCAACGTTATATTTAAAGGTAAAGACAGTTTAGTGACATTTCATAAACTGGAAATTTAAAGTTATTTTTAAATGAGACACCAGCTCCGCATATAATGCAAAGTTATGTTTTTTCATAGTCTGATTTGTCATGCAAAACAAACTGAGGTATAGTAAAATCAAAGGTTGAATGAAAATATTGAATGACATGAATGTTGAATGATAAAGTGGTGAGCTGGCCATACTTGGACTGTTGCACGGAGGCTGGGATGTTTATGGTCAGAGGTAGGTTACATTGGGTATAGCAGAGATTAATTTAAATTTAAGCTGATGATGCTCAGATTCATTCACTGAATTCCACCTTTATACCAGCTTTATATAGTCTAGTATAAAAACACCTTACTGTCAGTGTAGGGGATGGAAATCAGCCAAAACAGTTCATGAAACATCTGCTTACGATTTGTTGAATTCAGTTGTGTAAATCCACAGAGAAATAATAAACCTGAGAGCAGCAGCCTGTACACAATGAAAATCTACTGGAGCCCACAATAGAAGTTATTGTGAGACTCTTTTCCACATGCTGAGTGACAACAACAGATCTAACAGTTTAGGTATGGAAGCAAAGAAAAAAAGTTTGGATTTCAATGTTTTAACGTTGAAAATAACATTAGTATCACTGTTATGATACTAATTGTGGCGGGGCGTGGCCTGCGGTGCCGTGCAGAGGAGGCGGACGCACCTGCACGGCATCCGCAATCACGCCCCGCCGAATTAAATATTGTACTGGGTCCTGTGGTTGGGTTGTTGGTGTTATGTTGAGCTGGAAGCGGGAGAGCTGCAGCTCTGAGTGCGAATGTACAGCAACCGTGTAGGGATTAATAAAAGCATCAAAATGCCACTGGGTCTGCCGTGGTCGTTTACACTAATGTAGGATCAAGTACTTCTTCCTACTCTTTTTTTTTTTTAGCATAGCATTTGAGTAGTTAAATACAGACTATTAAAATGTGGGCTAATGTCAACTTTTACTCTTTTTAATAATAATGTATATACATCCTTTCAATTTATTCATGTACATGAAACTGAAAGAGTTCAGAGGCACCTTTTGAAATCAGCTTCTCATCTAATTTGCACTTGCTTAGCAGAATCCTTATTTGTGAAATATTTCCCGTAGGTTTCAGCCAACTGTTCACAAGCAACCAACAAAAAACTGTGTCAAACAGTCACACCTCAGGGCAGTTCGATTACATGTAGGCAATGCATAGGCTTCCACCCACAGACCACACTGCTTACAGTTTGAACAACTTCAAATCTAGACTTAAATCTCAAGATTAATCCCTGACTTACTGGCTAGTGCAAAACCAGAACCTTACATATGGTGTGATAGTTTCACAGGGTCGCTGATTCTGCTCACTTTAAATGTGGAACTTGCTTGGAAACCATTTTATTGTGTCTCTAGATCTATTTCTTACATAGATATCATTGCTATCCAGAGGTGGTTGTCATAACAACATTGTTGTACATCATCATCAGCATGACTATGTGACACCATAAGTGTAATCTGTCAGTCAAGGCAGACGAGTGGGCTTTCATGCTCAGCACTGGATGTGGGGATGAGGAGTCTGTTTGGAGAGATTGTGTGTGTGTGTGTGTGTGTGTGTGTGTGTGTGTGTGTGTGTGTGTGTGTGTGTGTGTGTGTGTGTGTGTGTGTCAGAAAGGTGAACATATTTTAAAAAGCCTTTGTGCTGGAGTGGGTGAAATAACATTGTGCAGCAAATAAAATCAACATAAACCTGCACCATATGCAAAACTCTTATACAAAAACATGTCAAAACACTCAAGCTGAAAAGCAGAATAGGTTTTTGTTTATATGGATGCATATATGGCTTGTCTATTTTCACTATATGCAGGTATCTATACTGTATGCGTGTTTCTGTGCGCGCATGAAAGTACACGTGAAAGTTCTCTGATACTCTATTCAGAAAGCAGTCTATTGTGCTCACAACAAAGCTGAAGACAAACTTTTGTGGCTATGACAGCTGAATGACAGTTCAACAGAGGGGCTGGAAGAGAATTGTCTAGTCAAAGTGTTCTGAAATAACTTTTAATGCCTGACTACTGACAGCTGCAACAAAACCCCTATTCCTACCAAAAAAC
This sequence comes from Maylandia zebra, assembly GCF_041146795.1. Classification (NCBI taxonomy): domain Eukaryota; kingdom Metazoa; phylum Chordata; class Actinopteri; order Cichliformes; family Cichlidae; genus Maylandia; species Maylandia zebra. Next base: position 16,485,112 of record NC_135175.1, on the reverse strand, counting down.
AAAGAAAACAATGCACGATGGAATTGACAACTCCAATAAAGGTTTTTCAACTCTCTGCAGCTTTCTCCTCTCCCACTCACCCACTTTCCAGTCCTACACATTCACATGCGGATATCTAGCCTACAAGCATGCAAGTCTATGTATCTCAGTGTACTGCATCAGTATTTCACGCTTATGTGTTGTCGAGGTTCAGTGGTTGTGTTTAAAAAAAGCTAATTCCTCCACATTGTGCAATCATAATTCATAACACCCACCTCAAATATATACGTGTCTCACATGTGTATTTGAGCATCTGTATGCATGTATAGCCACATTTGTGTGCATAAGCATCTGAACATAGACAAAATGTGACTTTCCACTATGAGCAACACCTGCTGGTTATACTATTTCAATTCAGGAACATCTGCTGTGTGAGTCTAAATCACCAAGCTATTATAGTTATTATGATAGGTGGACTATCACCATTTTGCACCGGTACAGATAATGACAGAATACCTCTATGCATAATTCACCGGGGATGGGTGGCCTGACATTGGGTGTGCCCTGTATTATTGCGCTCCACACAGACAGGAGCTGTCTAATATTTATATTCATCTAACAAGGCTCACTGCAGCAAGACTGTTATGACTTGTTATTGAAGAAGAGGTTAAGAGCTCAACTTCAGACAATATGGAGCAAATTTTGGTTGGCAGTAAATTTAAAAAGAAAGAAAGTTGTGGTATTAATGCATGTCATGTTATCACAGTCAAAAAAATTTAGATCTAATGCATGGTTTTTTTTTAAAGAACACTTACTTTAAAATTTCAGTATAAGAAAATACCTTATCTCAGAGTAGGTTTGTGGTATTTGCACAAACTACTTTTTATGCCGTGTTTGCAGTCTACTCTGTAGACCATATGGAGCCCCAAGAGACATATGAGAGAAAACTATACATATGCATGCGTACAGCAGACAGTTAAAAGTTAAGTATAAAACATAAACTGCACAAAGTACAGCACCAGTTTATGAGCTGGAGAAACATCGACCATATCTGAGATAAACTAGTGATTTTCTGAATGCACTAACCAGTCGAAACATGTGGGGGGAAAATCAGTTAACCCAGAGATATTTAAAAGAGAGACATAACACTAGTTGAGAAACCTCAAGAGAACATGACAGCAAAAATGAAATGCTTGTGTCATCAATCAGTAGTCAACCCAGGAAGGATGCAAGCCAATAATGTTGTTGCACCTATGCATGTGCATAGCTAAGCAGCTGGTAGTCATAGTTACATGTTATTTTAGTACAGATGTACTATCTTTTTCAAATGGTAAATGACCTGTATTTGTATAGCGCTTTACTTAGTCCCTATGGACCCTAAAGCACTTTACACTACATTCAGTCACACACACATTCACACACTGGTGATAGCCACAGCTGCCCTGGGCGCACTGACAGAGGCGGGGCTGCCGGACACTGGCGCCAGCGGGCCCTCTGACCACCACCAGTAGCCAACAGGTGAAGTGTCTTGCCCAAGAACACAACGACCGAGATTGTCGGAGCCGGGGCTCGAACCGGCAACCTTCCGATTACAAGACCAACTGCCAACTCTTGAGCCACGATCGCCCTTTCAGCTTAATAATACCATAATTTTCAATGATATTTTTTCTGTATATGCAATTCTTAGTGGCAACTATAATTAAAGTAGACGTGTTACAAAAATATCTATAAGCGGTGAGATTTCTAAACAGACTTTGGTTATCCCCAACACTGCTTAGTACAGCCCCAAAATATAATGAGTATGAGGGATATCATTCTACAATCGTTCCACAATTTGTAAATACATTTTTTTTGCAAACTGGTGAACTTGTAGTCTGAGAAACTCTGCCTCTCTCTTTTTATACCGTCATATTACTGACCTGTTGCCAAATAACCTAATGAGTAGCAACCACTTACTTTTCCCAACTTTTTGTGTCTCCATCCCAACTTTCTTGAGACATGCTGCTGCCATCAAATTCAAAATGAACTAATATTTTCATGAAACAGTAAAATATCTGAGTTTAAACCAACAGTATGTTTTCTGTGTTATGTTGTGAATATACTGAAGTTGTATTTTTTTGCACTGTCTGAAGGTTTACTCTGAAAAAAGGAGTCACTCTTATCACAAATAGCATCACCCTTATGCTAACATTTTATATAATTACATTATTTTTCCTTCTAGCCGTCCCCCTACAGAAAACCAGCTCTTATTAGAACTGTTGTACGGCCCTGGAGCAGGGTGCCGCCGGTGCATCGAGCCACCTGGGGGGCTCTTCAACTGGTGGGGGAGATTGTCACATCTTGCAGGAGCTTTCGTCTCCTCAGGAACTCCCTCTGCAGGAGGAGGAGATACAGGAGAGGTGGAGGAAGATCTCAGCCTGGGTGTTTATTGTCTTATGTAGTCTGGAAGATGAGTGGATGGTGGGGTGGGTGCAGTTTTCTCTGTGGTGGGGTTGGGTGGACTGTCCCGGGCTCTGTGGGGCCGGGCGGCGCTGCTGCACTGGGCCCCGGTCTGGATGGGCCTGGGCCCCCTTTCCCTGGCGGGTCGCGGAGTGTGGGGGTGCCTACTGGGGTCAGCGGGGGAGCTGGCCCCAGGGAGGGGTCACTTGCCCCTCCCTTCCTTCCCTCCCCATCTCCAGCTGCCTCCCTCTTCCCGCTCCACCACAACCACCCACACATGCAGGGCCTTGGAGTAGGGGTATGTCACCAGGGTGCAGAGGAGGCTACCCCCCCCCCCCCCCCCCCCCTGTCCCCTTCTGGCTGCCTCTGCCTCAATTTTATCCCACAACTTAGACATTCACATTACTCACACTCTCATTACACATACATATAGGATCTTGGGGGTGGGCACGATACACGGAGTCCAAAGTACCATCAGGGTGTACACCCCACCCCTGGCATCGTTGCCCACCTCTCAATTTTAAATACACGTAGACATTGAGGGCTAGCAGGAGGGACCATGCGCTTACCTGCTGCTCTCTGGCAGGTAGCTCCAAGCCCTCCTGGGTTTTAAATGCACCTTAAAACACACATGCATCAACACTACAATGAGTGGGTGGAGGGAGGCTTGGAGTCTTCTCTCACCCCCATTCTCTGCGACCTGCTGGAGCAGGGGGGCTAGGAGGAGGAGTTGGCCGTCCGACTGCGGTCTGGAGTGTGGAGCCTTCCTGCTGCTGCGGAGTCGGGGCGGTCTGCCTCCCCCCACCGCAGGGAAAAGGGAAACACCACCTGGGTCTGGGTGCAGTTCCCCCCTCCAGGGGCGGGGGCACCTAGACCCGGTTTGTAGAGTACGCTTGGGGAGTGTGATCGTGTGTACAACGTCTTTTTATGTCTGTCTCCACGTTGGTTGAATGTGGAGTAAGTGCATATGAGAGCATGAGGGTGGGAATGGATGTTTGTATCTGTGTGTGCCTGTATGTCTGTGTCTATATGTCAGGTTGGGTGTCAGGCGCCACCTCTCTGGGGACATCTCAGGCCCTCCAAGGTTTGGAGGCCTATCTCCCCCTACCACCACTTCCCCTGCCAGTGGCGGACCCCCTCAGACATCGGTGCGTTGGTGGTTCTTTGTGTCCGGGGTTGGGCGTCCAGGTACACACCGGCTCACTCCTTGGCGGCCGCTTATCGGGGCCTGGAGCCTGGGGCTCGCTCGGGCCACTTCGGAGGTGGGGTGCCCCCGGCCTCTCGGCCTGGGGCTCGGTCACTCAGGTGCAGCTGGCTGCCAGCGGAGCTCACGGGCGCGTCACTGCAACTCCCCCTGGCTTCTGCTCCGTGGCTGCTGAGTGAGCCCTCATCTGGGACTCTCCTCAGCTCTTTCCGGGACAGTGGCGCGGCTGCCCCTCTGTTGGTCTTCCTTGGTCTCTTGTGTTCTGGGGGCCTCTGGATGTCTGGAGTTTTGATCTCCTCCATACCTGCTTCATGCCCTGGAGGACGGGGCTGTGGCCCCCCCACACCCTCTAGCAGATTATTACATGAAGGAACCTTTTAAAAAACAAAAAACAAGCGCGTCCATGCTCACAGGTGTTCACACGGGTGATCACACCCACAAACTACACCCTTTTTGGCTCCTACCTCAAAGCACACTGTGTTCTGTTGATCTTATGTGCTGCACAATAATGTTTAACATTTAGTATTTACTGTCATATTCCCATATATCATTGTGATGTTGTTTATTCTATTACTCTTGTTCTCTTCTGCTTGCTTTCTTTTTTCTTTCTCAGCAGGTGACCCAGGTGATTGATATATGCATTTTTTTTTCTCTGCCTGTTCTGTTGGTTTTTGTCTTTTGCCCTTCTCCCCCGTCCCTCTTCTCAGCTGTTTCTCTTTCCCTCTTTCTTTCTCCCCTTCTTTCCCCCAGTCAAGTCTGTCCCGTATTCAGTAAGTGAAAATAAAATAAACAATAAAAGGTGAATCAAATGGACCATTACGGCAAGGCTGGGATGGTCAGTTTGGTAAAGTAAATCCGTTGGGCATCTTTCTTTGCCTTTAGACAACAATTCTGATGGCAAAAGAGCCAAACGGGACAGGCCAAAAAAAAAAAAAAAAAAAAAAAAAAAAATGAACTGTTGTACTAATTAACTTTACAGGAGCTTAGCAACAATGACTGAAACTGTGTAGCTGCAAACACCACAGATGCTTGAACCTGATGAAATACAAGCAGTGACAAGCTTCTTGAGATCTCCTCCACTTAATGCCTCTTAACAACAGGGTGACCTGTCCAGAAACCCAATTGTTGGCATTTAGCTGCAGCATGTCTACTGCAAGGGATGCACTGGCAGTAGGAGCCCCTCTGACCACACTGGTGGCTCAAATGGTTTTGTGCTGCCACATCAGCTCGGGTCAACAAACACCTAGCAATCAGACAATTATGTAACTTAGCATTACATGAATTAGTAAAAAGAATCTAATAATTTTTTTTCAGAAATCTTAATCTTATCTTATTTATTTTTTTAGAGGGGCGAGTGAAAACATTACTGCTCAACACTGTAGACTCTACAACCAGCCGATTCTTTCTCATACATTTTAATTGCATTATGGTGTAGATGTTCTCTACTTTACATTGTTAAACAGAGGTGGAATTTTCTATCTGAGAAGTTCACAGTATGAACTGTATGCAACAGTTACAATGTGATATAAAACAAAAAGGACAATTTAACTAAACCATTAGGAATATTAATTGGAAGATATGCACTGTTAGCTCCATTGTGGCTTCATTGATTAAAATATAATCACATGTGGCAAAGTAGCTATAACATTAGCATAACAATACACATTTCTATGAGAATAATCTCAATAAAATGTGCTAAATATTCTAGCAAATTAAAGCAAACTGACAAAGGTGTCTGACCCACAAACTGAAGGCAGAAAACAGTCAGCTCCCAGGCAGCAAGTCAGCAGTACTTTATAGCATAGTGTCTGTAGCACAAACACAAGGTTTGAGTGAGCTTGTAAAACCGATGCATTTTTCTACACAAAATGCATTTTCAAATGCTGAAAAACAAATGCTAAACCTCTATGTGATGCCAACCCCAATATGAAACATGATTATTAGGCAATTTAAAGGGATTATAAAGATTTCAAAGTAAATAGTGAGGAAATTGGCCAGAACAGCAGTCACAGTTTGTCAGTGTGTGTTGCTGGCTCACAGTCAGAAACATACCTGATCCAGCTGGCATTACTGGGTATTGATTGTACTTGTAAAACGCTCATTGGCACTAATGTAAGTCGATGCACAGTTAAGTACATTAGTTGTGATTTTTTTTTTTTAAATTGGGTATATACTGTCTAAAATGATTTCTGAATTCCTCCCTTCAGGTTTTCTTTGGTGCTACGACCAACATTTCATGTTCTTAGAGGACAGGGTTGGGTTGAGTGAAAAGTGTCATTTATCTGCCCCTTCTGTTTGACATGTCATTATCACTGAGTGATGAAACATCAGTTTTGTCATTTTTTCCAGCTTTCCAATGAAACAGCTTTCATGCCTTGGCCATTCCACACTTTATTTCTCCCATTCAGATCTACACAAATGTGTTCCTTCAGATGAATGAAAGAAGGCACAGCCTGTTCTGGAAGTGTATTCATTTCTGCATGCAGACATCAGATAGACCAAGCAATATTTCTTTTAGGCGATGAATGAAATCACCCTACTGTCTCTATCTTGTCTGCTAAATAAATTGTCATCTCCTGCAGCCCATCAGGCACTGTGAAACCTTTACACACATACTGATTTAACACAGGCACACACAGAGACACTCAAGGGCAGTAATGTGATGTCACAGGACATCTCAGAGCTTTGGGGGATGAAGCACTTGCTGGTCTACATCACTCACCTCCCCCAAAGGATATATTAGAGTGTGTGGGTAGGAGGATGTTTAAGGTTGGTGTATGTGGAGGTGTGGGGACAGATGTGTGTGTGTGTATGTGCAGAATGTGTGTGACCATGTGAGGGAGAGAGGTTATTCACCTTAAACTGTCTGGCTCTTTGAGAGCCCCACGAGACCAATTACCACTATGGCTCCATATTCACACACACACGCACACACGTAACTTTACACCATGCAGGAACTATGATTGCAGAATGGCTCACGAGTATCTTCTTGTCAATATTCATGATTCAAGGGAGACCACTTAAAGTTCAGTAGTTATTACAAAAAAAGATTTAAAAAAACCAATGTAGTCATTTGGTATTACGCACATTCGACATGTTTAATTAGAGGGAACTAAAATAATTGTGAACCAAGATGCTATTAGTAACACCACTTCCACATATAAAAATAGTAGATCAGCGTACTGAACGTAAAAGCTCACAGCTTCCTCTGGAATTTCCTGTTTCTCTAATTATTTGCACTGTAACACACACTAATCTTATTACAGCACAGGCAGCGCTGCATTCTTGTTTAGCACTGAGCTTGATCTTAGCAGTTATTCTGATCATTTAAAACACCTGTAGACTGGGGTCTGTGCAGACTCAGTGTGCAGTATGTTTTTCTATCATTCAAATTCTTTATGACTTTGTCAATCAATTTATTCTTAATGATATCACATTTCTAGCAAATCCCAGTCAAAAGCACTCAATTCCCCATAGGCCATTTTAATGAATAAATTAATGTTTGCCATGTATCCTAAATTATAGGAACACACAGTAGGAGATACAGGGATGGTCTTAACCATAAAAAAAGAGAGAGAGAGAACGACTGAAATGCCATCGCTGTTTTCATCATCTGAATGGGGAACACTGACTGAAAGCTTTTAGAATATTTGAGACACAGCTGCTTCTGAGTGTGAGAACATGAAAAAGAGAGCAGATACTACAACATTACAAGTCCCACTGAGTAGCAGTGAACATCATGAGAGTGCTCCACCTGTGGAACTCCACCTGTTGATGTGACTGTCCAATACTCAGCTGGAAGAGCCTGTTACCTTTGCTCCTGAATCACACACAGGGAGGGAGCCACTGTTTGCTCCTTCTGTCACATGAAAGGATGTCCTAAGCATAGCATGAGGCAAATTGAGTGCAATAACTGCCTGTTGTGTCTGATTTGCTTAGTTGTTTTTCATTGTACAATCATAATGGGAGCTTGATTTGCCAGGACTAAGTCCGACTGAGCGAGCAAGTTTCCTTTGCCATAAATTTCTAACCACCTATACATTAAATTACATTTTCTACAAATAATCATTGATATTCAAAAATAAACCGCTAACATCCTACCTGTGGGCCTGTGGGTTCAGTGGTCTCGGGATCTTGTTTCTGCTTTTTGCAGATGACGTGGCTCTGTTGGCTTAATTGAACGAGGAGCTCCAGCTTGCACTGGGGAGGGATTTGCAGGTGAGTCTGTAGCGGTTGGGATGAGAAGTAACGTTTCCTAATCTGTGGCCATGGTTCTCATCTGAAAAATGGTCGCGTGGCTACTCTAAGTCAGCGATGACTTGTTGCCCCAAGTGAACAAGTTTAAGTATCTCGAGGTGTTGTTAATGAGTGAGGGGAGAGTGGAGCGGGAGCTTAACAGACACACTGGGACACACTGAGGCTGATAGTGCCTGCAGTGATGAGGACACAGTACTGGTCTGTTGCAGTGAAGGGAGAGCTGACCACGAAGCTGTTGATTTATAGGTCGATCTGTGTTCCTCCCCTCACCTGTGGTCATGAGCTCTGTGTAGTGAACAAAAAAAATGGATACAGGCAGCAGAAATGAGCTTGCTCTGAAGCACGTCTGGACAGAGTCATTTGGAGCCAGTACTCCTCCACATCTGTTTTATGTGGATGATTGCTTCTTACAGTAAATTGTTCTTGGGGTCTCCAGGAAACCCAGTCCAGGTATGTTATATGTTAGAAGGATGAGGGTTAAAAGTGTATAACTGGACACTTGTGTGTATTTGATCTTTGAAGTCAAATGAATAATGTCCATGTTCCATTACATAAAGCACAGCATGGTGTAGGTGTGTGTATCTGTATGAGAGGACGAGGTTGTTTACAAAGCCTACTGTGCAGTAATTCAGAAGGCATGCACGCATCTATATATGTGACTGATGAAAATGATGTAATGTGACGTGCACTGAGGCCTTGGGGATGAGGTTTTAATTGAGAAGCTGGTTTATTTATCACATTCTATCACCATGTGGTGGTCTGCACATGACTCAGCAGCATCTATCTAAGACTTGAGACTGCACACATATGCACACACAAACACCAAGGCCATCTGGCTCTAGCAGAGTGCAGCTAACTTGTAAGTTGTTTTAGTCTCTCTCTTTTTTCCTGCTAAGTCATTAATCTCTTCATTTTGAAGGCTGTTTTCAACAGGCACCGAGTGTGTTTAAGTCAACATTGGCTAACATCGTGAATAAACAGACATTAAAAATTTGTTCAATTAGTAAAATATGACAGTCAGCAATTTATTCAAGACATCCTTCTCTATGTTCTTTAGTCTTAATCCAGCCTCATCATAAAGAATGACCTATACTTGATTTTATGTTCATTACACAGCCAAGAAGGAATGCTATTGTACTACCCTTACAATGACTGCCAAAATTTAAGAACAATAAGGAATATACTAGGAAAGAATAGAATAAACCTGAATTTTGTGTATAATATTCCACCTCTAAGAAATTAAGAGTAAGAGAATGAAAAATAGCCTATTCAACCATAGATCTTGGTCCATATGCATATTAATAAACTTACTGTGCAGAATATGTAAATGCATGTGTCACTTTGGTTTTTTCTGTCTCCCAATGTGAGGCTGTAAGCATTTATTAAAGCCAGTATCACATACTATAGGAGTCAGACACTAATCTAACACCTCAGAGTCTGACTCTGTCTGAGTCCAGCTCCTGCTTGCTGCATTTTGAGAGACATTTCACAATGGTATGTAATAGCGGCCATACTAAAAATCAAAAAGAAAAGAAAATGCATGTATTTTAGCGGAGAAAAAATGAAGAGTTCCTCTTTGAGTTATCTATGGATAGGAATATGACTAAAAACCTGAAACACTGCAAACCCATCGGCAGACTGAAAACATCCCCATATGCGTCTTGTTTTGCAACTCCTATCTGTGCTCCAACCACTAATGGATAGAGAGAAAAGTGGAAGGATGGATGGATGGATGCATGCATGGACAGACATATTAGTAAGGACTACGTGGGTGTAACAGTACAGTTAGGTGTAACATTGCCTAACCCTAAATGCACAGAAAAATGTAAATCTTAAGACAGCAAGTGTCCACATGGATTCATCAGGATTATGTCAGTTTTATCGAATGATTCATCACACCCAGGGCACCGTCTGACTCATTGGGTTACAATGCAAACAAAAATCAATTTGGGACCATCCAGAAGAGGTGATAGAAGTCACAATGAAAAGTGTAATTACGGCATTCAGTTATGGCTCTTTGTCCTTAAATCGGAGACCCTGACCCAAAGGAAATAAACTTGCTTGCTTTATTGTGTTCATCTAATAAGTCGCTCCTCTGCAGTCTTTGTGGGAATATTATGCTTTGTGAGTCACACATCACAGTATAGCATACGGCTACTTTATGTTTGAATGAATGAGCTCAGTCAATCACTTGTTCTTTTTTGTGTATGCTTTCAGATTGCTGAAGGTTTTGGTATTCATCGAGACACCAAAATTGACAATGTCGAATAAAGGCTTAAAGCCTAAACAGACAGTTTAAAAAAAAAATAATAAATAAAAGTATTTCTGTCCTTCATATTGTCAGTTCATATCAGTGATATTGCTGGTACGGTTCACAAAGTTAAACAGGAGAGGAGACATTTCTGTAAAATTTGTGAAAAGAAGAACCTAGACAAAGATGTGTGCACACAGGCAGACACCAAAACAATGTACCCCTGGAACGCATACTCACACAAACACACACATCTTTCAGTGCTCACATAGACTCCACAGCACAAGAATAAAATCTTCTCCTTAAACTGCTCCAGGCACTGATTCCTTTGGCCTTAGGGTATGGTGCCTCAAGAGGACAAACTCACTCATACTCATACTCATACTCATACTTTTTCTCTTGCCATCTCAGTTTCTATGTCTTTCACTCTCACATACACAAAGACACACATGCACAAGTCTGAGTTTCTCAACTAGCACTGACTATTACAAGGATATCACTAAGCAGATAAAAATTGGAAAGCAGTACAGTACAGCTTCTACATCCTGCATTTTAATAGTCATGCGTGCAATCAGAGCAGCCAAAAATCTTCATCAAAACCTGCGCTTTCATCTTTCACATTATCCCCTTTTCTAAAACAACAAACAAGAAACAGTCTTTTCAAATTTTCTCTGAGGCACATGCTTACATCAACCACTTCTCACTTCTTTCTTTTAGATTTTACACTCGCTCTTTCTGTCTGTCTCTCTCTACATTACACTTTTTTGTCTCACATGTTACTTTTTATTTAATTGTGGTTACTCCAATTTTGTGAATATTTTCCTTAACATTACCTGCATGCACAGTCAAATCTAATTATATCCAATGAATGTAAATGAGCTTATACTCAGGTTTCTGGAAATCCCAGGCTATCTTTTTTTTAATCTATAAAACTTCATAAATGTATTTTTAATACTGCAGGAAGAAATGTAATCTGATTTGAATAGTTAAAACTTTTGAATGATTGTTGGTCCCAGCTGACTATAAACTACACATCCATACACCGTGCATCAATGAATTACAAGTGATGATCTATTTTTCTGTAAAGCGCTATGATTATTTTTAACCAAGTGCTGTGAATTACAGTTGTATTGTTTCTTAATCCTGTTAAATGGAACACTTTGCTCCCCAGGACTGATCACACTATCGCCACACACACAAAACCGCACACCTTACAAGAGAGCAGACAGGTAGGGCATTTTGTACATGTGGACACACACACACACGCAGAGTTTTCAAGTGTTGTCAACAAGAAATAGAGAGATTATCTCTTTGGTTATTTGCTTATTTTTTCAGTCAAACGTTGAGACAATAATCCCACACAAATGCTTATGAATAACTGCTTTCAATGATACACACTTTCCCTCAGAAGAACAAGTACCGAAGTCAAAAGGGGTATCATCCAGACAACACCAAATGATCTACACGCACAGTGAAAGTTTTATGTAATGAGTTCTGGGTATCTTCAGCACAGAGTGAGGCCCCTTAAGCACCAACACTGAAGATGTGAACAAGCAAGAAAGTACCGTGTCTTTGTCTAACACAGAAAAACATCAGCAAAACAGGTAGGATACTTGTATCTGTCATGGTCAGTCAGTGTCATATCTATCACCTTATTTTCACTTGTACTTACAGGGCTCTCTTTAGTTAAACATTGCGATTTCTAAATTGGCCAAAGCAACAGAAAGAAGCATTGCATTTAGCAATTTTCTTACAATATGGTGAAAGCTATCTAATAAATAATTAATCCCTGAGGGATGAGGATTAACACAAGAAAATACCATGTTGAGGGGCTACTGCGGCTAAGGATCTCAAGACAAAAACAAATACATGGAAACCACAGTTAAAACATGAGATCAAACAGCCATCAGTTATTCTAACACATAACCTCCATTTGTTAATAAGTATTTTTTTTCCCATCTGTCACTTTCTGTTTTTGTGTCCTCTCTATTGTCCTCCTGTGCACTTCCTCCTTCATTTCTCTCTGTCTGTGTTTTGCCTCAATGTTTCACTCTTTTCATAACGCACTGTTTTCCTCTCTCTGGCTGCCTCTTTGGCATGGTTTGGTTGGTTCTTATCTATTCTCTCCACTATCTGGTGTTGAGGGAAGATAAGCATGCATTTGCATGTTTAATGAACCAAACACCCCCGATTCCCCTCACCATGAGGACACACACATGCACAGAGGTAGGCACACACACACACTCACACACACAAACCAATGCTGTTGGCCCTACAGGCCTCTGTCGGCCCTACAGGCCTCTGTCTCCCTGCAGCTGACATGGAGTCAACAGCTGCTGACTCCTACAGGAATAACATATAGAACATCAAACAACAGAAGGCCATTGTTTGTCCTAACCTCATTAATTTTAACAAAAAAGAGAAATGACATGAAAATACTGACACGATGGGATTTCAGAAATTTCAGAAAAGCTTCACTCAGGCAAATGTGTCATAAGATTTGATAAATAAGATAATAAAACACAGACATCTGTTTTGCATATTTTGACAATACTGACAGTTAAAAAAAACCTCATAAAAAGTAAATACATCCCACAGGAGACAAACAAAACTTCTGTGATGACCCTGCCCACTCTGCGTGGTCTGGTCTGCTCTTCCTGGCTAGGCAGGATGTGAGGAGCGGGTCTTAAGAGGAACCACACTTGTTGGCACAATTGTTTAAAAAAGCTTGATAGTTAACAGCATCGCTCTTCTCCCCAAGGACCTCCAAGGCTTTCACACATTTATCACATGACTAACAAAGTCACTCCTCATTTCTTTTTATTTAATTTTTATTTGATTAATTACATTTTGATCCAGTTAAAATCCATTACTGATCTAATCAAATGGTAACTTTTTGATTTCATTTAAAGAATAAAAACCTAAAAGTTAATACTTTATAACAGCACAGGTGGGAAAAAATAAAGCTTGCAGAGATTTTCAATATGCAGCTAAGAGTTTTTCTATTGTTGTTTTTAGATTTTTCACCCCCTCTTCTCTTGAAGATCACTGAGACATTTTAAGTGTCTTGCGAGCACAGTATGTTCAAGATCTGCCCACACACTTCAAATGAAGTCAATATCAAAAGTTTTAGTTCGTTCAAAGCTGCTTTACGTATTTAACAGTTTGCTGGTATTTTGTTTCCAAAAAGACTCTTGTGTCTCCAGGTGCTTAACATCTTTCAGGCGCTGCCTACTGCAATGTGATTGCTGGCAACATTTTCTTTTTATGGCTGTAGGAAACGTGGTCATTTAAGCATGTGGGCTGTGTGGAGGACAGTATGGTTTTATGCAGCTCCTTTATAGTCATTTCTGGCAGTCTGCATTACTTTTCTGCCTCGCAGAAGTACAGTATGTGACAGATTTCTTGGTCTATTAGATCTTCTCATGACTTCCGCAGTTCCCTTTCAAAGTGACATTTCACACAGTGAATATTCCAAGGGGAATAGAAACTACTTTGATATCTTTTTATAGGATTTGCTAGTAGGCACCAATTAGCCTTAGCCTCAGTGAGTTGTTTACACTAGCCCGAGTATACTCAGTGTTACCACAAGATTTGATTTTACGGAGAATTTATCAAGCTTTGAAGTATTCAGCTAATAATTACTAACAGCTGTTTACCTGCCTAACAGGTCCTGAAAGGTCAACTGAAGTCTAATGAGTTACTTCAGGTCTGAATATTTGGTTACACTTTTAATTGAATATTAGTTAATAAGATAAACAAACAATTTTGGAAAGAAAAGTGGCAGGGGGGGCGCAGTATGAATTGGAAAAAAACAAAACGCTTGACACTGCTAGCACGGGGCGCCCACAGAAACGCAAAGCAGGAGATGAAGCATCGCTGAATAGGTTTCTAAACCAACTTCATTCTAAGCCAAAGACTAGAAAATATGGTGAAGCAAATCTTCCCTTTGGTCTCATGTAAACAATAACGTGGTGCACAGCCTGACGTGAAAAGAGGCACATACCTTTGACGTTGCCAGAGGAACTCTGTATTCCTCGTCTGCAAAAAGGAGTTTTAAAAATTCTCCGTTTTCGGTGATTCGAAACACCGTTTACGTGTGGATCAAACAGCTGCGTTTTCAAAAATACCCATGTAGGTGCGGACGTAGCAAAAGAGTTAGTAGTTTATTTTATAACTACCTGTCATTTATTGCAGGTCACTTGTATTTGCTGAATTGTTTACTAAATGTTTGAGGTATGAAATAAACCGCAGTGGAGCAAAATATGGGTGTGTGTGGTTGGAGGATGTGTTAGTGCGAGTGCGCTTGCACGCGCGGGGGTTGGGGGGCGCGAACGTTTTTCGTGTAAAACAAAGGGGGACAAGCAAAAAAAAGTTTGGGAACCACTGATCTAAACAATTCTCATTTAAAAAGCAGCTTATCTGGATGCTTAGAATGCAAGATGTTATAAGGAGCCACGAAGCCAAAGGCATGGTTTCTCCCTTCCGTGCAAAAGCCAAGATGTTATTTAGGAGCAAACACAGATAGATGAGGGAGAGCTGAAATAACACAGAGAGAGGCCGACAGAAAGATAGACAGCGGGGGTGACAGCACTGTGAGAGATGTCGCCACCTGCCACCATTTTTCTCTTCTGCTCTTGGAAATGCATCATCAGTCATTAGCAGGGAGCATGACTTGCAGTATCATCATCACTCATGCAGACACACATACACACACAAGCTCAAACACAAAGCGTATTTTAAGGTATAATGCAGCAGCCTATAATTTGAGTTCCCTCTATGCAGCATTTTGCTGAGCTTATAAAACCGCCTGCAGCTAATGGTGTGATGGATCCCTCTATTATCACCCAACGAAGGACTAGAGAGTGGGGTATAGTGAGATAAACGAATGTAATTGGATAGTATTTTAGTCGTGGCAAAATCACGAGGGTGGTCAGGGACAAAAAGAGACCATGAAAATGATAACCACAGTATGAAATACAAAAGCTGTCCCAACATGATGGATCCATTCAGTAAATTAAATCCCACATTAAAATGAAATAACCCCCAAGTGGACCTACTGTGTGTTTGGAGATTTCAAATGATGCGGTCATTATGTCAAAAACGGACTGAAATACACTGACCAAACACAGTATAACCTCAAATTTTAACACACAAAAATAAGTGAAAATGTATATGTTTCCATTATTTTCTGTAATTTAATTCTAAAAGTTTAAGTTCATTACAGTTAAAGTGAAATGTTTACTTTTTGGAGTGAATTGGAATATTATTAAAATATGTTATTTCAAGTAAATTACTATTCAAACAGTATAAATTTGACATTTGTCATGCTGTCTGCTGGTGCTTGGATCCCCGTGGTTTTTTCATGTCCAAAGTCAGAGTTCTCTGTCAGCAAGTTATATTTCCATCACCATGCTCACTTCCTCTATCAGCAAGACACCAGCCTAATGTGCAAAAACCACTACCATATGGTTTGATAATCACTGGGATCATGAGCAAGACGAGAAAAACTCCACCCAAAAGTACAGACTAGCCTACAGTATATCAAAGTAACCTAGGCTTCAATAAGACCTCAGCAGTGCCACAGCTGATCACCTTCATACCACACCACATTCATTCTTGGTCATTTTTAGTAAAGGAGCCCCCAAACAAATGCTGAGCGTATAAATGAACATACTTTTCAGAAGCTGTTCTGTATTGTACATCCATTATGTAATAGTTAAATAATTTGAGAAACTGGATTTCTGATTTTAATAAGCTATGTGCCATAGTCATCTTTTTTTTTAAAGAGGTTTGTGACCTTTTTCCACTGGTACCTACACGTCTCCATGCCACAACACTGGTTCCACCACATTTGACAGATGATGCGGTATGCTTTGGATCATGAGGTGTTACTTTTCCTCCTTTTCTCTACACATCATTCTGACATAGGTTAGTCTTCGTTTTTATCTGACCAAGGAATTTCTTTTAGAACTATAAAGATGTTTTCTGGCAAAGTCTAATCTGTCCGTCCTTTTCTTCAGTAAAAGCAGTGGTTTGCACCTTTTGTAAACCCTCTATATTTACATTCGTGAAAGCGTCTCACTGACAAGGACAGGCCGATCTCCTTCAGTGTTCTTGACTCCTCTATTGTAAAGGGTATGTCTTAAACTAGTAGAGAATTCTGGGATTGTCAACTTTTATCGTCTCCCGTGGTATTTTGGCTTCGCCATTGTATTCCTGTCTTGTCAACTTGCCAGACTGTTGATTTGACCACTCCTAAATTCTTTTGATGTCTCTCTTTGATAGATTTTTCAGCCTAACGATGGCGTCCTTTATTTGGATTGACACAATTTTGCACCTTATACCAAGAGTTATATTGAAAAGGTACAAAATACTTTTCCAATACTTCCAATCTACTCCAGATGTTTGTCACAGCGTAATGAGATAACAGACTTCGCCTGGCTATGAAACTGTTTAGTGAGTCAATCATCCTATTGCGTTTAAGCTTCTGAATTGGGAGACTATGCCTGTAATTTCCAAAATGTTAATGCAATGCTTCTGTCACACTCCTTTAATTAAAACCAAACATCTGCACTTCAATCCCATCTTGTTGTTTAATTTGAAATCCACAGATGAGAACTCTAACCAGACTCCATTCAGAGCCAATGAAAAAGGGTGGTCGGGGACTGGTTAGCACCACAACCATCATCCAGGGTGAAATACGGAGCATCCGCAAACTCATTGGGAAGATGACCCACCCTAGATGAGCTGCTAAAAGAGAGCCTCCAGCGCTTGTTCCATCCTGTTTATAAATAATTGCCTCATTTGAGATTAACTGTGCATCGCCTGGAACGTAGACAAGAGCAGACGGCAGAGACAAAGAGGAAGCCAACCATTTCCCAACATGCCTTGAGGCTGTACAATCAGTGGAGAGCAAGCCGCAACCTCTGAGGCTGAAAAACGAAGAAAGCTCAGTGATGCCAAAAACTACAGTTCAGGAAACGGCCCTTTCCAACTGGCTCCAAAAATGAGTCAGTGCCAGTTCACTCCCATGTTCCCATCCCCATTTCTACAGCAGATGTAAACGAATTTATGACCATTTCTTTTAAAGTGAAAATATTTTTGCTTTCTGTAACTAATAACTTCCCGTCCCAAGCACCACCATGTTTGCAGTGCTTGGGACTTTTAGAACACTTCGTAATAGTTCGTGCTGATTGGTTAATCGTACTTTTAACCAGATGAGGAAATCTGCTGCTGTTTTGCTGAGTTTGTTTTTACAAATGCAACTGGCTAACCAAGTTTTCTAGCATTTACCATCCAACCTCTTATGTAAATGTGGCCAGGTTATAATCTTTCACGTTTCCATGATTCCAGCACAAGTCAGGATAAAGTGGGAAAGAAATCTTGTCACAAAAAGGCTGCGTCTAGGCAGGAGAGGACCCAAATGCCAAACTCACCGAGGCGGAACATGAACTCAAAAGCACAGCTTTATTGCTGAAAACAAAGCCAAACGATACAAAACTAAACTGGGAAAACTAATAATAAATCATACATGAAAACACAGGGACAATCACACACAGCTATGAGGGAGGACGAGACAATGAACACAGGAAGACTGAGGACTTAAATACACACATGAGGTGATCAGGAGAAGTGACAACAAATGGGGGAACAGCTAAAACAAATGAACATAACGATGTCACAGGACCTCTTTCAAAATAAAACAGGAAACATAATGAAACACAGACATGACAACATGAACTTGGCAACAAAAGACATGCAGATGTGAAACACATAAAGGACAAGGGAGACTTAACACAGGGGTTGAAAACACAAGGGGAAACTAATAAACAAATGAACTTAGAAAACCCAATGAATTTAAACGTAAACCATGAACATCAAAATAAACTAAAACTCAAAACGCTGGGTCTATGTTTCTAGCACTCCCC
This sequence comes from Maylandia zebra, assembly GCF_041146795.1. Classification (NCBI taxonomy): domain Eukaryota; kingdom Metazoa; phylum Chordata; class Actinopteri; order Cichliformes; family Cichlidae; genus Maylandia; species Maylandia zebra. The sequence continues at coordinate 16,467,051 of NC_135175.1, read as the reverse complement.
GTGTGTCTGGGGTCTATTAGTTGCTGTGATCAAGTCTAAAGTGTGTGAAAACTAAACCCAAACTGTGAATGTCTGCTCCTGAGGGTAGGACAACTTTATAGTCTAGTAAGTGTGTTTATCCCTGAGAAAAGACTTGGGCACAGTGGGAGGAAATGTGTATATGTGTGGTGTGTTCATATGTGCAGCAGAAAGAGTGAAGCTGGTCCCTGTTGGTGTGGAACTAAATGTCACAGCTTGATTAGAATAAATAGTCCTATATGGGCTCTGGGACTGGGCACCAATGCACAGCAGGGCAAGTATGTGTAGTGACTCAGTGCTTTTGTTCCATTTCTTTCCCTCAGTTCATCTTTCTGCCTATATCTCTCAGACGCGTGCATAAACACACATGCATGGACATTCTGACTTTACCTTTCTCTGACCTACCCGGTGGGTCTTTGGGCAGATGTGTAAGTCTGAACAACACAATCAGAAAGCTGTTACTGCCTCAGGACATGAACTTTACGCCTCACAATCCCTCACATTCACACATTCACACACATGCACACACAGATATTTTGCCACTCACTCTCTGTGTTAGTTTCAAATGTTAACTATGCTTGTTATATTATACTTCAGCAAGAAGCAACAAACTTTTACATATATGATTACAAGCAGCAACAATATTATTTTTAGATGTGCTATTACAGCCTATTATTCAAGAGCCGTTTTAGGAGCATGGCCATTGTGGCTCATGTACCTCCTGATTACTGCTGCAACTCTGATTTGACTCATTTGTAGCTGGTCTGAAATATTACCTTGCCTGATTCAATCTTTGTTAAGTCTCACAATCAGATTCAGTTCATATGGAAAATTCTTTACCATGCAGTGCTTCAGATATACAGGTAGACATGGCCTATAGGTCAAGAACTGAGAAGGCCTGGTTATTTCTCACATACTATCAGATTAGATATATTACATTTTGTTTCAGTGATCACAGTGATCCCTTTCATGCACAGAATTGTCAATATATATATTCTTCCAAATCATTTATTTAAAGATGCTCCTTAAAATAATCTAAATGTATCAAAAACAACAACAATATATCGATAAACCTTTTCTTTGGCTGCCATGGAGTAATGGAACTTGGTAGCAATTTCCTTCCCTCTCTTTCCTCCTCTCTTCTGTCCTTTTTCGCTCTCTCTCACTTGGGATTACATTCCCCTGCCTCCAGTAGGGATAGTTTCATATCTCTTCACTAAATGCTAACAGTTCCATTAAGCACAACGGAGGACTCATTTAGAGGTCACATTTGTTTCGCTCAACTTCCCTTGTCATCCGCATACCAACCGAGTGGCTGTCTCTTTCAGCTTGGATTCCTGTTATCTGACATGACCTTTCTGCTTTGAACTAATTGGTAAATTGCTGTGGACTTTTTCATTCTAATTCATCTCCCTTTAATGACATGGCTTTACAAAAATGTCCCTATTCTATTTTTTTTTATTTTCGCACTGTGTATTAGTTGTTCTCAAGCATGCCTGCAAAATCCCCAGTGTTTCATTTATGATATCATAGTATGCGCCATAATACTAGCTACAAGGCATCAGGCTGGTGGTATTTTTGCTTGTGGCCAGTTTAAACATGACAACCAAATAATTCAATTTAGCCAGTGAATCCATAAACCTACGTGACATCTCATTTATGGCCTTGATAATCCACTGCCCCAAGTCACGATTAGCTTAGTAGCCAGCTTCACATTATTTCCGCAACAGTTTATGGTGCAGCGTTTTAATAAACTAATAATATCTTCCAGAATGCCCAACAAGGTCAGTGCAAACCAGACATAGGATGGAGAACCTTTATGTTTGCGAGGTGTACATTTTATTACCGTATGCTGAGGGAGTTTTGAGAATACAGTCAAGGCGCAACAGAAACAATGTGTGCATTTCCAATAGAAAATAACCTTATGAATCAAAACAAAAGGAAAAGGCAGGTCTGGTATGAGCTCCAAGAAGTCAGCATACAGGTTTAAACAAGTTTTTCAATGTTAAGTTGTAATAAAATAGAAGTTTTTCAGCCACCAGCACCAACTAGTTTATGGCTTCATCTCCACACAGTAATAGAAGTGCAAAACATGTCTGAGGCCCATGTGCCAAACAAAGTCCCCAGCCTGTATTGCAACACCTTATGTGCCCTACTAGAGATGGGAGAACAATGTTCAGGTGCCCTAGGGTCTCCTTACTAAACATTTGAGTGCACTTAGCCTGCCTGGCATACATCCTGCCAGCTTCTACAAGTCACCACCAGGTGGGGATCACTTAACAGCTCAGGTCTTCTATTTACCCAAGTATCCGAGTCATTTGGTTGTAAATCTGATAATATGATTACAAATGAGTCAATCCATAACCACAAAATTCCCTAGTGTAATACCCACTTATGAACATGTTTAGGTTAGAACATGGTGGTAGGAGATATAGTAAATATTTCTTATCAACCAAGTGATATCACCTTATATACTTATATCTATACATGTGCCCCAACTGCTCGCCTTGTCCAAGTGTGTGACCCTAACATTTCTGTCATAGCCAAAACATAGGTTATGGCAGGTCCCATGAGTTCCTATTCTTGACTTTACATCATTTGGTGATTCATCACCATTCATCATATTTATCACATTTATTTATATCGGCAAAACACATTGATGCTAATTGAAATATATTAACCAAAAAGTCAGAGGTTTGCTTTTAATAGGGCACTGAAGGTTTAAGCTGCACAGCCATTCAGACAGAAAAAAAACTGCAGGAGCAAATGCTTCCCACTGGCTGCCACTTACCACTAATGTTAGAAAAATGATAAATTAGTTCCGGCATGCTGTCTGGAGTCTATGTGTTCACGTGGGTGTGTATGTCTGCCAGTGAATGCTTCCTTCCTGTAAAGTGTTGTGTCGCATGCCAGGAGTTCACAGTGTGAACAGATGTTAGTCAGTATTGCCCTGGGTTTCTGCACCACAGTCAGGCATTTTTTAGGGTCCTCGGCTCTGAGGAGGAGTCCGTGGAGATGCCTGAATTGCTTTATCGAGCGGAACACAACTAAGGACACGCAGGCTCACAGCAGCTGCCAAGAACACACACAGACATGCGAACACAAACACAGCATTTGCTCCAAGCATGTGTAACACAAACCCACAAACAGCTGGGATACAAAAAATCCACACATTTGGTATAATAATATAAACAAACACACACAACTCTGTAGAATAAGCACTCTTAAGTTAACTTTCACCCCAGCATATTTCTTACAGAGTAATGGCTTAACTGCTGACTGAATATGGCAGCTGTAGCTTGAACCCCACAGGAAACCCTGCTCCAGACAATATGGACTATCAGAACTGGAATAATCTAAAATTTGAAAGGATAACGAGAAAACACGTTTTAATACAATCTCCTTTTAATACAACTCTCATGACAGTTTCGTTTTTAAAATGTAATACTTTGCTTCATTACAATAACACCTACCAACACTTTCCATATTTAGCTGCTGCTTGTCACTGAGACACAGATGAAGGAAGAGAAAATAACTGGTGATGTTGAAGACCATGGGAAAGGTTTAAGCTGTCTCTTTAGATAGCATCATATTCTCTCTGATCATTCACAGTTATACTGCAAAGACTAATATCTATACTTAGGCTTGCATGCACCCAAAGAAACTGGCTCTTTTGGAATGAAAGATAATGCCAATCAAAGTGACAGACAAAATAAATAAAAATGGTCAAACTCAGAGGTGTGTTTATACATAAGTACATAAAGGGGGACAAACGCACATCACAAACGCACTGATTTGACACACGCTGACACATAAGGATGGATGTGGACTCACTGTCATATAGTGAGCTGTCAGCACACAAGCACTTGCTCTATATCTGATGTGATAATCATGACATAACTGTGAGATGACAGCAGACAGAGTATTGGTGGCCCAGACACATGCATTTGCAGGCATAAATGCACCAAACAGGTGTTCAGATAAAACAAGAGTAAATGTTGCAGAAAGTAAGAATTTTACTGAATTTTAATTTGAAGACTCAAGCCAAGAAAATGTAATTCAGTTCAATTCAGTTGTAGTTGTAAAATGCCACAACAGTTGCAAGTATATGTGTGAGAGGGAAAGGGCCTATGGTAGTTTTAGTCAGGAGATAAAGATGCTCCAAAAGAAAAAACTCTCTGAAAAATATTTGCATATATGTAGACATCCCATCCACATGGCTCCATAGTTCCTAAAAAGTATTTGAAACCACATATAATGATGAATAATAGGGTATTTTTTTCTTTAATGGCTTGACATGAATTACCAATCCAAACAAATTATAGTATCAATAGTAACAACAGCAGAGCACTTTAAGGTAATGCAAGTCATCAGATATTATTACAATATGTAATTGTACCATCTTGATATACTGTGCTGATTTCCATCAACCCATTTTCTTAACTGGTTAACTAAGTGAGGGTTGCAGTAGGGCTGGTGCCTATCTCAGATGAGAGGCAGGGTACACCCAGGAAAGGCTCTCAGCCAATCACAGGTCTAAAACACAGCGATAGTTATTCATGCTCAAATTCAGTTAATTAGCAAATTGATTATTTAATTAATTTTCTCACAAAAGCACATTGAGGTTCCAGAGCTGAAGGTTTGAACCGTGTTGTCTCGTTGTTGCTGTGAGGTGAGACTGTGACACTCCAATGTAAAAGTTACAAATCTCAGTTTCAGTCTTTGATGATGGCACTGGGGTTATTTTTGAAAGACTGTCAAGTTATATTTATGAGTAACCAAATTCAAACACTACCCTAGATAGGAAGCCTCTGAATTTATCCATAAAAAGAGTTCCATCTTAGTCTCAGCTCAAGTAAATAAAGTTCAAAAGTCTCTTTTTTGCTGCACAGTTTGTCTTCACCCCTCAGGTTTGCGTACTTATGCAACCAGCTGCCTGAGGGAGTCAGATGGATGTTGAATGCATATGAACTTGACTCTCTGACATGACAGCAAATTTCATACAAACTCAACAAAACACAACTAAACAGGCACACAAAAACCCAGAACACACACAAAAAACTATTTTCACCACCTTTCCACTAAACTTAACTTTTTTTTTTTCAAAAGTGAAAAGTGATGTAAATGCAAAAAGAAGCTCATTCTGTTTGAAGAAAGGTTCAGATACTCTTTATACTCGTTATCTCTTTATGTTAAGCGCTCTCTTTTCTCTTTTTTATCTAAAAATAATTACTGAACACAAAGGTCAGACCTACGTGTATGACTGAGGTCGTATTTCAATGGGTTTTGGGACTAATATGTTGATAGATATTATAATAATATAAAAAGCTTTCAATGGAGCATAATCAAAATAAAGTGGTTTTGTGGCCATGTAAATATGTGGGGGAAGGTGTGTATTGTCATACCTTCATGTAAAGACAAAGCATTTGTGATGCATAAACACTGATAAACACTCCCAAAGCTTCCCTCCATGCACCCATGCAGAAATCATCCTTGATGTGCCTGCTGTACGACGTGTACAGTGTATGTGTATGAAGTGAATGTGGCTAAACTGTGTGTTATGTGTGAAAGTCTACACAGCCATGTGGTACAGTGTTATTATTTCATACACCCATCTATAGTATGTGTGCAAACCCCCATTAACCAAGTGTTAATTACTTCATGCTCAAGTATGTATTTAAAAATCAAAATGATGACAGGTGTGTACTTTTTTGTGATTGATTTAACCTTTAAAGTGAGTGTCGTCCCAATCTATCCAGCTTACAAATGCACCCAACAGCAGGAGGAATGCTGTCCTTTACTAGCAGCATTATTTTATAAGGCAAAGAAGAAAATGGGCATACTGTAGTGCATTCATGTCATATTTGAAGTTGAAGATGTACAAAGATGACATACTACACACACACACACACACACACACACACACACACACACACACACACACACACACACACACACACACACACACACACACACACACAGAGGTTTTCTTGGTACCTAATGCTGCTCATGCTGCCTGCTTCTGATCCCAGCTTGCATCTCTCCAGCTGGGTGGCAACAATCTGACGCTCAGCCTCAAGTTCCCTGGTCAGACGCTCAAACTGAAGCTCCTGATGGAAGACATAAAAAGAAATTGCGTGTTAGGCGGAACATGAGAGAGAATGAGAGAGAGGAAGAAAGAAAGAGACAGAGAGCACTCGGGGTCTGCAGAGGAAGTCAGGTATTATAGGTCATCGAAACAGCTTATGGCTGGAAGACGGCTCTAAAAAAGTTAAAATAATTGTGCTATCAAACTTGACTGACAGGTGAGAAAAATGTGTTAGGCAATGTGTAGGCAGAGTGTTGTGTTAAAAGTGTTCTAAATATGTGAGCAAAGAATCGCTTCAATCCCAGCGACTGTGTGGTCATGAATGTGAAGATATTTGTAGAATTAATTAAATGTATCGCTCCCAAATAAAGTGTGTTCCTATTTGGCAGGTTAGACAGTTAACAATGTCATTTACTGAAAAAAAAATCTACTGGTGGGATTCTGTCTTTTTTAATCAATTTTAGGTATTTGTATTTTGAAACCTTTGTATTTAATGAAAAAAATGCATTACTGCAGATGAAATTCTGTCACAAATCCTGACAGTAAAACAACCTGAGTCCTGACAACTTTTCAATATAATTAAATTTACGCTCATATTATCACAGCCACATTAAAAAAAGAGCTTTATGTGTACTCTGTGGATTTAATGGTTCTGTTGCTACAGATAGAGAAGGCTTTTCAGTGAGTACAGTTTGGTGGGTTGCAGGTTACTGTCAGGATTTTAAGACAGAAATCGATGGGGAGAACTGCTTGTGCCGATTATATATCACTCTTAACCAAAACTTGCCTGCGTGTGCATGTGTGTGTTGATGCATTAGCTATTTAAATTCCCGTTCTGTCAGTCATCATGATCTCCAGTCACTAAACACCCTGTATCCTCCATTTCCACACATACCTGTTTCTGTGGTAGAATCACTATGGTGATCACTCTGAGGTTTTTTTCAGCTTTTCTGACAGCTTTGTGTTAATACTTAAACACTGAAAGAAAGATCTATTTGCTTTCACTGGGATAGGGGCTTGTATCCATTTGTGGAACTGTAGCCTAACGTTTGTATTGTTAACTGACAAATACAGTACAATGCACGCACACACACACACACACACACACACACACACACACACACACACACACACACACACACACACACACACACACACACACACATATGTTTCAGAGGTGTAAGTATTCTGAAGCCCATTTCAGACCCATTCCATTTTGTTAATAACTCACTCAGTTTCAGCCACCTCTAAGATTTGCAAAGTAAGGTAATGCTGGAAATTTGAGCAGAGTCTATTAAACCCTCTGGGCCTGTAATTCCAATTTACGACTTTGTTTTACAGCAAGGTGCCTCTCTTCAAAGCTCTGCTCTGTTCTGCTCCCCAAAGAGACTGCTTTGTCACCTTGTTTGCCATAGATGCAACTTGTTTAAATCCTCAAGGTGCAAAAATGCAAATCCCTGTACCGAAAGTAGCATTATGCTAATTGATGATGTATTATGCCTCACTGGTAGAGTATCTTAAACACCTTCTGAGGTAACATGGTAATGTCTGAATGCTAAACCCAAAGAGAAACCTGTTAGGCAAGTTACAGTTAAATTATGCATAACCCTTAGTCACAGCGTTATTTCATTCATATCCCTCCGTCTTAGGCACTGCTATGTTAGTGATATATAATAACTTTTTTTTAATCTTAATTTATTTCATCTGTTTTTAATTTTTTTTCATCCAATCAATACTGTTCTTCTCATGTTTTCTGTTTTATTTATTTCATTTGTATTTCATGTGTATTTTTTGCCTTGTGTAAACTGCTATGGTGTTCTTTATTATGTCTTTTATTCATCCTTCTGTAAAACACTCTGGTCCATTGTGGTTGTTTTGAAGCACTTTACAAATAAAGCTAGTATGGTATGGCATCAGAAAGTTTCCCATTACTGAATTGGCCAAAGGACAGTTTGCGTTTACCAGATGACAGAGCTCGGCTGACTTGTCTAAGTACATGCCATTATATATTCTTATTAGCTAGAGCTACAAGGCAGCAAAAAACATACTTACAGCTTATTACAAAAACATTTAAGGAGTTTGTGCTCAACTAAAATTATGAACAGAATGCCTTTCTTTTATACGGTCAGTAAACGCAGCAATGACAAAGCTCTTGGCAATCAGTAATTGTCAATTAAAAGGAGAGCTGGCTGCACTCATGCAAAAGTTTGGGCAACTCTAAGCAAAACTTTCAATTGGTATGCAGGTATAAGAAATTTATAAGAAACTAAATTTATAGTTGGGAAAGCCTCTTCAAAGGAACTCCTTAACCTTCTACGTGTTTGTATAATTAAAAGATGTAAGCTATCAGAAATGATGGAGGTGAAGATGAGCTTTTTAGTTCTACACCTCGATAAAGTCTCGATAAAGTTAAAATAGAACTTTTTGGCCTTAATGAGCAAAGGTGTGTTTTCAGAAAAAAAAAAGTATGTTGGAAGTAACACTTTTCGAATCATTAAGCACGGGGGTGTTTGAGGGTTGTGTTGCACTCGGTGACACAGGGAATATTTAACTTGTAATTAAATATTAACAAATTCTGACAGCAAACATCACAGTGGCTTAAAAAGTTAAAGAGTGTGTCCCTATTCCAAACCAGTCCTTACACCTTGACATGTGTTAGTCCAAGTGGAGTGGTGGTGAAGGATTTGTTAATTAATCCTCGGAGAAAAAATATAACAAACATGTGTCTTTCTTTCATATATATCAAATTATATAGTAGGGAATATATATTATTTACAAGCTTCTCTTTACCATCTGTATTTGCTGGAAACATTAAAACTGGCCAACTGGCTCTATGACTACATTTGCTAATTACTATGGATGCAGGGAAAGGATAACTGTTTTGATCCACTGGTAAAGCATTTGTATTTATAGTTATTTGTAGAAATTGCAACAAAACTTAACTCTGAAGCCTGATTCTTGATCACCACATTGTGTTGTGTGACATGCCTAATTGTAGCCTCATCACCATTCATACCGCTGCTTGAGTGCTAGCTGGACTGGAACCAGAATTACTGTGTGTAGGCAGAAGGTCTGCAATCCAGACTGAAATTGAACAGAAATAGTAGGTTTTCTACAGTAGGATAATGACCCTAAACACAGCTTGAATCCAGCCATGGCCCTCACAGTCTCCCTAACTTTAGTATTGCAGAAAAAATTACATAAGACAACAAGCTGAGTTTGTGGAATGAGATGATCAATACAGGTTGGCGATGTTACCACTGTTATAACAAGGCTTAATGCTTAAAACTGTTTAGCAACTTAAAACGAGATGGTCCCTGTAATGTTTTTTAAGAATACATGTTGTATATACTCACTCCTCCTCCCCAAAAAACATTTAATGATCCAAATCAATAATATAACAGCTGAGTAAACTGGGCATTTTTCTGCAACAAAAGGAACCCTGCTCTGCTCACAACGTGTAAATGTAACTAGAAAGAAAAAGAAAAGTAGAAAGAAAAATAGACGAAGACTAAGTCTTCTAAAAGTAGAATGAATTACAGTAAGTTGTGTTCTAAAACACAAAAACTAAAAGGGTTTTAAAAGATTTTGTACATGGTCATTCTCTTTAAAGTGATCCGAATAAATCTGAAGACAAAGATTGGTTGTTTTTCTATACATTATTACAACTTTCCTTAAGTTTTGTGTCTGCTGGAGAAAATGTATCCTCTTTAACAAGCTTTAAAATGTTTCTCGTAATAAAGCTAGTTGAGAATCACTGAATAACAAAATTTCAGAAGCTTAATTTATATGATGAACATTCAAACTTCATCATCTGATTTCTCTTGCTTAAGTCCAAAGAAACATACTAAACATTTTATTTTGTATGATGGACATTACCTCCTGGACCCCAGCTCACCAGATCCAAAAATGATCAGATGCTATGTTTTGGTGTTGAACATCTGCATCTGCACTAAAAACTATATTTATGCTTTCTCTGAATATGCCTGTCAAAATGCAAAAGATGTAAAATGACACTATACTGTGTAAGCTTTGTGCATGTGAGCCATCGCATCCCCCTCAAGAACAAAGAGGCGACACAAATCAGCAGCTGCAGTCAGCCACAAAGGTCTCTATGGTAACAGTACAGACCCCTCCACACCTTCGACATTATAAATTAGGCCCTGGCTCCTCCTACATGCAGCTCCTGCCCTTTCGCATACCTGAACTACTCTCAGAGAAATGTCTGCACCTTCATTTAGTCGCCCACAGAAAGCAGACGGTGGAAGGGGTGGGCGATAGTCATAAGTGTATTTACAGAAAACTAAAGCATATATACTGTGTATAAATATAGTTTTTAGTGCAGATGCAGATGTTCATCACCAACATCCAGTAAACAGCAGAAGCTTCCTTTTTTATAATAATACTGTGTATGACCTGAATATACTTTGTCTGCAAGTGTTTTATCAAACTTAACTGGATGAAGAGTTTCAGCAACTACACAAACTGTGTGCGTCAAATAAGTTCCTCTCAAGGAACTGCAGGGTCACAGAAAAATATCTTTTCTGGAACTGTTTTTGAGGGGGTTTTTTCCCCAGTGGACAGGTCTGACAGTGTTTTGCAGTGCACCCTGGGTGCCAAAGTCAAGATCAGACAGAGGAAACAATTTAGCACCACCTGGAGGTAAACACCCAGTTTTCAAGTTTCTTTTTGAGCAACATTTACTTCGCTTTACTTCTTACTTCATTTAATTTGTATTTATTTACAACATAATTACTTCAAATTGATTCCTGCATACTAACACACCAATGGAGAGATAGAAACAGACCAGTATAAACACGTTGGCATCCAGTCTCACTAACCCAGGATTAATTTCTCAGATGTTGTTGTTTTTGTGGACTTATTGGACATACAAATTCATGTACACACAGATATGCGCTGTGTGTACATGTATGCATATGTTCATATAAAATCCAAGACATGAAACTCTTATACATCGAGAGACAATGTGCAGATGTGTCCCTGACCTCTCTGCGGGGAAGGGTGAGAGAAAAGAACATCCCCCACAGGGGTGTAGACACTGTCACATTATCAAATAGCAGCTCTACGTGCAAGCTTTTTCAAAAACTAAAAATACTAAAAAACTACAGAGAGGAGAAGAAAAACAACTAATAAGAAGACCCAACTTTAGCACTTAACAGCTTTGCTGCGTGAATTCAGAAGATCTTCTGCATAAGTGACAAGGACAGAACAATTTGCCTAGAGATAAGACCCAATCATTATAAGTGGCCTGTGGCCAGATATTAACTGTGCTGTTTTTGGATAGGAGACAAAAGGCAATTAAATAGAACTATGACCTTCTACTTGAGCAGTAACTTTCCATCTCTCTCTTGTTCTTTTACTCCTCTTCCTCAATCAGCAAAGAGGTATGGAAAATCTCAGATGAGCTGAGTGGGATGAAGGAAAGAGAAGGAGTGAAGAGGAGTTTGTAAAAGGTCACTCTCCTCTTTTCTGTCACTCTCATACACATTAAAATTCTCCACACAGTCAAAATCAGGCTTGTTACTCCTCTATAAACCAAACCTAGGCTACATAAACTTGAGGCTCACGCAGCCTACATTTGGTTCAGTTTTAGCTGAGATTCATTTCTGCCTCACTCCTTCCTATGCTTGTCTTGTCTATCACTTTAATGAGTGCGCGTGTGCAAGTCAGGAGAAGGGACGCAAAGAGGAAGCAAGGACTGGAGGAGAGGGAAGAGAGAGAAAGGAGAGAGTAAGGAATAAAGACAGATCTCTGCTGATCAGCTCTAAGGGATGAGAGCCACGGGAGAGATACCTGATCCACTCCTGCTAATGTACATGTGTCCGCAAGGAGAAGAAAAGTGAAGGCAGGAAAACAGATTACTGGAAAGGGCCTGCTTACGTTAATGACCCTTCCTCAAAAATTTGCTTATTGGATTTTGTCTTTACAAAAGTATTTATTCTTACCTGGCATGGGGGCGTACTGTGTGTGTGTGTCTGAGTGTGTGTGTGTCTGTCTGTGTTTGAATGAGAACGACTGCTTGTGTAAATAAAAAGGATTAGCTGCAAAAAAAAGAAAGAAAAAAAAGCCAAAATCCTCAATTTCAAATATCAGTACATTGTGTTTATGCCTTTCTAAGTAAGTAACCAGCTAACATTACTACTTATAACAAAATAACAAAATCTTAGTGGTTACATTTTTGTAAAAAGTTCCTTTTAGGGACAGAAAATTGGTGTAAGTACAAAACCACATAAATAACTATGTAAATAAATACTTATAATGGGCAATGATAATAATGGTAAATGGCCTGTATTTGTATAGCTTGTCCCGCCTAGGGACCCCAAAGCGCTTTACACACCCAGTCATCCACCCATTCACACACTGGTGGAGGCAAGCTACAGTTGTAGCCACAACAGAAGCGAGGCTGCCATATCACACCATTGGCCCTTCTGGCCAACACCAGCAGGTGGTAGGTGAAGTGTCTTGCCCAAGGACACAACGACCGAGACTGTCCGAGCCGGGGCTCGAACCGGCAACATTCCGTTGATAAGGCGAACTCCCAGCTCTTGAGCCACGATCGCCCCTTAATAAATAATAGCTGTGAAATGTAAAATTATCCACAAACAATAATTTCACAGTTTACTACTTTTATTATCTTATTTTTCAATGGAATGTATATAATAAAGAATATTTATTATATAAAGATAACAGCAGTGTTAGGAATATATGGAAAAACACAGACATCGTGGGGTCTGTGTTGGTGTGTGTGTATCTCAGTGTTGGTGAGTACATGGCCCTAGGGGTAAACACAGGTGAAAACTCGGCAAAAAAAAAAAGAAATCACACAGCTCAGCCTGGCTTCATGCTGCATCGACTTTACTCATTAACACCTATTCTTTTTCCATAACACATGATTCATCTTTGTTGTACACTGGGGACGCTACATTCTTCCTAACACATTGATGACTGGCCTTTTCGGTATCAGCCTGCTTCAAACTAAATTTAATTCACATTAGCAGCAATACCTCAGGGGTGCTCTGTGATTATGTGATTATGGGTATAACAGTAATGCACTAGACAGCACACAAGTACTGATAACACTAAGCAGTTCCCTAAAAGACAAATAGGCACAATTAAAGGAGGTATCCCTACTGCAGCAGCAGCAACAACAACAATAATGATAATGATGATAAAAATAATAATAGTAGTAGTAGTAGTAGTAGTAGTAACAAATCAAATAGCTGAATGCTATTACAAAAAAAGAAAACCCATCTTTATACTTTTTTGACATTTCCAAAGATCTGATTATCAAGATAAGATCCAATAATCTGAAAACAGCATGAACGAAAGACCCGAAATCTCTTCGTACTAAAATTAAAAAACTACAGATTATAAAATAAAGGTGTTAGCTGATAAATACATGCAAATCCTGCAAACATATAATTTTGAGAAATTTGTAAAAAAAATAAATAAATAAAAAAAAAATAATTGTTAGAATCAACAAAATGCATGCCACGAATGAATATGTAACATATATTACCCACACTGATAAGGTAATTAGTGTGAGGTAATCTTTGCATCTGAATAATCTTTCTAGTTTTGTCCTGTGCGTTTGATTTCAAGTCACACCCTATTCCAACAGGACATCACAACTTGTGCAAATACAAGCGTTTCTCCAAGACTAAATTGCCATCTTGTTTCTCCAATGTTCATAGCTGAGCTCACTCGAAAAGAGGCATAATGTCCCAAAAGGACAGGGTGACGAAAGCCTCAATGACAGTAAGTACCGAAGTTGCTTCACTGGAAACAGGGCAGATCTTACTTTTTGGCTAAAGCAAGATTACCCATGTAAGCAAGTAAAAATGAGTAACACCAGTATCTAATATAACAACAGTAATGAGTGATTTAAAGACATGAAGTGCAGTATTATTTTTAAAACATTTTCGAATTCTTTACACTTCACAAACACAGTACAAGTACTTCTGTTGTTAGTGCAGTGAGTTTGGGGTTTGTCTGCTGATATTCTTTGAATTTCCTGTTTTCTAGTTTGGGTTTACAGTCAGCAGTGTCTGGAAATACTGAACTGTCCCTGGTGTGGACAGATTTGGAGCCAATTATTACCATCTGAATTTTATGACTCATTATCATAGCAGTGTTTTCCTAAGGAGGCAGCAGACAGCAACTTTTGGCAAAAAATCCTTTCAGCCTCTAACTATCTATAAGTAGCTTATCACACTGCCAAATGCTTTCTCTATTTTGTCTGCTTTTCTACATCTGTTTACTTAAATGTGTTAGTTGACGCAACATGACATCAATATGTGGAGTAATTATAGTTTGAGTTATCAGTGTGGTATTCATTCACAAAGAACAACGTGACCTTTGCAAAGTGTCACAGAAAACTTCATTACCACCTCACAGCACATTCTTACTTTCTGATATTTTTAGTTCTCAAACTTTCATTGCGAGTCTTGCAAATCTCAGTTGTGTGGTAAAAATGAGCACAATAATGAAATATCTCCAGCCTAGGCAGAGAGAAAATCAGGAAAACTGCTTGAAAGACACTCAAACAAAAAAAGCTGCATTACTAGGGAACGGAAAATATGCCATCCATGAGGCGAGCACCTGGCAAAAAACAGTGAAAATATGATGCAAATCTTCCTCAGAGTACTGATATAGTAAACCACTGGTGATGACCAGAGGAGAGATCTATAGGTGTTTGGATTTAGAATTCAAATGTTAAAAAAACTGCACACACCTGAGACGTATGACTGCCAACAGCTGGCCCATGACAGTTTTATATGGATTATAAATATTCAGCACACAAACACACCAACACCCTGACAGATCTCTCTCTCGTTAAATTATTTAAGGGCTCAGTGGGTAAAATGAAATCATCTCTCTCTAAGTCTCCAGTTTTGCTCTCTTGCTTACTGCTACTCTGTTGCACTCTCTCTTATCTGTTCCAGTACGTCTGTCTCTTTTCATTGTATATGCAAACAAGTGCATAGGGTTGTGATATGTGTGCATCAACCCTAAAGAACTTGGATAGCACATCCTGTGCAGACAGACGCACACAAAAATTATCATTTTCTTACTTTAACAAAAAAGTTCAAACTGAGGTTTAACTTTTATTTTTATTTTATTGTACTTTTTATCGTGTTTTTCTTTAAAATCCGTTTTCATTGCCAGTTCTTAAAACCCAACTCAGTTAGCTGCGCGTACGCATGTGTAAGTTTTGGTCTGCTGGCTCAAAGTTAGAAGACAGCACGAGTGGATTCATGCTCGGTGAGTATGGGTTTGGCTACAGACAAAATGTCACTTGGAAAATGTCACTGCCTAAATGCCATTGGAGTGTGTGTGAGTGAGTGCATGTGTTCATAAAGAGCGTGAGAGAGAGAGGGTGTGTGGGTGGGTGCAAACTCACACATACTTACGGCACACACAGTAAACAGGTGTCTACAAACCCAGGGGTTCCTCATTTGGGAGCATAATATTGTTTCCTAAATGCACTGATGATTCACCGCTAGCATGTTGTCAGAAAAAACACAAAACAAAATCTGGATTCATCATATTCTTATGCTCATATACTGCACACTTTCACAGAGAAGCTAAATAAGAGCACAGCAATGGTGTTGTCCCTCACCATTTTGATATACGATTACTGATATAAATTATAGCATATGTTCTTTGGGACTTTGAGTTAATGTGCAAGCTTAATGTGGGCAAATATGTAAAATGGTTGTATACTATTATATTCCAAAGACAAAATGTATTCACTCATCTATGGTTAGTGGCAGCCTAAAGATTAGAAAAATGGCTTTTGACCAGAAGGCAGCAAATCTGAATTTTACAGACCAGCTGGGGAATTCTGGGCATGTAAAATAAATGTGTAAACACTCTCCATCTCTCAACACTTACTGGCATTGTGCCCTTGAGCAGTGCGCTCTCCCTCTTTTGGCTCCAATGGAGCAGCTCATTGAAATAAAGTATAACAGTAGACTATGGCTGTACTGAGAAGCTGCCAGGTGAGACTGTGCAGATGCATGAATATGAAGCAGGGTGATTCTAAAAAAGAGCAAGCGTGCTCAGCAAAAGTCGTCCATGAACAATGGATTAAAAAAAACACGGTTATTCACCCAGAACAAGTCTTCCCTGCCTTCTCTGTCAGCTCTTTCCCCTTGTGTCCTCTATCTCCACCGCATGATGTGACAGGGGACTCGAGGAAGGCCCCAAAGGTCATTCATCCACTGGCAATCACAAACACTTGTTTTGATAGATTAGCTAGTGCAAACCTTTGCATGCTCACTCAGACCTAGGTAGACAAATACCCACATACACACAGAGCTGTTGAACCAACAATACATGCATTCACTCGGGGAAGCTTTTTAAAACGAGGTCTAAAGGAGTCAAAATTCAGCTAAAATGATAAAAATAAATAAATACATTCCAGGTCCAAGTAAGCAAGAATTATAGAAATGTTTGCTGACAGGCAATGTTGCAGACAAAAG
Source organism: Maylandia zebra (assembly GCF_041146795.1). NCBI lineage: Eukaryota > Metazoa > Chordata > Actinopteri > Cichliformes > Cichlidae > Maylandia > Maylandia zebra. The sequence continues at coordinate 16,450,437 of NC_135175.1, read as the reverse complement.
TGCATCTGCAGCCTATAAACTAAAGGCTTCTCTCTTGCAGGAAAAAAAACCCACCCAGCAGCTGACAAGTAATGGATATAGAGAGATGAAAAAGAGAAAGGTGAACTTTAGCCAATGACAAACCTATTAGCATAAAAAGATAACACTGCATATACATTATTTTTACACAGAACTATTAAATTGGTTTGTGCAAGGAGCAAGCAGCAAGCAAACTTTTCAGCTGAGAAGCCAGCATGAAAGTAACAAAAGTGCAGTTCCTATAGTACGTGTTTATTATTACATTTTATTATGGTTTGAAGATTGTATTAATAGGGCCAGGGTCTCTTTTAGTGCTAGGTGTGTCTGCAACACTTCACTTCAGCTAGTTCAAAGTGATGGCAGTAGAACCCTCATCTTCACGCTTGTGGGGCTGGTTCCTTTTGGAGCATTTCTCATGCATTAATATGACAAAGAGTGTGGCTTACTGCGTGGTTACCTGTACTAAAAGCCCATCCAAGAAATCTGTGGTCCAGATTTGGTTAGTGAAACAATTAATTTTATTCTTCTTCTTGGAATTTGGTCTGTGGTCGTAACTAGTTAACCACACTCTCCTGATAATTTAGCACTCTTATCTTATCTTTCTTTTGTATACAACCATTTCTGTATACATGTTTAGGAAGCACACATACACAACAAATCTAATGTAGGAACACTTGTATGTTTCACTTACAATTGCTGTTTATTTTTGTATTCACATTCACTTTGGTTATGTTAAGTGTAAAAAATACTTGTAAAAAACAAACAGTGCTACACCTTTCACAATTCTCTAGGCTTTCTGGGAGGCTTGTTCTACAACATCTTCACGGGGCAGTTTATATTCAATGATGCAATGATACCATGAAATGTAGTAAGACCATGCAGAAACAACCTAGGCCATTTTCTGAAGGAGGGCATCTTAAAGGAAAACATGTCACTTGATACTGAATAGTGGACAGGGGACTTCAATACTATGTGTATATTTATGTACTAGGGGTTCCCCACTCTGGCAGTCTGCTAAAGACAGTATTCATTTATCAAAAACGACACAAGCATTTGATCAGTAAATGTATGAGCAGGTATATGTGAGTGTTTGTTACACTGTAGGTGCACGACAGATATGAAAGTTGTGAAGCCTAAACTGGTGAGACAAGCTTGACAGGCTCTTTGGCACTCCTTTCTATAATGGATAAATGGGCTAAAAAAGCTTCTCTGCCAGTTACTTCACTGACAGTGAATCACATAATGTAACATGTAAACAGAAATTCAACTTGATGATGGCAAATGGGTACACAACTTCATATTTACTGTTTCTCTTGCCCACCTTGTCTATATATCTCTTCAGACATACACTCCTTTCCATTAATCTGACAGCGTCTGAAAGTGCTTGTTCATTTATGAAGCTGCTTACTTTTCCATAAAAGTCCAGACAGCAATGTTATTACTGTATATTGGGTCTTGTAACATTTAAAAAGCATTATCAATATGATACAAGTCTGGATGCATGCAGTCGCGGTAACAGATACAGGCACGTAAAACCGAGCAATGTCTGAATTAGGTCGGCTGTAGGGCTGACTACAGTTAGCGTTGACTCTATAATTTACATCAATGTTCAGTTTTGTAAAATATGGTCATTTCATTGCCCTGAATCAGGAGACTTTATTTATCCTGAGGTTGGCTTTGACCCTCGTTGCCTCTACCATGATGAAGTCAAGAGGACATCTCATCTGATCATGGTTTAGTTTGTTAATTTGCAACACTGCTCTAAAATAAATGCTAAAGGTGATGAAAGATTATAATTTATTAGAACATTTTCAATATGGATTAGACCACTGTGTACACTATTAACCCTCATGTCTCCATCTATTGTCATTTCTGTTCTAATAGTGAATATGTCTCTGAATTTAATACACTATATTAATTAGCCAGAAAAATACCTTTTTTCCCCAACCTCACAGTGTTTCCCTGGCTCAGCGTCAATATCAGTAATACCATGAAATTTGGGGCTTTTATAAAAACTGAATGGGGGAATCAGATTAACTGCTTGTTTTCAGTGAATCGAAAGCTGCGATGATTCACTGCTATGAGAGGCGTTATTTTTCTGCGGGGACACAACACTGGAACAGATTGCCATTTGCTACCACGTGAGGAGGCTCTCAAAAGATCTGTAGTTGACTGCCGTAGCCCTCGCACATTTCTAAATCTAACAAATTAAATATCACGATATTTACTCTGGTTTTGAAATAAAATCAGACAAGCTCAACAGCAGGAAGTGACAGTTGTTATTTGAAGTGAGGAGATACTCTCAGAAGATATTTAAGTAGACTTCACTAAATATATTGTTGCAAAATTTTGTTCTGTCTTTGCTGCAAAGCAACACGTCTAACTTATTTAACTGCCTGGAAACAAACTACAAAATAAAGTATAATAAATGCATAAAGGCCATAAAAACAATTGTTGCTGAAGTGTATCATCCAACGTCAACTCAGACCTTCACACTGGTGAGCCTGTACAGCACATCCTGTACAGGCTCACAACGATGCACTGAAATCACCAACAAAATTGCATTCAGTCTGAGTCAAAGATAAGTGTCCAATAAACACAGTGAGTAATGAAGGCTTCAGAAAAATGGTCAACACGGTGGACAAAAGGTATGTTATCATCTCACGCAATTATTTTTCCAAAGCAGCAAAACGTCTGCTGTATGCAAAACATCAGAGGGGAAATAGAGCGAGATCTCAGAGCCGCAGAGTACTTTGCTCTGAGTTTTATTCACATCCATCCTGCAGATACAGCCAATGTGAGAAGGTGAGAGACTTTTGCTTCAAGGAGATTTACCTAGGCCAAGTTAATAAACACCTGATTTGTTTGTGTAGATGTTATAATTAATTTTAATGTAGCACCTTGTACATTTTATATATATCTTATGTGCAGCACTTTGTGATTCTGTCTAGAAAGGTGCTATATAAATAAAATGTTATTTATTTTTTTATTTATATATATTTTTCTGTTTATACTGTTCATATGTATATAGTGCTGCAGAGCTGTGCACCCCCCCACATGTTTGCACTGAGTTGGAGATGCTCTGTATCTCATTGTACAACTGTATAGTGACAATAAAGGCAATCTATTCTATTCTATCTAAAACCTTGTTGATTTTATTTTTTTGCTGAATTTGGGTAATTCTTTTAATTTGTCTTTTGGATTTATCTTTTAAACAATTCATTGAATTTAGGTGAGTTTTCTTTTTTAAATACAGCTTTTATTTTACTACAAAGATTTGTACATTAGGAGGAATGCAGCACATAATGAATGTGAAAGCAGTGTTATGTTTACATGGAAGTGCTATGAAACATTTTTGTCACTGAAATCAATGAATAATTGTAACATATGATCATAATCTCAATATTGCCACAGTTCTGCAGTCCCTCTCTCAGCCCGCTCACATAACTTTTGCTGAAATGGATTTACCACCTAACTGGTCAATTAGACTTAAAAGCATATACACACATTCTGTGTAATGAAGAGAAAAAATAAACCCCAGGTAATTAAAAAAAAAAAAAAAAAGAGGGACGTGAGAAACATTATTAGGGAGCTAAGTATTTTTCGTACACGTATTATTTATTCAAATACGATCTGAAGTCCTTTTCTTTTTTCCATAATTTCGTATTGGCAGCCTGACAGGCCCTGCAGGGGTTAAAGTACTTACAGAACACCCAAACATTGATCACGATAATAACAGTGAGAGATCAGAGGATTTCTCTTTAAATGTGGCTGTAAGCAGGGATACAAGTTAATGTTTAAACATGTCTTCTGGTTCAGAAAATAAGTGTTCTCTCATCTTTACACAGTGACGTGGATAGGGCCCTTTTCAGAGGCAGAGGTGAGCTAAACCAAATTAACCTGTATGACTGTACACTTCTCTTCACTCTGAATGCTGTATCATTTTCCCCAAGCTATTTTCTTTGGAATATTTATGTAATTTTTTCCCCCCATCTTCTCATCTGTTAACACAAACACTTTGATCCAAGTGGAGACACTTCACACAAAAATGACATCTGAGATTTACACTGGAATAAGATTTAATTAACATGAACTGGAGAAGACCTGTAAAGAAATGTTTTCTATATGCAGACGTTTACACAAAGACAAACTAAGTATGGGTCATTCGAACAGCGTCTTCACCATGACCCTTTCAGAATCAACCACTTCATTACCCAACACAGCTCTGTCATAAAAGAAATGTGGACACCTTTAAATGTAATGCACTCCACAACCATTAATCAGATTTAGCTTTGTAAAAGTGAACGTACCTAATAGATTAGATGGCTAGTGTATATGTATAAATATGTACACTAAATAAACAAACACACACAAATCACACTTCCCTGTATATTACATTTGTTGACTAGATCTTTGGCCTTTAAGCGAACTGTCTCATTTGTGGGTTGTGCACACAAACAGAGATGTAATCTCTAAAGACAAACAGTGAGCTGGCGACTCTACCACTAATTGGCAACAGAGAGGCTGTCACTGAGTGGAAGACGAACACTGCAGCCGTGTCGTCTCATTAGAAAGAGAGATGGGGAGAGAAAAATGGAAGAGAGAGTAAAACAACAAGATAGCCAGTGAATGTGGGGAGAAAGGGTGGGGTGGAAGGTTGACTTCAGCTAAATGATAGCTGCATGCAAATTAAAGACACACAAACAATAACCAGTGGCAAAATGCATTCACCCGTAGGCATTGAGACAGTGTATATAAATATAGTATAGTATAGAAAACCAGTACTCGAATATGTGCTTTTGTTATTTGTTCTGCTTTTATTCCAAATCAGCTCAGCAACATATTAATATTTTATTTTTCCCTACTTTGTTTTAGATGCCTTGGATATCTTGCCACCTAACAACCATAAAAACTTAACCAAACAGAAACACTAAAACAAAGCACTCGTAAATGTGATTGCTGCTTTTTTCAAAACAGTGAATATAAAAATTTAAACTTGGGGAAAGGGACTGATTAGGACCTAAATTTTAGTGTAGGATTGCTGTTGATATTTTGTTTTAATCGAACCCCACAAATGTACCTGAAACAGGAAAATCACAATCACCGCAAGCTAAAAATGTAAAACTGTATCAATGTAAAAGCTGCTGCCACATGAAATGCCAAAAGGATAACATAAACTACTGTCCCAGTCAAGTTCATCTTAACAATACCAATCTTATTGCAGAGGTATTACTAAGGTCACTGAAGTGAAGCAACAGTCCAAAGACAAGATTCAGACTAACTAGTTCAGAATATATGCATTGTTTAAACTTGAAAGGTGAAATTAGCCGCTTTGAAAATGCATGGTGTTGAGCCAGCCATGACAGAGGGGAAGAGAAAACAGAGAGTATAATGAAGATGAAAAAAGAATGTAAGACCTTCAGTTAAGCTAAGTTTAAAAGAATGAAAAAATACATGGTGGGTGACTTTGGGTGACTGCAAGTCAAGAAGACAACCTTCTCATTAGGGATACTGCAGGGCCATGTACTGAGTCAGAGTGGTGCACAAGTTTAATTTCTTATTTTCAGACTGCCAATCTGTAGTTCCATCAGTTGGTAAAATTGAATTAACCATTGATTTTCTTTTTCTTTAAGCTGATGATATTTGCTTATTCTGGCTGCATACATATTCTACAGAATCCTGTACGCCACAAAATAGGTCACGCAAAACTTATTCTTAACCCTTTCTCCCAACTTTCTCTGGTCTTTCCAACTTCTAAGTCCTTATGTAACATGTTTCTTTCTTGGATGCAAATTTGAATGTGTACTAATGTACAGATCTGTAAATATTTTTATGTGCACTTTAGTCTCAGGAGATCAGTTGAGATAACATAAGTTGGCAGGTTTAAGAAATGACATATTTTAATTAACTTTGCATTACAAATCTGAGTGATCAGTGCCAGATCCAGTGCCTATATCTAACAGATTATGTTTGTGTGCGTGTGTGTGTGTGTGTGTGTGTGTGTGTGTGTGTGTGTGTGTGTGTGTGTGTGAGAGAGAGAGAGAGAGAGAGAGAGAGAGGGAGAGAGGGAGAGAGAGAGAGAGAAACAGAGAGAGAGAGGGGGGGGGGGATACGATAGTGAAAAGGTTGTTAACTGTCAAATTTTTTCTCCTCATGGCAATGCATCATTAGGTAGAAACATGGCTCCCGGCCCCCCTCTGAGCAAAATGAAGCCTTGGAAGGACTGATGGGAGGAGGAGAGGAAAACAACAGGGGGAGAATGACTCAAAAAAGTATAAAAGAGGGAAAGAAAACTGCAGTGGATGACTGCAGGGGGGGTTGTGTACACAGATGAGCTGAAAAAAAATGGCAGCACAAAGGAGAGTGATACAGACTAAAAGCCGTAATGAGACAGCGAGATGTTTGAAGGAGGCATCTTTCAGAAACCGGCAGTAGATTTGGGATCTGATTTTCAGTACATTTTTAACCTGAATAGGTTTGACTTGCTCATCCTTAATGTTACTACTCAGTACCCCTCCTTCACCTTGCTGGCTTGAAGTGGTGCCCAGTGTCCATTAGTAAGTCGGCTATGAACACATCCTTCTAGACCATAAAGAGTCCCTCTCTTTTCATATATCCATAAAAAGTATGGGAAAAAAATACATTTTCAGGGGCAGCTCTTGGCCCAATCCTGACACTTGGATTTGTTCACAGCAGCTAAGGTTTCAGCCTCCTTTACTTTGGCAATGTCTGAGCACTTCACTTCTTGTACTGCATTACACTCCAGGTGTCAAACACACAGCACCAGAAAATGATTCAATAAAATAAGTATTTAAGCTGAAATGGCTTGAGCTGGAAAATCTGCATAGAGATAATGATGAGGTCAATAACTGAGCAGGCAGTGGAAATTATGTGTATGATTATGTGTAGTATGCGAGTGTTCTCGTGGGCACATGCGTGTATTAACTTTTTTAGTTTCCATTTTAATGTGGTCACCCACTGATAAGAGTTTGAGTTTTTGTAAAAGAATGCAATGCTCTCCCAATAATCATGGGGGGCTGATGACTCACTGCCATTTCTTTGATGCTTCTGTCTGTCTCTATTCCTCTCAGAAGAAGCAAACAGAGAGATAAGCAAGGACAGAAGAGAAACAGAGCAGAAGAGTAGCCTGCTACAAAAATGCTTTCCACCGAGTACAACAAATTACGGTGACATCAGGGGATTTGAGTGACAAAGAGGAAAGAAGATGGAGAGAAAGCTGGTGGGAGACAGTCGGGGGGGTGGAGTGGGGTGTAGGGCGGACTATAAAGAATGCTGCTTTAGATGCAGTTTGTCCCTTAGATTTGTCATCTGACACCATCCCTCTTACTCAGCACTTTTAGTGGAGAGGGACTGCTGAGTGCTTCAACCAGAGAGGTGGGGAGAACACATACGTACCCACCCACACACACAGACACACACATTTACAAATGCACAGGTAGCATCTTCGCAGTGCTGAACAAACTTTTCATGTTACAGTAAGCTGTTTAAAAAAAAAGACAGAGAGCTGCCTGCGTGTCGACCTATGAAACCAAACTTTTCTCTCCTGACAGTTTTCAAGGAGTAACCTATTTATTAAACACAATGAAATGAAGCCAAAAAACCAAACATTCTGTCAGGTCAGGTGGTAGCGCAGGTCACCTACTAATTGGAAGGTTGGTGGTTCGATCCCCGTCTGCTCCAGTCTGCATGCCAAATATCCTTGGGCAAGATACTAACCCCAAGTTGCTTGCCGGTGCATCCATTGGAGTGCGAATGTTAGATAGAAAGACTCGCATAGAAAAAAGTGCTTGTGTGAATATGTGTGTGAAGCAAGTTGTATAAAGCACTTTGAGTGCTCAGTCAAAGCAGAAAAGCACTAATAAGAACCAGTTTAGGTCTGTTGACTGAATGTTTTTTTTGGATATAGAGATGAAAAAGCATACAAACTTGCTATTCTTGGTCAGAAGATGAGTCAAGCTGGCCAAAAAAAGACATGGTTCATGTTCAGGACAAATTATCATGCAAATCATAACCATTTCTCTGCTCCTCAGTTAAATGTTAAACATTTCTCTCAGAGAAATTCATAAAACTTGGAGAGATGACAGAGGTGCATTGTGTTATTCTTACAATACATTTCATAAACAAAGGCATAAAAGTCTACACTTACAAATAAGCCTAATTAAATGTGTATAAATATCTTTTAAAATAAAATAAATCTGCTACATCCCTTTTCAAAATGAGATTCAAAGCACAGAGAACGAGTATTACAGTGTCAAACTGCATATGTTTTGTGACTGGGCCGTAGTGCTTATAAGATTATTGACCTCTGCTGTCAAAAGCCAACAGGAAAATGACAAATTCAAAACATCTTTAACAGCCATCCTCTTGTGGGAAGGTAAGCCACAAAACCACTACATACGTTCTGGTTCTTCAGCAGTCTCTTTGCAATCTAATTTGTTCAAACAGTTCAGCCTGTGAGGAGAAGAAATATAATTTCATAAATCCTTTCTAAATTAAAACATGAAGGAGTGGGTATTGACAAAAGCGAGTTAATCCTGCTGTGAATAGGGAAAGGGTGGCTTGTGGGAAATATAAATAATATTTAAAAATTAAGGCACAGCCCACTGCGAAAACTCCTGTGCATACAATTAGACACAGAAAAAAAAAAAAACACGCTTACAATTACATACACACGCCCAATAATTACTATAGTGGAAAGGCATATGAAATAACCATTACTGTGTATGGATATTCTTGCAGAGATAAACCCACAGACAAAATGACTTAAAAAGAGAACAATACTGTATAGTTGTAATTATAAAAATGAGTGAGTTTAGGTTTGCACCGATTTAAGAAAAATCTGACAATTCTGATGTCATCTGAAGAACGAGAAATTAAAACCACACAGAGTTAGCACCAAAACAATGAAATTAAATACAAGATTTAAAAAAAATGATGAGTTCACACCCAAACACTTAGAGCCTCTTTTGCACAAAAACAAAAGGAGCTTTTACAGTGATGTGAACGAGTCCCCTGCAAAGTCCTTACATCTCCTTTGCACTGCCTCGCCTTGTCAGAAAACGCTTCTGTTCCACCCAGCACGCCAGGGGCAGCAACTGGGAGCGAATGAGTAGATTCCAATTGCACACACAATCGTTAAAGCAATAGAGTCAATAACCCAAAAGAGAGGTTTCATGTTTGCCATGCCCACTAGCTCCACTGTGTCTGGTTTCACAGATGCACTAAATGCCCACTGGGTACATTTTCTTTCTTTCCATGCAAAACACAATGTGGCCTCTGATACTGTGTGTAGCACAAGTTCACGTGGTGAACATGCTGCACATGTTTGCAGCCCAGAGCTAAATGCCTTTGCTGCGTGTCAGATAATTCTGATCTCATTGTTGTCCATTAATTCCTGATAAAGGGCACCTTGTCAGGCACAGCCCTTACATGAAAAGGCACAGAGCTTGTGGATGGCAGATAGAGATGACGACCTGACAACCAGTGCACAGGTGCACTGAAAGCTAGATGTGTTAGGATCACCCATGATAGTTTTTTCCCCCAATTTCTCTTCTTTCCTTATTATTCTTTATAAATGTCATTTCTGTAAACACAGTATAACATCCACGAGCCAATAAATGACATTCAGGATCACTACAGCTGAAATGCAAAAATAATAACAAAACAAAAGGCAATGCAATAAATCAGTTTTATTTTGAATGGATGGTTGACTCTGGTGCACCGTGCTGGATTATTGCTTTGCAAACCTATGCAGCTGATATAGGGAATGGGTGAAGATAGTTGGAGTGAAGCTCGTGATAGGTTTATTGAAATGTCACTGTGAGTTGTGTGGAAGTACAGGCTGTATCCTGAAGAGGGCTGCAAGATGACTCAGCTTTATTGTGTGTGTGCTTGTATGTACTATATACCAATTTGGTGTAAATGTCAGACCTCGGTTAAACAGAATCTGCACATAATTCAAGTCATTCTTATAATACAAGACGAGAGGAGTGCACCTTATCATTATCATTATCAGCATTTTTAATATCAACATTAATATCAAAATCTCCATACTTTTATGCATCATACACATGCTTGCTTTGGATAAAATGACATTAAAGTGATATTTAACATAAATATTGTAATTCAACTTGTATAACTACAGTTGGCCCTTCAATATGTTTTCATGTTAAATTTAAAATTACAGTGGTGGTGGGAACCCAGATATAGCACACCTACTGAAGGCCAAAAGCTGATTAAGGGATTCACTGATGTGATTACTCACAATCACACGCTTTCTCTTTTCCTGTTATGCTCCTAATTCCATTTTAGGTGGTGTTAGGTGCCAAGAGGACCCTTTTATGGCCCCAGTTATCTAATTGAGGATGGATGGAAAGCACTTTAGCTTTTAGCATTTGGTAGCAGAGTTGAGAGAAAACAAACCCAACTGGGGATGAATCTGAATGTTAGCACAAATGATACAACTATGCCCAGGTAAAATTCTTTCCCACTTCTTTTGTATGAATCTTGTGTTTTGTATCATCATGGTTTGAGAGACCTAATTGCTTTAGCTTCCTATTTTGACTGTAATTATTTATCCATTCACTTTAAATATGGCAAGCATGATATTATGAAACTTATCTTTTTTCTTTAATTCATACCTGGCTCTTTTACGTTTCATCTACTACTCAAACAGTAATGTTTCTTAACAAATGCAGTTTTGTGTCCTTTCTTTCTACCTCATGTTCTGAGCTCCTTGCTCTGATACTTCCACTTTTCCCTTGTGACCAACCAAACTTCTTTTCATTCATTCATCGAATCCTTCGACTTGTATTACCCAATTAATTTCCTTATCTTTACTCACCAACAGTAAAAAAAAAATCCCTTTGGACTGCTATTAGTTCTCTAAACAAAAGGCTTCCACTGTTTTTGTGCGGCCAATTATAGCACGATAAAATATTCTTGGTCCAGATGTTGCTTTCCTGCGGCAGATGAGCTGGAGTCCCTGGAAATGTTTACCCCCACAGTTTGAGTTGAAGAGTATCCATATGTAAACAATGAGGCTAAGCCTTGTAGACGGTGCAAGAAAGTGTGTGTCTAAGTGTGTCTGCCTGCATTACTGTGTGGAAGAAAGAACTAGGGAATCACCATGTGTGTATCTGCATGTTAGCCAGGGCTCTTGGGAAAGTATGCGAGCCATAAATGTTAGAGGCTTCATCAGAGTGTAACAGAGAAGAGAAGAGAAGAAGATGACATGCAACATATTCTTTTTCTTCCACATACAGATACCAGCCTCATCCCTGCTGGACACAAATGTATGCATGCAACATTTTTTCCCAACAAATCCAATAATGAGGATTGAAAGACAAAGAAATGTCAGCAGTGCCTTCTGGGAGATAGTGATGTATTTCAACAGGGCATTGTGGGAGGCTGAGTGCTGTGATGCACGCTTTACAAACACACACAGAAACAAAATAAGCCCAAGCCACTAGGGTTGAAGCCCACATCTTCCAGAAATAACTTGCCATGCAGCTGACAAAATGTAGAGTGACACAGTGTGCTGTCTCCTGGCTTACCTGTGGCCAGCGTGGCCCACAGGGCAAACACTCAGCCGGTAAGTCCATCCCATCTTTCTGTCTCTGTTTCTGAGTCACACTCTGTCGTTCTTCTCTTGTTTCCTTCTCCTGATTTCCTTACTCTCTTCTTTTCCCCCCATCGTCTGTGCACTGCCATCTCTCATTACATCAGACTTCACAACAAGCTTTACAGTGTCCTTCTCTAAGCCTTCTCAAAGCGTCATCCCCCTGAATATTTTACTCCATTCTGTTCTAACTCCTCTGTTGCTTTTTTATCTTTCTCTGCTAGTCTCATAAAGATTTTCCCTTTTTTCTGTTGCGGTGTCCCTCAAATTATTCCTACGACACTTGTGTCAATGCAATGATCTGATTTTATAAAATCTTTTTTACCCTGTCTGTATGTAACAATATTACATGCTTATTGATGCAAGAGGAAAACCAACAGAAACAGAGAAGTGTAGAAATACCACGGGATGAGAGACATATCCACTGGAAAAAAGACTTTATCTTATTTTAGGATAAACAATATCAATGAAAAGTTGCCAACACAGCTAAAAAATGTCCTGCACACTGCATGCATGAGTGTGTGCACGTGCATGCACATGTGCATCGGTATAGTATTGATGGCTGTACTCCCTCAATGTGCCATAATTGGCTGTTTCAATGAGCAAATGCCAGTGAAAATTCTAGGTTAGAGTTAATTATCATTAACTGATCAGTGACAGGCCTCTAATTACAGCTGGTTCATCAGTGAAGTATGCCAGCTGGCTAAAAGGCAACGTTATTTTGCATGATATGCAAAATGCCAACTAAATGGGAGAAAATGCTTAGGTTGCAGTCGTACCTGTTAACCAGAACATGGACCTGAGAGTCAGCTGTGTGGTACTACAGCAGTAGTGTTGATAATTTATTTAAATTCTTAGTGGTGGGCAGCACTGATGACTAATTAACATAATCAGAGCTGCCCACCACTAAGAAGGATGCAGAATTGTGGGAAGACATACTTTAACCCACCTACAGGATGTAAGACAATGTTTTCTTTCGATTTAATTTAAAATGTTGAGATGTGCATTTAAGTATAAACAAATTATAAGCAACACCAACAACCATATTGCCTTTTTTCAATGTAATGTTTCCTTTCTGGGGTCTTTAATTGTAATATTATTTGCTTGACTTACTTACTTTAAAATGGAACAACTTATTGTAATATGGATTAAATGAAGATTATTAACCATCCTGCTGTTTTTCAAGGTAAGATTCTGCTCCTTTTTGTAGGTAAACACACGGGAAACTGTAAATAGGTATCACTTGAAAAAACTGTTCTACTTGCCAAGACTGAAACTAAGCTGTTCTACTCTTGGCAAGTGAGATATAAACAGGCAAAATATTCGTCCATACCAAGCAGAAAAGTATTGGCTTGGCCCAGAGCAGCAGCAGAGGGCATTAGCTATACTTTATACACCTCCACCCCCTGTAACTACTTAGTCTTCACCCTCATTGTTTCAAAGAAAATGGCATGAAGAGAATTTCTTCTTCCTCCCTAACACTCTGTCTCTCTCTCTATCAGTGGCTGCCTCACTCTTTCTTGTTCTCTCTTTGCCGCGTCTGCTTCCCTTTGTGGTTTCCATACCCAAGACTGTTCGCTCCATTACTATGCATCAGCTGATCTACAGACCAAGTTTTAAATGTTTAATGCTGAGTTGACAGACTTGGTCTCCAGCCAGCCATCAAGGAAGGCCATAGCAGCCTGGTGCGGGTTGAATGCCTCACCTTTCAGAGGCAGATTACAGATGCACACAGACCCTGATCAAGAGCTCCAAGAGGTGAGGGAATAAATCTCCCGTGACAGGGAGGTTGTCTTAGCCTTTACACCCAGTATCTCAATTGAGGTGAAGGGGTAAAGTTGTTCTAAGTCATGCCACCTGAGAGAGGAAGTGCAAAGGAGGCAGGAGAAGAAGAAAATGACAGAAAAGTACTGTGGTAGGTAGAAGGTGGGAGGGAAAAAAGAATGAGTATGGCACTGAAAATTATAACAAAGGGAGCTATAAAAACATAACACACTAGGACTGATGAAAGGAGAATGGAAAGGATGTGTGTGCCAAATATGAGCGCAGAAATGAAAAAGAAACCCGTGGAGGATGGTTAGGAACGCAGGGTCTGATAAGGTCATTGAAGCAACAGAAAAGTTTGCAAAACTCCTTCCACAGCATTGGGCAAAATCATGCAAATAAAGCTGAATAAATAGAAATAAGGTTAAGTTAAAAGGAAGAAGGAACAAAACTGACAGATGACTGACAAGTTACTGGCAGCCCACTCAAGCAGAAGTGCACCACAGAGACATAAGACAGATGGAGAGCAGCACAGGGAGGGACAAGAGTGTGGGAGGTAGTCATGGGACACAAAGATAAAAGTAGGGAGGTTTAAAAAGTTAAATAACAGGCTGGGCAGGTGAAGACAGAAGAAAGGACTTATAAAGAGAAAGTCAGGAAAGAGAGGAGAGAGAAAGCAGGAACAATAAGTGACAAAGACAAAACATTCAAGATTGATGGAAGCTGGATGATTATGAGGAATGGCTCGGAAAAAAGGGGGATATCTGAGAGGGGGGAGAGACAGAAAACTGCGTTTTTAGTACAACTCTAGTGACAGTTACAATTAGGCCAGACAGGGTAGAGCGACTATCATGGGCATATCCCACTGACAATATGACACTTCCACCCCAAAACTGGAGTAAAAAGAGTAAAAAATAGTAAATGAGGTTTCAACTCTTACCACTACTAAAATATTCACGATCCAGTCATGGGTTCAAAGGGAATTCCCATATGATGACATGACTTTTCAAGACTAGCTGATCCGTCCCAAAAGAGAAAAGCAGAGAAATAAGCCCCTTGGAAACTCTTTTAATCATTGTGCATCTTCTGCTACAGGAGCAATGGAGCAAGTTGTGTTATTGCATTAAAATACATTTACAAGGGAACAATAGCTGACTTTGCCAGCCCACCTCATGCCAACTTACGCAATTGCACACGCACTGGTTTTACCGGTCTCTTTATGACCAGTGACTTATCTGTTTATATGACAAACATGGATGGTTGTATCTTTAAAATTTGCCCTCCCATTTTGAAAACATAACCATTAGGGGTCCATAAAACATAATTAAAGTTGCAAACAGAAACAACAGAGACACTCTGTTGAAAAAAGTTTTATCAAACTTATTAATCAAACTTTATTTGCCTTCCAGCCTTTGAGCTACTGGCAATGATAGATTTAAGCACCAAATAATGATGAGCACATTTAGCTGAGAAAATTTCTATGGCAACCACAAATTACTTAAAAAAAAAACAAACAACGACAGCTAGGAACACAAGCAAGCTCATTAGAGATGGTTAGATGCACATCTCGAGCTACCGCAATGCATTGTGGGTATCTGTGTGTGTCTGCATGTGTGTGCATGTGTGTGTGTGTGTGTTTGTGTTTGTGTGAGAGAGACAGCAAGCTAGAAAGAAGCGGTATGATGCATTTGCAACATCAAAATTTCATTTATTCCTTACACACATAATGCAATCAGAAAATGCAACACAGGGATGAATGATGGGTGGAGGTGCAATGGAGCAGTAAGGGTATACAGGAAGGAAGACTGAGACAACAACAGGAAAGACTGATAGAGTGAGAGAGGGGGAGAGAGAGAGAGAGAGATGGAGTGATCTGCCTTATTTCCAACACAACTCCAGTGACAGACCAATTCTTCATTAACCAGTGTCTTTACAGTGTATATGTCAAGCCTGGCGGCCAGACAACTGCAGAAGAGTGTGATCATAATTTATCTATTTAAAATGCCGAAAGGGAGAAGACTACGGTGCCTTGCAAAGCTGTTAGCTGAGCCTTCCTGCTGGGCTGTGTACAGCACTGACATATTATACTTGTGATGGTGGAGATAACTGAACTCACAACTTCACAGAACAGCATATGGAGATGTAATGTTGCATACAGTAAGCACAAAGCCATAACTCACGTGCTGGGATGGAATGTTATATGACATGCCAAGAGTGTGGACATATGAATACCTTGCAAAAACAAGGTAAGGGAAGTACTTCTGAAGTGAACGCCACTAACAAATTCTACCTTCTTTTAAATAGCAGAAATTGAATAGTGTATTAGTGCAGATGATGCCATGAAATATTTGAAGTATTGGAGTGGTGGTCCACTTTAAATTGTGTATTTTTTTTTGTGTATTTTTTTTCTTTTTATCTGTATTCATATATTAGCTACTGATAATTAGCAAAATACAAATTCTATGGCTGTTGTAAATACATGATTGAAGAATAATACACCACAGATTTCCCTCTATCTGTAAATTTGACGCGATGCAGTCTATGACAGTAGGATACATTACAAATTTAAGTAGCATTGAACAAAACAGACCACAACCATTGACTATGCTATTAGCATTCTTCAACCTTAGTCAGGCCTTGAAAATATTCATGAATTGTTATATTTCTTGCAAGGACTTGGCCACCCAGTGCGTTAACCTCTGTACCTGCAGTCTCAGGGAAAGTGACTTACTGTCTACACTACAGAATCTAAAGTTGAAATGTTTACTTCGGTCCAAAATACATGCAATAACAATGTGAAAAAGTCATCTAGTTTTACAACTACCACCAAATAGTTTGGTCAAATTTGCTCAAGCATTTGGCGAAACATTAAATGTGCAATGAATCCCTGTGAATACCATTTCAAACATCCTTTTAGTATCTAAAAAATTCATTTTTGGTTGCATTTGAATGAACATGTAGAATCTGGCTTTGCAATAACTGGAAAAAAAAGTGCGAGTGACAAACTTTTGCCTTGACCATAGGTTTTTAATCAATGTGCTGAAAAGCTTAATAAATACTTTAAGCAATCATGAAATTTAAAGCATCAACTGAGTCACGACAGCTGATCACGCAAAATAGGTTCTGCCTCCAGGTCTTATGGCTTATGCTGCACAAATTCTTAACATGACTAGACGAACAAGACAAACATTAAAATGGGGTTCCTGCAGATTCGCTTCCTGAACTCCTAAAAATTATAAAGTTGACATGGTGTAGCATAGCATATAACAGTAATTGACTGGGCAACACATTGACAGCAGCTTTAACAGGCTGCGAGGTGAATTACACAGCAGGGTTACAGAACTCAATTAAAATGGCTAGTCAATAAAATATGACTGCAGATCCACCACACTATCAGGCAGGCCCTCAAATATTAGTCAAGAGTAAATTAAGTCTGTTCCCAGCCAGCACTGCAGTCAATAAAAGGTTAGCAAAAACAGGTTTGACATCAGTGCTGGCTGAACTATGAAAAGCACTTGACACCCATCTACCCACCCGAGCCTTTTAGCGTCTAGCAATACAGGACTGTTTGTAATGTAGTGCTTCCAGGTATGACGCTGTGTCCCAATTCAGAGGTTAGATCCCACAGAATGCTAATTCAGATTACAAAAGGAGATATGTTTAATGGAAACATATTGGCATGCTTCTATTAAATAGCGAATTAGTGATAAATAGCATTCAGTGGTAAATGTACAGTGTTGGGAAGGTTACTTTTAAAATGTATTCCACTACAGATTACAGAGTACATGCCCCAAAATGTATTTTGTAACGTATTCCGTTACGTAATCAATGAGAGTAACGTATTCTGAATACTTTAGATTACTTAATATATTATCATGCTTTTTACAACTACATGAATGTGATTTATTACTATTACTGAAGGTTATTCACCAATACCAACTAGATTGTTAAATCTTAATATAAAATGAGTAACAGTAGGATGGACATTAGGTAAGGCTGCACTTTTTGCAGCAATCTCATATAGAAAACTATTCCGCGTGTATATAAAACAGGTCGGGCTCGTAGCTGAAAACTAGCTTTACTTTGCTCTCTGGGTCAATTTTGCGAGCAAGAGACAGAGAGAGGCATTGAAAGGTTGCTCCAAAGGAATTTATTGTTTCGGTGGAAAACACGAACACAGTGTACTAGCTTACTTACAACTGGGCTCGTCAGGCACTCTTCTTGGCTGCAGTGGTTATTATTATTATATTTACATGCTTCCATCTCCCGTTTCTGCTCGATGATAACTTGTACTGTCATTTTTCTCCCTCCCTCGCGCTCACAGACACATCACGGGTATGGCAGTCCATTCTCCCTGCAGCACGGACTACACTGCCCATGAGGCTACATTCTTTAGGCCTATGCCTGTAACACTGCCTATTGCCTTCATATTAAATAAATTTTTGAATAATTTTTTAAAATATTTCTACACGTCATTATGTGGGCTGCAAGTAGAGGTGACATGGGCCGTGAGATTGAGACACAGGCGTTAAAGCCTCTTAACCCTTTAAGACCTACCATAGAACCAAGTCTGCCAGAGCTTATATTATATTTTTACATGCTGTAGTGCCATTTTTGGGAGCATTTCAAGTTGATATACATCAATACAACCATTATAGCCCAAATTTTAATAATATGTATGCATTAAGTGCATAGTAATTACATAAATTGCAAAAAAGTGTAATAAACTACAAAAAAATTGAAAATCGTTTTTGTTTTTTAACATATATTTCTAGTTAGAGAAATTTAAGAGGCTTATCCCTCAAAACTGTAAATACAAAAAAGTTGCACAAAACAGTTTCCCACCACAGGAAATTTATTTTGAGTGTCTTCATAGTTTTATTTTTGAAATACACCAATATTTATACACTGCAGGAAAAACGAAAATAAGATAAGATAAGATAAGATAACCTTTATTAGTCCCACACGTGGGAAATTTGTTTTGTCACAGCAGGAAGTGGACAGTGCAAAAGTTATGAGGCAAAAATTAGAATACAATAAGAATAAATACAGTACACAACTGTACAGAATAGAATAAAATAAAATACTATATACAGTAGAATAAAATAAAATAAATATACAATAAGATAAAAATAGAATACAAATACAAATACTATATACAACTGAGTAAAAATACAACGATGACAGAAAGGATTATTGCACTTGGTATTATTGCATATGTATGGATGTGTGTGCTTGATCAGTTAAAGTCTTTATTATGGAGTCTGACAGCAGTGGGGAGGAAAGACCTGCGAAATCTCTCCGTCCCACACCGTGGGTGCCGCAGTCTCCCACTGAAGGAGCTGCTCAGTGCTGTCACAGTCTGCTGCATGGGGTGGGAGATGTTGTCCAACAGGGATGACAGCTTAGCCGCCGTTCTCCTGTCACTCACCACCTCCACTGGGTCCAGAGGGCATCCTAGAACAGAGCTGGCCCTTCGGATCACCCTGTTCAGTCTCTTCCTGTCCCCAGCAGAGATGCTGCCGCCCCAGCAGACCACACCATAAAAGATAGCAGAAGCCACAACAGAGTCATAGAAGGTCTTCAGGAGTGGGCCCTCCACTCCAAACGACCTGAGTCTCCGCAGCAGGTACAGCCTGCTCTGCCCTTTCCTGTAGAGGGCGTCTGAGTTATGAGTCCAGTCCAGTCTATTGTTCAGATGAACACCAAGGTACCTGTAGCTGTCCACAGCCTCAATGTCCATACCTTGGATGTTCAGTGGTTGCAGTGTATAAATATAATAAATATAATAATATAATAATGCAAATTTGCAAAAAAGCAGCATATGCATCAAAATAAACTATTTCCAGCAGTGCAATATGAGTCCTAAGCATCCCAGAAACGACACAGAAAGTCATAAAGTCAAAGATAACTTTTAAAAACACCAGTATAAGCTCATGAGGCCCTGATGGTAAAAAACTACATTTCTGCGAAAATGACGTCACTTCTGGTTTCGGGCAGGTCATGGCGGACATGTGAAAGTTCGCGCTGACGTCTATTCCAACACAGGAAGTGTTATGAACAGCTGATTGGATCGGCAAAGCGTGTTTCTGGAATATTATGTTTGTGTTGCTGCAAGCGCTTTTTATGCAGTTTTTGCAAAGCTATATGTGGAAGGAAACCGTGACCTAGGACCTGATGGCATAAGATGTAAGTACAACTTCTCCGGTTTCATATGCAAAAAAAAGTTTTGCGCTAGCTTACGTGGTTGCAGTGCTACCGGGATTTAAAAATAGTTACGCAAAACAGAGTGTGCCCGCTCCGATCGGTTTTAAAGGGTTAATGCATGTTTTGTTTGGGTTTCCACCGGCATGAAATTACCAAAAATAGAGAGGGCATAGCCTAACATACGAAACAGGAAAAGACCGCTGTGTAATCCCTTTATTTCAACAAAGTAACTGTATTCTGAATACCACCCCTTTAAAAGGTAACTGTAACGGAATACAGTTACTTATATTTTGTATTTTAAATACGTAACGGCGGTACATGCATTCCGTTACTCTCCAACACTGTAAATGTAGTAATGTAAATTTGACTGTACTGCCAAGAAATTAACAGTAAGGACAGGAAGTTAGCAAGAAAAGGGATATTAAGGCCTGGATGGCATTGTTTACTCCCTGCTATTGTCTTTTATTTTATGTCAATCATCTATAATATTCTTGACTGTACATCTCTGGTAAAAATAATAAAATGACATATTTGTATACACTTCAAATTGAAATTGAAGTAGTGCACAATGGATTGAGACACAGGACAGATCAATTTAATAGGAGTGGCTACATAGTTCGTGTAAAACTAAAAGATGCCCGCACCTCTCAAATCTTGTCAGCATATTTGGGATATAAAACTGCAAGCCTTGACCGATTGAGCCTCTCAATTGGACTGCATATCTGGCACATTTCAAAAAAGCATGCACAAAGAGCAAGAATTTCTGGATTATTGAGGTTTAAAAAACAGAGAATTGATAAATACTTTGGTATTTTCTGAGCTCTTCGCCTCGCATGCTCTTTAATGGCTCTTTCCATCACAGAGTAATCTTTCCATTTTCTCATTTTCAGATCGATGGAGACTCAAGGAGAATGAAAGGCCTATTTCCTCTCAAATGGGGATAAAGCTTAACACACGGGGCCGTCTCATGTTTTCTAACCATGTCAGCTAGGCTACAGAACTAGTGGCACCAAGTGTAAAGCACAAGTAAATCTTTGAACAGTAGAATACAGACAAACATTACAAAGATTCCAGTGTGCTATAAAAAGCAGAGCTATAGTTGCTTAAGGGATATAAATAACAGTGTATCATTAGAACAGTGCAGAGTGGGAGAGACAGTCGACAGAGAGAACAGTTTCATGAAAACAATAGAGCGAACAAGTGAAAGCAGTCCAGCGTCTGTATCAGAAAGGTACTCTTCAAGCACCCACGCAACTGCATCTGTTGTGTATGTGGAGGATTTGTGAAATGGGAGGAGAGGACAATGGAGCAATTGAAGGTCTTAGCAACAACATTTCTCCACTTCTGTCCAACAGGATCTTCCCTGTTCCCTGACCCCAACACTTAGCTTTGCCTGTAAACAGAGGATCCTGTCACACACATTCAGTCTGTTAGTGTTTTTCTAGTAAATCAGTGTGTGGTCTCCCAAGTCTGGCTCATTTCCAGACTTGGGAGATTGCTTTACTAAAATATGCAACTGTGCTGCTTTAGACCAGCTGAACCCTTTAAAGCTCCCAACACCATATGCAGGAAGAGTGGTAACATACAGACATGTTATCACCATGTTACCATTTTGTTACCACGATGGAAAAAAAGATTTTCTTTTCTTTTAAGTACATCATTAATGCTTCCATAGCAATTAGGTATATAGCAGCAAGGTGGTGCTAATCAAACACACACAATTACTTGATCATCAACAAGTGAATCTGCCACAAAAAAGCAGACGTTTTGGAAGTTTGTGGATTTGGAGGATTCAGGGATATCAAGGACAAAAGATAATGAGCAATGATGTCAGAAAAGCTATTGTTGATGCTTATAAATCTGGGGAAGGGTTTAAGTCCATCACTGGATCATTGGACCACTTGATCATTCACAAGTGGAGAACACAGCCTCCAATCTTGCCAGGAGTGAACATCCCAGCAAATTCACCCCAATGCCAGACCATGCAACACTTAGAGAACAGTTAAAGAACCCAAGATTTGGTTGTACTTTAGCAGCAAATTTAGGAGTTCTTCTGACGATGTGTATAAACAAATGACAGCCTGCGTGCCAGACTTCCTCCTTGTGTCTTGCCTTAGAGATGCAGGCTTCTCTCTTACAACACTGTCACTAGTTTCTCTGCTTCATCTGGGTGTAAACATTTTTCCTTATATAGATAAATCAGGGCGGTGCAGTATGCAGATAGTATGCAAATGGTATGGAGATTGCACAAGGCTGCTAGTTCAGAATGATTCAAATTTACACTAACATATGCACCATGGTGAGAACAATATACGCTGGTATGCATGTTTCATAAATCCAATGGTAATTCTACATGCATTTGTTGCACAGGGTCAAAACCTTTTCATGCAAATATTAGTAAATGATGCCCAGTAGATGCTTGACCCTAGTACGGGACTACTAAAAGCCAAAAAAAGCACATCAGCACACAAACCTCAAGCATAGTGGTGGAAAGCTAAAAATAGTTTTGCAGCCACAGAACCTGCACCTTGCAGTGATTGAGTCATCCATGAACTCCTTTGTGTACCAAAGTATTGTAGAGTCAAACAGGAAACCATCTGTCCAAAGGATGAAGCTTGGTTGAAACTAGGTCATGCAACAGGGCAATGACCCAAAACACAGCAGCGAAGTACAGGCCTCAGCCCCACTGAAATGCTGTGGCAGGACCTTAAGACAGCTGTGCAAAAACAAATGCCCCCAAACATCAGTGAACTCATGCAATGTTGTAAAGAACGTCCTTAATGATGTGACAGACTGATGAAGTCATACAGAAAATGATGTTCTCTGTAAGACTTTGTTCAGATTCTGTATGATTGAGTTATTGCTGTAAATGACACTTCTGCAAGCTATTGAATCATGGGGTGTACTTAGAGTTAAGAATGAGCATTAGCAAAAGCTATCTGTAAAATTTTAGAATCAACATTACAGTTGGGCGCACCCTGTGTTAATTACTAGAATTTTAAATCCACATTAGGCTTTTGGCTATTCCATTATCATTCAAGATATTGCTAACAAGACTGCAAGCAAGAGTGTTCAATAGCATGCAGGCAAAAGCAAGCGTGAGCAATTTGATGTTCAGGTAGCATTTTGCATGCAAATATTGGGGGTGGCGGGGTTAACGTTATTGTTGGGATTCAAGGTTCAGCTATGCGACTAACAGAAAGACCTCTTACTTCACACATAGGATCAGCACTGGGCTTTGCTGTAGCGTTAAAGGCTAATGAAACAGTGCCCGGTGAGGGAGAGGAAATGACTGGAAGTGAGAAGGTAGAGCTGGCATGGGGGCTCTGTTATTGTGATCCTTACAGGTGAGGCTTGATCACATGCTTATAATTGGGGTCTCACAATTCTGCTCACAATAAATTCATGCAAAGATACACACACGCAAAAAAATCCAAACAGCTTAATTTTTGTTTCATGCAGGTGCGGGCATATGGACGCTCAGTAAATTCAATTATGTAAAAAGTAATCACAGATACATAACCACAGCACACATCTCACAGGGTTGTGGGATTTTGGCAGGAACCAGTCTGTTTATTTGTGGATTTTCCAAGGTCTCTGTGATTAAAATAGCTCCAAAGCACTCCTGACACTCCATTACCCAGCATGCCCCGGGTGAGGCAGGATCGTACATATTGATTTCATGCCTCATTAGACTTCCTGTCTAACAATGCCATTGTTCTTCCTGGTTCTACAGGATTCTGCATCATTCAAAAATGGCCACATATAAATCTGGGTGGGGAGAGTGGGCACATAACAAATGAATACATTAATACTGAGTTAGGGCTCATTGGGAGCATCATGGAGCAACCCTTCACAGGTTATAGGCTTCTGGCCCAATTTTCAGTTAAAGTTGTTAACAAACTGTTTCTCCTGTCACAGTGCAGCCAGATACTGTTTCAAAATAATCTATCAGCACAAGTTCTTTCACTTTGTCTGTAGTTTTATGACCGAAGTCATCATGACCCAGGAAAATGGGCCAAGAATCCACTGTGTATCAAAATAATATGAAACAGATTCTTTCCATTTGTTTTTTAAACAAATATCTTGAGTCTTCTAACTCATTAAACCTCGTTTAGATACTCAAAAAAGCTACAGCTACACGGGAGATGCAAAGTGTCGTCTTGTCAGACACACACTGCCTTCGTGCTCTGTTAGTTCTGAGCATGTCAATTTAAATGTAAATGAGATTACCTGATTGATTGTGAGATGAGATTTTTTTAAAAGTTGGGCTTCATGGTACATTGCTATCATTTTTGTTACGGCTACAGCTTAGCAGTTCTGACTGGGATCATACATGTATGTCGACAATCAACACTAAGTGCTCTCAGACTTGCGTTGTTGGAGTTTCCAGGTGTGAAAGAGCCATGCCTACATCCTTACTGTTAACAGACGAAGCAAGACAGTGCTCAGTCAAAAGTATTTCTTGTCTATTTTATGATCAACATGTTTATTTTTATAAAATATTATTACATTATTAATATATTATTACATTTAGTGTTTATTTTTGTGGCATTGGTAGTCTGTACAGTGTCTTACAATATTTATTTATTTTATTTCCAACAAAAGAGATCGTTCCTTGCGTATTCAATGGCTGCCACTGAAAGGTAAGTCTGTCTATATTCAATCTTTCATATCCGCTCTTCTATTTTTTTCAGACTTTCTCCTTTATCTACCAGCAATAATATTCTCCAAGCCTTTGCATTTTCTCCTGTTGCTGTTTGTCTTTTCTTGTCTCTTTCTTGCAGCCCACATCTTACCTCTTCTCACACCCCTTCTGTTTGCACTCACAAACACACACTCTGCATGGTTTTCATGTTTCATCTGATATTTGTTGCTCATTCTTTTTGTTCTTTCTATCTATCTCTCTCTCTGTCGCTCTCTCTTTGACCCAAAGCAAGGCTGCTGCAGTAGCATGCAGCCTGCCAGCTGCCAGTTACGATGATGGTGACAGTAGTGGGGTTGCTGGCTAAGTGACGTTGAATAAATGGAATATTCCACCTCAACTAGCAGACACAACCTGAACTCATGCACACACACATACAAGAGCCTACTTGGCCAACTTTTCCTATGGCTACAGTACTTATGAGTTAGTGTCAGGCAGCCGAACATTACCCTTTTTCTGCCCTAGTCTCCCACAAAGGCTCTTTCCATGAGTAAATGGCAAGGGGATATTGCTACTGTGACATACCTCCTACTCAAGCTTGCATCAAAATCTCTTCAAGTCATCTTGGCAGCTTTTAGCTTCATCTAAAAGCCACAAGTCATTGTCAGGAATAGGCCTTTCACATTAAAACTGCAGCTGGCATTTGTGAGTGTGTATTGAAAACACACACACACACACACACACACACACACACACACACACACACACAGTATCTGAATATGTGTTTCCCTTTCTTTTTTTGCTAAATATGTTTATTAGCAGAATTGAGACACTTTCCTTTCTACCTCTAACAATCATTTTGAAGACTGTAATATACTTATAAACATGATTTACACCGTTTACATGCACGCCGAAGCAGGCAGAAGCACATACACAGCCACACTGAATGCACCAATGAGCATATGCAATCCATGCAATCTATTACGTGCACTTAGTTCAGTCATAGATACAGTATTCACTCACCAAATGTATGCAGGCAAGCTAATGTACTGTTTTCACATGGCACTGTGACAGAGATAATGATCAAAGTGCAGGACATTAAAGGTACACATTAAAGTGAAACATGCATCAAATCTAGTTTTGAGAGTGAAAACAAGAGAGGTTTGAAGGTCACTTTAAGGCTAACTCTATTTAATTATATTACAGCAGTATACAGCTTTACTGTTTACATGTTTCTGAATTAGTTAAAAGGTTCTATAAGGTTATGATAACTTTATAATCAATATAAACCAGAATATGTTTTTTACCTCTGACTAATTACACCTTACAATTTCAGGAGACAGAAGGTTTTTAATCAGATGCTGCATTTGATAGTTTTGGGTGTGGAAGAGGAGTCATTCATTTCTTCCCCATCATTCTGCTTCTGAATGAGAGTTAATTTATACCATCTGCAAAATACAGCTGCCAACTTCAGCAGCAGACAGGGCATCGATAAGGGGAGAGAACATGGGGGACAGAGATGGAGGACAAGGAAGAGAAGCAGAGAAGTCTATTAGGATACACAAATGGCACACACCTACAGAAATTTGCTTTCAGAGAAAGTTGTAAAAGGCACACAGACACCTACACAAAATCTCTTTTCAAGGAACTTCTATAAGTGTTGGAGAGTGTCAAAGTGTAAAGAATATGCACAGTCAATATCCAGAGCCCTAGTCAAGCTTAGTGAGCACACACAAGCAAAAGGAAAGTTTTCAGCTCACTCTAAAGGCCAATGAAGTGCACTCAAACTGCAAAGAAAGGGAGTTTGGAGAATAACCATCAGTCTAGAGGATAGAATATATTACCCTCTCGGCTCTGTAAAAGACCTTGTTGCTTTCAAATACACAAACTGCTTCCATCAGTTGTGAACCTTTGATAACCCAAGTAGTTTATGGATACTTTCAGCTCAGATTCAACAAACTCAAAGCAAGATGCGCACGCCGTAGTTCAACAGCATGAGGGAAGAGGTGGTGTTGTGTTTTCTAGATGAGAAGGAGGAACAAAAGACAAAATGATAATGATGAGGACTATAACTACAACAAAGACTGGGAATATGCTATATATAGTTAGTCTACTATCTCATGTTTTCCATTCATTTACTATATGCTATGGAAGTTCAACCATTTGTCTCCACAAAAATGTCAAAGCAAAAAGTAGATCCACATTTTCAAATGGATTGCAGCCATATTAAATGTTCCTTGCATGCATTATTACAGTCTATTATTTTAAGTTAAGAAAAGAAAGAAAAGTAGGAGAATATCCAAAAAAATGTAATAAGTACTAAAAGCAATCAGAGTTCTCCATAGCAATAATAACTAAAGGGTAATAAAAGCACCAGGATAATTGCAAAATCAAGGTGAAAGATTGATCTAATTTCACTTTATTTAACCAGCATCCAGCAATCAGCTACAAATCAAAAGTTATGTTCATTTAAGTCTTGTCTTGACTTAAGTCAACCAGCAGGATCTCGGGAATATAGCACACTGGAATATTTAAAACATCCTCCCAGCTCCCATGAGATGTTTTTCTGTGACTGCAGAATCACTTAACATCATTTTAGCCTGTGGCTTTTGTTCTCACTCATTTTGTATTGTGTTTTTCTGGCTATAAGGAATATAAACTCCTTGCCAGCTCATTACACAAAAGACCGTAATCTATCACTGATAGAATGTAATTTGAAAAGATTAAATTGGCTAGATTCTAAACAGACGGAATAGTACAAAGCAGAAAAGATTAATTGGCTACTGGTTGTTTAGAACAGCAAATATAATCAAACTCATTATTGGTGGAATCATTAAATCGGGACATCAATCAAGGATAAGGCAAAACATGATAAACCAGATTATAAATTAACAGGGAAAGTTGCATTTCCAGGGCTTTTTCCAGAAACAGAACAGGACATCAAATCCAGCTAAATGAAAATATGTGGGAAACTGATTTCAGAGCAACTCAGGAATAGGTAATTTGGTCTCTGTGGAGCCCTCCTGAGGCAAGTTAAGATATGATGCAACTCGGTGCAAAACATTGAGAGAAACTCAAATGGCTTCAACTGAGGCAGCCAGGGAGCCATCGAATCTAAAAATTTTAACATAAGATAGCCAGCTGACATCCTTCTGAGAATGCAAAAGAAATCTGCATGAAGAACATTTCCTGTTGAGCTTCCTCAATGACGTACATTCAGCTTTTTATCAACTTAAATAGGATAACTTAAAAAGGATGATCCCCAAAATGTAGCCCTCTGCTATTCAAATACTGAGTGTGGACTTAATTTGAGAAGGGTGTGACAGTAATAGAACATCGCGAAAAATTGAAAAGAATATTTCAACACTGGACACACATTTTTTAGAGTCAGCTTCATCCTGAAAAATTTTTTGAAAAGTTTTTGGACAGAGAAGTAACCTGGGATAAGAGAGAAGGTCGTATAATAAGAAGACCTTTCATTATATGCAGGTCTCAGGAGGAAAAGTTCACTTATGCTAAAACAGTATCAGGACTACAGGAATACAAGCTTTAATACTGTGTGTCTTAATGAAACCTCAGTGTCTTTAATAAATATTGCAGTGAATCTGCACCCGCAGTGAGTTTGGCTTTTTTAATGTATCTCTGTGGGGAAAGTTGCACCTACTTTTTTTCTGTGATCAACACACATGCGCTTCTAGCAGACCCCCGATGTTTTTAAAAAACAAACAAAAAAACGTATAATTAGATGTAGAGCAAAAAGTATACTGTATGTCCTCTAAGTTGAACTCAAGTTAGGTCATGCTAAATCTTTAACTTAATATGCACTCAAATTGTGACAGGAAGTGCTTTTTCAAGTCTGTAAGCATGTGGAATAAACCTCAAACCAATACTATTAAGAAAATGTTTAGATCCACCTTAAAGTTTTATTAAAGCTAATGATGCATTTTGTTCAACTTGTTGGTTTGAGTTAATGTGGACAAGTATTACAATTGTAATAATGATACTGACAGATGTAAAATGGACAGTGGGAGTCATTTTTGACTGATACATTTTAGGTCCTATATAATTTCTATGGGAATATAAAATTTGGGTCTTTATAGACACAGGGCAGGACACAGTTAGGTATATACAATGTGAATAAAAAATCCATAATTGTAATTAATTCTCTCATGTGTTGTTTGTATATTTGCTGTTTCGCAGCGAGTGGTAAATGATCTAATTTTTGCTGCCACTTAAGCATCAAATATTTCATTAAGCTACAGGTATCCTGCTATTTAGTGGTATTGTGTTGTGCGTTTAATGTGCTGTTTTGTTTCTTCCGTGTGTAAATAGGTAGCATTATAATTATATCAGCAACAGCTGTTGTTCTGTGAATATATACTTGAGAAAAATCACATGTTCACCCAGTTAGTTTCCTCTGGCAGCTTTCAGAGCATAAAGAGAACCATTAAATGTTCAGAAGCACCATCGGCTACAACTCAGATCATTGTGTTTCACAAATTTCCAATTTGTGGTGAACTAATTGGAACAGATAGCAGCAAGAAGACCTAACTAAGCATTTGAAAGTCTTTACGCTTACTTAATAGCATGTTATTCAACCTTCCAACTCCTTGCTGGTGTCTCCTAAATGAAACCTAAGCCAGAGTGAGAAACGTGTGTGTAAGGCATGAGGGTGGGTGTGCCATAATGGGAGCAAAACTGGTCAGTTACTGGAGCAAATTACAGGGGAAAAAAAACTTAGACAAACACGGGCATTGACACAGGCATGTCAACATAAAGCAGAGAGAGAGGGCGATCTCTAAAGAGTCATTCTGAATTAGTGCTAAAGTTTCCAGTACAGTACATAACTAGTACAGAGCTTTTTATGTAAATGCAATTGAGTGTGTACTGTGAGAACATTCAGCACTATGGAGATATAGTTCACCCCCACAGCTCTGCTAGGAATCAGTGTGAGCAGCTCTGCAGCAGGAGACTGTGTTCCTCTAAGCAGAAAATCTACAGCAAATCCAGCTGCATTAAAAACTGATAGCCAAGTGTTTTGATTATTTTTTGAAGGACTATATTTACTGGCAGTCTAATACAAGCACAAAACCTTCTTTTAGCTTTAAAAGACTACTGTTGGGATTTTCTAAACATTTATTTTTCACTGTACTGCACATGTACTTGCAGAAGTGCAACTTTCAGAGGCACAAAATGTTGGGAGGAGAGTATTTGAATGAATCACATACAAATTATTTAAGGTTTGAAGCGAGCGATTTATTGGCAACTGTATCAAATTTAACTCTGAAAATTGTCTTATTTTGTGTATGATGAGACGGTGTGATAATTTCTGCTAGAAGTGTCAACTCATCTGGATTGCCAGAGGGAGATGTTATCAGAACAAGTGTATGATTGGCATCAGCGGATTGCTCAAGCTGTGAGCACACCAAAACTCTAGGCTCTTCAGTGAGTTCTCCACTATTTAGAGCTCAGCCCTGCATGTTTCTGGTCCTCAGTAACGCTGATATGTTTATGAAACAGAGCAGAACTTAACTTCATGTGAAGCATCAGAGGGAGAGGGAGAATCCCAATACAAGATCCACGCAGAGCTGTGTGATGTTTTGGGTAACACACACAGCCATGTTACTTTTTAAAGTAGTGAATCGGTTTGTAGTGTTTTAGGCTTTTAGTCACAGAGATCCGCCATGGAGTGGTTTCTTTGTGTATTTTGATTTTTCTTCCTCTTATTTCTGATTATTTTAAAGCTCTCTATCTTGCTACTCGTGGACCAGATCGTGGACCAGTATGCTGGATTTAAGTCAAAATCTAACAATATGTAAAATTAACTTTAATTAAATACCTGCAGCCCTGCATGTCATGCAGATAAAAATACCAGTGTGCACACCTATGCATGTAGCAAAGCAGCAGTAACTTTATTAACACATGTACAGCTCAGGATCTGACGATGAATGAAGTTTTGTGTTGTTGTTGTTGTTGTTTTGTTTTTTTTTACAAATCCTACAGGACAGCTGTATACCGACAGTTTTCAGTTTTATGCAGTGAGATAGTTTGTTGAAAGCAGCGCTCTTCTGGATTAATCGTGCATTCCAACTGAGCTGTCAGATTTATCCAGCGATCACACACACTTATCCGTACAGAGTCCTCAGCTATTCCTAACAGAAGACTTCGCCTTTATATCAAAATATATCCATTCTCCTTCAGCTGCGTTTCCTTAATCTGAACTGCCATGTTGTTTTTCTGGAGAAAACCTATATTATAATGTATTATTTTGGTAACCAGATTGCCCTCACCCTTGTTATTTATTATTGAAATGAACTGCCTTTGTCTTTGCTTATTAATCTGGGCCCATGTATGTAAAAGGTCTAGGTAAAGAGTTGTATAGTGTAGGTATTTTTTTTAATCCATTGCACTTTATCAATGGTGCATTAGCATTTGTGCGTATTAGTGTGATTGCTGAGGTTTCTTTCTAATATTGTAGCATCTTTTTCTGCCTTGAGGCGACTGTTGTTGTGAATTGGCGCTATATAAATAACATTGAATTGAACTGAACTGGATCAGTAAAGATGAATGGATCTGACAAAATCAGGTGTGCTCCAATGAGTCAGCAATGAGAGCACAGAGATAAATGTAGTCAATCCAACTTCTATCTAATGTGCTGCTATGTAGCGCTGATTAGAGCTGTTGTCAGATAAAACTTATTGTTTCCTATTCCCTTTCAATGACTGAACAATTCATTTGTAAAACAATTGTTTTCCTCAGGGGAGGAGATTTTAGAAATGTCGCACTGCAGAAATAAGACTTCAACAACGGCTACAAGTCTGTGATTTATCCCTCTTATGGGTAACTTCTACTACATTTGCTCTCCCAATGGGAGGAGGAAGAGCTGGGTTCAAATCTAGTCTGCTGCAGGAATCTGACTAAACACTGCGCGCTTCACTGATTCAGTAATGTGAAAGCACTGAGAGGGTTTCTGGTCTAGGGAAAAAAACACACACACACACACACAAATGAATGCCATTTGCAAAGGGAAAAAAAGCTTAAATTGCTATCAGCACTTGTCCTTGACTCGGTAAGGGTAAATGGAATATTTTGTGGTATTAAATTAAGGAGAACTTCAGAGTCAATGCAGATTGGCAAAATGATAAATCTATGGTGTATTGCACTTGCTGATGAGCCAAATCCAAAGGAAACAGCATTCCATTACACAATGGAGTAAGTACAATTAGTATGAACTTCACTTCACTCAAGAATATCTTTCCATTGTGAAGAGAAACACATATTTTTGTGCCTTATAAGTTGCCTAAAACATAAATAAAGTGCTAAATATATAAATCAAGAGGTGTAAAGATCAATCTGTACAAAGCTACACAACATACGTACATAGCAAATCTCTTGTGTACTTCCTATTCTTGCTTTCTCTCACCTCTTCTTAATCTAACATATCAAAGACTAAAATATATTTGCATTGCACTTATTTCCCCTCATCATCACCTAAGCCAAACCTGGAGCTGTTTCGTTTACCATCCCCTACTTATATATTATTTTCTTATATATGATTTTCATGTTTGTTTGTTTTTTTAAACAAAACCATGCAGCATCATTGCCTGCCCTCCTGCAGCAATGCAGTTACCACTCCAGCCCTCCTTCGTCAAGTAACGGCCATGATTTTAATGATATTTTCCAGCTCTTGCTCCATAATCTCCATTACTTCCATCCATTAAACTCAACCAATCAATTGTTGCTTTCGTTTAAACATTTTATAACAGTGGGATGCTGCTATATAACAGCAACAACTTTATGAGCTGCCTTATATTAGAGCTGTTTATGGACAACAAAGTTACAATTTGGCCTTTTTAGCCAAAAGTTTTACATAAAAAAGGCTTATCATAGTTCAGCACATACATTTATGGTATATGGAGGACTTCCTACCTGCTCTTTGACAGAGGCAAGGATAGAGGAGGTTGTCTCTGTCTCAGATCTGTCTCCATTGGAGGATGGCATCACAGGGGGAACCATGGCCCCCTTCTCCTGCTCTGCAGGCTGATCCGGCACTGGCATGGCTAAAATTAACACACATATATAGAAAATGATGTGACAAAACAGTACGAAGAATATGTCTCATTTACATGTTCTTTTTTATTTTTAAATGTCTTGATTTTAAGTGTCAAGAAAGTCAACTTTACAACTTTACAAGGGCAATTCATTAAATAAAAAATCTATATATTGATTTTCGAAGTGACTTATTTCTTCACATAAAATGTTACTTAGATATTTTTATAGATGTAACACAGCAGAGGAAGAATACAGATTGTGCATTTTTTGATATAACCAAATAAAAAAATACAGATTGCAGACAGATTCTTTGGTTTTCTGTTTAGAATTTGTGTACAACTGCTTCTAAAACATTTTGCATTACATTGGAGATTAAGTATTGGAATTTCACGAGCGAGACCACCCCTCCAAACACGCTCCTTCCGGTTGTCATCTATATGGGTTCCCCCAG
Source organism: Maylandia zebra (assembly GCF_041146795.1). NCBI lineage: Eukaryota > Metazoa > Chordata > Actinopteri > Cichliformes > Cichlidae > Maylandia > Maylandia zebra. The sequence goes on along the minus strand of NC_135175.1, from coordinate 16,417,659 downwards.
TTCTGCAAGCTGTTCATTCTCGTTTACGTGCCCCACCCTCCCTCCCTCCCTCCTTGTTCTCCATTCTTCAACTTCTTCACTTCTATTTAGTGCATGGGGATCTGCCAGGCCCGGGAGCCGTCGCCAGTCCCCTTCGAGGCCTTCCCCAAACCGCAGCTCATGTCCAAGCATTCACCTTTACCTACTAAAACGCTGTCATACCTAAAATGAGGACATGGGCCCAGCTAGTGAATGAACGTTTATGAACCACATAACCACAGTGCCATACCTTTTCACTGTTCATTGCTGAAAATAGGTTACTCAGTTTCTGTCTACACTGCTCAAAAATTTAGGATCAGGGATTAGGGAATCCTAATATCACACATCAGATCCTGAGGAACTAAATATTAAAGTAAAACATTTTTATTTATACATACTGTTCAATTTGTTAAAAACAAAGTTATATATGATCATTAGAAACCATTATTACCAACTGTTTGAATACAGGATTGAAAAATCACTTTAATAAGTAAAAAACTGAAATCACAGGCTGATTCAACTTGTATCCCAGTGTCGATCAGTAGTGTTCGTGGTTCTTCATAGACACTTTGGCAATGAGCCCAAGTGTTGTCCTTCAGGGTGAACCCAGAGCTCACTGCAACCATATAAGACAATAAGTCTGATGATCTTATCCTGGTACCTAAATGCAGTCAGGGCACTGTTGGCTATCACACGGAAGTCTATTTGACCCTACAAGTGAATGCCTCCCCACACAATCACTGATCCACCGTCAAACCAGCCATGCTTGTTACAGCATCCCCAGATTCGTTTACGTCCATCACATGTGTTCAGTGTGAAACTTCTCTCATCTGTAAAGAGAATGTGCACCAGTGCTGGACCTCCCAGTTCTGGTGTTCACTGGTGAAAGCCAATCAAGCTGCATGGTGTCCATAGTGAGCACCAATCCCACTAAAGGACATCAGGACCTCTAACCACCTTCATGCAGTGTGTTTCTTGAGATTTTGGTCAGAAAAGTGCACATGAGTAGCTTTCAGGAAGGTAACTTTGCAGGGTTCTGGTAGTCATTCTGTTCCTCCTCAGACAAAAGAGAAGATACCAGTCCTGCTCTTCCACCCTCTTGAGACTATTCTGGAAGACTCAGCAAACAATCTCCTGATGGCACATGCACATGGGTCATCCCAGAGGAGCTGAACTATTTGTGCAACCTCAATGGGCTTCAGGTAACCTCTCACCTGCTACCAGTAATCACGAAAACAGTAAAAGAGCAAAACACGGGAAAAAACAGTCAGGAGAGATAACGAGTAGGCAACGGTCTGTGGCCACCACCTACAAAACCAATGTAGTTTTGAGGGTTGTCTTGTTATCTCTTCAATGCAACTGTTACCACTTTCATCAAAACAAGTGGAATGGATTCGCAATCATCTTTTGCTATATACAGACTTCAACTATCTATAAAATACTGTTGTTTTCTTCTCTTATAAGAAGATTGGAGAATCTAATTCAGTTAAAACATCACTTTGAACGTGCCAGCCAGTCAATCAGTCAGGGCGCCGATGAGCACAATACTGGAGGACAGACTGGATGTTTGTGGTGAGAGAATAAATACTAAAAGCAGACTTAATTTAAAAAAACAAAACATAAAGCAAATAAATCTCAAACAAGTACAAACACAGTGGGATTTGCCACTTCCACTATATTACTTCACAAACACAGGGTCTTGTAGACTGAGTAATGAATGTATTCAACTGGAAAAGACATGCATTGTTCATCAAACAGCACCTTGACAACTAGCTTGACAAAGTTAGCATGAGTCGTGCATGGGTTTTTTGGTTTGTTTGTTTTCAACCAGCATTCATCTTAATCCCAGGAAGTACTAATAGATGCATCAACATCACTTGATGCTTCTAAATGAAGCCATCTATAATATGAAAGCAATATTTTAACAACAACACCTTGCACTATTAACATGCTAATATGTTTTCTGTTCCATGCCCTAATAATTTAGCCTTGTATTTTACCTGAGCAGGAAAACGACAGGTTAAAGACTTCCTGTCATGCATTACTAACACTTTCTGTCACCATTTGTGTGACCACCATTTTCCATGAAAATCAGTGTCACAAAATCCATTTTCATTTTTTTTGTGCATGATATGAGAAACTATTCTTTGGTCTGTTCTGACTGGGCACTAACTGAAAAGAAACAAATTCACTTTCTGCATAAAGCACACAGTACTGCAGGCCAGGGTATACACAATATTGTGCCCAAACACCAGACACACAAATGTGAAAGAAAATTCAGGGACAGCTCAGTTTCAAGCAATACAAGCAAGCAGTAGAAAATCAATATCAAAAATGAAACACAATGAAATCACCTTATTTCTAATTAACTGTAAAGGTTTTAAATCATCAAACATCTGCACATTTTTCCTGTCTGAGCTGAAAGTACATGGCGAGAGAAAGAAAGAGAAAGTGTCTTAGAAATCAGGAAATTGGTTGGCAAGTTTTAGAGTGTTTTAGAGACCATAGGGACAGGATTTTGTCAATACAGAAGCCCAGACTTCAGTAGGAGACTAAATAATGAACTGCCTGAGTGTGGGATTAAATCATGGAGTCTCTTACTTTACAGTTTCCTGCTAGTCTCAGGCATTTAACATTTGATCTGGGGATTTAAATTCATGCCTCTAATTTTAGTTACAGGGTCTGCACGTACATTTCTGCAGCTTGGATTCTGTCATAGATTTTTAAAATGTGTGATATGTTTTTTAGAAGTATTCATCCAAAAGATAGAATGAGACAGACAAAGAGAATTAGAGTCAAGCGCATCGGTTACCTTACAGAGACAGCACCTCAATGAGGATCTAGACAGTGTGCAAAGCAAACTTCCACTCATTCTATTAGCCAGTCAGCTAGCCATCAGACAGACAGCCGGCTAGACAGGGTGGTGTCTGTAAATAAAAGATGCTAGTGAGATGCCCTGCAGATGGTAATTTTCACTCTCACTGACAAATACCACTTCTGTGTCTGGCATCTCCCCTCCTGAGTGGAGATGAGTCACTGGAGTTTGGCTCCTGAGCAACCAGAACCCCAGCAAAGACCATTTTACACGCGCTGGCTGACTGCCGCAATTTCTCTTGAATGCGCCAGCCAAATGTGCAAGTCAGTGGGAAGAGGAAAGCCTCATCTCACCTTCTTTCTGAACTCATATAGATGTTTTTTCTGCTAGTAAACACCTTTTAAATTGGAGCTCCCAAATAACACAAAAGAATGAATATGTGTCCCATCAATAATTTGACATGTGGCTTCTTGGCCAACAGTTTGTGTGTTTGTGGTCAAGTTTTCGTTCCAAAAGCTATCCAGTTGTGTCTGTAGCAATATACTATAGTTTGAAATAGGCACAATACCCCTTTCTCATGGCAGGATAATCACAGGTGTGACTAATAACATTAATGATGGTTTTATTCCATTTTGCTGTGCCAATAAGCAGAGCCAATGTGCCAACATGTATAATGCCAGAGGCGTGGCAGAGGCATACTGAAAAGAAATGCAGCTGCTATTAATTACACCTGTTTTTTTACAAGTAATAATGTCTGCACCCACTGGTTTTGTGCTTTGTAATACTTAGTACTAAGCCCGAATAAATGTACAGCAAAGGCTGATTGATTGTTTTTGCAGACAGAAAAGAGTGTTGCCTTGCGGCATTAGCTCATCAGATAATCTCTTTGCAGTTTTTGACATAATATTCCCAATATACAAGAAACTAGCATATACAAACAAGTGCAATTAAATTAAATAGGCAAACACGCTTCTGAGTGACTTTGATAAGTCGTTTCTCATACAGCTGAATGACTGAAGTAACGAAAAAAAAACAACTCTAAACAGCATACAGCACGGCACATTACAAAGACATTGCTGTGAACCTGTTATTGCCAGAGAAAGCCAGTAATCATGTATAGAGGAGGCACAAACTCTTTGTAATTAGTGTCCAGCAGGTGCTGTCTTTAGAAAATTGCAAAGGTGGCTCGCTGTATATTGGCTGCTGCAGAGATAATCCCAGAACACATTTGCCATCAAATGTCACAATACTCCAGCATCCTATTCTATTCTTTCCAGGTATTGTCGCCAAGCACAGTCGAGCTGCTACTGAATAGATGTGTGACACCCTGCAGGGTGGAATGTAACAGGAACCTCAGCTTAGAGGAGGCCTTTGTAGCTCTGGGGATGAATTTAATTGTAGCGCATTCTGACTGGTTTGAGCTGTGAGCTGTTTCACAAAGAACTCAGAAGGAATGATGGTATGACATTTCATTTGGCTCAGCCTGAGATAAGTAATGGCAAGCTCAGAAAAAGCCTTGTATGGTTGAGGACCCAGCATTTAATAATGATCCTTACAAAACAAAGTGTAAACAAGCTAAAGAAAAACTCAAAAAAAGTGCATCACATTTCATCTCGTCTATAATGTACGAGATGAATTTTGCGAAATCTCGCAAAAGTTTGTCTTAATTTTTTTTCTCCCATGTCCCTTGCGGGGCTCCGTAATAATGTACGGTGTGCAAAAAAGCAGCTATGGAATTACTCGATGTATGCATATGCAGTATGCTGGTGCATGCTACTCTCAAATACCCAGGTTACCAAATGCCATTTCACAACTTTTCAACTTTTCACACTGATTCCAAAGTGTCTGTGTGGGTAAATTTCCACTGTTATGTTCACAGACAAAATGTTGGCAAGTGTCTGAAAGTGGTGAATGGGTCCAAAGTGCATGCATCCTTGTTATACCCCTATCTGGTCTCTAAAAGGAGAATTTCATATATCTTCTCTTACTCCTGGGGATTTTTTTCTCTTCCCACTGTTGCCAAGTGTTTTCTCACAGGGGCAATCTAAATGTTGGGTTTCTTTCTTTTTACATTAGAAGGTAATGTGCCTTAAGGGAAATTTGGTGCTATATTTGGTGCTATATAAATACAACTGAATTGACCTTGGCCTTTACTGTTTGCTCACAATTAAAAAAAAAAAAAAACTCCATGCACAAGCAAAAAACACACCCATGCATATATAAAAACAGAGGTGACTCACATTCTATGCTAGAGGATTTTGCAGTTTAGGCACTTCTGAGCGCTTTTCACACCTGCTCTGACCAAACAAAACACACTTTACATGCCCATGCCTACAAAATGACACATAAAGAGACTCACACGTGTACTGTATGAACAAACCTTTCTCTGAGATCCTCCCCTCTATGACTTCACATTAGCTGACTCGCTGATTTCATGATGTGTTGTTACATCCACTCTGCTATGCTCTCACTCTGACCTTATTATGTTTCTTTATCCTATTTTCAAACTTTTTTCTCTTTTACTGTTACATTTAAAATTGTGCAAGTTTATCTGACATGTAAATTGGATCGAGCAGTGTCAATTGCTCCCTGTACAAAATGAAAATACATTTTTCCTTAACACTAATCGATAATGTTAGGAGACCTACAAACCAGTTATTAATGTTTTCAGTGTATCTGAAGCAAAGTAATCACAGTATTTTTTTTTTCAGCTTTTTGGAAATTGCCTTTCGGCTTCAATCTTACCATTATCACTGTAAAAAAATACAATGAGATCATTTTTGCTAACAATGATGTTTTTCAAATTTCAGAACAAATTTTTTTATTTATTAACTTTTTTTCCTTTTTTAGGTTCTATCTCCTGTTAAATCTCCAATTCAGGTCCCAAATAATGCATTTTGAACAGGAAGCCATTATCCCCCTCCGCATGTTTGAGTGGGTGGCTCCCCTAAGGAGCACAATCAAAAGCGTATCTCCTTCTCACATAAAATTACATTGTTGAAATATTTAAAGGGGCTGAAAAGCAATCTGTGTGTGGTGGCTTTTATTTGGTAGAGCTTGAATCCTTCAGCAGATCCAAGCTAAGACATTTAACATCTATATTTCTCAGGGATGACATTGTATATATGCTAATAAAAAGCATTAGAAGTAATAAACTAATGAAGTTAATGCACCATATGGGACTGTGAGAGCTTCAAAATTAGATCAGAATATTCCAACAGAATTGGTAACAATGACATTTCTGACCAAAAAGTTCAAAATTTGTAAGCAACTTTTGAACTTTTTTTCCAATGCTTGCAGGCAAGAGCATTTATAAATGTAAGTAAAGCGTTTTTTCCATCCTTATTTTTCAATGTCCTCCTTGGTGACGACACACTACCTAGGTCAGGGGTCAGCAACCTTTAACACCCAAAGAGCCATTTGGACCCAGGTTCCACGTAAAAGACAACACTGGGAGCCGCAAATACTTTTTGACATCTAAAATCAAGATAACACTGTATATATTGTTTTCTACCTTTATGCTTTGTGTGAACAACTAAGGTGTGTTGCTTATGAAATCCATGAAGTGCTACAGAGAAAATGACATTTTATTTATGTAATTAACACATTTTGAACTCTTAAAGAAATATAACAAAAGGAAAGACACCCAGCTGAACTAAAATGATCCATGTAGCAAACAAAAACTGTTATATCTCCTTTGGGCTTTTGGAGCCTGACTTTTAAAAATAATTGGAAAAAAAGCACTATGTTGCTAAAAAATGAAAAATAGATATTTGCAAAATTCTGCCTAAATATGTATTTTACCTGGTTAATGTGTGTGGCGGGGTGTGGTCTGCAGCGCCGCTGCAGGGGGGGCGGATGCACCAGAGCAGCACCCGCAATCACGCCTCGCCGCCTTTACGTCTGTGCCATCTAAGCTGTTGTGATGGCGTGTGTCGGGCTGTGAGCTGTATGCGTACAGCAAGCGTGTGTGAAAAGTGGTCAATAAGCCGCAGGTTGCCGACCCCTGACCTAGGTGCATGCGGCAGCAGCATAATAGTCAAGTTATAGTGACATAACAATATACTCAATGAGCATAAGTCACATGTAAGTACAAAAGTATCCTGGGTAGTTTTTTCCTTTTAAATTTTAAGTAAAAGTATAACATAACTACTTTAATTTAACAATACCACTAAAGTAAGTTAACTGTGGAACTTTTCATCATTCTCTACAGTATTATCATTTGACAGCGATCACTACTATCACACTTTCTCAAGTTTTGCCCTCACTAAGTAACCTGACCCTTGGAATTAAACATTTCCATGGTAACAGAATCTCCACCAATCAGTTTATTTCAATTTGTAGGAAGATGGACACATGGCTGTTTAAACTTTTTAAAATCATGGTTATAATCTTATGGCTCATAACCAAAATTCCTATGGAATATGTTTGTGATTGTAACTTCCCTCTTTCACTGTATTATTTTATATTTCAACATGAAAACAAAGTAAAAACTGTAAAACCATATGAACCAAACAACCATGAATGAGAAATGCAGTATATCTGTTTTACTTATATCTGTTTTTTCCCCTCATTTTATATAACAGCAAGGAAACAATGTCAGTGAAGTTTCAAATTTGCAGCTGTGCCAAATGTAATGCACCAACAAATCTTACATATGTTTCAGCCAAAGTAGTAGTCGTCATTGGTCTCATCAGTGAATGTACCATGTTGCTTGGCAACAACTACAAATGACATCAAATGCACTTTTATAAGAAATACAACCAGAACACAGAATAGGAGGCTCTAGGGAGGAAGAAGTTATGAAGCAATTATTACTGTCAAGTAAAAGATTTCCAGTTTCTTCCCCACACTTAGGAATGCAACGTATTAATTTAACACTCAGTATCAGCAGATACATAAAGCTAATGTATCTTTTTTTTGTGACAGGAACAGATACACTGTGTCCCAGATACACAAAAAATGTGTTTGATTAAGCAAAATATTTTATAAAAATACATTTATTTATTCCCTGTTAGTGTTCTACTATTATATTTAATGTTCCTCTTATATTTAATCTTGCATTTTGTGTGTGTTGCATTTTACTGCTGTAGATGGTGAAAGTTGACCTCATTTTAACTGCTTTATGTGCTATTAGGCAGTACAGCAAGGCCATGTATTCCATCGCATAACAAGCAATTAAAGCTGTCAGACAAATATAGTTAGGTAAAAAGAAGAAAATGTGCCTCTGTATAAGTGTAGTCCGGGTTGCAAAAATGCAAAACCACAATTAGCCTACCTACAGTTTATGGTTAAGTACAGTACTTGAGAAACATAAAACTACTAAAACTAACTCACTTTAATGCTACCTACAGTAGCACACCTTCACCACTTGCTCAAAGTACTTTCTTCTAACATTCCTAGTGTTTGCACTGTCACACATGCACACAATCACTAATTAACAACCTGGATATAACCTGAAGACCAGCATAATTATGCTAGCACATATTTCTGCTTCACATAACCGTATTGATAATATCACTAACTAATAACAACTGGAATTTACTTCCACGAGACATCGCAGTAAGACCTGTTATCAACACAACAGCTTCACTATTTAATTTTTTTGAAAAATAGCAAAAGCCATTATAGCACAAGAAGCTAGCCATATCTGCTAGCCCTTCCAGGTCGAAACATTTAACAACAAATCATAGGCTACATTCATTTGAGCCCCACAGTGCTCAAATGCAAAACTGACACTACCTCGATCAATAGAACCTGCTGCAGTTTCAGCTAAAGTCAGTAAGTTATTTTTAAGCTTTAAGTTCTTTGGAGCATCTGACTTATGCTAATTACCTACTCAAAACAGCTTGTAAAGCAGATGTATTTAATGAGTAACAATCATGGCTTTTAATGAAGGCTATATAGAAATTTAGTCAGTAACAGTAGTAACAGACATGCACTCTATAAATATACACAAATAAAAAAAACCCACAAAAAAACAAAAGAAGTCCATGGAAAAAATGACAAGTGCAATATCACTGAGAGATACTTGATAGATCGACACATAGACACTATATATAGATAAACAGTGTCTACCGTACAATCAGAAGAAGATGATTTTACAATCTATATAATGTAATCAATATAGTCTCTATTATAATGAGTCTTTTGCGTAAGTTCAGTAAGCAAGATCTGTATTTACCCATCTGCCTGCTTTCCTAGGTGTTCAGGCTATTCAGTCTATTCTTTACATCACCTCCACTTTCCCCTGCTTTCAAAATGACATCATTACTCCAGTCCAGTCATTTTCTTGCACACCTTCTATGATCCAATCCAACTTATCTGTTAATCTGTCATTCAGGCATTCATGCAACCCGCCTCCTCCCCATCTTTGCCTCACCATGGACTCTCAGAGCCCCATCCAAGCATCCAACTTCATATTCACCCCCACCGGCGTCTACACCCTGGGGGGTCCTGTCCTGATTCCTATCATTTCTGGGTTTTCTTTCTGCTGCGATGTTTCATCTGGGTCTAATCCCCACATAGTTTTTATTCAAATTCTGCATCTCAATAAATCTTTTTCATTTTCATAATGTCATCTCATTTTTGAACTTCCATTCAAAAAGTGGTAACTTTAAGGGGTTGGGGTTTTTTTAGGTATAATGATGTAGTAATGCTAGTGGTAAATGATTTCCTAATTAGATATTTACTATTAGTCATTGAGGAGAGGTATGTATATATATATTAGTAGGTTAAAAATTTAATGCACTATTTAGGCAATTTTATTAATGTACACTAATTATACATTAGCTATTTGCATTCATTATTTTTCAAGTGTCACTTCACCTACTCTGCCTCACCATGCATCCATCCATCCATCCATTTTCTACCGCTTATCCGGGGCAGGGTTGCAGGGGCAGCAGCCCTAGCAGAGAAGCCCAGACCTCCATCTCCCCAGCCACCACCTCCAGCTTATCCAGGGGAACACCAAGGTCCTCACTCTAACTTTAAATATGGCATTTATTGACAATCCTCCATTAGCCCGGTCGTCATAGTGTGGGCAAAACACTGCTGGCGGTTTGCTAGAGTCTATTTGAGGCTGAGGAGCTAATAACTCATCAGAGATCCAGGTTTAATAAACTGCTACTTTATTGTGTTATCTATGATATAATAGTAACTTAAAAGGCAAGTTAAAGTAGAAAATTAGGTTACTCTAAAACAGTCCATATTCTGCAAACCTAAAGTAAGCTACAACACAAATGTGAATTTAATTATTTTAAAGAGTTAAAGTTCAGTCTTTTCTAAAGTATGCTTCATAAAATTTCCAATTTTAAATTGAGTGCAATAATTGCATCATGAAATTAGCACAAAAAATCATCTTACAGTATCCCTTGGAACAGTTTTTTTCTAGCAAAGACAAAGACATTGCTCAGATACAGTGAACACTGCACACCCTCTCTCTCGCCACGATCTGCCTGTAATCACCTCTGTTCGTTACACGTTTAATCTTGGGTGTAACCATCTGATCCATCGATAATTCATGCATGTTCCTGAGATACACGGATATAAGGGATTCACTAGAGTCAGGCTCACTTCAGTTGTTGTTTTTTGTATCGAATTATTCATGTCTGTAAAAAAAATTAAAAGCAATGCTCAAGATGCTAGAAAATGAGATTTTATTCTTAAGAATAAGTGAGAGTCTGTCTTTTCACGTAAAAGGTAACTTGCCTTGCGACTGCATTAAACCGTTGAACAAGGAGGACCTGCCAGCTTTCTGTCTTTTGTCACGGATTACTCCCGAGGCTGTTGTCAAAATCAGATCTTTACCGCTGATGGTTCAGATAGCTGACTTTTATTCTGCTCTCAAGCACAAACCTACTGTGCCGGATTTGAGATGTGCCATTTGAACCAGTCATTGTGAAACAGTGTCTAAAAAGCAACAAATACATCATAAGTGTAATTTTTTTAAATAAAGAAAAACAGTATTATTTTCCATCACACCATACTCCTGATAAGTGATTCTACGCCATTCTTTGGTTGCCTGTCACACGCATTTATCTACTGTATTTGGGTATGCACATATTAGTGTGAACAAAGAGCAGCTGTCAGAAGTAAGTGAATAATAACAATCCTCTTTTGAACTAATTCTTATTCAAAATGCTTTCTTGAGCCCACCCCCTGGAGGTAATAGCTTTAATAAGGAAAATAAACGTTAAAAGAAATCCTGTTGTGTACTGGATACCATCAGTATTCCGTCAGTACTTCCTTTGACATGCTTAAATTAGCCTGAGAGGAGCTAATACGCTGTGTCACATTTCAAAGACAAATATTTCTAAAGTGGCTCAGTGTAACACGGCCATTCATGCATATTAGGCACAAAGCCATTCTCTGAATATTATTGTTCCTCTGGGGAGTCTCTTGACCCTGCAAGCAATCAAGGATTCAAAGAAAGAAACACACATTTAACCCAACGCACGCACGCACACCCACACAAACACAAACAGGCTCATATGGGCACGCAGCTGTTAATGACGTATTCCACTGGGTCTGTGTTTCATTGCTGTGAACCATGCACGTTTTATTAAAACTGACTTCTGCCAACCTGTTCATTCTTCTCAGAATTTTTAATACAACTATACGACTATGGGACCTGTAGCTCCGAAACTGTTACTCACAGTCTGAATGTCGAATATGTAAGTTAGACTTGACAGAAATGTCTGACTTTGGGTGGTTTGAATATGTTGTAACTCATTAGCTGTGTGCACCTTGCCAGCATCCTCAACAGCTCAAATAATAATCATCTCTAACATATGGCTAATAATGCTAATGTCATCAGAATGAGCCAAAGCTTGGAGAATGAAGAAAATGAAGAAATAATAATTATAATTTCCATACCCAATTTCCCCAGCCAATCACTCTTGACTTCCAAAGGCTGCTTTGCCTTTCAAAAATCATTCTCATAGTCTAGCACATATAAATGTCTTGGATGATTGATAGCTCTAATTTACCTCCATGTATCGTCTAATATGAAACTCTGAATAATGCATAATTCAGTTAGCAGCGCTCAGAGACGGAGGGAGTGCACGTGACGTTGCAGGCATCAGAGGAATGCACATGCACAGCTCATCACAACTGAGCGTAAACAGTTTTACAGGTTTAAATATGCAGACACTCGTGGCTAAAAATAGGTACAGTATTCTCTTGTAAAGAATATTCTGAACTGAAAACATGCACTTCAAAACAAGACTAACAAATATAAATGGATGGTGTTATACATAAAGGTTAACGTGAAAAATAAAATATAGAGAAAGAGAGTCTTTCCCGGCTATCACGGGGAAAGGGGCGGGGTACACCGTGGAAATGGTGCCAGTATAACATAGGCTTGTGCCTTATAAGTAAAACCCCAATTAATAAATCATAAAACATAAATCCATATTTTATTCACAATGGTATGTAGAAATATCAAATCTTTACACTTAGAAAAATGTACCATTTCATGAAAAATATTAGATCGTTTTCAAATTGATGGCAGCAAAAAGTTTCAAAAAAGCATCCTCGCTTCTTTTAACAGTAGCCTAAAAACATTTGGGAAATAAGGAGACCAGTTCTTGGACTTTTTGGGAAAGGAATGTTGTACCTGCTCAACAATCCTCGGTCTTCTTTGTCATGTTTGTTTTCTTTCATTATGCATCAAATTAATTCACTTGTTCAAAGGTCTGGTCTATAGTCAGGCCGGTTCAACACCTGTACTCTTCCACAATGAGGCAATACTGTTTTAATAGATGCAGTATGAGGGTTAACATTGTCTTGATCTTCTATGCTCGGGTCATCTTAACCTCCTAGGACCTGGTGTCCACATATGTGGACATCGCATTTTGGATTTTCTAGACCAAAATACAACATTTTGCTCTATAAAGGCCTGATATCTCTTACGAGGACATTATACTGCTGCTTTTCTATCAAAATTTAAAACAAATGTCCTCATATGTGGATATCCAGCCCTTGTAGAGCAAAATCAGGTAAAAACATAATTCTTTGTTTTTACATTCATCACGTCTCAATCAGCCCAAATAGCAAAGAGTAATTAAAAATGCATGCCATGAAATAGTTTGGATCTAAGGAGGTTAAAGGGAATCCTGGTGGCACAAAGACAATTATAAAAAACTGACTAATGACTGAAACACTGAGCTATCAACAATGGGTGATTGTGGTTCAGCAGATCCTGGTAATTGAAACACGCACATACAGACTGAAAGTGTCCCAGTCTACAGGAAATGATTATTATACAAAGTGAAGTAAGGACATGAGTAACTTAAAAAACATTTACGCTGACATTACTGGCTTGGGACTGTTCAAATGTTCATGTACTTGTTTTTCTACGTATAAACAAAAAAAAAGTAATATAGAAGCTCTTCCTTGAAAAATTGTCTAGCTGCTTTAAAATCTGTATATATTGTTCAACATGAATGGTGCCTTTCAGACGTGCAGGCTGCCAATTCCATAGGCACTTACACACCCCCACACCATCAGAAATGCAGGCTTTTGAACAGAGGGCAGATAACGAGCCAATTTTGATTGGCCTGACCACAGAACAGTTTTCCACTTTGCCTCAGTCCATTTTAAATGGGCTTTGGCCCAGCAGCGTTTCTGGATCATAGTCGCATATGGCTTGGTCTTTGCATGACAGCCCTTTAGCCTGCATTTGTGGAAGGCATGGCGAACTGTGTTCACAGACAATGATTTCTGGGAGTGTTCCTGAGCCTGTGCAATGATTTTCTTGACACAGTTATGCTTGTTTTTAATGTGGTGCGACCTGAGGGCCCAACGACCACAGGCTTTGATATCTGCTTGCATACAGAATTTTTTGATGTGACATAATGTATAGTAGATGATGCGATATTTAAATCCTTCATAATTTTAGATGAACATTAGGTAAATAAAGGAACATTATTCAGAAATCGCTCCACAGCAAACAGTGGCTCACTATTTTTGTCAATACAGTATATTTTTTGTATAACCTGTATATTACAGTTCCAGCTTTCCATGCAAAAAAAACTGTAATAAACTCAGCAAAGATTAAGGTAAGACTCCCAAGTGTGTTATGAAGACAAAAAAAATGTTAATTAGAAAACATTTATTCAAGTTAAGAATAAATATTAAGAACTCCATTAAACGTGTTGAATGAAATAAAAGTCTTATCCTGAAGATGGTTTGTCAAAATTATATTCCTCCCAGAGGAGTGGACAAGCGCAGATAACCCTCCAGGAGGCAATACCAAACCACAGAGTGAGACTGCGGTGGGTGTGGCTTATGGCTCCAGAGCCTCAGTGATTCAGGAAGCTGGTCACAGACAACTGTGATCTGATGCCTGAGGTCTGTTTTGCTTTCAAAAGCCCCAATGCAAGCAGTCAACAGAGACAGAGCCATTGATTATTTCAATCAATACGTAGAGCTATTGCAACTTTAGCACTTCTGTGTAAAGTTGCAAAGTTATAGGTGTAAGCACACCTATAACTTTGAAAACCTCTATGGAGGTAGCACAGCATGTATATTTAATGAATTTTTCTGTAAGGCGCAAGATATAAAAATGTATTTTACTTTTTTTTTTTTGTTGTAGCCTGGAGCGCTAAACATGCACACACATATATATGCACACAGTTCAGTCAAGCAGCTGGGAAGCAGCGAGATGGTTGACCTAGATTGGGTGCTGGGTTTGAAGACATGCGGGAGAAACCATCTGCATACAAAGTCAGAAATCTCTAGGCCAACAACCAGGGAAACCAAGAAAGAGGGTTAGAAATAATTACAACTTTTTCCTACTACAGAATACGGTAAAACTTCCTCCCTGTAACATGATTTTTTCTATATTTATAGCAGAGACAGGAAAGACAATGCTTAATAGCCAAGAAGAACACACGCCCTTTGAGGAGAAAATCTTATTTCAAAGTTTGTTTATTGCATAAAATCTTGGAATGTCTACTTTATACACATTATGACTGTTTTATTGTGAAGCATGCCTTTCCCACTAATTTCAGTCAGATATAAATCTGTCTCAAGCTTCATCAAATTTAAAAAGGAATAAAATAATTTTACTTTCAATTGTTTTGGCATTCTCATTAGATTGCTGGTAGCGCCCTTGACTTGAAAATCATTTGTATCCAAATCCCGATGATTGGATTACACAGTACACCAGTAAAAAGTCAGGTCAATGCGACACACAGGTAATGAAATAAAAGGTGAATTTGGTCATTAAAAACAGAATCAGCCTGGAAGGAATTAAGGCTTATGAGCAGATTTTATCACCTTGTCTAGCAAGCTTATACATACTTTGTATCATTAACACATCTGAAACGAAGATGTCACCTCACGGAACAGGAGCTGTCAGCAGAAAGCAGCAAGTAACAGATTCTACTGTCACCTCTGACAACCAGGATGTGAGACACAAAGGAAGCTACAGTAACTCAACCCTCTTAGCAACAAAGATGGAGACTATGCAGTGTGGAGAAAAAAATTCAATATGTGAGCAAGTGAAGGGAAAAAAAGAGCTCAAGAATAGAAGAAGTGAAGTAAAAACTGGTTTTAGACAAAAAGAAAGAGAATGAGAGGGAAGATCCAACGCAAAGGAACAAATAGGATACAAAGTGAAAGAACCCAGACATATTCTTTCCTGGGCTTCACTTCTGTCTTTGGTCTCACACCTCCCTCTGATTTTCTTCACACCTGTCAGAACAGTGTGATACCTGTTAATCACCAACCAGCACCGTGCTAACCGCACACAGCCGCAAAGGATGCAACAAAAAAGACTAATCTGATGTAGAAAGTGGAAACTCTCAAGAGAAGTGAGCCAAAAGCTGTGACGACATGGATAAGTAACCATTTTTGTGTGAATTCAAGTTTAAATATGCCACACATCGCTAGAGTACCCAGTTTTTCAATGATTTGGACTTTTTACACTTCAGTGACTGAAATATGTGTAAGACATGGTTCATTGATGGTGTACAGTGTTCGTGGACTAGCTCTAAGTTCGATATTTTAACATCACACAAGTCACTCAGCCAGTGAACCACTCTGTTTCTTTTAATAAGTCACTTTCTTAAATCTAATCTAATCTTGAGCAGAAACCATATTCACTTTTGCAAAGACATAGTACAGACTTCTCCCACAAAAGCCTATATATTTCATTTCTGTCACCACTGTAAAGTAAGTACGCATAATAGTAGCCTGGATTCCAAGCCCACTCATTCATATATATACAGTGAAGGAGTCAGAGCATTTGTAATGACATATTGCGTGAGCAAGAACCCAATCCTTCCCTGAAGTATGCAAATGCATGCATGTAATGATGTATGATATCCTAAACCCATTTATAACAAGAAAAATATACTGTAGTCTGCCTTTTAAGAAAAACAGAGATGAAGTCTGATATCTAACAGATGCCTGGGGGAAGGCTACTCGTGGTTCCCGCTGTTTCTCTACAGCCAAAGACAGCTCCCTGTAAATCTCAGAGGCATTGTCCTTCATAAACAATCCTGTATGGACACACAAAGCAATATGCATTTTAAAGTGTTTTTGAATCTTTATACATTTTCCAGTGAATAGAATCTGCCTTAACTGGCTTTAAAAGTTTGACTTTGCTTTCTGCTTTCTGCTTGACTTTTGTTTGAAGTCTTGACTTTGTGAAAATTGTAGCAGAGCAGCATAATGTATGGTTTTCTTCCAGCCCCTGGGGTGGTATATATTAATACCTATATAATTCATATTGCTATCAAAGTTAGTATTTTTCCCTGACTCGCCATGGGAAAAATATAACATAACATATTGTTATAAAACACACTGCTGCTCCTCTCTTCGATGTTAAGGATGTTAACAAGCTATAGAAACCACAGTCAGAACAATCCTGGTGGACCTCTCTGTAATAGCCTAATTACACAAAGTTTTTGCTAAAAAATTATTTCATTTTTCTATTGTGTGAAACTATACTTTTGAGCTTTTATTGGTTTCACAGAAACACAACACACACACACAGTTTAAAGTATTGCAGCAGTGTTTTTCAGTCTTCTTTTTATTGATTGGGTCCAGTTTCAGCCACCTGCCTTGATGGGTAACTGAAGCATCACTTGCCCAAAAGCACAGCTGAATGCCATTTGCTCAGGCAGAGGCCACGTTAAAACCTTCATTAATGTAATTGAAAGAAGAGTCTAGTTTTACCGCTGTGGGAACTTGTTCTAAAGACCAACTTGGTAACTTTGCTATTTGGAAAACTGACAGATGTTAATAATGAGCCTGTAGAGGAAATCAGGCTGGTGATAGCCAATGAAAATAGAAATTAAAAACTGCTATTACCAGCTATTTGCGCTGAAAGCAAATCTTGGAGCTGTCCATGGTGCTTAAAAAAAGGCTGCTCCCCCATTTTTTCTCTCCTTTTGCTCACAAAGTAGAGATATGTGACTATAAGTCAGTTTTTGCACTGTACATAGTGTTGCGCACATGAACACTATACACAGCTCAAGGTCATTCATTAACTATTTACTAAGTGAAAGGCATCTGTCTTTCTCTTCTGAATAGAGCCAAAGACCAAACAAAAAATGTAAAATGACCTTCTATATAAAGCTACTGTAAAGTCAAATACAGTCTGTGTGTTTGCATGTGTGTGTGTGCATATTATCCACTGAAAATCTTGTAATTTAGGAAGAAATAGCAGCATGGCTCATGGAAGTCATTGTTCACCCAAATCCGAGCCACTGCCTTTCATGATAACTAACCTGCTAATGCTAAAGACAGGCAGAGCAGAAGTGTGACTGACCTGAAAGTCATTCTTCTAAGAGCCACACAGACGCAGCAGTTTGAAACACTTAGGGACACTTAGAGGAAGACAGAGGAGAAAATGTGAGGAAAAGGAAAAAAGGGAAGAAGGCGTTTCTCAGACAGAGAGCAATGGCGGTATGGTGGGTTCAGATGATGACCTTGACCACAGCTGTCATCACACGCTGTCTTGTGTGTGAAGATATGATTGGCATTCAAAGGGGCCAACATTTACCTGGCTGTTATCTCTGAGACAGCAGACCTGAGTCAGCCTGTGATCTAATGAAACAGTCCATTCCTCTGTGACAAGACCAAAGGGGAAAATGAGATATAGCAGGTGCAAAAGAAAAATGGGTGGCCATTTCATATCTGACTGTTTTCTTTGGTAGTTTTGTTTTACATACTGTCGCAAAAGTGAGAATGTTCAGAAACAAGCAGGAACTGTGACACACAAACAAAGGGATTCAATAAACCCATCCCTTTTGCTGATGCCTGACTCCTTTTGAGATAGCTGTTGGTGGTGGTTGGGGTTTTTTGTGTTTGTTCTTCTTATTTGCATTACAGTCTTCCACTTCCAATTTACAGTGTGACATCAGCCTCCCCCCCCCCCCCCCCCCCCCCCCCCCCCGCCCCGATCCACCACCAAAAAAATAGGGCAGCTACTTGGAGAGTGGGAGATTGAAGCTCACAGGTCAGTATTCTAAATTCGCTGGATAGACGGAGAAAAATATAAAAAGATGCAAGACATGAAAAGAACAAAGAAACAAAGAAAGGACAGAGTGAGAAACACAGATGAGCAGTCTTATGATCTTGTGGGGGTTCTGTTGCTCATAGACTCAAACACACACACACAAAATGCACATTTAAATTGGTTACATAACTAGCTGTTTGACAAACAAAAAATAGAGACATAGAGTATAAACTGCCTCACTGGTTTTAAATCAGCTACCAGTTAAAAAAGTATGGGTTGGAAGCTGAAAAGCTATTTTTACTTGCTTTTGAAGCAATGCTTTGTTGACTTTGTAGAGGCTCTGAGTAAAATATGATGTTTCATTGAAAAATAAATAAACCATTAAAGATTCAATTTTGTCATGTGAAATGAGTGCCAGGAGAAATGTTGACACATTTAAGGTTACTGTAACAGGCAGAATTTGATTACTCACAATATTTTTTTTCCTCTCAAGAAAAAACCCCCACTATCAGTGACATTTTAATACTACATGATTAATTCTCAGATGTCAACAACATGTTAAACCGCTTATATAAAAGATACTGTGTGTGCACTGACTCACAACTTGTATCTTGTGACACTACACTCCATCCATTCTGGTAGTTTCCCGTTTATAATGCAGCTTACCACAAGATAAAGTTTTATTATTTCCATCCATAGCAGAGGCTTCTGCTGGCTGTAGAGCTCACCGCAATATGAAACCTATAAAGCCACAATGCAGAGGCTGCGCTGTGGTGTGACAGGAAGAGTATACCCCTGAGACTGGGATAAGAGAGGCGAGGACTGTGGCCATCCGCACATCCTATCTCTCAGTCTCGACACTTCGTAGATTTATAATTTACATGAAGCAACAGCGCTTGCAAGGACCCACCACACGGGCTTCCATCCAGATTTTATTTCTTGAACGCTTTTCTGCACTTACAAAACCACTTGTTGAGTAAATATCTGACTGCAGTATGTTCCAGATTCACTGAATGCTTCTGTTAGACTAATAGATTTTTTTTTTTATATAAATTATCCAAAAATAATTAACTTATCCGGGGACTGATTTGAATAACAGCAAAAAGTTCTGAATGCGTGCATGATTAATGGGGAACTGACTGTTTCCCCTCCTTAAAGGTTTCTAATTCTGCCAGTTTGTAGACTGCACAACTTTGAGACTGGTATTAAAAAATACCAAAGTAATACTACCCACTTGCCTGGAGGGTTTCCTGGGAAACCGATATGGCTGAGCATTTGATTCCCATTGTGGCCAAGTCCAATAACAGGTAGAGTTTGCAGCATTATTAGAGGTTTGACACTTTTGGAAATCCAATACCTAACACATTATCCTTTTACGATCACTTATTACAATTATCATTATGTCACTTTATCAAATGCACCCTGCCTCTCGGTGCATCATTAATTAGCTTTTTAAATAGACACTCATCAAGTCGAATGTGACTGCCTTTTATACGTGAAATATGAAAAAAAAAAAACCATCATTATCTTTACATTAATTGTTCTGAATGGATTCTGAATTGAGACCTTCTAATGGGTGACGCATCCATCTGAAGAGGTGACACCCATGCACACAAGCAAGGCTTAGATGTTATTTTAATGCTCTTCCAGCTGCTCCAAGTCTGAAAGTCTGCCTGTTGGTTGTGTTTGATCCCACTGAGATGCCGTACATCTGTCACAGGCACGGAGATCCCACTGGGACTCTGCTGCCTCGCTTCTGTCAGTATGATGTCATCCTCTGGCTCATTCACCTTGCCTTCTCTCTCACTGTCACTGCCACAATGGGTATTTTGTCCAGTATTCACCAGCCTGCATCTCTCCGCTGCCTTCCCTCTTAGTCCTCATTCTCCCTTTTTCCCTTTTTAAAAACGAATGTTTCCGTGAAGGCAGCTTTTAAACATCTTTCGCCATTTTGTAATGTAAATAAACTGCATTATAATTCTAATTTCTTTTGTGACATGTTTTTCTGCGTGTGTGTGTGTCTTTTGCTGCCACACCCATTATGCAGAGCGCGCTCCATCATTACCAGTAATAGAAAAGCTTGACTATTTAGTCTGACAAGAGAATGTGTGTGAGCATATGTGTGTGAAGTGTTTAAATGTGTGGGGCAAGCGTGAGTGTGAAAGAAATGTTGCTGTGCTGGCATTTCTGTTCTAATGTTGTTGTCATATTCTCCTCCTTATCAGCCACTGAACACATTCCTCCACACCAACAGATGCTTGGTGCATGCACCGCGTTTCGCCATAATTTCAACTGTTTGTTTGGTAGTGCCTAAATATGTGCGGCTTGTGTGCGTGTGTGTCAAAGAGACAGGGAAATAGAAGGAGATAGGGCAAAGAGAGTGAGATAAATGCATTCAGTGCTCATTCTCTCTGGGTCCAAAGCCCTTGGGTGGCACAGAACAGTTTCACTGTGTTAATCTCTGTGTAATAACTGAATCACAGCGAAAACAATAGCGCTCTCTGTCCCTTTTCACCAGCCAAAAGGCCTTGGGGGTGCTAGTTAGTCTGTCTAGTTGTGAATAAAGAAAGTGTCTGCATGTGCATGCGTGCGTGCATACACGTTTTTGGTTCAAAAATTGAAAGCCAGACACAGAGCGCTCTATCTGATCTGAATAAACTGAGCAAGGTTAAAAGATACTTCCGCAAAAAGAAAGACATGTAAACATAGACAGGACAGAGACAACATTGGATTCATTATAAACCCATTCCACTGTGGTGCAATGCAAAAAGGGAGACGAGTGAACTGTGTTCAGGATTACTTTCCGAGATGCTGTGTCAAGCCCAATCCATAACATTGTATCTTATTTTAAGGCATTCAGTCGCTCCTCTTTTATATCCACCGTTCCTCTGAGGTGTGATCAGGCACTTGGCATCAGCTGTTACTACAGGAGACATATGGGACGTCAGTGACTTCCCCTCCTGGCTTGATTGTGGCCTCTTACGGTGTATGTGCATGTGTGTGAAGGTAACAAATGGAATCTGGGGAAACCAAGTCCTCAAGGTCATCTGAGGGTTGACTGTGTCTAATATATCAGGTCTTCTCAAGCATCTGATAGAAAGACAGCTTGAAGTTTTAACAAAAGGACTGATTGCAAAAGCACGATACCCTCATCTGAAGACCTCAATAACACTAAGCACAGTGCATTTTGTTACATTTGATGAACAACCGTTGAAGTGTGTAAAAAATGAAAGAGAAATTAAAGTCCAGATAAAAAATGTAAAAGGTCGATAAACTGGATAATGGAATTTAAGCAATGATAATTTAAGTAATGATTAATGATTCAATACCAGGAGCATAAAAAAGAAAATGCACAAACCTCAGTTCAGTTATTTCCACTGCAATCGAAAGCAGAATATGTTCGTCTGCAGTCTTTTGTATCTGACAGACGGCTCAGTTTTAAAACATCCCAGACTTCCCATGGGAAGCCACACAGGAGAGGCATCAGCAAGATCTCTACAGACCGACCATCAGCGGCAACAGACAAGACTCTAATTAGGTCAGACATAACATGAAAAGGAGGAGCTGGGATTGAGGTGGGTTGCGAACTGTCTTGCTGATGCAGCCACGGGCGATTGTAGCTCAAGAGTTGGGAGTTTGCCTTGTAATCGGAAGGTTGCTGCTTCTAGCCCCGGCTTGGACAGTCTCGATCGTTGTGTCTTTGGGCAAGACACTTCACCCGTTGCCTACTGGTGGTGGTCAGAGGGCCCCGTGGTGCCAGTGTCCGGCAGCCTCGCTTCTGTCAGTGTGCCCCAGGGTGGCTGTGGCTACAACATAGCTTACCATCACCAGTGTGTGAATGTGTGGATGACTGGATGTGTAAAGCGCTTTGTGGTCCTTAGGGACTAGTAAAGCGCTATACAAATTTACCATTTACCACAGAGATCATCATACATGCTTCTATCTAGATTTGATTCATTTAAACTTACCTGCTGGTCCAAAACGTCTCTCTATAACAAAAAAAGCAAACACATGACTTTTATTTAAGCTTCTCTGCAATGGTTACCTTAATTTTAGAATTGATTTTAAGATTATTGTTAACTTTTAAGGCCCTCAGTGAGCTCATGCCACAGTACATTTCAGATCCCCTGACACCGTATTCCATCCTGGTTGGGACCTGGGCTCCTCAGCCAAACCTCACAATCCCACAATCCCATCTGATCAGGGGGTTTTTTCTGTCAGTGCACCCATTCTCCCTGAGGAGATCAGATTGCTGAGTTATATCTATGATGTTCCATCCATCCATTTTCTCCTGCTTATCCTTTTCAGGGTCGCGGGAGAGCTGGAACCGATCCCAGCTGCCTTCTGGCAAAAGGCAGGGTACACCCTGGACAGGTTACCAGGCTGTCACGGGGCTAACATATAGACACAGACAACCATCCGCACCTATGAGCTATTTAGAGTTTCCAATTAACCTACTGTCCCCACTAACTTCATGTCTTTGGACTATGGGAGGGAGCCGGAATACTCGCAGAGAACCCAGCAAACATGGGCAGAACATGCAAGCTCCACGCAGAAAGACTGATGATGGAATTAAACTCAGGACCTTCTTCCTGTGAGGCAACATGCTGCCCATTTCTGTGTTTTCCTTCAAAATAGTTGTATTACCTTTTCCTATTGTTCATTGTTACATAATTTTCTTTAATCCTCACTTTTAATCTCTTTTTGTTTCATATTAATAACTTTGTAACTTTGTTTTTTAAAGATTCTGTATTATCATTATTATTATTGAGGAAAGTTAAAGTAACTAAGTCCTTTATTGCATGCCATGCAAAGCGTATCAGCTGAGCTAAACGCTGATGTCACCTGGCACTGAGATCAGCTGCTAGCGGCTAATCTACGACGACTGTGGGCTGAGCTCAACTTCGTAGCCTGTCTGAAATAATGCCGTGCCAAATTTGTTACTATGGGTGCCATCTCGTACTTTCAGCCTTGCTGGGTTATAAACAGCATTACCGGGATGTATGAGAAAAGCAGTATGCATGAAATTTCAACAGAAACAGAAATATGTATTTGTCTATACAACTGTATAAAGATTTGATTATTTTCATATAATTGCACTGTTTATTTGTCTAGTTGTTTGCAATAATCCAAGGCAAATATTAATATGGATAATCCCAAACTTTTTTCCATTAATCACTGACCAACAGTAAGGCAATCTGTCATGTAAACTAAAATAATCAGATTGTAAGAGCTGCCAGGCAAGCATGAGAAAGATGTTTGTCTGATGGGAGAGATTCAAACTAGGGGATGCCGACTGCCAAACCGCTCTTCAGCCATTTGTCTTTGTTTTTGCTTCTTCTTGTCAACAGGACTGAACTGCAGCTGGTAAATATCTCTGCACATTATGAGATCTAGAAGAACCATTTATTTTTAGGAGCCATTCTGCAAATGTTTAGAAAGTCACGCTACTTTGTTGGCATTCGCAAACACACTGAGGCACACAAGCATGCAACAATGCGCTGACTAAAATATTACCAGCCACTACAGGAAAAAAAAGGTAGCAGAGAGGCAGCAGAAATAACCTAGAGCAAAAATTAACAACATGATGAATTTTGCACAAACTGTGATGCAATTTTAATAATGTAAGAGTTGTGGATTGACTTTGACTGGCTACATGGTGTTCATTAGATTTGTTTAACGTCAGGTTAAACTGGATACCTCTGAATTAATGCATTTGCAAGATTTACATCAAGTAGCAGATTTTATGTCAGTCTATACAATATAAATGGCAAGCACGGACATAATTGTACTTCAGCGATAAATTAATCAAATTCATATTTTGTTTACTGGCCCTGCATCAGAAATTTTAGGAGACTGCATCACAATCGGTTATATCTTAAAGCCACCGTTATTCCCACACCAGGATGTTAATGGCAGCTACACACACAAAAAAAAAACAGCATTTTAAATTCACATTCCCTTTGCGGGAGATGAAAATGATGCGTATAGATACAAAGTTAATGAGTCTGCATATTTGCATAAAAGAATACCTGAAAAAAGTAATTTATTGATTAGTGACTACCATGAAAAACAGTTATGAGAAGCTATGAAAATGAGACAAAAGAAAGGAGATTAATAATAAATTCCTATCTTGTTGTGTAGAAGAGCAGTTTGCTCTGCAAATTCTACTCCAAAGCCACTTCACTACACCTGCACTACCACTCCATCCAGCATCTGAAGCCTTATTAGTCTATTCTTGATCAAACAGAATTGGTACTTTTTCTCCCCGTACTTTGATGTACACTTCACAAAGTCTAATCCCCTCCCTCTACCATCCCATTATATTACTTCATGCCTGCAGTCAGCCGGTAATATCTGCGCTGTCATAGCAACCAAACCAACAGAGCTAATAGTTACCATGGTTTCTTGACAACTGGACCTTGATGGTGCCATAATTCTTGCCTGTAACCTGCTGACCCTCAATTTACCCTGCAGTGTTTGGGACAAAGGCAGAAAAAATGGAAAATGGGTGTATGTTTTCTTAACTGACTCCTCTGGGAGACTTTTTGTGTGCATGTGTGTGTTTGTCTGTGCATGTCTGTATATCATAACTACACCTACAGTAGGTGTATGAGCGAGACACAGCATGGTGCCATCTCCATTCAGCCCCCACCAGCCAGCCAGCCAGCCAACAAAGAGTGTCCGCTGCTGGGCATGAGGCTGAGGGTGGCAAGCCTCCTCTGGAGAAGCTGGTGGAGACCTCTATGCTTCTCTGGCCGCCTGCTGTCTTACTGAATGTGCCATAATGGCAGAAAGAGTAACACTGCCTGACTAACCATGAGAGAATGAAAATTCAATTCGCTGCACAGTGTGAGAGCAGAACATCCCACGCTGTATACAAAACAGAAAAGTGTGCATTTGTGTGTATACACGCATATCCACGTGTGAGGTCCCAATGTATGACACGACTCCCTCGCAAAATTTCCCATCACTGACCCATCAAAATACCTCAATATGAGGGGAAAAACAGGAATTGACTGCTCTTAAAGCAGGGTTTGTTGCAATACTCTCCTGGAGGAAGACATGGAAGTGATGTAAGACTTTGAAACACTTGACGAGATCTAAAAAACTTCCACTCCTGGCTCCCCCTTTCCCCTCATGTCGCAACAGTTTAAGGCTTGGCGCGCTGGCGGGTTAAGAGCCTCCAAAAGATCAAAGTCAGACACCTCACTGCCTGTGGTTTCATTAGACCCTGTGATCCCAGATTATTCAACAGTTCAACTTGTCACGCATCAATGAAGAAGAGGTCGAAGCCTTTAGTTCGTTTTTTTCTCCTTTTTTTTTTTGCAGAATAAAATTAACAAAAACAATTTAAAATTATTCTTTCTTTTCTTTGGACAAGAGATGTCATTTCTTTATAAAGACGCCATTGGGTGTGTGGGTTAGAATAAAAAATAAACCAAGCAGTGTGCCTCAGTCTTCTGACATTCTCAAATCATAACCTGTGCAATGGGATTCATAAATGGTAAATGCCATACTGTAAAAATCACAACTATCATTTATATGTGACCTTTGCGTCTGGAAACAATAACAGTGCCCATCTGCAGAAAGTAGGTGGGCAGGTGAGGTAGCTTTCCTCTAATAAATGTAATTTTGCTCTTTGCTTGCCATGTCTGTGAAATCAATATCATTTTATTTTTTCTATTGGAGAGAAATACACAGTCTCTTTTTCGGTATGAAAACCTCTGAGAGCCAAAGGTTCCGCTGAGAAAACATCTTCCATCATCCCATGTCTGCAGTGCAGGTCAAATTATCAGAAGTAATGTCACATAGGCAAACTGGAAGCAGTGCAGCAGGGAGGTACTGACCCAAGTCTCCCTCCTCCACAGTTTTCTGGCAGTGGCTTCCTCTTCACTGCAGCCTATGTCTGCACACACGTGCATGTGTTTTTGTATGTGTGTGTGTGCAGAATTCCCTGGTTGCAAAGTGGAAGTCTGTTGCGAATATAGAGTATAAAATCAACTGTTTGTCTTTTGGCTTTCTTGTCTTGCCTATCAGTAGCCCACAGAGAAAAGGGAGGAAAGAAAAGAGAAATGAGAGTGACAGAAACTGTGCGGCTGTGTGTGTGTGTGTGTGTGTGTGTGTGTGTGTGTGTGTGTGTGTGTGTGTGTGTGTGTGAGTTTACCATTTCTGTGCATTTCTGGAAATCAGCAAGCATTTTTTTTCTTTCAGTCCTTTTCAAAGCCATCTTTCTGACACATAAAGACTTTCATTCTAAATCCCTGGCACAAGCCCAGAGCCAGCAGATTTTGGGCCTAATTGGCCTAAACAACAGCGAGGGGTATCTTGTCTTTGCAAATGACTTTAGTTTTTCATAAAGAACGTGCGGGTGGAATTTGTCTGGCTTGTTTAAAATGTTCCCCCAAAGCAAGCGAGTCTCAAAACTAGAAGAAAAGGCACATGCTGCACAAGCCAACAAAAGTTAAGCGTTATTACAAAATTGCAGACAGAACAAGTTAAAGACCAGATGGCATTTTAAAATACCAAGTCACCATTACTTTGTTACATTTTATTAAATAATTGTTGTCAGCAACCCACACATTTTCAGTTTCCTTATCTGAGTGCAAAGCTAGCTGTTGGTGAGAACAATCAAACCTCCTCTGCATTTCTGTTCTTCTCTGCATCAATGGAGCTTCTGTCAAATCTGTACCATCAAACAGATGCACCCAGTGTTTGTTTTTTTTTGGTTTTGTTTTGTGTGTGTGTGCGTGTGTGTGTGTCTGCTACCGAGATACAGTACCTGACAAATCTCTAAACACACCCAGCAGATTCCATCCGTAATTGGTACACTCAACAGTGAGGGGCGGCTCTGCTTCAGGAACATTTCACGAATAGCCTGTGGGCCACTTTTAAATCCATTTCATGACTTAGAACATTCCAACACACAAAATGTTTTTCACTCCATTTCTCGCAAGCAAGAGACAGCGGAGCTGATGTACTGCTGCGACGCCACTGTGTACATACATCGTTAGAAATTCATGAGCTGCACAATATCTAAGTTAATTTATATGCGGATATCACCAGAGAGTTACTTGATGAATTATACATCGCAGATGCAACCCACAGAAGACAGATGAGTGAAATTAATGTGCACTTGCATTTCCAGAGCCCGGTCATAGCTGCGATCTGCACAGTACAGGAGACATCAGAGAGAATAAAGAAGTAACGACAAACGCTATTTATAAAGCAATTTGATGCCAAATGCGCAACAACAACAGTCCCCTTGCTGTGGTTTTTGGTTTCTTCTCTATACATTTTGAAGAAAACCAAAAACAAGATTTCAGAGTGAATCTGAGTGTGGTCTGCCGGAGGGAGTACAAGCCTCCAGTCAGCCTATGAATATCATTCTCCAGTTTTTCCTAAGGAAGTTTTAGCTGGCTCCACTGGAAATCTATTAACGCTATTATAATAGTAAGTTTACCCCTTCAAATCGTGTAATTAATAGTAAGGTGTGAATTCCTAAATTTTCTAAGTTACACCCTCTAATTCTTCTTCTTATATATTTATATTTTGCTTTAAATCTGTAACTGCTTTCCACAAAATAACACTGTGAAATTACCATTATCTCCTGAACAATTTGGCTTTGAACTGCCTTTCATTTATTTTCATCTTGGACTGAGCTGCATGTGCATACTTTGGTTGCTAATAGAACAGTGTGTTGTTGAACATTCGAAAGCGTTCGGAGAAGGCGTGTTGCTCATCCTTTGGAAGACAGAAGGGGCAAATTAAGGCGCGTGAGAACATAACTCTTTAATCAAAAAAATTTTAATGATTAAACTGACATAATAATTAATAATAATTATGCACCCAGCTCTTAATCGCTTAATTTGGAAGTAAAACTTATAATTTGGGACATTTTTTTCAGCACTTTTGCACTGATGATCTGCACATTTTTGCAGAAGATGTTTGGAGTTCAATCAATCAATCAATCTTTATCCCATTATCCATCTTGGAAAACTCCAGCTCCTGCTTACTTAAAAACCTGATTAAGAAAAACTCCTCTGTAAGAGTGGGGCTTACAGGCCACGTCCAGCAACACAGGAAGACATGCACCTCCATCTTCATCGACGTGCCCTTTGCAGGCAACGAGAGATTCACTCTTGTTTTAATCGAAAAACACCCAACATACACAGCCACTCTGTATACTGTTAATTTAAAAGAGAACATTTTGTTGACAGGGATACTGTATAACAAAGGATGCCCCCAAGAGGAACTGGGCATAAATAAAAATGCTGAATATCAGAATAGAGCACACGCAGCTTACTTGGAACAAGTACAATGTGTAGCTAGACAGAAAACCTGCCTTTGTTAGCTCTGGGACTGTGAAATGAAATCGAATAATGTGGACAGCAGGGGCTAGGGCTTGACTGTGGATGTAGCTCTCCAGTGTCAACACACATCAATAAACAACCTAATAAAACGCCCCATGGTCAAAACATTATTTCAGCTGCTGTTCTACTCTTAGAAATGCTCACAGCTAAATCCTCCATCTTCTTTACAAATCATGCTATGTGGTCTGCGTTGTGCAGGTGGCTGCTGCCTCTGCTGATGATGTCACCGGCCATTTTTGTTTTTCTCCAAAGTACCTCTAACCTTCTTTCTTCTTAATGTCAGCCTCCTCCTTTCACTCTCCTTCTTTTCTCTCCATTGATCCAAGGGGACACAAATGCACACACACATAAGCCCTGCACACCATAGCAATAAACTGAGAAGTACCAATCTATAAAGGGGTCATATTTTTCTGATTACTATCTCCTTATGTCTCTGTCTTTCCTGTCATTTCCATCACATCCCTTTCTACAGATGTAAGAAAGTGCTTGACGGATGGATGGAAGTAGCCACAGCAATGCACAGCTGATAAGGATCAGTATAGGCTGCTGATGGGCTGTCTGCTGATCCCACCACAGGCATCAGGCATGGCATTTATACCACTTGGCTGCCCTCAAGCTTTTAAGAAACACTACTGTGTGTGTGTGTGTGTGTGTGTGTGTGTGTGTGTGTGTGTGTGTGTGTGTGTGTGTGTGTGTGTGTGTGTGTGTGTGTGTGGCATCAGGATTACTCAAGACGAGAAAGTAAGAAAAATATATATGTTTTTTGGAAAGGACAGTATCTAGTTTATTACACAGTTAAATATGATGTTACAGCTGCAGCTGTTATACAGATGTAGGACAGCTGTGAAATAAAGAAAAGTGCATTTAAATTAATATCAAATATTATTCTTGCATACTTCAGTAACGCTTTTTCTGCCTTGCTAGTGATTCTAGAAAATCAATATAAAATATTTAACGCTTGATTTCTCAAACATCTGCACTGCTGTTAGAGTGTCAGTGTTGTGTTTATAGTAAAACTACTGAAGAGCACACAACTGTGAGAAAGAGACTTTTTTCACGCTGTATTTGACAAGCAGCTGCCATGAAAAAATGAAAGTGATGTGCAAACTGATTGTGACGTAAGTTCCCGTAATTACAGTAAATATGAAACCCTGACAATAAGCAACAACATGAACCTTTGATGTTTTGAAAGAACTTACTTACCTTCCCTCATCTGCCCTGCGATCCTCTCTGTACTTGTAAAACTTCTGCAGGCCAGCCAGATGTGTATGCCATTGAGAGTGCCTTAAAGTTACAGTGTGGAATATCTCACCACTAGATGTCAGCAGACTGCAGTCAACCTCTTTTTTTCTCATCCCTCCCAATTTAAGTGCATAATCCTAAATACAGTGGCTGCTACAGGACAGAATTCTGGCTGCTGTTCATCTGTAGTGAGTATAGGCTGTCAGACTGCTGTTTACCTCAGCTATCAATATGTGTCCAGTACTTTTTATTATGGAGGAGCCTGTTGGACTTTGTGAAAGGATTCTGATGCTATTCAATGACTCAGTGAAGCTTCTGTAAGGTGACAGTGATACTGAGGTCAGTTGTTGAGGATATCCTGAAACTTTCTGTAGATAAGCACTGCTGATTTTGCTGCTGTTAGCTCCTGTCAGCCGGCGTTAGGTACTTTCTTTTAAGTGGATCTAACACTGTTGGACTCAGGTAGTTAAACCCTCATACACTATGAGAATGTAATCAAACTGTTTATCAGAGGGAAATTGTGATTTTGCATATGATACCATCTGTAGCCACATACATTAAAATCCAATTACAATGACTGGCGATGTTCATCTCAGTCACTAGATTCAATATTCACAATATAATTTTTTTTTTCCATTAAATAACTGAAAAATTGACTGACTCTAAATTTAAGTTTACAATGTTTCCAATATCTTTTGCTAACCTATAAATCTACCAATCCCAAATGAAGGAAATTAAAGAAAGTTTCATCCCGGAAACAAATAATAAATCAAATTAAAGCAATAAAGTATTGTCTTTTAATCCAATATTGTTTTATGTTGATGTATGTTGATGTGTTTCTATTCAATAGATAATAGTTTTCTGCTTGCTGCACATACACAGACAATTTCACAATTTGCTTAACTTTGCATAGACTAATTTAGAAACCAGGTGATTGCTAGTCCTTGACATTCACAACCAACATTTGCTTAAATGTTGCTTAAAATGAATTTCATGAGATGAAGGTTAAAAGAACAGATGAGAAAACACACACACCTAACTCTTGCAATCAGGCACAGGTGTTCATATCCCATCAAACATGTTATTTCCCACTTGACAAGCAAGAAAGATAATAGTATGTTGCTGTGCAGAGAAACTATAGATGAAGCCAACAACAATATACCTCCCTGCTTCCTGCCACGCAACATGTCATTATCCTAAGTCTTTTTCTCTCCAGTGAGGCGCCACATATGCTCTTAACAACTGCCGCACTTGTTGCAAAGTGCATCTCTTGATATCAGACCAATATATGTCTCTCATCCTAATTTCACACCATGATTTTACCCACAGGTTCAAAGTGCAGGTCTCTCCAGGAACAAAGCTACAATTCAGTGTTTTAGTCAATAACAAGCCAGCAGAAAGGACCAGGCAGGTGGTGAAACTGTAATGCAGGCAACCTCATTAAAAGAATGTCAAGGAGCTGAACAAAACAACAACAACACACACATATGCACCCAAGGACACGCAGCAACAATGAGGCATACACTCTCCACCCTCTGAACAAATACGAATCCTAATGACAAACCCCCATACATGTAATAAAGGTCACAATCACACACGCTGACACACTTGTCATACATGCACAAGCCAGCTCCGGGCTTCATTTTGGCCCAGGGAAATCAGGATGATCTGGGCTCCAGCTTCTCTTTGATGCTCAATTACCTCTGGCAGACCTGGCTAGCTGAGCCAATTAATTATTCAGCCTAGCACAGTAAAGTGTGGTAGGCACAAACACGATGTCACAGCAAGGTAACCGCTGACATACGGCTCACTGTAGGGCCCGCACTAAACACACATCGTTAGGTTTTAATATGCAGCATTTTCATTTTTGACACTAAGAAGTACAGCACGGTGCCGTCATGTGGCTTTCCTTGTCATCCTGTCATTCTGCTGGGCATTTTTTTCTTCACACTATTCTGTCACTTCTTACATTTGATGATTCCCGGTCTCAGCTTCCCTGCTTCTTCCTCGTCTCAGCGCTTATAATCCTCTTTCGCTCTTCAAGCTATGCCACTAGTTCTCAATTTTT
Organism: Maylandia zebra; assembly: GCF_041146795.1. Taxonomy (NCBI): domain Eukaryota; kingdom Metazoa; phylum Chordata; class Actinopteri; order Cichliformes; family Cichlidae; genus Maylandia; species Maylandia zebra. The sequence continues at coordinate 16,385,668 of NC_135175.1, read as the reverse complement.
TCCACCACGTCATCTTTTCACCCACCTCACCTATCTTTTTTTTAATCTCTTTATCTTTTTGCCACTTCCCTCTTCCCTAATCTGCATGCTTGACCCCCCACGTCTTTGTGCTTTTTTCTTGTCACATCACCCATTTCTTTTATCTTCCCTTTGGCTTTTTGACTTCTTAATTTAATTTCTTTACTACTCTTTTGTTTTCTCATAGTAAAGAGTAAAGGAAAAGAGAGAGGATAATGGAGTTGAGGGGAAGAAGGAGGGCAGTGGGCTGACAGAGGGAGTCCCATATGCAGCGGGCTCATTAGAAGATGGGAGGAGAGTCAGCGGCAGAGACACACTAGCAGGTATCCATACCCACCCACCCCCCTCTCTCTCTGTCTGTCTCCCTCACACATATTGCTGGCTTCCTGGACTCATTCCAACACTGACATATCACTATCTTCTCTCTCCCTCCCTGTCTCCTTCCTGCTGCGCTTCTGAAAGTCCTGCTCTCATTAATCACCACCGCGTACAATACACAGCAATTGGTGAATGATTTTACCTTTTACCACCTACCTGCACTATGAGGCCATATATTTTTACTATATGTGGCATCAGTGGAAATCGAGCCATAAATCCGAGGCATTGTTAAAATTGCACGTTTTTTTTCCCTCTTCTTTTACAGCAAAAAGAGAAGTGTGTAATTGAGGAAGACAAAATGCTCAAGGGCACTTAAGAAGCCTCCATGCCTATCTGCTGCATGAGCTTGGCCCAGCTTTCGTAGGTAATTCTCTAGTCTCAACACCCATCTCCCAAAACGGGGAGAAGCCCCTACCCCACCCCACATTCACCTTTTTTGTCAAAATGAAACTTTTCCATATGGAGTCAGAGAAATGCTAAGTAGCTATGAGAAGGTTGAAACAGGCAGATTATGTCAGTTACTCGGTCCAGCCAAAGCTGTAGCGGCTTAATGACACTGTCCAGTCCACTCACCTCCAAACTGCAAATTTTCTCCATCTTTTCCCAGCTTTAATGCGAAGGTCAGCAGATGGTGAGGATACATTAACCGTGCAGGCAGGCGTGGAAAAAAAAGGAGGCCGCGTCACACCATCAGAGTCTGGTGATACTATCTCAAAAAATGCTATTCCCTGGGTAACCATTGATTTCCCGTGTTTAATAGTTGTTTTGTTTTCAACAGAAAACACTGTCAGTACCTTCCTTTCTTTATAAAAAGGCCAAAGCCTCAGTGACAAACTGAGGTCCTTCGAGCTGTGAGGTACTCTGTGTCCTCTCTGTCCTTGTCAAGGACACCCGAAGTAAGAAGAACAAGGTCTTGAAGTCAGACCTTTTAGACTGTGCACACCTACATTTAAACACGAATCGCCTCTTGTTTGCTTTTGTTGTACTCAATCGGTTGCAGCCTAAGATCAAAGGTGCATTAATACATTAATTGTATTAATTAAATCCTTCCTTTAGAAATATTCCATCTTTAGAAATAAACTTCCAAGTCCACACTTTGTGTTTAAAGAAAACAAGAAATGACTTACTGACCAGCTCAATAACACAGCATTACAGGCAAAGGTGATCCTCTTCCTGATGGGGCAAACTGCCAATGTCACGCTGATTGATGATGAAAAAAAAAATTCTACTTTATGACTGACTTAAATGTATAAACTTAACTGCAAAGTATCATTTCTAGAACATCCATCAGAAAGCCATGTTGGGTGCACAGCATTGCACCCTTGAGGGAAAGAAGAGTTATGTTTTAAAGAGGAGTGAAAGTTTAATGGTGCGGAACATGTATGTGATCTTGTAACAATCCCACTGTAATGGCGACACAGTAAAATTGTCCATTAGCGGAGGCCCATCGGTGTTTTTTATGTTATTAAACGAGCTCATAAGCATCAAGTCGCCACCACGAGCATCAAGTTATCTGATCGATGAGCACAGTGTGGCTGCCAATTACCACCGACCCTATTACCATGAATATGCAAATGAATCGATGCCAAGTGTATATCAACTGTCAGCTAATTGCCTGAGGCCTGAAAGGTTCTGAATTTAAGGGGACGTATGCATGTTTTTTTCCTTCATGTTCCATATTTATCTGTCTTTTGCTTTTCTTTTCTTTTTTTGCAGAATGTATAGGTGTAAACCACACGCACAACACAGCTGCCATTCAGCATCGGGGCTTTTGTTACACCTCAAAGAGGGACCACCTTTAGTATGAAGCTATATTTATTCAGCAGGAGGAATGAAGGAGAAAGGAAACAAGCATTTAATCTCACTTTCAGTCATGTATGTAAGCAGTTCCCTGTTGAGGAGACAAACACTGTCTACTACTGTGAGGAAATGTTTTGACAGCTTTTTCATCTTGCCTACTTTAATATGGAGGTCAAAGGTCAGATTTAAGTGTAGAACAGAACCCCTGGACCTCTAACAGATTCATTTTCTTGTGAGTTGACAGGTGCTGTAGGTACTACTGGTGTCAGACAGTGTCTGAGCTCAGTACGCTGTCTCGCTGCCCGAGTCACATGAATTATGAAAGGTTCTGAAGCAGGTGAAGGAAAAAAAGATGGAAAGTGTCATCCTACTCAGACACCTCTGTCTCAATATTCATTTTAAAGTAAGAATAGAAAGCAACATTTTATTGCTGACACCAAAATTTTACATTGCAAAGTCAACAGACAACACTCGTTATATCGCGTCCTGTTAGACTTGACACACTTGGTCAAATATCAAAGCACATGCCACTGAGAGTTCCTTTCTGCTTGTCTTGATCCTGGTCTTCACTCATTTCATGTGCACAGAATTGACCTCGGGCACACCATGTGGGGAAAAAAACATACCTGATGTGGTTTACAATAGCCTGTTTGCTGTGCTTAGTGAATGCCCAAGTCTGAAAGTCTCAATATGGCAATATGGCACCTGTTCACCTGTTTATCTGTTGCATTATCACTGCTTTGCACAACCAACTTGCACATTCTGATGATAAAAAAAAAAAAAAACTCTTAACACATACACTCTTTTCCAATCTTCCCTGACCCAGCTCTGCTAAAGAGAGCATAACTATAATTCAAACTCTTCCATTCACATCAGCACTACGTATAAGGCCAGCTCATCGTGGCAGCTTGTTGGACTGTCGTCAGCACTTCATCCTGTGGACGCCTGCCAGACAGAAGCCCTTCCGTCCGATCAATAGGCACCGGCGGCTAGCTTCCCCCCTTTGCTCTCTTTCGCTGTCTTTCCCTCCCTCTCTGGGCGACCACAGTATAAAGACTGTTCTGTTCTGCCAGCGCAGCATAGTGATTAGGCATTAGGCCTGTGCTGCTGTGTGAATTAGCCTAATCTGTGTCCGCGATGAAGGACGAGGCTTTTCATGGCCACTGGAGACATTCACTGGACATAAAAGAAGCTAATCTTTAGAAAACTTAGAGGGGATGGAGCATGTGTCAGTATCTGTGTGTATGTGAAGGATGGAGATTGCGCAGGAACTGTTGAGAGAGTTCCCACAGTGATAGATCATTTCTAATGCTTCTTATCCTTCAACAGTAAAAATAAATAAATACATTTAAAAAAATCTACTTCCTGAGGATGTGCAGCTCATGGGGAAGAGGAATGTTGTATTGTCATTTCTTAAAGTACTGGAAAAGTGGATAAAGTGCTGGCTGAAACAGATTGAGGCTGCCATCCATGTAGGGCGTATGTGAGGAAAAATATATTCCTTTATTCTTCAGTCAGTTTGAGGGGAATTAGAGGAGACTGAATTGTCACAAGGCTGCTTACCTGGCCACAGAGGAAGCTGCCTAAACCTGCAGATCTCAAAAGTTTTTTTGTTTCTTTTTTTTTTGTACTTTTGCAGCAACGGGGGCTTTGATGCGACAGAGAAAATACTAGCACTTTTTTAATCCTTGTACATCCTTATGTTAGTTGTCCATCATGCACCTGCCCAAGAGTTGACTTGCAGCAGCCTGAACATGCATCCACAGCATGCCTACCAGCAGCCCAGCCCTCCTCCTGCTCTCCTCCACATCATCTGCTTGATATATTGTATGCCCTTGACAAACTGCCAGCGCCCAATCCCCCTCCTGCAAATGTCTATTGATCAAAGCACAAGTATGGCTGTGGAAAAGGTATATAGTCTCACCCATACTCTTATCTTTTTATTACCTCTGGTGAGCCAGAAACTTACAGAAAAAGGGGAGTTCCAAAAAAGAAGGGAAAAAAAGTCGATTGATTTAGAAGTAAAACGCAGTAAAGTCCAGACAGCATGAAGAATATAAAAACTTTATTTCTGGTTTTGACTTTCAGCAGTCTAGCAAATAAAGAGCACCTCTATCTCTTTTGTTGACACGGTGCCTTTTTGCACCTTTGGAGTACTTTTACGCACAACCAGTGGTGAATTTAGGTCAGCAGCCAGCTGGTGCCAAATATCTGTTATGTGTTGGGTGATCTTTGCACAGCAGGAGTCTTGTTCCTGCGATGAGCTTCACAGTAAGCTCGCTGTTAAAAGCAGGACATCATATTTAACTCAGCCAACCAGTTTCATAAAAACATACACGAAGGAACCCAAAAGTCATCTTCACACCCCCTGCGCATTCCTCCAATATGCAAGTCGTACTAAAATGAAGGACCAGAAAGCACGGGCGTCTGTGGACCCGACAGCTTCCACCTCTCTGCCCGATACTGTAAAGGGGAAAATAACGCGATGACTTACCGAAATGAGATCCTGGCCACTGTCAGGCGTCTCCTCGTTTCCCTACTGTCCCTGGTCCGCCCCTCTTTCAAGTCAATCCGCAGTGTGCTCAAATCAGAACGGAGCTGTGAGCCTTTTCGCTGCGTCCTGCGTCCAGAGTTGCCGGGGATGGAACAACCATTTGCCGGGATGCTGGGGCGGGGGTGCAAGGCATCCGCAGGGAGGAGGATGAGAGGGATGTGGAAGAGACGGGTGAGAAGGAGGAAGAGGCGAGGTACAAAAGCGAGGAAGGAAGAGAGAGAGAGAGAGAGAGAGAGAGAGGGCGAGCGAGCAGCAATGCACTGCAGCGACAGGGAGGCAACACCACCGGAGAGGAGAGGAGGCAGACAGCAGCCCTCCGTCTCGGTCTCGCGCTCACTCGCACATGCGCGCGCACGTGCAGTTCTCTGTTAATAGACAGATATAGAGCGCCATCTTCAGGTTGACGTGTGGTAGGAAGGTGTTGGGAATCGAAATCTCGTATTAAAAATCATCTCTTGCGTCAAGTGTACCATTCAGTTGAAACCTCCTCCATAAAACGCCCTTTATTCCCTCGTCTCTTGTGTCCCACCATCTCCGATCATATGTATGCCCAAAACCAACTCTTATCCTAAAGCAACCCAAAATCTAAATGAGACCCTTAATCCCACTGCTGCTGCACACACACGCTCCATGGCAACCAGGTCCCTTTGGGGGTTATGATGATGATCACCTCGCGTCGGTCCCCTTTTCCTTTCCTGCTGTTGCGTCGTATAAGTTTCCCAACGCCAGAAAAAACGGAGTATTTCTCAGATGTGTAGTTGTATCATGAGTTAATTGTCCTGGATTGACTGAGATGAGGACTGAACCTTTTATTTCATCTTTGTTCTTTATCTGGCTTCTAATTAACTTCCACCTTCTTCCTTTCATTCTTTTGATTTTTTTTTCTCTGTCTGTTTAAGAAGTCAGTTGTGAGAAATAGCTCTAATTAGCCGACGTGATCCTAATTTCTTTTTCAGTGTTGAAATGTCAAAACTGTATTAATAGATGTATACCACCACATCACTATTCATAAGTAAAGGCTTTTGCATTTATTTCCATATTATAAGTTTATTTTAGATCGCATAAGTTTAATGTGTGGCAGTATCGTAACTCTCCAGTTCATAATATTTTATATTAAATACAATTTTTTCTTCAACAACAGTTGTGGCATAAGTTCCTTTTTTCAGAAGAAGTGCAAAGAAATTAAACTACCCAATTTGGTTTAATGACTGTAATGTTTGGGTCAGGATGCTGTTTTGGTGGTAAGATAAAAATAAAAATGCAGATTTAAAACTCACTCTAATGAGCTGTGGGGCTTTAATGCCTGTTTTTGGTCTTTTGAATGGCTTTAGAATAGACAACATTATATATATATATATATATATATATATATATATATATATATATATATATATATATATATATATATATATATATATATATATATATAATGACAATCTGTTGTGCAGTAGTATCATTATGTATTTATTGTGATTTTTTTTTTTTTTTAAATGTCTTGTACTTTTCCCCTGAAGACAAATAAGCAGTTACAAATTGAACTGAACTCAACAAATAAGAGCTTATCTACCAATACCAGACACATTTACTTCTTTAATTCTTTTATTTGAATTTAATCAGATGGCAGAGCAATAGTCAACATTGCTCAGTGAAAGTAAGTAGTAAATACAGTTTGAGATTCATCCCCATGACAAATGCAGGTAAGCCTGACATCATGTAAGGTGCTCTTTTATTTTATTTTATTTTTTAAATTAATTGTCAATCAAAGTGAAGGATTTTGGCCAAACGGTGACTCGGGATATCGATCCCAAATATCTATTTTTTTGTTTATTTATTGTCAGTATGTGTGTGTGTGTGTGTGTGTGTGGGGGGGGGGGGGGGGGGGGGGGGTGTTAATAGCATCTGAGCAAGATTTTTTGAAATTATTAACAAGCACAGCCACTGACTCACCTCTCATTAGCTTCATCTCGCAGCTACGTCAGAAAGACAGGGAGGATGGTGTTCTCTCGTCACTGCAGACAGCCACATTTCTCCCAGACAGCAGCTGGTGTCATCATAAACAGGCAGAGTTGGGAAATTCAATACTGGAAACTGTTCTGTTCTTTTCAATCCATTTTAATATTTTTAACAACTTTATTTGCTGAACTTCAGTCAAGTCTATGTTTAATTAAAAGCATAGATCAACTTTCTATTGTAGCTACTGGTCTGCATATGTGTTCCACTTTTGTCAAGTTACCACAAAATGTTTTAATATTTCACTTCCTATGCCTGTTCGCATGCTTTTCTTTTTTGTGTGTTCTTTATGCGCTCTAACGCCATATGGAATCGTTTTGAATTTGTTGTCTTCATCTTGCACATATGGGCAAAACTAAGTTGCACTATCATCCCATGCTGTAAGCCAAAATGGAATTTAAACGCTAAACACTAAAATCTCTTACATATTGCAAAAGATTTGCCTTTATTCTTCTGAATATCTCTGCCTGCTGCTTACCAGTCTGTTTAAAGACCAGAAACCGATTTTGGTGAAGCTGGAGAAGTTAAAATATATATATATATATAAAAAAACAAAAACAAGGTGAATAGGGTGAGTTCAGTTTGTCTTCTGCCTCTTACTTCCGCTCCCAGAGGATCACGAATGGAACGCAGAAATGCAGGTTTAAAGATTTACCACTAGGTGGAGCCAGTGAACTTATTTGTCACCCAAATAAGTTAAAAACCATTCATATTCAAATGTTTGCGTCTCTGATATAGATTTGTGAAAGATAACGACACGTGTTAATGTTGCAAATTTAAACAGATTCATATTTTGGAGGATTAAATTGGCTGATTGAGTGGCCAGCTGTGGATTGAAGGAATGACATTGCTTTAAGCATTACGTTTGCAGCTTAAAGGTCATGCTGGCTCTGTTAACAGAGGCTTAGAAGTAGTTTGTCAATTACATGCAAAATATTTACTACGGTTGTGTCCCTAGAGATGTTTTACATAAAACATTGCATAATTCTTTCTTCTTTTTTTGGGTGGCGTGCCACAGTGTACAGTCATGTCCCTGGCATGCCCGCGAAGTGTGTTAAAGTCCACTCGTTGCAGGAAGTGCTGATTTGCCCTGTGTTGAAATACATTTCACCTACAGTGGACTCTCACAGTTACCATCAAACAGGCATATTTTAAACCATGTATCCAATGCCATTATTGTCTTTTATTCGGTCAAAAATGTGACCAAAGTAACCCACCAGCATTTGTTGGGAGAGAAAAACCCACACAGTGTTTTAACAATGCCTGACTTTATTAATGCACGGGAAGCTCAGAGACAAACAGGTTTTATTCAAATGGACTATGAGGTACAAGGAAACAGCTTTATTGGAACTAAAACCAAACAGCATGCCCTCTTCTTGCTGATCTTGGAAAAGAACTCGCATAGTCTGTGCTGAGTTACGAGAAGGACAAGTTTGGCATCACGTTCTTGAAGTTGGCTACGAAAAAACTGCAATGACTTCCTTAAAAAGATGATGACACGGATTGGTCCCTGCCCATCCGCCTCTTGAGAGCTGAAAGAACACGGACCTGAAGGGGATCCTGAAGACCGAGGTGGAGCATGTATTTAGCACACTGCAGAAGTGAAGAAAGCAGGATGAGGGGACTAAAGTGAAGAAATTTAGAGATGAGACTTAAGTTGGAAGTAAACAGGCCGAGATGATGCCAGCGGCGTGTCTAAAGTAGTGCACAAGCATTAATTGTATTGTTCAGCCCATTTGCTGCTCCCTCTCTAGTGTTTGAAGATAGGTGACAAATAAAAGGAAAATCTGAAGCCTGGTGATTCAGTGACTCTGCTATGCAGTTTGGAGGCATGCTTTTATCCTGATGCGGGTGTTCTCTTGGATGTAAACGCTCCCATTGCCAGTATGAAAATGATGTGACGTCACTGGATTTGTCTGGAACACAACCAAAAACCTGTGAGGGATTTTGGATCGACTCTCCACCACTATCATCAGGAAATATTCTCATGTGGCATCAAATACATACGAGAAACAAATCTGCACATAGATCATAGAAAAAAAAGAACTTTGACAAAACTACAGACTAAACCACTGTGGATGCAGCTGTGCTGTTAAGCTGAAGTTGTTTACGTGTGTGTGTGTGTGTGTTTGCAAGTGTGTGTCTGGGTGTGTGTGGTATTTCTGGTATTTTTGCTATGACAACAACGATATCAATAACAACTTATTCATTACATTAATGAAAAACTGCAATATAGAGAGAACAGATAATCCATCTGATCTCTCCATATTACAGGCCTCAGCGAGTGCAGGCCTGGCAGGACCAGGTCAGGTAACCAGAATCCAACTAGCACCCTCTGCATGTTACCTGTACACTGTTTTCCCGTGGAGGGCTTTTGTTTTCTTCTCTTCCTACTGAGCAAGTAATGCATTAAAAGAAGCAGGATGTCCAGTATTGCTGAAAACTATGACAGAGGTTTCAGGGGACAAGTGGCCACAACCCAGGATGTCGTGCCAAAAATTCTTGTCTGCCTGCTGAGACCACAGGGCGAGTCCAGAAGTAGCAACAGTAGCAGTCCACCTACAGTAATACTGATCATAACAGACACAAACAAAGAAGGCTAGAAAAAGGAGAGAAAGGAAGAGAGTCCGAGAGGTGAATCAGAACCGAGACATATTTCCCATCTGTATGTCTAAAATGTAGATGGGAGCATTAATAAAATGAAAAAAAGAAAGAAATATGCCAACATGTCTCTATTTACTTCTAACAAAAGACTGAGTAATATTCACGGCAATATTTGTGAATATACTTTTAAAATTATTAAAATAACAACAACAACAACAATAATAATTTGAGTTTTGTAAAATGAATATAATATGAAATACTAAAAAGTTCCACACATATTACCTTAACCTTGTTTATATGTATAGGGCTACAATAAACCTAAATAATCCTGACACATGCACAGCGAGCTGTTTGATGTGCAGCTAAAAGTAAGACACTTTCTATTAATTATGATTTTAATTTATTACCCATGTGAAGGCAGCTGGAACCGGTTTTAACATGCGTGTTCATTGTCATGTCACACATTTCTAGCACTCTCTGCACTCTTTACAAGTGACACATAAACTCTACACAAATGCATTACACTTTCATGTAATCTGTAAAATAATGGCCCTAGAATTCTAACTCGTGTTTTTTCTTGTTACTGTTTTGCTGGAGAACTGAAGAAGCAAAGAGTTGCCTCGGTTAGTGAGAGTGCTATAATCAAAGAACTTCCCTAAAACGGAGGATGTAAAAATGTAGCATACGGTAACAGAAAACCCCACAAGATGAGTCTTTCAGACAAGTTAAACCAAGTTCCTGTTTTTAGTTCTCTCTTCTTTTTTTTCCTTTTCTTTTTTAAAAAAAAGAAAAAATCACAACTCTATAGTCTGTCTGCACTTTCATTCATAAAATCTGTTGCGACACAGTTTTACAAGAAATGCTGTCAGTAATCTGTTTTCATTTAGGAATATTAAGCAACCGTGTATTCCAGGATGTGTGTGAAAGTCACACCCTCATGTCAGTCTTTCACTGTGAAAACTGGCCACAGTACATGCGGGTATGCATGCAAAAAGAGACTGAGACTGCAATAAAGAGCAAAATGGAATAAATGACTCTGATGTTTACATTAAATTTGTTTAATGGTGCAGTAACTGCAGCAATTCATCAATAGTTGTCAGACGGAGATAGCGGCATAAACACAGAATGACTAGATAAGATTGCATACAACAGGTCACGTAATATTCGCATGTACACGTCATGAGAGACAAAAGCAAAAGCATTAGGTCCAATTAGCATGCAGCCTTATTGCATTTTTAAAAATATGCGTTACAATTAAAGAGGAAACACAACCAAAATGATCCCCAAAATCTGACAAGAAAATAATAAAGCAACAATCTAACTACCAGACTCAGAGTTTACCTTAAGCCTTATGTTTGCTAACAATGCTGAATAAAAATTGAAAATTTTATTTACCTAAACATGGAGAATGCAACGTTCCTTACTCCACCTTGGTTTCTGTTTGGTGACTGACAGTGTGTGACACATCCATTCTTTCATCTGGGCAAGGCCACACGTGAACTTCAGCAAAAGGATCACAGTGTTCCCTTAGCTTTCCCACGGACGCTTTATACTTCAGTGATGTGATGCCAAAAATATGCATATCGTACAATAAAGCAAATCTATCAAGGTCAGCATACAGTGCATGCTGTGAAGTGAGCTAAAACAAGCAAAAACACTGGTGTGGACCTTTGATGATCCAAATCAGGTAAACGACAACACAGAGAAAAAGCCACTATCTCCCCGCAGATCTGACAGGTGTGGAAATATTTTTTTAAGAAGAACGTGATTAATTACTTCTAGTGACTAACCTACCCCTTTTTACGAGGCAGATTTCAACAGCACACTTTAAGCACATTAAGCCACATGCAGTATTGTAAGAACAAGATCTTGCATTTTATGCACTTTTTTTGCAAAGGCCTTGAGTGCAACACTTTGAAACTCCCCCACTACGCTTGTTGATATTTTTCATTGTACTCTAAGACATCAGCCTGAAAAACTAATTGCAAAAAAAAATTTTTTTAAATTAAAACTCGCTAATCCTGAGGAGTATTTTCTTTAACATTTATATAACTCTTTTCTTATTCTCACACTATGATTTACTCACAAAAGCTGCCACCTTTGTATTTTTCTAAGACAGCTTTATCTTTGCTCCAAGATCCTAGAAGGCCTGAATCATGCTTGATTAGCTTTTTTCCATTTTACCAGTAAACAATTTCCCGTAAGAAGGAAGTGATTTGGTCTAGTTGGGTGCAGGTGTCTAAAAGGACAGTAAATAAATCCTGTCCAGCATGCATGAAATACTTGACTGCATTCCTCAAGCAGTAAGAACGTCATTGTAGCCACAACAAACACCCGAAGTCCTTAATGCACTTGCTGCAGTGCTTGATGTGCAACCTTAATGTAAATGAAGGATTCGTAAAATGAAACGCTTCGACTTGCAGCTGACTGCAGGCGACGACTTTAAGCAACTTTATTGACGGAAACGTAATGATTTAAAAACATATGACATTGTGTGTCTCGGTTTATCCCACACATAGTTTGTCAGTGAATCAACAGAAACAAGATGAATCTTGCTGCGGAACATCATCAGCGTCTTTGATTGCTGTCTTGGATGCACTGGTGAGGTCCCACGATGCATTGCTGCCTGGCAACACTGTCATAATCTGATGGATGTCTTTAATTAGTGTCAATTCCACCACTGTAGCAGACATGTGCACCCACACATATTTTCCTTTCCTTAAAAAAATCCAGAAAAACACTATTACTGGGGCTAGATAAACTCTTACTGGTAACAGGCAGCGCCACTGTCAAAATAGAGTCAAGTGAAAGAGTTTGCAAGAAATTCAGTCCTTTTTCTTTTAAGTGTTTCTGCAATTCATCCTTAAAAAAAACAAAACAAAAACAAAAAAAAAACAAAAAACTCAACAAACCAAACCCAACTGGTTAGGAAGTGGAGCATTGTTAAGGTTGCAGCAAAAAACACAAAACAAAACTGTGGGAATCGATTGTGCAAGTAGTTTTTTCCCACAGTTTTTGCCATGCTTTGTTATATAAAGAGATTTGTTTGCAACAATTCCGAATAAGTTGGGTGCGTGACCTGAAATGCTACATATTACAGAGTTAACCTTTGACCTGGCTGCATTAGAAAAAAAAAATCATCATTGCAGAGATCTAATCTTAGACAGAGTGAAAGATGCTACCCCCCAACGAGTTTAAACAAGTTCTGTGTTAAAATTGTTTTGTGTGGTAAATCCATTTTGAGCCTCAGCTGTTGCCCCCTCCCACCTGTTTACAATGGAACAAAGCATCTCAGGTGGATTATATATTGGGGTGCATATGGCAAAATGTGCTTTTGTTTTTTATTATTTAGCTTATTCAGAACTGCTGTGTGTCACGTGGCCTTACCAAATCTTTAATCCTGACAGTATATTTTTGGGGAAATCCATGACAGTACCTTTAATATCTGCTTTTCACAGATCGTATTTATAGTCTTCTACTTCTTGGCCACGCAGGCTTGAAGGGTAGGAGAATAATTGTTTGACAATACTATGCCTATCTTCTCTGTCTTTTTGCAAAATCAATCTATTCACATGCATTATGCGGTATGTCCATATAGGTTATAATGGACTGGATGTGCATTTGAAAGCTCTAAAAGCATATTAAGTTTAAAAAAAGAGAGAGAAATGGGAAAAAAGAAAATATAGTTTTGACTTTAGCAAAAAGGGAAATGTCTGTTCCAGAAAGTTCACTTGTAATTGACTACACTGAGAATTATGTAGGGAGGTAGCATAACTACTGTAGATACTTTTAATAGATACATTTAAAAAGTAGTCGACCATGAAAATCAACGCGCATATAGCCTCTGGGAACATTTGTGACACAGCAGATTCTTCTCAGTAACATTTTCTGCATAGTGCTTTCATAGTACATGAATGAATGAATGGACAAAGTGGAAACATTTAAAGATGAACACGTGTGACATTTGGGTACAGAAGGTAATGACTAACATGCCATAGACGCAAGAAATAAGGAGGGCAAATTACTGATAGCGTGCACTACTCGGATTTGCCAGATTAAATATTAGGTCCATCAGCTTGGAGCTATATTTGGCAGTTTCACGAAAACATGAAAGCCTGCCCACAGCATGAGCTAAACAACGTGCACGCATCCTGCACTCTTTACCTCCACTCTGTCACAGCAACCTTTGGCGTCAGCGTACATTTTGCTATTTCGAGGTTGAATCTTTTTTTTCTTTTTTTTTTTACACGTTAATTTATGTTGAAGTAAAGTGAAACCTTAGCGAGGACGGAAGTAATGTCACATGCTGCGTAAGGCAGGACGTGATTCCTGCGTGATTCCTTCGCTCAAAAGCCACAAGAACCGCGGGAATAGAGGGAGGACGAACACGTATAGTTTCAAACTGTAAAGCCATAACTTTGAAGAATTTCAGCAGCAATGAAGACGCACTCGATACTGCCCGCTTCCAACATTAGCCCGAGGTGAATATGAATGAAGAATGACCAATGGTAAGTAATAAAGCATGCCACTTAGGTACACGCAAATGGCCTACGATGGTGACGCACTGAATTAAACTCACTTAAAACCATTAAATCGGTGACAAGTTAGCGCTGATATCAGGTCAGTGTTAATGCATGAATGAAAATGCAAACATGCAAAGCCAGTACCAGGTAAAGCAGCGTAGTCTAGCGTATTCGAAACTTACCGGGAGCTGACTACACGCGCATCCGTCTCACTGCCTTCTCCGACGAGCGACTGGCGCATTTACTGTTTAGAGACTTCAGAGTTTTCCACATAGGGGAATTCCGTGCTAATAACTTCCCATGTGCCAGTAATAAGGAAACTGAAATAGAAATAGGATTTACGGGAATTAGCTCATGGCTTACAGGAATTGGTAGATTAATGAAAGACTTCTTGAAATCCCACTCAAGTTTAAGTTCAGTAAGATACCAAATCATGCATTCGTATAAACACGCGCAAACCTATACATATGTTAATAAACTCCATACAGAAAGAACACATTGACTGCGCTAGAACCCAAGTCAAAAACAAGATTTCAGTTAGAGTACAGGTGACTAAAAAAGTAAAGTGATCCTACTGAATAGAGTGTGGAGTTCAGTACTTGACCAGTACCTGCTCATTTTAATTGTTTGGTTAGTTAAAAGTGTGTCAATTTCTAACTTCTTAATAGTATGTGGAGCAGTTGCTTTGCATTGTATTAAATAGCATTAACATGATTTGTTTTCTTTTAAAAAAAAAAAGTACATAGACATGTATAGTCAAGTAAAATGTGCAAACTCCTCTCTGAAATCGAGGGAAGTTTAAAGTAGTGTTGAATGAAAACTTTTGAGTACAGTCACAGTAACTCAGAATTGTGCTTGCGTCAATGTACTATCAATATTTCAGTTCGAGGAAAAACTTCTGTGAACCTACTGGAATTACCAAGAGTTTTGCTTTCGTGACTTGTAAAATGTAGTTGGATCATCGTCAAAGTCTCTGACTAAATGGGAAATAAAGAAACTTTTTGTGTCCACTCATGGCTGCTTCTAAAGGTACTTCGTCATAGTTATTCCAGTCAAGGAGATAAGATTTGGAGCATAGTTGTGGAGGTGCCCCTCCCTATTAATCGAGGGATACAAAGTCTATAATGTCAGTGTGGCTCTTCTGAAAAACTATTGGTGTGTCACCATTCACAGGACCTTTGAGGAACTGCATTGAAAAGATGCAAAAAGATGAAAAATGTCTCAAAGGTTTTTAAAGTCCTGCGTTTCAACAGTAAAAATAAATTACCTGTAAAATACAGAAAATTCATGATTTGTTACTACTTGAAAGGATCATTTCAAGAAAATGATCTACAATCCTGAACAGGTGAACTAAAACACAAGGGCAATAGTAGAAGACGTGCAGAAATCTTTACAATTTGCTAAAGCATGTGTTCACGTGTGAGAGAAATGCTAGTGCTATTTCCTTACTACTTCTACGGCTCACCTCTGAGGAGAGGTGAAACTGAAGCTAAAATCCCAGCGCTACACTTGGAGCAAAGCCTCATCTGAGTTGTGAAGCACGGTGGAGGGACCATCATGTTTTAGGGTTGCTTTTCTACTTCAGGGTCTCAGTGGCTTGTACTCCCTGAAGAGATCTCAAAATAGTACAAAGAAATTTTACAGGTGGAAATATCGACAAAGTTCTATGACCAGAAGCATAGGAATGTTATAATTAAATAGATCAAATTTTAGAAATATTTCATTAAGTAATGCTGGTAATTCAACAGGTTCACAAATCTTTACTTGCAACTCTGTGTAGTAGGTTTATGTGTAACATTATGACAATTATTTGATCGTTGCTTTTGCTTTTTTTGCAGTGTTTGGCTGTGGTTTAAAAATGTTAGGTGCATTAGTATGAACTGAAAAATGTATATAGTATTTTCTTTGTCTATCATGCAACCAGAGCTGTAAGCAGAATAAGAATGATCTCAGCTTTGGAGACACTAAATCGTGGTGCCTGGGAACCAAATTGTCCTAAATGTAATTTATTGTCAAGTGTGACGGAGGTTCCTCATTTGCTGTTAAAATGTCAAGACTGAATGAACATTTCAGCATTTCATTCATTGCTGGAAGGGTTGGCCACAAATTTCGGAACTGAACTGAACTCTGTCCGAAAACAACAGAAACCTGTTTTGAAGAAATACTTAATCCATGAGAAAACTTCTGCCACCGAGTGTCAGTGTTACAAACTCCTCAAGGCTTCATTTAAGACTGTGTCATTTTAGCTCATTACGTTTAATGTGACACTTTGGTAAATATACTTAAATCTGGAGAGATTAAGATTTGCTCATAAAACACTAACAGGTGGGACATGTTTTACGAAATTCAGTGAAAGATTCCATCCGTGACACACACAAATCTAATTCGACTATAAAAGAACTCGTTACCTTTTTAATCATTAATCCTAACAGTAGTAATCGCTCTTCTGTGATCAAAGGGACATTGTCATGCACCCACATATACTTGATTAGAAACCCTATTGCTACACATGTAGTGCAACGTATCTTCAACCTCATTTGGAAAAAAAAAATGTAACTCTTCTGTCTCCTACACATAGTCGAGACATATCGGGTTAAGTAATCAGCAGCATGCATTGTTTTTCTTGTGCATAACTCACGATGTGCAGTCTTTCCAGATTTGAAAGTCACCTGTGCATTTCACAGAGGAGGGCACAGCTGGTTGTTTAAAATGCTTTTTATGCAAATATGTTTTAGATTTTTTGGCTGACCGCTATGTTTCTGTCTCACTCTTTCTCTCCCTATATCCCCCACACTCTGACCCTAAACCTTAAGCCTCTTTTTTGCATCAGTTTCCTTGTTCTCCTTCTTCTACCTCTCTCTCTGTCCTGTGGTAGTGTACACCTTGATAACATCAGAAGTGATTATATCACCATCATTCAAACGGAACTGCAGAGGACAGTAAGTAAGACACTGATTCTATTTTTATGCCAAGTTTGTTTTAGATAACTATTTGAACTTACCATGTAGACACGCTGCTTAACCCCAAACATTGTGTGCTCAGTTGTAACTCTGTATGTATACAGATATATATCAGCTGGGCTAAAGGTCTTTGTTGTAATCTAAGAAAAAAGCATTAAATCTCAGTTACAGCTCAAAGGCTAATTCCCCTCTAATACAGATGGATTGATGTATCCCAGGATTTCAGTATAGATCATATTAACTGTACAAAAATCATATAGGTGTATATATGACATATGATCACCAAGGACGAGATGGAAAAAGTGTAATAGGAAGCAGCCAGGTTACAGCAAAAAATTTAGACACTGGAGGTGGGAATGGTGCAAAAGGAGCTGCAACCTAATATTTGGCATCAGATGTTGGACTTTCACCTAATCCTTTTTAAGTACTGGCAAGAAATATCTGGAGGCAGCTGTACAGGGAGAAGGAAACTAAGGCAAAACAAGGAAAAGAAGCTGGTTTGCGTGTTTGGCGTGAAACATGAAGTTAGAAAGAGTCACTCACATGCTATTTTAAGGTCAGCTGTGCAATTAAAAATACACGTTTAAGCCAGCTCACACTTCCTGTCAGTCTATAAATCTAACAAGTGGTCTCTGGAAACTTCTTTTCATACAGTGCAAGGTTACTACAGATATGCACTGTAAATAACTGCCATTTACTGTAACTACCTACTATTTACAGTATATTACAGTATTTACACACACACACACACACATATATATATATATATATATATATATATATATATATATATATATATATATATATATATATATATATATATATATAGCCTCAAGCTCCCAGGCCTCTGGTAGAGGACCCGAGCTTGAAGGATAAACCGCCCGCAGGGGCGTGCTGGGTGTTTATATATATATATATATATATATATATATAGACACAGTGCAAACCCACAACTACAGTTGCCTCTCTGTTACAATAATAGAAAACCCCAACAATCAGACACCCCTTGAAAGCAAGCACTCGGCGACAGTGGGAAGTAAAGCAGTTCCTTTTAACAGAAAGAAACCTCAGTATTTACAATTAAGCAAAGTTTGGGGGGGGGGGGGGGGTTGCCTTTAGTTGTTGTAAGGTTTTGATCGGAAGAAATATTGCTCAGCATCAACATTTTTCTCTTCTATCTATGGACACCACCAAAAATATTAAAAGCAATATGTCCTTCCAACATTCTGAAAAATAACAAAAAACACTAGTTGCTTTTTGAATGTTTGAACAATCTTTAGTGGTATGACTAACATTGACTACTTCATGTTTTGTTCATTCAAGACAGAAGAAATCACAAGCTTGCTGCAAAACTCAGACTGTTCAGTATTCTCACACAAGCTACGCAACTGCACACCAGGCAACGCAGTGAGTCATAATTATTCTGTATCTATCAGATAAAATGCATAATGATGATACATTTAGAAGGTAGCCCTTTTTAACATGCACCTGTTCACCACTGCTCTAAACAGTCAGGCATTGCATTACCATAATCATAATCGTAGCTGGACCCAGGTGTTTAGCTATGCAGCTTAATAATCATTTCAGATTTTGTAGTCGCTGATTGTACTGCATAGAGTTCATTGTTAAGTTTAAAAGGTCTCACCTCTCTTCTGCAGACGTCTGTGCGTACCTTACATAACCTAACCTGCAAAATGCGGAGTTTACCGTTTCTCCAGATGACTCTACAACTGATCACGTCCGTCGAAATTTCGATGAGTTGCCATTGTCGTGAGAAATCAGTAAGTCTTGACTTTTTACACATTATCTGATGTTAAGAAATTTACCCCAAGCCTAACCCAGCCACACTATTAAAACCACCTGCATGATATTTTGAAGGTCGCCCTCATCTCGCCTCATGTTACAGCTCTTACCATTCAGTATGTGCACCTGTCCTCTGAGGGTGTCTGGCACTGAGGTGCTCTGGGTTGCAAAGTAGGTCCTCTGTGGATCAAGTTTATTCTGTACATGAATGCTCAGTTGGATTGGCCTTAGATAGTCAACACCTTGGACTATTTGGCCCATTTTTCAAACTCTTTCTGGTAGGGAAGATTACTGCTATGATTTTTGTTTCTATTGCAGTCATATTGCAGTGCTTTGCACTCTATGAGTTATTCACTTCATCTGACATCAGCCTAAATGTTGTAGCTGATTGGTGGAAACATGCAGTTTAAGTTCACGTTTGTACTTTAAACCTTGGAAGTGACCAGCTTAGGAAAGTATTTCTTTCAGTTTCTCTGACTGAGATGCAACATTTAACATTGACAACTGACGGAATGGAATGTTGGCTGGCTGAAGCGTTTTATCTTGCCAGACAGTGGATGACTCACTGACAGGTGATGAAGCTGCCCGGCTTTAAGAGTTAATTCAAACAGAAGACTGTTTGTTTCTTAAACTACTTTACCTGGTAACAGGGTATAAGAGTAGGAGAGACTCGAAAGAGGCAGGAACTGCAGATTGGTCTCTCATTGGTTATGCTTGTGGTAATCTCTCCTCACCTTACTGAGGGAGATAATTCAAAGAATGCTATAGAAGTTTTTTACACAAACTATCATGGGAAAAAACAGCCCAAGTAGTTCTAGATCAGTGACGCACCGTGTTGTTCACCCAAATTAAATTTTAAGAGTTGGATCAGAATCAGATTATATGATTCAGATTCATTGCTGAAGTCTGAGTCACACAGCAGAGCAAACCGCGGACTCGCAGAGTGCACCTAGTCTGACCAGACAAGCTCATGCTTAAACATAGTGGCTCACATTGTGACATATTTGATTTGATTTATTTTAAACAAACTTGCATTGTGCAAAGATCAGCCACTTTTCACTCAGTTCTTCATGATGCAGAAGCAGGGAAACGGGCACACACACAGCAGCTCTTGTGGAGTGTTCCCAGCATGCAGTGGTTATATACCTCACAAAACGTGGAAACATTGGGTCCTGGTATTTAAGCTGGTGTTACTTAATACTTGCCTAAACAGTTTAACATGACAACAATAATACAGGAATACCACAGTAAATCTTCGAGATGTTGACTTGGGCTCCAAATCCCTTGGATGTGAATCCAACTGAGAATCGTACTGAAAGTTTTTCCAAATGAGTGAGCCTCACATTTCAGGACTATAAGGACCTGATGTTATCATCTTGATGTCTGATACTATGAAACGCCTTCAAAGGATTTGTGAAATCATCTCCGTGATAGAGCTGCCTTAGAAGTGAGGGAGACCTATGTAGGTGTTCGTAATGTTGTGACTGATGTGCTTTGAGTAAACCTCACATACATACTGTGGCATTGTATGGTGATTGTAATCTACGCTTCAGTTTTCTGTGCAAAGAGTTAAGTTGGTGTGTTTCAGTTCACAATAAGGGATAAATAGTCCTCAATAACGTGCAGGCTACGTTGCTGTGACAGTACATATTTGCTAAGAATGCCTTCATAATTTATCATTGTAATGCTAATTCCTTACCTTTATCCACTTGACTCAACAATAATTAGCATGTGTCTGTGTTTTACTGACTAGATCAAAATGCCCACTGAGAGTTTAAAGAGGAGAAGGGGAGCAACAAGACGAAGGAGGAACGAGGGGACGAAAAACAGAAAGCAGACTAAAAAACTGTGCAAAGCCAAGGCAATTCTTTCCGCCATGACTGAATGCTACCAGATGCTAAACTCTCTATAAATGGATACCTGAATCCAAACTCAATCACAGCATGAAGCTCAAAACTTGCATGCGCTGTCAGTTCCTCTGCAGTATGCATTGCTTCGGTGGATTATGCGAGGAGGAGCTTCCACTTCATTTAAGCTTTCCTGTCAAGTACCAGTATATTTCTGTAGCAGCTGTTTCAGGTGTTGTATGACTACTGACTCTTCAGATAAGTTTCCCAGCCACACAGAAGCAAAATATTCAGTCAAGCGGAAATGAAATTCCTAAGTCTTCCTAATATCCTGATTTCCCACACACTAAGGACCAGCTGCATATACAACCTTTTATGCAGCATCATGTGGACTACAAACAGTTTAAGGTGCATGTTTTCTTTTTTTATTATCACAGCAAAGCGTTTTAATAGCTGAAGTTGTGTTTAGCTATAAAAAGTGGATATGATTAACTTTAAAGGTGCTTAAACTGAACTTTGTTTTCGAAGCACTTGCTACGACATTAACTTGCACTTAGTAGTGGCTGCTGAAGCATGACTAGGAAATATTAAGGTGCTCAGATATAGTTTTGCTTTCACTTTGGATTGGAATAACTAGCCCTGGCAGATCTTTTTTATCTTGGTTATCTAAAGCTCCTCAATTTTTGTTTTTAATTTTCCTGTCCGGGGAGTTGTTTTAGGCTGTGTGTCAAGGTACGGTCTGAGATGACACTGTGTTGATTACTCATTGACAATGATTTATATATTAAAAGCATGCTTTGCCACAGTTATTTAAGCTCAGGTCACAGACCTTTTTTTTCCTATCCTGGGATATAGCTACAGTACGAGCTTTTACTGTCACAATCAGTTGGTGCTCTGATTAATGTTATCCACCTAAAAACTTTTTTCCCTTTTTACACAATTATAGAAAATATAAGCATGCAACCTTTGCTACATTTTGCAGCTATTTTCAGCACAGCAGCTATTTGTTTCCCGTCATGTAGCATACATTATGTACTACATAACATTATGTTGTTATGTAGCTAACTTCTGTCTTTAAACTGTATATTTAAGCTGATGACTAACATTGTATATAACATGGCATACTATTCAAAAAATATATTTATATCCCAAACAAAGATAAGGTGTGTGTTACTTATTAGTCAGACTCACAATTACAGCTGTCTTCAAAGAGGTTTATTGATGGTGGATGTACACGGCATTTGGTGCACAATCATATCCAGTCTAACAGCTGACGTTATCATTACAGGAAAACGCAGCCCTCCAGTAGGCTTAAACCTTTCTCGTGACGTAACGTGAATATAGTTTGTTACCGGGAATAAATGCCCTACTTAGATAATAATTAATCATGCACCTCAAGGAGAGATTTGTCCCCGCTCTTCCAAGTCCCACCATAAAATAACCTATGTGGGGGTCATCAAGCAAAGGTCGACAGCAAAATTACTTTAGTGTTGATTCTAAATACCTTAATGCACTGAACACTGACTCAGTAGAAACACTGTTGAGAAAGGGGAAGAAAAAAAAAAGCAATTTCAACACACTGAGGTGTGTTTTGGTTTCACACAATTCCAAATGAAACCTATTTTAATTCTGTAGAACATAAAAGAACAAATAAAAACCATACAATCACTGTTCAGTCAGTAAAAATGAAAAGGAATAAGAAAATAAATAAATGTATAAACCTAGTGGGAATAAAGGGAATGAGTAAATGCTACATTTGGGTATAATGTATATGGGATAACAGGTTTTTCCTGTTAAGTGACCTTAAAGGGAGCACTGACCTGTAACCACTCAACCTTTTTTGGATTGGTTCCTAAGAAAACAGGGTGATAAGATAAAAATTTGAAGCCATTTTCTTTTTTTAAAAAAAAAAAAAAAAAAAAAAAAAAAAATCACACTGCTTTCTTCAGTAGTCGTTATTATTGCACATCAATGTGGAGACAGGTGGGGTTGAGGAATGCACTTCAAATCAAGGGCTGAAGAGCGATAATGATGCAGGGCAGTTAATCTCACCTCTAATCAGCCACCCAACATGTTTCCTTTCTTTTTTTCCAAACCCACTTTTAATTCATCTTTCCTCTACTCCCTTCTAAAGATGCATAATATTTAATAGCTTCCTTCCAATGACCAACCACCTCTCCTTTGCTGGAAATATTTATTTCTCACAAATTCTTAAACCCTCTATGACCTGTAGTTTCATGGCAGTAATGCTCATTTTATAAGTGCATGGAAACAGCAGCAATGCTGTGAGCAAATGAAGCAGTGAAAGAGAAGCTACTTACGGGATGTGCTTGTAAAAGCCACATCATGATTTAAACCGATTAATCTGTGTACCAAATCTGTTCGGCACAGAGATCAACCGGTCACTAGTCAACGCAAAACACAGTAGCTAAGTGCACTCCTTATTGTAAGTTATGCAATGAAATTTGGATAATATTCAGTGTGACTGCACACACCATCTTTACTGCCAGGAAATAAAATCAGTGTGGGAAAATAAAGATGGAATTAATTACTCTTTCACCTTTCCCTCAATTCTTATTACCTAAATCCTAACCCTGCTTTCGTTTTCTTCTGACTGCTATCAAATACACATCCTCCTGACCCCACACTCGCAGCAGAATTTGGCAGATTCAACAGGGTACTTTGTCCCACAAGCGTGACAAAACTTGCTCTTCATTCCGCCGTTCCCAACATCGTTCGCGCCATCTATATCATTCCTGAGAAAACAGAAAAGACAGCAGCAACTTTAGAATTTGTGCAGACAAAGTTGCAACTAGTGAAACGTCAGGGCAAAGATCTATTTGGATTTTACACGTCTTTATACGAATGTCAATGCCACTTAAGCCGATGCCAAGTAAACTGGATTATCCCATATTTCCCCTCAGCTTGATTAAATGGGAAATTGTTTTGCTCCAAAGCAATAACGATAATCAAAGCAACCAGAAGCTAGAGACGTATGGGTGGCAAGGTTGATATAACTGTGCATGCAAGTTTCTTTTGTTTAAATGAATGTGCAGGTAAGACTCATCCCTAATTTTTTTTTTTTTTAAACTTTCTTAAAGTAAAATTGAAATTTGCACATTCTTAGTCAAATTAGAGGTAGTATATGTAATATGTCTGTGAAGGTTCTCAGTCATCCAGGTCATCGTAGTCAAAGGAGCTTGCAAAGAAAAGCGTCTGGACTTCTTTAAGTTGCTTGAAGACGTTTCACCTCTCATCCGGTAATACTTCACCAAGCCACCAGAGGTCAGGAGAGGTCACCAATTGATTTTCTCCACTCTTTCTGTGGAGGTTATGACTTAAGACGTTTATTCACCTAGATATGTAGGAGTCTACTTTCTTCTTGTTGAGTCCAGTCTGAGCGTTCCTCACAGATCCATAGCCAGAACTTGCTACTCGGGATTTACTTCCCACACTGACAGAGATATCAGAGAAAAACAAAAAGAAAACCAGGACAAGGATGTTTCAAAGTTATTCATTGAAATAAAGGCTCTCTGTCGAGACACCGCGTAGACATAATGTCTTGGATACTAAGAATAAAAGTGAGAAAGCGAAATGAAACTGTTGTTTTTTGGCAGCCTTGCTCTATTCTCGGTTCTGACGTTGCATTTTGTTTTGACTCACATTGTTCGAAATGACACTTCAATCAAAATAAATCCGGGCTGTAAAAACATGTACAAAGATTGACTGTTCCAACAGATATTTGAATAGACACAGCTGAATGCACAATAAAAGGTAAAAAAAACAGTACCCACTTGACATCAGTAAATAAAAACCTGTCTGGACTCGCCCACAGTATTTAAAACACATCTGCGTATGTGTACTAACCCTGACGGTGGGCTTGTGAGCCCGGAGGGATTATTCTTCACTGAACCTGTTGAGGAGGCCTTACTAGATGGGATTCCTTAAGTGAGAGAGAGGGTGACACAAATGAGGACAATGCACATATTAGTTTTGTTTGATGCAATGAAGTCAGTCACAAATTCACAATATGGGGGGGGTGATGAGGAGTACAGCACTGTGTCTCGTACCAGTGGGCTGTCCAAGGCCTGATCTTTGGGGTAAACGAGAGGAAGCTGAAGGGATGGTTGACACAACGGGAGTGTTGGCCTTCTTTGCAGCAGCAGGAGGCTTGTACTGAAGACAGAAAGAAGGCAATAAAAATAACTATTTGGTACAAAAGATCAGCTATGGATATCATGGCTGAAAAGTCATTAACATAGTTACATTAAAGATATACAAAAACATATATCATATCATATCACTATACGACCACATAAGCAGAACGGCTTGTGGTTGTAGTGTTTGTAATATGCACATTGTGTCAATGCTTGGCTCTAAAACGGGTTTTAAAACTGCGATCTGGAAGAAAATCTCAAAGCTATAAAAAAGAACTGCAACACATAACAAATCTAAAAACACGACACAGCAGGGAGGCTCAGTGACATAACGATTAACGACTGAAGGCTTTTTATTACAATGGGGAATCAGAGCTCTTAACCAGAAGGGTTTAAGCCCTGCTGTTTTTATTGGCTACCAAATTAACTCCCTAGCTATGCACCATAGCTGTTGTTAAGTAACTTGTAATTCTACATCTGCTGCAGAGTGGGAGTCCCACCATGGTAATAAAAGACAATGATTTAAAAGGAAAACTTCTTAATTATCAGCAATTAGCCATAACACAGAAGTGCCACACATATCGATCATCAGTATAGGTTTTGTAAACCTACCTATGAGCATTTTTTAACATTTTATGTTTAAA
This sequence comes from Maylandia zebra, assembly GCF_041146795.1. Classification (NCBI taxonomy): domain Eukaryota; kingdom Metazoa; phylum Chordata; class Actinopteri; order Cichliformes; family Cichlidae; genus Maylandia; species Maylandia zebra. The sequence goes on along the minus strand of NC_135175.1, from coordinate 16,360,370 downwards.
AAACTAACAACAAACTATTTTCTGTTTAGATCCATGCTCAATCATCCAGGTAAGGAAATCCCAAAAGACTGAAGAAGTCACTTGAATGAGTGATGAAATGTTTCTCCCACTTAAAATGCTATGTCCAGATGAACAGAATCAACTTTTTGGGAACTATTGTCTGTTTAATTTCAAATGCAGTCCCCTCTCCTATCCGTGCGTGCGTGCGTGCGTGCGTGTACCTGTGTGCGACCTGGAGGCTTTTTGGCATCTCCTGACTTGCTTTTGTTGGGCATTCGGGCAGCCTGCTCCTGGCAGAATTTGATGTGTCTGTCAGCTGCACTCTCGTTGAACCTCCGCTGACAGTAAGGACACTGGATATAGTCTAAAGGGAGACAAGGTAGTGGGAAAATATACATGTAGCTTTTGTAATTGAATCCTGTATACAGAAATACTACTATCTGATGAAGTGGTGACTTGAACTTTTCATTTGCAGCTGTCACCACAATTACAGCTCGACTTGTATAGGATTTATACGAGCAGTAATCGTGCTGATATTTAGTCATTTAAAATTATTTCTTTCCTTTTAGTGACACAAAACATTCTGAATATTTCTACATTAATGTTGTTATTCATGAGTCCTTACTACAATGACAGTATACTTTAAAAAGTAATATTGTTTGATGGTTGCAACAAGTTTTAGATTACTCATTTGGACTCTGCCCATGGTAATCCAACAGTGAAGTTGCAGCGTGCCCTCTGGTGGACAAACCATACATCCTCAGCACTCATCAACGCTTCAGTCATTGAAGGGTGTTTCTGTATTGCCTTCACGTTTTAAATTTTTACTTACAACATGTCAGTCAGCCTCTACATTACATTTCAGCATTTAGTAATAACTGTCTGCAGTGTCAAGTCCATTTTGCTAAAAATTTCATTGCAGCGACTCAACATGGTACTCAGTAGTTTCTATGGTCACCATGTGCTTGCATACAATGTTGGGGAATGCTCCTAATGAGATGACAGCTGGTGTCCTGAGGGATCTCCTCCCAGATCTGGACAATGGGAGAGCCCCCGGACAGTGTTCGGTCCTCCAGCAACTGCCTCCATACTCTCGCTATGTGAGGCTGGATATTATCATGCACCAGGAGGAACCCAGGGCCCACAGCACCAGTGTAGGATCTGACATTAGGCCCAAAGATTTCATCCTGATACCTAACTGCCAGTTGAGCGCCACAGTGCCTTGCAGTGAGCACAGGGCCTACTAAAGGGGCCACAGGCCACCCTCATAGAATAACCGCCTGTCTCCTGGAATCTCCACTCTTCAGGCTGTGCTGGGAGCCACAGCCAACTTTCAAGGAATGACGTGTGGACGACCTGTGCAGGGTCCAGGTAATCACCTCATGAAATTGATTAAAAAGTGCTAATTTTTTCGAGCAGTGTATGAGACTTTTTCACAATTCTTTTATTAAGATACAAAATCTTTTTTTTTATAGTTTTTCCATTTGCTTCTAGATAACTAGATGTTACCTGGGTCATAAGTAGGAGGAGGAGGCGGGGGTAATGGTCCTCCATCTTTTATGACCTGACCGATGGTCTTTGCAGCCCGGATGGTGGCGATGAAGTCCTCGTGTTTCTTGCGCCAATTTGACGGCTTCTTCGGGGGTTCTGCCTGACACGACAACAACATGAGAAAAGAGATTCTCTGTTACAGCTGTTTGCTGCTATAGTTTGACAATCTAATATTAAGAAAATACGATTAAGCTACTCTCTTACCGAATGTTTTAACTCGACAGGTTTCACAGCGAATATGTAAAGATTGCATACGCTTATCTAAGCCTGCACTTCCCACTCTTACCCTAAAAAACCCCCAACAACTATGTTTCCATAACAAAAGTACAAGTCTTATCTAAAGTTGATGATTAGCGACAGAAATAGTTCAGTGAGTTCAGTTGTCTAAAGTGGATCTGAGGCAACACGACAGCCTCTGTGACTTTCTATTTCTCCTGTGTAGTTAAAGCATTCAGACACGTTTGTCTGACAAACACAGGTGACTTGGAGAGAGCTAAAACTACATTTTATTATATTTTCCTCTTTCCTAAACTGCTGCCAAAGAAAAACTAAACAAAACAGAATTTGTCGCATAACTAGACGTTTGTCCTGTTCATATCACAAAGCTGAAAATTCCAGTGGGAGCACAGAGTGAGTACGCAGGAGTTAGTTGAAGCCAAGACCATCTGAACAACAGCCAGGCAACAGACTGGGCAAGATTACTTCACTGACTGATACTCATGAGACAGTTTCTCACAGAGAAGAAATAAACGAAACAAATACAGTTTTTAGTTGTTAAAGAGTAATCTGAAGGTTCAAAGCAACCGCAGCAGCTGAACTAGAAAATATAGCATTAAGGCTGTCACGTTAAATGAAAGAGAAAAGAACACTGGATACAGAAGGATGCCAGTTAAAGACAAGAGGTATGAAAGGATTTTTAAAATTAATATCACCAACATGACTTGGCACACCCACAGACTATTCAAGCCAATACTTCAAGGCAAACAAAGTTTTTGTGTAGCCAGAAAAACAGTGAGGGAAAGCCTCGCGGGCTTCAACAGATTATCTGTGCTGCTAAAAATTATATCTATGGAAAGGAGGGACAATTGAACAAAAAAAAAAAAAAAAGATAAAAGCAACTTACTCTTTCAGTAGCAGATGAACTTTGTGACTGAAATACAATTGAAAGTTGTTTACATTGTAAAAATAAACTGTCGACATAATACACTGAATGTGCTGCATGGAAATGAAAATTCATAGGCGCCACTCAACACCATAAGCGCCAAAATGCTGTGTACATTTCAAAGGCTGATTCTTTTCTGGGTCCTCCCTGGAAAGCCTTCATGTGACCTGGATTATAAAAGGTTTATCTGGATAACTTGTTTGCAGAGTAATATAGAGTTTTCGGATAATTAAGGAATATGAACAGCATTGTTTCCTTTAGGTGTTGTATTATTGGATACAACGCTGAATAAATAACCTCAGATTAAAAACAGGTCATTTTTTAATAATAAAAGCTGGACGTATTTATGAATGAATAGATTACCTAAAAAAATGAACAACAGCGTTTTAAGCAGCATGTGAGATCCAGCTAGTTTTCTGACTTTAGGCAATTTTTTTTCAATCCTGTCAACAGTCAAAATGAACCACTGCTGACAATTTATGTGGATTTCCATCGCTCTGCTTAGGTGAAGGCTTACCTTTGGTTTGATGGGTTTCAGTACGGGGATGTCTGTTCCCTCAGCTCTTTGTCTGCTGGAGTCAAAAACCTTCCTCTTTTTAGTTGCTGATTTTTGGCAGATTTTTGAGTGCTTCTCCTGTTGAAGGAGGACAATGTGCACAAAACATGACAAAACATTTTTATTTGTTTTTAACACCACTGGCATCTAGAGCTGGGCGATATGAGATTTTTTCATATCACGATATGTTTTTTTCATTTCAGGCGATAACGATATCTATCACGATATAAGCCAAATAACTATATTTGTAAGATTTAAATGTGCCGTTGCTCACAAGTAAAATGTGAAATAATCAGCAGCTTGTTTTTATTTAAATATTTATTTCCCATAATAAGTTCAACAGGGTAGATGTACTTAAGGAACATGAGACTTTTTCAGATAGATAAAGGCAAATATTGCAAACTACACAAAAGGCAGCCGCTAAAGCGTTTAAGTTTCAAAATAGAACAAACGAAACAGACTAAATTGTCAATTCCACTTAGAAACAAAATATTAATTCTAAAAATAAATCTTAGTTTGTTTTACAGAAGAACAGACAAAACTGACTAACCTTTGTCAATATCAAATAAACTGAGAACTAAAAGGAAATTCTCAATCTCTCCTTGTTGTATAGCTTAGCTTTTCAAACATTTTTAACAGTTACTTTAGTCTGACAAAAGCCGAATGACGAATTAGCGCTTCCAGTCAGAGACTGAGGCTACGTCCACACGTACACGGGTATTTTTGAAAACGGAGATTTTCCGTTTTCGTTTTAAAAAATAATCCCGTCCACACATAAAGGCAGAAATGAAGGAAAACGCTGCTATGAACATGCCAAAGCAGCAGGTGGCGCTAGATTCCTAACCGTGCAGAAATGTTGGCCAATCAGAAGTCTAGAAGCCTCGGTGGGAAAAAGTAAACAAAGCTGGGGCATAGAAGCAGAACAGAGTCGTATGTGTGGAGGGACAGTAACTGTGTGTATATGTAAGCATTTAAACACTGCAGAGAGTAGAATTAACAATAACAGTATTGTAGAAATTCATTTCACCGAAACAATAACGTGGCGCACAGTGTGACGCATACTCCAGTTTATTGTATTTCCAGACTTGCTTTCGGCACAATTTACAGTGCACGCTACTCTGTTTTTGTCAGACTTGAAATAACCGAAATACCTTCACACTACGGAACTTCTATGGCTCTTCCGTTCGACAATCTCTCCGGCATTGGAACCATCATCTGTTTTCTCTTCGGTCACGCTCGGTTGATTTTTCTAGTCGGCACACTCATTTCCTCCATTACGCGCTGGCTCCATTACCCGCTGGCTGTTTCCCAAACAAACACACGTGCGGCTTGGCACTTGTGCTGTACGTAACAAGTCACGCGACGTGACGCTGCGGCTGTGATTGGTTCGGCTCTGCGCTGCTTAATTTGGATTGGCTGACCTTTTTTTTTTTTTTTTTTAAGAGGACAAGAGCGGCGAGGTCTATCGCGATAGCTTAATTTCTCTATCGAGTAAAAGTTATATCGCGATACATATCGTTATCGTTCTATCGCCCAGCTCTACTGGCATCACTTAAGATTTGTATCTGTCTTTTACTATAATTTAAGTTTTCAACTATGTTTTCCTAAATGAATTTCTTGAAAGAGGAGGAAACTTTCTTTCAAACATTTCAAGCTCAAATTTAAATGAGTAACATTAACAACACCAGTAACCTCCTCAAAGCTGCAGCCAACTCTCTGAAGCACACTAATGTCTTCCTGATGGAGACCCAAACCTATATTGCTATACATATCTAGAATAATACACCATGCTTTAATGCAGCCATTATCTACTAATGAGGCAAAGTGCTTGCATAAGAGCACATATTTGGTTGTTTACCAGAAGATTCTCTTCAAATTAAACACCAAAAACCTTTATAGCTTTGATGTATTAACTCTGTAGTATGTTTTAGTCATTTCAACACAATAAGCAAAGGAACAGAGGATTTTGGGGGAGTAAAAATCAACTCATATACACTCATTAGCGACTCTGTTAGGTACACATTAGTACCAGGTTGAACCCACTCTGCTGGAAGCATAATAACATGCCATGTTATAATCAGAATATCAGAACATGTCATGTTATCAGTAGATGGGTACACTGTGGTAATAAAGATCAGGAACAACACTCAGGTAGACGGCTGTATCAAAACTATGATATCCTCCACACCATTACCAGCAACCTGAACTGCTGACACAAGGCAGGATTGATCCATGCTTTCATGCTGTTTTAGTTACTGATGCCTTCCTATCCGGTTGAAGCAGCTGGGCCTTTCCCCTTTGATATCTGACATCAACGAGGCATTTTGACCCAGATAACTGCCACTCTGTGAATATTTTCTTTTTTTCTGTCAATTCTCTGTAAGCCCAAGAGATGGTTATATGAGAAAATCCCAGTAGATCAGCAGTTTCCGAAATACACAGATGTGTCTATCTGTCACCCATAACCATGACTCAAAACCAGTCTTTTCGCCTATGATGATAATAATAATAATAATAATAATAATAATAATAGATTGCATTTATATAGCGCTATGACACCACCCTTACCTGCATGTGCTGCAGACAGTGCTGAGAGTACTGTATTGCTGAACATGTGTGAAGCCATCCTTTCTAAACAATCTCCATTCACTGATTTAGACAATCAAGTGAAAGAAAATGCTTCACATGATACAGTCCAGTTGATACTTGTGCTGCAATTCATCTATATATAAAAAATGGCCCACTATGAAATTAATTTAATAATTAATTAATGACCAATATTTCCAACTCTGCTTTATGGGAGAGCAGTACTACTAGAGACGTTTCTTAGTGAAATTTTTAAATCAGAGTCTTGAATATCACAAATTTGTTCAAACAAAAAGCATTTCTGCTTTGATAAAACTTTCAACTCCCCTACAGAGCTCTTCACAGGACCCTGCTAGCTATCTGGATCATAGACACATTATTATTGAACAAACAGCTGATACCCTGTCAGCTGAGAATTAATGTGGTAAATACTGTCAGCCAGGCGGGTTAATCATAGTGCGTGATCAACACACCCCCAAACAAACACTTAAAGTGTCTGCGATTAAAATATTGTCCTCTTAAAACAGTGTTACACATTGTTTTGTTTTGTTTGTTTTTTGTATTAAGAAATGTCAGAAATGAGCAAGAGGTGGTTTGTTTTTTTTACCAGGACTTTGGGGAAGAAAGATCTTTTACAGATATTACACTGAATCCGATCGTCAACCAGAGAAGCTTCGCCATCTGCAAGAATAACAGAACAAATTCGGTGAAGGTTTAAAGGTCAAAAATGGGCCACAACGGGACTAAACAAACATGGGAAGAAAAATAATGACCCAGTTAACATTTGATACAAGGTAAATACTTTCGCGGTCATAAATTGTGTTCTTCTGCCACAGTAAAGGCAACAATGTTTTATTGTTGCCTTTACTGCTCATTCTACACGGATACTTCAAATTTCCTGAAAATGGCTGGAGGAAAATAGTCAGATTTAGCTAAGTTTAACGTACAGAGTCAAACACTTCGAAGTATTACTGTACACATAGAAACGTATTTAATATTAAAGGTAAGCAGTCTCCGAAGATTCATTGATATACACGCTTTAAACCATTCATTTAAAAGTGTTATTTGTTAGGAGTTTGCTGGTTAGCCGGATAGCTCCTCTAGCTAGGAATCGCACCCATTCAGATAGGAGGAGCAGCTAGCTTCATCTTTGGCCCTGACGTTACCTAGCATTACTTGGGCTAAAACCCAAACAAAAAGGAGGTCGCTATACAAAACTGTTCATCTAAAGGAGCCGCGAACCCCAAAGCGTCCCCTTGGCAGATAAAAACGAAATGCTGAAATCCCAAATTTGCCATAAAAGGCTGAAGTAAACACACAAACAGCAATATCGCATACCTTCAAATTCTTCCATCCTTAGGTTATTCCTTATCTGGTCCTGTTGCCGTTGTTCGAAAACGGCCAGACGTAGACGGAAAATACAAGATGAAACCCCCTCTTCATTTCCGGCTTTGCTAAAACGGGAAAAATGTTTTGTTTTTACCCATTTATCCTGTAAGGAAAATTACTTTAATTTACATATAAATTTATTCTGCAGTGTATTGTGAATTACTGATGTCCTGTGTAGATCTACATTTTTGGTTTGTCATTTTTTTGTGTTTTGTTTGTTTCTCTGTGACTTATGTCGACACTACTGGGACGTCCTGTTCCAATTCCCAATGGCAGGTAAATATCTTGACACTACTGATCTTTGGCTACCGATAGCAACTGGGTTGTCCGATGCCGCTCGGTGAGCTAACATGCGAGTATTTCATTGGTTATTACTGCACTGTTTCTGATGGAGTGTTCAAGTATGCACTGTTTATTTTGGACAGCAGGTGGAGCGTGGGAGGGAACCTCTGTCATGTTTCCCAGTATTACTCCTAACCATCAATTTTTGGGGGAGTTTGCGTAGCTCAGTTTTCGCTGGAAACTAGCAAATGTTGCTGTTACTGGGACGAAATCTTTTTTTTTAATTTTAGCTATAGAAATAAATAAAAAATGAAATGCTATTAGTTATTAGTGCTGTTATTGATACAAAGTTATGTTAATGAATAAACGGGCTGGTAGCTTTACCTTGCATCTCAGCTTTGTTTGGGGATGGTCATTTACAGAAACTCATTATATCAACCAAACAACAAAACTAGTGTGCTCCTTTGCTGCTTTTGTTAGCTCAAACACTTGCGCAGAACAAACACTCGGAAGTTCCTCATTTGCCATACTGACAACATGTGTCATCTGAATGGAGGGATTCATGGACAGATGCTAAGAGGGCACAGCAAACATGTGCCTTTATCACAAGAGGGACGTTGTTTCAACACTGACTCCCTTTTGTGTGATCTCTCGCACCACACACACGCCCAAGCGCGATGCCTTTTCACCATTTCAAATTATAGCAATGGGATGATAACCATTCGCTAAGTCCTAATGTATCCTAACCTTTAAATAAGGTAATGATTTTACACACACATTCACGGTTAAACAATGCACTTGGCATTAAAGTTTATGGCTCTCACTTTGTCAGATATTAATTAATGAATGTGGTGCAAGTATTCCTATTAGTAATCCTATATGTGTATTTATTTATTTATATGTATATTTATCTATCTAATAAAATAAAGGAGTATAGGTAAAGTAGCTGGTAATGAAAAACTTTTCTGTTAAGCGTCCCTTCAAAGTAATGCGGTTTTATTCTGAAAGTAATACTCGGAAGTAGCTTTGGTGTGCTTGATTTGCTTGACGTTGGTAAATTCTCTTTCATGAGCGCATTGGGGAATACCGAAATGGCAAGATCCGAGCCGATGTGATTGACCCCTGCGAATATTCGGAAGCCATTTATTCCAAACAGGTAGCATACCTTGTTGATCATATTAAGAATAATAACTGCAGGTGCAAAGTGCGCAAAGCTCGTAAATGCATGTGTAATGTTAATATCATGCAGGCTACGTTTACTGACACTGACCTGGCTCTGTGGGGGTCTTTGTCATCAAAGACAGACGTATGGATCTTGGTTTTAATAATGAATTTAAACATTCAGATTCTCCTGCAACCTTAAGCTCGTCTGTATTTAAAGGTTATATGTCTTCAACAAAAAAGAAAAGAAAAAAACTAGCGCTTTATTATTTAGGACGCCAATGCGCGTGACTGCATCGCTTTAGTAGGTGATAAATTGTCATTTTGGACAAATAGTCTTTGTGGAGTGACGTCACACTCGTGCAGACTCGCGATGAACTTTTAAATAAATCACTTAGCTAAGATTGCCTTAAATGTGTACGAGCTGTAGAAATAACAGTAAAACATTTGCACGCTCTTACAGGGAGGGTGTTGACAGCTGCGCGTGAATCAGTGGTTAAGGAGAAATTGTTTACTTTTGCGCTTGGCACGGTGATGTTGGAGTATAGCATGTCTGTTTGTGTGAGACCTGGCATCAGTCCCAGGTATGCCCAGGCCACCTAGAATAACTCTGGCATAAGTTTCTGGGACTCGTTTATGTACTGCCTTTATCACTGCTAATATTCTGTTTGGCAGCATAACAAATCAAACAGCTGCAAAGCAGGAGTAGACTTCCCCCCCCAAAAAAAAAAAAAACTTCATAGTGAAAGACAGAGACGGTTGGCCTGTTGTATTATTCAGCGATTTGATCATTTGTTTGGAGTCTGTGCTATGTATATTGTTGTCCAGGCCAGCTGAGCTCTGCTTCCCACATGGGAGTACACACACTGTACACACACATATACACACAAACACACAGCTGAGTTGCCAATGTTCTAATTCATGGGTACAACAGTCTGACTAAATTATGTAAACTGGCAATTAATATTTCATAGAATATGAGCATAGGAAAACACATCGCAAAATGTCCTGTCACTTCTAACTTCAACTTCTAACTTCAAATAAAAACACAGCTTCAGTGGAAAAATGTCTGCACGTACAGATCTGTAATCCAATTAGATTCACTTATGTTCTATCATAAGACAGGTTCTTTATTGAAAGGTGTGGGGAGGAATTTTATATCTCATTTGGCTCTACCAGGACATTTACTCATGCAAGCTACATTAACCTAGCTGTTTACATGATTTAACGTTTCAAATGATATTTCTTCTTTATTGCTAATAAACCTGGAGAGTTATACCTATGACCACAATCCAGTGCCCCGATTCTCATATTAAGTTAGAGAACAGCCGTCTTATCTCTCTTGCTTCCCCACACGTTTGGTCTGTCAGTCGTACACGGACAGCATCTGCCGGGTCTTGCCCATCTTGACACCATTTTGAGAATGACAGCTGAGTGGGAGGGTGCTCAGATGATGACAGAAGAGGTTTCCAAAAATAGCCACAGTCCACCGCAACTTTCTCTAGAAATAGCCACAAATGGATGTGAAAGTGAGGCATTTTTAATATATACTTATATATAATTTAAAAATCCTGCATTTGACTTGGGGAAAATCAAACCAACCTTTTTTTGTGACTGAGTGTTGTGATGTCTTCTGAGGGTTTTTTATTTTCCTTGAAAATTTTAAAGTAGTGGCAGCAAATAAATGCAGATATCCAGACTGATACAGCCAAAGAAATCTCATCATAGCAGATTTTAATTGAAAGAAATGTGACAACAAAGCCTGAATCTGCTCAGTGCTGAAGGACAGCCTCAGCCAGACAGATTGCTACAAAGGGCTTGAATATAAGCAGAAGGATTTAACCTAAATCTCCGGGGCAGCACAGCTCCCATCATGCTCCATGTGATATGGCAGAACTTTCCTCATTCTGCTTTAATGACCTCTTAGCGTGCTCTTTGGTTGAAGTAATGCATCAGATTGTCTGTTTATATTTCCCATCGCTCTCCTCGGCATTTCTTCTACTGAATTTGCCTCCTCTGTATCCATGGTGTCGCCTGTACCCTAGACTGAGATTAAAATAGATTAAGCAGGGATTAGGTCATAAGATAAGCGGAGGGAGGGATGTATTCAATGAGTGTCTGCATAGCCTGCTGCGTTACATTCTTCTTGTCAACAAAAACTGGTGTTGCCATTGTGTAAAGTTATTTAGGAGAAGCTGCACAAACTCTGTCCATTTCAGCGATCTTTCCATAAAAGCGGTGCAGATTCCATTGTCTGTGGGTCACTGTGCACCTGTGCAACTTGAAAAGGTGTGTCAGTGTGTGCTGCTGTGTGCGGCAGGCTCTGCTATGGTGAGGTGTGTCAGCGATGACGGATGTGGAGGCGACCTATGAGGACTTCATCACCTCTCGACGATCCGGCCGCAGGAATGCCATACATGATATTCCAGACGCTCCTGGAGAACCGGGCACCACTGATCTGTCGGAGAGTCTGGCACAGCTCAACATCAACAAGTCAGGTGAGCAACATGATGAAGAACGAGAACATATTTTGATGGCGACATTAATAATTCATCAGGGTAGCAACACATAGCCTCCACTCTACTTGTGTTGAGTTGAATTCTCTGGATTTTCCAACAGTGGAGAGGAAAATCAAGACTTCATAGCTTAGTTCTGCAGCATGTTTGGAAATTGTAAATAGAGCTCAAAATCACAGAGCCACTAATCTTTGGCTCTCTTCCAAAGTGTGTCTTTTGTCCTGTCTCTCTCCCAGATGGCTGCCCCTCCCTTGGTCTAGTTCTACCGGAGGCTTCTTCCTGTTAAAGGGAAGTTTTTCCTTCCCACTGTCACCAAGTGTTTCCTCATAGGGAGGGGGGGGGACGACGACATTTGATTGTTGGTGTTTTGTCTCCATTATTGTGGGGTCTTTACTGTACAAAATAAAATGTCTTAGGATGATTGTTGTTCTGATTTCACACTATATAAATAAAATTTAATTGAAGTTCTTCAGTTACATTTTACATATATGTCTTCTTTGGTGACTTAGTAGCTGCATCACTGACTTCCCCCGTAGTTAAATGTCCATGAAATCGACTGTCCCACTGTCCTCTTTCTTCACTGTTTTCCAGGTGATGAGGGAGAAGATGCTGAGAAAAGCCAGAACTCTCCATCTAAAGAAGAGCAGACTCAAGCTGAGGGAAGCTAAGTGCCACCGGACATTTATGGACTCGAGCAGCCACTTCTTTTAGTCTATCTGCTCCCTGTATGCTAAGCCTCTGACTGGCCAGTTGCATCTAATGACTGTGAACAGCAAAATCCTCTATTGCCACTATCCTGCCATCAGGAAGTCATCACTATGGCAACCACAGCACAGTCTCTCTCTCGCTTGTAATTGGGTGTGTTCCATTTTCCTTAAAAACTTTCCTTCTTTTTCTGCCTTTTGTCCAAGGCTGCTGATATCAGATTGGATGTAATTTAAGGTGAACTAAACATGATGTCAACAACCAAAACCAGCCCACTTTTGACTGTGAGTGGTTTTGAGTGGAAAGTGGAGGGAGGAACGGAGGCTAGTAAAAGGTTTTTAGAGCAGCCACAGAATTAAAATTTGTCTTCCCCTCTCCTCGTCTCCTTCAATTAATCACCACTGATGCGACTGAAACACAGACGGCAACTGGACATCCACTCATCTTGCCTCGACGCCTGAACACGTGCTCCCTTCATAAGTACTCGCTATTGACCGTTTCCTATTTCCATGGATTCGGATCCATCTGTGTATTGGATTGATGGACGTTATCCAGCAACTGCACTCAGCAGCTCAAAGGCCCTGTTGTACTTTGTTGCATGTATCCATGTTAGGTGTAAAATCTAAATGGGTTTTTTTTTTTTATCATTTCAGACATCCCATTTTAAGTATTACATTGATGGTCAAACACGGTCCAGTTCTTTAAAAAAAGTAAGAGTCAGATCACAAGATATAAAGCTTTTTTTTTCCCAAGTTAGGAACAGCAACATGTGCTGCTCGATCTGTCACAGGCAAAATGAGCGTCTGTTTAGTTTTGGTGGCTGGCTTCACTGCACCTTGCTTTACTCTTGCACACTGACCCATAACTTTGAGTTCACTATAACTATTCACTAGAATTTTGTTGTTTGCACTGCCAGGCCTCACAAATGAAGCCAGGGAGTACAAATGTGTCCCCCCTCCCCCCCAAAATTGTGGGTTTTTTAAACCATTTTTCTGCCAAGGCAATATTGTCTTTTGCTTTGCTAATTCAGGACCTGGACTACTTGCCATAATTGATGGAACCACAAATTCAACTCTTTACAAGAAAATACAGAAAGAGAACCTCTGCCCATCGATTTGTGGTCCAAACTTCAAGCACACTTGGGTTATTGAGTTGGACAGTGTTTCAAAACACACCAGCAAGTCCACCTCTGAATAGCTTGAAGTAACAAAATGAAGGTTTTGGACTACTATTGAGATGTTTTTCATTAAAAGCACTGTTCATGCTCATAAAACCCTCCAATGTGGCTGAATCAAAACAATTCTGCAGAAAAGAGTCACTCAATGTGAATAACTCTTTGCCAATACTTGCAAAACCTCTTGCCTGCAGTTCTTATTACCAAGGCTAGCACAACCATTTATTAGGCTTAGGGGTCATGTACTGTTTCACACAGGGCCAGGTGGGTTTGGATAGCTTTTTTTCAATTAATAAAAGAAATCATCATTAAAAAAAAAAAGGAATTTTGTTTGCACTCAGGTTATCTTTAGGAAAATACTTTTTAATGACGCTGTAAACAATGAAATTGATTGGTTGGAAAGTAGGATTTCACCCTTACTGTACATCTTATACTTTAATAACTGGCCTCTCACTGTCTGCAAATGTGTCCAGTCTAACTTGTGATGGCCTTGAATGCAGGAGTTCTCTCCTTACATGCAGGGTATCTACACACATTAAGTGGTTATCCCACAGTTTAACATTTGCACTGCCATGTATTATACCCAAGTTTGTAATTTGGTTGTGGTGGACATCAAGGAAAAACATTTATTTGCTACTTAAGATTTGGAAATTGCACTACTGAGTGTGGTTTATTAGCGTGTGCTGTATGTGTAAATTTTCGTAGATGAGACGACTGTTAGAATAAATATTATGTACTGGCACACTGCCTGTCAGTTTTGCAATTCCCTTTTGTAATCTGTTTTCACAGTTTCCTTTTAACACCATTACTGTACTCTGTCCAATTTAGATCTACTAATGAAATATGTGGGTATGCATTCTAAAAATGCTTTATTACTTTGTTATATCTGACCAGCTGATCATTTTGTTTCTTTGTTTAGTTACCTTCACAAAGGAGGTTATCTTTTTGCTACTGTTTCTAGTTATTTGTCAACAGGATTATGTATCTGCAGCTACCTGGATGATTTTCAGGAAACTTGGAGATAACGTGGAGTATGGGCATATAGGAAGAAGCTGTAAAAATTGGGCGGGTGGACGGTGGTTGTAGTAAATCTTTAGTTTTAACCTGTTAAAGGGGATTAGTGCCATTTTATAGTGCATCATAGGACTAAGATAACTTGTACTCTGAGTCCAGTGTAATGTGATTTAATGACCGGTACTGTTGCAGTTTCGGTGAGCTATAGAACTCAAGCTGTTGTTCCATTCTCACTGTTATTTTCAGTATTTTATAAAAATTCTCGATTTAGTCACGTTATTGTGTTATCAGAGGCATTACTATGTAACATACTCATTTTTGACTTTGTCTATTTGGTTAGTTTTGATGTGCAATTAAATTTTACTAGTGAATTAATCGAAAGTGTCAAGACAAATTAATGCATCCTCAACAGAGAAGGCTCAATAAGCAAAGTCTTTGTCTCCCCCTGGTGGTCAATCTAAGCTATTCCATTCAACAACGGAAAGGCCCAATCACTGAGCGCTTCTGTTTTGTAATCGATATCAGACGATGTAGAACGATGCAATAGATAATGCAAGCATTCACAAGTCAGTGAGGTCATGTGCCGTTAGTTAAGGTCAGCTTGATAGAAAGATACTATGATGGCTAGCTCACGTGAAGGAATTGGTACTCTCCTATAATAGACCCACGCACTGTAAAAAGAAAAAGGAAAAAATGATGACTATGTTTCTCTTCCTGATTAGATTCTGATTAGTCAAGTGCTAGGCAGTAAACACGGTGGTTATTGACACGCATTGATGGTGGTAAATACATTGCATTGACTTGACTCAAACCGACATGACCTTCTGAACACAGTGTAACAAAATTGAGCTGTATCATATGGTAATCAGAACAGTGAGGACTCATTTCACTGATACCAGAGTTGTTAATGTTGAAGATAAATGGTGCATGCTGTAATAATGCAACAGAGCTGTATCTGTAATGACAGAGCAGCTGAGTGATTATTGTTGTTATAGGCCTTTGAAATGCTACAAGGCAACTTATGGGTGGAGCATTTTCTTCAGTTTTTCTCGATTACTTTCATTCAGTCTTTCTTCCTTGTTCTGATGCTCGGTTTGAACTTCAGCGTGCTGTCTTGACCATCTCTACATATCTAAATGTTTTGAGTTGCCGCTGATGTGAAAGGTTGATTAGATATTTGCATTACTGTGATTATTAGGTACGCCTGCTCCACTGCTAAAGTAGTTGCTAAATGTATTTAGAATGACTTATGTATACATTTCCTTATTTTTTTCTGATACATTTAGTTTAATGAGTATTATGTTTGCTTTTCTGCATTTCATCACTTTTGTAAAGTTAAAAAAAAAACCTTCACAATTCATTTGTTTCAGAAAATATTTTCTTCTATATTAGGCCTATTTTGCTGATTTTTTTCAAAAGTAAGCAAGATTATGAGGGAAAAAACTAAATTTTTTGATGTTTAAGTCTTCAAAGGCTTGTGAAAGTTGTTTATTCATTCATCACACAGTTAAAGTGACTGACTGTTAATGTTTTGGCAAATGTGAAAAATCCCTTAATTTTTTTGAGAAATACGAGACTAGTGAGAGTGACTTTCCTGCTGTGAGAATGGCACCAGATTGATTGAGAAACAGTATGATGTATGAAAAGATGAATAATGGATGTTGTAAGATTTTTATCATGATGATGTTGGAAAAAGTGTCAGCCTAAATTAAAAGTGAAGAATTTCTTTGAAACTTTAGAAAACTGCTGAAATCGAGAAATGCTAAATGATATACGTGAAAGTATAAGCATTAGAAAACAGGAAATGGAAATATATACTATGAGAGAACATTCAGCAACCACTTTTGCATCTGCTCAGCTGCTTGTTAATACAATTATCTAATGAGCCAATCACATTTCAGTAATCCAAAACGTTAAGTCATGTAGATGTGATAAAGACATCCTGCTGAAGTTCAAGCTGAATGAATGAGGACGAAAGGTGAGTGAATATGTCTGAGTATGTCCAAAACTACTGATCTACTGGGGTTTTCCCACAAAACGATCTCTATGGAGGGATGATTATACAGAGAATGCTCCGAAAAAGAGAAAAAACCTTCTTGCATCTCTGAACGCACAATCTAGCTGACTGTGCTGCACATGGTCTGCAGCAGCAGAAGACCACACTAGGCTCCACTCCTGTCATGTAAGAACAACAAACTGAGATTACATCTCGCACTGACTCATCAAAATTGGACAATAAAAGGTTGGAAAAAATCTCAGAATAATATAATAATAATGCAGCGTGCACAAAAACAACGACAAAGGTGCTATTGTGGGTGGGAAGTGTTAAGAGTAGTGAGACTGATAATTCTGATGTGAGAATTGCACCAGAGCGATTGAGAAACGCTGTACCTTGAAACACAACAATCATATTTCACATGGGAACAATTGTTTACCATAAATGTTTACCTAAATCTATAACCCTATGCCTAATTGAATGGACTTTACTCCTTTGATAACTTATCTGAGATTTCTATATCTTCAGAAACAAGTAACACTGTGTCATGAAGGCTGTATTTGCTCAGAGACCTTGACCTTGTGTACAGCCACACTGTGTTAACATAACTCTTCGCCATGACACCACAAATATGGAGCATTGGTTGGATTTATTCTTGTAATATCAGTAACATTGTAACATTACAGTACGTGTTTTGTTTAAATGACGAGGTTAACTTTATACCATATACCAGTGATAATACAATGAAATGACTTACGATACATGCTTGTGCCACATGTGCTACTGTGGCACAGTTCCCTTTCTTTATTTTAAACTTTTATTTTCAATGTGGGATGAAAAATCCATGCATGTCCTTGTTCAGCTCAGTATTCACATAGGCTCGTGCTACTTCCTTGAACGTTTTCCCATCGAGAATCAGGATGAAGCTCGACTGGCCTGGATTGTAGTTGATGACTGATGTTAGGACCACACCTGCAAATGGAGAAGGAGGTTATTGTATCACAACTTTGTCAACACAGATTACAGGCACAGATAAGTGGGGGGAGATCTGGTCTAATCTTTGTAGACCTTCTTATTGACTTGAACTTCAACTTGTCAATAGAAGCAAATACAGAATAAATGTCACGTCTTTGCACACCACATTCACTTGTATTCATACCATCATCTTCCGACTCTCCGTTTGGTCTGGGGATGAACACCGGCTCCGACGGCAAGCACTTGTCTTCATCCCAGTACACCATATTCTTGGTTTCCATGTCAAACTTTGCAACCTACAGTGAGTGAACAGATGAAACACACTCAACAAAGACGTCCATGCAGGTCAGAAGTTATTTACAGACACAGAAATACCAATACACAACACAGCACAACTGGCTTATCAGCCCGTTTAGTACTTTGTTCTGTGTGCAAATATTAGAAAGAGCAGTAAAATTCTCATATCACATGAGACTGCCGGACAATATGATGAGCAGCTGATGTTCTCATGGATGCACTTTGTACTTGATGCGTGAATCAAGTCCTTTTAATGAGCACAGGTTGGCATTTTTGCTGGCATGGCTTTGAGGCGTGTCTCCTATCAGGGGGAAACTTATATGGTAATTAAAAAACAAAGTTCCTCTGAGGGATCACCTTTATTCTGTTGTGAGATACTTTGACATCCTCTTTTTTTTAGGGAGGGAATGTCCTCATTTATAGGACAAAATGATGAAAATCTCCTCCATCATATGCTTTGGCTTCAACAGCCACTAAACCTGACCCAATTTAACCCCCCACAGAAGATAGTGGAGCACTGAAGAATCATTGCAGAGGTACATTCAACCTGTTCTACCAGCACATGGGGGTTAGACACCTGATTATGACACTTAACATGTTTTTTTTTTGTCTTTTGTCACCTCTATGGTTCAAGCAGAAGCCAGCGCTCTCTTCCTGTTTGTTTTTAGAATTGATTGTCTAGTGAGGATTAATAAAAAAAAACATAATTGTCTAATACAAAATATTTCCTTTTATGCCTTCCTGACTTTATGCCTCTTGTTGGAGGGCTGAGCTTTGAAGTCTTCTTTCCATTGTTTCTGATATCTTGATGTGCATGCGTACCCAAAAGTGCCATGAAGGGGATTGTTGTTTTATGGCGCAATGTGTAATTCACACTTAAACAAAAGTTTTACTGCTACATTTCGCTTCAAATGATTATTCTCAGTACTGTAGTTTTTCACCCTAGTTTTGTAAAACAATACGTCCAGGAACAGCCTGCTTCCCCAAAATTTAAATGTCTGTTCTGGAAGTTAAAGGTCTCCATAGGCAAATTATATTTATAAAAATGTAAGAAATCTGAAATGTCGGATGTTCCCACCACTTCTGCAGAATCCCCCACGTAGTTCCCATAGACAAACTGGTGCCTCTTCCCATTGATGTCATAATTGATTCTGGGTAATTCCAAGCCTGATGGAAATAAAAGCACAGTTTTTGCTCCTATCTGGATTAACTTTAAATGACAAACAGCAATTTGAAAAACAAAAATAAACAAACTTCATTTGCCTTGAACCACTCAAACAGACACGTTTGAGTGGCGTTGGTTTTACCTTCACAGAGCACCTCTGCTTGGCACATGAATTTGCCTTCTTTCTCCTTCACAGCGCTGGCTGTCGTGTACTTGAGTTTCACCATGTTCCCTCCAACTGGAACGCTCTGCGAAATCCAGTCGACATGTGAAAGCCTTTAATGTGTGAGCCGTTCGATTGCAGGACCAAATGAATTACATGAAAACAACTCACTTTGTCAGCGTGGATGGGAAGGGCAAATCTCTTGTAAGCTGGCTTGGAAACCCTTTTTTCATCAAACTGAGATTTCTCCTTCAAGTTGCTCAAGTAGAACATGTCATAAAGGCTGTTGTCGGTGTAGGCAATGACATCAAAGACCACGTGGCCATCGTCCTCAAAAGCATTCACATGGTGGTAGAGGACCATCGCTCCTGTGTAGTACTTTGTCTCAACTTCTTTGCCGGTCTTTCTGTCTACCAAGTGGATCAGAGTCTGATGGAGAAACAAAGATATAGATAAAAGAGTCAATCCCATTTTTTTCTGAAGTGTTGAACACTAGTACACCCTTGTCCCCGGTCTATTAATCCACATTCATTAGCCTACTAACTCCTTACGTTTTCTTCAGGGCAGAACTTCAGGCAGCTTGCCCAGCTAACTCCTCTCATATAGGCAGTAGCCATCTTGAGGATGTCCAGCTTGAAAGGCATCTCGACAAAGATGATGTAGTTATCTGTCATGCCAAAGCTGTGGTAGTAGCTCGGCATGAGAAGGGAGCGGCAGGGGACTGAGCAGATCACCTCTGCATTTTTCAGTGCAGGGCCTTTCTTGCCTTTGTCTGAAAGGTGACAGTAGACAGCACAAATATGGAAACGCTGTAGGTGTTACTGTTGAGTTTAGAGGTTTAACATAAAACACATGAATCACTTATAGACCTTTGTCTGAGACAGCAGGAACTTTGAACAGTACGTATTTAGTTTTGCCCTTTGTCGCTATTGACGTTCCAATGTTGTAGGCATTGCCCTCCTTGTCATAGTGAGGATGGCACGAAGCTAAGTTTACAGGCAGGTACTTCAAGTAGTCCACCTGTGTGAGATATTTCAGAAACATATCAGGTCTGAAGCAAAGTCTTTCTTGGTTTTGAGTTCACACGTTTCAAGGTTAACCGGCAGCGTTACCTTTTCCAGGGTTTCCAGGGTCACGGGATCAATCTTGCTGATGTAGTTGGTTTCAGAAGTGGCATAATAGTCATTTCCATACTTGATGAAGTTGCTCGCGCCATTGTCGGTGAAGTCAGGCATTGTGTGGTTGAGAAAGGTGATTGCCCTGAAAAGTAAAAAGTTTGGGGGTTTTGAGTGTGATATTGATACAGGAAAGAGAGCGCCTCCATAGCGCACTAGTTAATGCATTTGCTTAACATGTAAAAGATCCCCAGTTTAAAAGCAGGAGGAGACACAAATCCTTGGGAGAGCTGTGCCAGGAAGCGCGTCCGGTGTTAAAAATCTGTGCCAACACAAATATGCGGATCCATCTCCTGTAGTTACCCCTTGTGAATAAGAGAACAGATTAGAAAGAAACCTGATTTCCTGTAAATGTTTGCCTTATGTGAATCTAAGTGAAAAATTCACAGCAGTAAGGGAAACAGCCCCGAGGTTGTTCCTACACAAAAATGATTATAACTGTGTCGCAGAGTCGTAGTCCAAGTGACTACCCAGATTTTACAAAAATGGCACCGCATGGTCTTATTTAATAGCTGCACTACCACAAAACTTAGAAAAACAAACAAACAAACAAACATGTATAATCTTCAAACATACAAGAAACCATAAACATGGATACCTTTGAGAAATATTATGACACCATATATTTTCTCAGGAATATACACAAAACATTTAAATTATTCACTCTGAAAAAGTTTTGGGAATAACCAGCCAGTGCTCAGCCAGTGTTCATCTTCAGCATAGTTGTCAAATAATAGAGAACAGCAGCATTTCTGTAGCACAAATCACTTAAAGGAAACTGAAGACATGCAACCATAAAATAACATATCGTCTATGGAGATTGCAATAGGAGTAGGGATGGGTATCGTTTAGGTTTTATCCAATACCAGTACCAAACCGGTACTTTTGAAACGGTGCCGGTGCTTAAATGGTGCTCGAACCGGTGCTTAAAGAATGGAGAACACAAAATTGGTCCAAAAACCTCTCATGTTCAGCTGTTTTTGTGTAAAAAGATAACAATGTTAGCCTTTTCTGCAGCTATAGGGGATTTATGGTATCACTCTTGGCTGGAAGCAGTGCTTAAACAATGCAAAAAACAAACTTTGTCCAAAAACCTCTCATGTTTAGCTGTTCTCCACTTTTTCTTTGGTCATTTTAGCCTTTTTGGCCAGGGTGAAGGGAGCATCTGCCATCAAACAACAGGACAGCCGCATGTAACTAGATGGTGTTTGCTAGTTCACCTTACATGCATTAATTTAATAACGTGGTTAGCCTTAATGTTGTAATGTTGTAATGCATTAATTTAATAACGTGGTTAGCCTTAATGTTGTAATGTTGTTCGTGTTGAGTAGCTACTCAACACGAACAACATTAAGCTACTCACGCAGAGAAGAACGGCTGCTGCATCATCATCCGTCATCATTTCTGCTACACTGACAGGGCTACGGGCCAGGACTCTATTCTTCGGGTTTTTGGGGGATGTTGCTCCGGGTCAGATAACAGGCACCACACCCGCAGTAGATGTGCACGGTGTGAGGTCTCGCAGCAAGCTATCAAATACGGCGTATTTCTCGGCTTTTAACAAAATGCTATACGTCGCCAGGTGTTTCATCAGATTTGAGGTGTTACCTCCTTTGCACAGTATCAGCTTAAAGCACTTGTTGCAGGCTGCTGAGTTTGCATCTTTTGCTGTGAAGTACAGCCAGACTTCGACCGCTTCGCTTTGGGCATTTTTAAGCTCTGCTCTAAAAGAACGTATGTACCTGGGCCCGCCTACTACGCTCGCAAAGGTAAAATGATTGGCTGGAATCCAAAGGAAAAAAAGTACCGAAATGTGCGCTGCTTTTCGGTCTGGTTACTACCTTTTATGTCAGAACCGATACCGGTACCCATCCCTAAATAGGATGGGTACCGGTAAAGCGCTATTTGTATAGCGCTTTACTAGTCCCTAAGGACCCCAAAGCGCTTTACACAACCAGTCATCCACCCACCCACACACAGGTGATGGCAAGCTACATTGTAGCTTCACGAATTTGCGTGTCATCCTTGCGCAGGGGCCATGCTAATCTTCTCTGTATCGTATCCAATTTAGCGTACGCGCTTGCCGAAGCAAGCACCGCAGCCACCCTGGGGCGCACTGACAGAAGCGAGACCAGTGTCCAGCGAGGCTGCAGGATACTGGTGGCACAAACCGGGCCCTCTGACCACCACCAGTAGGTAACGGGTGAAGTGTCTTGCCCAAGGACACAACGACCGAGACTGTCCAAGCTGGGGCTCGAACCGGCAACCTTCCGATTACAAGGCGAACTTCCAACTCTTGAGCCACGATCACCCCCTAACTAAATAAAAGTAGTCTGGCATCCAAACAGTTTGCAGTATTTACCTGTTACGTTTATATTCTATAAAGCACAGTAACATAGGGTTTATCTTTACAGCAAAAATATTGCTGTACACTACAATAGACAGCAGAAAAAACAGACTAATGCTGGCAAATCTAGATGCCAGGGAAAGTTCTTACAGTATATAACGGCACTGTTTGCCAAATAAATACTGCAACTGTTGATAAAGAATTACAAACGAAGACTACTGCAGTTATTTCATGAAAAATATCAAATATGCTGAATTTGCCTGTAACAATAAAGAGTATGCTCACTTGAAGATGAAGTTCTTGCTTGGGTCTGGATAAGCCATCGTCCCCATTTCGGACACAACAATTCTATTTGCTTCCATGTTAGCTTTATAGGTGTCACTTCTGAGGAATCTGCTTCTATGGATTATTTCACCTGCAAGGAAACAAATACTGCGTCTTTTATCTGTGCGCTTTACATTTTTTTTTTGTTTTATTTATGTATTTTTGCAGCAATTAACAGATTAGCAGCTGTGCACAGGTAAGAATTGCTGTACCAACCGTCTTTGAAGGTGAAGCTACTCATTAAGGCCATCCCATCAAACCAGTGGTTGTAGTTGGTGTCGCCCACAGTGAAGATGCCAGGGCCATTTCGGAGGAGCGTTCCTTGCAGCCAGCTGGGAATATTCCCTATTTGAAATGAAATCACAGTCTTCACAGCAGCAGTTTAAATCTGAACATTTGTTGGCAATACAATTGTATAAAACCGGACCCACCTTTAATTTCTGCCTTACAAGGCTCGGGCCTCTCTGTTGCGTTCTTAGAAAAGTCTACCGACATGTTCGCTGACAGACCAGTGAGTGCGCCAGTGTCAGAGTAAGTTAAATACTGTGGGAGCACAAACCACTCCCATTTGTTTTACTGGGGTGTTATGAAAGGGCAATTTATCTTATCTGTCTGTACAGCAATCCCCTTCCTGTGTGGAGGTTTCACAGAAACATTGAAGCTCAGTACCTTCACCGCAGGAAACTTAATGACCCCATCTGCTGCTGTTCTGTCCCCTTTTCACCTTGATTTTTTATTATTATTTTTAACTAAAACAAAAAAGATAACTCTTTTTCATCTAGTCCTCAGGCTTGCTCTTTAAGTATTTACGTGGCTATTCTGTGATCAGATTAAATAATTGGACCCCCCAAGCCATGATATAGACATAATAAATCTCAAATAGGATTAATTGTGATTAACCCTTTGGTGCACTGCTGCTTTTATTTGCTGTAGGTCATTTCCCTTTTCTGGTGGCCTAGATTGTACCTGAGAAGCATGTTGATTTTATAAACTCTGTATATAAGCATTGAATCAATTTACGTTCAACCAGGAGTTGGAACCTGTCCTAACTGACAGGACTGAACAAACTAACTGAAACGATGTTATAAAAGAGAGTGGGCCAAGATTACTCCACCCTATGAGATATGAGAGGCCAATAAAGTCATACAGAAACAGTATGTCCAGGTGCTTCAAGTTATTGCTGCTGAAAGTGGATCTATAAGCTACTGAATCATGTACGTTTTTTCATACATTGTTTTTAACATTTAAAATAAATAAACAAATAAATAATAAAAGGGTTTAATGATGTCATGTGTTGTTTATCATCCCAGTAGGTATTTCAGTTATTTTAGAACCTGCTAAGGAGGTGATTTTTTTAATACATCCTGATACTTAAGATTGAAAGAGGGTGCACATTTATTCCTATACTGGTGCAAAGACATGAAGCTGTGAACGCAGTTCATCTCAATACTGAGCAAAATAATTATCACCACGGTCATGATTGTGCAGTCCTTGTCGGTGGCATACGATAATAAACGTGCATTATGTTGAATACGCTTTTCCATGGAAAGCACGTTTGACATATCTTTAACCTTATCTGGATTCACCAACCTAAGCAGCCACCTTAAGCAATCGGGCCACTAATTCACACCAAGGTTGTTTACCTGAATATAAGCGCAAGGTTTCCCGGTGTGGCGATCAGCGCACTCACACTAAAGGGGCGGTGTTGACTGCATGAGCAATCACAAACATCGATGGGTCTACGAGCAGCAGACTGTGTTTTTCAACCAAAGAGCAAAATTCTAACTACAAAAATAGGAGTAGATCAAATGCATATAGTAATAGAAGATGGAAGCAACATATTCTGCACTCACTGCACCGTCATCAAGGCACTAGATCTGACTGTAATTATAGCATGTATCCCACAAATTAATGGGTTGCTTTGTGAGATAATGTCGGCCTTATTTTTGCATCTGCAAACCCGGTGGTATAAAACAGGGCTACAGTCAAGAGCAAAAATAAAAAGAGAATAAAACCCGCACAGAACTGTTTTTACTGGATGCTTACTTAAAAAGGGAAAACAGTGAGCATTTATTATTAAGGCTTGTCAGATTAAAAAAAATCTAAAATCTACTGGGCCTCTTACTATTTGGGGCAATGACAGCACACACATCCCTGTAGTGAGACCACAGTGAGTAGTAATACAGTATAACGCTCATCTCGTGGCTCATCTGACACATTAGCTCTCATGGCCAGAGCTTCTGGACTCTTGATCCTAATCAACCAAAAACAAAATAAGACAGATGTTCAATTTTTCCTGTTTTCACCAGCAGGGGGCAGAAATTACACTGTTGAGGCATAAGTATGTCATTCTATGCTAGACCTTTTGAAACAATACATATTTTGATATTTTTATTATTATTATTATTATTTAGTATTTGTATTTATCAGGTTGCATATCTGCTTTATCCATATACGCTTTACCATCTTAAGATTTAATGGTATTGTAAGACATGCAGGTTCTTTGGAGCCTAACAGGCATTTCTATTGTATCCAAAATAGTTTTCACTTGAAATGGCCACTTAGTGTGCAAGGCATGCTTGCAAAAATCATGAAAAACTATGTCACTGAATATGCTAAGTCTCCATCAGACACTTAAAATGAGTTAATTTGGCATTTATTGTTGAGAAAAAAATAATGTAAATGACAAATATTTCTAATCTCCAGCACATCCACAGAATGTCACCACACACTCCATCTACTCACATCTCCTCCAAACATTGAAAAGAAACGTCAACACATTTTAAAATAACTCGCAGCAGCACCAGGCTCTCTCGGTCACTGAAACGTCTCCTTCGTTCATATTAATAAATTAAAGACAACTGTCCACATACAATTCATGATGCTCATAAGATTAATGTTTATTTGCACTGCCCAAACTGTTATAAACTGTGAGGATTAGTATTCAAGTATTCCCTTTCCGTTTATTTCTGTGCTGGATATTATCCTAAATATCTGGTTCTGTGAGTTACCTAATGTGGCACAGTACAAGAATAACATTTAAGTAAACATTATGTACATGTACTAACAAAAAAAAATAAAAAACAAAAACTTGCAAATGTATATTTGCTTACAGTGCAATCCCCATGCAATTCCACATGCAGTTATAGAAGATGCCTGAAGAAGACCTTATTGATCATGCATGAGCTTGTGGCCTGCCATCCAAATAATAATGTATTATTTCCATCCAATTTCAGCGAAACATCAAATGACAACCCCTCCTCATTTTATGGTAGTGATATTCACCTGCAGAGAAGATGACGTCCGACAATAGTTTGCCAAAATAAAAAAAAAAATTAAAAAAAATTAAAAAATTAAAAAAAATATTAGCACATTAAAAGAATCTCATTCCATCACAACAGGACAAACCAAACCGGGCCTTGCCACTCTGCAACCAGCCACAGCATGCAGACATGGTAATGTAAATAGAATCAATCAGAAACATGGTTGCAAATTGGCACAACTGTATACAAAACATTTTGAGGGAAAATGGACAAATAAATATTGTAACCTCATGGTGAACATCTGCATTTACCATGGAGTAGCAATGGTTTAAGCACTGGCACAAATAGATCAACAAAAACAACAACAACAACAACAAAAAGCACACAAACAACCAGCCTTAACAAACCTCTTAATCTGTCATTTGACACTATATAACAAATGCCAAAAAACAATCACATTAGACAGGCGTTGGTAAAGGAAAACAAGTAAAAATCACTGAAAAGCAACATTTTTTTCCAGTGGTGTCAGCTGGGTGTAACAAAGTCTTCACTGTGCAATCATGTTATTTTAAAAAGGCAACAAAATCAAATGCCGAGCATAAAAAGGCAGACTTTAAAACTAACATTCCCTGTTTCTGTGACATAAAACATGACAGAAGTGTTTGATGTATAGCTCATGTAAAAGGTGCAACAAATATTCAAGTAGATACCACAAATCTTCAGTGAACTGCTATGACTTAAACTGAGCAGTTGACCTTTGCCAATTTACCGAAAGATTCCCAAGTTCTGTATTGTATGATTAACATAAACGAGTTTAAGTAGAATTATGTTAAAAACAAACAAAACACATTGTTCAAATCTTTCCATGTATGTCCACTTGAGTGAAAAATCCTTGTAGCGATCCAATAAACAGAACCCACAACACCATGTATGGGACCCTTAGGAGTGAATTGAAAGTCATACATGACACAAAAGCTATTACCATTAACACAAAAATTTTGCCACCTGAAATACTGATTGTCGTTGACTTTACGTTAAACTACGGCTCTGTTTAAAAAAGAAAAGTAAAAAAAAAAAAAAAGATCTTAAACGTCTCCTATATGTAAAGGATTTGTATCTTCCTGGGTGAATAAAATCTAAACAAAAATGCCGAAACTGAAAATTATTGTGTTATGCTGTTACAAGACTTTTGCTCTTCACGTCTCAACTTTTGAAGTATTTCGCTGCCATCGATTCAAGATTATTCAGTGTCTACTTTTGATGTTTTATTTCAATGTGCCAGCTAAAAATGTACACTGCAGGATTGGCAACAGCTAGAAAAGTATAGAATTAAGTTTGCGGCAAAAAAAAAAAAAAAAAAAAAAAAAAAAAAAAAAAAGCCAACAAGTAACACTCGGAAGGGCAAACAAACATTAAATGTCAGGTCAACTAAAGCGTTAAAACATTTTCTGTGAAAATCTGGGTTTTGTTGAATTTGTCATATTTGTCCTTGGCCCTGACTCAGTTGAGTTTCACCTCTCTACATTCATTTCATAATGCAAAACTAAGAAAATGTGGAATAAAACACTTCAGCAACACACTTTTTAAAAGCAAAGTGATCAGTTTGTATACATAACTTGGCTGGATTAACATCTGATGATGCGCTTGAATTTCTTATTGTACAGACACCACCAGTAACATTCACTTTCCCTTTTAGTATTTCTAAGGTACTCTGCACATCTCCTTTTAAATAATACCAGTTAATTAATATCCTATGTATCTTTAAAACCCTATGTACTTTGACTCCAGCAAGACAAAAGTAAGAAAATGCATATATGTACCGATTCGTCTTCAACCCTACATTTAAAATGAACATATATGACTTCTGTTATTCTGATAGACTTTAAATGCTGGTTTGTATCTGCGCATTTTGGCACTCACAAAAGAACATCTCACTCTCTGGAATTTCACTTCCTGGTTAAATAAAGGTTAAAAAAAATTAAATTACAAGGGGTTGAGTGATTTAAAAAAAAAAAAAAAATTTAATTTAATTAAAAAAAATAAAATCACAAATTCTTCTGAGACTGCACTTGATGGAATTTGATTATTTCTTAATCACATATCCCTCAAATGGCATCTAACAAGGATTTTATGACACTGACCATCAATGTGGATTCACAAAATGCTTTGGAGGTTTCCTCACATATTTACCTCACCAACACCATCTATTTCATCGTTTTCATTCTGCGACTCAGACAGCAGCATTAATACAAAAGTCTTTTGTTGATCACGAAGTTCGTAAAGAATGGTAAACTTTTTGACAATTTGTCGTTGGGCTAACAGCCGCTTTGTCCCGGGATGACCTCTTCTGGTAAATCCTTCACAAGAAAAATAATTGGCCATGCACACAGTATTGCTAAGAGGTCATTTCATGGCTTTGGGATGGCCATTTTAAATGGTCCATTGGTACATCTCGGTCACTGTGCCTGCTTTCAAGTTCCCTCACTGCATGTGGTCTTGTAATCTCAAGTCCCAGGTAGGCTGCTAATGAAGCAGCCTTGCATGCCAGGGTCCAACTTGCTACGAGCCACTGCACATAGTGTTGTCAGTGTTTCTGCTGTGGCATGTTCTCACCAGTGACACCTGGTTCTCTTAATCCGTCTTGCCGTTTTCCTGAGGTGTGCCAGCTTTGCTCCGGTGTGCTGATCGTAGGACCTTGTAACATCCACGGGCGATCTTATGCATCCACATTATGTTCATAATGTCCAAGCAGATGCTGGAGCAGATCCAGGCTACACGACCACCCCATGGCACCAGGTAGAAGGCCTCAGTGCCATAGACCGCATACATGCGACTGTAGTAGACTGGCATGACACCGATGCGGACGAGGAAAAACACCACTGCCATGGCAACGCCATTTGCCATGTTGGGCCGGGAGGACTTGGGATAACCCAACACCTCAAAGAACCAGCTGAAACAAAGCACATTTTTTCAGAAAACAATAACAGTATTCAATTCAATTTTAAAAGACAGTAAGTACCTTGCCACATTAAAGTTAAAAACAAAAAAAAACCTCAATCTCAAAGAACCATCTGAACACAAAACATGTAGACAGGAAATTACCATGAGTTCATTAAACTTTCTAGTAGAAGACCTTACGATAGGCAATCCAGACTTAATTTTTTTTAAATAAATTAACTAATCCATTAAGTTTAAGAACCAGTAATAATCATTTGGTTTACCAAAGATCTTAGGTAAACCCAGAGATGTTTTATCCTGTGCTCTAGCACGATAAATATCTGACTTTAAAGAACTCGTCTTAAGTAACTTTTTGGAAATATTTAGCAATCAGTAAGTGTGTGCGTGGTAACTATACCTTGGCCAGCAGGGTATAATTTCAATATTAGTCAAGTCTAAGCCATATGTGATCTTCTTTGTGCCAGAACTCAGGTTAAAAGGGCCTCAGTTACACAGGCCTACAGAATGGCCTACAGACTCCCCTCAGAATCTCCAGTCACTGGGGAAAAACCTTGTTGATTGTTGTGGGGGCCAGTGATTTGTCTAAAAGACACCAGCGCATCTGTGAACACTCACCATTTATTCTCCAAGCTGTAGTGTAGCTGTGAAACCTGCAACACAAACTGGAGCTCATTCACCTTCAGGGTAAAACTTTCAAATGTGCCAGTTACAGGGGTAAAGCACAACAGCTTATGTTGCTCTTTTTCAGTTCTCACTACAGCTTAGCAAGTAGTTTCCAAGTGTTTGCAGACAAGTAGGTATCTACCATCCAAACTACTGGCAGCCACGACAACCTTCTAGCAACTAAAGCAATTGAAAGGTGGTTTTCAGTGCAGCGTCACACATCTCTTGGTGACCAATAACACTTTAGCGACTGCTAGAAACCTCCAGAAACCACTTGAGGAATCTGCATTTTTATTTGACAACTGGTGGTTGACTTGCATGACTGGGGCCTTAAACTGAGTTTTCTGTCAACAGGTGGAGATTTGAGCGCCTAAACACACACAGTCATCCATATGATAATCCTAAATATAGGCTGAAGGAAGACGCAAAAGTAGAAAAGGTATACCTTTTCTACTTTTGCGTAGCCACAGTTAAGAATATCCTATAGGATATTCTTAACTGTGGCTGTCACCTGAGATGCATTCCACTTGCTAATGACCAAGGTAAATATATATATTAAAAAAAAAAAAAGACCTAAAGATACCTGAAAAACAGGTCATAAGCAAGCTAGTACATACCGCTGGTTTACACACGGTGTAGAAAACTCAGCTAGCAGGCGGAAGTTAGCAAAATAAGGCAACATTCCTTGGCCCTGGAAAAACAAAATGAGGACAGGAAGACAACAAGACATGAGAGGAACAACAACAATTCCACTGAAGAATGATGGGCATGATGCTGGTGCACCACCGGGTCAACACAAACACCATTTCTTACCAAGACTGAGACATCAGCAGTTATATGTATTAAAACAAAGATTTAAAGAAACCACAGCCTTAACCATGTGCAACTATGTTTAATATTGTCCTAAGTAGTTCAAGGTGTTGTCCCAAAAAGACAGTCGTCTCCTTCAGAGCAGAAGGGTATTCCTTTATTTTTGCAGTCCAAAAATTACACTGTCACCTGAGTCTATTTCACAGAGGAGTCCTTCCTTATTGTAAAAAGAAACTCATCATAAAGAGATAATAAAGAATGATTATACAAAATAACAATCTTCTGTTATTTTGCAGTGCAAATGGATTAAAGTTACAGTGGTCAATTATTTCTTTGGAATTAAAACTGAGAAGAAAAAAAAAAAAAAAAAAAAAAAAGGAGAAGACTCCCTCAATCTGGGCAGTTACTCTGAGCAAAATCAGATTATATAGATCATCCACAAAAAATTAGTTTAGTTTCTGTTAAGACAAAAATATTTTAATTTGCAACAATATCTTTATTATCAGGTAATCCTTAAAACCCAAAATAATAGGCGATATATAGAAATGCCCACACAAAATGTAGCATTTTTGCATTATCTGAGTCACCAACACAACAATCATTAAAAAAACAAAACAAAAAAGCATTGTAGCATAAAAGGCCGTTCATCTAAATAACAACAACAACAATTAAAAAGAGCACATATCAGAAACAGGACTTGATATATATACACTGTACAACTATAAAAACATTCAGCCAGCCACTATTTCAAGGAGCAATCAGAAGCCATGCAGAGTATAAAGCAATACATTTGACTGCCAAACATGTCATTACAGGATTAGGTGCTGAATTCTACTATTTTGTGAAACGGATGATCTGCAGCAGGTTTCAACTGCTACAGTAGTTGAAACCTGCTGCATCAATATAATCATTGGGAAAGTTAGAGGCAATAATAAGGGAAATATTCAAATAAATGTGATTCATGATTGAGAAAGTGCATTAATTAGAATGAAGTGTAATGATCTCAATCTCGATTTCTGCTGCAATAAGACTGTTTGACTCAGCAGTTTGAAAACTATTTTTTTTGTTCCCGACTGCTGGCTACAAACTCAGCACAGAACACAGCTCAAATTAAGGATGCAGAATTCAAAGTTATTTGGCCAGCAGCCTAACTTTTACAGAAAAGACTTACCGTCAGGGCTGTAACAAAAGTTGGTCAAAGAAACATACTTACTGTGTGATACAAACAGTTTACAATTACAAGAAAAGGTTTGTAAACCCTTAGGAATTCAACAATAATTACTCATAAAAATGTGGTTTGATCTTAATCCAAGTCACACTTAACAAAAACAGTTTGACTAAACTAATAACACAACCTATAAACTGATTCTGAATAATAACTCAAGTCCAGTCCAAAAGTAACTAAATTTAGTGTCTCCTAGAACCTCCGTTGGCAGCAGCCATCTTTATCAAATGTTTCCTGTAGCATGATAATGAAGCTTTCTAATCGATTACCAATTTTCTTCCATTTATCCAATTTAGGGTCATGGGGCCTGGAGCCTATTCCTGGTGTCAAAAGGTGAGAGGTGGAGTACAACCTGTACAGGTTGCCAGTCTACCACAAGAATAAACAGAGAGAGGCAACCATTCACATCAATGACCAGTTGTCAATTAACCTAACAAGCATGTCTTAGGCCTGGGGAGAGGTCGGAATACCCAGAGAGAACTCAGGAAGGCACAGGGAGAACATGCAAACTCCAAACCGAAAGGTCTCTGCAGTACAGTGGTTATGAACCCAGCGCCGCCTTCCTGTTAAAAGTCTGTCTGACTTGGTCATTCCAAAGCTTGAACATAATGAACAATGACTGCAATGTCCAGTCACATGGTAAAGAAGCCACAACTCAAAACTAGAGCTTTCGGATAAGCACTTTTATCACCATATCCAATGAGTTACTGTTCAATAAAGCTGTGAAAAGCATAGCTGTTTCTTTATTAGTTTAGTCATATTGTGTTTGCCTGCAATTGTGACTTGGATGAATATCACACCACATTTATGAGAAATCAATGTAAAATTCCTAGAAATCCTTCACAGATTCATAAACCTTTTCTTGTAACTGTATATTCCCATCTAGCATTAGCATGCTAGTACCTCTAGGAACTGGTAAGTCCATACTGTGACTGGGCATCATAGCTGCTCAGTACAACACAAGAGCAATAACAGCAGACAAGACAGGAATAAAAAAAAAGTCCCCATCTAGATCAAGACCTGCTCTGGGTTTCTAAATGACAACTTTTTGGTAGTTTTTGCATGAACGGAGATGACACAACCCAACTTCACCTTGGTAGTTTTTGCATGTAAGGTTTGAAGAGGGGCCATTTATGTTAAAGTCAGCAAAGGACAGACAGACAGATATATTAGAAGGAAACAAAAAAATACAATGCCACAACACAAAGCAAAGAAGAAGCAACACTTACAACACTGAGAAAAACGAAAGCATGCATCCAATATTTTTGAGAAGCTACGCTTAACTTTTAAATAAGCACAAAAGGCTGCCACACAAAATAATTAAATTACTTGAGCAATATTTGTGATTGGCTACTTAATAGAAAAGCATAACAAAAAAAAAATTACATTTTGCATTTTTTTTACTAATATTTCTCAATAGGAGTCAGTTTAGCTAGAGCTATGTGCCTTGTGTAATGTTTTTGTTTCATTGGAGTGCAATGGTTCTGAAAACAATCCACAACCTTGTTGGCCCATGATGCCCTATCCATTGCCCCCACTGTTGAACTTCATTATGTTACAAATGGAGACAGTGATAGGATATTTTAATAAAGGTAAGGTTCAAGTAGCAACAGAGAAAGTTAATGCAATGATATTATTAAGATTACGTGACAGCCATGGCAGATCTGAAGGCATTGCTACACTAGCTTCATCTAACTTTGGGGACATTTCGGGTGTGTTAGCAAAGCTTTGTGGTGAAATAGCTCAACTGTAAAAGCATTTTTAGAGTGCTTATTTAGTGTAAAATGCATGTGTTTCGGTAATGTGTATGTGCAATGATATGCTAATTAGCCATGTGCTCATGTTGCATAAGCTAGTTAGCATGTGCAGCAGTTATCTCTCAGTCATCCTACAAAGTATGAACTGTGGAACAGTGGATTTAGAGTTTTGACATAAACAGTTCCACATAAACACATTCAACACATTTAACTAATAAGACTTTGACAACATATGACAAATCTGGGTGGGAACAAAACTAAATAAAATGAAAATGACATCAAAGGTTAGCCAACTTTTTGGGGGTGATTACAACTAATTTATTACGGCTACATTCATGCTGCTGTTCCATGTGCATTTCAGATCTAGTCTGAGAAACAAAGTCATGAGTGTCCAGTAACAGTATGGCCTACTTCATCTCATTTACCGAACTGTTTTAGATACAGTCGTTCCGTTTCTACAGATACGACTAGATTTACAGTCAGTGTTAAGTCAGAATCTTAAACCAACCATATGACACCATTTTACTGCCATTACTAACACAATTATTGTTCAGATACAGAAACACGGAAAGGTAATATTTCTCATTAGCAATGCTAAAAGATGGAAAAAGTAAATAAAATGTCTGTCAGATTAAAAAGAGAAAACATAATCCGTAAATCCAGCCGCGACTAAAATAGACAAGAGCAGGGAGTGAGACGTAAATATGTAGAGTGTAAGCTTTACACTACATCTATTAGTGCCAAGTAATTAAAAACATCTTTTTAGATTTAAAAAAAAAAAAAAAAAAAGCAGCTTGATTAATTGGGGGCTACTATCAGAGTGATGCAAATTCCATGCCTTTCTGCGTTTTTGCTCAATATAGAGAACTGAGAGCATTTATTTACTGTAACTGTAAAATAAAGTTCATGTAAGACTTTTTGGAGCACTAGTTCATTTTTATCCCCCAGACTCCTAGAGTAGACCCTTGAGAATACATTCAGCATGGTATTTGAAAAACGGGCCTATATATTATGCAATGGACTTTATCATCTTGGCATGGAGTGTAAGAGAGGAGCCAGGACTAGGCTCTGGCACAAAAGACAGACAAGCAGAAGCCAAGGTACTGTAGATAGGCAGGTAAGTAATTAAGAATGGTAAATACTTTTTGTTTTCATGCACAGTAACAGGACAGAAATCTCTGCCTGTGTAGAGCGCGTCAAAGCTATGAGCATGCACACAGTGGTTACAGTTGAGCATTCAGTTGTGCTAAGCTCAGAAAAGTTTAGCTTACACCAGAGTCACACAACATTTAAAGGGGGGGTCAGTAAAACAAAAAGCACAGAAACTGTAAGGGCAAGGTGAGGGGGGAGGGGGGCAGGGAGAGGGTCATCAGCCAGTACTGTCACTGAGCATTCCATGCAAAAAATACCATAGTCATTCATTTCCCGTAATTATGCGACAGATCCTGGCAACCTAGAGGGTTTCAGATTGAACCAAGAGTGAACAGTGCCACCTACAAATGCTGGATAGAGTCGCCATTGGCACACCAAAGTGTATGGCAGCAATGCAGCATACACAAGTTTTTATCTTTAATTGAATTTTTTTTTTTTAAATACAATGAGCACCACTGATACAAGATCCAGCTTGCACAACAAACAGCTGATTTATTGTTTTATAAGGTACATCATGGCCAAACGGAAACGTCAAACTGAACTAAATCCCATCAAGACTATTACTGTTTTTCCTACAATTTTCACAACACTATTCAAGGTGTTAATGTGCCAATCAGCCATTTTCAGGAAAGGCATCAACCACCAAAGAACAGTTATCTTATTACTCGCACACTTGAATAATGCCAAAACTGAATGTTCTGCTATGGAAAAATAAAGAAACTAATACTGCTACTTACTAACTGATAAGAATGCTTTACTTTCTCTAGCACCTTTCCCCTTGCAATAAAATAAATAAAGACAGAGCTGAAGCTTTAACTATCTGAGAACTTATCTGATGTGTTTGCATGGGATTGATGTATCTCTTACACAGACCAAACTGGCTCTCCCTCGTAAATATTAAGCTCACCTATGACTATACATGGCTATGTATCACACCCAGCTGAAAAAGGACATAGCTGTTCACCCTTGGTTGTCTCTTTCCCATCTTGCCTGCACGTTCTGCTATTGGGCAATAGGGCACTCACCAGTACATAGTAGTAAGCATACAACGCTGCCAGATGATGAACTACAAAAAACTTGTCGCCTATTGCCTTCCAATAATAAAATATCAGCAGCAAATCTGGAAAACAGAAGAAGAGGGCAAAGAGGGACAGCATGTCATTGGTGTAATCAAGGCAATCTAAGTGCATACAGAACTATTTGGAAACAGCAGCTGGCACAGTACGGCTGAACCACAAATGTGTCATCAAGCATCAAAGTTTATCGCAAATTTATTATGTGCATGTTCTTTTTCACTCACTTTAACAAAATTATGCTGACAAACTGAAAGCTTTCTCTTACCCGATATGAGGTAGCCTGTTGTAATTGCGACGTTTGTCTTGACCAGTGTAGGATCTCCCCTATTGAAAAAATAAGAAATTAATTTGTACTGTGTGTGACTTACGCTTGATAAAATAGATTCTGACACAAGATGCGCAAAAGAATGAGTCTACATTAAAGTGTGTGTGTGTGTGTGTGTACACATGTTGGGTGCAGTATTGTGAGGCAGAATTCACACTTTAGCCTCAGTCACATTGAAAAAAAAGGAGAGAGGGGGAAAAAAACCAAACAAACAAACAAAAAAAAAACCCCCAACATGTCCAGAGGTTAAATGTACAATACCTTCGAAACCACTGAGCAACAACACGTGATTGCAAGGCAACTGCACAGGTTGCATGATAGCAACCTGTCTCCAAATTTGGACTGAGGTTAGCTCTGGTTTAGGCTACTTGTCTAGCTGTTGATTTTAGCATAGTACATTGTAATACATAACGCTAATAATTCTTTGTAATTTTTTAAATGGTATAATTGACTTTACAAACACATGGAGATTCAGAATTTCTAACTAATTTATGGTATTAAAAAAAGAGAACAAAAAAGAACAAGCAGATGTTAGCAACTCAAGCTAGCTAGCAAGTTAATGCTACCAGTAACTTCTATAAAAACAAAAACTGCAAGAAATTTAAAAAAAAAAAAAAAAAAAAAAAAAAAAAAAAAAAGAGTTCCAGGTGAATGTACAGTTATAGTTACAAGTTATCTCAATATACTACAGCTACCAATGTTTCACTTTTACAAAGGAAAAGAAGACTGTCCTTTTACAAACCTAACACTAGCTTAAGCTATACACAGACTTGGCTTCCAACACTAAAGAGTAATTCCAGTCCAATAAAGAGCAGGGCAGGGTTACTAATAGTATAACTGATACAGATAAAAACTCAGATAAATAAGTTTTACACATTTAGCACAAAGACTGTAGTAGGTAGGTAATCGCCTGATTAGCCAAATATTGTAACCATTATAACTTAAAACAATTATGCTCACTATTTGATATTGACACAAACCAGAAGCTGTCTCCCTTGCACACCTCTTCAGTATTAGGCATCTTTAACTATGCAAAGGGGACATTAATGCAGAAAAACATAACCTTCATTATGAAATAAACCAAAACTTTTGAGAAAAAAAAATTAACTTCCAAGCCAAAACTCTTACCAAACTGGATCTTCATTGACAGCATCATCAAAAAACAGAATGTAAAGACAGAATATTCCCACCAACAAGGCGTGAAACGTTGATACTGTCCTGAAATAAAAAGAGAGAAAAAAAACATACAGCCTTGATTATCTGCTCATCCCTGAAAAGGGCAGATGATGACACAGTAATGGATAATATACTTTCTATTCATTAAAAGTCCCATGAAGCTGGTCTGTACTTCAGACAGAGGAATTTTTAGTACTCACCGTGGATCAACTGATTGCCTGTCACGACTGCACACAGATTCAGACCAATTAAACTAAGAGATTAAACACTGCTGAAGGGTCAGACAGAGCGGCGCACAGTCCCATTCAATCACTCAAACAGTGAGACAGTCCACAGCCCTCAGCAGTCAGACAGACCCTGACAGCCCCACTGTATAAATACAATACTGTGAAGTCATGGAATTTAAGAGGGATCCCTGAATTCCCAGCTTGTATCCCTTTCCAGTAATAATTCATTTTGATTTCCACTTTAAAATCACGTAGCCATTCTGCTTTCACAAGTGCTCTCACGGATAATGAACTCAGCAAAAACAGGACATGTAAGAGCAAGATTCATGGAAGCTGTACCAGGCTAGTTTAGTCTGATCATTCGGAATACCAATCTAGTTAATCTCCCCCATGTTGCTGGAACCTTACACAATAGCTGTAGAGAAAATACCGCAATGAATCCTACATGTGAGTCTTCTCTGAGTGCCACTGTAAATATGTGGGTTTAATGTTAGTAGACATGTTTGGACAGAGCTAAAACAAATCATCCTCTGTTAAACATAGAACAGTGTCACACTCCATGCAGCCCAGTGGAAGTAAATACTCATGACCAAGTGAGAGTAAGACTTCGGTCACCTCGAGTTCCATTCCACCTTCTGCTTGTCGCTGAGGCCAAGGAAGCCAGGACTGATGCGTACAGACAACCAGGGGCTGACTCTGTGGAAGAGCCACTGGAAGGTGAAGAAGCTGGTCACCGAGATGACGAGAATAAGCTGGTTGAAAGGGTCCATGGCCACCCAACCTTACTGCAAGAGAGAGTGAAGGGTAATGGTTAGACAATATGAACAGTTAGCAAAGTTATTTTTTAAACAACATTAACCTGACCATGTAGCCACGTTTTTGACTCCATCTACTTACTAATTCTCAACTGCAAACCTCTTAAGTATAAGTAGTCATCAAATCCGTTTCATCTACCTTTTCAAATCTTCAGAGCTTGCACTGAAATCTGAATGATTAATGTGAATTTCTGAATGGCAGCCCAATGTGTAACGACACAGGAACCGCTTCAGGCAGAAGCAGAAACTTTGGGTAGAAGGCAAAAATATAAAGACTTCCTGTGTGCGCGCTGACATCAGACTTTGTGGTTTCAGCACATCCGTATAAAGCCCAACACACTTTCTTTTCCCTCAAGTTCTACATTACAGATGTGTATCTATTGTAAGGCTTTTAAAATAAGCAGTGACAGAGAATTGGAAATACACAATTTAATTGGCTTTTAACCGACCCCTGACTTAAATCGCCCCTATTTGGAGGGCAGGGATAAGGAGTCATAAAATCCATTTACATACTATCCAACTTTATGCTGCAATATAGATGACATGCAAAGTGCCATACCCGACACAATCCATTCCATCAAAATTCCCCTCATTATTTCTAGCATCTTTTTCCGCGAGCTGCACATTGCAAAGCAGTTACACTGAAGCATTTGCACAATTGCATGACATGCATGCATTTTCATCTACACTACCTGGATTTGCTTTCATTTTTCACATTACAACGGATCAATCAAGTACCTGATATATTTGCAGAATCAACAACGCTGTTTGAATTAAAATCCTATCAGTAGTCGTTTCTAGCTAAGACGTTTATGATGAGTATCTAGAACTTCCTTTTCTGGACCTGTTTGTCCAGTTTGAACTCTGTAGGTTGGATTGAAAATTATCCTTGGATGTTTTTTGTATTTTAATTTAACCCCCCAGCCTTGACAAATGTCTCTCCACCAGCATCAACAACAGTAGCACAATTTCTGCAACTGGATCTATGAACCCATTAAGGATTTCATAATAGAACGTGGTAATGGCTGCAACAAAAGTATAACAGTGACTACAGATGGCCTGATGTGAAAGGGAAAGGACTGTGTGCACTGACGAAAAACAGACACAGCCCGTTGTTTATTCACAGATCGGCGAATAAATGACAAGCTTGAAATCAAGTATTCAAAACGCTCTGATAGATATAGTTGCTGCTGAATATTCTTTCCCTAAAGCTGGCCTCATTCTCTGGGAGATGAATCTGTGAATGTCACTGAATCACTCACACTCACATTATGAATAATCACCTCTACACAGGGAGGAAGCGGGACATGTCCAGAGGCAAGTGCTTTGTGTGGGATGTAGGTCTCAGAAGCACTTTCAAATACAGCATATTCATTCTCCAGCAATAACAGTACGTGGCTTAAACGTTACAGCTCTATGGAAGTGTTTCAACAAGCAATGAAATGTTGCACCATATACTTATGTAGCCAGAAAACTAGGATACTGATTGATAATATTTTTTGAAATTATAAAAGAGATTATCAGCATGCTCACAATTCATCCACAAGGGGACACTGTCGATGAAATATTTCTTAGCAATGTAAAGCCTAGCAGCTCACAAAGGTCAGTGTATTGGGCAGATTGTGTGTCACGCCACTGGATACGTGCAAACTTTGACCTGCTTGTAGGACCAAAGGGAAATTCAAAGAATGACCAATAAAATGTATCCATGAACTGTTCGAGCAAGAGTGACAACACATGATGCAAGTGATTCTATAGTTGTCAGACAATTATATCACCAGCGCTTCACATCAATATAATTTCCCTGCGCTGTGCAGAAGAAAACTGTAAAGAAAGAAAAATGAAGGGTCACACTCTAATTAAATCCTATGACACCCATATATATCAATGTTTAAAATACCCTCTGTTCTTTTTAAACACACAGATAAAACACAAGAAAGCATTAAAATACTATATTTGGTTCCAAGACATTTCAAATCAGACTTAAAGCAAGGCCAAACTTGACAATAAGTCTTTGTTTCAGCAGCTCACTTATTCTACACTGACCATGGCACAGCTCTACAGCATATGATGCAATTTTCCTCACGGGATCAGTATGCTGCAACCTACCACTTTGCAAGTCCAACTGCTACTTCCCCACTTCAGCATACGCTTCAAGGCCCCTTCAGCTCACATAGGTAACTACCCAAGCAGCCAACTCTTACGCCCCTCCACCAGCATGCTCTTGTGATCTTATCAAACCCCACACAGGCTCTGTGTATTCTGGCCATCTCTTTCTCCATGAAAACTGAAACCCACGTCAACATGTCTGCTTTCTTCAAAAACCTCTGACATCATGTAACCTGCTTTATGGGGCCAATCAGAAGGGCTTCCTGGAATCAATGCTACTTTGACCCACATAGTGCCAATGAAACATTACAACTCACCTACAACTTTTTAAAGGGGAATTTTACACCCTTATTTTGGAAAGGAGGTCAGGGAATTCAAAAACAAGAACTTCACAGAAAAATGAAATAAATGTCAGCGAGTCCAGACCACTGAACTGCTTTATGTTAGATTTAAGATATTTGCATAAGGCCAGTGCCAGTCGTTGGTAAGAAGCAAAGTCAGTTACATTTGAAAGGCATATTTGCATCCCCCAAGCAACAAAACAGAGCATCTCCCAGTACAAGCACGCAAAACACATATCTCAGTCCCAGGAGCTCTGGCCTTGGTGATTACATACCTGCATTTGTTTCTGCGTCACGTCAAAGAAATGTTTGAGGGCAAACGGTGTGCTTCACTAAAGCACGATAGTAAAAGTGGAAAAAAATAATCACAAGGGAACTTAAAGGCCAAAACCAGAATTCTCTCCTTTAGGTAGAAGGTAGAAAGACTTTTGTTGCTAAAGGGACGCTTGAAGAGCCAACATAGTGATGATGGCCCCAGAGATATTTAAGTAAAGCTAATCCCTGTACTTCCTACAGGGAGTGAGGATTATTTTTGGTATACACATGCATGTTTGTGCCCTACCCATGTCACACAGGGTCTTGCTGCCAAGGCAAACGGTTACACATATAAATGAGAGTGAAGCAAAAAGAATGCTGTGCAAATTAAGGACCGCACAAAGCACGAATAAAGCTACTATTTTTTAAGCAACAAATGTTTCCTTTGCAATTACAGCACAACAGAAACACTGGTGTATAGATTATGTCAACTTGAGGTGCATATTCATGTTCATCACAACCAGCATTTTATTGCATTAGCTTAACCGACAAAAGCCCAGAGATAACAGGTATCACAGTAGCGCTTATCAACTTTCTCTGTTAAACCAGGTTTTCTGCTTCAGGCTCTGCACACTTAGAGAAGCGCCTTCATGAGTTTCACACCTCATTTGACTGATTCTTATGGGTTTAGCCAATCAAAAATTGTATCAGCTGATAATGATGATGGAAAAGCTACTTTTGGTTGTTCCCTTGCCACAAGGAGTCACAAAGGGGGTGGCTTTGTTGTGATATGGCATTTTTTTAAGCCGGCTGCCCTTTCTGAAGGAACCTGGAAGGTGATCTGTGTCTCCAGCTGAAACTGGCGATGCTGCCATTAATGCGCTGTTGATAAAATGGTGATAAAAGATCTACACCGAGTGTTGAAAATATAACAGATATGCAACACTGTTGAAAATAAGATGAGAGATTAGTGCTGCAGAAATTCATTAATCTGGTGCTTTACCCACAGGGCAGTAAAATAAATATTTTAATTTGAGTTCATTATTTTAATGCCGAGTGCGCTCTCAATGCTGCTGTGTATTTCTAACATGACTGATACACATTAAAGCTCTGAAACTTTAAACTGGATACATATAAACATTAAGTGTTACTGTCCCACAGCCTGACAGGAGACGTGGAGATGGCTTTAGTTTGTTGGGAAATCAAAAGTGAAAATGATTTTACTCAGTGAGATTCTTGGCATGTTTTCTGTTTTCTAGTAGCTGCAATCCCAGAAGTGTGAAAGAGACTCAGCAGCAAATTGGCAACAAGTATAGACATCTATACACTTCCTGCACCACCAGATTAAAACACTGGATGTTTACGGATTGGTGGTTTTAGTTACACATATAAAATGCATTCCTCCAGCAGAGAATCTATAATACGCTTCAAAAAGAAGAAGCAGTGAAAACGTGGCGCTCCCGGCGGATTTTAAACAGATTAGTTACCATGGTGGTTATCATAAGTTACCATGGTGACTTAGCCAAGTAAAATGACAGCCACTTTCGTAACAGAGAAAACTCTGACTTTAAGCTCGACATAGCCCGATAACCCACTGATCTCGCTTCACTACGGGAACCTCTGGAAATGTGGCTTGAATCACTTAAGCAAATTAAGCCTTCTGCAGCTCCAGGGCTATTTATTCCTTATTTAATGTTCTGTGCTGTCAGCAGCTTGGACAGAAAACACCAAATCGGGGCCCGCCTTCAAACTGAGTCTTGCCTAGAATTTCTGGGAAATGAAAGACACAAAACCGGAGCAGGTTTCTTCCTGGAACACAGCTATGACAGTCCATACGTTCCTATAAAGACTGGCGTATGCGCTTGCGTAACACGGCTGAACCTCTTTTTTTTTTTTTAAAAGAGGAAAAAAAAAAAAAAAAAAGGAAAGCGACGAACCAATGGCACCACGAAAATAACCTGGGTAGTGCTGCATCGCCGCAGGATCGTCTGCTAAACATACAGTGCATGATCAAATGCCCGAAGCAAAGATGATTTTGACCAGATCTTCATTTCCTTTCAAACAAAGACGCGGGTATAAATAACACCACTCACAAGGCCAGTTTACGCCGCACTGACTGCATGCCTGCTTGCCTGGCCAGCTGCTGTAGCGTATGGAAAAGAAATGGCAGTGGCCTAGCCGTGTCATCGTATTGTAGCCTCGTATTTGACAGCAGACAAAATCATCCCAAACGGACCTACCTTATGACGTTCATTAAGATATCTGGCGTCTCCCCCTCTCTCAGCTCGTTATGGTTTCTGGACTCGCCTCCATAAGCGCTGAGCAAACGGCACAGCCGTGTCGAATCATTTTCTTGATAAACAGGACAGACCGCCTCCTGCTCCGCGCACACACTAGCTATTTGTGGGGGATGCGAAGGGGCTGGAGCTCTGTGCCTGTGCTGTGTTTACCGAGAATTCCCACCGACACCAAACGCGCATAATGCAGAGGTGCAGATCGTGCAGCTCGACGCTCGATTACAGAAATGATGGAGGGGGCGGTGTTGGTGAGCGACTTCTCTAACCAGCTCCCTCTCCCCGTCTCTCTCTATATCTCTCCCTCGTTCCTATAGGGCTCAAATTGCAGCTGAATTCTTAAAGAAACACACATGCTCACTAACCACCACAGTAGTCTGTCCAGAAACACTCACTGGATCTATTTATAGCCCGGGTTCGTTGAACTGATACAGACAAGATAACCAGCAAAGCGAAACTGCAGGCATGGCCTCCTGGTCTTTACTGGCTGCAGAGCTTCCGTATCGAATAATCTGAGCGTGCCATGGGAGTATTTGTCACAAATTACTGCAGATTAAAATCACAGCAGATAATTAGATAATGCACAACTGCAATTCACCATCTTACTCAAGTCACTCGTGCCTGCAGATGCCAGCTATACGCCCATAAACAGAGGGGCCGATGACAGCTAAAATGGCCCGTGATTGCAAGGGTAAGCTGAACGAGGAAGTCTGGCTGTCTGCAGCCTAGAATCTAGATCGCTGCGAGCTGATTTGCAGATCAAATGGTCTAAGGCAGAGATCCCAAGAGCTACTGTCCTGCAGATTTTAGATGCATCCCCAGTCCAACACAGCTGAATCAAGTGGTTGAATTATCTCTTCAGGGTGCCATCAAGTTTGGCAAAGGCCAGGTTACACGCCATTCATTTGATTCAGGTGTTTCGAAACAAGGACGCATCTAAAAGCTGCAGGACAGTAGCTCTCCTCTCGAGTACTGGAGTTGGAGACCCCTGGTCTAAGGTGTCACTGTTATATGCACTGCAACATTACACCTCTTAAAGTCACCAGTCATACCGAAAGGCATTTAAAAGCCGATTAAGCGAAGGTTTACAGAGGTTTCCGGTTACAGCACGTTTAACAGGATCGTCAAGCATCTCTGTGTGGGCAGAGTACAAATCCATCGCTAATGTAAAGGTATTTCTTGGCTCTTGTTTGTCAAGGGCTGCCATGTTGGATCTCCGGGCTATGATAAACCCCCATTTTAATAACCTGATCAGGAACAGTTATTAAAAGACACATTGTACAATGATTAACCTGCCGAGTTTAGCTCGTAAAAGTTTGGTCTGTACCGACAGCGGAAGCCTTGTCGAGAAGGAGCCGATGACCGGGCTTTGTGTGTGTGTGTGTGTGTGTGTATGTGTGTATATATATATATATATATATATATATATATATATATATATATATATATATATATATGTACACTTTTTTCATATTGCTTGGTCTTGTAATTTTCCTATAAAAACAGTTCATGCTTTGTGCAGAGAAAGTCCTTTAATAAATGTC
Source organism: Maylandia zebra (assembly GCF_041146795.1). Taxonomy (NCBI): domain Eukaryota; kingdom Metazoa; phylum Chordata; class Actinopteri; order Cichliformes; family Cichlidae; genus Maylandia; species Maylandia zebra. The sequence continues at coordinate 16,315,842 of NC_135175.1, read as the reverse complement.
CGAGACGACACTTACACTGGCTCAGACCTGCCAGTGTAAGTAATGCATGTGATCGTCACAACCTATCAAGAGCGTCTATTCTGCATAGATTACCCTTAGTTCATTGCGAGTGAGAAATGGCTCTCAGAAATTGCAAAGTTTGTGAAACTTTTTAACCCAATGGTGTCATCGATATCACGCTACCCAAATCACTTAACTGTAGATTTAAAGTCAAAGAAGACTTGCATTTGAACACCATCATGTAACCGGGTATGTGGCACGCGACGTATTTATACTTTTTACTGGCAGAGTGTGTGTGGTTGGTCCGAAGGCGGTACAAATGAAACAAACAAAACTTCTCTTCACCAAAATTGGTGGCTGTGCAGTTGTGTGCAGTCATTGGTTTCGGCCAATACCGCCAGATATTGACCAGCTTTTGTTTACATATATATATATATATATATATATATATATTTACAGGTCACACAATTAACCCATTCGTTCATTGGAAGTTTCCAACGATATAATGTGTGAACCCATATGGACAGACTTTAAAAGAGTGTAAAAACGTCAATCATGGTCTGTCAATCAAATGTTGCTGTAAAGATAAAAACAAGTTCAGTTCACAATTCTTTCTCAGAGTTTTATTTAATAATTGCGCATTGAGGCTGACTTCCGTGTCATAGACAGGACGGTGTCAGGTTTTCCATGAGCCATTGCGGGTGTAAAATTACCATAAGTAACTGTAAACTTTGATTCATACGTTATTATTTTTCATGTTTGTATATGGGAAGTGATCGAGTCTAGCTTTAACAGCTAGAAACAGCATGGACCAAAAATTAACTACCGGTATGTAGATTTATACGTCGAAGAGGCGCGATATAACAGGTCTGCGCTACTGGTCAAAATGGTTCATCCGACATGAATGTCACCTAAAGGGTAAAAAGTTGAAGGGAAGTTACAGCTGGCTGACAACCTTAACACTTTCTACTGCAGATTTGAAAGACAACCATTCACACCTCCCATCCGCTCACCCACATTAAAAGACTACCTGCAGCCCTCACCCCTTCCCTCTGACCTGGGACAAATTCCAGGACACTGTTTGTCAACTTCAGCTTGCCCTTCAATGCCGTAATCCCAGACATCTTCCACCAGAAGCACACTCAGCTTACTGTGTCCACCTCCACCTTTGAGTGGAAGCTTCCTGATGGACAAGCAGCAGCAAGCGGAGGAGCATCACAGCCCACACACCAATGACAGGAGAGTTATTTGAGAAACTCCCAAAGTTTACAGATGACATATTGGTTGGTCCTGAACAATGACGAGTCCGCGTACAGACGAGAGGCGGACCAGCTGCTGCAGTCAGAGCAACCTAGAGCTGAACCCAATCAAGACTGTGAAGATGACGGTGGATTTTGGGCAGAAAACACCTCTGCTGATGCCACACATGCTGGATATAAACCGTTTAAACGGCTGCCTTCAGGCAGATGCTGCAAACCACTGTTTACTAAAACCAGCTGCCACAGAGACAGTTTCTTTCCACAGGCTGTCACTCTGATGAACACTGTGAAATAACCCACTGTCACATCAGCCATATATCCATATGCACATATGGATATTACACTCAATTTAGCATTTATAGTTTGTACTGTGTATGTTGTAGAGTTTATCAAGACTTTCTGTAACTTGCTTTTTCTTAAGAAAAAACTTGCATGTAAAGAGTACAATGAATTAAAGTTAGATTCTTTGTTTGTCTGCACAAACTTGGCTGAATAAAAATTATTCACATCCTGATTATTCTATAAAGTTTCTGCAATCATGTGCACAAATTTTTTTTTCTTTGTTTTTGTTATTGTCTTTCCCCCCTGTGTTGTTAAAAAAAGAAAGGAAGAAAAAAAGGCTTGTCAATACCGAATGTGAACATAGACAGAAAGTGTCCCGTCAACTTTGTGGCTGGGGCTTTCAGTCTACTAACGTTCACTTTCCTCGGACCAGCCTTGCTCTTAACTGTGTAACACGATTTATAAAAAAGTGCCCTGCTGACATCTAAGTTTATATGCTGGTGTTTAATAATGACATTTATTTGGCTTTTAATACTGGATTCAAGCCACTTGCACAAACTGCCATCAGAGAGAACATTGTGTAAAACAGTCTTATATCATTTTCTGTTTCTCTGCAACATATATCTTGAGTTCGGTTCAGGCTGGTGGAGTAACGCAGGTGGACACTTCACTGCTGGATTTGGGGCCCACCCCCTTTTAAAGCAAGCCCGTTTTATTATTTCTTGTCTGTATAATTTGTGAACAAAGCTAATGCTGAAACATCTTAGCATTTGGCCTGTGACAGATAAATACATCACATACCTCTATGAAAAGGCTGGTCAGTATCAACAGGGAAGGGGTGAGGATGGGAGAATTGTACGCATACTGCGTAGGTTAGACTTAAGACACTCTATATACTAGACTTTTCATACTGGGCTTTAGTGAGACACGGCGTGTTCCTCACTGTCGTCGGACCAACCAGTTTCTCCTCTACGAGTCGCGGGTTATAAATAGGTCTCTGTCAACATGTCAGGTTGCATACCGGTGCTTACGAACTAGCTTCCTCTGGATTTTCATATCAAACTCGAATAGGTTACATATCCCAATATTTAAAAGAACACTGTGTGAAACAACCTTACAAATATCACAATTTACCTGACGCATTTCAGAGCACGGACTGAATCATGGGTAAATATAATGACGTTACACTGGCCGCTGCTGGTCACGCCACGCCCACCCTCAGGTGTGTGTAGGCAGGAGATCCAGCCACAGATGTATCTTCTTTATTTTTGTTATGCTGTCTGTAAAATGATACAGGTTTCTTTTTGATAAAGGTGATTTAAATTCCCATTTTCATAACAACATGTGAAATTAAATCAGCGACTGATCACCGATAGCTCGGTAACAAAAGATTCACAATGACAATGACAGTGTTGGCCACGGTACTTGTGCGCTTGGTAGCGCTGGACGAGCAGGAAAACATAAGATGTTTTTGTTTTTTGTTTTTTTCTGTCTGTTTGTTTGTTTGTTTCTGGGGGGTACAAAACAGAATCATCAGACGAAAAGTTAGTCAGGCTTATCCTGCTATAAAAGTTTGCCTACTTAGCCTAAAAATGTTTAAAAAGTCTTTCATAAATACCTGCACCCACCTAACCTTGAAACCAAATTAACCGTCCGAATCCGATCACAAAGCCTTACTCGTGATTGTTATTATTTTCCTATTCTGTCAGTTTTACAATCTTGACTTGCAGTTGTTTGCCTATCAAGGTGAGTTGGGCCTAAACATCGGGGATAAAAGACTGATTTGCATCTTCGTTTTTAATGTTTGTAAAAATTTGGCAACAAACTGATATTTTGCAATAAATTTTGCCTCCATGTCTATTATGTTGTGATGTGTAACATCTCCGCCTCCAACACCTGCTTATGAGTTCACCTGGTCAAATGACTAAAACACAAAGCATCTAAGTGTGGCACAGTGACAGCTAAAGACAGCATTTGTTCTCTGAAACCAGCGAAGTCTAGTCTATTATTAAGAAAAGGCTGGTCTATACCAACAGCGTTGAACGTGAGTCAGACATACGCGAGCAAAGTTTCGTTCATTTCATTGTCAGGTACAGCAAAAATAGCACTGCGTGAAACAGTTTTACAAATATCACAATTTGCCTGGCGCATTTCAGGACCCGCACTGAATCATGGGTAGAGCTGTTGCACTGGCCGCTGCTATAGGACGATAAACCAAGGAAGCTGCGATGCTGGTCAGGTCAAACCACGCCTACCCAGTACAGGTGTGCAGGAAGGAGATTCAGGAGACTTGTTACCGGTGGTCTAGCGGGTGAACAAAGAAATCTTTTATTTTTGGTTTATGTGCATCAAACAGAATCGGATCAACTATTTGTTGTGCTGTGCCAGGTGAACCTCTGTAGTCTTTGTTACTCAATGATACAATGCACAGCTACCACCTCTGGTATCTTTGTACCAAAGTGAACAGCGTGCTAAACTGACCTACAAATTTTGCTGACTTCTTTTATATCCACATTGAATCACATGGAATGGGAAAGCTGCATGAAGCATTGAACCTAATATATAAGAAGAAAACCTGGATTACACAATCTGACATTACAAATGAAGTACCATATATATAGTAGATTGTCTGCTATACACTTGTTAGTGATGAGCTGTCAGGTGAAAAAGTCTTCTGTTATTTCTGGTTAATGTCCATCAGATGAAATGTTGGGGAGGTTTGTTGGACTGTGTCAGGTGAAACTCTTAAATACCTGCTTTCTAAATTCAACAGCACTGCTCCCTCTAGCGGTGGCGGGTTTCCCCAACTAGATCATACAATATGACTTTCACATAATTCATGCAAATAGGACCATCGAGCACGAGCAGCATACAAAAATGTTTCTATAAGTTAATGTCACTAAATGTTTACAGCTTTGAATTTTTAAAGCAAATAAAAATTCTTAGGCGTCAATTGGTGATATAATGATACATTATTGTGATGTTCAGAGAAGCTGTTGTATTGCTACTGTTAATACAATAGAAAAAGTTAGTCAATACCGAAAGTAAGGTAAGGGTAAGTTAAGAAGTCTTGGATGTGTTCCTCACTTTCATCGGATGAACCATTTTGACCAGTAGCGCAGACCTGTTATATCGCGCCTCTTCCACGTATAAATCTATATACCGGTAGTTAATTTTTGGTCCATGCTGTTTCTAGCTGTTAAAGCTAGACTCGAACACTTCCCATATACTAACGTGAAAAATAATAACGTATGAATCAAAGTTTACAGTTACTTATGGTAATTTTACACCCGCAATGGCTCATGGAAAACCTGACACCGTCCTGTCTATGACACGGAAGTCAGCCTCAATGCGCAATTATTAAATAAAACTCTGAGAAAGAATTGTGAACTGAACTTGTTTTTATCTTTACAGCAACATTTGATTGACAGACCATGATTGACGTTTTTACACTCTTTTAAAGTCTGTCCATATGGGTTCACACATTATATCGTTGGAAACTTCCAATGAACGAAGGGGCTAATTGTGTGACCTGACACACACACACACACACACACACATATATATATATATATATATATATATATATATATATATATATATATATATATATACATAAACAAAAGCTGATCAATATCTGGCGGTATTGGCCGAAACCAATGACTGCACAGCCACCAATTTTGGTGAAAATAAGATGCGTTCGTTCGTTTGTTTGATAGATAGGTAGGTAGATATAGTACCGCCTTCGGACCAACCACACACACTCTGCCAGTAAAGAGTATAAATACGTCGCGTGCCACATACCTGGTTACATGACGGTGTTCAAATGCAAGTCTTCTTTGACTTTAAATCTACAGTTAAGTGATTTGAGTAGCGTGATATCGATGACACCATTGGGTTAAAAAGTTTCACAAACTTTGCAATTTCTGAGAGCCATTTCTCACTCGCAATGAACTAAGGGTAATCTATGCAGAATAGACGCTCTTGATAGGTTGTGACGATCACATGCATTACTTACACTGGCAGGTCTGAGCCAGTCGGTTTTGTATAAATTCTACCACCCCCCACCCCCCTTTTAAAATATCGTTCCTGTGGACTGTATAACTCATAGGTCTTTTTCATTTGGCTTTACTAAGATAGAAAAGCAATCCTGATGGGTATATCAATTCAAACTGTTACTCAAACTGTGTAACAGTACAGATGGCTGCCACATGGCGGCACTCGAACTCCTTGCTCCTAAACCCGGAACGTTTGGGAATTCAAATCAGCTTGAAGTCACTTACAGTGAGTCAGTGAGGTAAACTGAAAGCTGACTAAAATAAAATAAAGTTGCTTTAGTAAAAAAAAATTGTTAAATTTGCGAGACAAATTTTTTAATTGTAGCTGTCATGTCATAAACGTAACTGTTCACTGGCCGGTATATTATCATTTTAGCCTGTCACCAGTAAAAGGCTGATCAATACTGACAGTGGCGAGACAAACAGGGAGCACAGCCATCAGTCGCTGTAGGGCACTGTCTACAGCTACTGCTAGTTAAAAGTATTTTAAGATTTTAGTGCAGGACTCAAAGAAGTGTGAGACAGACTGACACATTTTTACCATCTACAAAGTGACTCCTTTCACAGCCGCAATGGCTCACGGGTAGGCTGTGCAGTACACCTTAACCCCTAACCCTTTATTGACCGGCCCTTCAAATTTACCTGTAAAATGGGCCCATGGTCAATAAATAGATAAAAGTACACACTGCATCCAGATTTCATGGGCTGCCTGATCTGAAATCACAAAGATATGATGATAGTCTATATGTGTAACAGTTTTGCGATCAATAGATATTACAGGTTGTTGTTGCAATGAATGACATTTCAATAATGCAGTCTGGTAAAGCCTCGCCTCTTCCTGCAGGTGCACAGGGAAACGTAGTTACGATTAGTTAAGGCAGGGGTCGGGAACCCTAGGCACACGTGCCACAGTTGGCACACGGAGGGTTAACTGATGGCACGACCATAGCTGGACTGGCCGTCGGGCATACCGGGCATTTGACTTTTTTTTTTTTGTAACGGTACAAACAATGGAAGGTGGTGGATTGGCCAGATGCTGGTCGGTGTGTAAAAATAACTCAGTTGTTTGGTGATGGCTATGACGGTGCTTCCTCAGATTCAGTAACATTAGCAAGTGGTGGAGGCCAGCAGGTGGATGAGAGAAAGGGGAGGCAGGAGGAGAGCCCCGAGGCATTCTGAGAGTCAGGTGAACTGAACTTCAGGTAAGAAGTTATGACCTGCAGTCCATCTGGGTCAGATATAAACCAAGTTTAGGTGGAGTTCATTTTCGTTGTGCTGACTTTTTACTGTCAGTTACAATAACTCGTACTGTGTACTAGCTAGCATGACGGAGTTTCTATACAGCTGGGTGGGTGCTATGATGTTACTGATAGTGAACTTTATTTAATTCACAAGGTTAGTTAGTAGAGTTGCCAACCGTCCCGTAAAAAGACGGAATCGTCTAGCATTCAGAGAAATTATTATGCGTTTCGTGTTGAAGTGAAAAGGAACAGTTTGTCCCGGACTTCAGCTAGGATGGAAAAAGACACAAAGCTGGATTTATTCTGTCATTACGCTGCACAGCTGCCTCTTCTTCTCTCATTCTCTCTCCCCCCCTCTCCTGTTTCTACTTCAATCATGAAACTGATCAATGATCAGCTGATCGGCTTTTCTTTCTTGTTTGTTTATCGCTCACTTTGCGCCAGAAAGAGGAAACCAGCGGATGTCGCGCTAAACAACAGCAGCAGGTTTAAGCTTCATCAGCAGTTGTTAGAATTTATTTAATATTACTTTCTAGTAGTTGATGTTTGCTGGCGCTACAGCTGTAAAAGCTGCTGGTCATGATGTCGGTTTGGATATGTGGTGAGAGGGAAACATGAAGATGAAACCAGGAGATGTCCTTACTGAATCATCAGAGCTGAACAGGTGATGGAGAAACAGGTTTACCTTTTAGGTGACATGAATGAGTTGAAGGGAAGTTATGAACTGTTTCTGAGAGACAAATAACACCAGGATCCTTTTTTTAAGTAGCTGACAGCTGGTAACTGTGCAGGGGCGGGTCTAGCAAAGTTTTGCCAGGGGGCCAGGTAGGGCATTAACAGGGAGAGGGGGGCACAAAGAAATACTTTCTTATTCTCATTTAAAATGTCTCGCTTTTATTAAATAATTATCTGAAGCTTACAACCAAAGTTTTTATCTGACATAAAATGTATAGAAATCATACATATAACATCGAAGCAGCTGGAATCCACAGCTGTGCGTGTTCATGGAGCTGCATTTTACCTGCTGGACATCATTACCTGACAAGTTTGACTGTCTTCAGAACATTGCAGAAGTAGTCTTATTGACAGTATTTGGCTCTACATATCTGTGTGAGCAGATTTGTTTCTCACATGAGTGTCCTCAGGTAGCCGTCTGAATGCTGGACACTCAGAGACCTGTGTCTCTGAGTGGGAGACCACAGATCACATTAACATGTGTATCCCTGTATTAACAAACATGTCATATTGGCCCAGTTTATTTTTCTTATCATTGTTGTGAGGAGACCATAAATAGCATTTGTATTTTCTGCTGTACAGTTCATTTGCTGTTATGTGTGTGTGTGTGTGTGTGTGTGTGTGTGTGTGTGTGTGTGTGTGTGTGTGTGTGTGTGTGTGTGTGTGTACATATTTTACAAATTAAATAGAGTAAACAATGAAATAAAATATATAAAATATACAGCGGTTGGTAGTTGGATATTGTGAAAAACAAGTGGCATTAATGTACAGTATGGAGTGCATAATGGTGAATGATGTGGACCCTAAGGAACTTAAACCTTTCTATCCTTTCTACTTCCTCTCCATCAATGTAGCGGGTGGAGTGCTCCGGTTGCTTTGTTCTCCTGAAGTCGATTACCATCTCCTTGGTCTTGGCTGTGTTCAGGTGCAGGTTGTTGTTGTCATCACACCATTGCTTCATATGCTGAACCTCCTTTCTGTGGGCTGAATATTGTTGTTGTTAATCAGTCCTATGATGGTGGTGTCATCACCACATTTTATAACAGTGTTACTGGTGTGAATTGGAGAACAGTCATGGGTGAAAAGTGAGTATAAGAGGGGACTGAGGACACACCCCTGTGGGACGCCTATGTTCAGAATGAGGCTGGAGAAGGTGTACTCTCCCATCCTGACGTTCTGGGGTCTAGCGCTCAGGAAGTCCAATATCCAGGTGCACAGTGAGCTGCTGAGTCCCAAGTTGCTTAGTTTTTTAACCAGTTTATTAGGTTGAAGTGTTGAAGGCAGAGCTGAAGTCCACAAACAGCATTCTCACATAAGTGTTACTGCTGGCCACTACCAGCTCCACCACCATCTTCAAGTTTGCTGACGACACCGTCGTGGTGGGCCTGATCTCTGATAACAACGAGACGGCCTACCTGAAGGAGATTAGGAATCTGGAGAACTGGTGCCAGAGGAACAACCTCCTTCTAAACGTCAGTAAGACAAAGGAGCTGATAGTGGACTTCAGCACTAAGCAGGAGAGGAACTACCAGACCCCCGTCATCAACGAGTGCCCAGTGGAGAGAGTGGCCAGCTTCAAATACCTCGGAGTTCACATCACGCAGGACCTGTCATGGTCCTGTCACATCAACACCGTGGTGAAAAAGGCCCGTCAGCGTCTCTACCACCTCAGACGCTTGAGAGACTTCCAACTGCCCTCCAAGGTGCTCAGGAACTTTTACTCGTGCATCATAGAGAGCATCCTGGCGGGAAACATCTTAACCTGGTTCGGGAACAGCACCATGCAGGACAGACGAGCTCTACAGAGGGTTGTGCGATCAGCTGAGCGCACCATCCGCTCCGAGCTCCCTGACCTGCACTCAATCTACAGCAGGCGGTGCTGGACCAAGGCCAGGAAGATTGTGAAGGACCTCAGCCATCCCAACAACAGACTGTTCTCTCTGTTGAGGTCAGGAAAGCGATTCCGCTCCCTGAAGACCAACACAGAGAGACTGAGGAGGAGCTTCTTCCCGCAGGCGATACGGTCTCTCAATCACACCACCACACAGTACTGACCCACACATACGGTTCTTACACACACACTGGACATTCTGGACATTGTTTTCACTTCATCACTTAAATCACTTTAAGCATATTTGCACTGCACAAGACATAATGTGGATTGCACAACACTGGTCACTACATTCTTCATTTCCAGTTAATACTTGTACAGCTGCTGTTATTGTGTGTATATTTATTTATATTTCTTCATACATTCTTATATAGTTCTATATTGTGTATTTTGTTGTACAGTTATTTTATTTTCAACTTTAATTTATATATTTTATCTTATTCTTTCCCAGTTAAATTTACCCTTCATTCTAATTTGTGTTGTACAGTTATTTCATTTTTAACCTTAATTTATATTTTATTCCTTCTTAGTTAAATTTACCCTTTTTAATTTTTCATATTTATTTCCTATCTTATTCATAGCCTTTTCCTTTTCTGTTTTCTTTAGGTCACGAGCAGTTGTCCAAGCATTTCACTACATATCGTACTGTGTATGACTGTGTACGTGACAAATAAAATTTGAATTATTTGAATTTGAAGTGGCGCAGGGGACGGAGTTTGTTTGTCCTTCGCCTGCGCCACTTCAGCAGTTGTATGGTGAAGTTGGAGTCCGTGTTCCTTCGGATCTCAGGGGGGATAGAAGCGCAGTCATTACAGGCAAAAGTGTGCTGCAGGTTTATGTGGTTTAGAACCGTGAGCACTTCAGTTTTACTGTACTGCACATGTGCTCTTGCTAATCGGAGGAGAAATTAAAAATACACAAAATAAAAAAGAAAGCCGCTAACTTGTGGAGAGCGCCGTCACACGGGCCGCTGCGACTGCTCGCGCCATCTTAATTAAAATGACTAAAAATGACTAAAACAAAAAGCACGAAGTGTGGCTTAGTGAGAGCTAAAGACATCCTTTGAAACCAGCGAAGTCTAGTCTATTATTAAGAAAAGGCTGATCAATACCAACAGCGTTGAACGTGAGTCAGAGATACACAAGTAAAGTTTCGTTTCGTTCATTCATTTCATTGGCAGAGTTTCAGAGGTAACGGCTGTGTGACTGAACACGTTTCAACGAGAATATTCAAGCTGCATTCAACGTGAGACACGACGTGTTCATCACTGTATTCGGACCAACCTCAAAACATTGGCGATCACGGGTTATTAATAAGTCTCTGTAAACATTTCAGGTTACATACGGGTGTTCACGAACTAGAGTTCCCTGGGTTTTTATATTAAACTCGAATAAGTTACATGCCGCAACATCAAAAAGAACACTGTGTGAAACAATCTTACAAAAATCCCAATTTACCTGACGAATTTCAGAGCACGCAATGAATCATGGGTAAATATGCACTCCATAGAGCCAATCAAATTGCACTGGCTGCTGCTATAGGACGATAAACCAAGGAAGCTGCGACACTGGTCAGGTCAAGACACGCCTACCTAACACAGGGGTGTAGGCAGGAGATTCAGACTACAGACTACTATGCACTTGGTAGTGGTGATCAGTCAGGTGAACAAGTCTTCTGTTATTTCTGGTTAATGTCCATCAGATGAAATGTTGGGCAGGTTTCTTGAACTGTGTCAGGTGAAACTCTTAAGTACCTGCTTTTTAAATTCCACCGCACTGCTCCCTCTAGTGGTGGCAGGTTTTCCCAACTCGATCATGACTTTCACACAATTTATGCATGGAGCAACATACAAAAAAAAAATTCTATAAGTTAATGTCGCTAAATGTTTACAATTTTGAATTTTTAAAGCAATTCTAAAATTATTAGGGGTCAATTGGTGCTATAAAGATAACGTTCAGAGAAGCTGTTGTATTACTACTGTTAGAAAGAGTTGGTCAATACCGAAAGTGAGGGTAAGTTTAGAAGTTTCTGGTGTTTTGTGGAATCCCCAACCAGCTTAAACACTGACGCAGACCTCTTATATAGCGCCTCTTCGACGTATAAATCTATATATCGGTAGTTAATTTTTTTCCCATGCTGTTTCTGGCTGTTAATGCTAGACTGAAACACTTCTCATATACTAACATGGAAAATAATAATGTATGAAACAAAGTTTACAGTTTACTTGTAGTAATTTACACTCGCAATGACTCATGGGAAACTGGACTGTGCACTGTCCTGTCTGTGACACGGAAATAAACCTCAATACGTCATTATTAAATCAAATTCAGAGAAAGAGTTGTGAATTGAACTTGCTTTTATCTTTAGCAACAATTTATTGACAAAACACTGGTGAAGTTTTTACTTCGCCACTTCACCACTGGTGAAACTTCACCAGTGTTTCAAAGTCTGTCCGTTTGGGTTCACACATTATATCGTTGGAAACGCGGTTTAAACTTCCAATGCACGAAAAGGTTAATCTTGTGACCTGATTAAAAAATAAGCTGATCAATATCTGGCGGTATTGGCCGAAACCAATGACTGCATGTACAGCCACTAATTTCTTGAAGCTTTGTTTGTTTGTTTCTCTCCCTGTTTATTTGTTTGTTTGTCATAGTACCACCTTCGGACCAGCCGTTCACAGAGAGCCTGTTACCAGTATATATACGTGGCGTGCCACATATCCGCTTACATGATGGTGTTCAAACGCAAGTCTTGTTACCCTCATTTCTTTATGGTTTGCTTGGAAAATAGGAAATAGTTGGAAAAATCTATTGAAACATGTGCAAACATCACTGGAAATACAGAATATAATGCAAACATTGTACAGCTGAACATAACAGTCAATATTGGGTGTGATGACCTTTAGAAATACTTCTCCAGGTTTCTTGAAAAAGGACATTCAAAGCTCTTCTGTGGATGTTGGCTGCCTTTCCTTCTGTTTTCTGTCAAGATGACCCCACGCTGCTTTGAATAATGTTGAGGTCTGGGCTCTGGGGAGGTTCCATTGTGTGTGTGTGTGTGTGTTCTTTTTTTTTTATCCAGCTATCCTTTTACTGCATTGGCAGTGTATTTGGGATTATCATAATTCTAAAAAATGAAGGTGTTACTAATCACATGCTTCCCAGATTGAAAGTACTTTTATGTGTTCATAATTCCATCAATTTTGTGAAAGGTCCCCAACACCACTGACTGAGACACAGCCCCAGTCTATTGATATTCAATTGTGTAATCTGGCTTGAGCTTTCTCTCTCTGTTTCCCTTCCTTAAGAATGGCTTATTGACAGCCAGCATTCATGAAAACTGATTTCTGATGAGACTTTAGGGAATAGTAGGGGTATCAGCTGCATGGTCAGATGCATCTCGCTGTTCCATGTCAGGAATTTGGTGGGTTTTTCCTTTTTTTTTTTAAGGATGTGACTCTCAGATATTGACATTTAAGCCTGCTACTTCTTCCTTCGTATTTATTACTTCTCCATTTATCCATTCATTCACACCATGACAAGATATGTCAAGATTTTGGATAATAGCTCTTTTGGAATCACCTTAGTGCAAAAATACAATTTTAAGTGTTATCTTTGGCACTTTTTCATATTCAGCTTTAGAATTGGAAGCAAATGTGCTTTTTAAAACATGCTGCAAATAACCAAGTACCTAAAGATGTCATTTGAATTGATTCTTTTCTAAGTTTATTATTTCTGTTATGCATGAACGATTTATAGGTCAGTGTTAAGTGGCTTAACAAATAAAAAGTATTCCTCCGAAAATGGTCAGGAACAAGATCTGGACTTAAAATGAATGACAAGCACGAAAAAAACCCCCCAAACAAACAAACTTTGAAAGCCCTCTACAAAGTCTGGAGAGATATTGCTCCAGACTACTTTAAAAAATAATAAGAAATTCTGGCTCCTTGAAATATTAGTGGGGAGGGGGGCGCTCAAAACTTTTGCACAGTACTGTAATGTGCAACGGATGAGTACAGTTAAGCAACAAAAAAACATAAGAGCCAATCAGTGGAACAAAAGAGGAGAAGGGAAGTAATGATGGTTGCAGGGGATAAACGGTAAACAAAAGAGGAACCTTCTTTAGAAATATTCCTGAGCTCTCGTTTCTCTATCTGCTGCACAAAAGTCTCAGTGATGTGTAGGTCACAGTTTCTTGATCGCAATTAAAAGTGTGTGCTTTTTTTGGAGTATGTTTCCAGGTTAGCATTGCCAGTAAAATGCTGATCAATACTGGCAGTGACGGAAAGGCAAGGAGCCCAGACACCGTCTACTCCATGACCCACAACGCAGCACCTTGTGTGAATTACAAGTATTCTCTCATAGTTGTGTTTCATACTTGGTGCCATATTGTGAGACAGGGAGCGAACGGTAACTGATAATCTTGCGAGTCTCTGGAGCTTTTGCCCAAGTCCACTGCCTTCAGACCAACAAGTCCATCACCACAATAGAACCTATTAATAGGGCGCTGTTGTCACATACAGTTACAAAAAGCGAGGGCAGAGGAGTTTTAATATAGAGGTTGAATAAATCACGTATACTGTATCACAGAGAACTTTCCGCAAAGCACTTTAACAAACCTTGCTATCTGTCTGGTTCATTTCATGTCCGCATTGAATCATGGGTAACCTATCCAAATCAGCGAGAGCCTTGCCTCCATTTATATTTCTGTGCCAAGACTACCTGGATGCGCTAACGTGAAAGCACAAACGTGTGAGCACAGTGTGTGTGTGATAGTTTGTAGGCAACAGATATTTTATACACGTTGGACGGTGTAGTGTAATATGGCTCAGTGAGGAGCTGAGGTGGAGCCACGCCCCCATCAGCCAGATATGTAGGCAGGTGTATCCACGACATTTCTTTGTTTTTAAGCAGTTTGGTTTGTTACAAATCTCAGACACGTCTTTCTGCTGCATGATACTTGACTATTTTTGTGTCATTATATCAAAATATTTATTATTAATATTGTGTCAGGCGGATTAGGGGAGTGTGCTTTACTTAGTAAGGCCTTGTATCTATGAACTGGAACAGATGTCCTGAGCTTAGTGGCCAATTATACCCTGGACCCCAGAGGGTTAAACATATTCTGTTTTTAATGTGGCCCGGTCATGGGGAATGAGACAGGACACAGGAAATACTCTTTTGTGGGCTTTTTTATTCTCCGACTGTACTCGGAGGAGCACAGTTTTAATTCTGTAGTTTTGAGTGAAACGGCAAAATTTAACTATTCCACTGGCTCAGCCTAAACTGCCTTTCAGGGTCTGAGACAACAGTAACTATCATATGTACATGTTAAATCCAAACAGTATAGACAACAGTAGTGACCTGTCAAGAAACAAATACAACAAAAAAAGAGAAAACAAAACAAATAAACACATTGTTTACATCCCACAACTTCGCAGGTCAACTGGCAATAAAGTGCACTGTAAACTCTCTTTTAAACATACATTTCTATGGGAGAACATCATGAACTCACTTCGGTTTCTCCACACAGCTACTGTGCTAGGACAAGTACACACGCAGGAATCACACAGCAAGTGATCTCCCCTCTGAATCAAACAGAAACATACAGAGTTATGCAAAGTGAGTAAAAGTATAAACTTAACAACTTTGAAATCTGTTAGGACACTGTAACTACTCACGCCAACCCGCTCTTCAGTCCCTTTCACAGCACGTGACCATTAAACATGCACCCGTCGCGCGTTAAGAACTGTACAGAAATGGTCACAAACATGGAGTCATTGCTAAAGAAACTTAGCTAATTACAGACTACTACAACACTGGTGACAATATTTTGCAGTATGCTACACTTTTTAGCACATTTACCTCGTGTGTAGCTAGCCACAGAATCTTTTGCAGTCTCTACCTCTCCAGTGCTCCCGCTCACAGCGCTCAGTGTGACACAAACTTGAGTGCATGCGTGCTCTGGCTTACGGCGGCTCTTAAAGGGACAGTATACCCCCAAAACGCGAGGTCTAGTCATCACCATGACAACCCTACAACAGACCTCCGGTAGACAGGCAACCAGTCAAAAACACAATTCCCTCTTTTTAAACCCTTTCCATGCGTAGTATTAGTTCACTTGGCTACATTCTCCCCTGCTACGAGTCAACGTCCTCGGTGACCCCCTGCTCATCCACCATTCCCCTGAGTTTGGTGGTGTAGAGAACCATACCGGCTAACACCTGGGAGAGTACATCTGGACTGAAGGATACTGCATTGCATGCTGACCTAGGTAGATTAAATGGGTTTGTGTGGACCCCTGCAGTTTCTCTCCTACTCCTGCGTGTAGCAGGTGTGGGTGGACCGGCCTCCGCTTTCTCTTTCTTTCCTTTCCTAGGAGCTGGAACAGGTTTTGCCACCGGTTCTTCACTGGAGAATCCAATGCTTCCTGGCCCAGGTGGAAGGTAAGCTGCTGGCTCCACCTCGAGGTCATCAGGGTTGTCGCTGCTCTCTTGCCCTAGCAGATCCTCACCCATATTTTCAGTTCCATTCTCCAATTGGTTTCCAGGCTCGTTGACCGTCGGAACCAAGTTCCCAGGTCCCTGAGCCACTGGCAGCTCCATTGGGTACTGGACCTCCTCCATCAAGGCAAACTCTGGATGCTCAAGCTCCGTATCAGACACTTGGTGCTCATCTGCAGAACTGACTTCCTGGTCACGTAGCCTTGGGTTGGGTGCAGGTATAGACCCCACGCATGGCCTCAAGTTAGACCTGTGGACTCTTTTCACCGGCCCTCCTTCCAGTGGCACTACTGTGTATGTTGTCCCTTGGATATCAACCACTTTGTACACAGGGGCTGCCCAGGCATCTTGAATTTTATTCCTTCCTGGTGGTCGGTAACGGAGATACACAAACTGTCCGATGTCAACAGGTGGACAGAACACCTTTCCTTGCTGCTGAACCACTCTCTCTGCAGCCTTCCGTTCGGCAAATTCTCTGGCTCTGGCATGTGCATCCTGGAGACGCTCCTGGTGCACTGCTAACCAGTCCAGTTTGTCATCCTTCACTTCCTCCCGGCCCAACAATGCATCAACGGGTAGATGTGGGTGGACCCCAAACAGCAGGTAATGGGGAGAATACCCTGTCGTTGAGTGCGGCGTGACATTGTAAGCATACACCAGCTCTGACAGATGCTCGGGCCAGCGCCGCTTCTTCTCAGGGGGAAGCGTACGCAAGAGGTTGTGTAAAGTCCTGTTGAACCTCTCACAATGTGGGTTACCCTGAGGGTGGTGGGGTGTTGTACGCGTTTTCTTCACTCCATACAGTTTGCATAGCTCAGCAATCACTGCGCTTTCAAAATTCCTGCCCTGGTCTGAGTGCAGGCGCTCTGGTACCCCATACTTCAGGAACCACTCTTTCAGGATAACCTTAGCTGTGGTATCTGCTTTTTGATCTCGTGTGGCAAATGCCTGACTGAACTTGGTGAACACGTCAGTCATTACAAGAACGTTTTCACGACCATCTGTAGCCCGCTCAAGGGTGGTATAATCAACAGCAACAACTTCAAGTGGGCGGGTAGCCAAAAATGGAGCGTGGGGTGCCTGAACTTTGGGTTGAGGCATCTTTGTTAACACACACCTCTGACATTTCTTCACCCAGTGCTCAACATCTTCAAACATGCCTCCCCAGAAACATCTTTGTTTCAACAATCCCAGTGTGCGTTCGATTCCCTGGTGTCCCATGTGATCATGCACACTCCTGAGCACTTTTTCTTTAAGACAGGCAGGTAGTAGCAGCTGATGGCACTGTCCAAGGTGAGCATCTTCAATTACACGGTATAGCAGTCCATCCTTTTCTCTGATCCGAGGCCACTGCTTCAGTAGAGAACGTACCGGTTTAGACAGACCCCCTCTCTCTCTGTAGGTGGGTCTCTTCTGTCTGCTCCAAAACTCTCTCAAGACACCAATTGTTGGGTCTGACACTTGGAAGCGATAGAGTTCTGCATTGGAATAACCAGGCATTGTTGGGGTGTTGCCCAGCACAGCCTCACTGACTGCTTCCCCATCTGGTTCGGAGGCCTGCAGCCGTCTGATCCTACAAGCCTCAACTCCAGCCATGACAAGATCTGAGCCTAGACTTGTACCTGCCCTTAGCACATTACATATGGCTATAGAGCCATCATATTCTGCATCCTCACTGTCAGGTTCTGCCGTGTCAACTGTTGGTTGCCGAGAGAGGGCATCAGCGGCAGTGTTGCAGCGGCCAGGGCGATACTTAACATCGAAGTCAAACACAGACAGCTGAGCTACCCACCTCTGTTGAATGGCTCCTAAATTAGCAGTGGGCAGGTGGCACAAGGGATTGTTATCCGTTATGATTGTGAACTTGGACCCCAGCAGATAACTCCTAAATTTTTCGGTGACTGCCCACTTTAACGCTAGGAGTTCGAGCTTCATGCTGCTAAAGTTTTGATCATTCTTCTCAGCCCCTCTGAGCCTCCTACTAGCATAAGCTATGACTTTATTCCTTCCCCCCTGCTTCTGAGACAGGACAGCGCCTAATCCAAGACTGCTAGCATCCGTTTCCAGCGTGAAAGGGAGACTGAAGTCAGCATAGCCTAGAACAGGGGCACTAGTCAACTTTCCCTTAAGCAACTCAAAAGCTTGTAAGCATTGCGGTGTCCAGGCTGAAGCAAAAAGCTGTTTAGCCCTGACAGGACTTATCTCCTTAACACAGACATTCACCACATCATGGAGTGGCCCCGCAGTTTGGGAAAAGCCCTCAATGAATCTCCTATAGTAGCTGCAAAATCCTAAAAAGGACCTTAGCTCTTTCACAGTACTAGGGATGGGCCATTTTGCCACAGCGCTTATCTTGTCAGGATCTGTGCTTATTCCCTGAGCCGACACTTCATGACCGAGAAACTTGACCTTGGGCTGGAGGAAATGGCACTTCTCAACCTTAACCTTCAGCCCCGTATCCCTCAGCCTTTTCAAAACAGTCTCCAGTCTCACAATGTGATCCTGGAATGTTGATGAAAACACAAGCAGATCATCCAAGTAGATCAATACAATCTGAAAGACCAAATCACTCATTGTGGCCTGCATAAGACGTTGAAACGTCGCGGGGGCATTACATAACCCAAAAGGCATCCTTAAGTATTCATACAGGCCAAATGGTGTGGTAAAGGCTGTTTTGTCTCTGTCTTTCTCATGTACCGCTACCTGATGGTAGCCACTGGCAAGATCTATGGTTGAGAAGAACTCTGCACCACTCAAGGCATCCAGGCTCTCCTCAATGCGAGGGAGTGGAAACGCATCACGCCTGGTCTTCGCGTTTAGTTTGCGGTAGTCTACACACAGTCTAAGACTCCCATCTGACTTGCGTACCAGAACAACTGGTGAAGCATAGGAACTCGAACTCTCCTGAATCACCCCCTTTCTCAACAGTTCAGAAATGTGCTCCCTGACCTCTTTGTACTGATTTGGTGGAATGCGCCTGTATGGCTGAGAGACAGGGGCTTCATCTACAACAGGAATTTCATGCTTCACACGATCAGTGTACCCCAAATCCTCATCATGAAGTGCAAAAACATCCGCATACCTTTTCAAAAGAGTTCTGACCTCGGCCTGTTGTCCTGGTGTGCCACCTATGTGTAATCTTCCCAATAAGTCCTGTACGCAGCTGTTGGCCCCCTGACAGTCCTTTTGGTTAAGAGTCACCTCCTCGTGGTTGGCAGATATGCGCTCAAATTTCACCTCGCATGGGTCACCCTCAATGCAGCGGCCAGGACTAATAATGCCTAGTCTAGCCTTAGGTGGAAGCCAGACATCCTCTTGTGAGATGTTCATCACCTGTACTGGGAATACCAGGCTGTTAGTTGACACTAGAGTTGGGATCACCAATAAGCCACCTGGGAGCTGAACATTCCCTGGTTCAACCAATGCGCTACCAAACTGCTTGCCATGGCCCCTTGCATAGACAGTGGTCAGGGATGAGGCAGGCACCCGCACTTTGTGTTTGCTTGCAACACGGGCAGTAGACACCTTTTCCACAAGCTCAGCAGCTTGTACGCAGTGGCAGGCCTTCCTCCAGCTGGACTCCAGCTCTCCCCCTAGAGTGGTGTCAAACTCTGAGAGTACTAACTGTCTACATCGTTTTGCAATGTTCATCCCTATAATGCCATGGGGTGACAAATCCAACCATTTGGGATTGTCTCTTTCTGTTTTATCATCTTTGATTATAAGAAAACCACATTCAGGTATAGTGAGCCCCATGACCTGTACATCTAACTCTACATAGCCTAAATAGGGCAGCGGCAACTGGTTGGCTGCTGTGATTTTAAGCCACTTGGCAGTACAGTGCATATCTTCATCCTCTCCCTGGAGATGATTTCTGAAAAAGCTTTCTGTCAAAGTGCTTACATTACTTCCTGTGTCAAGCAGACATCTAAGGGATACACCACCTATCTGGATATCTACTTCAGGGCACTGACCAACAGCATGTTCTAGAAAATGTTCCTTGGTTAGAGCTTCCTTTGAGCCTTCTGACTTGCCTCGCATTGCCCGGCTCATAGCAATGGAGGGTTCCCGTTTCCCGTTAGCGAGGAACTGGACATGGTTGCAGACTGGCTCGTAGGTTGTTGGGGTGCATTACAGTGTCTGGCCATATGTCCCACCCCTTCACATCGGAGACAAATAGGCTGGCCCTCTCTAGTGTACTTAGGCTTGGGCTTAGCTTTAACACCTCTACTGTCTTCAGAACTGGCAGTCTGTGTTGT
Source organism: Maylandia zebra (assembly GCF_041146795.1). Classification (NCBI taxonomy): domain Eukaryota; kingdom Metazoa; phylum Chordata; class Actinopteri; order Cichliformes; family Cichlidae; genus Maylandia; species Maylandia zebra. The sequence goes on along the minus strand of NC_135175.1, from coordinate 16,295,612 downwards.
GAGCTCCCTCACTGCATTAGTTAACTCCCCTATGGCTTTACCCTGTTGTGTGATTATTTTAACCATCTCTTGCAGAGCCATGGTAAAGTCTGTCTGTACATCACTGGTGGAGGTTGTCTTTTCACAGCTTTCATCTGGCCTGTCACTCACTATATTTCTATGTCTGGCCACATTAGTGCTGCGTGGACGATCTTCCATAGTCCACATGATTGCCTCCTCTCTAACATCAAAGAGACTACACTCAGGCTTGTCCCTAGTGAGCCTACGTAGTTCACGCCGAAGATTTGGGGCATGCACACCTTCAATGAATTGATCCCGAAGTGCCAGCTGTGTGTTGGGTACTACATTAGGGGACTGCTGTATTGCAGCATTGAGCAACTGAGAGAGTGCATGTGAATAATCTCGCAGGTCTTCCCCATCTAGTTGGCGGCGTGCATAGAAAGCATGCAAGAGCTGTGGTGTGGTGCGCTTCTCTCTAAATGCCTCCCTCAAATATGAAAAGAGATCACTCGGTTGCTTCACCTGGCCTGCCATACGTAACTTAACTTCCTCTAGGGCAGACCCTTTCAGCTGTGAGAGGATAAAGTCGGTTTGATCCTCTCCACGCAGACCCCTAGTTCTTATTGCTCTTTCCACCTCTTCTATGAATTCATCAACAGTGTAAGCATCTTTAGCTGGTTCCCCACTAAAAGGTACAATCACCTTTTCTCTTGGAATGTACACGACAGATCTGGTTGGAACATTACCCATGTTAGCAATACTAGACATAACAGCATCATGTTTCCTACTCAGTTCGTTAATCTTTGTTTGTAGCTCCACCAACGGGTTACCTGCACTGTCAAACAACGAGGCAGCTTGACTGTCTTCAGTGGGGATAGCTCCGGCCCCTGAAGGACCTTCCCCTTCGTCCTCTTGCGACATACTGCAATGTCTCTGAGTCTTTACTGCAGCAGATTCCCACAGTCACTTGTAGATGAGATTCAACAGTCCAAAATCTGTGTCAGGCGCCCTCCTCGTCCAATGGCTGAAGCAGGCTCCTGTTGTACCAACTGCCACTGCACCGAACCACCTCAGGACGTCCACACTGCGATTGCCGCCCTCTGGGAAGGACTGGGATCTTCTAAGCCACTACTGTTGTCTATAAAGCCCCACTCACTGTGTCTCTCTATACTGAAACTCAAAACTAACCTGAGAATCCCACTTCTGACACCAAACTATGTGGCCCGGTCATGGGGAATGAGACAGGACACAGGAAATACTCTTTTGTGGGCTTTTTTATTCTCCGACTGTACTCGGAGGAGCACAGTTTTAATTCTGTAGTTTTGAGTGAAACGGCAAAATTTAACTATTCCACTGGCTCAGCCTAAACTGCCTTTCAGGGTCTGAGACAACAGTAACTATCATATGTACATGTTAAATCCAAACAGTATAGACAACAGTAGTGACCTGTCAAGAAACAAATACAACAAAAAAAGAGAAAACAAAACAAATAAACACATTGTTTACATCCCACAACTTCGCAGGTCAACTGGCAATAAAGTGCACTGTAAACTCTCTTTTAAACATACATTTCTATGGGAGAACATCATGAACTCACTTCGGTTTCTCCACACAGCTACTGTGCTAGGACAAGTACACACGCAGGAATCACACAGCAAGTGATCTCCCCTCTGAATCAAACAGAAACATACAGAGTTATGCAAAGTGAGTAAAAGTATAAACTTAACAACTTTGAAATCTGTTAGGACACTGTAACTACTCACGCCAACCCGCTCTTCAGTCCCTTTCACAGCACGTGACCATTAAACATGCACCCGTCGCGCGTTAAGAACTGTACAGAAATGGTCACAAACATGGAGTCATTGCTAAAGAAACTTAGCTAATTACAGACTACTACAACACTGGTGACAATATTTTGCAGTATGCTACACTTTTTAGCACATTTACCTCGTGTGTAGCTAGCCACAGAATCTTTTGCAGTCTCTACCTCTCCAGTGCTCCCGCTCACAGCGCTCAGTGTGACACAAACTTGAGTGCATGCGTGCTCTGGCTTACGGCGGCTCTTAAAGGGACAGTATACCCCCAAAACGCGAGGTCTAGTCATCACCATGACAACCCTACAACAGACCTCCGGTAGACAGGCAACCAGTCAAAAACACAATTCCCTCTTTTTAAACCCTTTCCATGCGTAGTATTAGTTCACTTGGCTACATTAAAATAATGCAATAGTTACTTTTCAAGTAATTAATTACTTTTAGAATCTTGTAACTCAGTTACTAACTCTCTTACTTTTTGAAGAAGTAACTAGTAACTACAATTAATTACTTTTTCAAAGTAACTTGCCCAACACTGCTGATACTTTTGTCTTCAAAACCCACAAAGGACTGCAGCATTAAAAAAAACATGAGGCCCGTACATCTGCTTCACTACACCATGAACTGAGTGTATCCCTCAGCGCCTGTGACGATCACATCCATCCAGATCCTCATGGCCTCGGGAGAGGGAGCAACCATGTAGTAGACCCTATCGTGAGTCTTCACGCTGAAGGTCAGGGAGGGGTTTGGGCTCTGAAGGAGGGAGAGAGAATGAATTGTGAATGAAGAAGAAAGAGTTATGATGCACTTTTTGTATCAGCGTTGGAGAATGCATACCTTGTGTGCATTCTTCAAGTGATCGTAGTATACTTCTTCAATAGCTTGGAAGTAAATGACTCCTTTCAACTTGACTTCGTGCTTGTCTGGAGAGAACATACGAGTACATGCCAAATTAGAAGAAATACACAACTTTAACATTTATGTGTGTGATTCTATCTACACAGAGAGTTTTTTAAATTGTTTTTAATCAGACTTTGCTGAGTGTGGTTGCAAGTGTGCGCTGTCCTTACCTGCGTAGTAGGATAGTGTGCGTCTGTTGCGATCAAAGACGAACCAGCGTTTCTTCCACGTTTTGATTTTGATTTTAAAGCAATTATAAGCAAATCTAAAAAGTTGGTCAATACCAAAAGTGAGGGTAAGTTAAGAAGTCTTGGGAGTTTTCCTCACTTTCATCGGACCAACCATCTTGAACAATGGCACAGACCTGTTAAAAATAGCGCCTCTTCGACATATAAATCTATATACCGTTTGTTTGTTTGTTTGTTTGTTTTGTTGCTTTTATGTGGATCAAACAAAATCATAAGACCAAAAGTTTGTCAGGTTTGTCAAAGTGTGTCAGGTGAACCTTGGTTATAAAATGATACAATGCACTGCTACTTTAAAACCAAGGTGCTGCTATAAAAGTTTGTTTACTTAGCCTGAACATTTTTAAAAACTCGTTTAAACATTTCCAGACTAAATTAAGTAAAAACTAGTTAATTTTTCGTCAATGCTGTTTTTGGCTGTTAATGCTAGACTGAAACACTTCTCATATACTATCATGAAAAATAAAAATGTATGAAACAGTTTACAGTTTACTTGAAGTAATTTTACACCCGCAATGACTCATGGGAAACCTGACTGTGCACTGTCTTGTCTTTGACACGGAAATCAACCTCAATACGTCATTACTAAATAAAACTGTGAGAAAGAATTGTGAACTGAATTTTTGTTTTTATCTTTATAGCAACATTTGTTTGACAAAACACCGGTGAAGTTATTACACTCTTTGTTTGACCATCTGGGTTCACACATTATATCGTTAGAAACGCGGTATAAAACGTTCAATGCACGAAATTGTTAATCGTGTGACCTGAGAAAAAAAAGCTGGTCAATATCTGGCGGTATTAACTGAACTGAAGAGCTTTGTGTGAAAGGATTTGTTTGTTAGAGTGTACCACCTTCGGACCAGCCATGCAAGTAATGGCTGTAAACAGTATAAATAGCTCACGCTGCACAAACCTGGTTACATGATGGTTTTTAAACGTAATTCTTCTTTGACTTTTAAACCTATCGTTAAGTGATTTGCGTAGCGTGGTATCGATGAGACCATTGGGTCAAACAGTTACACAAACTTTAGAGTTTCCGAGAGCCATTTCCCACTCGCAATGAACCACGGGTAATCTATGCAGAATAGACGCTCTTGATAGGCTGTGACGATCACATGCGTTACTTACACCGGCAGGTCAGAGCCAGTGTAAACTGTCCACCAAATATGTGTCGTCTCGGTTTTCTATAAGTTATATCCCCCCATGTTTAAAATTTGGATCCCGTGGACTATATAACTCACGGGTTTTTTTCATTTGATTTTACTAAGATAGAAAAGCAATCTTGATGAGTATATCGAGAGTCAAGAGATTCAAGATCCTTTATTTGTCACATGCATAGTTATACGAGTACAACACGCAATGAAATCAAACGCTCTTTGACTCTGCAAAAAGAGGGGACACTACATTAAGCGAATTATACAAAAGACCACATTATATGGAGTAATATGCAGTAAGTAGCATTATATGCAGAAAGTAAGTGAATTGTGTACATTAAGTGAATGTTAAATTTAAAATAAAAATCTGGAAAGTTTTAACTTGAAAATCTAAAAATGTACAATGTGCGAGTGGGTGTTAAAGTGTCCAGTGCTGTAGTGAAGCCGAGAAGAATCAGGCTGGATGTGTTAAGAATAAATCCTGTCTCAGCCATTTATGGATGCGGGAGGTGGCGGGGCATCTGGTTTAGGACCAGGGTGGCCTGTGATAGAAGCTCCTCTTGAGTCTGTCCGTTCTTGCCCGAATGATGCGGAACCTTCTGCCTGATTGTAGAAGTTGGACAGTTTGTTGCCGGACAACACCGGGAAGGGAGGGGTCCTTCAGTATCTGAGCTGCTCTAGACCAACATCTCCTGGTGTAGATGTCCTGTAGGGAGGGGAGAGCAGTCCTGCAGCAGCGTTCTGCCGTACGGATCAGTCTCTGAAGAGCTTTTTGATCCTTAACGCAGCTGTTCCCATACCAGGATGCTTTCCACAGCGCCTGCATAGAAAGTCCTGAGGATCGCTTCCTCAGTTGTCGGGGGTGGTACAGGCAACTCAAACTGCAGATACACGGACAGTTTAATAAATAATCAACCTAGATTAGCCGCCGTGTTTTAGATTTGACCATGCCAGTACTGCATCCCAGCAGACTCTGTGACAGTACCGATGGCTGCCACATGGCGGCACTCAAACTCCATGCCCCTAAACCTGGATCCATTTGGGAATTCAAATCAGCTTTCAGTCACATATAGTGGGTCAATGAAGATAAATAGACAGCTGACTACAATAAAATAAGACTACCAGCGTATAAAATGTTTGATTGTAGCTGTCATGTCATAAACGTAACTGTTCACTGGCCGGTATATTATCATTTTAGCCTGTCGCTAGTAAAAGGCTGATCAATACTGACAGTGGCGAGACAAACAGGGAGCACAGCCATCAGTCGCTCCGTGAAGCACAAGGTGGCCCGGATGTGAGTCGCAAACACGTTGACGTGGTTGAGCTTCACCTTCTGAACATCATGGAAATCCACAAGGAGAACCTCAAACGCGTAAACGAGACCGCGATTCACATTTCGCGCCACAAGGTGATCCACGGAGCGAACGATAGCTGATCTCTTTGAGTGTCTTCGGGCGGAGGTGCCACGTCCCACTGTCTTCGGACCAACCACGTGCTTCGCTAGCGTCAGACTTATAAATAGGGCGCTGTTGTCACATACAGTTACATACGGGTGTGTGCAAAAAGCGAGGGCAGAGGAGTTTTAATACGGAGGTTGAATAAATCACGTATACTGTATCACAGAGAACTTTCCGCCAGGCACTCTTACAAGCCTTGCTATCTGTCTGGTTCATTTCATTTCCGCAATGAATCATGGGTAACCTATCCAAATCAGCGAGAGCCTTGCCTCCATTTATATTTCTGTGCCGAGACTACCTGGATGCGCTAACGTGAAAGCCAAACATGTGAGCTCAGTGTGTGTGTAATAGTTTGTAGGCCACAAATATTTTATACACATTGGACGGTGTAGTGTAATATGGCTCAGTGAGGAGCTGAGGTGGAGCCACGCCCCCTTCAGGCAGATATGTAGGCAGGTGTATCCACAAAAAATGTCATTTTTAAGTAGTTGTGTCATTATATCAAAATATTTATTATTAATATTGTGTCAGGTGGATTGGGGGAGTGTGCTTTACTTAGTAAGGCCTTGTATCTATGAACTGGAACAGATGTCCTGAGCTTAGTTTAAGCTGGTGGAGGAAGGTATAGGTGCATCCCTGATTCTGGGCTGGCTGTGTGGATTTCACCTGTCTCGTGAAGACGAGAATGTAGCTGTGTAAACTTCAAATATCTGAGCTGGTGTTGTGCCAAAAAAGTGATTTCCAATGTTTCCGTGTGCTTTTTATGTGTAATATCGTTACGTATGATACTAAATAGACTTCTGTGAACAGGTAGTACAAAGGGGTTATATATAAAATTAAAAAATTACCTGTTTCTCAAGTATCTTTGTAACTGTGTTATTGTACTTACATTATAATCAATCAGCTCCCTTTTGTCCACTTAAAATATGTTTAATATATGCAATTTCAGCTGTCCTCCTGGCCAGATTACTCTTAAGAGAGACATTTTTAAAGTAAACAAGATTTTTTTAAACTGCATAAATAAAGGATACATAAGAGTCACTGCCAAAAACTGATTGCGGCTTCTACCTTGTTACAGGAATGTTGTTTGTTGCTCAAGATGACTTGATATCATTCGACTACCTTACTAACAGACCACAGTATGTGAGGCTCCATGACTGTGTGTCCGAGGTGGTAATCTGCAGCACAGGGGCACCACAGGGCACAGTTCTCTCACCCTTCCTGTTCAGCCTTTACACTTCAGACTTCTGTTATAATTCGGACGATTGCCATCTACAGAAGTTCTCAGATGATACAGCCATCATTGGATGCGTATAAGATGGGAATGATCAGGAATACAGGGGGTTCATCAGTGACTTTGTTGGCTGGTGTGAGACCAACTTACTCCAAATCAACGCCGGCAAGACAAAGGAGATGATCATAGACTTCAGGAGGAAGTCACCCCCTACAACACCGGTGAACATCCAAGGGAAAGACATTGAGATAGTGGACTCTTATAAGTACCTGGGTGTTCACCTCAACAATAAACTGGACTGGACTACAAATACAGACATCCTGTATAAGAAGGGCCAGAGTCGACTCCACCTGCTGAGGAGACTGAGGTCCTTCAGAGTCTGCAGGACTCTGTTAAGGACATTCTATGACACTGTGGTAGCATCTGCCCTTTTCTATGCAGTGGCCTGCTGGGGGAGTGGAAGCACGGACAGGGACAGGAGCAGGACTGACAAACTGGTGTGGAGGTCTAGCTCCGTGCTGGGATGTCCCCTGGAGTCTGTGGAGGTGGTTGGCGAGAGGAGGATGTTAGTAAAGCTGACATCCATCATGAACAACCCACATCACCCACTGCATGAGTATGTGAGTGGGCTGAGCAGCTCCTTTAGTCAGAGACTGAAACACCCTCGCTGCAGGAAGGAGCGCTTTCGCAGATCATTCATCCCAACAGCAGTTAGACTCTATAACTCCTCAATCACGATGTCATGACTCACTGGACACTGTGAACATCCACGGTCACCACTTCATGCATAATGGACCTTCCATGTGTATGGACATGTGCAGGTATATATGTATGTATATGTATACATATGTATATTTAGTGTATACATGTGTGTGTGTACATGTCTATAAATAGGAATAGTAGTGGTACAATAGTTATGTCAAGCTATATAGTTTATGTCTTCCATATTTTCAACCATATCCATAATCACATACTGTGTATGCTACCATTGTATATAGTGTATTATCTTACTTTTTTTCATTGATTGTACTTATTGTGTTTTTGTATTTCCTTCTGATATCTGTACCTGAGCTGAGGTGATGCAAAAATTTCCCCGTTGTGGAATCAATAAAGTCTTATCTTATCTCTTATCTTATCTTATGAGGGATATATTTGACACATGTTTCACATATTATAGACCAACAAGTTATTTATAGCAGTTTAAATACAAGCAATCAGTCTTTGGCAGACAATCACTTTTTGTCACAACACCTGGTCCTCAGGTGGACGCAGCCTCTGAATTTGGACACCCCCGGCCTGTTTCTGTTTCTAATAACGGTGACATTTAACTTATTTTATCCGATAAATAAACATTGTAAAATTCAAGTTTTTTGTATATATCCCCCCCCAAACAGCCCTTTTGAATGTCTCCCTAAATCTGAGGTCTCAAGTATGGCAAGTATGTGCCAGGCTTTGGCCCACATCTGTCTAAAATTGTATGTAAGCATGAATAACGTTTTGCCATGTCCACCAGGAGAGACTGGACAGTATAGATGTAAAACAAATATGCCAGCAGTGCATCTCAGTTAATGAGAGGAGAAAACATGTGTTTGGCTCCTTCACATAGTGGACATTGAGTTGTTGTGTGGGACACCAGTAGTTCATGTCTGTTGCTGTAACAGTAGTTCATGTTTAGAATAAAAAGTCCCAGCTCACTGATTTGATCGGGGCAATATTGTGCCTAAAATGTTGCAGAATTTTGCTGAGAGATCTTTTACTTTGTGGTAATCTTAGACGAGTAGTTTTATGGACAAAAACCACCAGGTCATTCAGTGTTCCCTTAGTGCTAATGTGTAAGAGATGTTGGTGTACTATAACTGAAGTAATGTTGTTAAGTACTTAAAGTCATATTCTTTTATTGTCATGACTGTATTTGAAGCTATTTTTATTTTTGTATGTTACCTGATTTATATGGAATATGGCTGAAGCTCCTCTTGAGTCTGTCCGTTCTTGCCCGAATGATGCGGAACCTTCTGCCTGATTGTAGAAGTTGGACAGTTTGTTGCCGGACAACACCGGGAAGGGAGGGGTCCTTCAGTATCTGAGCTGCTCTAGACCAACATCTCCTGGTGTAGATGTCCTGTAGGGAGGGGAGAGCAGTCCTGCAGCAGCGTTCTGCCATACGGATCAGTCTCTGAAGAGCTTTTTGATCCTTAACACAGCTGTTCCCATACCAGGATGCTTTCCACAGCGCCTGCATAGAAAGTCCTGAGGATCGCTTCCTCAGTTGTCGGGGGTGGTACAGGCAACTCAAACTGCAGATACACGGACAGTTTAATAAATAATCAACCTAGATTAGCCGCCGTGTTTTAGATTTGACCATGCCAGTACTGCATCCCAGCAGACTCTGTGACAGTACCGATGGCTGCCACATGGCGGCACTCAAACTCCATGCCCCTAAACCTGGATCCATTTGGGAATTCAAATCAGCTTTCAGTCACATACAGTGGGTCAATGAAGATAAACATACAGCTGACTACAATAAAATAAAGTTACCTTAGTAGAAAATATTGTTACATTTGTGAGACAATTTTCTTTTCATTGTAGCTGTCATGTAATAAACGTAACTGTTCACTGTCCGGTAATATTATCATTTTAGCATAGACTAAAAGGCTGATCAATACTGACAGTGGAGAGGACCTACAAGGAGCACAGGCATCAGCCGCTCCGTGAAGCACAAGATGACCCAGATGTGAGTCGCAAACACGTTGACGTGGTTGAGCTTCACCTTCTGAACATCATAGAAATCCACAAGGAGAACCTCAAACGCGTAAACAAGATCGCGATTCACATTTGGCGCCACATGGTGATCCACGGAGCGAATGATGACTGTGCTCTTTGTGGGTCTTCGGGCGGAAGTGCCACATCCCACTGTCTTCGGACCAACCACGTTCGTTATGAGAGTCAGACTTATAAATAGGGCGCTGTTGTCACATACAGTTACATACGGGTGTGTGAAAAAAAGTGAGGGCAGAGGAGTTGCATTTTAATACGGAAGTTGAATAAATCACGGATACTAAAATCACAGAGAACTTTCCGCCAAACCTTGCTATCTGTCTGACTTATTTAATGTCCGCATTGAATCATGGGTAACCGATCCAAATCGACTACACCCTTTCCTCCACTTATATTTCTGTGCCGAGAGTACCTGGACGAGCTAATGTGAAAGCAAAAACATGTGAGCACAGTGTGTGTGTAATAGTTTGTAGGCCACAGATATTTTATACACATTGTAATATGGCTCAGTGAGGATATGAGGTGGAGCCACGCCCCCTTCAGCCAGGTATGTAGGCAGGTGTATCCACACACAAAAAATAAATTTTTAAGTAGTTTCTTACAAATCTCAGACACGTCTTTCTGCTGCATGATACTTGACTATTTTCTTTTGTGTCATTACCGGTATATCAAAATATTTATTATTAATATTGTGTCAGGCGGATTAGGGGAGTGTGCTTTACTTAGTAAGGCCTTGTATCTATGAACTGGAACAGATGTCCTGAGCTTAGTTTAGGCTGGTGGAGTAAGGTAGGTGCATCCCTGATTCTGGGCTGGCTGTGTGGATTTCACCTGTCTGTACTGTAACTGTAACATAGGACAAATGAGAGTGCAGACACATATGATGTTTATTCCAGGAGTTTCACACAGGTAATAATACATTTCAGCTGAACTTAAATATAGACTTCTTGTCTTTACTGTCTGTGATTTTTTTATCCCAGTGATCTGTGGCAGGTTGCACTACAGCACAGTTTGAAATACTGCTGGTGGAAACCTGTAAAATGCTCCAGCTCCACTGTTCTCATAGAAAGGTATTCCTCAAGACAAAAACAACACAAACGATTATATTTATTATATATTCTTTTTTATTATTCATATGAAAATACAAAATTAAGATACATGCAATGGTACTGGCATAAATACAGTAAAATCAACATAAAAATTAATTATATAAAAATACTGGATGAATTAAAACACATGAAAGCTTCCTCTGTGACAACTCCATTAGTTTGGTAAAAATATGCTCGGCACGTCATGTCGAAACAGACAATATTCCACTTAAAAGATATTTCAAAGCAAAGAAACCAAATATACATTGTATCACATATGTATAAAGCTTGGTCAGCACGCAAAAACACAGGAGGCAAGATTATAAATGCAGTTATCAGCGGACAGAAATATGCCAATGCAGTGTGGAGTATAATGCATAAAGCAGCATTAGTGATCATAGTGGAATAGTCATTAAAAAAATAAAACACATTAAATTAGTGGTAATAAATGCAATGTAATGAAATGTAGTGGACTAAAGCAGCAGCACAGTAATCAGCCACCTTAGGACAAATAAATGTGTGTACCATAGATTTCGTCTGCTTGACTTCTAACAATAAAACTTCATCCTGCTGAAGTTCTTCCTTAAAAAAGCATCCAGGACCGCAATTCCACACTAGCGTACTTTCTCACCACTTTGGCGTTTTGTATGTAGATGCATGTAGTGCTAAAAAAATATTTAAAATGTGATTAAAAGGCACAAACACACATCTTTAGTTGATAATGGACCATACATGTCATAACATTTAAGAAATTAGCAGGCAAAATGTACAAATACGTTGGCGTTTTATTAACACGTTACCTATGCTGACACTGTTGTAAACCCGGCATCTGCATCCATTCAGAGAAGGGCTGATTAGTTTGGTTTGTGCGAGTGTGGTTTGGAATATTAGTGTCATTTACCGTGTAAGTACAGCACCTTGGAGCTACAGGAAAAGCCCATAGTAAATAGGCAATGTGCACAGAGTGCCTGCGCGCGCACACAGAGCAGGCAATTCATCACATGTGTATATACTCACACATGATCATATGATGCATGCATGCACATCCACGCACAGATTTAAGACCTGAGAATGCCCCATTAATCATACATGAAATGAATTCATTTAATAAAAAATACACCTTTACTAGATTATGAGGCATTTCATAATGTACAAATGCTTTTAAATGCCTTTCCCCCCGTTTCTTTGGAAATATTGGAAATATGTATAGTTTGTATAAAATGTTGAACACTGTAGGGCATAATATAGAGGCCAAAGTCAGCTCTGGTTTAACTAATGTTTCTAACTTACATAAAAAAATCAGAACAAAAAAACATTATTCTTCTCTGAAGACGCTTAAACTGTTAAACTGTCCAATATCTGCCCGCAATTTCACATGAGAGCTCTGTAACACAACATGAAGTGTTATCTGTGTAACACAAATGCACATAAGCTTCATCCAGGAGGAAAATAAGGAGCTGATACTTTTGTCTTCAAAACCCACAAAGGACTGCAGCATTAAAAAAAACATGAGGCCCGTACATCTGCTTCACTACACCATGAACTGAGTGTATCCCTCAGCGCCTGTGACGATCACATCCATCCAGATCCTCATGGCCTCGGGAGAGGGAGCAACCATGTAGTAGACCCTATCGTGAGTCTTCACGCTGAAGGTCAGGGAGGGGTTTGGGCTCTGAAGGAGGGAGAGAGAATGAATTGTGAATGAAGAAGAAAGAGTTATGATGCACTTTTTGTATCATTGTTGGTGAAATGCATACCTTGTGTGCATTCTTCAAGTGATCGTAGTATACTTCTTCAATAGCTTGGAAGTAAATGACTCCTTTCAACTTGACTTCGTGCTTGTCTGGAGAGAACATACGAGTACATGCCAAATTAGAAGAAATACACAACTTTAACATTTATGTGTGTGATTCTATCTACACAGAGAGTTTTTTTAATTGTTTTTAATCAGACTTTGCTGAGTGTGGTTGCAAGTGTGTGCTGTCCTTACCTGCGTAGTAGGATAGTGTGCGTCTGTTGCGGTCAAAGACGAACCAGCGTTTCTTCCACGTTTTGATTTTGCCTCCCATCTTGACCAAGTAGCCTCGGCAGGTCTTTTCAGAGATGGACAGGTGGAAGCACGTGTCTAGGCTGTGGCCCGCCGACTCAATGTGAGCCCGCAAGTCAAAATCGTCCTTCCTCACAGGCAGATACCGAGTAAGAGGCCGGGACTTGAGGGAGAGGAATCATTTGAGAATGTAATGACAAAGATGTATTTATAATTTCTTATGAATTCTTTTGTTTTTACCAAATTCCTATAAAACACAAAGATTTACAGAAAGTCATACATTAGGAAACATCAGAGTATTTCTCTCTCTTTGTTCTGCTGCCAACATTTGATGGTCCGGGAAAAAGAACTAAAGATGATAAATGAAGCTTACTATGAGAACTGTCAACACAGACATGATTAAAACCATGCAGAAGGAGGTGCTGTAAGTATGTCTGAAATAGGGCTGGGCGATATATTGAGTTTTTTAAAAATATCAATATATCTTCATACGAGATGTAAGATGTGACAATATCGTTTATATTGATATGTTACATTATAATTATACTTGTGGAGCCGCAAGTTTGCCTCTCTTTCGTCCACTTTTGTCTCTACGCAAACTCACTCAGCCTCGCCTCTCCTTCACTGAACAACTCCCCCTCCCCCACAGCTTTACCTGCAGGCAACGACAAGGTGAACACGGCAAATCTCCGTTAACGAGTTACCGCGGATCGCCCCGTGCGTGGGGCTGGTCGGCGTCAATGTGTTAGCGAGCTAACCGCGCTAACGACATGCAGCCCACAGGAGCTGCATGGCCTAAAATCTGACCGCGAACCGATTTTATGTGGTACACGGCGCTCAGCAATCTGTCAAAAAATTTTTAGTACGACTTTGGTAAGCTACGAAGTTGCACCGCTTGATGGATTGTCGGAGCATTACGGCTACCGTAGTCTGGAGCCTCGCGGAGTGATACGTATTGTGCTTCAACGTAATATTACCGTATTGTGTGTGTATAAGCACCATAAATGGCACCTGTTAAAAGACACAGTTACAAAGAGGATTTCAAACTCCAGGCTGTCAGTCACGCAGTAGAACTTGGGAACAGAGCAGCTGTGAAATCTGTCTTTGTTATTATGCTCAGCGTCTTTTAGTTTACATTTTGACTGCACAATTTTGAGCTTTTGTTATGCACAAAAACAACATTGTTTTCTTTTATTTATGGAGCATGATTATTTAATAAATGCTGATAATTTCTTTTTGAGTAATTGCTTCATGTACATCTATGCTGTATGTTAATAAAAGTGCCTGTGTGACATCTGGGACACAGCTTTGACTAAGAACTGTCTTTTTGTTCTTACCTTATGGCTTTAAAAAAATATATATCGAGACATATATCGTATATTGCCATCCAGCTAAAAATATCGAAATATGAATTTTGGGTCATATCGCCCAGCCCTAGTCTGAAATGTATAAAAGTAAGCTACAGAAACAAGACAGAGTGCACTGTCAAAAGAAGGTAAAAGGTTAGTTCCCTTGAAGTTCATACGTATGTTTTGGATAAAGAACCTCTATTATCCACAGCTCTTCCCAGACCTCTTACCTGCACCCTCTGCTTTTCTCGAAGCTTCACCTCGCGGTCGATCAGTTTCTGGCGTCTGTTGGTCTCCTCTTGTAACCTTTTCTCCAGATCCTCCCGTCTCCTCCTCTCCTCTTCCAAGGCCTGCTTTCGAAATTCCATTTCCCGCTCCTTAAGAACGATTCAGATGCAGTCACAGGTTATTTAATGACACACACATAAAAAACACAACAATTTTGCAGTTTGGGCAAATGAAGTAGCACCTCTATCTTTAAGGTTTGGAATTATTACAAAGATACTCGACTGATCTGCATGTTGGCTTTAACGCTACATATCTCTCTAACATTAAATAAAATGTGAAAATATGAATAAATCAAATAGTGACCTTGTGTTCGAGGAGGCGGTTCTTCTCGGCCTGCGCCTCTCTCAGCAGGCGCTCCATCTCCTCCAGCTTGGCTACATTTGACGTACTGGCACTACAGCGCAAAAAGCACATACAGCAACAATTATAGAAAATAATGTACCTTTTGCTTTACATCAAACACTTGACACTTATAGAAAAACAAACAAAAAACCCACTTTGGGATTTTCCAAAAATGCAAGGGAGCAGCTCGCGAGTTAATAAAAAAAAACAGTGGGTACACCAACACGCGACATGAGAAAATCAATGAACTTGGACTTTTCTTTGAAATTGTTTGATGAATGTCGGCATTACTATAATCCAATATAGGGCTCCAGCTATCGATATTGTTTTAGTACTCGAGTTAATCAAGTAATCGGATTAGAAATACTTATGTCTTATCACTGAGCAATAGTAAATATTCAGTCAGTGAAGAGAAGCTAGCATGTCAGCATAAAAGTGACATTCTTATTGGTATAACTGTTAATAATTAATAATAACAATTAATGCTAGTAATGATTCAGTGTGCAACTTAGCACATTTATTTTTTATATTTTTAAATATTATATACAATACCATTTAATAAATAAAACACTTTAATTACTATAAATCTGCAAAGTCATGGTACTAAAGTCTTCAAATAAATATGGCCTAGAACACCCCATGCCCCCCTTTAGACTCACCCCTGCAGTTAACATTGTGATAAAAAGTGGGACGGCTTTAGTAAGCTGCCTAATTTAAACAGTTCATCTACATCTTCTATTGCAGCTGTATTTGTAGTCTCTAGTGTGGGTGAAACGCTCACATAGTCATGGCGACAACTGAGCCCTAAAGAGTTGCGGATTAAAAAAAACATCAAAGTGAAAAACTTGCATCGAGGATTTTTTCATAATGGAGTTTTTCGAGTTGGTCGATGAATGGTTGCAGTGTGTGTACATACATGCATACAACACATGTAGATCTACAGCCAAAAAGAAGAACTCTGTTTAACATTCCAAAGTAAACGCTAAACTGTCCTGAGAATACTGATTATTCACTGGTTGTGTGTGCATGTGTGTGTGTGTGTGCGTCTGTGTGTGTGTGTGTGTGTGTGTGCGCGCGCTAAATCAAAGAGGAAATCCATTAAGAAAAGAGGCCGCGTTGCCAAGGCAAACCATCTATGTTATCTCTTTAGGTCTTTGAGGCCTTGTCTGATTTAGAGTCTCCCAAACTGCATATGGTCTACACATGACACTCACTCCTGACATCACAGCGAAAGGATCTATGTATGTATTTCTCTGTCACGTCAAGCAGTAATTCTTTTTCCTCACACTAATTTTCTTGCCAAGTCTATTTACTCTCACAAATGCACTTCTGGTACCACCGCCGTGCTGACTTACATTCATTTTATGAAACCTTACCCAAGCCCTGAACATAACCTGCTTTACCCTAACCTTAATCCAAGTCTGAGCACTACCTTTTAAATATTTCTGTTATTGGAATTTGCCTTTTTATACTCAGGGGAAGGCCAATTCCCAAAATAAGACCGTGTAACCAGATTTAAGCAACATAAGCAATGTACACACACACACACACACACACACACACACACACACACACACACACACACACACACACACACACACACACACCTCTTCTTATCTGGATCCAGGAGGAAATGAATACCCGGTGTTGATGTCACAACAGTGCTAAGAAGAATGGTGCACATCAGACTGAACTATAAACAAATCAGGAAGCGAGACAGGGTGGAGAAATTTGGAGCAGCCCGAGTGCAGAGAGGACAAAAAAGAAACGGGAGGGAGGGCATGAAAAAAAACCAACAAAAAAACTAGAACATTTGCAAAAGGGAAAAAACCCCTCTTTTTTTCCCCACTCTGCTATTTTTTCATTGTCTTCTTCATCAGTTTCCAGATGCTTTTTCTCAACAAAACACCAGCAAAGAATCCAAAAACAGTAACAAGTCGAATCATTTTGAAAGAAATTAGAGCACTTGTTACTATTAAATGAAAAAGTACTTAATTATGAATGAATATCAACATATCACCAAAGTCAAATATGAATTAAACAGTACCACCGATGGCATTTTTCTTACCTCAATCGACGAGAGGTAACTGCACTCATTGTCAATACACACCCATGCAGTTCCAAATGTATTTATTCGAGTTCTGGACTACTTGGGAAAAAAATTGTTCTAACACTTCTATCTCCCGAAACAGGACTCATCACTGCAAATTAACAAAAAAACTCCAGCTCTGTCATAAAACTGATCCACATTCCCCAACGTGACTTCCAGTGCAATATAACCTCATGCAGCCTAATCTGAGCCAAAGCACACTGAGAATAAAAACGCGCAAAACAGAGATGTAACTCTGCAAATGGTTTCAAATCTGCTGGAACGAGACCATACCATTCAGAGAAACAAGAGGAGGGGAGACAAAAGATGTAAAAAGGATTGAGGGAAAGCAGGCACACATGGTTTTACTCCAGTCGGGGGGCTGAACCCCTAAATGGACCTCCACACTCATGCTGGTTTGCTCAGTTAATCTGAACCTGAGGGGGCTGACTGGAAAGGCACCCGCACACACACCCCTTTATGTTTTCTGTCTTCCGTAAGCTGATCCCTACAACTCTAATCAACAGAGTCCTCCCCCCTTAACTCATGCTACACGCTCAGTTCTACACATCCTATTCTCCAAGGAGGGAACATGAAAGGCAGGAAACTCTTTTTTTATTTAATTTTTTGCTAGCAAGCCCTCCCCACTTCATCCAACTTTCTGTCCCATTTCAACTTATTCTAAAGACGTCTATAACAGTTATTTTCATCAGCGCATACACACTGCTGACAGGCCTTTGTGTCACCTACCTGGAGATGTTGTCAGGTGAGCAAGCAGAGATGCTGGTTTCAATAGAGTCACTACTATCCACACTCATTGTGTCAAAGGCCTGGTTTTCACGGTACCCAAAGGCATCGAGGTAGACGTTGGTCTGAGAAGCAGCTCGGGAGCTCGGCTGACCTGGATACACACAAACGCAATGAAGACGAAAAAGGATGAATTCTCCAGTAGCAACCAAGGTTACTTACTCCTCCTGCCCACGCATCAACCCAAGTCTTCTACCTGTCGGTGTAACTTCTTCTGGGACAGACTGCCCAGACGGGTTCAAATTTTGATTACAATGCCCCGCCACCGTTACACTGTGTACTCACACGTCCCGGGAAAAAATATATCCAGGCCTTAATGCTACGATTAGGTGAAACTGCGGCCTAACAGTAAGACACTCAAGCACACAAAATAAATGGAAAATAAAGAGGAAAAAATATTTTCTGTAAAACAAGCACAGAAACAGGTTTTGAGATTTAAAAATGAATAAAAACAGCAGCCTGAAACTGTCCCAAAAACTTCTGGAAAGACAAAAAGATATTCTCATGAAGCTGACGGATGAATGATGACAGATCTACAGTGCGGACACTTTAAAGAGAGACTAACTAAACCTCCTGGTACAGGAAGAAACACACACACAAAAACTGATACCATCAGCTCTGTTTACTAGACCCACCCATCAGATGAGCCAGATCAGGGGACTAAAGGGGCCAAGGCATCAGATACATGTGCCAGTTCCCAGAAAGCAACGACAGTACACTTATAACATGAGACACACAGTACTTCAAAATGATCCCCCAAAATACTGATTTGTTGTCTGAAGGGCAATGAAAAAATTATTTTATGAAAGACTAAACTACTTATTCTTATGTCTAAGTAGGTGCAAATCTAAATTTAATTTATAATAGCGATGCCTATGCAAAAGGTTGCTATGGAGAGGAGGCATGGTGTCCTTCAGGTGGCATCCTGTATCTTTCTGGGCCAAACAGCAAACATCCACACAGACTGCAAACGCTTTACACTCTTGTGTGTCATTTTTTCTTAACAGTGAAGACGTTACAACAGCTCGTGTAAATCCCCACGAAGTGATGGAACGCTCACATTCCTCCACTGACAGATAAGCAAATGTGGAATTTATCAAAACACAATGAGGTGCACACCCACAAACAAAGCCTCTTGCTGGGATATTGTCTCCATATAAGGTGCATTTTCAAATCCCAGCTCAGCGATGAGTGTGGTTTTGTGTGTTTGTGTGATACACGAGAGAAAAAAAAGAGAGTAAGATCAAGTGAAGTTAAGTGTATTTGTGTGTGTGTGTTTTACCTTTATGCAGACGTCGAGATTCACTTTCCTTATTGGATAAACTGAGGATTCTTGGAAGAATACTGCCACAACTTGTAGTCTGTACCAGAGGCTGATGGGACTATAAAGAATCAAGAAGACGGAGAAGAAATGGGTGCTTCATATTCTATTTATAATAAACACTATAACTCAAAGACCAAGTGGTGAAGCCGAAAAGTGATACACAGACCAAGTCTGACATTTAGTGGTAAATTTGTAAACCAATCATTTCCACCATAGTTTTCGTAAAAAAACGTTGTTTTCTGATGAAGATCGAGACGATAACTAAACAAAAACTAATGCACAAGGACAAAAACTATGATGAAACATACTGACACATTTGTCAGTGAATAAAATGAGATCCAATCAGAACTAATTAAGCTGCGCAGAAAGGCGGGACGAGTTTGGAAGGGATCCAGGTTAGACATGCACATCACAAATAGCTCCCATGCTCCCTGTTTCTCATGAAAACGTGACAAAATGTCAGCGCTTTGGAGGAAGAGAAGAGCAGACATATGAACACATCTCGCATTTGATGTCAAGGAAAATAAGATGCTCTGTGAACTCCCATCTGTAAAAACACCACAAAGTTTCACACTAAATCAACTTTAGATTTAATCTAATATAATCTAATCATATTTAGTCGGAAGTTGCTGTCACTTTTTTTTTTTTTTTTTTTTACATGCACAATCATCTCTGTTTGTACCTTTGTGGGGAAGCTGCGCCCGAGTGTTGCACACATAAACTGGGGATTCATGGCGGTCGCAGTTTTCTTCCAGGGTAATGTATCACTTAGATGTGAGCCACTTTCTTTCTCAGACCTCTTCCTCTCCTCCAGAAGACGGAAATGCTGATGAGACACACACACACAGAAAACATGAACACAATTACCAAAAATTTAAATTATTCATTTCACTTTCAGTCATATATCAATGTCCCCATACTTTAAGTGTAACGTAAAGTCTTGGTGTGCAGGATTTAAAATGTCTTACTCTGGCGCCATCTGCTGGAGGATCAATAAGTCACAGTGGCAGAAGTGCATTCTCCCTTTCTTAACCCACATTCAATAATTTTATTCTTTAGACAGATGGATCTAGTTTCAATGTAATATGCTTGTGATATAAAAATAAACACACAGTTGTTTACACACCAACACACACACACAGTCGTGTTTTCATGTTTGTGGGGACATCTAATTGACATTATGTTTTCCCTTGCCGCTTACCCTAACCTTAACCATCAAAAATGAATGCCTAACCTTAACTCTTACTCTAAACTGAAACGTAACCTAATTGTAACCTTGACACTAAAAACACATTTTGGGTGAGGACAGGCATTTTGTCCCCATAATGGCTGGGAGTCCCCACAAGTATAGGAGCATGCCAATTTTTGGTCCCCACAAAGATATATAAATATGGTATACATATACACACACACACACATTACCTGCCTGTGTTGCTGATGGCGCTTTTTGACAGGAAGGGGAGGTGGGGGGGAGTCTGGGAGAGGGGAAGGGTCTCGATATGTCACCATGTTCTCTGGCCAGTGCACAGAGGGTGTTTTTGGGAGGGGGCGGGGATTTAGACGGGAGGAAGAAGAAGGAGAGGAGGAAGAGGAGTGACAGTCGGCAGGTGAGGAAGAATGACAGAGCTTCGGAAAAAGAAAGGAACATTGTCAGAAAGCTGAAATGAGCGCAGAAACAGGAAGACAAGCTGGGGGAGAGAACCAGCCGCACACTTTGCACCATCCGCCTCGGCGTACTTATCTACACACGATAAACCCGTCACACCACTACACACACCTCATCCTCCGCTGGTTTGGGGGTGTCCTCATCAGGGGAAAGGGTTGCCTCGGGCTCAGGAGAGGCTTTGGTCAGAGTGGGGGCAGGAGCAGCTTTAAGGTCTTGCCCAAGCTGTGAGTAAAGCTCATTGATTTCACTGACTGTGACATAGCCCTGCAAGGTGTCATGTGGAGAGAGAAGGGGTGAGGCATAGCGGGAAGTGAGTTAGCCGTGGAAATTAGTTGTTAGAACAATGCAAAAATTTAGTGGCAATTTCAGAAATAAGTTATTTACACACAACACTGTTAACATGAGACAAAGGACACACTAACAAGATTATGTCAGCATTAATATACAGTACGTGGACGTATAAAAATAAGCTTCATCTCAAATTTCTGGAACTTCTAGTAGTGCTTTACAAGAGCTAGCAGTTAGAACAAGAGGCTACAGTGGCAAAACAAAGAAGACGACTGGGAATAAAGAGAAAAAATGGAAACCAAAAATAAAGTGGAACACAAAAGGGGAAATATTAGCTCAGAAAGGCAAAGTACCTCTGCGTTCTTGAGAAAAATAGAAGAAAGGAGGGAGCAACACACATCAGCCAAAGAGGCTGAATCCTAGCAAGCGGAAAAGGAAATCATAGCCATTAAAATCAGGATATCGCCCGTTCCAGGACTCGTAAGTAACCACAGCATCCGCCAATCACACCAACCTCTCTCAGGGTGAAACTCCGTCCACCGGTGAGGCCAGCGTATTTTCTTTCCAGCACAGCCAGGCTTTCTTTCTCCTGGCAGACAGATACAGACACAAAAATGAACTTTTCCCATCATTAATACAGAGCACAGCACGCACATGCGAACATAAAATCTGCCATACTCTCTGCAGCATGGACTCAAGGTTGCTCCTCTCCTTCAAGAAGCTCTCCTTCTCTCGTTGAACCTGCTGCGTAATCTGCGCCGACTGCTTCTTCAGAGTTAACAGACGCTCCTGCGAGAGGGAGAGCGGAACAAACTTATCAAGCGCCTCTAGCCTGCTTAGAAAGTATGAATCAAACATTCCTGTTAACCCTGCAAATCTAAACAAATTGACATTTAAAGAGCAAATTCAGCTTCAAACAGCAGATTAAACAGGCTGGATTTTTAAATCAAAAACAACCGAGAAGAGAGCTGATACCTTGCGGGTGACGGTGCTGCGTTGGTAGTCTGCGATCTCCCGGAGAAGCTGCTGGGTGTGGGTCTCCTTCTCCTCGTCCTGCCTGCTCTCTCTCTCGAGCTGCTGAAACTCCAGGTCCTCAAAACGCTTTGTCTCTGCCTCAAGCACTTCGCAGTCCTGATACACACAATGAAATAGATAATACAAGTGTACACTACTGCTCACAAATTTTTAGTTGTCACTGGGAGTAACTGTATGATTTCTGAAGTCAAAGCAGCACAGTACCCTGTGCAGTACAGCTTAAACCTGCTTGATACAGACCGCTGTGGCGAGCTTTAATTATCTGAAGATCTAGGGCTGGTACCTTAGGATCACATGACCAAGCAGTCAGTCTTCCTTTGCTACTGATGTTTTTATTCTTTTTTATTTATTTTTTGAGTACAGCAATGTACTGTAGCACATCCTGCAGTCTGGCATTGCCCTAATAATGACCTGAAAGTAACACAGGCATAATAGGTGGTAATCTGCATAAATGTAGTAATATGGGTTGTCTTTCATGGCTAAACTTACTTCCAAAGCTGATGCTGCGCTCTCCTAAACTTAAAACAAACCCTTTCACTAAACTTGAACTCCGTAAATTGCAATAAAAAACAAGAAAAATTCCACTAATCCAAAACTTTGCATGCTTTTGTAGCCACCACATTAGAGAAAGAACATCAAGTATACGTGCAAGTGTCCATAAAAGAAACCTTCTCACATAAAAACCTGCATCTACTAATATTAGCAAATAAATGCCAACATACTCAAATACGACAAATAATCGTTTATCAAATACGTCTCATTCCATAACATACGTAGACACGGGTGCAAACCAGACTGTGAAATCTCTAATGTGTGTGTCATCAACACTAAACATGCAACAACACATCACTACCGTTTGGCTAAACATGCAGCCTTTCACACACCATAAGCATTCGCCCCAAAGTGAAGATGATTTAAATGTGCCGCCTCTTTGATAAGTCGTTTCAAAGAACAGTCGCTCATCAAACACAAAAGGTGAAGCCTTTAGACATTACACCCAACAGAGTGAGTCTGTAAGAACCAAACAGGTACCAAAGCCTGACACTTTAGAGATGATATAAAGCATAAAGAGGGAATGATTGAGAATGAATGTTAGCTCTGAAAGTGTGCCATGCTCTCATGCAAGTAAGCAAACATTATATAAACGAGTCTGTCATGTGAACAAATGTTTAGAGTCAGTGCTAGTATTTGCCGATATAGCGGTCACATTTATGTTGAATACTTTCTCGAATATGCATGATTTCCATTGGCTCTTCCACTATATTTTTCTAAATATATGTATGTGCGTGTGTTTGTGTGCATATGTGTGTGTGTTTGTGTGTACTGACCCTGGCTAGCTGCTCCTGCAGGGGCTCCTTGGTGGCTTCAGGACAGCTGTCCAGCTGGGAGCGCTGCTCACACACAATCTGAGCCAACCTCTCTACTCTGCCCTTTTCTGCCTGCAGCAGCTTGCACGCCTGGCAGGCAAACGTACGTACACACAGATGCACACACGCATTCCCACACGAGGACGTACACCATGTACACGTTTGTTTATGTGTACATATAGACACAAAAAGACGAACACACACACATACACACACACACACACACACAAAGGACAGAGAGGATGGCAGAGTTAGTGGGGATTGGGGAGCAACAGTTAGTTACTATAGCGACCAGGTCAGTACGGATAGCCTAGTGGGTGGGGAGGGAGGGAAAGCTGGAGGGAGCGCAATGGAAAACTGATTAATGATGTTATGAGACTTCACTTCTGCCGTTTTATTCGTTTTTTTATGAATGCAAATGATTGAAATGATTAAGTAAGAAGAGAGAACGGGCATGTATGGAATGGCGCAGCAGAGGTTAACTATCACACTGATGGCTCTTTCTATAAAATACACAAAACACACATTCACCTAGAATATGTGCAAGCACTCAACTTCATCTGCTCTTCAACCAGTTTTTAACACCCGGGGCTACACGCATCTACCCGATCGCTCGCTTTTCTTTCCCTAACTTCTTCCGCTGGCAGATGCCGGTGCATGGAAATTTCAGAGTGAGTCCAGGACTCAGTCGAACACAGGCCAAACCAAAGCACGCGCACACACACGGATACACACCAGAAATACCGTCCATTTATCCGCTTACACCTCCCACTCTGTCAATAATATCATATGGTGTTATAAATGTAGAAAAAATATAGGCACACTTGCTTCCCTACACTTGCCAAACAGGATCACTTGATGACCGCTACTCCCCGGACAGTCTTAGCAGATATATATTTGGACCAGAGAGAGCATGAGAAGGATTAACACCTACCGCCCGGGTCTCTCAGTTGCCTATGTATTTTTAATGCCATTCAATGCATGTTGCTAGTAAAAATATAGGCTGTATGAGTGAATGGAGATGGCTTTTCAAACACCTAAAAGAATTTTTCCATATGTTAATGTGTATTTCTCTCCCCTTTTGATGACCATATGTATTCAAAGGCAAAGTTAAGCATATTCAAAGGGACCTCTAACTTTTAACCCAGCTGGATTACAGATGATAAAGAGGTCTGTAAGCATCCCATTCTGAGTGTATCAACTTGAATACCTTTTCTTTTTCCTGCTGGGATTGGGTCTCTAGGTCAGCTATCTTGTTGTGAAGCGCTTCTAAAGCATCTTTTTCGTGTTGAAGAGCTGCTATCTCGGACTCCTGCTCAGCTTCAACTAGAGCTCGCTCAACCTCGACCTTTAAAAAAAAAAAAAAAAAAAACACGCGCACACACCGCTCAGTTTTAAACCAATACTTTATATCTGTGCTTTTATCAAAACATTCTCATTCATCTTTTGTTAATCTTGACAATAAATCAATCAATAAATAAAGTAAATATCATCATCGTCTATATACCTCTCGGGCAGATTCCTCAATTTGATTGTCCAGCTCTTTGATCTTTTGTTCAAGCTCCTCCATGTTGTTCAGGACCTGGATTCTCTCCTCTTCCACGCGCCTCACTTCCTCCTCTGAAGGGATCGTGTCCTGTCCACGATGGCGAGCTGCATCCTCTAGAGCCTGGTAACATCATCATCAATGTAGTCGCTGATTTAACTCCTGCTAACATGCACTTACATTGACATATCTGCGAGACCTGTAATAATAATCACTGATGCCACAAATGGAAAGGAAAGCGTATGGGCTCCATACATACACACAAATGCCTGCTGTCAGTTCATGCTAACACTTAGCATGCTCTAATCTAATAAATGGACTGTAAATATGTCCCATCTGTGTTGAGTAGGATGTTTGTGTCAATACTTTCTAAGTATTAGGAGGAGGGATCCTTGTCACTGTTATGTTTTCCAGGATGAATGGGGGGCTAAACACTTCCTGCATAAATCTTGATTAATATTTTAGTAAGATGACCAAGGTCAAAGGTGCACGAAGAAGAAAAAACATACATCTATCATTTTACCAAATCAACAGAGACTAATGTTACAGAATATTCTCTTGCATGAAGTCTTCAGAGTGACTAAAGTCTGTAGACCATCAAGGCATTGCATATTTCACTGTATTTATTTTATACTACCGGAATATTTTTTTAAATTTATGTTTTCTCCTACTTTTTTGAATGAGGGTCAAAAGTTATATGATTCTACTGAACAAACACGGTTCTGTAGACTAGTTCATCTTATACACCAAATAACATTTGTTTTTGCTCTTGATAGCACCTCAGTGATACTGCACTCACACATGGAGGGCATTTCTGTGTTAGCATAAAGTTCTAACAGTCACAAAATAAGTGTCCTGTGTCTTATACCTCATTTGTCCTATGTGCACGTGGTGAAGGTGTGGGGGCAAAGCTTCGCAGACTGATAGCAGGCGATTCGGCCCTGTTGTCTCGGTGACCGCTGCTACGCCTCCGTCGTACCTGCAGGTCATCATCATAGTAACCGTTCTCCGATCCAGGGGAGGTCGTGTGCCCGTTTCCGACTATTCCACTAACAGCTGAAGAGTCGGAAAAGACAGAAGGCGTGTCATCATCTTCGTCGGTCAGCTGCAGCTTCTCAAGCTCCTGGTTGATCTTCTGCAGGTCTGCAACAGCTGAAGTGGAGCTTGTGGCTGCGGCGCCTCCGTCCCTTTCAGCTCGGCCCAGCTCAGAGCAAAGAGACAAGATGGTCTCTAGCCGCTGTCGCTCCTGAGATGATGGCAAACATAAAGGCACACACGTGTATGGGTTATGTGCATGCAATGGCAAGTACTATTTAAGATCACGTTTTTAATGTTGACATGTTGCTGAAGTTTTACACAAATACAATGCAACCCTATAGTATTGAGCTTAGTCAAGTTTTAAATAATAGTATTACCTCGGGAAGCATCACAGAAGTCAGTCCTTCTAAAACTTTTTCCGTTTAGTCCAAAATAAAGAAAAGTAGCGTTTACTTAGTATTCAGCATGACCCTCTCCTGTATGTGGATCTAATTTGGTCTAATATTTGCAGATTTTAGAAGAAACATTTCTTCTCACTGAGAATCCCTGGAGTGAGCACTTCTCCCTGCCAGTGCATAGCTATATGTGGGGCACTACGGAGGCTGCAGAGAGTCAAAAATGCCCTCTTGCAGGTTCAGCAGTTACTTCTCTCAAGGGTTACGTATATGAGCCCCACAGCCAGCCTGTGTTAGTAATATTAGATACAGAGAGGGGGGGAAATGGACAGAGGTGTGTGTGTGTGAGTGATAGAGAGAAAGAGTGAGCTAATGAGAAGGTGGTCAGCTGTCAACCATGGTCATAAGTGTGCACAAGAACCGGCTTTGACTCCAAAGTAGGAATGTGTCTATGAATGTCACCCTGGAAACAAGATGCTTTCCAGGGAATTCTTCACAAGGAGAGAATCGGATCCAGGTGACATTTGGATTGTGAAAATCATGAAATAGTTAACTGTGTGTTTAGGAAAAGCACGAAACACTCACTTTATAGTGCTTCTTAGTTAAACAGTTATGTCAGAATCCACATATAACAAAGCATCGAACACATTTTACCATGCACACATACAAACCCCAATTATAACACGTAACATGAACCAGGAGCTGGCACAAAACGTGTCCGTGTCAGTTTGTCACCTTGCGCTATTCTAATGGGCATAAGCTTCTGTGGAGCCTCTATAGTAATCAGCTGTCAACTAGAGCAAGAGACAGAAAGAAGAAGAGAGGACAAAGACACGGACATATGAGAGGAAAGCTGGAGAAAGCACGAAAATGAAAGACGGTGAAAGAAGCGAAAGACAGGAAACGAGCTGGGAAATTTTTGGACAACACGCCTTGCTTTAAATTCATTTTTAAAAGGTTTGTGTGCCTTTAATTAACACAGACATTAATTTCAGCTTTCTTTTTTAGCGGTCTCTTGTTTCAGAATTCTATTTTCTAAAGATACCACTAGGGGGCAGACAAATACAAGACAATAAGGCTAGACTGAAACACTACAATTGCTGCTACATCTCACCTTTAGTCATCTGATTAAAGTAGAGATGCACGTGATTATAACTCCCTGTATAATGTGGATCATCGATGATATTTAACACCAGGGCACGCACTAAAACAGGCAGTCGAAATAGTTTCAACCCAATTAAGTGCAACACTGCAACACAATTCATTCCCCCATCTTCAAACCGGCAAAAGAGAAAATCTTCACATCATGAAAGCTCAAAACCACGCTCATAAGAATGTGGAGGCTTGTCAAAAGCCACCGTCAAAGTGTTCTTTAAATCAGAGATACTGAGACACTTTAATTGTGAGAACATGGCTGAGAGAAACAGAGAAATAGAAAGAGAGGGATCACGAGATCGGTTGTCATTATATGTTGATAATATGTGTTTATCCACCTGCTACACTATAACTCTGTAATCTTCTTGGTTTCTCTTACCCACATCTGACTGATGTGTTCTGTGGCTCCTTAGCACAGCAAACCACACTGGGTGGACCTCCAGATGACTGACATAAACATGAACCTCATATGAACACATATACACACACACACAATCCAAGTACAGGGTTAAGAATAGTGCTGTTAGTATGGGCTAACTGCCATGAGCACCTGTCAAGTGGTGAACCTCACTGTGCGCCTGTGTTAAGCTCCCTGGGAGAGTATGTTTGAGAGCGCAAGGAGCAGGGAAGCATTCCTACACTCGTTCCATGTTTGGTGTCTTTGTATGCGTGCACAAAATAACATTAAACCTTAAACACCCTGCTCTCCTGCCTATATTCAGTCTATCTGAATAAGCTTAGCTGGAGGATGCACTCTATGATGATAAGTCAAAAAAAAAGCAAATACTAAATGGCACAGTACAAACAGCAGCTACAATGCTTTAAATACAGAAGCTAAAAGCAATTAAACTCACCAGTCTCTCCACCTCCTGCTCACGGAGTCTCTCCTCTTTTTGGCGTTGGTGGTAGTCTGTCAGTTCTTCCTTCCCACTTAGGGAGCTGATACTCCCCCTTCTTTCCCTGAACCCCCCTGGCGGGGTCACCCCTGCTTTGCCAAATGACTGCCTCCTCTCCCCCAGACCAATTCCAGTTTCCAGGCCGGCCTTCCCAAATGAAGAACTCCTCTCTCTAAGTCCTAGTCCCGGTGCAACGGTGAGTTCAAGGCCCACTCCTGTTGTTTCTTTCTCCGCCACAGACATTTCTGCTCCTGAGGAGGCGTCATTGCTGCTTAGCCGTTCTTGTTCTGGAGGGCTCGAAGCTATAGAGCTGATGGAGCCTATTGAGCTGGTGGAGGTTAGGCTGAGTTTTTTGGCAACACGAGGAGAAGAGGAGCCCCCTGCCCTGGATGGGATTGTTACATCTGGTGGAGTGGATGTGGATGTGGAAGAGATGGAGTGGGAGGTGGAGCAGGAGGAGGTCCTAGGGGAAGAGAGGGAGATCGACACGACACCTTCCCCTTGAGCTGTGGTCTGGCCTTTAATCCTGTTTGCAGCTTGCTGACTGGAGTGACTAGACTTGTGGTTGAGGTCAGCGTTTTGGCCATTGCTGTAATGCTCTTTGCTAAATTTGTAATCCCCAGCAGTATCAGACCGCCGTGGAGGCAGCGTTGACAAAGTTAGCACTCCATTATTATTGTCACGGGGGGACGGAGAGGGACAGAGGCGTGGCAGTGAGCGGCTGTGTCCTCCTGCTGTCATCCCACTCAACGAACCTGCTGAGTATTTCCTGGTTCGACTAGTGGGCGTCGGCTCCTGGTTCCCCTGGTTCCCCTGGTTCCCATAGGTGCGACGTCCTAGACGGGGGCTAGAGGGCATGCTGGCAGCGCCCCCAGAAGATGGAGTGCGGGATGAGGAAGAAGATGGAGGAAGAGAGAGGAGATAGTTCTCACTACTGGTAACAGAAGTGGAAGATCCCCCACCATTCCAGGTGGAGAGTAAAGGAGAGGAGCTCTGACTGTGCAGTCGTCGGCTATCGCTGGTGCTAAAATTGTCCTGACTGCGGCCAACTGAAGAGCGCGAGGCCAAAGAAGAAGAAGGGTCGGAACGTCGCCCGGGGGAAAGAGGGGGAGCAGATTTTAAGGACAAAGATGGACGATCGGAGCTATAGAAACGCCTTGCCTGTTCCTGATAGGCTGATGAAGATGTGGCAGGACTGGAGACAGGTGTGGTGGGGGGAGACTGGGAGACAGAAAAGAAAAAAATGTATGATTAGAAATATATAAGAATTCAGTTCTCCTGTGGAAGCTATAGACAGAAACAAATGAAGAAATGGAAATACACAAATATGATCATTTTCAGGCTTTATTAGATTCAAGTGTTTACAGTGTAATATAAATTACAGAAACACTGATATTGATGTATGTGTTGATGAATATGTGCAGAATTGTGTTTGGAGAACACAATGCAGAATGCAACGATGTAACAACTGGTTCATGTAATGAGTGAATATCAGCTAGAATCATTCATAACCCCTGTTAAAGTGCCCTGAGAGGTAATGTTGGAGCTAAAGGATGACCAACCTGTGTCAC
Source organism: Maylandia zebra (assembly GCF_041146795.1). Taxonomy (NCBI): domain Eukaryota; kingdom Metazoa; phylum Chordata; class Actinopteri; order Cichliformes; family Cichlidae; genus Maylandia; species Maylandia zebra. The sequence goes on along the minus strand of NC_135175.1, from coordinate 16,265,739 downwards.
ACTGAAGTAGGAGGGGTTGGCATTCCCGTTGGCTCTCAGGCTGTTTTCAAGGGCAATTTTCTTACGCTGCAGGGTGTCCATCAAGTCCCGAAGCTCAGATGCTGATCGCATGCCCCTAGCACTACTGGTGCCACCCACAACTGCATGGCTATAGTCACTGCTAAACTTCAGGTAGTCTGGACGGGGAGAGAGATTAAATGGAAAAGAAAATGAATCTATAACATGGGAAAGCTAGGTTAAACATAAACATAAGCTATCGAACGACTAGATAGAAAAGTAGATACAGAAAGAGGAAAGAGAAACAGGGAGAACAAATATGGAAATTATGTGTGAAGAGCCAGGTGAAGACAGAGGAAGGAAAGAGGGAGTGGCGAATGAAAATAAAGAGCGAGAGAGAGGGAGAGATTTATGTATAGTTAAACCTGCAGCTATTCATAAATGGGACCCTTGGCAGAACAAACTCAAACCAAACAATCCACAACTAACCCTATCCCTGAGAATAGGAAACAATCCTGTCCCACACACACACACACACAAACTGCATGCAAATACACATTCACACAAAACCATCCATTAGATCCAAGACAAACAGTTTAACTTGAGTTCAGTTCCTCAGTATAGGATTTTGTAGATGAGATAAACCACAAAATATTCTGGAATACCCTCATGAGGCTCCCCCTGCCCTTCCTTAAGTCTTTTATTTAAAGTAGCTTCAGCAGTGAGGAGGTCTTTTTTCTCAAAACCTCAGCTGAGTCAATTTTTACTTCCTTCCTGCTGGATTTACAAATAAACTATCATTTTCTTTCAATAGCATAGCTAAGATTGGCAGCAATGCTAAGTATAAGTAAGTCTGCCTGATAGCTCCGGTACTATTTTGGTGCAAAATTCCAAAAAGAAAACAGTAAATATCTTCTGAAAAAGGCCAAGCAGGTGAAAACACTTAGGGTAAAGTAATGTGCTCAAACCTTGCCCAGTTTTCAAAATTATCTGTGGCTTTATGTGGAAAAGGAGCTATTACAATGTTCAAACTTAGACCACCCAGTGTTTAACAACCACATACACCCACATACACATATATACACTTTCCTGCAACTGTGGCTCCGCCTGTATGTTCCATGTGTAAAAGAAAGCGAGAACCTGGAGCACCTAAAAGTGCATAGACAGATTATAGATGAATATAAGCCTGTGTGAGAAAATGTCAAACCCTTACATGGTGGAGTGAACTGAGGCAGAAGGTGAAAGACATCATAAGATCTAGAAAAATGCAGGCATGCTCACACACACACACACACAGGGTGTTTGTGTCCATACATGGGCAGATTTACACCGGAGGGCTGGTGTGCATCAACTCTCTCCTTTCATGATTGTTCTGCTCCAACATATTCAGTTGTGTTTGTGTGGGAGCCTTGTCTTTAGTTAGACGTCTTTAAAATAAGGGTTGGTGACGGTGAAGAATATCTCTGCCCATAATAATAATCTTTCCTAACACACGTGCGTGAAGCTGTGGAAGAAATAAGCACCTTCTGCCTGTTTAAAGAGCGGGATTTCCACTGAATACAGCAGCCTCGAGCACTCGATAAATCGCCTAAGAGATAGCAGAGTCCAGATGTATCGCCGTGGCAATGGACAGACACCATACAACCAAAACATTCCAATATGCTTTGAATTTTAGGTTTTGGAATGTGCGTGAAAGTGCATTTGGGAAAGACATATGAGAAGACTGACAGAAACACCTGCCCCCACCCTAACACTGACTCTTTCCTCCCACCACTTTCAGGCAGCAGCCATGGTTAATGTGCACAGAAAAGTTGAGCTCACATGCATTCTCCGCTTTTCCCCCCCTGCCAGTCAGTTAGATGACATCCAATCTTTGAAATCTGAATTTATTTACATTCTTTATGGTTCAACCAGGTCGTTAAATTGGGTCAGTGTGGTCCTCCAATTGGATGTAACCCATCTGGAGTGTGACTATCTGTAACTCCATACTGACATAACAGTGAAGTGACTAGTGAGAAGAGCAGCAGATGTTACATCAGCAGCTGGATCTAATGGAGCACTGAAGATGGCAAAGAAGTGAAAAGCCAGTAAAGTAATAATCAAAAAGGCCTACATGTATATTCTGGAATGGCAAAATTAAGACACAGAGGAGACAAACCAAAGAGGGATCAAGCACAGCTCAGGGTCAGCCCCTTGTGTGATGTACCTGTGTTGTAGGCTAAAGCTGATACAGGACTCTTTTGGGGAAGCATGCTCTTCATTCTGCTGGCTTCCTCAGGATGGTTGAACCGGAACAAATAGGATTTTCCCAGACACAAAGAATAACCTGAAAGGGAAAACACAAACAGACGTCTCAAATTACTGAGACAAATGATGCAAAATCTGCAGGTAACCAGGTAACATGTGAAGCTAGTGTGATACAGAATACACCATTACAACATCCACATTACAGCGCATATGTGAAGAGGTAAGTCTTAAGTAGATTCATGTGAGCCTGGGTGTTTATTCACAGCTAGACACACTTGCGCACGCGCAGCAGACGACTGTGTTTGCCCTGGCCATCAATTAGCCTGAGAGGGCCGGGTATTAAACAAGATCTCAGGGTCACAACCTCTGTAATACACACAGGCAGCCACAGCTGTCCAAATACTTGAGATGGCAACAGAGAGGAAGAGCGGCGCTGACACAGATACAGGAGGTCTTGTGTGGGAAAAACAGAGGAAAAGGATAAAAGAATAAAAACACTGAACTGACGCACTTTTTGAGCCAAGGAGGAAAGAAATGCTGAGGGCCAGCTTTCTTAAATCAACAGGTCAATGCGGGTCTTTCTTCTACTTCCATTGTCGAAAAGCCCTGTTACAGTAAAACCCCCATAACGTTATGTGTAAGAGGCTAAAAAAGCACCTCCTTAATAGCTCCATTTCAGTTACATCAGATTCTTTGGACCTGAAGTCAGACGTAACCACTGAGGCAAGAGGAGGGGGGTGTGGAAAAAGGCTGAATGGAAAAAATCCAGATTGTTTTCATCCTCTCTTTTTCTCTCGTTCTCATTTCATTTTTTGTTGCCTTTTCTTTCTCACACTTATGTCAAGTCTCATAAACATCTCAGGCAGAAAAGCTGCATTAATAGCCGAATTGAGCATTACAGTTGAAATGAAAGAGGTCGAGCCAGTCTAGATATTACCTTAGAGCATTTCACAAGCAGTCCCCCCCCCCTCTCAATACACCCAGTTCTCAGCATAGTGGGGAGATCCGATTGCGGCTGTGATGTGAAGTGGGCAACACAGGCACACACACACACCCGAAAACAGTGTAATAAATGTTTAGTCTGCACAGCTGGACTGTGAAGCTCTCAAATCCATACTTATATAAACATGAGCTTGCAGGTTTGGCCACAACCTGTGAGGAAGTGGGATCATGACCGATAAAAGATGTAGGGCCTCCGTGAAGAGACTGAGAGCAACACACACACACTGTGTCAGCGAGTATGAGTAAGAGCTAATAATAAGCGCTTCTCCTTGCCAGACGTGAGTAAAGGTGTAAATCTTCAAAACGTCTATCTATCTGTGTGTGTTGGAACATGCCTTGTAACAGGGTCTGCCTAATGAATCCCAGTACCTCTCAGTATTTAGCGTAACGGCAAACACAGACATGGGCTCACAAACAAACACACACACACACACAGCAGTCAGCGCTTGTAAAAATCTAATTTCCTACCCTCAATAGCCACTTTTAAAGTGTATGGTAACGTGTGACGTCTTGATTTGTTAACAAGCCCCGACCCTCCTGTCTTTCTAATTTCCTCTCATGTCCTTAGCTAGCAAGTAACTCTTAATTATTCTCTCCTCATTTCGACCCCCAGCATAAACAAATAGCTATGAAGATACGAGTCTACACAACAAGGGCAAACAAACTCCATGTGAAAAAAAATTTCACATCTAAATTTATCTGTGATACAAGTCTGCTGTCTTTAATAACTTCGGTGGGGGGGGTGCACTATCGACAGAGACACCATCCACAACAAAAACTGCTCTAATCTCATTCACGTGTTCACTTGCTTACCAGCAAATTAAGTTTGCCCCCCCCCCCCCCCCCCCCCTTCCCCCCAATGCATGCACTCTTCCCCGCACACACACATATGAGCAGACCCTTTCCAGCAACAACAAAAGCTGAAATTAGCCTGTATATACATTTATGGGATAATTTAAAGTTTGCAATCTACAAAGTCAGACCTCAGAGTCTTTGAGGACGCAGATGGAGCCTGAGCTGTACGCCTGGAGCCAATTTCTGTCCCCATGTAGATCTGCGCTCTCTCGCCACAATGTTATGGGAGGAGAAACTTAAATCTGCTTCTCTGTTTGGTTAACATCAGAGGCGGAATTGCCAATTTGAGACCATTAGGCTACAAGGAAAAATAAACCAATTTCAAAGGTGCAAACACATGAAACCCAGCTACCTGCTACTTGATCAGGTGTGACATCCATGGCAATCATACCCAACAATGGTGATGCAAGGTCAACTAAAACTATCCCCAAATTTGAAAGATATTAGACAAATGCTATCTTGGTTATGATCCCTAGAATATGCACGGTGTTGACATTAAATCTCAGGCTGAATGTATTCACTCATGAAATGAATACACACACAAACAGGTCCCAGTGGGAGAGGAAATTGTCCTCAAAACCACAAATTAACCCTCTCCCAGGCACAAGGGCATAGTGGTAACACCATGAAAAGACAGACTGGTGTTTCTCAGGAGAGTCAGAGCAGATTAGTCATTCCGTCTCTCACATGCTCACACTCACAGGCCTAATTTGTCTCCTCACAAACTCAGGATTGCCTTCTGTCTGCTCTATCTCAAATCTTATTAACAAATAATCAACTTCCCTCAAGCAAAGAATGCAGACCTGTGAATAACCTCTTAACAGCCCTCTACTTAACTGTATTTCTCACCAAGTATTTAAAGAAAAGAATAAAGCGAACAAAAAAAAGATACATTTCATCCATTTTACGGTGTAAAACTGGAAAAAGCAAAATCCAAATGTTCTGGGGGTGGGCAGGCAGAAAGATTTGTGAGGATAATAACATCCGTGACAAAGAGGGAGGTTTTATTTTCAGGTGTCAGGTATCCTGACCACTGAGTCTGCCTTTCTATCCATGAGCTACATTACATCTGCACTGGCACATGCACGTGAACTCACCAGCTAACTTACCGGTATAACCACGAGACAGGCACACAAAGTTCATTTACATTAAAAAGATGCAGACAAGAAGCTGTGATGGAACACTGCCAGAATCTGGCTAAAAATAAGAAAACGAACCACCAAGTGAGCAACACGGGTGAATCACACCTCTAACCTGCTGTAATAATGGTGCACGTGATTTACTGACCCGTGCAATAATTACAGTGTTTCGCCATTTCCAGCAAGCAACAAGCAAAGATCAGCACATCAGGTAACAGTTCAGTAACAGTGTGAATACTATTGACCTTTAGACTAAAAAAATCAAATTGAATTGAATCATTTTAACCAATCAGAAAGACTTTTTACCTTTATATCAAGCTGCTGAGCAAATGCTGTTTACCCTGGCTGGCACAAGTGCTCACTAGTGTGCTTTCTGTAAATAAGCCAGTACACAAATCGATTGATAACTTTAACGCCGGGATCACTGGTCATTCAGTCCAAAGAGCATGCTGCATATGCTTCAGAGTAAAGAGGTATTTCCCTTAGCACATACATAAACAAACAGATGCCCAAGCAGTATGATGATATTATAAGTGAAAGTGGAATATAAGCTATGAATTGCGTTTCTCATCCTCACATTAAATAGGCTAGATATACAGAGAAACAGCCTACGTCATAGTTTAAAGCTCGACGTGTGTTTTTCATTCTAAAATATTTCCCAACTCTTACAACAGTTTCTGAAACATTGTGTAACACAAAGTGCTTCAGATGGATAAAGTTCAGTAAAGCAGAGGTTTGCTAACACAAAGGCTGAGTAAATTACAACGTTACTTTACTTCTAAAGCAAATAAAATCCGTTACAAACCTTTTCGAGCTATTTGTTTTCCTTCAGCGTCTTATCATGACAAGAACTACAAAAACTTCTCCCTCACGGGCAAAACAGATACAGACAGATTATATATCAGCACCACTGTCCGCCTCTGTGCTGCCTCCCTCCTCCGTGATGTTCCGCCTCCTCTTGACTCAGTGTGGAAGAAAGTTGGTTCACTGATTTACCATCCACGAGAACCCGGGACTGTACCAAATGTCGGTAAAAAAGGGGGAGGAGGATAAGGACAGGTCAATAAATAACCACAGGGAATAAGTTATAACACGGTAAATATAACGAGTGATGGTTTCTTACACCGAAGTGACACTGTAAAGAGCAAACTGATGAGTGCACGTGACTAAAGACCAGCTTAATGTAACAGCATTACCCGCCACGACCCCTGTGTGTAGTCGGTTAGTTCAAAGACAATTCGGCAATGAGGTCTTTAATAGACACCCCCCTCCACCCCCACCTCTAAAGCTTTCTTTGTCTACCTACCTCTTCAACAGCTCTTTGCTATGAAAATCACTCCGCTGGTTTATCCTTAAAGCAGGTATAGTGTGTAGAGTCGGACTTACTGAGTCTAAAATGAAGAAGTGACTGCTTAGACTTCATGATAAAACAGCATAGAAACGGTATGCAGTATGCAAGTGGAAGGTATTGACTGAGAAAGATAACGTCAAAAAGTAAATAAGAAAAAAATAAAATAAGAGGGAGGACTGTGCTTTCCTGTCTGGGTTAAAGGTTGTTAGTCTGTTTTGCTTAGATGCTTCATTTGCAAGCATTTCTACCATGACACGAACCCGTGGACAGCTACTTTGCCCTTTATCCTGCGATCATCCTGTGCACACAGTAAAATAAGATAAAACAAGAGAGCAGATATTAGAGCATCCTGTGTTTTGTGCAGCAGCATAGATTTGCATCTGCTCCCTTCCAGTGTAAATGTTGAGAGACTTAGTTTTATGACTACAAATCCACTGAAATGTGAACTGAAAAACTAACAACGTGGAAATCTTGGACAAATGGAAAATAAAAAAACACGGAACAGATCTAAAGCAGTAATGTTCCAGTTAACAGATCTTATTAATAAACTAACAATGTACTTGTGGAGTTTGTTTGTCAGCGGCTTTCTTCCTCAACAATGATTTCCTTTGTCGTTTCCACCTCTGTTGAATAAACATATTGCTACTCTACAAGTGTCCTCCAGCTGATGTGATTCCAGATCAAGCTCTGAATTCCAAAATACAGAACAGATCATTTCCTAAACACAGCTAATCATCTCCAGACTAGTGTGCATGAGTGTCTGTGTATGTGGTTCGACCAACTCAACCCAGAGCAACTGAGGCCAGTGGATAAAAGATGCTCTCAATCTTTTTCCTTTTTTACTATCGTTTTCCTACGCGTACTCTTCTGACTTTTTAACCCTGTCTTGTTTTTTTAGTCTCTTTTCCCCACCCCTGCTATTTTGCTGTGCCTCAGCCTTGTGTGTGGACCCACCAAGATGATGTCAATATTTGAGTCAGCCAGGCACAGCGGGAAGTTAAATAGGCCTGTCAATGTTTAACTTAAACCGTCCAGGCCTTTTCCAGGGCACAAGAAAAAGGAGAAAACTGTAAACAGAAAGGACAGACAAGTGAGTGTGCTGCTTGTCATTTTAAGTAGGACAGGGAAAGGTGAAAGAAGGACAAAGCTGTGGAGAAAATGGGAGAGCATACTGTGACTGAATAAATGACGGAGCAATTCAGAGAAGTGAAAAGAATAGAGGGAAGAAAGGCCAGAGATAGACAGATTAAGATACTCGCAGACAAAATATAGACACGTCTACGTAGGCGGGCATGAAGAACAAGATAAGAAGAGAGATCCATTTAACTTTGGGTGACTACACTTTCTTTTTTTCTTTTCTTTTTTTGAGAACATTCTGCAGTCTCCAATAACAATCCAAAGGGTTTGCATGCTCTGCAGTTGCTGGAAGCTGTGACTCATTGTAGGAGCTAGCTGTTCCAAACCACTACGAATTACCCAAAGATACACACACACACAGACACACACACAAACATACCGAAATGCATCAATACACTCACATGACTACATGTGTGTAGATGTACATGGACACAAACATATTGCACAACCTGTTGTTTGCATGAAGAAACTCAACTGTGCCCATATGAGTCACACAGATAGACTGGAATGTGAGTTAACCAATCCAAAAAAGAACCCCCCCCCAGAAAACTAACCACTGTCTCTCTGTTGCACACCAGTTATGAAATACTAAGTATCTCAGTCAGCAATGAAGTCAACTTTCAATTAACTCCAGTACTAATAAGGACCAGTAGATGGCAATATCTCAAAGTGTGTGTATGTGAAAAGGCCTGTATCCTCATGTATGCTGATACCAATGTGCAGTATACAGGCTTTTCCTGAGAGCAGGCTGACCTACACTGTGCGCATGTGTGCGTGTAGAGTTTACCCTGAGTGAGTGGTGTTGGTACAGTGACCTGGACTCCATCAAGACTGCAGAGGTGGCCACAGGGGTCCAGGGTCACCACCCCTCCTGTTGATAATGAGGAGATAGTCAGGGGAAATGAGTAACAGTGAACTACCATTCACTCCAACATTACACTCCGACATGAGATAACTGCCTTAATCATCCCGCTCCTACACGGCATCCTCTGAAAGCATGCAATATCCCCTGTTAATAAAAGGTACTCACTATTGAGATTTACTTTAATTAAAACAAAGCTTCACACAAGAACAAAAACAACAGCGTAATTAATAATCCAGTTCCTCCCTTCTCCTCACAGCTATTCTATAAAAAGCCCAACAGGTATCCAGCTCGATGGCTTTCTCAGTCTTATATTCATTTTAAACAGTATATTTCTTTTCTTACATTATTAGAATTTTAGGCTTTAGAGGATTGAGAAAGTTTATTATTCTTCCGCTGCTGTTTTGTCAGAATAATCTTCTAAAAACAAAATAACAATGATTGCACTTGGGATGGTATTGAGCAGATCTTCTAAATGCCAAATATAATCACAGATTTGCTTTCAGTGGATTTTACTTGAAGTAATATTTTAGGATTCAAAAACAAAGATTAAAAGCTTGCTAATGAAAGGAGGAGTCATTTCCCCTTTCCCACGACATGCTGTAAAGATGTAAGCACTCTTGCCAGTGTGGAAAAGACAATAGAGCTGTGTTTATTCTGGGGCCTGCCAAAATTATGACGTCATTTCAGAGAAAGTGAACCAACACAGACCTTCATTGATGATTAGACAATGCTCTGCCTCGATGCCAGGTCCTTGAATGGTAATATCCTGAGGAATTGGAGCATCTTCTGTGCCTATGCGTGTTACCCCTGAAACATAAAGAAACACATTTTTTTGCAATCAGTAGAATATATAAATATAGGGGATAGAATTAGACTTATCATGTCTATATAGGTGGTGTGAGTCATAATTAACGGGTCTTATATCTAATGCTGTTATCATGCAGACACATTGTGGAGTACAAACGCAGTTTTCCTAAAAGGTCTTATTCACATTCTTAGCATTCTTCAAAGTGTGTGTCAAAGCAGTGGGCAGCGATGATGAAGTGGAAATGTCACAAAGCTGACTCTGACGTCAAGGTCTGCCCTTGTACTGTTTGTAAGTTTATTTCTGCATTAACCCCGACTAAGGGTTAAGTGTCAAATCCATTCATATAAAATGCAGTGTGCACTGTTCTCATTGCAAAGAGAAGACAAGACAAGTAAAAAGACTTCTCTGGCTCACTGGGGTATAATCAGAGCCCTGTGATCTATGCAAGAAGTTTATGAATGAGAGTTATCACTGTAATGCTTGTAAGGGCAGATATTTGGTGTCTTTTAAAGCTTTTAATATAATGCCTGTCAGTTTGTATTAGTATTCAGTGTCCTGTCTTCGGGCTAATAAATAATAATCACTAGTACAAGTGTGCCTCTCACTTCACTTTGATTTATAATACTACCTGAATGAGTAATGAAGCTGTGAAACCTGTGGCTTGCTGAATTGATGTGTGTGTGTGCGTGTGCGTGTGTGTGTGTGTGTGTGTGTGTGTGTGTGTGTGTGTGTGTTAGAGGGTGAGAAATTCTAGAAACCTGCGGATAGCTGATAGTAGAGGAAGTATGAATAACTATAATACTCCACCCTTACAGTACAGGAACTAATATAGTGTGTTTTATTAATTGTAGTCAGTTGTTTGTTATGGAAAAAACTGTATACTGGCCTGATATAAATAGCAGTGAACATTCCAAATAAAATCTCTGGATTTAATAAAGCAAGTGCGCTTGCTCTGCTGCATGAAACAGAGTCATGAAACCACGCGATGTGTGTCATTTGTGTTACTGTTGTTTGGGTTGTACTCTGTTGCCAAAGCATTCTCTTCATTTTTTCATGGCTAACTGTGGGTTCAGGCTGTGCCTTAACCAACACATGACAATGAATGAATGTTAATAAGCAACAGTAACCATGGAATTGGATTGAATAACTTGTATAAATATGCACTGGCTCAATGTTTGACACAGTATCACTTTTCCACAGCATCACCCCCCAACTCACTTCTGCAGTAACCACAGAAATGAAGTGACTTGTCCTGGGAAAAGGGCCAATATTTGGGAGAAAAAGAGTGGGAAAAGGTGGGCAAAGGTAGGGCAAAGAGTGCTGACAGGGACTAGAAAGAGAGGGCATATTTCTCCCATAGCGGCTTCTCTTCATTAGCTCTCTGCTAAATTCAGAATCAAATTCAAAATCCTTTCTCTCACAAGCAGGGTCTTGAATAATCACGACCCATCTCATCTTAAAGATCTGAATGTGCCATATTGACCCTCATAACAGAGCATTTTGCTCTCAGACTGCAGGTTTACATGCTGTTCCTAGAAGGGAGGCAGACCCTTCAGCTTTCAAATATAGCGCTTTTCTACTCTCCCAGAGTACTCAAAGCGCTCTATACAACATGCCACATTCACCCAGTCACACAAGCCCTTTCTCTATACTTTGTGCTGTCTAACTACATTCACACTGCAATGGATGCATCGGAGAGCAACTTGGGGTTAGTATCTTGCCCAAGGATACTTGACATGCAGACCGGAAAAAACAGGGCTACAGCAACCCGAACAGGCCCCTCTTCGATGGGACCAGGTCCCAGTTTGGATTAAGGAGACAGACACCCGGTCTACTTTTAAGATTAGGCTTAAAACTTTTCTTTGTAAAGCTTAGCATATAGGCTGGATCAAGTGATCCCAAACCTCTCCTTAGTGCTGCAATAGGTCTAAGCTGCTAGGGGCTTCCCATAATTGTATTGAGTGTTTCTTCTTCACTCACCTTTTTTTAAACTCTCTTTTACTTCTCTAATGTGTGCCTTTCTCTTATTTTTGTATATATTTCTCTTGGTTTGTATATATTTCTTCTTTTTGCTGTTGATTCCTGCTGTCTACTACTTATATTTTATTTATATTTTTTTTCTGGCACAGTTGATGTGGAGCACCCACAATTTTGTTGTACATGTATAATGACAATAAAGGGCTTTCCATTTTGTCTGTGAAGGTTCTCAGTCATCCAGGTCATCGTAGTCAAAGGAGCTTGCAAAGAAAAGCGTCTGGACTTCTTTAAGTTGCTTGAAGACCTTTCACCTCTCATCCGAGAAGCTTCTTCAGTTCTAAGGTCAAATGGTGGAGAGTCCCAGATATAAACCTAGTGGGAGTAACCCCCTTTCCATTTTATTCTTCTGCGTAATCATTAGTCAATATTAATCTCTGGCTGTCTTCCACAGTGTGTCCTTGTGTGTCCTTTGTCCTGTCTCCATGCCCTCATCCTCAACCGGTCATGACGGACAGACAGCCCTCCCTGAAGGTGGTTCTGCTGGAGGTTTCTTCCTGTTAAAAGGGATTTTTTCTTTCCCACTGTCCACCACGTGCTTGCTTATAGGGACATCTGATACAAAACACCTTGAGATATCTGTTGCTTTGATTCAAAGCTATATAAATAAAATTAAGTTGAATTAACATTTGAAGCTGTGAGGATGTGCTACATTAGGAATGAATGTGAAAAATTGTGGCTACTGACTTAATAACCTGCCCATGCTGAGTTTGTGTATTTACTGTAAATTGTGTCTGGGGTTTTTTGTGTGCGTTACCCTCTTTCAGTGGCAGAACAGTAATAGCCACACTCAGTCTCCCACTGCCCAGGCTAACCAGATGAGGAGTTGCTGTCTGGACTTTTAGTCCTTTCCCTGTGTCGATCAGGTCCAGGGGCGGAGACTACAAGCAAGAGTCAGTGCAAAGGTCATTTTAAAAACACACTTTATAGTCATAAGACTAAAATGAATGTGCCATTGTGCGACTGTGTTCATGCTGGATTTGTTCAAAAACCACATAAAACTTGTGAATGTGTGCATATGTGTTTTCCTGTGTCTGTGTGTATTCTGACCTTAGGTTCACCTGGAGAGATCTGATCGGACTCTGGTTGAAACATCATCTCCGATTCCTGTGTACACATTCAGGCAGACACATAAATGTAAACAAAAACAATCCAGACATGTAGCAGTGTACACAATTATGACAAAACTTGGGAATGACCTGCGTGGAATGATCAAACATAGAAACACTCAAATAAAGAAACCACACAAAAAAAGAAAAGAAAAAAATGAAAAGAAGGGGAAAAAACTGCCCACAGCTTACCCAGCTGCCACGTGAAATGAACTCTGATTTTGAAAATGTTCCAAGTAGAAAATGAGAGGAAAATAGTTTTTTTTTTCGCAGTGGGGAGAAATGAGAGAAATGTTTCATGAAAGCAGACTTCCCACAAACTGTTAAAGTCTGCCATCACTCTGCTGCAATGAATGTGTCTGGATAAAGAGAGATACAGAGTAACTAATAAGGTAACTGAGTTTCTCTGTGCATGCTATGAGCAGTATACTACTTAAAGTAAATACACAGCAAAGCTTGTGCTTGTGCACGGCCTTGGCAGTGACAAAGCAAGTGCACATCATTTACCCAGGTTGCATGACTTTAAATCCTGACCATGACTTGGGTGGATATTCATGGTGGCCAGTGAATAATTCTTCTTAATTTTATATCACCTGAAATTTTTATTGTCACCAAAAAATGTTAACATGCAAATAAGCATGCTGATGAGAAATATTCAGAATGTGCTCCATTAAAATATAATATATATGTAATTGAAGCTGCAATGTCTTCCTTCACACAAAACCCACTTCTTACCATTTTCTAAGTCCTGTTCAGCATTTATCAAACAGTATGGCACAGTTCAAATTATGTCATAAGCAAGGCATCTCCTAATCTAACAGGCAGATTGAGCTCAGCTATGCTCCCAGGGTGATAAACTTTGTATTTGGGCATATTTCCTCAAGCATCTATCTCACAGCAAAACTGCAGTGACTGTGAGAGTGGTTTAATTTTGACTGTTCTTATTTTGTATGGACTCAATGTTGAAGTCCAAGCATTCCCTAATGGTGGGAATATGTGTGATGCAATGGAAAAAAAACGAGGTAAAGTACAAGAAAAATAAAGGAACGCTATGACAAACTGTGAAGTGGAGATAAAAGAAAACTAAATCAAAAAATGCCCAAAATATGTGAATGTGTATGTTTGAGGAAACACACTCAGATCGTGTGCCAAAAACAGCCCACGGAGTACTCTGTAATTTAACAGAGAAGAAGAAGAAGAAAACAGTCTTGCTACTACTGTATTTGTGTCCACACACACAATCAAAAACACAAACATGCACGCACACACACACCAGTGGATGACTTAAATGCTTCTCACCATGCAGAGATGATTACAGCATATAAGAAACTATCACAACCACATGTCATTTTCCTGCTCCTGTCATTTCCTTTTCTCCCTTCCTCTTTCAAATCCTAATGTGTCATTGCTTTAATGATTTCAGTGATTCCTTCCTTTCTCTCGAGGCCTCTTTTGCATTTAATCTGTTTTCCATACTAGGCGGCCTTCTTGGCTTCTCCTCTTCCTGCCTGTCCTTCTTCTTTCCTCCTGTCTTTTCGCCTTTTCCTCCAATCACCATGAAGGGAAACACAAATCAAAGTCAGCTCTGCACTTCCTCTAATTCAGCGCTAAGTTTCCGCCCTGAGATCACTTCCTTTACTGCTTGGACACCATCATTGCTCACACACACACACACACACACACACACACACACACACACACACACACACACACACACACACACACACACACATACATTCTAGCAGTTCAGCCACCCTTACATCCCCTATCCACACACAAAAATCTACAAATAAAGTCACACACCAGTTCTTTTTGCAATCGCACCAAGGTATCGGCCCACATTCTACCGATTTTTGTCCTTGCTGTAGACAAAGCAAATACTCAGTGTGTGATGGCAACATCAGCTGAATAAAGGTCACAGAAGCTTGCTGAAAATTAGGCAGAAGTGCATTTCAAAGACCCTTTTATGTGTGAAGGCCTCAGTACCTTGCATTCCTACACACGCTCCTTGAAGTCTATTCCCACCTTCTTGACTCTCCCTTGACTTGTTCTTTCAGAAATGGCTCACTCTATCCCATCATTCCTCTTCTTTGTCTTTCTGTGGTTCTTTTTGTTTTCAAAGCCCCCTTCCGCCTTCACCTTCTTTTACCAGGTGAGCTCTGGCTTAGGCGGGTCAAGACATGTCTGTGGCCATGTTTACTCTAGTTAAAGCAGAGCAGTGAAGTGTGTCAACCCCCATTCTGAGTATCCAGACTCCAGCGCTTTCATCTTCATGGTGTTTGATTCCAACAGCAGTCACTTTGCTATCAGGGAATTAAGATGTGAAAGCTAAAGTATGGGATTACTGAATGATATACGTATATGTACAGAGACAGAGTCCCGTAAAAACTGAGCATGGAGGATGAAAACTAATGCCGTGCAAAAAAAAAAGCATGATGGTTCTTTATCCTTAGTTAAACAATCTTAACCAACATTTCCCAAACTGTACTCAAACTAAACAAGCACTCAGTGTTTAAGTGTCCTTGTTTGTTTCCTAATTCTTTGTTGCATACATGTCTCTGCTCCTAGATTGTCTTAACAGTACATCACATTTTCACCCATATTTGTATAATGTTTGGTGTCAAGGCAAAGACTTGCTCATTTCAAATATAACTTAAAAAAATAAATGTGTATCATGTTTATCAAACTACAAAAAAGTCACGTAAGGATGGATATAAAGTTCTCTACTCAGTAATGGGATGTACTATGCTTGAAACCAGATTCAAGCATAGGAGGTCTTCTGCCAGAATCTAATGTGGGAAATACAGAAATACATACCAAGCTGACTCAAAGAAAGTCTAATACAGTAAATGTATAAGTCGAAGATTTCTACACAATGATATGAAACACTGAGAAAATATTGCCCATAGGAAAACATTCCAAGCACACATCCTCCCACTTACTTTTTTAATAAAAATTTTAATCCCAGATTTAAAATAAACCTTCTATTGGAAAGTGACTGAACTGACCTCACAAATGCACAATATAGCGTGCACAAAATGGAAGAAAGGCACAAGCACACACAATTTGTCTTTGATCCCATCTGTAAAACAGCTGAGTCTCCCCGAAATGCTTTGTTTGCCCTGCATCTGGAAACAGAAAAGGAGATGAGAGGGTAGTGTGGGGTAATGAAAAAGAAGATAGCAGTGGAAGGTAGAAGAGAGAGAGGACTCATAAAACCAAGTGGAAAGACTCAGCATTCTCAGACTGTTGCAGCTGGGTCATTTTTATTTTCTCCATCCCATCCTTGCTTTCCTCTGTCAACTTCTTCCTCTTTTTGTATTTGCTTTAAACGGTTTTTGCATTTCCTTCTCTTTCAGTTACTTTCCTCATCACAGCTGCTGTATGTTACTGCAGACAGCATTCTCAAACCCACATTCACAGGAAAGGTCCTGCTCTCAAAAATGTTCCAATGTTAGAACAACTCTTTAGTGCACTAGTTGGAAAAGCTAGTGCACAATATGTCTGTTTGAAAAGGCCAAATCAAATGTTATGGTTTTCATAGTATTGTGAGCATATTGCCATCATGAACTGGCTTGGGCAATTTAGATAGGGAGAACCATAACATTACATTTTTTTCTCAGGTCCTCTGGCTCAGTTGATGAATGGCAGTTGGGATATTAAAAAAATTATTATTATTTGCATCTATGAATAAGCAGTTTGGGGTAATTCACAGGCTTTTGCTTTCTAGCTGAAAACTTCAAAAATGGTGGGAGAAGTGCGCCATCAGGATGGTTCTTTCATCATTTTAATGCATATATTTGTTTTTGCCATCTTTTTCTTCTGTGGTAGTGTTGGCCTTAAAGATAGGCAGCTTGTGATGGTTACAATCTGTGGTACAAACTTGACCAAAAAGTGGAGCTGAGGGTGGTCTCAGTCTTACACAACTTAACATCAGCTATGTTGTATTTGTCTAAAAATGCTTTCAGTGCTTTGCCTAGTTATATTTCTCTCTTCTGTCTTTCTCCATCCCCTCCCCTTACATTCCAGCATGACCCTCTCCTCCTCCCACCTGACAAAGCCAGCATTGTATCACAGATGCTATTTAATATGGAGTCCCTCTCTCAGTGTCCTTCATATGGGGCAATTCAGGGTTATCGTCCTCCCTTGTCCTTGGTAAACAGTATGTTTGCAGTAATGTCTTCAATAACATTTTAAATCAGATTAAAATGTTCCTCATGCATTCATATATACATGGCTTTTCAAAATACTGTATGCTTAATAATGTGCATCCCTTGTCCTTGGTTTGCATTGCTGTTGTGTGTTTGCATTTGTTTTGGTTAAAACCGCTGAAAGCCGATTAAAACGTGTCTGTGAGCCGCTTGTTAAACAGCACAAATATCTGTCACGCTCAAACTCTCTCACATCCCTACTGGCAGTTTTGCAGTCTTTTAGCAAAGTGCTAGATGACAGGAAAAAAAGTCCATTGTTTTTGCAGCTGACTCAAAGCTGGAGGAAATGTAAGTTGAATTTCTAGTGAGGGTGTGTGTGTCTGTGGAAAAGCCCAGATTACTTTAACTGCCACATGCAGGGGATCAACTCATGTTTGGTTTCCACAGGGCCGGATATGACAGCGAGACAAGGGGAGACAGTGAGCTAGTGGACGGGTTTACTAAAGCACACATATCTTCTTGTATGGTGAAATGAGCTGTGACTGCTGGAAAAGGAAAGAAAAGAGGAGATGGAGTTCGAGATAACAAAAGAAACAAACTATGTGTGTGTGTGTGTGTGTGTGTGTGTCTGTGTGTGTGCTTGTGTATTGGGGTATGGGGGGGGCAGGTAGACACAGATTAAAATGCAGACTAAAGAATTCAGATATGAGGAAAAAAGATTAATGGTGAAAAATCCCCAAGTTCCACCAGTGGCCTCCAAACATAATATGAGCCTATACAGCACATATAATTCAAGCAGTTACCTTCATAAATCAGCATTACATACAGTTTCCAAAAATCTTTGTTTTTCTTAAGCTATTGGTCACTTCTATGCTCTCCACACTGACTTCTGCTTTTCCTTTTTCCACCTGGCAGATACCCAGTGAAATAAAAAGCAATCATATAAAATATGTTTTCAGCGTTACGGTTGGCAACAGTATGTCAGAAGAATTGTATCCACCGGTTTTTTTGCATCACGATAGATAGATAGATAGATAGATAGATAGATAGATAGATAGATAGATAGATAGATAGATAGATAGATTTGTGGCCTTGCCATTATGTAGCCATAGGGCTTCAGAGCCCGTGTTGGGCTTCAATATCACTGCGTACTCTGCGGACTGATATTTGCAAAAAATCTTACAAAACGATATCTTATCATTTCAAATTTCTACAATGTTCCAGTTAGAGCTGCCATCAGCAGCAACGTTGGATCGTCGGTGGAATCACGAAAAGTACACCTACATTTTCACGTTGTACCTGCCCGCTAACAAACCAAAAGGTAATCTGCGTTTGATTTTGCCGAACAAAATCCTCAATTGAAGTCAGATAACGTTACAGCTTACTTTGAAAGTATTGCAGCGCTGTGAAGCAAAGCAAAAATAAACCTAATTTACAAGAACACATTTTGATAATTAACATACATTCTTCCACTTTTTAAATCCACAGCCTATAGGTACAAAAACTCACTCACCATTACTGAAGCGGGAATGGCCACTTCTGTCATTGTGCAGGAAAGGACGCAATTGCGAAACTGATCCAAGATCGAGAGGTATGCTGTTTGCACAAAACTCCCCCAAATAGAGTTTTTAGCTTATTTCTGCCTTTGCTGTAGCCGCAGCTTCTGTCTTGACGGGAGATACATTCCATGCACAGCACAGGCAACGTGCAGATCTCTAGGAAAGACTTTTGATCCCGGTTGTCACAATCACAAACACAAGCACACACTCCAAACACACACACACACACGCGTAAAAAAGGCCGACGGCTTTCCGACGGGCATAGGAATGCAGCAACAGCTGGAAGCAGAAGTGGATAAGGAACAAGGGGAGGGAGTCTCTCTCTCTCTCTCTCTCTCTCTCATTCACTCACTCACTCACACAAGCTGAGTTTAATGTGCAGGTGTTAACAGACTACAGAAAAGTACACTTGACCTTTCATCAAATGGTTCAAGTCTCTGACAAAGAGAGGGGAGTGAAGGATAAAAAGAAAAAGAGAGAGCGCATTATTTCAGCCTTGGCAGCTGATAAGGATATCTAATGATTTTACAACATGCATGCATGCAGTCTCATTCACTCCTAATACTGAGAGTTTGTCTCTATGAAGAAAAAAAAACTTGGGGGGATGTTAAACGTGGTAAATGGTTCATATATTAAAAAACATTTAGGCCGAACAATAAAGGAATATAATGATGTTTAGTGAATAACAAGCTTATTATATAAAGTCATATAGATATAGGGATTTATGTTAGGGTTGACCATGAATACCTGTCACTCATATAGTGTGACACTGTAAATATCCACACTCAAATCCACTACACAAGCAGATCCATCTTGCATAGAAAAGTGATAAAGAACACTGAAGGTTTTCTGGAGGTTAAATTCCTATTGAGGCATATTTCTCAGCGAAGTAAAGCTATTGTGGCTTTTATTTCCATTATTAATTGCAACAATATAGTTGTATAACCATAAAAAAGCCCATGGCATACCTCATGGATGCAGGTGTAGTAAAGAAAGAAATGTGAACGCCTCTTGTGTGCGCTTAATGGCAAAGAGTCCTTCTTTCCTCTCTGACAAAATATTGCTCATAGTTCTCTGTGTAAATCCACTTCTAGATAATCTTTATTATTTGATCTACATATCTGGAACTGCAAATGTCTTATAGGCTGCTGTTTGCATAAGCTGTGTGCACCACTTGTAAACTTCAGCTACATGTCCAGTCATGCAGCTCTCTGAAGACATCACGAGGCACAAGAAGATGCCATCAGTTCTCGATCACACAAAAACAGTTTTACTTGGCAGGATTCTCTGCATTCGTTACAGTTCATAACAATGATTGCATGAAGCAACAACAGGAATGATCCAGAGCCATAATAAAACCTAAGTCATGCAGAATTTTGCTGAGGACAGAATGCACGAGGTATTCTTTTGGTTAGAAAATGATAAATATAGAAGTGAAAATGGTCCTCTGGTTTAGACTAAGGTCAAGGAAAGTTTTCTGACACACACACGCACGCACACACAAAAAGTCCATGCTGACATAGGACATTCATGGATCCTAGATTATCTTATCTCTCAGGCACTGAGTGGACCCCTTAATGGATAAACAGGAAGAGAACTTGTGCAACCAGCGTGCTCCACTTTCTCCACTGCTTCCTAGCATTCCACAACACCTGGTATGTATGACACTCTAACTGGCCAAAAGCACACTAAAGAATCTAAAATATCAGGTTTACTTTACATTAAATTAAGTTCATGGACTTTTTAAAACTTTTGTTGGTACCAGCTAATGCATCCATCAGTCCTGAATGAGAAAGAATTTAAAAAGGGAACAGCTAAGACCTTATCTGGGTAATACTGCCTAAAAATTGCTATTCCTTTTAGCTTTCTTTCTTCTCAAGTATTTCCAGAAGCTCTTAAGTGATTATGTTTGCATGGTTGCCTAGAAGCAATGAAAGCTTCTAAGCTTTCCCAGTGATATCATCCCAGAGCATGTGGGTTTCAGAAGGCCACCAAATGTTAGACGGCATTCCCGAATGGATTCCACAATTCTCATGTGACCCGAGGAGGTGTACCAGGAGCACTGGAGCTCTTTGGAAAGTGATCACACTCTCCAAATTTTGACAAAACCTGAATCTGACTTTTTTTTTAAAAGTCCGAGCTGTCAGCTGTCATTCAACCCGAACTTCTATAGGCATTAGATACAGTGTCAGATGCATTTTACGTGTGTTTTAGCACTCTAGTCCAGGGGTGTCCAGAGGCCTGAATCCACCTGGCAAAGACTCTGATCCGGCTTACTGGATGTCTTTGGAAAACGCAAAAGAGGGCCTAAACTTTTGGATTTGTAACTGTATATTTAGGAGTAACACCAAGGTAAAAGATAAGCAATTAAATGACAGAAAAGTACCAGGTTTTTCACCATTTACTATAGAAATGTCAGTTTGGGGATTTGGTTTTTAACAGTGGTTTCACAATTAAAAAAACAAAAAAAACAATCTGTGAATTAATAAGAACTTTCTTTGTTATAATTACAGGACAGGATGGGCAATGAAATACCAGAATTTCTTTGGTAATATTTCTCACAGTTAAGCCCAAAGAGTGATGCTGACAGATTTCTTTATCTTTAGCTGTCTTAATTGAAGCAATTTATGTTATATTAAGATATGTCAGAGATTAAATTTGTAGTTGAACCTCTGTGCACTGACAGAAAGGGGGTGTTTCACTGGTCTGGCCCACTGGAGATCAAAGTTGGCTGTAAGTGTCCTACGATGTGAAATTAGTTTGACATCCCTGCACTAGTCATAGCGGTTTTAAGGAGAAAATTAGCAAACAGGAGTGTATAAGGCTGGTTTTGGTTAAAACACTTCACACCACAGATGTACCAGAGATTTAATGAATGGAAACCCTGATTACTCATATGTGAAACCACTGCCTTGCACCAGTTTAACACACGTGCCTTGTAACCAGAGAAAATATTTTGGCAACTGAGGTAGATGAAGGAAGTTCTGAACCTGGTAAGAGAGAAATGACATGAGAACATGTGAAGTGGCACAAATACCACTGCTTAAAGTGGCACAGTTGTAGAACTATCTCAGCTATGGTGCCCAACCAGTTTAGGGGAGCTCTGTGTCAGTATTGTCACCTTACTGGGTAGAGAGCAGCTTCAGAACAGCAGTCTTTATAAACGGCTGGACAGAAAAAGTTAATACTGCAGGATTTTATTAACATCTGAGTGATTACGCTTAGATCGTCTTCTCCTTTGAAACCTGGGAAGCCAACAGGGATACAGTTAAGTGAGAGACTAAGGGGAGAGCAAAAGACAGAACCAATCTAAACAACAGAGGAATGCTCTCAGCTCGAGCTGCTGCTCGAACTGCTGCTCCCTGCTCTCCCACTTGCCTACAATGGTATGTGTAATTACTCCACAATTAAAGTGCCTTTGCTCGTCTGTGTGTGGACCTCGCAGTGCCTGGTGACCACACTCAACCTTGTCAACAATGTGGCCTGGACACACCAGGCTATTTGACATAAGTGAGTCGGTGAGTGACAAAATGAGGACAGGGTTAAAAAGTAAAACAACATTTCCCTTTTAGATGATGATGCCGCTGCAGGAAAAGGCAGCTGTTCTGATCGCTCTCTTGCAACAGGTCCACCTGCTACAATTTTACAACTTCAGCTCTATTTGAACTAAATTCTTCCCTTTTGTTTCAGATCTTTCATGTCATCTACCTTCATTTAAAAGTCTATTTTTGTTACTCCTTCCTTTCTCTTTATATGACATTTCCTGTGCTGTCTCATTTTCTTCGCTTACTCTAGTCTGACCACAAGAATGCAGGGTGACTGTCGTTGCTCTAGTCCACGCATGCATAATAATCACTGGCCCTGACAGGCACACACACAGACTGTAAATCACACTGATGCACATGCACACTATCAAACAAGCAAAAACATTTAAGACCTCAACAGTTGGCATTTGGTTTCATTTTAAGCATAACAGTTTTTAAATGAACCCTCATCCACATGTTTGCATATACTGTACACAACCATATACTCTTCACTTCCTTTCCAACATACATTTATTGGGAGACTAGTTCTATTTCTGCACATTTAAGCACTGTAAGAGGAAACAGACCAAGGGGGAAAAATACGATAAACATAAAGATATATATAGCTATTTGTGTGTATTTGTATGTGTTTTGTGGGAACTGCGGCGCAATTTCCACCCATACTGGGCTTTTCCTATGCAGTCCTCCTAAAGGTGCCATAGTCCGCATTGCTTGTTAAATTCAGTAAGTAATG
This sequence comes from Maylandia zebra, assembly GCF_041146795.1. Classification (NCBI taxonomy): domain Eukaryota; kingdom Metazoa; phylum Chordata; class Actinopteri; order Cichliformes; family Cichlidae; genus Maylandia; species Maylandia zebra. The sequence continues at coordinate 16,243,207 of NC_135175.1, read as the reverse complement.
AGAGAGCAGCTGGCTTCTCTTTCATTAAAAAAAAAAAAAAAAAAAAAAAAAAAAGGCATTGCTTAACATATAAATAAAAATACCAAGAAAAAAATTTAAGTATGTCTTTTTTTCCCTCAAGTTCATTTAATTACTGGAAAAAGACCAAGTCTACATTTAACAAGCCAACCCTAACTCACTGGTCCAGTTTCAACAATCATTAGTATGTTGGAAATACAAATGAGTTCCATTGCAATCATATCAAGAATTTCTTTTCACACAGAGTTTATCTTGTAAACAAACAAAGAAGCTATCCTAATCCCTTGCGTGCAGTTCATACAATAGTGGCTAAAATGCCTACAGACAGCATTTTAACATGCAATTCTGTCTCTTATCTTAACTTACAAAGTCAGTAATTTCATAAGACCATTTAAAAATACAAATAAACCAAATTCACATCTGTAATATTGATAAACCATCCAAATGAACTTCCACATAAGCACCTGAGAGGTTAAAAGTCATATAATCATGCAAGGGAAAATGTACAGCAGCTACCAATCTGGTGACCTGCCTGGCAGTCCCATTTAGTAGCAAATATGAGATGTATTTCTAGCTTTCCCTCAAAAGGGAAAGCAGAAAAAGGAATCTGCAGATGCAGCCAGAACTCCAGCATGACACGACTCAGTCTGCCTTATGAAGATGGTAAAAAAATGCAGCTGGGCATGCCTGGTTTTCTCTCATCTGAGCTCTCACTTCTTTCCCTCTTTTGGACTGTCTTCATAGAACTGAGGCTAAGAAAGTCATCTACAACTTAAAATCAGACTGAAAGTTAGCTGACGAGCTCCTTAAAAATGGAAAGGCTTTATTTTAAAGGACCCAAGCTCATACAGAGTCCATCCCTGCACATCTTAATGCTGAGTGTCCTTAAGCAAATACACTGAAGCTCTACCAGCAGCACCAGAGCCGTTTGTGAACAATATAAAAAGAGAGGCAGGGAAAATTTGCCACTAGACTCAAAGCCACCATGTCAGTCTTCCTGGTATGAAAACGTGTGTCATCTTGGTTTGCGGTTCTGTTCAGACAACAGCAGGTTATTTAGCTTGATTACAATGTTGGCAAAATCAGTGAGGTCCACAAAGTCCGAGGTGATGATGTTGACTCCGTCCACCCCTGGCTTCTGAGCCTCAACCCAGGACATGATGGTTGGCAGGTTTCTAGAGCCAAAAAGGAAGAAAGTCTGTATCAGCAAGCAAAGCATTACGGCAATTATTGTTGCACCGAACATCCTGCTATTTAAATTTGAATCAAAACCAAAATCATGACCTTGCAAATACACACAAAAAATATCCACTGCCAAGGTTTTGTCTTTTAGTTTTATAGTTATGTCTACATCACTGTCAAAAATCTAATCAGTAGTTCCTTACTTAACTGTTTCTCTTTCTGCCAGATTTCATTAAGAGCTGTTGACTGACTTTTGAGATATGTCACAATGTGGGAGAAAGTGGACATATTGGAGAAAGAAAATTAAAGGGACGGACATTTTTGTCCATCTGTCAGGGAGACAGTGCTTTGCCCCCATTCAGAATCAATGCTTTATATATTTTAGTTCCTGGCATAGACACATACACAGCGATGCTGTAGCCGTATCACTTCTAACACCCTCTGATTCTTCACTATGTTTCAGTCACCAGCAGAACAAAACCAGGAAGTCACATTGTTTATCCAGCAGTGATAAACAATCCCATTTCCTCGGAAGTGCAAAATTAGGCTACCTCCTGTCTCGCCGTAGTGTCTGTTCAGAAGTTTTATACCCTGATATTGGTGCCCAGTGGCAGATGTAAGGGCATAGAGAGTATAATACCCGTACATCAAGTCAAGACTTCCACTGATGATAAAAAAGCCAGATGACAGCAAACAAATAGTGAAAATCATATGCCTTTGCTTACGAAGAATACAATCTCTTAAGAGTTATGAAAAGTTTTGATTTATGCTTTGTGCACTGTTTTTTCCCCCGATTCAGTCAATATAATGATAGATGCAAAACATGTTCTTATAACTTACTGTGTTACAGGATGTGCTCTAAGATCTGCAGTGTTTCTTGCAATGTAGTTTTTCAATATTTTTAGAATTTCTTCTTTTTCTGGCCTTTTAAGGCATGTGCAAAGCCAGCGTTTGACTTTGTTCCATGCATTTCATTAGCACCATTAACTCTATGCTGTGGTGTGCTGGGGGAGCAGCACAGCAAAGAAGGACTCATGCAGGCTGGAGAAACTGATCAGGAAGGCTAGCTCTGTGGTCGGCATGAAGCTGGACACTCTGGTGACAGTGGCAGAGAAAAGGACATTAAAGAAACTGATGGACATTATGGACAATGCCAGACATCCTCTGCACACGGCCATTAACAACCAGAAGAGTCTGTTCAGTGACAGGTTGCTTCTCCCAAAGACAAGAACTAACAGACTTAAAAACTCCTTTGTCCCACACGCCATCAAACTGTTTAACTCCTCCCTGGAGGGGAGAGGGAGGGGAAACAGGAGGACAAAGGAGGGGGGAACAACTAAGCTGTAGTGCCTCTTCACCTCACTGTGCAATACCTTTTGTGCAATACTTTTGTAAATAGTCAACGGTGCAATAGACTCAATACTTGAAATGTGCAATTCACTTGTATTTTTATTTTTATTCCTATTTATTCTATTTATCCCCTTCGTATATTTTATTTATATTGTCTCTGTGTGTGTATATATATATATATATATATATATATATATATATATATATATATATAATTCTGTAACTCTGTAACTTCTGTCGGTGCTGTGCTTTTTTGGAAATCGAATTTCCCAGAGGAACCCACCCGAGGGATTAATAAAGTTCTATCTATCTACTGACCTCTACTGGCCACAAACTATAATAAATGAATGAAGATGAGCAGTAGAGGAAGCAGTTATTCTTGAGATTTTTTTCAGAGTTGTTAGGTTAAAACTGTCATACAAATATGATCCATGATTCCCTCTACACCATCCAATCGCAGTCACGGACCTCTCCACCAGGTAGCTGCGCAGGCCCCAGAGCAACCCCTTAGCCACAGTGTTGACAGTGGGAGTGAGGATGGCCTGGGATACATGGAAGGAACCCTGCTTGTCTCTTTCCTTCAGCGTAGTTTCCAGGAACTAGAAGGCAGAAATTTGAATGAATAAATCTCATGTGAAGAGAATGCATTTAAATATCTTTAGTTAGAAAAAGAACAAAATGGAGACCGCAAGAGATAAAACACGATTATTATTTTCTAACCTCTATGAGCTTGATGGGCTCAGTGGTGTTTGCCCAGGGAGCAGGGATCTTGTTGCCAGGCCACATGACAGGAACGCCTTGGGCTGAAGGATGATGGTAGAACACAATCACCTGTCAAGAGAAAAAATAAATAAAAGTTGGTGATCAGATGTCTGCAGACAAAAAGACTTCAGGCGAGTTCTGTGATCCATTTTGCAGTGCAAAACATAAAGTACCCAAAAATATACCCCCCCCCAAACCAATGACCCTAGCATGGTGAAACACCTGACCTCAAAGTTAGTGAATGATTACAGATAACTGAGCATTCATGGTGGTATCTGCATGTTTCACCCTTACTGGAGATTTAATATTCAGCAGGAAATCTATGTTGTAGCTACGTCATAACCACAAACCCCTCTGAAGCCCTATGCCATGGCCTACGAGGTAACCTCTGCACCTCCCTAGAAACATAAGTACACGTTGGGTCAACACAGTCCACAACTACGACCACAACAATGAGCTGGGAGTGAGCAGGTAAAAAAGTCCCAGCATTTTGGGGGTTTTGTTTCTATCAGCCGTATTCAAAACACTGGGACAGGACCACAAGGTAACACAATTCACCAAACACAAGCACAAACACCAGCAACGATGTGCGCCACTGATGTGTCTACAAAGAGTCCTCGCAGAAGTCTAAATCTGGGCTTATGTGTAACTGGAAAAATATCTGACCAGAACAGTCTTCATCCACAGTGACAGAAGAAAAGTCAGAAGAAGTTTGAGTTGTGGGTTTCTCATAATGCCAAAAAAGAGTGAGGAGGAAAGCTGCCCTTTTCACCTACAAACTGTGCACTTTGTGCTCTACTCTCACTGTCTGCCCTGCACTTCATCTCCTTGTTCTTTGCCAACTAAGCCAGTTACAGATTAGGGTCATGGGAACAGGAATGATAGTATCTGAACATAAACATGCACTGACTGTAGTAATGTAATGCAGACGCAGAAGTACTCACACCTTAGCTGGAGGTAAGAATATGAAAGAGTAATATTGGAGACACCAAAAGACAAAGAAAAATTGAAACGTTTTTAGCTACAAAAATCTGGAAGGATAAATGTAGGTTAGTTTATGAAACAAGTGCTAATAGGATGATACTTGCCACTAATTCTTGCCCTGGAAAATCACAGTTGGAAGGGATTACCTGTGCACAGAGGTCACGCTAACACACCGCTACACGAACACCTGTCTACTCCTTTTACTTGTAGGTGTACACCACATTTCAAAGGTTTGTGGAAGTCACTTAATATGTGCTTTTTATAAATATCAAACTGATTAGAGATAGGGGACCCTGGTGGTTAGCACTGTTGCCTCACACCAAGAAGCTCCTGTTCAAATCCAGCATCTGGTCACAAACTTTGGAGTTTTTATGCTCTCACCATGTCTGAGTGGGTTCTCTCCAGTTAGTGGGTTTAGGTTAATTGGTAACTCTAAATTACACATACCCACCTCTCTGTGATAGTTATGCAACAGTTCCAACCAGGGTGTACCCCTGTTGGAGTCAGAACAACATGTGTGCTTATTACTTGGAGCATCTCACCATGAGTCCAAGTTTTGAGGAAATGGATCAAAAAGATGAAAATCTGTGAAATGTGGTAAAAGTGAAGGTGCTGGAGGACTGCTTGGAGTCACGTGACTTAAGGAGATCATGAAAAAAGAAAAACTATCACTCCATTTTGCAATACCTTGCCATAGCCTGTGACACCACGTACTTGGAACCACTTTCCTCCTCCAAAAGGCCAATGACCCAGACATAACTCCAAATTGCAAGAACTATTTAAGGAATAAGTTAGCTGACTGTCTGCACAGTGAATGAATCTCAGCCCTGCTGAGCTGTCATGGGTGCAGCTTAACACTATAGCCAAAAGAAAAGTACATGAAACCAGTCCCACTAGTGGCAGCGCCCTAATAAGGTGTAGGCTGAAATGTTCCCAGATGACTTCTGTGAAGGCCAAAAGCCTGCAAGGCTATGATTTCTAAAGATGGGAGATTATTGGAAAAAGCAAAGCTGAGTTTTTTGTTTTTTAAATTGTTGTGACTTATTTCTGTTCACTCTGCCACTCATATAATGAATACAAGTATGATATTTCATGAAAACATTTGACAGATACATTTACCTGTTGCTACATACAACAAGCACACAAACATTTTTGCAATAAAGGCCGTCAGTACTGATGCAGTCTGATCGCACCTGGTATTTCTTCTCCCAGAGATAGTCCAGAGTGACGTTCTCCACCGCACAGTTATTGCACAGTTTGCTGCCAAATACTTCTTGGAGCATGCTGATGAGGTAAACGTGGTGCTCTGCCTCCATTGCATAGTAATGGTTAAAGTCCAGGAACACCACCTACATAAATTAAACATCAAACATAATCAGTTAGTAGTGTAAATGTAGCTCATTTATTTACATGTTTTATGTTTAGAAATTTTTAAAATGTGCTTCTCACCTCTTTCCTGTGTCTGCCCAGGAAGGAGCTGATTTCTAACAGGCCATCCCTCACCTTTGTGAGAAAACAGGGTGAAGAGCCAGAGATCAGGATACAAATTTACAAATCTTAAAGTCTCTCAGTCATGAACTGATGCAGAAAGGATACTGTTCTTTTTAAAAGTCAGCATATTAGAACGCCAAAGAGCAGCTTAAATATTTTAGTGAGTGCGGCACTGCAAAACTCCACCAAAATATTTCACAAAATAAAGGTTAATAGAGTCAAATATCAACCTGTATACAGTTACAGCTGCTAATGCCACTGACATCAGAAAATCTTGAATATGCATTTCTTTATTAAATATTCTTCAGTCACATGGTCAAGTTATGACAGAATCTTTGTAATCAAAGAGTTCCTCGTGTAGGGAAAAGAATCACCCATCTTTATAGCTAAACGTTACCCTCTGATCCTTGCTTAAGGTCATCTCTGCCCACTATTAGCAACATCAACTGCAACACAGTACTAGAAGAAAACAGTTACTGTTCATACTGGGAGAAAATGAAAGCTTGTATTCAAATGTCATTTTAGCATTCTAGGACTGGAGCTGGCACAAAAGCATTCAGCACAGAAGGAAAATATCAGATTGTGACAGATTAAAATGAAAAATGTAACACATAAAAGTAAATGAGGGAGACCAGCTCAACAGTCACAATAACAACCCAAAACGGCAGTAAAAGTTTACTCCTCCGCTCACCTTGTGTCCAAAGAGGCCATGAATGAAGTAGATTTCATTTCCAAGCTCGCCTGGTTTTGCGGACACCCTGAGGTCAAAGTAGCGAATTCCTGCATCCAGCTGCTCCTTAAAGGTCAGGTTCTGGCGACACAGACCACATCACATTATACATAATAAGAAGCTGAGAAACACAGACACTAGACTGTAAAACACAGATCTGAAAAATGTACCATTTAGGCTAATTTGTGTGTGTGTGTGTGTGTGTGTGTGTGTGTGTGTGTGTGTGTGTGTGTGTGTGTATTGCAGTGATTTTGAGTCCAGTACCTGTGTCATGGACCACCTCACCATGACTTTCTTGGCTAAGACACTGAACATGGTAGCCAGATACTTAACATAAACCTTTTGATCGGGGCCCACGGGAGCATGCACATCCACCCAAAAAGTGAAAGAGTCGTGAGAGCCTGGAAAAAAGAGGGAGAGCTGCTGCTGGTGATGGAAAATTAAAAATTGAAATCGAAATCAAACAAGAAATCAAGGTGAAAAAAGAGAGGATTCCGTCTGCATCAGTAGGTGATGAAGGAATCAGCAGTGTTTTCCCCCCTGTTATGCTGGGCGTGAGGGTGGGGTTAGGTCTATTTTTAGTCAACATTACCACAGTACATTTTCCTTCTTCCGTTGACTAAATATCTTTACGCTTTGTGGACTCACCTGGCACCGCTAGATGTTTGAGGGGCATGGCACTGAGCTTGGAGGGGAGCGAACCCATCCAGTCGGCATGGACATTGCCGATCCCCGCAGGTCTGGTCTTCATATCGGGAGCCGCCTGTCAGCAATAACTCCCTCAAGAGACTGCTCTCTGGTACTGATGCACTCCTGGTGAAGGATTTCCATGCGCTCCCACCATGTAAAATCTACCATAGGTCATCTTGGACTGTCACGATCGATTTTGCGCTGCTTCGATACGCATGATTTCAAGTCCAACCGGTTTCGTTGCCAAGTATCTGGGAGGAAAACTGTACCTCGTTGTTGTCGGTTGGACTCCAACCGGCAAACCGGCATGCCTTGACAAAGCCAGCGGGCAGCTAACGATCGCCGCAATCCTCTTAGGGTGAAATCCCTCCTCCCCTCCCGGCAGGTTGAACACACTACCGCACTCGGCAAACCATGACATTTAGGACGGGTAGAATGCCACTAAGGCACTAATTAGCTCACTGATCACGTGACTGACCAGGTGACAAATTACATAAGTAACACTTGTAGTCTACTTCAATATTAAAAACCATTTTATTAATTTTTTTGTACGGATGAACTTGTTATGTAATTTGTTTTTTATTATTAGAATATTATTTCCTACACAATAAACACTGAATAAACATTTTTAAACAACCGGTGACATTTTTGTTCCGCTAATGTGAGCTGTAGGCTATGTACATGCCATACGAAGTAGATTTGTACTATCTATGTACACTATGTATCTATGTCACTCTACAATTATACAGCGTCATCTACTGGTGCAGTCCTCGAATTGCGACCAAGTCGTGTTTTTTTCTCCTTATTCGAAAGAACATTCGTGTTTTGAAAAAGTAGAATAAAATAAAGAAATAAATAATAAAAATCTTGCGTATAGCTCTCACTTTAGTTATCTATTTGTAATTCAAAATATTTTACATTAAAAAGAGTCCACATTGAACAGGCATCCCTAAGTTACGCTAGAAATGTTAGCCTATTTGAATACAGGCTATTAACGCCATACCTCTCAAAGGACAACAAAGACCATAAAGCATTGCGGGCGCCGTCTCCACACTTGGTAGCTACAAGAAGCGTCGCGGTTGTGTGTACGTTTCCATGGGGAGAAATCACGCTCACACGCACGCGCTCACCTTGTAAGAGCTTCGTTCGTTTTATCTGAAGCTATCAGCAGGACAGCAGCCGAGGAAGGGACTAACGACCCTACATGGTGAGTTTAAAAGTGAGGGGAAAAAAGAAGAAGGGACACACAAGAAAGAGTCTGCACTAAATGGTCGAGGAACTGTACTGTTAAGTCTGATATGTCAGCAACAAATGCCAACTCACCTTCTTTTCCCGATAAAATAGCCTGCTTAATATTTTTACATTAAGCAGTCTTAGCTTATAGCTTTAGCTTTAGAGTAAAGGTAGTTGATTCGTTTCATGGAAAGACTGCTGGGGTTGAATGCGTGTGATAGCTGTTAGTTAACCAAAAGTTAAGAATTATGTGAGTAGAAGTATTGGTTTCTTTAACACTGCCTGTAGACGTGAGCTTTTAATATCGTCGACCTTGATTAGCTTTCTAATGTCACGTGGCCTGGATACATCCTAATTCCCTTTAAATCCCTTCACAACAGATCGCCATATGCGACTGAACCCTCCCCTTGTTTTGTTGCTTATTTTTACTCAGTGACAAAATGTGACATTACAGTGTCACATTTTGAAGGTCTTAGTTGTATCATATATTAATATTTTTTGTAATGATTAATATGTTACACTGGTTGCATAATGACTCCTTGAGGAAAAGTCAAATGGCCAGAGCAATTGTTTTCCAGTGTAATTAATTAGGGAGTCCCTATCGCACTAGCTATATAAAACTCTGTGTGCTTATCTCACAGCTTATTTTAAACATTCAAGCCACATTCTACAGAAAACATGTGTGATTATGATCCAGCTGCGCAAACTTGCAACCTACAAAAGAAGATAGCTGTGCGTTATTTCCGAGAAGAACACGCAGTTTGTTAGTTTCATTAAAGTACGCTGCTTAGCACACCTATTAGACCACCACCTGCTAATTTCTAAAATGGTTTTTTATGTTTCTATAATGGTTAATCCACTATTACAGAAACATCATTAAAGCACACACACTTTAATTAAAATGATCATTTTAATTCTAAATTATAATGATTGTCATTATTCATTCATTTTCAATTTACTGTTTTACAGAAAAACAGGGTGAAATAGCAAAGCACATTATTATTTTTTGAGTAAGATGCCATTTACAATTACAGTTATTTACTTGCATTCATGAAGAGAAAAATTTGTTTTTAGCTTTTGTGTTATGTATGATTAATCTCTGACTTCTCAGAGAAGTCCAGTATGCAGCTAAAATATGTTATATGTTATTTGCCTAATAAATAACAATTTTATTTTTAGGTTTTGGACAGATTTCTAAAATATTTTTGTGTTTACTTTGTTTTCTTGATGAAATGACAGGTCGTCTAATAAATTTGTTAGGCACTGTATATTAGTTGTAATTGTAAGTTTTTTGGGAGGTCTATATGGCTGAATGTACATCAGGCCAGTGATTACGATGGCCTGTGGCGTCATTCAAATCCTCTTGCCAGGCAGGGTGCTTGGGCAAGGTAGTGGATACCGATAAGCATGATGGTGATGTAACATCCTATTTACATCCCTGTTGGCCTAATCTGACTAGGGTTGGCTTTGTCATCTCCCTTGGGTGGTCATGTTGAAGCCTCTAGTGTGACACACACCTAATCCTACCACTGAGGGAAAAACAAGAAGTAGTCTTAGCATGTCTTTGTTTTCGCATTGTTTAAAAATCCTGGCCGACAAGAGTTTTTTGGCATGCTATTGGATTTATGTGATCTTTTGTGTTTGCGGTTGTATTTATTGCTGACAATTTTTCATGTTTTTCTGTCTCTTGGCTGTTAGTTCAACTGCGTGACCGAGATCCCTACCTTTTTACATGGATCAGTTACTGCAAAATGAGCTTTATTAAACTCCCAGGATTGGCTGACAAAGACAAACATTGGCCAAACTACGATCTTTTCTTTTGGGAAAAAAGAAGTGAATTCTGGCTGATGAAACAAAGACTGAACAATACTTGAAGGAAGAAGGAGGATATTTGATTGATGAATCGGCTGTGTTTTTCTACAGCCCATCTCACACAATAATAAAGTTAGCTGATAAAGAGGCTGATGAAACTGTTTTGAGTAATGATGAATCGCTACACCACCCTGAAGCAGCTGGGTGATGGCACCTATGGCAGTGTGATGATGGGAAGAAGCAATGAGTCTGGAGAGCTTGTAGCCATCAAAAGGTGAGGATGTTGCTCATTCTTTAATTTTTTGGTTGTCTCTCCCTATTCAGCCTTTATAACATATTAATATTATGAGATTTATTGTTGTGGTGTCATGCAGCCCTATATTATGTACATATTTGATCAGCAATGAGTCTTAATAATGTCAAAATAAAATCACAATCTTGTTTGCACTATAGTAGATATATAACTAATGCTAACGTAGATCCCCTATTGCTACCAAAGAGCCTTTATACTCACAAAACATAGTGAAAAATCACATTTCTATCAAGTGTTTGTGTATCTGTTAAAGTTTTTACATGTAGATGTTGATTTTTTATTACATTTTTTTTCAAATTTGTGATGCAGAAAGAAATTGTTCCCTTTGAAATCAAAATATGACTGTTTTCATTTTACATCACAGCCTTTTTCTTTGTTGTTCTCTTTAATGTTTGTTGTGACACTACGAAACAGATGTGCTGTAAAGTTAGAAACCCCTGACCTGCCATCACCAGGACAAACAAACTACATTGCTTTGTTTCAGCAACATAGCAGCAGTGTTCAATAATAGATGCGAAACTGGGGACGTGCGTCCACTGGTTGATCATTTGGTTACCATGCAAGACAATACATGTGGTGACGGTGAAAGAGAGTGAAAGTAGAGGGGTGTGTCAGGTTGCTGACATTGTGGATAGATATCGGCTCATTCTGTAACTCTTATGTAATTCCAGAAGAAAGGACAAGTAATGTTGATCAGAGAACCCAAGCGTATAACAGGAGGTGTGTTGTTTTAAACAAACACACATTGGATAACAGTGAAAAAGCAGAGTAGGTCATCAGAATCAGAATATGTTTTCATTTTAATTTAAGTACAGAAAAATCTTGATTAGAATATTTATCACATTACATTCATCACTTTTCCAAGTTACTGATGGAGATGCACAGAGGAGTCTTGTAAATGCTGTAATAAGTAATAATAATGTTTATTAATAGATATGGCCTGAAAAGATTACATATATGATGATCTGATAATAAGATGTATACATTCCTTAATGGTCTTCCATAGAATGAAGAGGAAGTTTTATTCATGGGAGGAATGTATGAACCTAAGAGAAGTAAAGGTAAGCATGGTAATATTAATACACCTGTTTGAAGCACCTTATAACAGCATTACTCGCAGACCACTGTTGCATAGATTGACCAATAGATAGATATGTTCACGCAAATGTAAATTGTCAAAATGTATAAGAGTACAATGGAAAATTAAAAGGTGGCATTCCACTACTACATTGTTAATGCATTAAGAAAATCATTGATTGAATGCACTCACTGGCCACTTGAGGTATAGCGCCTTCAAAAAAGTGCTAGAAGCATTCCTCAGAGATTTTGGTCCATATTGACATGATAGTGTCACAGATCATGCAGTCTGGCTTTTCACATATGACCAATAATTCCCAGAGAACTGCCAAATATTTCCTCTTTCTGACCTTTCTCTGTAAACTCTGTAGATGGCTATATGGGAAACCCCCCGGAGATGAACACTTTCTGAAATACTCAGATCAATCCATCTGGCACCAACAACCATGCCACGTTCAAAGTCACTTAAATCACCTTTCTTCCCCATTCTGATGCTCAGTCTGAACTTCAGCATTGAGTTCCTGCTATGGGACTGGCTGATTAGGTATTTGTGTTAACTATAGGCTGAACAAGTTTACCTTATAAAGTGAGCTGTGTTTAGTATAAATCAACAGCTAATAGAAGCCAGGGCTTACACACTTAAATGAAGCCAAGGAAGAGCAATTCTTGTTATAACCATGCACCAGTGGAAGTTGCTACACTTCATCAATTAGTACATTAACTATTTTGATATCTGTATTAAAAGTGTTCTTGTTATATACGAAAATTTTCGCATTACATGAGACAGTTTTTCTTATCTTTCCAAACATGCGTCACCCCAGTCGCTGAAGAAGCTGAACCACGCGAACGTGGTGAAACTAAAAGAGGTTATTAGAGAGAATGACCATCTCTACTTTGTCTTTGAGTACATGAAGGAGAACTTGTACCAGCTTATGAAGGACAGGTAAGAAAAGAAAAATCATGTTTCACAATACAAATGTTTGAAGAATTTGTTTAACACAGTTGTGTAGTGTCATTGCCAATTGGCCCACACACTGATTAACACCAGATTGATCTGATAGGCTCTAATGGTTGTTATTTAAGTCTGTCAATATCATCCTCTAAAAGCTTTGTAAGTCCTCTATATCAGGCTCTCTCTTGCAAACAGCTGCCACCTTCTCTGGGAGATGCCCTGATGTTTTTGCTAGTGTGAAAACCTCCTACAGTGCAAACTTGAGGTTTTTTATTTGCAAAAGCAAATAAGTCAAAAAGACATTTAATGTTTTAAAGCTGCTCAGATTTGTGGTCAAATATATTTATTTTACCGATTACTGTATAATGTAAGAAAGAATGGTGTTAATGTTATGTTGCTTTCATTAACTGGCTCATGGGAGGTATATCGATTTTATGTTTACAGAAAAAAATTGTTCCCTGAGTCAGTGATAAGAAACATAAGCTTTCAGATTTTGCAAGGCCTGTCGTTTATTCACAAACATGGTAGGTGTACTGTGTTTTCTTCATGACCTGAAAGCGTACGAGAGTGTGGGTTCATACTGCAAGATTCACTGACCATTTCAACTGTCAAAGGCATGTCAATATTTAAGAATCTCGCAAGCAAACAAGGCCATCATACATTAAATTATTTCAATCAACGATCAAAAACTCTTGTAGTATGTGAACCCTCCATAAATGCCTTGCTTCAACACTTGTTTTACTTACTGGTCTGTATCACTGCTGTGTAAAGAATGGATGTATGGATGACTTATTCTATGCATGCACACTAAAAAGCACTCTAAACATTTGACTCTGATTTTTTTTAATCAGGCATGGTGTGATCAGCTAAACAAAAGAAAAAGACCCTGGTCATACAAACCTTTGCATGTTTTAATGTGCACATGTGCTTCCATATATCCAAAATGCAGACTTTTCCACTTTTCTTTCTCTTAACACTTTGATTTCTCTTCTCTTCCATCTTTCCTTCCTTTTCTATCTGTTTGCTGTTAGAGAGAATAAAATGTTCTCAGAGAATGAAATTAGAAACATCATGTTTCAAGTGCTGTCTGGGTTGGCTTTTGTACATAAACATGGTAAGAAGCTTTCCTTGGTCATCCTTTTACTCATTCAACAGTAGATTAACCTGTAGTTTGTCAGTTTGGGTGTATGTGATATTTAAAAAGTCTTGTGGCCCTTGGGTAGACCAAAAGTATTATATTGCACATGCATGTGTGTGTGCTATGTTCTCTATTGCTAAAAGGTATGTCCTTGTATTTTCTTAGTTGTTTTCTGTAGCAGCGCAGTCCAAAATGTATTTTATTATGACATCAAACTTTATAACTCCTTAAGCTACACTCGATTAATCAAGAGTCATTTGGTTTTGTTTTACTTAAATGGGTGTCAGTGTAAATCACATTTGGATTATATGCCATTGTTGCTACTGCATTTAAAATCTTCCATCATAGGAAAATATTTTGCATCAGCAGAGTACATTTTTAGTAACATGACATGGACTGCCTTTTTTTCAACATCTGCACGAGTAATTTTAATATTTAATGTTACTCCAAATTACACTGTTATTGTGTGACAGCTGCCGTACTGAAGCACTGTAGCCCTGGTACTTGTATATTTAAAATGATGATGTTGAAATACATTGAGCTCTGAATACAAATGCCTGTTAATGTTACAGGTGAGGCAAACATTCACCCATTCACAAGTAGTTCTGTCTGAATTATGAATAACATTTTTATGTATTAGATTTAGAATACCAGGAAATAGTGCCAGTCTGTTGTCATGATTTGAGTGGAGTCTATTAATGTAGCTAAAAGTTTGATATAAACCTTTGTACAGGTTTCTTCCATCGAGACATGAAGCCAGAGAATTTGTTGTGCATGGGTCCAGAACTGGTCAAAATAGCAGATTTTGGACTGGCCAGAGAGATCCGCTCCAAACCTCCCTACACAGACTATGTATCAACGAGATGGTGAGAGGAATTTCCACACAGTGGTACACTTTTAAGATAGAAAAGAAAGCACTGGTTAGAGTGAGCTAAGCTAAAGTTAACATGATGGTTTTTATGCTTTTTTCATTGGACCATATGGCCATGTATTTTTACACTGACTTTTACAAGCTGTTTATCTAACTGCTCTTGACTGTCTGTCAAGGTACCGAGCTCCGGAGGTCCTGCTCAGGTCATCTACCTACAGCTCTCCCATTGACTTGTGGGCTGTGGGCTGCATCATGGCCGAATTGTACACACTCAGACCTCTTTTCCCTGGGAACAGTGAAGTAGACGAGATATTTAAGATCTGCCAAGTCCTGGGCACCGTCAAAAAGGTGAGACCAAGGTGAAAGGAGAGAGGTGAGAATGCTTGAGCTCAGTCGGTGAGCTTATTTCATGTGTTCAATCATTAATACTCTAAACTTATCAAGTGCTGAATTTAACTGAAACATTATTCCTAAAGATGAAATATCTATACTTAGTGTAGTTAAATCACATTAGAATAAATAATATGCAAGCCTACTTAGTTCTCTAAGGTCTAAAGAGTTTTAAGTGTGGTTCATGCTGAACAAATTGACACTTGATTAAAAAGGCTTTCCAACACCATCACTATTAACTCTGTTTGCAACCTGCTATAACCTGGCCAGGAGATTAGTCTGTGACATCAGCCACAATTCACAATACGGTTCAGTTTTATTTACGTGGTGTTGGCTCATAACAGCCGCCACCTCTAGGTATCTGACGAGGTAAAAACCTTGCCTCAGACTTTTGCTATTTTAAACTATTAACATTTAAAAAGACAAAATAAAAATGTCCAGAACAACCTTTACACAGCTGAATAATGATAATATGTAATCAACTGATTGTGTCCTCCATTAGACCGACTGGCCAGAAGGTCACCAGCTAGCAACTGCCATGAACTTTCGATTTCCTCAATGTGTGCCGACCCACCTGAAGACCCTTATTCCAAATGCCAGCAATGAGGCTATTACCCTGATGAAGGACCTGCTGCACTGGGACCCCAAAAAAAGGCCCACTGCTGCACAGGTAGGCATGTAAAGTCTTACTCCAGGCTTAATTTGTTCTCTTTAACAAAGACCCTTTTTAGCCTGTTGTTTAAAATTAATCTGTAACCTGTTCTCAAAGAAGCAGTTTCCATTGCAGTCAACACTCATCACTTCATGCAGATTATCTGTATTTTCACTGCAGGGATTTCACTGTTAATCCTAAACATTTTAAATAGTCTCTAAGCCATACTTCATTCTCAGTTCTGCTGCAAAACATTTTTCCTCTCTGCATATGTGCATACACATTATGAACATTATATGCCCATCATATTGTTGACTGTAATTTACACTCCAGAGAGAAAGTTAGGCCTAACACCGTTAGAGGGAGTGACAAAGCTTTTCCATTTCTACCTAAACAGCTCCCAGGTGGGTGGTTCTGTTCAGATGCACAGATGCACATCTAATTTTAGCTCATTCAGCTCTTGTCTGATTCAGATGGTGGAAAACTGTAATTGCTGAATAAAATACACCCTATGGTACACAGGGGTGTTTCTAAAATGCCCTGGGATTTAGGTTTGGTGTGCATGTTTTCTGTATTGTGCATGAAAACCATCCCTGCAAGTTTAAATGACTCAAGTTACACAATGATGTGCTTTATTTTGTTGTTTTTTTAAGTACAGACTGTGTATTATTCTTGTTTCTAGGGATATTCTTTCAGTGTAATTGAATATCCTCAGATTATTCAGAATAATAATCTGTGTTCCTTCCTCTCCTTTGCTAGGCCTTGCGCTATCCTTACTTCCAGGTGGGTCAGGTCTTGGGGCCACGCCCTCAGAGCCAGGAGGTCAAGAAAGTCCAGAACAGGCCGCTTGCTCAAAAACAGGCCTCTGAGTACAAAGTTGAACTGCAGCAGTCTTCCTCTGAGTCTAAAGCCTCCACAACCTCCTCCAGAAACCATCAACAGCCTCTGCAGCAGATCCCCTTACCCCAGGCTGAGAGTAAACCTGGAGGCCTCAGCCATGCAGTGAGTAGCTTTATTAAGTCAGATTAAATACTTGCAAAAAAAAGTTTTTAAAATAAAGTAGTCAGTTTGGAATAAGTGAGTACTCTGAAAGAGCAGAAGTTCTGGTGCAGATGCAGAGGTTGAAAGTAGAACTTAATTCAGCAAGACTCATTGCCCAAACGTGACATTACTATGTTGTGCAGAAGGCGCTGGGCAGTGAGAACAATGCTGGTGGCGTCGGGATGGGTGTGCTGAAGAGCGGTCGCCGTCGCTGGGGCCAGACAGTGGCCAAGACCTCAGACAGCTGGGAGGAATCTGATCGTTCAGAAACATCCGCCTCCAACTCCAAGAAACCCAGCCTGGTGAATACAGAGGAGGAGAAGAGCCCCAAGGACCAATGTCCACCGTAAGCTTAAGAAGAGTGGAAACTTTGCTTGGTGAAGCATTTGCTATGCTATGTGCTGCTATACTATGTGCTTCAGTTTATAAATTACAGTATATATGTAAATAAATATGCAATATTGAATACATTTCATATTTATCATACATTCCACAACATCCACATTTATATTCAGAACTTACTGTAATGCCTTGTTTTCAGACACCAGGAGCAGAAACCTCTATACTCCTTCAGTACCGTTACCAAGCTACCAAACAATGTAAAGACTGGCCAAATGGACTCTAATCTTCCAGGATCTGCGGCCCGCCAACACTATCTCAGCCAGTCTAGATACTTGCCTGGTAAGACTAATATGTAGTCTTATCTGTATTGTTTAAAATAGGTCATTGCTTCTCTGGTTACAAATAAATAAATAAAAGTTTTCATTTTTTTTATCATGGTTTGAATTATTATTATAAAATCCAATTGCTTGCATTTTAATCAGTTTTGTGAAAATAGCACTTTCTGAGGGCTAAATTTTTAATCTTGTAATTTTGTTGGCTTTAAGGCTTGATCAGCAAGAATCAGACCTCCTCTGGAGAAAAGGAGCTGACTGGCATGACACTGCGGGACCTGTGGGAGAACTCCTCAAACACTGTAAATAAACCACTTGGTCCTATTGGGGGAGGATTATCTGTCACCAGAGCCAATGCAGGTAAAGACTGATGATGTCTAATGCAGCAGTGTTAAGAGGTTTGGCATAGTGCACAGTGGACGGGACTCAAGTTTCCAGATTTCAGTAACACATTGAAGCAGCCCGACAGCGTGTAAATATTTTTGTAATGTACGAAGGCAGAAAAATACAAACACATACAAAAAATATAATATTCAAGCATTGGGTTTGACAACAGACAACAAACCTGCTCACTCAGTGGATTAAATAATGACTACACCATGACTTGCTCTGGAAACCTGGCGGCTGTCAAATTCACCTTGTGTTACATAATACGACGGTGTCCTCTTTCTTATACTAAGGTTCTAAGTGCTGCTGATGAAGCTAATATCACCTGGTCATTAGTTATGATAAAGAGTTAGTGAGCCTAGGCATGTGCGACTTTGGAGACCTAGGACACCATAAATCAATTGTCATGTAGGCAGGCACACAGTATGCGTCCCTCGTCTTCTCTCTCTGCTGCTGTCTCTTCCTGTTACCTCGTCTCTACCTCTCCATTGCTTATTCATGAGATTAAGACTGTAGGTATAAGATCAAGTGTTCCCTAAATGGCCTGCAGCTGTAGACCCCTCCCCCATCCATTCTCCCAGCACTGTTTGTTTTAGTGCTGCTCGCCTGTTCTGCATGAAAATGTGTTATTTAGCATGAAAGTTTTTTTTCTTTTTTTTTCTTTTGAAAAAGCAAAAATGCTTTCAGTTTCCCTTCTTCGCCTTTACTTTATTGTTTGTCTTTTCTCCTTTCTCTCTGATCCCATGCATCTCCTCCAACTCTACTTTTTTTGGGCCATGTGATTAGAAGATACTGCTGCAAAGTGTTTGGATAGCCCACCAGACAAAACTGTGGTCAAAGAAAGAATACTGCAGAAAATTGATCTCTCCAAAGGTATTTAAGTGAGACTGGGTTTTTTGTTGTTGTTTTGTTTTCATTTGATTTTTTTTTTTGCTGTATTTCGCAGCCTTATTAGTTATTTGGAGTGCAACCTTTCTGAAGGCGGTATATAGAATAGCTTGAGGATAAAATCAAATAAACCAACAACCAGGGTGGTGGCTGATGCTGTAGCAAGTTTCAGATATTCAAACAGCCACTTTGCATGTGAAAGAAACCGGCCTCTTAAAGCTCTGCGTGAAACTAGGGTGTAAACATGCAGGTTAACATGAGAACGAAGAACTCCAGTTGCTTAACAGAAGATAAATGATACTACAACCACAACATCTTAAGGGAACAATGAAGCTTTTGAGTAATTATGGAGATAAAAATCTCTGACTGGTGGTGGAGAGACTCGATGGTGTTCTTTGAAATGTTGAATGACAATCAATCGACCCTATTCCTCCGCTTGTGCCCCTCGTGGGTATGCGGTGGTTCCAGTATGTCACGGGTGTTCACACATAAAGTTAGTGGTCGTAAAGCCACCTGTGAGAAGATCTGTGTTTTCAAGATCAGTTTTTTGTGTTTTTTTAAAAATGTTGCATTTTAGCAAATAAATACTGGTTTAATAAATGCTGGTTGGACATCTGGGTTGTGCAATAATAAGAAATTTCAGACCTTTGGTTGAATTCTGTATTTATTTTCTTAAAGGGAACTTTGTGAGCACCAAGTACAACCTCTCTGGTGGTTACATCTCTTCATTTCAAAAGAAAGAGGTTGGCTCAGTGGGACAGAGAATCCAGCTTGCCCCCTTGGCTGGCCAGCATGCAAGTAAATAACTCTTTTTTTTCTATATAAACCAAACAAAATAACTTGTGAGACCTTTAGCCAGGTACTTTTAATCATTTATGTTGCTCTGAGAGAACAAAAAATCACTCTTTCCCACGTGTCTGAGAGGTTGCTCTGTTTCTCTAATCATAAACATTAATTCTGGTATTATAGTTGAACTATTCTGTTGTATGATCGTCCTGTACTCTTTTCTAATTTCCTCTGTTTAAACCTGCATCACATTTACTGGGAGTATGTTTCCTTTCTTTCTCCCTTTTCTTCACTTTTAGTAAATCTTTCTTCTTCTCCTGATAACATAAAAGACAACCCAAAATCTGCAAAACTCAAGCCCATATCCAACTCATCATTAAAAGAAACTGGTGAAGGTATTGCCATTTTCAAATAGTTGCTGTGTTTTTTTTTTTTTTTTTAAAGCATCACCTATAAAGACGCTGGTGATTAAGAGAGACATTTGTTTTCTCTAGAATATGAAGCCTGGAAGAGGAGGACAGACAGCTCTCAGATGAAGGGCAGCAGTTATTCATCAGCACTGGGAAAAAACTCCGGAAACCTCCTGACCAGAGCTCCTGCTGTGCAGCCCGTCCATGGGAGGGTCGACTGGACATCCAAATATGGCGGAAACCGGTAGTTTGGGGGAGCACATGCTACAAACTACTACCGCTTGTTAGTCTTTGGCGAGCAATTGAATCCTGAGCAGGCTGCTTAACTATGCTTAGGCTCAGATATCAAGGTCGACATCCCACGTTCTTTGTTATGTTTATACAAGTAGCACCGAACTGTATGTGCATTGAATCTCTGTGTTCTGGAGATGATGGTTGCCATGATGCTTAACCAGGACCGGTATTGTCCTCAAGACAATCCCACTGCATCCTTCAGATACAGTGGGAGCCAATTTCATTGTCATTGTTTGGATTTTTTCTTCTTTCTTTTTTTAAAGTAGGACTCCAGCACAGCAATTCAACTTTTATTTAACTTTAGATTTATTTTTCTCTAGTTTCATATTACAAAATGTCTTTAATGAATGGTTCCTGTAATGTTGTATCCTCTCTGCTTTTATTCAGCATGTAGTAGGTGACACAAAAAATCCAGAGTGTCATAAAAACACAGCAGACTCTGAAAACTGTAAGGGAACTGCAAACCTCTTTGTAATATATCAATGAGTAAGCTGAATTTTTTTTTAAACTTTTTTTTAACAAATAAACAAGTTCAAAGGTGCATTCACTGAAAAAAGACAACTATTTACTATATAAACAAGAGGGTACATTTATTGCATAAATCTACACTTTTTTTTTTTTAAACAAAAGGACATGATTCTGGGCATAAATGGCAAATGCTGAGAGGGTGCTTCTGAAAAGAGCCACAGGAGCTGATGGGAATTGATATTTCAACATATTAACTTCATCAGGACTGTACAGGTTTCTGGAGCAACGCCAAGCTAAGCTTCCCCACCATCAGAGCACTGAAACAAAAGGATTACATTAGACCTCATTCAAAGAGCCAAAGTATACAGTAAAAAAGAATACAGATTACTGGAAGGGGGGGAATAAAATCCTCTGTAAAATGTGGCTTTCTTGGCTACAATGTAATATATAAATAGAAGTGAGGACAAAATTATTAGTGCCTCGATGATATTAAACGTTTTTGTGATAATTTTTTTTGTAAATGGAGCAAGGGATTTATTAACATAGCATTTCTAAATATACTAGCCTTCTTTAGAAACCATAAATTATTTCTATTAGCACACAATAACAGAATTATTTCAGAAAAAAATAAAAGTTACCAGGTCAATATTAATGCTCCCCCTGACAACTGACATGTGCAATGACATGCTTTAACTCTGTAATGCTCAAAGACTGGAAAAATATCAAGTTAAAACTGAAGGTTGTCTTTTTATTTACACAGTATAAAAACTTCCAACGGTTTGAGCTGTCACTTGAGAGAGCATCGTACCAAAAACAAAAGAAATCAGTTTAAACTTGCAAAAAAAAAAAAAAAAAAAGAAAAAAAAAGTTGTTAATGCTCAAAAAGTAGGCGACGGATACACAAAGTTATCAAATGTCAAGAACTGGCATGAGAAATCTCATCAAGAAATTCAGAAAGAGCCACACAAGGCAGAACAAGCCTGGCAGAGGTAGGAAGCGAACGATTTCAAAGACTCTGGGAAGAAAACTAGCAAGCTGTATCTAAAGACCCCCAGAACAACTGCTGAGACACAAGTGAATGACTCAAACAAGTCTGAAATTATGGTCTTAAAGAGGACAATCGGTAGAACCCTGGTTTCGGACTAAGAAATATTTATAATAATCAAAATATTATAAATAATAATATAAAAATAGAAATAATAATCGTTTGGCCATGGTAGTTTTTGTTTTTTGTGAAATAATTTTGTTTCTGTGTGCAAAGTAAGTAAAATAATATCCCAAAATCAAACTAAGATATTTGGAATAATACTGTCCTCATCTGTGGTACTTGATAACAAGTAATGGCTGATTGGACTTGTACCAGACCTTGCTACAGCCATCAGACCAGCTGGCATGAACTTCCTCGATCCATAAAACCGCTTCCCCATGATACCAGTCAGTGCTCCTGATGCAGCTGGCAGACAGCAGGAGACGGAAAAGGTTAGTGAAGGCACTTGCAATGAAGACATTAGATATTCAGAAACCATTTACTTACATGCAGAACATACAGCTGCTGTGTGCAGTTTAGTATGTGGGTCCACATACTAAACATTTTGAGTGTATTTTTTTGGTCATAAGGCATAATAGAGTTATTCAATTAACATTCAAGACTGCGGCTTAAATGGCACAGCAGTGTTCAAACTTTACAGCTTTTTCTGACATGATGTTTTTCATAAGCTGAGGAAAGAAAAAAAAAAAAAGTTTACTAACCTAGTGACACCCAAACATTTTTAGGATCATTTGAGACCTGGTAAGCTCCAAAACCTGCAAAGCCCCCAAACAGCAGCCCAGCAGCTAGGGAGGGAACACTGCCTGACAGAACAAACATACAGGAGGTCAGAACCTAGGAAAATATAAACCAACGAGACAACAGCACCAATAGTAACACTTGCTGTTACAGAAATGTGATTATTTAACTTAAGTATTTTAGGTAACACATACCTGCTTTCACGTAACCAATGACTCCTCCAGATGCTACAAGCGTGGCGTATCCATATCCTACCCAATCCACAGTCATGTTGGACACCTGTCAGGACCACAGCGTGAAGTTATGAGAGTCAACAAACACATTATTGGCGTTGCACATCGATTATTCAATTAAAACCTCCTCCTGGTGTGAATCTAATTTGACCTACTGGTGTAAAAATACTTAAGGAGCTGTCCGAGTCCTGCAACACAGAGCTGTCACTGAGCATTAACGGAACCAACAGAAAAAGTGAAAACATTGTAGGAATGTTCCCGCTGTCACACACCGCAGCCGTAGTTTGTCAGCTTTTGATCAGAAGTCGTTAAAGAAAAAAGGGGCGTGTGTGTGTCTGGCTTAGTAGATAAGCCAGACTGCTTTACTGAGCCTTAGCACAAACTAGCATCACTGCTGCACCACACACTCAGAAGTTACACAATATCGCCGAAACCACTGTTAACAGTCACCCCGTAAACTTTGAAAGTAGATTAAATCTTAAGCAGCACTCTAAAACACTGACACTGTCGACTGTGGAAGCGGAATTAAAATAACAATCCGACTTACAACCTTAGTCGTTCAGTTTGTCCTCTGTCTGCCACTGACATAAACAGTGTGGTACCAACCAACTGCAGCTTGTTCTCCACCGAGCACAATTTATTGCTGCACTGTACGTTATGCGCTCGCGGATGCCGCATACGTAGGCTTACAGTTCTGAGCAGATCTCTTTATGTTGTGAAACACATACGGCTGCGCATAATAATAATAATAATAATAATAATAATAATAATAATAATAATAATAATAATAATAATTATTATTATTATTATTATTATTATTATTATTATTATTATTATTCTGTTTTTTTTTTATCGTTTATCGTTGCAAACAAACACGACCGATGACACTTAAAAGCTATTTAACTATTTTCTCTGCGGAATCACTACTGACGATTTATTGTCCTGTACTCTCCATAATAAACCGAGTCCTGCTTACTTAACGTCGTCGTATCATGTCAACCACTGAATGCGCTCAATTGAGTAACCCCAACGCCACTCGGAGCTATTTTATGATAATTGACGGCCACTAGATGGCGCCACAGGATTATATTAGGTTGTGTTTCAAGTTCAAACTACACCCCTCACAACAAGAGCTTTTTTTTCAAATAGGCATGTACTTTGATTTGCATGCATCCGGAAAAAAAATGGTGTCTTCTGTTGGGTGACTAAAATGATCAAGTTTAAGCTTGACAGACTGATTAAGGTTAATCGGAATCAGAATCAGAAACTTTATTGTCATTGTCACAGGTACAACGAAATTAAAAGAAGAAACACAGGTGAACACAGGCACTCAGCGTATTGCTTGTTAGAAATGCATTTGTAATATTTGCAAACGTTTGTATTCCTCACAATTCGTGCAATTTCATGTAGCCTTTCCTTTAAAGCACCTGTGTTTCTGACTGGCATCGGCTCTGCAGATTTACTTCCTGGAATGCTCCCTGCTCACACATTCTCATTTGGTTTCAATTACCTGCATATTGACTTCAATCCACCAGCCGCGCTTCCTCGCTCTTATCCAAAAGCAAGGTGGCGCTATAACACAAGTTATCTTGTTTAGAGAGCAGCCTTTCTAACGTTGGGCCCGAAACCGTCTCAATTGAAAAATATAAATAGATAAATAAATCACGAATTTTTATGAATATAACCAAGCTTGGAGATCTTCGCCAGTAGGACACATCCAGCAGGAGCTAGAGCGTGGCTGTGGGAAAAGAATATTTGTTGCAAACTCAGCATTTCTACGAAATTATTTACCAACTTCATAACTTCATAACGTTTGGGGGATAGGAAAAAGTGCTCCTGTCTTTGATCAGCCTTTTTTTAAAGAAGAAGAAGACGGAGAAGAAGAAGAAGGAGGAAGTCTTTCTGCCATTTCTAGCAATGAGAGAAGGACGCGTAAAATACGCACCAAGATCTGTCTGTGTATTTAGGTACACTTGATAATAACAATAATGATTATAGCAATACTACTACCACCACTACTACTACTACAACTAATAATAATAGTAATAACAATAATGATAATAATAAAATGTACAAGATGCCTGAGGCGCAGTCGTGGCTATCGCCTTTTAAACACAGCTGGCGGTTGGGGAACATTGCCGGAGGCCCGGTGCTGTGTGCTGCTGGTTGAAACTAAGCCCTAGACCGGCTAGATATTCAAAAGGGACCCCGCTGCAGAACAAGAGTAACCTACTCTCAGACAGCTCTGCTTTAAAACTTCACTCCTCCCTTGCGCAGAGCCCCAAACAATATTTCTGATTCCCCCTCCCCACCTTCCTCTCCTTTGTCCAGGCCTGGTAAGGTCTATATAGCTGCAGGTATTGTGTGTGCAGTTAAAATGTGTTCGCCTTTGAAGTCAAACATGAAGGCTCGTTTAAAATATTAACGCCACAAAAATCTATAGTCTCCGTGTGGAATTTTGCAATTTAGAAAAATACAAAAAACAAAAAACAAAAATGGGGTTAAAGCAAAATTAATTGTATTTTTCTTCCCCCGTTAAAAGTTTGTCCACCAGCACCAGTGTTACACTTAACGCTTATAACACGCTGTCTTTATGTGTGTGATATGATATAGTGAAAGGTAGATCAATGACGCTATCTGCCAGCGAAGTGCCCCCGCGACTACGTCCATAGCAGCCAGTTTGCCTACGTGTGTGTGTATGTGTGTGTGATGCGTATTACTTCAAAGAGGAGAAAGGGGTTTTGGACAAAAGATTTGGCCATTGTCACCCACGTCAGCGCACGTGTTGCTCTGCTTTCTGTGTGCGTGTGTGCGCGTTTCTCATGTGTGCGTGTGTACCACGGGGAGGGGGAGGGGGGGGGGGGGGGGGGGGTTGCTCATTCGCTCTTGGCCCGAGGGGTCTACATAAGTATGTATTAGAAATAAACAGTGGATAAATAAATAATGACTCTCACAATAGTATGGTAGCTTTCTGTGTAATGATGTTGGCAGTTAACCTTCAAGTTTTTTAACTTGACACAGTTTCATTTGCACTGACAATTCATGTTTTCTACCAAGCAAGACAAATCAGAGAAGAAAAGGAACGGAAAGGTTAACAGATATGTCCTTTTTAGTTTTATGCCAGGTGAAGACAAATATAACCTTTATAATTATATATATATATATATATATATTTACATTCGCTTTGTCCCAAGCAGTTTCCCATATTTTCTCATATGGAACCTTTATTACTATTATTATTTTAAAAAGCACATCTTAGTTAATCACACTGTTTGCACGCACAATAAACCAAATTATTATTTGATGAAAAATCATATAAAATCCTCTTTTTGTTGTCAAAACATGAAATGGTCTTGATCTTTAAAAATATATTATTACAGATGTATGTATTTGTTGGGGTGTGTTGTGTCTGCATCAATCACGTTAAATAGCCTAAATAATATCCATACTTTCAGCTCGTCACTTGTGAACGCTGTTGTTTTAAAAACTAATTAACTGTGACAGCTCAGACCTATTCGACACACAGACACAGACAAGCTGTTTCTTTTTTCTTCCCAGGTGCTCGCCACTCTCCGGTCCACACCCGGAGCAGTGCGCATGCGTCGCCAGGTGGCTCCACATATGGCCAGGTGAAGCGATTCCGGCCCAGGTAAAGGTTTACTTTTGCGAACGAAGGCTTAATGAAATAGACGCGCCGTCGGATCGGACCAAAACAAACCGCCAAAGGAAGCAAAGGATAAAGAATGTCAATTATGGGCAAAATGATGGAATGGCAGGTATGTATTGTTTACCTTAAGAAAAAGAAAACGGCTGCAAAAAGGGTGGGAAAATACATAAAAACAGTCAAAGTATCGACTTGTTGGATGAGGCTGCACGGACGCTATGAAATCCTGTAGTAAAGAGAGGCAGCACAGTTCTGTAGAGGCTCCTGGATTTGATCACACTGGAGATATTTTGGAGTCTTTTGCGGGGAGCTATAGCCTGAAATGTGGAATTAACCATATTTTTTTGTTGTTGTTGTTTTTATTCT
Organism: Maylandia zebra; assembly: GCF_041146795.1. Lineage (NCBI taxonomy): Eukaryota > Metazoa > Chordata > Actinopteri > Cichliformes > Cichlidae > Maylandia > Maylandia zebra. The sequence goes on along the minus strand of NC_135175.1, from coordinate 16,216,565 downwards.
GAAAGTCTGAAGGTATGGATCGTTTGTTGCAAGGACATCGTGCGCGTTTCAGACACACTGTGAAATCCACATTTGTTTCATCATAAGTTAGACATGTATGGAAACAGACTTGAGGTGCTTTGTTAGAGGTGGAGCGATTAGAAAACACAGCCCGTGCTCGATGTAGTTAGGCTTTCAAGTAGAAAAAACAAAAACAAAGAATAACAATGATAAACTTTTCATGTGCTTTGCAGCTGTTCCGATTTTGCATGGCGTGAGCATGTCACAGTGGACTTTTTGTACAGTCTCATTTTAAAAAAACGATCTGGGCTTGACTCAAAAGTATGGCCTCGACTTGTGGATGCGTTGGGGATTTAAGAGAAGACCTGAGATGTTTGGTGGAAGAGAAACACTCCAGTTTCAGGCGAGCAGGCCAGGTCTCTTTTACACGGATGCATTGCTGTCGTTGACAGCCGCTCCACGTTCATTAATAACAACTGTTTGTTACAAAAAAAAAAAGAAGTGGGGGGTGGGGTGGAGGGGTCTCCGTCCCACCAAAAATACCAAACAGGCTTTTAAAAGGGGGACAACGCCTTGAAGCGCCGTGGACCTGTCTGCTGACCCACGACCTGGTGAGGTGAAGGCTCAACCGGCGACAGGACAGAGCCAGGCTCCCCCAGCCGCTCATTCAAATGAAACAAGGCCACGTTGTTGTGTTAATTATTGACACCAACCCCACCTCCCTCCCCCTTCCTCAACTCCCTCACAAGCCCTGCCAACCTTACAGGTAGCCAGTGGACCTGTAGAGCGGCTTTGAATAACTCACCCTTTTTAACATCACACTGAAAGAATGGCCTCTCGAGGTCTCAATAGGATTAAAATAACACTTTGGGAGGGTTTTTTTTTTTGGTTTGGTTTTTTTTGCAGACAAAAAAAAAATCAGGGTTGGCCCCACGGTGTGTGTGATGGGCTGTTTTTACATCAAATTTAAAGTTATCAAGAGGTGGATAGAAGGGAGTTCAGTTTAGACAAAAAAAAAGTCACAGAAAAATATATTTGACAATTTGTTAAAAATACACAATTTCTGAAGGATTCTTTAGGATGTGCACTTTTCCATCCTCCCAAATATGAAATCAAAATGATTGTAGAAAGTGTCCCAGGTGCAAGCAGGTCCCCATGCATGACCGTACCCTCCCATCCTCGCAATAAAAAAAACACACACACACACACACATACCTCATTGAACAGTAGAAATAATAACCGTGTGTAGCATCTTGTTGCTTTTTTAGTCTTCACCTGTAATGCTGTCCATTGGTGTTGTGTGAGCAGATGGGGGGAATCAAACGGCTGTTGATATGCTAATGAGGCCCGGTGCCAGTGTTATTACAGAGCTGATCCAGCCCTTCACTTCCACCATTAGAGGGAGACCTCAGAGCGCAAGACAGACAACCAACCCACAGCTTCAATAAAAGTAGTTTTTCTGAGCGGGGAGCACAATTCACTGAGTGAAAACAAGGCTAAGGCGATACCTATACTCAATATCCACCTCAACAACCCATGAAAATGCTCTGGAAATTAACTGATAACATTAAATATGAAGACTGCGAGGTAAGAGGCTCGTTTTTAATTTACTAAATTTGTTGTTGTTATATTATTATTATTTTTAAACATTCAGTAATTATTTTATGGCTGCTTTTTAAAATTGTTTTGATCCAGCTGTGAGATTCTTTTGACAGCTGTTAGAGAACATATTTAACTGCAAGATGAATAGACTGCATCTTATGGCTTTTGTTAAGTAATGTAATAATAATAATAATAATAATAATAATAATAATAATAATAATAATAATAATAATAATAATAATAGAAAGCTGCTTTTAATATCGTCTGGCTGCATAAAAATCACAACATTTTCCAATTTAAAACTTACATTAAAAATAAAATAAATATGACAAAAAAATTATATTGCACGTGAAAACATTAAAGCATTAATATACACTTACCATGCATTAAATTAAAAAAATAGTATTTTAAAGCAGTGTGAGTGCTGGCACTGCCTGGTTCATTTTGCGCTTCAGTTACAAGCTCTTGGACTCTTCAGGTTTTTCTATCACTGCAGAAGCCGTTAAATTCTGCGTGTGCGTGTATGTGTGAAGTGCATACACTGAGTGATTGTTGTTGTTGTGGACACAGACGAAGTTTGGCAGTAATACCGGTGGCTTGTTTAAGGAGTGGAGAAGCCAGTCGGACGTGTTTTCGCCCGCGTCCTGTGAGGATAGAGAAGGACGGGAGCAAGAAAGCAAAAAAGCAGAAAGAAAGAAAGTGGCACCTCCGCGGTCGTGTTAAATGGATTCTTTTAATTTACAGACAAACGGTTCGTTTCCTCCGCTGGTATCGAGGCAAAAACAAGAAATACATAAACAGATAAATAACATTTGCAGTCGCGGTCCAGCCGAGGCCCCAGTAAGTGCTGTTTCGTAATTTTAAAGTGCATGATTAGGCAGGAAGGGGAGTGGAGCTATTTCAAGCCGCGCGCAAAAGTTACAGAGCGCAGGATCCAGCGGCCCTGTCTCACACTGTGGGAATTTTATTTTGCTCCATCTTTCCGGGTCAACGTTAAAGTTAAAGTCGGCGTGACTCTGGGTTTTTTGGAGTCGAGGACGGATCGGTGGATTAATTCGACGGAGACGGGAGAGGCAGAGAGAGAGAGAGAGAGAGTGAGAGAGAACCATGGAGGACAGCTCGCTGTCGGAGTCTGAGGTGGAAAACAAAGGGACAAGCGGTAGAAATGAGCCGGCTGGAATGCCCATAGCGTCGTCTGCTGGATTTTCACCCAGTTCAGAGGTGCACATTGTTTCCTTCCCTGGCTTCTTCATTCCTGTCTGTGGTCCACCTCCCTTCCCATTCCTGTCTTTCTTTCACTTTTGCGCTTTGGCCTGGGACTCTTTTAAAATGCCCCCCTCCTCCTCCTCCCTCTCTCTCTGATTCGTCAGACGAGGTGAATGTCCCTCTTTTTGTGTGTGCCTCTCTCCGCACACTCTCTCACTCCCTCTTTCTCTCTCACTCCCCCTCTCTCTCTCCCCATCTCTGATTAGATATACTGATTCCTCCTTTCAATGGACGTCATTTAAGCGCAGACTCCTGCCTTGAGTTGCGTCCTCCGCTTCACGCCAGATTTCCGTCTATTCTTTCCTTGTTATTAAGTATTCCTGTGGTATTAATTGTAATGAATGCGTTCTGGTAGGAGTGCGAGAGGGAGACGAAGAAGCGGCTCTTTTTTGGGGCTAATATGAGCTCGAGCGAAGGGACGGTAGCACTGTGATAGAAGCCCGGAGAACAGGGGGGAAAAGAGGGTTTACCAAGAGAAACTTTTCAACCTCGATCGGCCAGCACCGCCGAATATCTGCATTGTTAGAAGCAAATGAAGGGCAGCTGGGATCTAACCGTTTATTTCTGATGGATTATCGTCCTGCTACCGAGGCACATATCTGATCGCCGGGGCCATCGTGATCTTTGCAGGAGAGAAGAGTTTTTTCGGGGGCCTTGTTCTTTTTTTTTCTTTTTTCTTTTTTGGGTTTTGCTGGTTAATTCCTTTTGCTCTTCCCCCCGCCCCCCAAAGACTCCGTGTTTTTGTGAACTGATTACTATAATAATCATTTTTTATTATTATTGAGTCGCACCATAAATCCTTACAGATGTTAGTGCACAGTTTTTCCCCGATGGTAAGTTGCTGGAGTCTCCCACTATCAGATACTTTCTTTCTTTGCTTGTTTGCCTACGAGATTTTCTTCTTCTTTTTTTTTATACTTTAAGTTTTTTTTCCAAAGCGTGCATGCTTGAAAAATCAGCTGAGCGTCCTGCAAATAACAATTTAAAAAAAATGTCAGGACTTTCCTATTTAATGCCGTTTCATTTTCTGGATTTTTTAAAAATTATTATTTATTTTGCTCATGTGCTGTCAGGTTATTTTCAATTCCCAAAACTTTGCGGATGTGTTGTGGGTGTTGTTGTTTTTTTGTTGTTTAAAAAATCCCTTTCCCTCAATTAACTGGAATAATTCAACACAGATTCCACACTTGAGCTAATCGTGTCATCCACTCAGGGGCATATTTGATAATGCCCGCAGAGCATTCACGTGTAAAAATATAGACGGACGTTTCGCTAATTTATGACCGCGTCCTTTCTTTTTATTTTTATTTTGAACGTATTCAGGCTAAAACGCTCTTTTCCTTCTTTCCTTACCTGCCAGGATCGTCACGACGGCACCAGCAATGGGACAGCCAGGCTACCTCAGCTGGGCAGCGTGGGCCAGAGTCCCTACACGAGCGCCCCTCCGCTCTCCCACACACCGAACTCGGACTTCCAGCCTCCGTACTTTCCCCCACCCTACCAGCCCATCTACCCGCAGTCTCAGGACCCTTACTCGCACGTCAACGACCCATACTCCCTCAACTCCCTGCACGCCCAACCGCAGCCACAGCACCCGGGCTGGCCGGGCCAGAGGCAGGGTCAGGAGAGCGGCCTGCTGCATCAGCACCGCAGCCTGCCCCACCAGTTGTGCCGGGAGTATCGCAGGGAAGTGCTCCTGCCATCCGGCCACGGCATCGATACGGGATTGTCGGACTCTATCCCTATCCATGGAATACACCAATCTTTAGAAGACGTGCAGGTGAGGCAGCGTTTACCTGGCTTTCTCTTTCTGTGGAATTACTCCATTTAAGAAATGAAAATAGAAAGAAAAAAAATGAAAGAAAGAAAAGGAATAATGCTGTCATTAAGAGTTCGAGCACCACGGGTGCCAACCCGCTATTATCTGTAAGAGTGAGGGTGTGTGTGTATTTTTTATTTAAATAAATAATGAAATTTGTTCTGTCACCCCGCCTTTAAGAAATCAGGTACTAGTCATAGCAGTGCTGTGACTGTATCATGTTTATCGTATTAATATTCGCTGATACAAACACGACTGACACGCAGTAAATTAGGTTCGGGGAGCTCATTATAGCTCTTAAAATATACAAAACAAATAAATGCGTGGATTTTTTTTCAGTATCGTCAAGGTGTTTTAAGACAAAGCAGCACTGATTTGCAATTTATTTCTGTTATGAAATATATTTTAAAAACCATTCATAATGCTGCTCGTCGACACATGGCTTTTGTTCGACATCTGAAAGTAAAAAGGCATGAAATACATGAAAATAATAGATATCTCTATTTTCACGATTCATTTTCTTTCGTGTCGTTTGCTTTTTATTTAATTTCTCTGTTTAAAACAAAATAAAAAAAACGAAGCCGACGCTTATTTGAGAACAATGACATGAGAGTGTACTGCATGCACATTAAGGAGAATTTTACTTTGCTGCACGGAGCTCAGACAGACGTTTTACTGAAGGTCTGTGATGGACGAGCTTTTACATTTGTCAATAAACTCCATTTATAATAAGAACATTACACAAAAAAATCAGAAACAAACACCAATAATTCGCTAATTAGTTCATAGGCCTTTAATAGGCAGCGCCGCCGTAATTACTATCCAATCTAGATTAGAAGTTTCCTTGTGAGTACAGCCAATCTGAAGGCGAAATTAGGTCAGGATTATGGGGCGACACAGCTTCGTTATTTAAGTCTGCGTTTTTCATCTAATCAGTGTAACCGGTCGAAAACACCATGGACAATAATAACAGGTATGGGGCCTCGGGAGCCTCCATGTTGGGTGATTCTGGCTGCTAATTGTGTCAGGCTTTGTTCCTGCACCGCATCCTGAGGTGCGTTTACGTACGCAGGACCGAGGCTGACATTATTAGGTTTTTCCTTCTCTTTCCTGCCTTTGTGCTTAAACGTATACTTTTTTTTGCATTTGTGTCATAGCCTGTTGAGGATCAAGGAATTCACATCCCCGACCAGACTGTAATTAAAAAAGGTAAGCAATTTCCTCCGAGATACAGTACCATGCATGTTTCTTCAAGCTGCACACCACTAAGCAACACACACACACTCGCATACACGCACAAACGCCATTCACTATTCTGCTCGAGAGAGCTCGATGCAATGCGGTAATGCCTGACTGATCCTAATACGCAGTAGCCTATTTTTCATTACATGGTTTCCAAGTGCGTCAAACTGGCTGCACCTTTTTTTTTCCCTCGCTGATGGAATTTACTGTCAGCGTTTCAGCGCAGCGGGGAGATGAGTAGAGCTGGTGGGCTTTGTAGGCCCGCGTGCTATTGATGGTCAAAGATACAGGCCTCATAGACGATCCTGGCACTTCAGGAAGCCAATAGCTGCAATCACGTAGCGTGGTCAAATCTAAAATGGGAGTTGGTACCGCTGGATGGAGCACAGGCCTGCTGTGTGTAGGATGATAGTCTGTCATTCAGTGAGGGGAATCAAAACTAGGCTTGGGAAAAAAATAAAATCACTTGGCTGGATGTTTAATATGGTGAAATGCAATTGTTTAAATATATATTTAGGCTACTTTGGTGAAGGTTGTTGGATTGTGCTGCTGCTGCTTCAGTCCGTCGTGTTTATTTGCTGTTAAAATTCAGTGAATTGTATTACTTGACACAACACGAGGAAGTCCCATTCTTTTCGTGGCCATGTTTAAAAAGGTTTTGTCAGGTCAAATTAGAACTCGCTGGATAAGATATGGAGTGATTTTGCTTCCCCATTTCTTCCCTTCCTTTTTTCGTTTTTTACTTCTTTCTTTCTTTCTTTTTTTAAAATCTTTTTAACCATTCTTTCTTTTTTAGTCTGTCTATCTGCACATCAACATGATAATTGGCTTCTTATATTAGTAATCTCAAGAGTTCGTTTAACTCCTATTGTCTCTATTAGGCTCCCTTGAGCCATTAATGTCACAAGTGATCTATCCAAAGGCGCACAGTCCCCTTTGTCTCCGGTTACTGCACACCAAAACGGTGTAAAGCCCAGCACTGCTGAGCCCCCCCTCCACATACACACACACACCCCTACCCCACTATCCCCCCCACCCAGTGTGAAATCACACACGGGGTACGGTGTTTTGCTGGAAATAGGTAGACTTTACAGAATCTCTCGGTTGGTATGGTTGCTTTGTGCGGAGATGCTGTGTAGGGCGCACACATCCTTTTATTTCTCATTGTCTGCTGCATAGTTGTCTACATAATGTCATTGAGTGGTTTTTTTTAAGTGATAATAATAATAAAAATAATAAAAAAACAAAAGAGCACAGACGAGCGGAAGTATTCTGGCTTTCAGGCAGGTATATTTGAACGGAAATCAGGTCTCATAGTGCTGATTTTACTGATTCTGCAATATATTATTATTATTATTATTATTATTATTATTATTATTATTATTATTATTATTATTATCATTTGCCAGTCTTACCGAACATGTACACATGTTGTGCTAAACTCCAATTCCGGGGCCTAACCTCCACCCCCCTTCTCATTTAGTTAAGGCTCTGCATTGCATGAAATTCACTGAGCACGGTCTCTCTCTCTCTTTCTCTCTCACCCCGCAATCCCTCCCTCCTTCCTTCTCTCCATCCCGCCATCCCCCTCTCTCTCCCTCTCTTCCTCCCTGGCTATAGGTCCAGTGTCTTTATCCAAGAACAACAACGTCTCCGCAATCCCAGTAAATAAGGACGGTCTTTTCGGAGGGGTGGTTAACCCCAACGAGGTGTTCTGCTCAGTTCCGGGTCGCCTGTCCCTTCTCAGCTCCACATCAAAGTACAAGGTCACGGTGGCAGAGGTGCAGAGACGCCTCTCGCCGCCCGAGTGCCTCAACGCCTCTCTGCTGGGCGGGGTGCTGAGGAGGTGAGTTTGACTGGGAGGCTGAAAAAAAATCTCCTCTCTCTACTCCCTCTTTACCTGTGGGTTTGTGCGCGTGCGTATGAAACTCGCTCTACTCCAATCATTTCTTTCAGCGAGCGTGCATCTCTCCCTTTCGCTCTTGCTTTCCCATTCTCTCTCTCTCTCTCCTCTGTACCAAGAATAATTAAAATCGACCAACCATGACACCTAGCTCCTGCATTTAAAGCAGGGGGGTCTGTTAAATTCCATATCAACTTCCCAAGCGTACTGGGTATCTCTCTCTCTTTCTCTCTCTCCCAAATTAATGTAGGCCTAGTCTGTTTCAAGCTCCGCTCTATAGGCCCACTGAAGGCATTACACATGAAAACATTGGTCTCCAGTGAACTGTCTACAGAAGTGCTGCAGACACACAGCCAGTAATAGCGCTGCCTATTAAGTAGGACTTTATTTATTCAGTTTGTACAGTATTTGCTGGTAGAAAAAAAGGCGGAGGGGGCTCCTTAAGTATTATTTATTGTTTGTAGCTATCAGATATGTGGAGGAGGGGGAAGTTCACGTCCGACTTTAAATCACAACCACTGTTAAATTAGCCAAAACATATATACAGTCAATCATTAATAGTTATGCATTAATCATTACCTTTATGTATATATATATATATATATATATATATATATATATATATATATATATATATATATATATATATATATATTCAAAGAAAATATTCTTGCTCATATATTAGCCTCCCTTATACAAATTCCTTCACATGAGCAACACTACAATGAGTTTTTCTGCTTTGTGTTACTGTCACAGGGCCAAGTCTAAGAACGGAGGAAGAAGCTTAAGGGAGAAGCTGGATAAAATCGGTTTGAATCTACCTGCGGGCAGACGCAAGGCAGCCAACGTAACCTTGTTGACGTCACTAGTCGAAGGTAAGTCGGATACCGTAAATTACGTTCCCACTCTTGTTGCTCCCGCGATACCAGGTGCTTGCAAACTAGGTTTTTTCTCTCCTTTCTCTCTTTCTTTCTTTCTCTGTGTTGGAAATCAGCATATGCGCTCATCCGTGTAATGTGGACCGACTTTGCCTCGCAAGTAATAAAGCATGAAGGATGTGTGTGTGTATGTCTGCGAGTGTGTGTGAGAAGAGAAACACACACGCACACACACACACACACACACACACACATATGTATATATAGTGAGAATGGTGCTGGTAATTCTAGTGGCTTTGCAGCGTTGGCCTTCGCTTTCAGGAGCACACTTGCAGGTCCACGGCTGGCCTAGTTTATACACTGGATTAATTTGTGTTGAAGTCCAGTTAATTATTGAGTGCTGCTTGTTTATTGGGCACCGCTGAGCTGTTTCACCTCATGGATGAGAAGTCGATTGATTTATTAACCCTGCATTGTTTCAAACGTTAATATAGTCTGGATATAACAGTACAGAGCTGATTTTTAATGGTGACTTAATTCTTTCGTTAATAGCTTGCCATGCTTTGGCTTTCGGTGGGATTTTTATTGCATGCAAATGGCGTGGCGCTGACCTATTGGGAGCTATATGTTTTGGGCCTATTACAAAATAAATTAGTCAATTATTGTGCGCAGAAAAGATGCCTTTTGCGCGACTGGATAAATCCATTCTGCTAGCAGAGTTGAACCTTATTATTCAGTGCAGTGGTATTTGGTGTGCTGCTGGTTTCCAAAGGTGAAAGCCTGCGATGCTTCATTGGTCCCCGTTAATCATTATTGCAGAGGAGCACCGAATGCAATATTCATTGTGTTTCGTAGAAATTTGGTGCTGTATTGTAATGAGCCTGGAGAAATGTTTGATTGTGGGTAATAAGAGGGTGGTGGCACGTGGGGGGTTGGGGTGGTGGATGACAGAGAAGGGTGGGGGGGGCTGAGACAGCCGGTTATTTATTGAAGGGACAGTGGGTTTTCTGTGCTGTCATTGTTTACGATCCGCTCCATTTTATGGAAAATAGCTTACCGGACTTGAGCTTTGATGCTAATTGGCGCATGCGTTCTTCCGGAGCAGAGGCTTATGGGCAGGAAGCCCCGCAGTAAAAACTCAACTGCTTCAGGAAATTAAAACCAAAGACTTGGAAAAAAAAATCCACTAACAAGAGAGGCGAGCTTGGGACGGAATTAAAGCAGAAAGTCTCATAAGTGAAGTTTGCAAAGGCAAAGTGAGATTTAGGTGTAGCCTTTTAAAATTGCTGTAATGTGCTGGACTTTCAATAATGCGCAGGCATTGGTAATCAATGACATGGTGTCGAGCATGACGCTCCGTCTATACTTCACCTCCACTTAAAGGTTCTCCTCCATCTCTTAAGTGTTCCCACGGTGTGACGGAAAGACGGGGTGCACTGACTGCTCGCAGGGCCAGCTTCATTATCATTATGAATATTATTATTATTATTATTATTATTATTGTTATTATTATGTCGTCATCAGCATCATCATCATCACTGACGCTGTTGGGAACGCACAGGTGCCTTAAACCTGCCGTCTGAACGCACAGACTGGACGCTGTGTTCGGGCAGAGAGTGTGAACTTGTCTATGCTTGATGTAACCATGCTTTATGGGCAAACATATTCAACCTCATTTCTTTTCGTTCTCAGGCGAAGCGGTGCATCTTGCCAGGGATTTCGGTTATGTATGCGAGACCGAGTTTCCAGCCAAGGCAGTAGCTGAATATGTAAACCGTCAGCATTCCGACCCAAACGAACAAGTCCAAAGAAAAAACATGCTGTTGGCCACGAAGTAAGTGCTATTATCACATTTCACCATGTCACACCAAATGCATGCCGCTCTGTGCCAGCACAGAATTTGATCAAAGTGCTGCTTTTTTACGCAGTTTTCACAGGCTGAATAATTTATTTTGCATTATTTTATTTTCTATTTTTTAATTAGAGTACGCTACGTCAGACACGTGACCATGATAAAAAAATAAAATAAATAAACAACGCGTTTGCCTCATACATATCGGGCTAGTGTTACCGAGTAACAATTAATTAATAATTAATTAATTAATAAACTTCTCACGCTTCTCACCTGTTTTAATTATAGACTTAATTCACTTCCTTGTTTTCCTTTATTATTATTATTTAAGCAGGTGCCTCTATATGATATCATAAATTATAATTACAAGGCTTGCTAAATATACCGCTGTTCAATATGGGCCTTTCGCCTCATCCACTCGCGCAGCAGCATTTTGTTTACTGTGAGATTTCAGTGACACTGACACATAGCTGGTTTTCATCCAGCACACTGTTGGTGTTTATGCATTAACTAAAACATGGGAAGTCCTTACAGGGCAAAGAAAAGCAGAGGCAGCATTTAATATTGATGATAGGCTGCTATAATCAAACAGCTGTTAGCCATAACTGCTTATTATAGGCTTTTTTTTTAATGTTAATATACAAGTGGCATGATATGGTGTGTGTATCTGTGTTAATCCACCCTTAATGCTGGTGCCCCCCTAAAAGGAATATATGTATTTAATACTTTAATGTCATATATTGCTAAATCGTTGGTTTTAAATGATGAAAATAAAAGGATGAAAGCAGGAATTTCTTTTTTTTTTCATTTCTTCTTTCTTTGTCTTTCCTGTTTGATAATCAGCGACTAAAGTTCAGAGTTGACGCTGCAAAAAAAGAAAAAAGAAAAAAAGAAGAAGTTCATTATATTAGCAGATCTTTCCTTGTGTAGTTGGCTCGTGTATTATGATTTTTAAAAATGATTATTTATATTTTAAAGTAAAATATTGCAGCTAAGAGATTAACTGTCACCTGTTTGTAGCTCCAGGACATTTTCTTTCTCCAAATGTTATTTTTGGAAACGAAGCGAAGGAAACACGGGCTCACACAACAAATTTTTCCACGCAGATATGAGAATGTGATGAAATAAGTTTCTCTTTTAAGCTCCAGCCGGATACTTTTGACTCGCTTTAAGCAAGTTTAGGATTTACAACCCAGCACTCCCGCGGGGGCATTTCGTTTTGCACTGTGTCCATTTGAATTTAGCCTCTTTTTCTTGTATTATTGAAACATTAAATTTGCATGCAGGGATTTTCTGTCTCGGTCATTAACACCTCCTGTCTCTCTGATTTTAGGCAAGTCTGCAAAGAGTTCACAGACCTGCTGTCCCAGGACCGCTCGCCGTTGGGAAACTCGCGGCCACAGCCCATTCTTGAACCAGGAATTCAAAGCTGTTTGACCCACTTCAGTCTAATTTCGCACGGTTTCGGAACCCCTGCACTGTGCGCGGCCATCACGGCCCTGCAGAACTATTTGACCGAGGCTATCAAAGCCATGGACAAAATGTACCTCAACAACAACCCCAACAGTCACTCAGATAACGGCACTAAAGGCGGAGACAAAGACGAGAAGCACAGAAAGTGATCTTTTTTCTCTCTCTCTCTCCATCCCATCTTCACCGAGGGCCAAACCGGCCCCCCCACGCAGGGGCCCTTCTTCTGCACCGACCCCACACCCTTCCGCCCCGGCGCCCCTCTGCCCCCAACCATCCAATATAAATATTATAAATACCTTATAAATATTATTGATAAAGTTAAACGTGCCACTTCCTGATCTTGCGCGGTTTTACATGTTTTTTGTTTTTGTTTTGTTTTGTTTTTACATCCCACTTTGGATTCAGGAGCAGGGGGAGGGAAAAAAAAAGAAAAGTCGCAAGAATCTTCTTCCATCACCTGAACCATATGAAATGTTATTTAAAAAATAAAAAAAGAAAGAAAAGAGGAGAAAAAAGCTGCAGAGGAACAGCTCCAGGGCGAGGAAAAGCTGTATTGCCTCACCCAGAGGACTTTTTATGTACTCCCCTTATTTTTTATGAGCTGCAACGGATGGACTGAAATCCAGCGACCCCTCTATATCTCAATTTTACGATTGTGACAAAGAAAAAAAGAAGAAGAAGCTAAAAGAGGACGAATTCTTATCAGTATTGTGAATAGTAAACTTGAAAAACAACGAGAAATCCCACAGATCTCCATGCCATGACTTCAGTTGTAGACTCTGTCTCTCTCTCTCTCACTCTCTCTCTCTCTCTGTCCAAGCGACCAACTTGAACTTTTTTGAATTTCAACACGATTCACGGTTATATAAGGGAATCAGTGTTCATGTATGTATATATTTATTTATGTGTAATTTAATGGGAATTGTAAATATGGTGCGTCTGTTGAAACTTCTTTTTTTTTTTATTTATCTGGTGCCTCCTGTTTTAGTGGGTTTGAATATTCGGTTAGTTCTTCATGTGATTTTATGGTTCTTAGAAAAACAGAAGTTTGGGGTAATTTTTCATTTCTCTGGGATATTTCAACTCAGCCCTCTTGTAGCATGTTGAGGCGACATTGAAGCAAGTGAACAAATTTAATAGAAATAAACTTCCAATTTTCTCTCTATATATCATCCTTATTCAGTTTTTTTCTTTAAATTTTATTTCAGACAGAGCATAAGTGAGCCCCCACCCCCCACCCCCACCCCACCCCCCGAGGAGAAATGTTCTTGTGTGTGTGTGCGTGTGTGTTTCTATTTTTCGTTTTTATACGAGCTTTTATGTGTTGTGCCAATCAGAAATACGTTCCCACCTCTTGTTCTCTCCTTGAAGCAGCATAAAAGCAATAAATGGAATATTGTCTTTTTTTCAATGTTCGAAGACATTCAAAAACATTTTTTTTGGGGACCACCTGATATCTTGTTATGTCCGATAATGTCCGAAAATTGGAGGCGGTTTTAGCTGTATTGTATAGACCTGTGCTGGCAATAGTTCCTATGCCTGTCAATGTATTATAGTCCTTTGTTGCCCAGAAAAAAATAAATATTTGATACGCTTCATCTCGATTTTATTAATATCTTTTAATTTTTTATTCACTGCTTGATATACCCGGGTGTTTTTTTTTCTTCTTCACGATTTTTTTGTCTTGGTATTTTCCCCCCTATTCTGAACGGCTACAGTAATTGAGTTTAAGTCTCCCCTGACGATTGCTCCTTGCAATAAGCAGCTGAACTCACTGTTTCCCTCAAGTATAATAAAAAAAATTCTTACTTTAAACTCCCTAGTTCAGAGCACAGGATCTTATGCAGGCCAAATGGCTCACAACAATGGATATATTCGCGTTTGAAGTGTGCAGCGCCACCCCTCCAGCTAAAACCCTCTGAGATGTATATAGGCCTGGTGTGCAATGTTTTGTTGTTATAGGCTATATTTGGCTCTTCTTCGTTGATTCTGTGCCGGATCTTTATTCAAAGACACGCATCAAATATTTGTTATGTTGTTTCGCCTCTCAGTGTAATCAATGAACAATCAGAGAGCTCAGTGTGGTGGATTTGTATTTATTTTTTTTCACATGTGTCTATTCCGTGGCATAACCGTAACACTTTTTTCACTTTTTAACAACGAGTGTCCAGCTCTAAACTACAATTTCGCCTGATTTTGTGACTGTGGTTCTGAAAATGTGGCCATTTTTAAATTTGTATTTATTTATTTATGTATTTATTTTCGTACTTTGTGATGGCAAATCTGGCGCTAGGCTCCCCCCCCCCCCCCCCCCCCCTTTTCTTTCTTTTTTTTGTGTTGTTGTTGCATGAGCTGCGCAGAGCGGCCCATTGCATAACATTTAAGCTGCGTTTGATTGTGTGCTGATGGCCTGGCACCTATAGTTCCGAATCAATCTCGTCTGCGGCGTGAATCAGTCTGGTGATATATGCATTCTCGTATTGTTTCTTGCTTTTCCCCATTTCACTGTCTGGTAACCATGCAGTTTAAAATATTGTAACACTGGGAGATATGGCACCCCACACCCCACCGTTCTCCCGCCCACCCCACCCTTCCCCTCCTTCCCCTCTTTCTCTTCTCCCCGGTCTCCTCGGCAGTCGTATTTATTATCTGCATGATTTTCGGGCCTCAGTTTAATTCTGAGGCAGTTGTTTTGCAGGAGGGTGAATGAAGCCTAACTGTACATGTCCTTGGCATAATTGCGATGCACAGTGCTGGAGCAGGTGAAGCGAGGCATTGTCTGTCAGGCCCTGTTTTTGTTGGCTCAGTCCTCAGATTGTGTGTGGGATCCTGTCCTCAGGCACAATAGCTCACTCATAAAGGAGAGAGACTACCCGGCTGCTCCTGCTATGGTGGATGTGAGGTGGTGGTGGTGAGGGGGGTGACTAGCATAAATAGTCACTTTAAGGGGAAAACAATCGTATTAAAACGGCATTCATTGGCATTAGCGAAAAGGAAGCCCCTCGCGTGTGTCATTAATGCTAATGTTATTTAATAAATTTATCGGGGCCGGGCTGAATGAAAACAGGTTTTTTGACGGTGAGACAAACGCATTAGAAATAGTCATATCGGTGACAATGGTGGAAATTTGTGCTCGTTATTAGCAGGAGATGAGGAGGATCGAAAGGCCCGTAATTAGAGCGTGTTTTAAATAGAATCGGGGTGTTAAAGAAACTCGAAATCCCATTGTTTGCCTTTGTTTACACCGATACCGGGCCTGCAATTTGCATGGATACCTTAAAAATACAAAATTGGAATTTTAACCTAATTTGATCTTAAACAGGTAGAACTAGTTTCTCAAATGCCTCACAGCAAAAGTCATTTACAACACACACACACAAAATAAAGGGGGGGGGGGGGGGGGGGGGGGTGAAATTTGAAGAGCCAGTCAGCAGCTGAATTTGGATAATTCAATCCCTAACTGCTGGTTGTCTCAACTAAACCAATTACAGCTGATTCCCGTATAGTAATTAATAAGTGTGAGGCCTGTTGTTATCAAATATATTCTGGGAGAATATGTGAAAAAAAAAATATATTCCAGGGGTTACACTGATAAATTTGTGCGCCCCTGAGCGTGATGGCGTTCAGGGGCGAGAAACAACAACAACAAAAAATCATACAGTATGTGTCTATGTGGCTCAGTGCAGGGCTGGTATTTATAGTTTGCAGCAGAGATGTAATGAAGGACAAACACAGACAGAGCCAGTCAAACCGCCTCTGTGTGTGTGCGCGCGCACTTTAGCCACTCAAATCTAAGTTTAAAGGCAAAGCAGCAAAATTTAAGCAAATGACACTTTGGTTTCATTTAGAGGAGAAATTAATGCTTGTGCGCTGATACTCCAAACATATTTTTTTTTCCACGCTAGTCGCCTTCGATTGATCGCCGTCTTTCGGTGTTATAACTTTTCATCTCCAACCAGCTGCACATCACTGCTGCGCTCATCACTCCTGTATAAATGTGTCCCATCCACTCTGCACGCTGGGAGCATTCTTTATTATTATTATTATTGTTATTATTTTGTGGTCAGAAAGTATTTAGTTGATACTGCTGAGATCATTGCTGGATGAAGGGACTGTCTATGGCCTAATTACCCCGTAGCGGCATCACTACAGCAGTCTGCACTGTAACGCTTGGAGGCAATGCTTTGGAGCTTGCTTGCCTGCATGGGAAGATATAGGGCAACAGTCTATGAGGCCCAGATTTTCTCTCTGCACTGACAGAAATATTATATAGGTATGACTGGAATTTGATTCAAGTCCAGCTGTGTTCCTGACATTTAAACAGGGGGATCTGAGTATTGATGGAGTTGGAATACATAGTTTAATGTTTTTATTAATTCATTTATTTATTATTTCGCACTACTTTATATATATATATATATATATATATATATATATATATATATATATATATATATATATATATATATATATATATATATATATATATATATATATATATATAACACGGGTCCTCCTCACCCAGATTTCTTTTAGTACCCACACAATGCGGGAAAGTTTTTGTTGATTGATGGAGCAGAGGTGTTTTGATAAAGGCTTTTGATGGACTAAACATGTTGATGTTTTAGAAGTAGTAAGAGAGGGCAAAGTCTCAAATAATAGCAAACAGATGGTGATTTTATCCACTGGAGTCTGCTATGTAGAACGACTTGTATCTTATTTTTACTATCGGCGCATTTCAAACTGCCGACTTAATAATAAGTAGAGCGGACAAGGCGCAAAAGGTTCCCCTAAAAGACATTTGATACGGCTATTGGCGCAATTGAATTATGTGATTTTCGAAGTTTGCAATGAAGCGCAAAATGGCTAATTGTCGTCAACTCTGACATCAGCCGTCATTTGCAGCTTATCCCCCCCACCGCCTGGCTCTGACCCCCTTTGGGCCCCCTTGCCCATTCAGCAAGCCAGGGCTCAGAAGCCAAGAAAGGTCAATGACTTCACCAAATCGCCCTTGATTACTTGAGACATTAGGTAATCGATTAGAAAACATTAAGTGACTTTGAATAAACAGAGGCACTCCTGATAGGCATTAGAGCTCAATAGATCCACCTCAATATGGCTCATTCACAAAAATGAAAATGAGAGGTGTGTGAACATAAACAGCGCCCACAGTTTTTTTCTGGAATATATATATATATAGTCTTCTTCTATCAAAACATTGAGATGAAACCGAGCTTGTATATCTCCAAATATATGGAAGATGAGCGGATTAAAATTGTATTAATATTTCCCCATTCGGTTAACGCAGTTTATTTTCTAGTTTTAGTCATTCTCCTTCTCTCCCTCTGCCTCTCTCCGTGTCTCTCCCTGAATCCTCTGCAGTCAGCCGGGGGGGAGTGTCGCCCCGGGCCAAACATATGCTTCTTTCCATTGCACTAATCCAAATGCAGCGTGGAGGAATAATTGCTCGAGTGGCCGTGGCTTCGCAGGGGCTTTGTCCCTCACTGGCTCCCGTCAGCCAGGCACACGCCATTTCAATCAACTCTCTCTCGCCCTCTCTCTCTTTCCCGCTCCCTTTCTCTCTCTCTCTCTCTCTCTCTCTCTTTCTCTCTGCATCAACCTCCAGATCTTTTATCAAACCAGACCCTCACGCTTCTCAAGCACAGAGCCACATCCTTTAAAACGCCTTGTTGCCTTGCCTTCATGTTGTTGTTGCTGTCAGGTCATCATATTTGGAGCATCGTCTTCATTAATATTGACAGTGCACCCTGTTGGCAGGCTTTATTGGCAAAAACGGTCGCATGACTACAAATGACGTTTTGGTGAATTCTGTCAGCATCTCACATGATTTTAGTCATTTATTATAATTATTATTATTTTTTACAGTTTCTAAGCAACAAGCATTATCCAGTCAACTAGAGGAAATCATCTCGGCCTTTCAACCAGAAAGTTGACAAGGCTGATTATAAGTTAATGTGATTTGTGGATGACTGAAACCAATAAAAAAAAGCTTAGCGTAGAAATAATAATAATAATAATAATAATAATAATAATAATAATAATAATAATAATAATAATAATAATAATTTGATATTATTTCAAAATAAATCTAAAAATACTATCCAGGGCAGCAGCAAACCATCCCAGTGTGCCAAGTTTTTCGTTCTGACTTTATTGTGGGATTAACAGCAAAATATGATTCGATAAGGACACTGAAATTCATTATTTCCTGTGCTGAAATCACAGACATGCACTTTTTTTTTTTTTTTACCCCTGTGAGTGGAGAAAGTAAATCAAAATGCACACGGACCTCTGTTATGCCTTGTATACAAACACGCAGAGTTTAAACACCCCATGTCATCGTTTGCCTTTTCTGTTTTCCCCCCAGTGAATCGACGATGAAAAATCACTCTAGTAAAATGGAACATTTGCTAGGAAATCACATATTTCCACGGATAAGAAATGAAATAAGACAGAGGGAGAGGTGGGGTGGGATGGGTAGCGACGGAGAGCCGTGGATGTCTGACTGAATTAATAGACATGATAATTTCACACTATTTCATAGTGAGCTATCTGTTCCATCACAGCAAAATAAAAGGGTCACTGCGCAGCTGTGGCAAACCCCAAGCGTTATTATGAAGTTTGATGATAGACCCCCCCCCCCCCCCTCCCCTCTTTTTTCTTTTTTTCGCTCTCTCTCTTTTTTCCTTCTCCCTGGTACTTCGCTTCAGGCCAGCAATAGCTCGAGGCCACGCCGGTGCCTCCCCATGATAAAGGACTTATACTGTGTCTGTGCGCAAAGAAAGCTGCAGCAGCTTCTCTCTCTCCCGAACCTAATCAACTCACTGGCTTGGCCCTTTAACGATTGGTATACCCCCCGCCCCCGCCCCCACACACCCTCAATCTCTCTTTTTCCCATTTTCTCTCTGTTTCCTTCTGTGTGTTCTGCACGTATTCATGAACATATATTAACTGCATTTAGATAATAATAATAATAATAATAATAATAATAATAATAATAATAATAATAATAATACAGACAGTTATATGCTCTATAAGATAAAGCCAAAGTATATTTCTTTTATAGTTTTTATATAATTTGTTTACACCTGTTCAACAACCACACAGTTTGCTTCTGAAATTTGCCTGAACCCATTACATGAATGAGGCACAATATAGTTTCCTTTCTTTGAATGGTACTGACTTAAAAGTAGGTGATGCTAGGTAAATGGGTCTATTTTCCTCAAATGGGGTTGCAAACAAACAAATAAATTCTGATGCACTGACTACAGTGTTTCTTGATATGAGAAAGCGTGGGAGAAACTCAAATAATGCTACTATTATTATTTTGTATTTTTTGGTGTTGTTTCGTTACCTCAACCACCAACATCATCATCGTTTTAATTTTTTTGTGTGTGTGTTTTAATCACTGATACATTAACAAAAAGTATCAAGGGGAAGAAATAAAGAGATGGAGAAAAAAAAATGTCTGTGACACGTGACAAAGGTCATGAGCCAGTTCCAAGCCAAGACTCCTTCCAGCAGTGAGATGTGGGAGTTTAAATGTCTCACGAGAGTCTTGTGGGTGTTTTCTATAGCGTTATTTATTTTTATGACAAGAAGTAGCAAATATTTTTGAACCAGGCTTAAATATGCTTAAATTATTACTCTTGCCCTAACAGAATAGCCACTATCTGTAAAAAGCAGTATAAAGGAGAATAAGAAAAAAAAAAGCCACTTTGAGGTAGCCATTTTTTTCATTTTGACAATTTTTCTGCTCATTGCCCTTATTAAACATGACTTAGGTGTTTTTAATACTGCAAAGTTTCACTGTTTAGTTCAGAATACCGCACATAGCTGAGAACGACCGGGCATAATAGAACATGTTAGAGTAAAAGTGTGAAACTACTGCCTTGACAGCACCTTAAGGCATGCTGGTCCTTGTGGGTATACAGTATTTAGTCTCAGAGGACACCATTTAAATTATTTACAACAAATTAGGATTTAAAGAAAATCAAATGAATTCACACAGACGTGACGAGGGTATGCTTTATAGAGTTCTGTTACAGTGTATTCTTTGTTTGAGTATTTGCTAAAATCACAGTTGTTTTGTAGGGGAAAAGATTTTTGATGTAGCATCTAACAAAATATAATTCCTTACTAAAACACTACACTTCAAGTCATCTCAGGGAATTTGTGATCATTTATCATCACTGTGTGAGTAGCTTTTCATGCAGTTACAGTTTCATTTTGTTTTGATTTTCCTAGACGACACCGGGAAGTGAACATTAAATACTCTGAAATTTAGATGCGACTGTATTTTTAACAATCTTTAAAAACTTGTGTGCAAAAAATTGGTTTGCTGACTTACTTTACGATCTCCTCCTTTCTAATGGTTTTGAAGGACAAATGCTTTTTATTTCTCGCACCGAGTTCATCTTCGCTGATTGTCTCAATGTTAGTGATCTCATGGACACAAAAATAGATTTACATAAAAATAGCACGTGGCACGTCAGAAGCGCAATTACATTTCTCTGTCATTTTCAGTAGAGCAGCTGATAGTAATGTAATAACTTAGAGATAAACAGCCACGTTATTAGCTTAAAGGAGAGCCTTGTGTGGCTGTGAGAGTAAGAGAGCTTGGTCTGGCCTCTCAGAGCCTGTGAAGAAATGGTTTTGATCTCACCACAGGCTAAACACTGCCAACAGGACTTGACATTGCAGAACAATTTCCCAATTACCTTTTGACATGCATATTGACACAAACGCACAAAACTGTAATTTTCTCTCTGAATTTGTTAGCTTGAGGGGCTCACTTTCATGCCAGTGGATTGTCAGATGTGCTGCTCTCTCTCCCTTTCTCCCACTAAGTATCTCTCTCTCTCGCTCTCTCTCCCCTACTCTCCTCCATTATGCTTATATGTCAGTGTCCAGAAAAAGGATTTCCCCCCTGACAGCTGTTAAATGTACGAACCAAATGGAAGAAGCATATAAAGAAAATATGGTTGAAAAAATGTTTTTTTAAAAGTTATTTTTCAAGTTTTTTTTTATCTTCACAGATTTACAGATTTAAATGTGAACTGATAGTTTGCTTTCACAAACAAGTTTTATGTAATACTGTTGAACACTTGTGTGCCAAAAACCTCAACCTTTCCCAATAAACTTTGCAAAGCTCACAAACATGTTGTCTCCACACTGTCAATCTCAAGGTTCTGGCCAAACTCAACATGCCAGTTGACACTGAAATGCCATAATCACTGGGATGTCCAGGCACCAAAGGAGAGGAGAGTGGACGATGGCCGTGTCATCATGAGCTTGTCATCGTGGTCGGCTTGATTGGCACATGCTAGGCCAGATTACAGGAGCTGGTGCTGATGGAGGGTTACCCTGAGACTCCCGGTCGCCTGCTATCAGGAACCCCTGAAAACTGGGTCATTCTTGGGCTTGGCTCTGCCTCGAGCCCCTTTGCCCCAACGCCGGTCCCAATGAAAGAGTGGAAGAGAAGGATCAAGCCCCAGGCCTCGGATGAAGGCCAAAGCTCAAGCCCTCTCCCAACATAGATTTAAAATCAGAACCATTCTTTCTTCTTATTTGTAACTAAAAATACATTTATATATTTATGCTTAAATGATCACTAAAAACACTTTGTTTTTGTCATGTCCAGCACGGACCGACTTCACATCTTTCCTCGGCCTTTTCAAAGATATATATTTTTAAGTGTTTATCCTTTTTTTCTAACAAGCAGACTAAGAAGCCTTTATGTTTATTGGTTTGGCAGCCATGGCTCTAATCTGGTGACAGAACACAAATTAAATTGATTGCGAATGGTAAATATAAAAGGAAAAGAGACAGAAATAATAACAGATGTTCAACTGCTTTGAATCCAATATTCATACATAGTGCAACATATTAAGGCCTCATGGTAACTTGTTTTTGACCTGCCAGAGTATTATTAGACAGCACATGTAAAGCAGAAAGGACTAAAAACATATTTTAATGCTTTAGGATAAACAAATGCTTCAAATACAGAATACAGAGACCAGTTTGTTTGGTGAAGAAATCATATGACATGTATAAAGTTCACACTGGTCTTAGTGGCAAACCACTTTAATGACTGTGGTGACAGCTGGTGGAGTTTGACATTAGAGTGACATTCAACCACAAGTCATTTAAAACACTGGGCCTCCACTGCGGTGGCTCAACAGATTAAAATGTGCATATAGTTAAAAGTCAATTCGGAGGTACTTTTACTTCCTTTGATAAAAAAAACAGTTTAGTTAAGTGTAGATTAGTCCTAACCTCTTAGATGCAACCTGAATGAATGAATCATTTCCTAAAGAAGTGGCAAATCGGATGCAAATGAGAAAATGTTAAAGCAGACTATGTGAACTCACTGTGGGCATCCCCCTTTATCTCCCCTCCATGGCTCTGCCGCACGCTTTCAGTGAGCGTGTAACCCAAATGAGCTCTGTCTTCTTTCACCTAAATTAAAGCAGCCACAACTAAGGGGGCTGGTGCTGAGCGCCAAAGCTTTGCAGTGGCAGCACCGTGTTTAACACAAGTTCCATTAAAAAGAGCCCATTACTACTACTGAAGGAAACGGTGCCCGGGGCCTCTCTAAAGTGTTGCGAAAACCTCATTGATAATTAAATGTTGGTTACCCCTGGTATGCATCGCTCCCGCACTTTGCTTACCAATCAAATCTCCGCCCACCACTGCTGCCATTTGCTCTCTCCCTCCTCTGTTTATCAAGAAATCATACAGCCCTCTAATAGGTGCCAATTAGAACCAATGGGGGCTCTGGGGTTAATTATTCCCAACACATTATTTGATTGAGCATATTTAGAGCACAACACAGTGGTGGGAAGAACGGGGACAGTGGTGGTGGTGGATAGCACCTTAGTCTTTATTGATGAGCACTCCACAGTCACAGGAAGAGAGTGACAGACACGTGCATGCCGATGTGCACACACATACACACAAAGAGATGCAGACACAGCACTGTTTTCATGCATTGGCTTTCCTAGAGACTTACCCTAACCCATTTAACCCTGATCTTCATCTAGACCTAGACGTAGCCTTAGCTAATGAAATTTATAAGACAGCATTCTTAATTTTAATCTGTCAAGGCTTCCTTGTTTCCTAACTTTTGGCCAGCTGATTTGATTGAGGTCCAAACATCATATAGTAAAAGTCCTTGCTTTGAATACTCACTCACAACTACATTTGTTGATCTCTCAAGGTAATGTGAGAATATTGAGAGTGCCTGATAAAAGAAGCGGCCTGTTAATAATTTCTATTGTTGAATAATCCTGCTCGCACAAAATCAGAAATGCCCCCAAAGTATTAGACGGAGCTCGGTGCCGAAGCAAACAAACAACAACAAAAAACAAAACAAGAGAAAGTGAAAAATCGTTATCTCTTTCGCAGGTTCTTTCAAGCGCAACGTGGAGCGTTTCGCCGTCAATAATACAATAATATAAGAAGAGGGAGAAACAAATGTGGATTCAAGCAGCTCTCCTTGAACAGCAAACACTGGCATGAGAAGAAAGTAAAGAAACAGAGAGACAAGGAGAAAAAAGAAAAACATATACACAATGAGCAGTAGGTATCTGATTTATGCCGGGCTGATAATAATCATCACGCCCAAATAGCGCCTCTCCTCAGTCACACAGCAAAAGAAGCAAAGACATAAAAGTAAGTTGAGAATGAAGCCTTTGACAGGTTGCTAATGGATCGCTTTAGGCCCATCTGTTTCACTCCAAATAGAGAAATGGTGGGGTTTTGATTTTGCTGTTGAAACTGTTACCACTGTCACTGTAAACAATAATTGTCAAACATATTTACCCCACAATCGCTTTAGCAGATGTTCCGCTTTTTGTTTCAAGCAGCTTTTCTGTGTGTTGTATCTCCCCTTTGCAGACACACCACATGCCCCACCACCACCGCCGCCGCCGCCGCCGCCGCTGCACCCCCAACTAGAATATTGAGCAGGTATTTGCAAAAAGGTGCTCCAGGGCACAGAGTGCAAGGGATTGGGTGGGGTGGCTGGGAGAGGGGAGGTGAAGTGAGAGGGAAGGGTGGAGGGAAAGGGATAGAAGGAGGGAGGAGGAGATTATCTGGGCCCTTCATCAGTGGTTCAGCCTCCCTCCTCCTCCACCTCCCCCTCACGGTCCTGCCCATGGTGGAGCCCTGAGGGCCCGGGGAGGCGGCCCCCTTGCCTCACAGCCATGCAACCTCTTTATCACTCTAATCTGTTAATTGTAGGCGCTCAATTGGCACATGGTGGCTTTTTATTAGAGCCTCCCAACATTAACTAGACAGAGAATGTAGAAAAGCTGGTGTAACCCTTATCTTTTTTTTAACTCCTTCTATTTACAACAAGAGCACACAGGCTTCCATACTTAGAATTCCACATTTTGAAAGACTTATAGTGCACTTAAACTCTTTAAAATAACAATCTATAATCACTAAAATTAACATTTAAATTAAGTTGAAGCTGTTCATGGAAAACAGAAACTTCTGCAGTTTAGAACTGGCAACAATGTAGTAAAAAAAACAAACATAATTCATGTTTTAAATGAGTGAAACAGCGTATCCTTGTCTCATATCAGAGACTTGGCTCTTTAAAGGAGGAATGTTGAGATGACTCTTTAATGCAGTCAAGTGATCAGCAGATCTGATCTCAGGTGTTCAGCCCTCCTCCCTCTGCTCTTCCTGCTGTCTTTGTGCAGCTTGTTACAGTGAGCTGATCCCTTACTCTGAGGCGACTCTGAGGGACGGCTGGTAGAAGGCCAGAGGTCACCCTCCTGTCCCGCACAGACTTGTCTGCAGCAACTGCTCTTTTTTTTTTTTTTTGGTTCCCCTCCCCAAGAGCAATTTCTCTGCCTCCTTTTTTCTTTTTCTTTTCTTTCCTTTTTTTGTCTGGCAGCTCTATTTTAGAAAAGAGGGCTGTCCAGGTGACGTAAGCGCAGACATGAATGGAATTTTCATACAACTTCAATGTTTTCTGTGGTCCAAACAGCTTGTGTTTGTTGTCAAAAGACCGATTAGGAAAAAGACCCCTCTCAGCTGGCTCTCCCGAGCCCTCCTGAAAAGGTCAACAGCAGCTAAATTATGATAAATTAGTGTGTTTTTCTGCAAACATTAATCTTAATATCAGCATCCCACCAAAAAGCGTCTGCTAAAGGGCCGCGACTAATTTACAATGTAGTTAAATCATATGCCACAAAAGGAGACGTTCATTTTTTATTCAAATTTGTGAAATGTTTTTTACGCAGATTATTAGAAGGGAGCCGAGTGACTTGGAGAGAAGTCGAAATTCAAAGGCCAGTTTGCGCCACGGTGCATGGTTACGGCTCAGAAGTTCATTTTCCAGTTTCACAGGTTCACAAGGAGTGCCTGGCGATTGATGCTTTAAATGTTTGATGCCATAGCAGAGGAGGTGGGCGGCGGCCGGTGTTGCGCTCTCAACAAAGTTTTACCTCATGAATCCCGCTGAGAAATCCAGGCCTGCGAGTTGGTGACAGAACAATGGAGTGAGCGATTTATGGCCAGCTATTAACAACTTCTGCTTTCAGGCCCCATACTGCAAACAGGTGTTTTACGAATCCGCCCCCCACGCTGACACCGCTGTTTATTTCGACCAACTTCCAGGGTTTCCATTTCTACCCTCGGCTAAGGGTTAAAAAAATGAAACCACGCAGTAGATGACAGCATCAAATCACATCGTTTATACTTTATTTTCCTGTTTGGTTTTATATTTGCCTGTGTTCCAGAAAAAGCAAGTCCCGAGGAGAAACACTGGGCCCTTGGCAGTTAATTGGTGAACATTTTCTGTATTATGACCGATCACCAGCTAAGCCTCTTTTTAGTGGTTTCTTTCCATGGTAAGGAGAGAACCTAAGAATTAGCCTGCAAGAGCAGCAGTGGAGGTTTAACACTGACTCACTTGTAACACTGCAAACTGATTTATGTGTAAACATGTCAGTGATCAGTTCCCCAGTTTCACCAGCAACAAAGCCGCCCAATGTCCAAGAGGGCTTTTTCTGTTATCTTATCATTTGTGTTGGAGAAAGAAATAAATGCATCGCAATAACAAATTGAATCTGGACAAAATGAAATTCAATTTGTTTAACATGCTTCAATTTTTTATAGGCAGGAGAGACATGTTGCTGTTGGTTCAATGGAGTCTTTGTGCAGGGACAGCGGTCAAAGAAGAACTTTTGGGGTAATACACTTTAGCTGAGCATGAGCAAGCATTTGAACTCCTATGTCTTTTTTTTTCCTGGCTTGCATTTGCTTTGAGTCTGTGTTCATAAATGCATTAATATAGCATTTAGCAGTTGCTTTATAGATATTTAAAGTATCTATACTGAAACATCTGCCTTACAAAGTGCAAGCTTTTGTCTTTCAGTCATAAAGGTTTTTTTTTTTTTTTTTTTAAATCTTGATTCTGTGGCTTGGTCACAAGGACTGCATGAGGCAGACAACACTGGGTGTGATACAGAACTAAATACGCCGTGAATCTGTCTATTTTGGGGCAATAGCTCCACAGAGTGCAGCTGCAGAAATGTTTTCAAGATTTATATCTTATCCAGTGACCGAATGAAGCAGAGGATGAGAAGAACAAATGTAAGTTTATAGAAAATACGCTAGAGAAATCCCAGCATCCTGAACCTTGTTATGTACTATTTAGGTGTAGAAGCTTTGGTAAAGTATCTATTTTTTTAATTCTGTGGGAAAGAAGGAGGGAGGATGTGAAGCATTTCCTGAATGGATACATTTTCACATTATGGCGCAAGACAGAGAGCAACTCTGCCATCCTGCATGAAGTGAAACTAATCTAATTCACTTTGAGGAATGTACGTGGGCCAATGCATACAAGGTGTGAGGCAGCAGCCTGTAAACAAAACTCTTGAAGGCTTTAATTAGAAACTGACACGCAGACAATATAGCTTTTGAAGGCCTAAATATAACCTAAAATTGGTACTTCTGTGACTTTAGCAAATTGCTGAGGTTTTATTGTAATGTCTGTGTAGACAGGTTTTAAGAAGACAATATATCCCCAAATCCCAAACAAGTCCCCTTAAATGCACTGTGTTAAATTGCTTCAGAAATGTCTGTACTTGTATGCAGTCGTGAGGGTTTACAATGTGGAGAAGGACAAAAGCTGGCTTGAGAGTAGCACCCTGTGTTAGTAGGAAGGGAAAAATCCCCTTTGAAACTTTCAAAAGAAAAAAACTCAACCCTGATTGCAAACAGTTTAGGCATATGTGATTTTCTTTGGGGATTTCTTGTTTATCCGTGTTTGCAGCGGACAAACAGTGTTGTATGTAACGTTATGGAAGTGTAAAGTGGGACTTAACCAGTGTCTATGTGTGTGCGACTTGAGCTGTGGCTTAAACTAATTGTCTGTGTAGTGAAGCATTAGCTGTTTCCTGTTCTGCTGACAGCTTTGTCATTGGCGGTCAAACTTTGCAGTGGGCTAAACATGCCACGCTCCAGACCGCACTCCAGTTAAATAGCTTTTATTGGGTGACTTTTCGCCAGGCTAAATGGGGATACATTTTATTCGCGGTGTTTGGGGAGAGCCCGAGGTGTGTACGGCCAACATAAGTGGAAAGGCTTTGCAACTTAAAGGAGCCCTTACCTTCCGGCACTTTTTTATTACAACTACTGTTTACATCTCCCAATACATCCTAAGTATTTCCATTATTAAGTTTGGACAAATCATTTGCCTGGGGTTCAAGGTAGTATGCCATTGAAACATGATCCTACTGTTGATCTTATTACTGCCAAACCAAACAAGCAGAAATCAATTTCAGCAGGAAAGGTAAAGGAAGAAGGAAAAAAAAAAAGAGGAAATTAGATCAAAACGATTGGGGCCGGTGGTTGCAGCTGTGGATTGTAGGAGAGAGGTGGGGCCAGGAGGTATATATGCCAAGAGTGTTTGCTCATTGCCCAAACAAGTCAACAAACAGCGAGCGGTAATTTTTTTTAAAGCATTAAAATATGAGGCCTTTTTTACAAAGCTGCCCCCCTCCCAACACACACACACACACACACACACACACACACACACACGCACACACACACGCACACGCACACACACACACACACACACACACACACACACACGCACACACACGCACACACACACACGCACACACCTCTGCCCTGAAGGTGAAATCAGACACCTCGGATTACATTTTCTTTTCATACTTGTCACATACTGTGCATGGATTTACAGACTCACTTCGCGCAGTGAGAAAGTATGTTCCAGCTGCTTTGGCACTAATAAGGCTTCAAGTTTGATTGTTTGACAGTTCAAAGAATTTTGTACACCATGTTTAAAAAATCTCATAACGTGGATTAAGATTAATAGAGTGTTAGTGAAAATATAGATCCTGTTGATCATTGGACTGGGCATCCTGTATTCATTATTAACTGTTGGGAAGTTAATGAAAGCATAAATAATAATAACAATTAATAACAGACTCTAAATACATACTGCACACTGTTTTTTTTGTTGTTTGTCTTTTTGGAAATACGGTACAGAAGTGTCCCAACTAAAGCCAAAGACAATGTGCACATTTGAAGAAGAAAGAGTAAGAAATGGGTGTGACAAATTAGTAGTACAAGGAAACAAAACGCAGGGGTTCTGGCAGGAGGCCTCTTGGAGCTCCTATAAAATACTAACTCATAGTATATCTGATATCTCAAAGAGGAAAGGAAAGTGGGACAGTGGGAATACTATTAACAGCAGATGAGTGATGTCGTGGAAAAGGTACCACGTTTGGCAACTTTTATGTCTTCACATCCTACGCCTTCTTGAGACGGTGACAAATACACCTTTTAACTGTGTGTTTGTGCGCAGCTACAAGCATGCGTGTACATATGCAAATACACGCAAGGACCCATATACATGCTAACTGTTAGGTTTTTTCCCTTAAATTAAGTCTTCTAGTTTAACCAACCTCTCTTTCTGAAAGTACTCACATTGTTCATAAACTAAGAAATCTCATTGTGTGTGTTTGTGTGTGCGTGCGTGTGTGTTTGTGTGTGCGTGCGTGTGCGTGTGTTTGCACATGTGCATGCAGATTTTGGCAGGATGTTGTTCTGGATATAATTTGCCTACGGTGACAACAAAAAGATAGGTCGGGGTGAGAATTGCATTGCAAACTTATTTCTAAGGTCATTATGCCCCGTATTACAAAACAAACAGGGTCATTGTACTTTCCCATTGGTTAGACCCTCATTTGCATAGTCAGCTGAAATGAAAGATCACGCACGTTTCGAATGTGTTAATGTACCAACAGAATATATGTAGTGTTGTGTAACTGCAAAGTTGCTTAAATTATCATTTGTAAAACAGCTTGTTGCATTTAAAAAAAAAGTAAAGGAAGAAAAATGGTTCCTCTCCAGCTGCATTAGCATTGTGTTAGGCACCGCAGTGTTTCTGGTACCGGTTGCGCAGGCTGTGCAGAATTCTACAGACTTTCCCCTTTTACAGCTTGCAACAGTGACAGCAATCAGTCATCAGGTTGGCCTTTCTCTCTGTGTGTAAATCTTTGGGAATGTGCAGAGGCTCTTTGTTAACACACAGTTGATTTTCTGGCTTTGCTGCTTTATATAGCTTTGCAAGTTTGGCAAGGACCACTAGCAAGCTGCAGAACATGCACATACAGTTCGCAAGCCAGAGTGCATATGCACACAATAAGAGTTACGAGAGACCATGGAAACTGTGGTATTGGGTCGGAGTTACGTAAAGTTTTAGCAGAAGGTATTTGGACATTAGAAAACATAGATATATCAAGTAACACACTAATGACTTGAATGACATTTCAATAACTCCAGGCTGTTCTAGACTAACTTTGACTTTAATTGTGTCAATTAAATACATATACTGAGTTAAGCCAGTCTTAAATCCACCTTTGATTACATGTTATGTTGTGTTCTAGTCTAACTAATAGTACAAGGAATCACGTGCATATTTTTTTTCCATTTTTTTCCTTCTATACTTTAGCGCTTTGGCTAACATTTGCATGTAGACTTAAACACATCCAATCAGAGCAACTCAGTGTTCAGTGTCTTTCCCAATGATACTAGAGTAGCTGAGGAGTCAGTCCGCCAGTCTTCCAAATGGTACGCAGCCCTTTCTACCTTAGCCACCGCCATAATGTGTGCTCTGCTAACAAGTTTTCAATCAAGCTGTCTGCTAGGATCCATTTTTCTTGTTTAGCATTAGAGATAAAGATACCTTCATATTTATGTATGCTAAAGAAGGGAAACAACAAGAAAGTTATCTCACATTCACCTTTCATTTCCGACAGCACACAACTTTCAGGCACAAAAACAGCTTATTACAGGAAAAGCTAAATAAAACATAGCAACAACTTGTCAAGCTAATCCATCTCTCTACACTCAAGTCAAAATATATTTATCTTAAAACTTTAAAGAACAGCTGCATTTCATCAAACAGGAGCTTGGCCTTAAAGCAGTGTTCTTACCACTCCTTTTACGACTCACAAATCTAAGAGAAGACAGCGTTTTCTTTTGATGCCAGACAACCCAAGCAGCAAACATAATACTGTCTGCAAAGTGTGAATATTGTATCGTTTTTTTTTTCTTTCTCTACTCTTTTTTTCCCTGCCTGCCCTGCTGTCTGCCTGTGTTGTTTTGAAGCGGTGAATAGATTTAAAAGATGCAGGATGACAAGACAAAGAGCCGGGGAATAGCCCCCGGGCACTTGTGCTTTAAGTCATGCCATTTCCTTGCATGGCAGGCAGCCCTAAATAAGTTACTTATAAGCATTTATTGATGCACAAGTGTGGCATCTGTTCCTAGGCTGTGGTTCTGGGTGTAATTAGCTCAGAACCTTACGCACTTCAATCAAGCGACACATTTAGAGACCCCCACCCCCACTACCTCCCTCCTTCAGTGTTGTTTCCTCATTCCCTCTTTCAATCTCGCTCGCTTGGGTGTTTTACTCATTCACACTGTGTAGAATCCTCTGTGCACAGTAATTACTCCACGATAACCTCCATCATCATTATCGTTATCCTCTTCAGCATTCAGCCAACATTGCTTAACTGTAAAGCCGGCGAGGTGCTGCCGTGGTGCGGGGCCATTCTGATGACATCAGCGCCAATAAAGAAATGCTAAACAATCAAATGGACACATGAAACCAGTCGCTGGATCAGGCGCGAGCTATTTCACAGAGCCAGATTTGAAACGACCCCTGAAATTCTTTTAATAGGGTTTGTTTCCCTGTGTGCGGGTCGCATTGTTGCCTCGCGAGTGCACGCACACAGACACGCCGTGGTGCGTGTTTGTCACTGTGTGTCCATGTGCATGTACTTAGGCTCAGCGCAAAGAGGAATTAAATTTGATTAATTTCAGACGGATTTTGAAAATATAAACTATTCATTTTGTTATGTAGAACACAAGAGAAGGTTTAAATCTAGCCCAAGGGTAGAGCCTTTGTGTTGAGTCTTCTTTGATATTACTGAGGGCTTTTTTATTGAGCGCTTGACATGATAGATAAACCATACAGTGGATTGAATGGCCTTCTTCTGCAGAACCCAGTAAATGCCATTTGCCATTAACAATGCTGCACTGGGGTACATAAACCATTAATATAACCTTTATGACCATGCGGTCTAACTGAGCATGTCTACTATACACAGCTCTTCTTCTGATGGACGTGCTAGCTGAGGCCTCCTTGCAATACCACTAAAAGAAGAATTTAATTCCACCAAACAGATGAGATGACAGACATTAGCTTTTTAAAAGCTGTCGTAAAATGGAGACGGGATGAAAATCATAAGAACTGGTACACCTATCTCCTGCAATCTCCAAACCAATAAAAACTGTACTTCAACGTGGAGGGGAAAAAAAAAACAAAAAAACAATGTTAGCTGCTGTTTCAGGTTGACAAAGCCAGCAACCAGTAGCAAGGAGTCTGTGACCTGCTGTGTGGGTTTAATTGAGGAGACAAGATGAGTGCCTCTTGCAGGCCAGGGGTGTGGAGAGGGTGGAGAGTGACAGGCAATCACTCTCAAGATGAGCGGGCCCAGGACGGAGACCTGTGGGGTGCCGCAGACCCTCGGCCACTCCAGCAGGGCCCAGCCATTGATCATTACTAGCTGACTATCGAGGAAGGATTGTGACTAAAGCAGGCATGCATGGAACAATGGTCCATAGTTTAGTCAACGTGCTTAAGCAGCTGGGTGTCAGTGCCTTTAATAGAAAGGGTAGACTCCCTCTATATGGTCCACAAAGCATTGTCTGTTTCCCCCTCTGACAGAAAAGGTGGTTTTCTGTGAGGGGCCATACCCACAATCATGTGGTGGCTCAACCCCCTACCCCACCACCCACCGCCCGCCCCACCCACAGACAACCGTCTCCGTCAGCTGAATGGACTTTGTGGGTGACATGGTCTATATGTTTGTGTGTGGATGGAAGAGGTGGGGGGGGGGGGGGGGGGGGGGGATCTCCAGAGGAAGAAAGCAACCCATTGACTCACATAGCAAGGGGGAGGAGGACACACACAGCATATCACAAGGGAGCATCTGGTAGGAGGAATGTGTACATGATGTCAAATGATAGTCCAAAGATAGGCCTCCCTTCATAAAAAACAGAGCGGGTGATAAAGGGCGTCCCTGACAAGAAGAGTCAAGAGGAGAAGAATCTTGTTTGTGTTGCCTTTTAGGAGAGTTTTCTTAAAGGGGTTCGTTTGCAATGCAGAACAAGATGTTAGGAGGTCTCGCGGTCTCGTGACACATGAGTCAGAATGTTTCCAGAACCGAGTAAACTGTCTGACTCAAACTGTGTGGTTAGCTAGAAGAACAGACAACACAATAGTGTCCTCCCCTCCCACATCCTGAAAAGACTACATCAAACATGCAGTTCTGGAAAGAAAAGAAAAAGAGTTTTGAACAGCATGCGTGTAAATCCACCTTGATCCATCCTCTGAATGCACACTTACTGTAAGTGTAGGCCAAGGCATGTTCAGACACATGAGGAGCTATTAAGAATCCTGCAAACACCTGCTGTAATACTCTACAGGTTTAGTGTGGCTATAAATTTACCACCTTCCCATGCACAGGTATTAAGGATGATAAGCCTTATTTCATTAATGTATTTAGGTGTGCTAAGACTGCATTGTGCATACCTGTTAGAAAGCAGGATATCCATTGACAGGCCTTTAGATTCAACGACTAAAATCACAGGGCTTTCTCCAGCACATCTAGTCAAGTGTCACAATACAAAAGTTACATCACTGATGCAGTTTTGATGCACTGATGTGCATTTCTGCTTTTTTATACTCTGCGCCTCTGAATCAGTTTTGGGGCAACATCTTGGATTTGCTGTGGCGCAGTGCCACAGCAGGGTTTTTCTAATGCTCAGTTTACAGCATAACAGAGTTGGGGTGGGATGTGTTTGATGGTCTGCAGCACATAATTGAGTTTTAATTTGTTACTACTCTCACCACCTATACCCCGAATCAACTGTTTTAGTTCAGCAACATAGTGTATTTGGAGTAATCAAAATCTTTCTTTAATCATGAACATATTATACTGTACTACATGCATGTGTCATAAACACAGACATATTGTATACATTTTCTGAAACACTGACAGTTGGTGGTTAAGAGTGTTGTGTCTCCTAAAACTGGAAAAAATCCTTGGCTAAGTTAATGAAATCTAACTCTACAACCTAATTTTGGGTCAACACAAACCCCAAACAGAAGTAACTACAGAGGAGATTTAACTAGATTGTGCTGTTGTGCTGTCTTAATGTTAGCTGTTAAAAGTTTTCATGGGTCTAAACTCTTTCAGCAACTGGCCGCGATCGTCATTAGGACAAATTGGAAGGATAAAGCTGCAATTTGTCACTAACTTCTCAAATTTTGACCTTTTTACCGCAGCCCTAGGATTCCCATTCATGCACATTGCATCCAGAATAATTCAGAACCATCAGTGTGTTTATGGATTGACACACACACACAGCCTGAGGACAGCCATGCCAAACTGAATAGTGGTTGTAGGCAAGTCATGGGCCAACACTGAAACCCCTTGCTGGTTGACCTATCCACCTACCTCTGAGCCTCTGTCTCTCTATTTCTCTCGCTCCCTTGGGGTCTGGTGGACTGGGATCTTCCCAAGGGGGCTCTCTTTTCAGCCACCTGACTATTACCTGTGGACTGAGCTGTCACAGTTAGCTACCTGCATAGGAGAGATACAGCACATGCACACACTTTAACAAACTCACACACAGTCAACATGCACACTGGTGTTTGACACCCTGAGGGATCTTTGTGGTGGGGGAGAGTGAGACAACCCAGAGACCTGGCAGCTCTGGGGAACGAGAGCATGCCATCAGTCAAGAGTTGGCCATGTGCTGGCTGTGACATGAGCAAAGCTGCTGTATGGGCACCAAACAAACAAAGTCTAAAGGTGATACACGGGGCGATGCTTTGCCAGGAATGGGAATTAATATGAGCCACAAGAGAATTGAACAATAAGCAAAAGAGTATTTAGGAATCATGAAACAAAAGTAATTTAGCAAAGTGCAAGAAAAAGCCTTATGGCTTTTATTGAGATAATCTTAAGTCACCGATTTCCGTGACACCTGAATGACATCTGTTCACAGTAACACTTTTGTGTAGATAAGATTGTTCATCTTAACTAAACTCACAGCAAAAGATGAGAAAAATAAATAAATAAAAGGAAGCATGTGTGGGTGTTTTCATCATCATCATCACCAATCACCATTAGTGCATCACATATCACTTATTTGTCTTACTTTGTCCTGGAGCCACTGCTTAGTGGCTATTTTTTTTAAATGCTAAGTATTTGAATAGGCAACCTTTCTTTTTTTTTTTCTTTTCTTTTTAGTACAGGAGGATTTTAGGGTCACAGAAAAGCCCAAGTGAATCATTAGCTTGGTTTGGTGCCAGCCAGGACTAACTCATTAGCCATGTCAGTGATCTGCCCTCCAGACAGACTCTCCTTTATTTTAAATACATCAGAAATGTGTCATGTTGGTAGGATTTTGAATGATAATTGCATTTCATGGCTTGGTTCAACCTCACTAGGTAGTTTTGTTCTGCTCAGTCTTGCTGCTCTGACTCTGGCAAAGTGGAGGTGGAGGTCTTTTGTCCCAGCTTGTTAAACCCCTAATGTGCTGGCTTTTGCTGCCCAGTGAAGGCAGATGTCTTAGGGCCACTGTAACTTTATTAAGCACAATGCCAACTCTATGAATCGCCCAATACAGGGCAGGCGGGAGGTGACGTGGACAAAGCAGACCATTGTGGGTGAGACTAGAGGACAAGTGTGGAGAACCACATGTTCCTTTCCCACACTTATCAGTTAGAGGCCAAAATCTGAAAATAACAGCTGATGGCTAATAACAGCAAGACCCCAGGAATTAACGGTTGTGATAAAAATGGATAGTTATTACTCAGTAATCTGCTGTTATTATATTTATATAAGATCAGAGCGAACGCTGGCTATTAAATTAGTGTTTTAAGATACAAAAAACGTAATAGACAGTTTGATGCAAACACAAAAAAATAATCATGGAGCCAATGGGGAGAGCTCTGATGATTTATATATATATATACATATATATATATATATTTTTTTATTTTTATTTTTTATTTTTACATTGTGAAGTACATTTGCACAAAGTGATTTTCTACTGCAAGTGAACAGTGCCTCATCCCTGAACCGAAAGGTTGTACCTTGATGCAAAGCATCGAGCAGCAGGGTCTCTAGACAGTGGAGGAGAGAGACACAGAAAACAATCTTCTTCTTGTTTCTGCCTTACCTCTTCTGACATGGCCTGACCCCTCCATCGATCTCTGCTCCACACAATAGGCTTTCTCCCGAAGAGCAGACTATGTGTGTGTGGATGTGTATATGTGTGCTGTGTGTCCTCTTTCCTGACATGGTATTTAGTTGTTACCAACATGCCCACAACTCTCCAGGACTAATCTCCAAGGTGTTTTTCCAGAACAGCAGATTCTGATGTTGATACAATGTGGCTACAGAGTGGAAGTCATACTTGCATGCTGATGTATTTTGCAAAAAAAGAAGACTTATTGGGATTTTCACTAGCATTTACCCATTTTACCAGCAGAGAGAGCAGGTCTGTATTTATGCATGCCAACCTCAATGACAGAAAGCAAGTTGAATCATTTTACAGCAGACACACACACATGGGCTTGTACGCACACAAACACTGCCCACTCGTCTTATCTTACACAGCTACACTGCTTGCAAGAAGTAAATACAGTACAGTAAATAAACCAGGAACCCTGCCAAAAATGAAAAGAAAAAAAAATGAAATGAAAATGAAATACAAAGAGAGAGAGAGGGAGGGCGAGGAGAAGGGGATGGAGATGGAACTGTTCGGGTTTAGAAAGTGACTTGAGATAAAATAACTAGTCATACGACACACACAACAGATCTGGGCGCTGCTTCTCTTGCCCTGGGGCTCAGCCTACCCAGCCACCGCTATGAGAGAGAGAGGGGGGAAGAGAAAGAGGAAGACAGAGCAGGGTAAAGTACAGGTGAGATGAAGAGATGAGGGAGAAAATTAGAAATAGTTTAGAGATTTGGATATGTGAAGGACTGCATGCAAGTGAAGAAGGGCGAAGGTGGCAGTAAGGGACAAAAGTGTGTAAGGCTAACAGAGGGAGGTGAAAGGTAAAATGTGCAGGCGTGATTGTAAGTGCATGGGAAAGCAAGAAAGAAAGAAAGAGAAAGAGAAAGAGAAGTTATGTTTGTGTAAACGCTTCCTCGCTATTGTACGTCCTCTTAAATATGTTTCAGGGAAACCAAGAGTCTTTTGTGATTAACTGGAAACAAAAACATTATGAAGTAACAGAAACAAAAGAAAGAAAGAAAAAAAACCCATCAGTATAAAACAGGAAACATATACAATAAGGTGGAATTTGCTCTTATCTGGTGTTTGCTGACAGTAGGCCCTCAGCATGTGTGCAAGAAACCCAAACTGACCAAATAAAAACAACTGCGTGTAAACCGTGTGACAACTGTTGTAATATTGTTATAATATTTTTCCAACCCAATATATACTTTAAAACATCCAAACAAGAGAAGCTTCACTCTCATGTCTTTATTACTAAGATACTGAGAACTTCCTACTTCATCTACCAATGTCAGTAAGAATCTGAAAACCTCACAATGTTCTTCCAAATTGAAAGTATCCAGCAGAATGTTTTTGGTACTTGAATCAACCCTTTAAATCAAAGCAATTCTTGTCCAAATAAACACTGTGATATCTTTATCTCTCCAGCACAGCTTCTGGCAGGTGTCCTTGGGAAAAAATGTTCTGCTACTGATGTAAATCTTGTGAATCTAGACATCGGTAGGTGCAGCCTGTGTTGTCAGCTTCCCTCCCACACAGCTAACCTGATGAATAGTCCAAACACCTCCATTACTCGTGGGGATCTTGTTTTAAAGTCCATGGCTAACAAACAGCTGCGGCGTCTCCAGTCCCGCCTCTGCAACAGCGTAAAAAAACTTTTATTTTTCAGTCAATGTACAACTGACTGACAACGGTGTGTTTCTATCCTGGCGCCATATGCCGTCCATGCTGCTTAACAACCTCGTCAGTGGAGTCCGCAAAGGACCATAAAAAATAGGCGATCACGGATAACGCCTGATGGCCATTCTTGGCATCAGGAGGGGGGCTAATTAACCGACAGGCTCATCTAATGATACCCCTATCTCTCTCTTTCTCTCTATCCCTCTCTCTCTCAGCTTGTCCCCCCCAACACTTCTCCTGCACGCTGACATTGTTTTCTATTATTACTCAGGCACTGATGCCTCGGTAAGTAGTAAAAAGCCTGTTGACCATTCAGTGGCCACTGGAGAAGAGAGCTGGGGGTGTGGATAATTAAAAGTTCCCCAGGTCTCAGGCCCTCAGGGGTTAACAGGAGGGGAGGAGCTGGGGACTGACTGAGTGAAACGGGCGCCCTCAGTTGTAGTGATGTACTAGCCACTCTTTTGGGTGACTGCACCAGCATAACAGATAGAACAATCAATGGAGTGCAATTAAGTTGTGTCCCAATTAAGTCTGACTTTTAGAAAAAAACAGATTAAAAAAGGAGAAGATATGTAGGTTCTTATGCTTTATAAGTACATATATTACAAGTTTGTCTTTATTCACTGGCTATTTGAATGGCTGGTGTTTGTGAAGTCATCACAGAGGGAAAAATACACCCACACACACATAGACGCACACACACACGCACACACAAATTCAAGAATCAGCAACCGATTTGTTTTTTTACATATCGGCCTATAGAAACTCCAACCAAAAATTCATAATGAGAGACGCACTGAAACAAAACAGTTATTTTCATATCGGAGACTTGCCCAAATACAAAAAAATACTAAATTTAAATTTAAAAATAAAATGCACAGTTTTGTAAAACTTAGGGTAGTCATTTACCTGAAGCCCTCTGGTTCAGGTTTGATGTAAAGGCTAGTCTGCCTTTTACTTATCCCTTCCACCCTTCTATGTTAATCCAGCTCTTTAATATGAAAATATTGTGTTTTTTTCACTTTATTTTTCTTTCTCTTTTTGTGCACTGCAATCCACGCTGATTGTATTTATTTAATGATGTCTCAAACACATAATTCATCTTACCTGGTGCACCACACATTACAGCAAAGTCACAGTGAAGCGAGGACTGTAGCCACGGAGACCCTCTTCTCCGATCGATCAGCTGATTAACCCTCATTACTGATTGGCTCTGAGCTGATTGGATCCCATCATCAAGAATTCACCTCTACCCCTGAGGCGTGTGTGTATTTTGTGTTTATGTGCTCGTGTTTGGGTGAGTATATATGATGGGGGCTGTCACAGTTCACTCGATTACTGGGAGGTGAGAAAGGAAATGGAGGGGGGGGGGGAGGGCTCAACCATTGCAACACACAAAGACGCACACACAGAAATGTACACACCAGGGGCAGAGAGGTCAAAGCAGAAGGCCAAAAATTTCATTGCATGTCTTTTTTTCCGTTTTTTTTTTCTATATCTATATTGGCTGGCCGTTCTCATACACCCTTCCTCCCTCTCTTTTTCCTCCTGCCTTCTTCCCCTCCTCCTTTTTTTTGGTGGCAGATTTAAGCTGGGTCAAGCATAAACGCTAGCCCAGTTTCCGCTGCTATGGCCGATAAGGCATTGTACCTTGGCTCAGTAAACAATGGGATGCCATCTGTCCATTAGTGAGAGCACTGCGAGAGGAGAGAGAGAGAGAAGAGGACCCATTTGTGTGTTCAGTGTGAGAGCAACTCAAAACACATGGAGGAGGAAGTAGACTCTCCTCAGGGAGGGGTCAAGCAAGTTGGTGTAACATGTGGGTGATTAGGAACGAATTAACTTTGCGCATGTTTATTTTTTTTTAATAAGTTATTTCACCATATGCTCATTTTGTCTTATTTTGATGAAAATGTTACGTTATACAAAGAAGTTTCTTCTTTGGTTGAATGTGGAACACATTAAGGCGCTTTGGAAAACTCTCAATATGAAAATAACTTTGTCATTAAAGTCCAAATAAAACAAAACTTCAAATCAAACTGACTTTAATATTTTTAGAATTCAGTGAAAAAAAACCCAATAACAGAACAAAAAAACAAAAACTGGTTATAGGCCCCTGAGGGTGAACACTAAGTTGTCCGGGGACAAAACATGTCTGCCTCTGGCAATAACCCCATAGAGATCTTTGAGAGGGTTACTTACTCAGGACCTTCAACCAGAATAATTTCAGGTACCTTAAAATAAGTCTCACAGCAGTCTCATGATGAAAATTATCAATGAAGACCAGGATTAAAGAACTAGAAGTGTTGGAGTATGTATCAAGTTGGTGTGTGGTTACTAATTGACATTTTAATACAGGGTGATTGTTAAGAGAACCAAAAATAAATGAAACCCTTAATAATACTGGCCCACATGTCCCACGAATTCATATATCTACAGATAAAATGTGTTCTTTCACTTCGACGCTCAGTATTTTAGTTTTTGACTGTAACTCTATTAAAAAAAAGTTTTTCTTTATGATAATGTTGAGCCGTGTGTTCCAACACTGCACTGGCATCAGGCTTCTGTTCCCCTTTCTCTGTCTCCCTCTGTCTGCACCCATCGTCTGCCATCCTCCTCTTTTCTATCTAAAGCCCTTTCTGTGCAACTCACTTTTCTCCCTTTCACACACATGCTAGAAGTGGTATCATCACAGCTTCTCATCAGAGTGAGAGAGTAACAGGTACAAATGTCTGCTCTTTAGATGACACTGTGCGGTGCAGTCCTGGCACTCTGGGGACACTGCAGAAGTGCTGCAAAGAAACTGATCCGAGAACTGTAGTGTGTGAGTGCGAGACCTTAAGAGTGTGTAGATGTGATTGTGCAACTACTGTACATTCATGCATATAATAGGTGTCTCCAGGTACGATCAGGTGAGTGTATGTGTGAGTGTGTTTGTACGTGGGGGATTTGTGCATTTCAGTATAAAGGTGTGTGTGTGATTAGTGTGTGGATGCTTTTGCGAGCCTTGGACTGACTGTAGGGGGGCCACACACAGATCTCACTTACTCCCTTAGGCAAAGGAATTCTCCCAGAGTGTTTCCACTAAACAATCTATTTCTTGCTAAGGTTGTAACTCCCACAAAAAGAGCTGTTTTCTGCTACTAAATTTTGACAGAGTGTAGTACATGCTTGAATCATGGCACACCTCTACAAGCCAGCAGTAGTGAATGAACTAGGTGTGAATGTCAAGCATATTGGAATGGTATACATGCTTTATGGTAAATAATACCGTAATAAAAATTGAAAAAACTTACTTTGATTGAGAACAAGGGTTCCATCAAAAGCTTTTCAGGATTTCTACATTATTTCTAGTAGGAGAAAGAGGCAACATCTGAACATCTTTTTTTCAGTGTCAGCTCCAAATCAACTGACACCAAGTCAAAGAAGTTGTTTAGCAACATTTTGTTGAAATGGAAGATCAACATGTCTTTTATAAAAGTTGCAGCAATTTGCTTATTACACCTCAGCCACCAAGGAAAGGTATTGCCTAAAAACGTAAACTACTATATCTGTGTTAACTGACATGGCAACCAACATCTAAATAATGACGTTTGGTGACTTTGGGGAAAATAATGCAATTCAATTTTTTAGAGCCAAATCAGAAAAGTAGGATGCTCCTGGGATAAACTTTTACCAACTCCTGGTGATTGAAACTACCAATGAGAGCACAGGGTTGAATGGCACATGACCTTGTACATTAGAGAGTTACCTGGGCAACCAGAGCTTGACATGTCTGCTAGCAACCATCAGCTTTGAAGCAATGGCCAATGAGCTAATTGTTTCCAGTTTGAATGAAGATTTACAAATGTACTCTGTATATTTTATAGTCTGCGCTAAAGTTGCACCCAGACTGAAAGTAACTGGAAGTGATGTGGTGACCACGGAAAGTCAATGACGTTCAATGACCTCCAGCAAATATGGGCGAAAAAACATTGGTGATGCAAAGGTCCTGAGGTAAACTTTTCTCAACTTTGAGCTGAGGAACTACAAGCAACTAAATGAGAGTACGGGATACTGCTGAGTGAAAGACGACTTGGTAGTAAATACATTAGATGGTTACCTAGGTAACTGCTTCGTGGAATGTCAACTTCAAAGTGATGCACAACGAGTATCCACTGGAAAGACAGCTTGATGTTACCTTTGTAACGGCACGCTAATAATAATAATAATAATAATAATAATAATAATAATTAAAAATAAATAAATAATAATAATAACAACAACAACAACAACAACAACAATAATAATAATAATAATAATAATGATAATAATAATAATAATTATTATTATTATTCACATATATTCACAAAACATCTTGAAGCAAAATATTATACAGTTACAAAAAAATTGAAAAAACTGGGATGCGTGAATAATTGAAAGGACAACAAGAGACAAATTGCACCTAAGTGATATTTTCAGAGAGGAAGAGATAGAAAAGGGAAAAATGCATCTTATGAGAAAGAATGGAAAAAAAAAACCCTACAGACTGACAGACGGGGGAGAGAAAATTAGCCCGAGGGAGGATGAGGAAGAAGAGGGAGGTGCAGGGATACCTGCTGCGAAACTTCAAAGTCCATGTTCTCACTTACATTATTTGACCTTTCACCCCCTACAAACCCCGTCATCATATTGTTGTCCCCGTGTGTTACATGTGTGCGCTACTTTCTGGTAACAGAGAAGAAAAATGTGTTTCTGTGGAAAAAGAAGAAACATGCTAGACTAGATGGGGCAAGATGAGGATAGAACTAGAAATTCGAAGATTCATTTGTCTGTTGATTTACATTTCTTTATGCCCTTTTACTCTTTGTCGTGCTTTTTTTTCCCTTTTCCTTTGCTCTGTTTTACTACTCAATCTCATTCTATCTTTTAGTGATAGTGGTAAAGAGAAGATCCCTTAAAATGATTAGAGTTAAATAAACAGCGATGTGGCCTCAGGGCCCAGAGGCAGAGCTGATCTGAAATTAGATGCTATCAACCAGGTGAAACTGGACTCACCTGGCTCTGGAACAACAACAACATGAATTACTGCCATGTGCACCGCAAAATTAGGAGGATTTACATATATTTCTTATTAAATCCGGACATGGGCAACGCATAAAGTGCAACTAAAATGCAAATGGAATCTTGGAGTTCATCCCTTTCCACAGAAACGATAAAACGTAGAGTACAGCGTAAAG
Organism: Maylandia zebra; assembly: GCF_041146795.1. NCBI lineage: Eukaryota > Metazoa > Chordata > Actinopteri > Cichliformes > Cichlidae > Maylandia > Maylandia zebra. Next base: position 16,173,730 of record NC_135175.1, on the reverse strand, counting down.
TGTCCTTTGCTTTGCTTGTAAGCTCCCACCAGCATGCATATATTCTGCAAAATATAGTGTCATCCCTTATCTGATCAAGTTTTCACCCAGCTTATCAGTGTGAACAATATGCAGACAGAATGTCATAAGTGAAAAATGATCAATCCACAGCAAAGCATATTTTTCTCATGCTTGGTCTACTGCACAGATATTCCATGATTGCTGATAACAAAGTGACGAACACTATGCTGGATGACACAGGCAGCAGAAACATTCGTGCACAGAGGTACACTTGATATAGCATAGCAGTTAAACTCTACCCATGCCAGTATGGTTGAAAAAGGATTATTACATGTTCTATAAACTCATACTGAACATTTCAAAATGCTTAAAATCGTATAATTAGGCACCCACGTGCATTACAGAAATATACTCTCCAAAATACTCTGAAACTACTAAAGCTATTCTGGCTTCTCTTTAATTCCCAACTGGGAAGAAGCTAGTCATGGATTAGGTTTGACGTCATGCCCAGGTTGTCATCTATCTACTATGAGTTTGTGTGTGCAGGTGTGTGTGTGTCCTGTGCATATGTTTAAGGTCATGCCTGGATGGCTATCTATCTTTTTGTGTAGCAGCACCTGAGGGGAGCTACTGAAATCTGATAAGCCAAGCAGGAGTGTAAATACCTTGCTATTTTAACATCACTGCAGAAGAGAACACACATTGCTGTGCCTGTGAATGTGAGTGCGCGCATGCACGTTTCATGCATGTGTCATGGCTGGAAAGTCATGTGTTGTTGTTGTCCACAGTCTTTTAGCAAGTCCATACGTCTTACACTAAAAATGCTTGCATAACTCTGCTTTTATATGAATAATACATTTTAACCAGTATACTTAAACTTTATTTTAAGTGAAGCTGCTCAACTTTTCTGTTGCTGCGCTCTCTATTAGAGCTCAGTCCAGCAAATGCTCCTAAATATTGATACATTTTTTGTACATATTTCAAACGCTTACAGTTTACGTGTTCTTATTTTATTTTGCCCTTTTTCATGGTTGAAAGTATAGAGTAACCACATGTGTAACATTGTCACACATCTGTCTGAAGTGACTGAATATCCATGTACTTGTCTATGTCTTTAAAAAAAATGAAAGAACGTTCATGACAGACTTTGATGAGGCCTCATGAGCCTCTTCAGGCCTCACCAATGCTGCAGTAGAGTCGAGTAGAGAGAGTAAACGTACCTGTGACTGAGGGCTACCTGCACCAAACTGCCTCATAGCAACAAATTAACTCTAGATGGCTGTGGATGAAAAACACTCCTTATGTTTTCCTAGCAGTTCTGTGAGCCTATGTGAAGACACTTTACCCTCAAACTGCTTCATCAGATCTATTCAGTGGTGAGCAGGGCATGACTGGTTATACTGGGCAGCTCTCTGGTGGGAGATGTGGTCTTTCCACAGGCTACTTTTATAAATGAGAAAAAAAAAAGGTCATAGTCAGCTTTTCACTATATGCACAAACATTTCTTCATTGCTGATGACAGAAAGTTGGGCAGGATTCTATTCCCTTTCATCGCTATGTTTAAAATTGTGTTTTCTTGCAGGTTGTTTGTGCAGACCTGGAGAATGAGCGAAAGGCAATTAAGAGTATAACTGTGTATCTATGTCTGACAGTGCATCCCGAGAAGCAAAACCCAAAGCCTTTTGGTTTATGCACTGCTAAGTGTCTAAATCCAGGAGAGCAAGCTTGGGCAGGTTCTTTAGATCGGGCCCTTTTTTTGTTCAGTCATTATTGGCCGCTTTGATGTGTGACCTCTGCTACATTTGCTGGAAATTGAGAAATCATCAGCTAGATGAGCTCACAGAGTGTCATTCTGTGTCATTCTGCTACACGAATACTCGCCGATGCATCTGCATTTACTCATATATACAAACACACATAGAAAGATACACTGCAGAGACACATATGCAAGTAATAACACATGTATACAAGCACTTAGTCTTGTCCAGTCTATGCTTAAAAGATGCTGAAACCCATGTTTAAATTTTAGTCAGATGGTCCTTCTCCTGGGAATCATCTGAGTTGGGTTCTCTTAACTCAAACATTTGCAAAACTTCAAAGTATTTAAATGAAAAACGTTTTTTCTACTCAGTTTTAACAAACAATACCAATCAGCAAAGCCTCAGCTAAAATCCTGTGACTTCTTGCAGCTTACCATCGACTCTAACTGCTCGTTTCTTAATGGCCTTCCAAAGCAATCCATTTCCCCTCCCCCCAATTCTCTGACCCTTCTCAGGTCAAACAGTCAAAAGGCTGCTGCATGAAAGAATTATCCTCTGAAGCCAGAGTCATCAGTGTCTATCCAAACAGCTAAATACCGGTATTCTCCTCTAAGACACACAGATGCAGACTGGCTTTGGAGACACAGCGTAAGTGTTGAGGAGGTGGATTTGCGGGGGGAACATTGTCAGCCTTTCTTTCCTTACTACCTGACTAAGTCAGGTGGGACCAGAGCATTACCGCAGCACTTGAGTGTGTGATGATGCACGATCCACACAGAATGTGAACTCATGACCCCGACCTGCACTTCTTCCAATCAAAAGAAGAATCCACCCTTTTGAGCCTCTTCAATGACACACCAAAGCCAGTCTCTAATCTACCTTGGCGCTGTTTTAGACAACACTGGTATCTTAAAGAGTTCTGTAGCACGCCATCCTCCTCCACCCAATGCCATCAGCTTAACAATTTTTAAAATTGACAGCTTTAAAGCGCCTACCTAATCACCCACCCCACCTAACTCGTTATGGACCCGGCAGCGCTTGTGCCAAGTGTGCTTCTCCATGCTGGTGCAAGCTGTGTCTCTGTATCGGCATTGGTGAGGATTAGAGAAAGAAGTCACGGATGCCAGCACACTTTATCTTTTATGGAAACACATGTGGATGTCCATGTGCAGAGAGACACTGCTGACTTTTGTTTACATGTCTGCAGATGCCGTGAGGAACAATGAGGATCTATTAAAACCACATTGTCGATACATGCAAATGTCTGGGATGAATTGAGGAGGATATTTTTAATACTTTGCGTTTGCTCTTTACCTCGCATTTTTGTGTGTGTGTGTGTGTGTGTTTTTTTTCAATGATCCCCATGTCTGGCCCCACGAAAACTACTTTTCTGTTAGAAACCTTAACTGCATAGTACTATTTAAGGGCATTTAGTGGTTTGTGGCAACTGACTCTAAATTGCAAAAACATTTGCACGGCAATACTCCCTCGCCTCGGAAAGTAGTTTCTAGATCAGGGTTTTATTGTGTTTGTTGATGACTGCCGTCTTTTTATGTGTTTTGCTCCATTGCTTCACTCCTTGCCCATTTTGGAGGAAAAAACAAAGGGGAGAGAGAAAAAAAAAAGCATTCCACTTGTTAATTCGCTGATCTCACCAGCAATCGATTCAGATGCGTTTGTCACTGTTACGACGGATTGAATGGCCCAAAAAAAAGAACATGGAAGCAGTAAAAGCAAGGTGGGTTTAATCTGAAGTTGTGAATGACAATATTGATTTGCCTTTTCTTTTTTGACAGGGCGGGATAGCGACTCCGAATCAAATGTAATGGGGGGCTATAACTGTTGCAACGTGCCGCTTTTCTTGTCTCTTCTCCTCTCTGTATCAGCTTTTTCCTCTGTTTATGGTGTGATATGTTTTCGATAGCTCATTTATTTTTGTCAAGGGGAGCGAGTCAGTGTCAAGGGACACGATCAGAGTTCTCAATATCTTGTGTGCTACATCACGTTTGTGAGAGCAAGAGAAAGAAAGCAGCAATTCCATAAAGACGGCAGTTGAATTTTGTTCCACATTTTATTAACCTTAAATGATGGTGATGATAATTGTGATAGGTACTCAAACAAAATGGCATCCACCAAATGACTTGGACGCAAATGTAATCAATAAACTTTAAATGTTACCCAGATCTATGTCTACAGACATCAGCATTTAATTTGAATGCACAAGAGTGTTGAAGCGGAGCAGAGCTCAGTGCAGCCCGCACCAGAAGGAAACTCATCTTTGCGAGTGAGAGTGGAGGTATTTGCCTTTAGAGGGCCTTGTGGACACATTAAGGCCTATTTGCATGTCCATAACACCAACAGAGAACCCCATCTCTGCACTTAGGCTCACTGGAGCTGTAGGTTTAAATATTGTAGGGAAGCAGAGCATTGAGTCTTTTACTCAACAAATAATGAGTCCCCACGATAGCTTGTTCTGGATGATTTAAAACACTGCTAACTGTCTGCGTCGGGCTTCTTTGTTATTCCTTTCTCTCCTTTGAAATTTGTACAGTATGCACTCAGGACTATAGGCTTTGTTTGAAATGCTTTTTTGAAAAGTCGTAGAAGTTAAGACAATCATATAATACCAAACCTGTGATGTGCTTAATTGACCCTAGCATGGAATCTTTAGCTCTTGTTTACACAGGTATGTAAATTGTGGCCTTTTTGACCATTCGCAGAGCCCCTCCCCTGCCACTTTTTTAGAAAAATGTTACCTTTTTCCTTTTGTCCCGACGACGGGCCTTGGCTCTGAATAACAAAACCAGGACCCCTCCTTGCATAGTAGCCTTAGGTTGTGTTTACACTCGGCAACATCAAAGGCATTGCTGAACTTTTCCAAGCCCCTCCTGCTCAGGTAGTAATCCCAAAGTATAATCTCTTTAAAAACTGTAAAACCCATTAGGGTGACACCATCCAAATCCTCAAAGAAGAAGATAACGGCAGAGAGAGAGTAAAATAAGCAAACTTTGCAGGCCTCTAAATTGTGACAGGGGGCCTATCAAGTGGATTTATAAACGGGCGATTGCATGTTTACTCTCAAAATTTCCTGGGATATATTTGCAATAATTGGCTGGATGGATGGTTGCTTCCTGAGCAAACATGCTACATGTGGTTTAAACAACATAATGTGTGTTTAAAGAAGAGATGTAATGGTGTTAATTTGGCCTAACTGACTCTAAAGCAACAAGTGAGCTAGTAAAACAAACAAATCTTTTTTAGCTGCCCTGCCCTCAGGGGACACAAAACATAATTCAAACTCAAATAAATATTCTGCAGCGTTTGCAACCATCCTATGCATTTGGGCCCGAAGTAAGCGCTGGCGTTAATCGTATTAGTTACGTAGTTATAACAGTCTGATTACAAGGCTTTTGTACAAAACTCAGTTGCTGGATCTTTTCCGTGTGAAGAAATCTCCTGACAGTGTTTATCAGTTAGTCACAGGCAGATAATAAACTCAAGGGGTTTCGTTTGTGCATAGTGCCAAAGAGGTGACAACACATTACGGTCCCCCTCCCTCTATCCTGTCCTTCATGTTCTCTTTCTTTTTTCAACACTCCTTTATTATTTATATATGCGCCTATGATTTTCTTGTCTTAATTTTCTCACACATCCATCCAACCTCACCTTTACACCACATTCCTTCTTGATTGTGCCACGCACACAATTATATAGCGTGCACATACATGCATGCACGCACGCACTGTCCAATCACCCGCTCCACATGCAGCGAACAGCTTTTCAGAAGCCATAAATCCTGGGATGACGAAATATTCCATTTCTACAGCCCCTTACTGTGCACCATGCCCCTGACCCAGCCTCTGCCAAGCCATATCGCAATCAATTGCACAAGTTACATTGCAGTGAAAGGTGCTGTGAGAGGGTCAGCTCAGCCCACTTTGACTGCTATCAGAGCGTGAAGTACTTACCTTCAACACCATGTCCAAACAAGCTGCCACAGGATGCCTTAATATACCACCTTCCAGCACTGAAACTCTTTGGAACTCTGGTCTTTGAATGCCAGATACTGGAAACAGACATTGTGCATTTATGTATTGATTTTCATTTTGTGTATCATTAAATTTGACCTTTTTAATGCCAGACAATTACCGGATTCAGAAGAAAATTATTCTCATCAGGGTTAAAGCAGCTAACACCACAGCAGACTAATGAAATTATTTTAGGTGGGTTAGCAGCCGCTCAAGGCAGGTTGACCCACCCCATTTATTCAGCCGTACAGGAAACTCTGGGATACATCATTGCCCTTAGATGAGGAATTAATTTACAAAAGACATTGCTGAATAATAGATGACTGTATAAAGCGTGGAAAGAAAATGAAGTTTTACTGCAGATCTTTCAAAATGTTGTGGTCGGGAAGGAAAATTCAAGAGACGGGAAGCGTGCAGTCCTGAGCAGCAGATTACGATGTTTATTAAAAATGAAAAATGCCCTTCTTTATCTTTTTCTTTGTATGATCTATTCTCTCTTTGATTTCCTGTTACGTCCACAGAGTAGGAGAAAAACATTCTCCCCCTTTTCTCCTCACTTGTCCCCTTTTTCTTTTCACCCTCTCATTCTCCGTAAATCCATCCAACAACCTGTCTGTATCTGTTTCCAAGTATCTCTCAGCCTGTTACCATCAAAACCCAACTGGTGGTAATGGAGTGAAACGCTGCTTGTCTTGGAGTTGAACACAGAAACAGAAGGAAATGGAGAGGATTTTATTTAAAGCATGATGAATGTAAAGGTGTTCTTGTAAATCATCACATGGTTTACAAACTCAATAAGTAAGGGCTTCCTGCCTCAGCCAGGCAGGCCAGCACACACCTAAATTATTAACGAAGCTGGGGGCACCCAGAGGCAAAACTTTGATGATGTTATAAACAGGGGAGAGGACAAGGTGCCTTCTCAGCAAAAGATTATAGGACCTCCCACCTCCCCCAAATCCCCGACCTCAACACACTCACTCCTAATTACCCACCTCCAATGGGGAGTGGGAGAGATAGAGATTTAGGGTGGAAACATCTAAATAAACTCGACACAGTCCTTTCTTTCATATTGCTCTGTAAACCAACAGCACTCTGGTGCTTGGCCATGCAACCGGGAAAAAGCCAGTCAAACTTTTAGCACTGACATCATAGAATAAAAACTGCTTTTAAATTCTGTTTTTTCCTCCTAAAGATCTCTATATATTTGTAAATCATGAATATGTTAATGAGGAGTGCGTTCATGCAAATAGCAGTCTGTTCAGGCACCCAAATGATCACACCAAGTTCCTCTGCCAGATTTTTTTTTTTTCCTTTTTCCCTTCATAGGATAATTTTGTCTCTGGGCAGTACTCCATTTTTAAATCCAAATTCATTGAGCTTTGGTAACAGCTGATGCAGCATTTCATTGAGTTAGGTTAGGGAAAACGGTGGATCAGGAAAAGAGCTGACCATACTGAGATAAAGAAAACGTGAGTGAATTTTGCAGATTTTTTGCTGTATGTGAGCAACAGTCACAGAAATGAAGGAGTATGATTTCATCCTGTCTGTTTGTAAAATCAAATCGAACACAAAGGGCAACAACATTTGTAAAACAATTAAATAATTCACTTACAACCATTAGTTTCTTCTTATTACTCTATAACTCAACTTAAGGCTAACATACTTGTAGGCCTTGTTGTATCGCGCTGTTAATAAACTGAAAAGCAAGAGGCAAAGTCTGTGTTAAGATTGTGATAACAAAGCATGATTTCCCCAGTGCAAACATGTTCCAAATTAAAAACTAAAAACAAGTCCCCAGTGACATCGCTCTGAGTCTGATAGCAGGTCTGATGAATTTGTCATTAAGCAGATCATAAATTCAGCAATTTCACTGAGAGAGTTTTTGCTGTAATAAGGTCCCACTGAAAGCTTGCATTTGTGCAATGATCTACTTTTATGTCGTTTCTGCTCTGGTGATTAGTAAAACGAGAGGAACTGTGACAATACAGGAAGTCTGCTTGTCTGCGGTTGTAAGGTATCTCTCAAGCTGTACGAAGACCCATTTGCTTCTTCATTACTGTCTCCAGTTACTTTCCTGCTGCTTCAGGAAGAAAAGAGGTTTAGTGCTCCAGATCAGATGTTTGAAAGGACAAATCTGGCACAAGTGTTGGGGTCGTTACACAAAAAATTAATGTGTTACACATTCCCTCTAACTTTTCCTTAAAGTAATGCAGTATGTTACTTAATTACTCACCGGAGAAAGTAATTTGTGATACTACTACTATTCCTTAAACTGACAAAAACAGCTGAGGTTACAAGACAAACCCCTATTCTAATGAGGACACACTTACGATCTTTCTTTTACTTTTAACGAATGAACATAAATCCAACAACACAAAGCAAAGATGAAAATCAGCACAAAGAGACTTCAAAGCCACAGTGATTCCACTGCAGAGACATGTACGGGCAGAAATGGAGGCTACAATGCTGCGAGCCTGAGTGCTCATTACTGCTTTTGTTACCTTGATGGCGTCGGTTTAACATCATTCTGGGTTCTGTGCTAACTTAGTGTTAGCATCCTGTCTGTACAGATGCTTGCAAACAGCTTACATTGTGTTAGCATTATAATGCAGTTGCTAACAGTTAGCATTTCACCGCCACCTTCTTGTAAGTCCTTTCATGTACTGAAAGGACTTGCGGTGTGCAGATAACTGAAGAACCTATGTAATGCAAGTAACACCATAGATATAAATGTAATGTGATTACTGAATGTAGCACATTAGCATGTTTCATTGCTGTGCAATTTGGAATATGTTACGTCCAGCACTGCCCAACACACGCACAGAAATGAATCATTTGCAAATAAAACAGATAAAACACATAGCCCACCCTACTTTTTAGAGGTTGTGTGTGTCCGCCACGGCTTCCAGACTAGTACATTTTTTTAAGTTGCCTGTGATGTGCATTTAAAATAACACTGAGGCTATAACATCGTGTCTATTCCACACCAAATGCTGCCTGTTTAATATTTTCCTGTTCACATCATCACCATTACTTTTCATGTGTCAGGTCACGTTGGTGCAGTTAGCAAATGTAAGGTCCTTGTTTCCGCCTTATGCAATATCATTAAAAACACAGCACCTCCGCAATGTGAAATATATATTTTTTTCCAAATGCCATCTGTGTCTCTTCATTACACACATGGTATTCCTCAGTGTTTAGAGACCTACAAAGTCTGAGGTAGGATGCTGGAGTTGTCATATGTTCATAGCATAATGTTAGGACTGTCCTTTTATGCACCTTGATTTGCTCTTTATTTTACTTGCTGATTGATTTGTTTTTCACTCATCTTTTTCTTATGCTTTCAGTTGGTGCTCAGGTTTAGGCACTAAGAATCAGTCGGTGTGGTGACTCACAAGTCTGTCTCACTAAAGCCATAACATGTTCTCTGAAGCTCTGCCACAACAGGCTAGCTCTGATCGGCCTGGCAACAAAAAGAGAAGCTTTTTTTTTTTCTGACGATGCCGTGTTTTGTCTTAAGCGTGAGAACAAACTGCAGAATGCTGGGATATCCATAAGTGAAATAGGAAACTTACAGACACCCAAAAAAGTGGAGAAAAGTCAACAATGTGAAAAAAACAATTCACACCAACACGTGCTCCTGAAATGGTCTCCCTCAAACGTTCTCTTCTGCGTCCTCCATCTGTGGGAGTCTCGGGCAGCAGTTGCCACTCGACACAGGGCCATCTGTGAGGGATGAGCCTTCAGAAATGCACAGAGCAGGCTTTCATACATTTCCCATCACAGTCAAGCAGAAAATTCAGAAAACTGTGTCAAAGAAGAGGGAGCTTCCCAAACTCTGGTCTTGAACTGTGGTTGAGTAGAGGAGGCAGGGTTGAGAAGTCATGGTCATACACAGGGCCTGAGCACTACATCGCTCTGGAACGCCAGAAAACATAGACGCCCCGAGGGGATTTGGTGGCATACGCGAGTCTCTGTCTTTCTGTTCTCCCCTCTTCTTTCGTCTTAAAAACAAGCGTGGCTGTCATACAATGGCATCAGATCAGATGACTGTTGGTGAAGTAAACATCGTTCTCTCTTGAACTTTGCGTGTATTTTATCTCGCTTTCACGCCGTTCTAATTTTGGCCAAACGTTATGTACTCTATATCACAGTAAGCAATTTAGTGTGGGAGCACTTTGTGTGCATGATTTCATATGCATATATTGAGATATACAAGCATTATATAAAAATAGCTTTTCTTATAATGAGTTTAACTTGATAAGGTGCTATATTGATCATTTGTAAAAGACACGATGGAGCGGTAAATTTTGTGCTCCATTGTTTGTTTGTTTCTATTTTCTGGTGGGATGCAGAAGTTATGATTAACCCTAAGACATATAAGCTCAGATCAAGACTCACATTCCCACTACAATAAGTCATCTGTTGAATTCCAAAATGAGGCTGATGACACAGATGTCAAAGTATGCACACTGAGAGGGAAGTGATGTCACTGCTGCCTACTAAAACTGTATCTGTTCAAATCAAATTAGATCTACGGCGCCCTGGCACATTCAATTACCCAAAATACCCCCACCCGAAATACCACCAAAGACGCTGTGATTTGACATCTACAAGGATAAATGGAGTGCTAACAAAGTTTCTTACACTGAGAGCAAGTCATCCAAATAGACTTCCTGTCTGCATGGAGTGGCAGACGGTTTTCTTCAGCAGTGTCTGGGTCTGAACAACTGTACATACCAGAGGACGGAATGAAAAGGCAAAATGACAAAACTGTCGAGGGAATTTTTACGCCATGACATTATACATGTTTTCATACATGCCATGAACTTATTATCCAAAAGTCAATACAGGCAATAGAAACTGAAAGTTAGGCATTTTTCCCAAGCACTTTAGCTGTTGATAAAGTTAGATTTTACAAGTCAACACATCTGGTCTAAAAATTCACAGAAAGTCAATGACATCAGGCAGACAAGTCAAATCCCTCAGTCCATCATCTTTATGGTCCAATGTATTGATCAGCTGCTGTCATTGTGGCTTTCGGGCTGTCTTTATAGCAGTGACACTGTGTGTCTTGGACAGGGTTAGGTGTGAGAGCTCCTGTGCCATAATTAGCTTGCCATCCAGGGGAAAGTTAATATTTCTCAAGTTGAAGTGAGGCTTATTTGTTTTCTGGACAGGTTGTAATGGATAACCCAAATGTGGCCAGCGTGCACTGCATACACACTTGTGAACAGAATACACAGATGAAAACACAAACATACGCCCGCTCCCCGGGAGGCCTACAGTCAGACAGAGAGTGACACACAAATCTATCCCCATTCCCTACATGACAGACTGTGCCGGCTGGTTGAGCTGCAGCCTGATCAATAGTCATCAGTGACCTTGCCCATGTAAAAACCCCAACTGTAAGGCACAAATAAACCAATCTGTAAATTTATATACCCTTTGAACATATATGTGTGCGTGTGTGTCAATACAGAAATAATTTTTATATATGCAAAATTATTATATTAGCCAGTTCAGGTATCCTTCACAATCTTAAAGAAAGAAAACATGTGTGCTTGCTTGTGCTTGCACATTGCTAAATATGCATCTTTACAGCAAAAACTAACAGGGTGTCAGAAGTACAGCAATCGATTGCTTGCTTGGGTCACTGATCAATTGTTACAAATGCCAATCAAAATCTAATTATTCATACTTTACTGTTATCGCACAGTCAGGCAGTCGTTTGCAGCACCAACTGCTTATTAAGCCATGATTCCTTATGATATCCTTCAGATTGAGGCTGTTGGACTTCTTGAGGCGAGCCTCTGCAGCGTGCACAGAACGTTTTTAAACCTGCATTTAGAGGCTAGACGGACGTTCTTTTTTTTCTTGTACTACTCGTAATGTAGTCACTCATTATACTTCTCGCTTCCAAATTATTCTCTCGTGGTCGACTACACAAGCTGTCTACATTAAAATTGTGCTATATTCCCTTTTCGTTCACTGCATTTTCCAGTATGTACTCCATCAAGAAAACTGTTATACTTACATGCAAATATATTTACTGAAAAACAAAATTTACTAAAAAAACAGTTATTGATTTTAGCAACATTTTTTGCATTGACAATATGTAGTTGCACTAGAGAGCCGGGACCAAGGCAGCTAACAATGCCACTACAACAACAACAACAAACAAATGTTTGCTGATAAATAAAACATATTCAATCAAAGCATAAATGCTAATGAAACGAGAACTTGCAATCACACGAGCTGAACGTGTGAGCTCTGGCACACACAAAGTGTGAGAAAGAGAGGTGTTAATTGCTGTGCTAATTAGGTCCTGATTGCATTGCTCTTGTTTTGCACTTGCAGGTGATTAAAATTTCAACAGAGCACATTATTTGGCACTGTTAACAGGTGCCAAGCTCAGCACACAACACAAACAAGGAAACGCACACAGTCACACATAAAACCACACTCATACGTGTGAAGCTGTTGTAAAAGGTTATTATGTGTTTTGCTGCTTTCTTTTCTATAAGGGGCCAATTTCAGTTCTAAACATGCTGTTTTTTGTCTTGTTTAGTTTGCAAAGACTTTGAGAATACTATCATAGGCATATGAATTTTACTGCAACAATGCACAGGAGTTGCAGAAAGAAAAACCAGGATAATAGACAATCAACTGTAATCAACAATGCTGCAATGATTTTAACTTGACACACACACTTTTCCCATTTACCCTGTATGTTATTTTTTATATGTTATATATTTTTGGGATACATATTCCTTGAAATATGGACAACACAGAGTACAATATTCTGAAATATCTTTTGACAAGTAACAGTCCAAATGTACAGACAGAAACAGAATTTTCGTGAAAGTAATGCATACGCCTAAACAAATGACCAGACTGAATTATTTAGTTGTTGGTTAGAAAGCTGAGATCACCTGTATACTCTGAGTACTGTTGGTTAACAGGAGGTAGTTCAGCGGCTGGTTATTTGGCTCCCTGCACAACTGACAAGTCTCCAGTGGGACGGCTGAAGAGTGTGTGATATGTTCTTTTTCAGAACAGTTGGGCTGCTGTCCCTATTTAGACATGCGTGTGTGTGTTTGCATGCGTGTGTGTGTGCACCTCGCTGTGTTGATGCAGGGCCTGGGAAAATCTGCATCTGTTTCTTGAGTGGGATTTCAGGGCGATCTGAGCTGTCAGAGTGATAGTCTAGTGTCTTATTTGTCACTGCACGGTATCTATCTATCTATTTGAGCAGGTACACATATACAAATACAGCATAAGGAGATAGACAAACAAGCTGCGATGCAGACGGACAGTTAAATATGAGTTCATAAATGACATTTGTTTGTTCTAAAGGACTTGGCCTAAAGCAGCAACTTTCATCACTGGTGACAGAAGAGTTACTCACACAAGAAACCTACCAGGAGGCACAAATCCCCAAACTTCAGAGGCATTTTGTTTTAGTCATCATATATCAGTGTGCGTACGTCCTCCATAACTCAACCGTAGGAATTAAACAATGTCAAAGTAAGTTTAACAGAAAATCTCTACGGCTTCCGATGCCGTGTGATTATTGGTGTTAGGATTCTTGATTACAACATAAACTGTTAAATCAGATGGAGCAGGGAAAAAAACTATAAAATTCACAGATACGTGGCACTGAGAGTATTAAATATACTGTAAAAATAATCAGTCCTAATTACTTAATAACATGCCTTTTATGGAGGAGTCAGTGAAGAGGGCACAGCGCATATGGATTCACTCAGTTGCGCTATAGAAATGTGAACAAAAAAACCCTTCCTTTCCCTTAGCAGTATGACTTATCTGACTTTGTAGTAGATGTTTGCATGCGAGTAGATATTTGCATTTTTGTTTTTGCTTTTTTTTTTAATAAAGCTAAAGTAACGCAAAGCATTAGGGTGGCAATGCATGTTGTTTTAACGACTGGTACTATATAAACAAGAATAAAGCCTTCCCTCTTTAATTTATGCATGGTGAAATAAAAAATTTAAAAGTAAAATGCCCCTGGAACAATATACACAAATTTAAAAGGTTTAGAACACATCCTGGGTTGTAGAAATCAAATGGATGATTTGATACAGCCAGCTTCAACCCAAATTGTCTTTAGTGAAGGCTCAGTTTGTATTCATTACCACAAAGTCATGACCCAGAAGGCCAGAGTGCTGGGGCTTAAACTCTGGCAAGACAGCCCCGTTACACCACACCGTACACACACATTCTTGGTGACTTTCTCTCACTTTTAACTACTACTTGCCCCAAAAACCATAACCATACCACAAACGTAAACCAAGTGGTCACTTTAAATTTAAAAATTATTATTTCTGTTGTGAGTGTGACTGTCCAAAGAGATTCAGTACACCACAACATGAGTAATCCCTCATGCACGCACGCATACACGCACACACAGTCTAAAGTCTTGACCAGCTGCCTTCTGACCCAAAGAGACTACAATGCTTAACTGGGACACTTGTCACTCTCCCATGGCTGGCACATGGAGGCAGAGAGAGTGTGTCTGGTTTATGTTTAAAAGAAAAAAAACCCCACATTGATGATTTTTCTGGTACTGTTTTTTTTTTTTTAACACAATCACTATGGGCCACATTTACTTTCAAGTGGGTTTTTGCAAAACAAAGTACTGTTAATATTTAAAAACAGGTCACAGTGACACGATTGCATGTGAGAGGTGGGAATTTAGAGATTTTGCAACTATTCCTGTTGCATATGTACTTCTGAGAGTTCCTTTCTCATGGTGAAAAGACTTGCTTTCAGACAGTATTTTGCCCCGTTTGGTAAATTTGCCTCTAAAATGCCCTTAAAGGAAAACAAAGTAGCACTTCAAAAAGTAAAATTTGATGGTTGCAGGGATTTCCAGAGAATGTCTTTTGTCCTGTTTTCCTCCCCTCAACCCCAAGCAGTCGCAGCAGATAGCACTCCCTCCCTGAGCCCAGTTCTTTCGAATGTTTCTTCCAGTTAAAAGGAAGTTCTTCCTTCCCATTGTCGCTAAGTATTTACTTAGTTGTTTTTTGTTTTTTGTTGTTTTTTCTTTTTTTTTGGGGGGGGGGGCATAAGACTTACTATAACTTACTATTACAATATGAAAGTAATTTGAGGTGACTGCTGTTCTCATTTGGTGCTATTGAACTAAAATTGAATTGAATTGAATTGAATTGAATTTCCAAACCAATCTAAAACTTCAATTTATTGGATCTTCCCTAATTGTAAAGGGGCAGAATTTACAAATACCTGACACTTTGACCAGTAGATTGCTACTGTCTTAAATACAGTAAAGTAAGTAAACTGTGTATCTCAGGAGTAAGGAACAAAGATCAATCTCATTTTCTGTTCCATAGTAAACCCAGGAAGTGCTTAAATTCCGGATGTCGTTTTAAAATCTTATGGTAAAATAAATAGATCTACATTTAGTATCTATGCCGAGTGGGTAGGCTACAGCTACTAAGACAAGCAGACTACCCACATGTCCCTCAGAACAAACATTATTCTTGCTTTCCACAAAGCCGCATGTGGGTAGATAAAGTATGTTTTGCTATCAAATGAAACACAGTGATGTATAAAGTTTCTACCCCTGCATTAAATGTCTGTGCATCACTGTGTTTGCTCAAAAGAAATCCACAAGCACCGAGAAACAGCTGCCCTATTTTTGCCCCAGAAACTTAACTGTTGATAGAGATCAATGGCACTGCTGATGATATAAATTCTGAGCTACCAGTTTGTATTGATCTGGCTGTAATGCTTTTGGCTCTCAGGATGGCGGATGGTGCCAGCAAAGAACTTCAGGAAAAAAAAGAAGAAGATTAATATCATAGGCCTACCCATCTATAGTTTTGATAAAGATTTCTACAAACCAAAAAAATACAGTGTGCGACCGCAGGAAACATGAAATTTAAACATATGTCACACTTAACACATAAATGGAAATGAATGGTAACACTTGATTGTTCTTGATGGTTGGGAGATGTTGCATTTGTGCATGTCTTCTTTTCCGTCTTTCTGTGCTACTTACCCCTTTTTTCATTTGTTGTCTTTTCTCCATCCGTCCTTCTCTGACACTCGGGTAAGTTGGTAGGGGTTATAGGTCATAGTATAGGACAGAGGACATTTTATCCACACAGATACATAAATCTAAACTGCAACAGTTAGTCTCTTCTGCAAATGATATGGCAACAAGCAGGCAATGCAAACCCATTACCACCTTAAAAGGTAAACTAAGAATATCTAACAATGATCGCCTGGCAAAACATGAGGTTTTACCTGCAACCGGATAAGTAAATTGGGAGCAATTACCCAGTCATTTACCCACAGTGCAAATGTAGAAAGTGTAGTGCAGAGCCTGCACCTGGATATGCTTAAGAGATGTCACCTTCCTACCATGTACACACACACACACCTGAAAACACACCTGAGCAGTCAACGCTGAGGTAATGATCACTGCCACTAACCCCAACCTCCACTTGTCTCCTGTTCGACTTCTAAAACTCATCCCGTCATTATCCCACATCTGATATTCGCTCTCTTTTATTCAGTGTAACAGGTTGAGTTTCCCCTAATTGGGCTGAATAACACCAATGCGATTTACGAGTGCTTTTCCCCCCGTGTCGCCGCTATTGCGGCACAGATTCTGGTTTCATCCCGCCAGTGGTTTTTGAAGGTATCATTTCTCTTGACTGGAAAAAGCCCCTGTTGAGTTGTCAGGCTCATTGCTCAAGGTGTGCGCTGGGTTTCAGGAGGGCCCGTGCTGACACATTCATAAATATGACACCTTGTTTTGTCCTTCTGGCGTCTTTTTGGTTCACGATGGCCTTTGAATTGGAAACAGGTAAGCTAATAGGGCTGCGTCTGATGCATGGGAACCGTGAGCTTTGGGAGAAGGCAGGGTGGCCCTCGGGCGACACATGACAGGCAGATAATGACTGTATAGCTGTCAAGTCAAGGATACCTGTCTGCCGGTAAATACAGATTTGCCTTTTTGACATCATTTTTCCACCTCCTGGAAGATCAACTGAACGCAGTTTTCAGACTATTTCAGAATAGCTATCAGACTTTCACACAAGCACACACACACACACACATGCAGAAACAAAGGGACTATAAATGTCTTCGCTAATTGTGACTTTCGCTGACATTACGTTCCCACATAAAGCTGCGTGTTTGGTATATTTGCATGGCTAGTTAATATGATTCTGTTGTAGTCAGGCATGAAAGATAGAAAGAATAGAAATGTTTCTTCATCTATATGTTTTCGTGTGTGCCCATGCATGAGTATGTGTGACTAGCAGGCCGGCTGAGGCCTGTGTTTTGTGCGTTGCCCCAGGGAACGCAGGTGAAAGCAATCTTGGTCCATGAAAGCCGACGAGATGCGCCTTTCTGCACCCAGAGAGCTGGTGAGCTGATTTCTTTTTGATAAACTCAAGCCCTGACACCACCTCCACCTCTAACCAACCCACCCACCCCTTCACTGTGAAGCAAGGCCAAAGCTCTGGTCATTCACATCTCCCCCATCTATTTGGAAATCAGTCTGTGTGTAAACTGTGTTGTTTTGCATTTCTCTCACGCTATAATAGCTTCTTTGGAGCCTTTTCTGAGATTGTGAGAAAAACATTTTCTCACAATCTTATTTGCACATGAAAAGACAACATGGCATACTTCACTCTCCCTGTCCCTGTCTGCTGTTACTGCTCTAACGTTCAAAATAGACGAACTGCATTAATTACCACTGTGGATGGGGCACAATCTGTAATACAAACCAGCTGTCGCTCCATCACACAGGTCCATTAGAGTAAGTTTGTTGTTATGAATTTATGATTCAGTATCACTGCAGATCTTGTTCATATTTAGCATTGTAAGCAGAGCCTTGTAAATTCATCCATCCATCCACAGGGGGCTGGAGCTCATGCCAGATCTCGCAGGAGGAGCATTTTTGTAAAATCTATAAAATCCCGCCCTAGTGCACACACTTAACTATACGTACAGACATGCATTATGATCACACACAAATAGAAAACGCTCACAGGATACACAGATAGGCACTCATAAGTAGTAGGTATGTAAACCCGAACATGCAGTCCTAGGAATGATGATTGACAAAATTTACCCTTGTGTTTATTATGCAGTGATACAGTCAGTGAGTCGGTTAAACAGGTTATACACAACGCACACCTTGCCAGTATTACTATAAGAGTAAAACAAATGATTTCCCACTGACCAAAAATCCATCAGAATTTTCTTGAGTGGACTAAGAACAAATTTTTACGTTTTCCCACTGGTCACCATCTAATGTCAATTATAAAATGAGTTTTATAGACAAGTTTTGGGTTAAACGGAGGCACTATTTATATTTTAAAACTTCTAATAGACACCTTTATACAATTTATAAAGAAAGACAACCTTCCACTCTTCTAGCCACGGGACTCAGTCACTCATCTTGCTGGCCAGCCAGTCATACAATATCAACCTCTTGAGCCCGCCAGCTAAAATGGAAATGTGTGTTAGTGCCAGTAGTTGGAGACTGTTGGGGGACTTAGCTTTCACACTGTTGAGATAAAGTAGCAGGTCTAAGCCTTGCCTGGTGAAATGACACATCCCCCCACCTTCCTTTTTTCTGTACAATCGCCATAATATTGTGTTTCTATGCTGGGCCTGTAACCTTTGATTAAATTAGTCCAGTATTGCCTGGGTCCTTTTCTAAACTGTAGGCACTGGAGAGCTACTTAACGGAACCTGTCCCTTGGAGGGAAGAAACTGCTTGAGCTTACAAGTGTACGGCCACAGAAATATCAAACCCCTCTCACTCAATTCTTTCTTTCTATCCCTCCTTCTTTCTCTCTCTTTCTCCGTCTTTCACTCTCCATTTACACCTCTTATGCCCTCTCTCCTTGTCTCTCCTCAAGTTGTTCTCCCTCTGTGTGTGTATGTTTATATGTGTGCACATCGGTAAGTCGATCCATCACAGTCTGTCACTCTCCAGGTGAAGCACGTATTATAAAATCTCAAAAAAGTGCAGTAAAATGACATTTTGTTGTTGTTATACTTCAAATGTATGAAATATTGGTGCTGCAGACTGAATGACAGCATAAATGAACAGATCAGAATTGCATTTTGTTCAAGTAAGTGGGATTAATGTGGGGACAAGGCAATGGAGACATGGCACTGGTCAAACGTCAATCACTTCTAAGCCTTGGTTAAATAAAATGGCACTTCCTGTCCACACTTTGTGTGTTATTTACTACAGAGTAGCAGCAAGCTTTTCCCTAAGGCTTCACATTTTCTTTCTGAAGTGTATAACTTAATACATTTTACATTGTTTTATCCATCAACCTTTTACTAATCCCGTTATATACCTTAAAAACATTTCCACACTTTCCACCTTTATCTAGCCTTGCTTTGTATTGTGAAGCTAATGCTGAGTCTCAGACACAGACTATTGGAAATGGTGGCTTTAACAAACAAGTGAAATAAATAAGGTAAATTCTTAAGATCCAGCACTGTGCAGATTAGCCGCTGCAATTAAAATCATTGAGTGACTGCATGGCTAAAGTTGGAGGTCTCCCCAATGCTGTGGCTTTAACAAGCTTGTCATTTGTGATCATTTATATCTCATCTGTTGAACAAATGTAAGACTACAACTTTACAAAATCACTTCCTTTATCTAAATATTTATATTCACAAACATGTCCTCAAAAGGCCTTTTATTAAAAAAAAAAGTTCAATAGCTTTGTTATTACAACACAGATTGATTAATTAGATATGCTACATATCAAAAAGACCAAAAGAATTTCAGAAGTGAGTTGTTGGGTTTGATGCAGTCTCTATAATGCAGATAATTGTGTTTTTTGTGATTTATAGTTTTTGTCAAAATGTTTCTCATGTAAATATTTCTGTTCTGATTTGGGCAAAAAGCAAGTGTTGATCGTAAAAGCTGCTTGTAGCGAGTAGAAACTTTTGGGAAGAGTCAGAATTGAAGGAGGATGATCAGGATCATGTCAGAGTGATAGAGAGAAAAGTTAACAGTAGAAAAAGGACTTACAGACTTCACTAGAATTGGATCGAGGTGATAGAGGGATCTCTACAGGGGCTGATTGGATGATGGTGTGCAGGTGTGCTGTGGTTCAGGTGGCAAATAGGAAGACGCCACACCCGGTACATGTACACAAACAGACAGGGAAAAATGGAAAAACAAGAAAAGCTAGCGCAGGAATACACTGGAAGTTCCAGAGTTTTTTAAGAATCCCCCCATAAAGTGAAAGCAAAAAATATATATTTTTAATACAGCTTGCATTTTTTTCCCACTGCTGACTGACATTTTTCTTTCTTGACCAGCAGTCAAAGCTTTCTCAGATTCATGATTGTGGTTCTCTTCCCAGGGTTATCTTGCTAATTATTCCTATCCAGAGGCCAACTGATACAGGAAGGAATCACTTGTCAAAAAAAGGAGGGAAAAGAACCCCTCTTAAGATCTCTGTTAGGTGTGAAAAGGGTGTGTGTTTGAGTCTGAAAAAATATATTTGTGCATCTCTGATTAGGTGTGTGTTTGCATGTGTCTTTGTGATTACGGATGGTGTGTGAAATTTAAAACTCAAACAGGATGTGCAAATACACGACTCGCAGACAGCGCTGTTGTCTCCAAGTGAAATGAATCATCTTGTCAAACTGCGGTGGTACATGGCTCTGAGTGGTGAGAGGATTCACTCATTTAAAGCGTGAGAAAAAGAAGACGCACAGAGGTGAATTACAAGTTAATCAGACAGTGAAACTGCAAAGCTGTATGTCTTGGGGAGAAGCATCTTCCACGGTAGGGTCTTCACCATGTGAGGAGCGTGACATCCACATGATTGATAGCACAAATCTCTTTGGGTGACATAATGAAAGATAATCATTTTAAGCTTGCATATCATAGATTTGCTATTAAACGATCGACTTTATTAAATGATTGCCTGCAACCTCACAACTGGATTTTTAAATAACTCTAAATAACCCTGGTAAACCTTTGAATCTGCATTGTGATGCCTCAAACATGCAGAACATTGGCATCAAAGGAAGGAAGAAAACAACTATTTTCCCACAGCTAAAGAAGCTTTAAGCAAATAACATTTCCACATAACGCAGGCCCTGAAAAGCACTCCACTCAGTGTCACTCATGACCCAACTGCAGCTACTGTTGGTGTTACGCAGGTGTGTGCAAGTGTGTGTATACACACTGGGGACCTGATATAGTGAGATGGAGCACCACCAGCCTACACATCCCTAATGGGGAGGTCTTTGCACCTGGGTCCACACATACAGAGACACACATACACAGTCTCGTGTCATATTTCACGTCAGTGGGCATTTGATTTTAGACATGGGATACGACAACATGACAGGGTGGAGCGGGCTTTTTGTACAAGGTAACATCACAGCGAATAAGGAGATCTGCTGTGTGTGTCTGTGTCCATGTGCATCTGTGTATGTTTCCATGCCCACACTTTTCACACATGTCAACACACAAAAGCCACATGGGAGGCGATTGAGAGCTGCGGCAGCTGTGGAATATGTTATTCAAATGGTGTGTGACTGTTTGTGTGTGTGTGTGTGCGTCGCGGCATTAATATGTGTGTGCGCGCTTGCGTTATCATCTCTGCTTGTAAGAATAAACGGCACTGATGTGTCTCTGCGGGGAGCTTATAGAGAATCACTTACCTCTCTGCATTTACTGTAGCATAGCAATGAGTGACTCAGGAAAGATTTAACGGATTTACATAACACTTTTTGAATTAAAATAACAACAGTCAGACAGCAAACACAAGAAAAACATGTGAAAAAGTGGCCAAAGCTTATTCTCCCCCTTCAAACCTCAGTCTAAAGTCATGTGAGCTATGCTTCCTATAACTGAATTGGCTGAAAGGCTATTTTACATGACGTTATGCATAACTGGCAGACTAGTTTCTTCCCAATATTCTACAGATTAGATCAAACTTGTTTTGGCCCCTTGTCTGTCTGTGTGTGTGTGTGTGCCTTGCACCAGCTTTATTTGTTTGCTGCTGCAATGTTATATGTGTGTATGCATGGGATCCCACCCTTTGGGGTGTGTGTGTGTGTGTGTGTTTATGCATGTGTGTGTGTGTGTGTGGACTGCTGGCTCCCTAGCCCGTGTCTAGCCTTTGCGGCACGGTCCAGGGCTCCACGACTGCCCCGGGGCCACCATTGTCCCCGGTCTCCACAGCCCAGTGGCCACAGATGTTCCCCGTTTGATACCGTGCTCCTCACACATGCACCCCGCTCCTCTAGATGTGTGGGTGGCCAAGCGGGGCGCCCTGTTGCGTGCCACACTTGCACGCCATTGGTCGCCCAGCGCCTGCACGTGACGCTGAAAGGGGGAAGCCATCACGTCTACAGTTTTAATCCCGCCACCATGCATAATGGAACAGAAGTAGCCCGAAGTGGAGAAGAAAGCTTTGCATGAGGAGGTGTTCATAAAAGGATCATGGGAAAACTGTGCGCGAAAGGATAGAAGGAGAGCACACTGAGATGTTGTTCAAAGCACCTCAAGGAAGAGAAATAGACTTTGGAAGACAACTGACATCACTCGCCAATTGTGCAGTATTGTGTGTGAGTTTGCACATATGCGTGCGCGTGCGCCGGTGTGTGTGTGTGTGTGTGTATTGATGTATACATTGCATGCAATGCACGAAGAGGGACTGATCAGGTGGCTCAGTGTTACAAACATGTTATAACAATGCAACAACAACAATGAATGCTGCAGCAATGAATGTTGAGAGATGTTGACATTAGAAACATCTTACTTTCTGAAGAAAAATATGAGACACATGGATATAAACTATATTTACAGATCAATGAGTTACAGTTCAAGCTGCAGACCTATAACTTCTTTTTTGAATATTTACTTGTTTTTTTTTTTTTACTTTAGGATAAAAACACTTTAAAACCTTCTGCATTTTTTTACTGTGATCATCAGTAGCATACATGCAGCACATTGCTTGAGTTTTCACTTTTCTGCCAAAAAAAACAACAAGTAACACGAGTTAAGGAAACAGTTTATCCTCAGGCACAGATATACTGTTTTACCTTATCTATGTATGGATCTTTAACAAGTTTGATTGCTTACAAACTGAAGTGTTTGACTTAGCTTTTCAGTTTTCCAGTCAAACAAGTGACATGCATTGCATATGCACTTTCAAACAAGGTGTGGTTTAAGATCCTTTGATGATACATCTCTTTCCCAGGCGCTGGAAAACAGGAAACTGCTTACTTTAGTTTGCTGATCGTGGCATGCATGAAGCTCTCTGGTGGTCCTGCGTTTAACTAAATGTTGACAAACGTGTGACACGCCACATGAATTCAGTTATGCAATGGTGTCTATTAAGCTGTCACTTCATAATTAAAATGCATTCCAAAAAGACCAAAGAAATGAAACAGGGAACTGTCCCCTTCATGTCAAAACTCATATTAAAGTAATCCAAGTCCACTGACTGGAAGCATTAGCAATTGTTTTAGATGAAAGGTTTCACTGTGAAGTTCTTGGTAAGGTGACAAATGATGAATGGTTGACAAATGATCTGTTTAAACATTCACGGCGTTGAAGGGTAAATGAGTCACAGAGAAATGGCAGACTGAGGCGTTTATGATCTGGAGGAGAAGCGCAGATGCACTGACATCACCACAAATGTACAAAGTATAAATTTGAATGGAGAGAAAGGAGCCGCCATTTTCTTCAGCTCTAAGACACAGCCCAGTCTTAATCAAAATCCCACACAGGAAGAACACTTGAGTAGCTTAATCAAAGATCAGCCTGCTCGGTATTAATAATAGAGCAGAGTACTGAAATGGAGTTTTACTTATTCAACACTGCACTTATTCGCCTCATATACCTTTAGAACATATTAGGCTCTGGGTGTGGCAGGAGAGGGAAGTCAAGCTAATAAAACTGGTGGAGCCTTTACCTGTTTTGCCATTAAAGTAGCAGATCTTAAAAGCGCCGCGCATTTTAGCGTGCTGCCTCTGTGTTGCAGTGCATGCTGGGAATTCAAAACTATGGTAGCCATGACAATATCGAAAGTTGATGTTTTGGTGCTATTTTATTGATTTCAGATTGCATCAAATGAAATTCAAATCAAATTATATTGGTAAGATGTTGGGTCCACTGCAATTTTTAGAAGAGTGGCACTTTTCCAATCCAGTGAAATTATAACACATTATCACAGCCATTTGCGAATTACTCATACAATTTGATCAGTTTGGAAAATTGACTTCCAGCACCCCATTTTTTCTTTTTTCTTGTTCATGAAACACCACATTGTTTATACTGATTTATGTCCACATTATATTTATAGTTTAACATTTATATTTTGTGCAGGTGTTTATATTTAGGCTTAGGAAAAGATCATGTAGAGTGATTACTTCAACATTACTTTTTTCTGTGTCTAAAGTCAGAAGAGTCCAAATGTGTATAAAATATTCTGGCAGTTTAAATACATAAGATTCAAATTTGGAATTAAAAACAAACAAAAAATGAATCTGAAATCCATGTCCATTTACACAAAGAGATAGCATGTTTGTAACTATTTCATATTTAATATGCAACAACTGTTTGTGTCACAATTAAAAACTGAGAACGATTTTCTTTTAGTTACTTTTTACTAAGTTCAGATGTTTTTGGCTGAAACACCAACAATAGATTTTAAAAGCACCACAGTTGGAGTGGGGACAATACTCTTTATATAAAATATACATAAATTGAAATAAAAATGAATAAATAGAAATATACAAAAAGCAACAAAAAGAACACAAACATGTTTGCTCATAGGATGCAAGACCTTTGTTAGCTTCTAGGTAAATGTGTTTGCGTGCCATTTAGCAAAAGTTGCTATTCATTTGTTGGAGGTTGAGTAATCCAGTAGATTCCATCAAACACTAATGAATGTGATTTTCTAACAAATAACAGAAAAGAACGGAAGTTGCATTAATGGCTCTAATCTTTTAAAAGTACCCCTGTGAGGGAACATCGAAGCTACAGCTTGATGCATCTTTAATAATCAAAGTAAGGCAGTCACAGACTGGTGAATAACAGGAACACAGAAAGACATATAAGGAATGTATAGTTTACTTTATACTAATTGGTAAAAGATTTATACAAAGTTGCATCTGTTGGTATTCTGTTAGTCTGGCAGCAGGTCCTGTATTTACTAAGTTTGACTAACTTCTTATCTGCCTTTATCATTAAACACTTGTTTTACATTCTTGTGCCTCTTATTAAACTGTCAACGGTCAACACCTGGCAGTTAGATTTGGACTCCTGAGCGTATCTTAGTTTGTAAGCATAGAGGGCTTTACCAGTTTGCATCTCAGTATAGCTGGTTCTTGTCTGTTGTCTGCAAATATAACCTATTGTTTACACCACTCACGTGCTGCACCTTTCTCTGGGTGCTCACATGTACCACCCAACTACTACAATTACCAATCAAGCACCACTCCCTCTGCTGATGTCCTGCTGATATGTACTTGTCCTCTACTGTTGATCTTTACAAACTAACTTAAATAATTTCTTCCTATAAATCATTAAAAAGTCTACAACATTCAATATTGTCGAGGATAACATTTTATTACATACTAGACTACAATACAGTTATTGGTATTAAAGGAAGTGTGCTGCAGTGGTTTGCATCATATGAATTTGATGCTTGTAAATTGCGAGGGGGTCTTTTTCACCCACTAAGGTTAATTTTGGAGTTCCACTGGGTTCTTTTCTGGGACCAATGCTTTTTCCATTACACATCCTTCCCTTGGGCAATATTATTAAAAATTAAAGTGTGCATTGTTATTGCTGTGCAGATGATACCTTTCTGTATTTATCCATGAACCCAGATGACACACAAGAATTAGTTACTTTAGGCATGTCGCAAAGACATAAAGGATGACCTCTAATTTCTTCTAAATTTAAGTAAGGCTGAAATTATTACTTGGCCATAAAAATCTTAGAAACATGAGATCTAACCACATAGTCTAAATGACATCACCTTGGCCTCCAGCAACACTGTGAGAGTCAGTTTTGATCAGGGTATGTCCTTCACTACACACACTAAACAAATAGATAGGACTGCTTTCTTTGATTTGTGCAGTTTATCTAAAATGAGAAACATTATATCTCAGTGATGCTGAAAAACTAGTTCATGCATTTATTACTTCTAGGCTGGACTGTTGTGATTCATTATTATCAGGCTGTCCTAAGAACTCCCTAAAAACTCTCCAGTTGATCCAAAATGCAAGCGTGTGTGACCAAATGTGACCAAAGGGAGAACCCATATTTTTCTTTTACTGCTTCTCTTGAATTGAATGTAAAATCTTGCTGCGCACATAAAAATCTTGAATAATCAGGACCTGTCATATCTAAAACCTCATTATCCAATAACTTCATCCTAATAGAGCTCTACACTCTTAACTGCAGGCTTAATTGTGTGTCCCAAAGTTTCTTAAAGTAGAATGGGAGTCTGAGCCTTCAGCTATCAGGCCCCTCTCCTGTGGAGCCAGCTCCCATTTTGGATTTTGGGGAAAGACACTTTCTCTACTTTTAGGATTAAACTTAAAACTTTTGTTATTGATAAAGTTAATAGTTTGGGCTGGATCAGGTAACCCTGAATCATCCTTTAGTTATGCTGCTATAGGCTCAGCCTGCTCCGGGACTTCTTGTCATACACTGAACTTCTCCACTCCCCTATTTTCACTCCCTGTGCTTTACATAAAACTTCATCATGTCATTTTTTTTCTTAGTCTTTGCTCTCTCTTGTCTTTTTCTTTTCCCTCACTTCCCAACCATTCAGTGCAGATGGCTGCCCCTCCCTGAGTCTGGTTCTGCCCAACATTTCATCCTGTTAAAATTGAGTTTTTCCTTCCCACCGTTGCTAAGTGCTTGTTCATAGGAGGTCATCTGATTGTTGTGGTATTCTCCAGTAGGATTTTTACCTTACAATATATAGAGCCTTGAGGTGACTGTTATACAAAAAAATCTGAATTGAACTGAATTTCCTGTATTTCATCAAAATGAGTAATTGTGGCTTATATTTATGTATATATGTTTTCTTTATTTGTAACTGTATAAATATAACATAAACAAAAATGTCATGATTAATAATAAATAATCAATATGTCTGTCAATTATTTCCTTCCTTTTTCAAATTTTTAACAATGGCAGTTTTGGTCCTCCACACACACACACACCGGGGCGAGAACGTGAATCCAAATATCCAGAACCAGGGTTTTGTGCTTTATACACAAAGAGCATTTCTTACACTGCAGTCACACTAAATTACATGCTGCAGGTAACTAATAAATGGTATAATAGCTTTTTCTATCATTGTCCTTGCATGACATTATAATATGAGGGAGCTTCTGATATACTTTATTAGACCCGAGTAGCAAAGCCACTGTTTATGTTGGTTAATGTCACTGGCAAAAATGGGGTATTTATCTTCCTCCAGGTCTCATAAGCACCTCATTTAAAGTTGTCTAAACACTATTGGTGGGCACCTGGTTCAACAGTATAGAGACATTTTTGCAAAGGAACTGCAGGTCGCAGTGTCCTTTCATAATGATTGACAGGGTGAGTCTGCCACCTGCTTTGGTACTGTAGCTTGCTAAAAGCAGCTGTTTTCACACACTCTCAAATGCATAACTCATTGTCAGATTATCTGTATATCTTAACTCCCCACACCCTTATTTCATTTTCATTTCTAAATCTCCTCTCAAGTGCTCCTGGAGAGAACAGAGGACATCTCGCAACATCACACCTGTCTTCCCCAAGGGCGAAATGGCTTGGGAAAATATCTGAGGTAGGCTTTGCCTTTCTCACTCCTCACTTTCTCTCTGCAGTCTCTTGCTGCAACTCAAGAGGTCAGCCCATGTTGGAAATTACTGTGTTTTAACAATATCATGACTAATTTTCCCAGCCAGTAGTCTGACACAAAGTACTGGATGTTCAAAATAACAGACTTGCCCTCTAAATTGTCGCTATTTTTAATAGGCTGACCTAAATCTTGTCTGGGTCAAATAGAAACACTGAGTATATACTGTATAGCTCTCTGTTTAAATTCAAACAAAGCTGTTTTTAAGATAATCTTTCAGACGTGGCTTTAAGATATGCCACAGTCTTATTTAAATTATGAATCTGTGTTATTCTTGAAGGTTATTTTCAATAACTTGAGTTGTGAACATGGGGCTTTATCTCTTAATGCCTATAATTCCTTGGAGACAAAGGGCAAAATGGAGGAACTGACGGGAAATCAAACACTGTCTATGAAGCCGTGTCTGGCCATGTCACTTCAGGACTCACAACCTTAAGACAAAACGTGCAGGCGTTACACAGGATTATTGAAAAGAACCTGGGCAAACAAAAGCCTGTAGCAGTACAGTCGGATAGAGATTCGTACACTGACAGCAACAATGGACATGTGTGGTGTGAGATAGGCAGGCGTCAGCTAATTAGCTCAGTGGGAAAACCCTATTGTTTAGGGTTCGTGGCAACTGTGCATCAATGGCAACTCACTTGTAGATTTTTATGCTGCAGACTGGGTTCGATGTGGCTGGGCTATTGTTGAGCTAAATGCTATTAACTTTTAAGCTGAGTGACGCATAAAAGTGAAGCTGGTGTAAATTACAATTCCCCTGCACATAATCCACTTGCTGATGGAAAACATTACAGGGGCCTTGTCTCTTGACAACAGATTACAGCTGTGGCTTTACCCTACCCCACTCGCAAACAGGAGAAACCATGGGATTTCTGTTTTTATCCGCCCCATCCCTTCTTCATCTTCTTTCTCTTCCTCCCTCCCTAACGTCCCCCTTTTCTGTCCTCTCGTTCTCCCATTGATCTCATAGTGGTATTCAGTATGTGCCAATGGTTCATGCCTGCAGGGGGGCCACCAAATCCATTATCAGGTAGGACAACAGTTTCCACACTGCTTCACTCACACTGTATACTATATGGAGGAGAGAAGACAGGGAGAAAGAGAAGGAGAGATGGGGGATGAGGTATACAATAGGTTTTCAAACCAGATTATGAGCCACTGGAAATATAATTTAAACACTGCAAATAACAGTTAAAAAACTGATGACTGTATTATCCACAGTGCAGATAAAACGTGTGATCCAGCATAAGGGAGCAGAATGTCAATATTCACACAAATCTAACAGATTTAGAGTTTACATATAAACATCATGGGTGTGAATATTAATTTGGACTTTGGATGATTCCTTTAAACTGTTCTTTTTCCCAGCACAAATTTACCATGAAATTAGGCATTCTGATGAATGTATTTAAACTTATGATCACAACTACACATTCATCTTCTAGCCATAGCTGACAGTTCCCACTGTACTTACTGATACTGTATAATGTGATATATAATCAAGACAAGCCTGTGCAAAAAGTGAAACAAGTTCAAATGTGTTCGAGGGTGTGTAAATCCTTGTGACAGTTACGACATGTTACCTGCATGACTTCAGAGATAATATTAGATGAAGCATGAGCATGAAGTATGTCAAGTGGGTGGCTTTTTTTTTTAGCATTCCAACAACCAGATATTATAATACATAGTTAATGTTAGAATGTCTCCAATTACTCATTTTAATATAAGGATAGAACAAGTCATCTCATAAAAACAGTTCTCAGGATCACAAATCAGCAAGACGTCTGCTGATCTAAAGTAACATTCTCGACCCAGACATCCACAGAAAGCTGCATCATAGTGATGCTGTGAGTTTAGTGCCTCAGTGGGTTTTGCTTGTTGGGACTGGTTGAGATATTGGGAACACTGAAACACTACCGGCAACTGGCAGCATTTACTTATTCACACACACACACACACACACACACACACACACACACACACACACACACACACACACACACACACACACACACACACACACACACAGGCGAACTGCGGACTAACCAAGGACCGATGTAGCAGTACTGATGGCCAGTGTGCCAGCCTGAGCGTGAGTGTGTCTAATTCTCGACTAATGCTGTCTACCCCCCAGGTCCACTGTCCTTGGCTGCCTGCCACTCTCTCAGTACTCACTATGCTCTTTTAAAAGCCTTTCAAGGAAAAGTTCAGGGGCAAAAAGTGAGACAAAAAAAAGAACGACACAAGAATACTCACTCAACATATATAAGAGACAGGTGTACTTTATGTACAATGTTTAAAACGACAAGCAGTATTGCTATTGGAGGTAGAAAAAAAAAATATAGCAGTTAGATTCTTTTAGTAAAACAAACACTTACTTATCCATTCTCAATCTGAAAGTAGTAAATTAAAAATAAAGCTACAGCAGGTATGCAAACTGTCTGTTTGAAGCAGCTGTAATCAAGTGCTTCATATTCCTCCCTCTATATATCTAGCAGAAACAGATGCCATTTAACCATCATTTAACCTGAAATTTATCAACTCTGACCGCAAACCTTTCACCTGTTCCCCCACTCCCACATAGTCAATATCCAACTGCAACACACAGCTCCAAGTTAACCTTGCAAAAATTCCCTCTTGTTGCTTTTCACCTACTCTCCCTTGCGTTAAGTTGAAGGCAAGTTTTAGCTACTGAGAGCGTGTATTCAGAGATTAACATAAATGTGTGTTGTGCTTAGGGCCCTAGGCCCTGTGGCTTAGTGACATTGTGCTGGAGGCTCTCCCTTATGAAACCTGACGCCTAGAGCAAAGCTTACAGATAATGGGTCAGCTGGAGGAGGGGGGGTGTAATGTAAGTTACAGCAGAGCAAACTAACCAGTCGGGCCAGTGTGGCTCGTTGTTATTTTGTGTGTTTCCGTGTGAGAGCCAAGCTTCTGATTTTTTCCTTTCATATACCCACAAGGTATATGAACACAAATGTGGCTGCACACAAATCCGAAGGCACAGGGTGCATCTGTACGCATACGAGCGACGCACACAAACATGCAATGCAGAAATGTAATTTGATAATTTTGCTTGCATCTGTTGTTAACAAGGCGTGTCCAGGAGCACACCTATCAAAGTGTGTCATCTATGGCACCTAAGGCCCTTTTTGAATCCTCCACTCTTCACCCTCTTTCTCAGGTTTTGTACTCTCGAGGAACCCAAAATAAATATGCCCTCCACACTGTTTGAAACATATTGTCATCACTTTCACCCCCAAGATATGAATTTCAAGGAAAGAACCACTGGAATTTTTTTGAGAGATGCCAAAGCATAAATGCTGCGCTTCAGGTAATGGAATAAGACTGATTATATTTAGAACAGTAAGATCCTTAAAATTTCAACACTTGACTCATTCATTTTTTTTCATCGTATTTGATCGCGTGCTTTCTAGTACGGGACTGCCTAAAAACACAGGCCATCTACAACAAAGACAACAAAGGAGTTTTGGAGTAATATTTTAACCTCAATAAAATATAAGGGAAAAGTAGAGTAAGGCAAATGCACATTAAATCACATATTATATGTTGTTGCATGTTACAACTTAATTTAACCTAATAATGCCAGAGAAAACACCTCTAAAGGCAGGGAAATAAATATTGTTTTGATCTCGTTTTCATCTCGCTGTCATATTAAGTATCTAATCTGATGGCGGATTGACAGATGAACAAACAATCCTGATGTCTCAGACCGTAACAGCTGCACTTAATGATGCGACTACTGTTCATGCGATGGAAGGAATGATGATGAAAAATAATCTCGAAATTCATTCACAATTATATACTTACATCCACGGGCACAAGTCATGTCTTGGAGATAAAACGATAGAGTGGTATATTTAAAGGTTAATGGCCTTGGGTGTCTACGTGCATGTGACTGTGAATGCACGGCTGTGTGTGAATGTGTTTTCATATGAACTTATGAGAATATGCGCAAATGTCTGCTCACATGTGCACATATCGGGTAAGACAGATGAGGGTGACAGATGTGAGTGTATTCGTGCATGTGGGAGTGTGCGGGATGGGGTTGGGGGGGGGGGGGGTGAGCTGGGGTGGGGTGTGGTGTGGGGTATTCGTGTGTGCATGATTGAAAAATGTCGAACAGACATGGGAGCACAATGACGGTTTCATCTGTCTCCCCATCACTGCCTTCATCCCTCCTTCCCCTACTTTCCTAAAGGCACAAACTCTGCCAGTTGTCACCATAGAGTATTTCAGGCCTGCTGAAGCACTCCACTCCTCGGGAGGAGAATGTCAGCCCAGGCTTGGGGCAGTTTTGACAAACAGAGTATATATTGATACATGATAAAGTATGCTAGAAATCACCCGACTGCTGAGGGCTACTATAGTTTTAATATCATCATTTGAATTAACAAGCATTCTGTAGAGAAATAATGAGCTTTCATTATTCAGAACATCATCCTTACCCCGGCGGAGACTCGCAGGGCTATTAGTGCTTGAGAACTTAATGAAAAGAAGATAAAGAAGGTTTGAGATAAAAGTTTGAATGGCCACACTCGGTAACCAGAGTTAAAATTTAATGCAGCCCCAGTGGATGACGGATGAGCTTCTTATCTGGGGCCTGGGGAATGGGTAGACAGGGGATCCGCTTTGGAAGGTGCCATTCTGGGGGAGGTGAAGAATGTGAACCCTTCCCACTTTTTCTGACAGGCCCAGTGCGGTGTGCTAACCTGGGTGGACCCCCCACCCCACTTACTCAGTGATTCATGACAACCTGTAGATAGTTGAATGTGTCACTGAAAAACATATACAGGATTTAAAAAAACAACAACAACCCACTGTTGCTTTGCCAAAATGACATCCCATTAAATTAACTCATTGATTTGATTTGTTTGTTTAATATTTCATATTTAATATTTCCAACAATGTACCCAAAATTAAGTCTGCTTCTCTTCCCTTCTGTAAGCTAGAGAGCTACAGAGTATTACATCATTACTGATTAGTTATCACCAAGAGAAGATAACTAATGCACATAGGAGTTGTTAGTTTAAGATCAGCAAAAGCTAAAAAAAAGTTACAAACCTACACACACTATATGGAAAAAAGCACTGGGCCACACCTCTTGACCACTAAAGTCAGGTGTTTTCAGTCCAGTTGCCACAGGTGTATAAAATTAAGCACCTAGTCATGCAGTCTATACTTACAAAAAATTCTAAAAGAAGTTCTTTTTTCTAAGGATCTCTAAATTTGGGCATTGTACTGTAATAGCAATCCATCACTGCAACCACAGCAGCTCAGCCACAATGTGGTAGACCATGTAAAGCTGCAGAGCAGGGTCACAGAGCGTTGCATTGTATAGCGTGTAAAAGCTGTCAGTGTTCTGCTGACTCAATAAAAAAGTCATATACATGTATATAACATTGCAGAAATTGGGGACAGCTACAAGAACCTAGGAATCCCACAGATGAATGGGAACCACGAAGAGGCTGCTAGGACACCCGTAACTACCAAATACCTGCAGAGGGAAAGGCTAGTCCTGATGAGTCAGCTGAATGAAATGAACATGTTCGAGACAATTAACACCTACACCCTCACTGACAACAAGACCAGGAAGCTCCTGACAATGCATGGAGGATTTCACCCCAAATCCAGCACCCTGAGATGGTACGGTATGTATTCCCAGCAGATGCAAGAAGTGGCTAACATCCAGAATCCTACTGGTGGATGGACAAAGCTGGACTGAGAGGCAACACAGAGGCAGCACAGCACAGGAACAAGCTCTCAGCACAAGATCGATAGAGGCTGTGGTCTAACCACACCAGGCAAGACCCCAGGTGCATGCTGTGCAAAGATGCCCCTAAGACAATCCAGCCAATAACAGCTGGGTGCAAGATGCAAGATGGAACGCCATAACCAAGTGGCCAGTGGCCATAGCCAGTTATGGCCACTTGGCATTATTTTATTTCACCAAACTTTCATCTGTTTCATTTAATTCTCCGCAATTTCAGACATATTTATGCATGCAAGACAGCCCAAAGATGGATCCTCTTCACTCATCAAACTCTGTTATGATGCCCTTTTCCCTTAACTAGTGGTTGTTGCTTTATTCCCTAAATGTGCTTTTGCTGCACTGTGTTACATAATTGACATACACTGAGATCTGAAGAGATGGAAAACAAATCAAGCAAAATATTTTAATTTAACCTAAAACTGAGCTTAAGACAGTAAGAAATAATGAAAACGCTGTTATTTGAAGAATAATCTGATGATGGTGAAACATACAGGTAGAACAGTTCAAGAACACACTCATAACACACAATACACATTGGAAAGCACACACACAAGGAAAAAAGACCACAGCAACCACTCATAGAGTGCCTCTGCTTGATGCTGTGTTTGTCCCAAGGGCCTTAAGGGAAGTATGTTTGCTTGCTGAACCATTGTGAAGTCTCCAACAGACATGTCTAGTTTGCTGCTGTGCTGGGCTGTGCTGTTCTCTGCTGGAGGAGATCTCGGTGAATGGGAGGGGAATGCATTGATTTGATGAATGAGTGCATATTTGTGGGACTACTGGTGGCCAATGTGCAGTCTGGTGTGAGAAGTTATTTTTGTGGCTAGAACTTGACAACAAAGCCTTTAGCTCTAAGACGGCGAGAATCACAGCTCAGTGAAAGGCTACCACAGATTTTATTTTCCCAAACTGTCTCGTAATCTGTCTTTTAAATGTATTTTAGTGTACATCGAATATTTTTATTTCTTATGTGCTGTCATGGACTTTTAAGTATACAGAACTAAGCGCAGAATTTACATAATGGCATCATCTGCATAAAGAGAAACCTTAGAAACTGGATTAATTACTTTATGAATAAGATTTCAACTAATGCGTTTCATAATTCTCAGCTTTGTAATTCTGATGTGCACTGCTGACACAATACTTTAACAAGAAAGTAAAACGAGAGATGTTGTCCCGCACAGAAAAAGAGTTTGGGTTTTACAGCTTCTTCCCTTAAGCTCAAGTTTATAAATCGAAAGAATTTAGGGCAATGCTTGTATTATAGCAATGTGTTGCACCTTGTCCCATTCCCATACATCAAGACACATACATATGCTGCCAATGTGCTTTTCAGTTTATAAAACTTTTAAGTTGGCCAATATAATCTTTTTAAAATAACCAATTAATACTTCTACCAGAACTATAAAGTTTGACATCAAACCCAGGTGTTTTATGGAAAAAGTAAAAATATCATTCAAATGTGTGTGACTCAACAACTTTTATGGCTATAAGTGGTTCACACTTCAAAGAAACTGTTTAATTTTTTAAGTTCCTATAAAGGTTCCTTATCCATCATGGCAACTCCATTTATAGAGGCTATATAACTTTAATTAAGCACACCCATGTGTTGGCTCGTACAACAACTTGACACAGAGCAGAAACAATACGACCTGGTTAAAGACACGTGAGGGGGAAAAGGGAGGCTAGGGTTTCATGGGCTAGCTGAAATTCTGGGTTTCCCAGAAGCAGTGTAGCCGTGGTGGTACTTCAGGGTTAAAGCCAGTTAAATTTGGAATCCATGTGTGTGTTTTTCTCTTAGAAATACAGATATAAGATGGAAAACAAATGGTTTACAGAGCCATATGTAATTCACATCACCCATTGTTTTGTTTTTTTCAATGGAGAACTACAAATTTAAAGGTGAATTCATATATGTTGTTTAAGAGAATCAAGAAAACTGTGGAGAATGGACTGATTCAAAATGATAAGTGCATCACTGAATGCAAAACATGTTGGACCTTTTAGGAGATGGGCAATAGCAGCAGACCACTCCAGTCAGTTTATGCCAGAAACTAAGTTTATAATATTATAAACGTATAATTTGCACAGTGTTACCAAATTAGAAAAATGTTGCCCAGTGGTAGGGTCAAACAACATGAATGCATCATGACTTGTATCAAAGGTTCAGGCTAGTGATGTGATGGTGTGGGGATGCCTTCTTGGCATCCTTGGGGTCCTTTAGTATGAACTGCTCACCATTTGGTCGCCACAGCCTACTCAAGTATTGCTGCTGACCATCCCTTTATGACCACAATATCTCCATCTCCTGATGTCTGCTTCAAGGAAGATAACATGTCATATAATAAAGCTCAGATAATCTCAAAGTGGTTTCCTAAACATGACAATGAAATCACTGTGCACAAATGAGCTCCCCAGTCACCAAATCTCAATCTAAGAGAGCATGGATTGGGCCTGGGATATGGTTCAATGGAAGATTTACATCCTGGACATGCAGCTTACATATATGCAACAACATTCACATTTTTACTACTAAAATTAAACTGGTGTGATGGTCATTGGCTGTTGCAAGCCTGAAAGGGCATTTAGACACTTATTCGACTCTCCCTCCTTTTTTAATATATGTAAGATTTTCAGTCATACCAGTCATATCAGAGTTTAGTTAACATGTAAGTGTTGATTTTCAACATTACAAACCCTCCTGCTAGAAAAAATCATTCACAGAAGGGTTAAATGTGACAAAAACAGCAGACTTACATTAAAACCCTTTTTTTGTAATTTAAAGGAATTTATAGGGGGCTCAATGCTGCTTCATTTACAGATTATCTCAGCCTTTGTAATTCAGTTGCGTTGCATCATTTTTTATGGGACGAGGCAGGGATAGCTGGAGGGGAGGGTTGGGGGATGGAGGGGAGCTCGGTCTAAGTCCTGTACAAGTATTCACACGCTCAAAAAGCAGGGAGGCATCATAAAAAATGGCTCACTAATCATTTCAATACAGCACCGAGGTAGGCAGGAAGATAGCTTTATGTCCACAAGCACACACATTCCCAGCAACAGGTGACATTCATGAAACCTTCGGGGACATTACGAGAAGATGACATACGATAAGAAGTGAGCTCAAGGAAGCGAAAGAAAAGGGTAGCAAATGAGTAAGAAAAGAAAATAAGTTGGATAGTTTGTGTTATGATCCACAAGAGAGGGAGAAAAGAGAAAAGCAGACTCAGAAGTGATGTAACAGCTCCACACATCAGAGGCAGCAGAGAAGAAGGTGGTGTGTTTTTACAAGGTGAGCGTGCCTGAGACGTGGAGACACCTCATTTAGATAACTGGAGTAGTGAGCCACTGTCATCTCAAGGGGAATCTTGCTCCTAATTTCCCTTGGAATCACAAACAGCTGTTGTTTAAACTAGATCACATCACTGTCACATGGCTGCGGGGGCTTGGAGTAGTAGCTCTGCTGCTACTACTGACTGTCACCATCCAATAGCCATTTTTAACGCTGATCCCTTTCAGGTACTTTAATGTTCTTGCCGTCTCTCGAGACTGGGGGTGGTGGAAAACAGAGCAGGAGAAATCTGATAATGAGAAATATGTATTTCTTTAATAAGCGCTGACCTAAGCTCAAAAGAACACACAAGCCTGGTGTCCAAACCCTGCTAACACAGAGGCAATCTGTCGTTTTCTCTTTTACTTTCCAACAGGATGTGTGGGCCCCATCTCTGTCCTTTCTTTCCCAGGATCCCATGCTCGTGCCATGTGTTGCTGCTGATCACAAACATATGGTTTAAATACAATGAGCAGACAAAACAACAAATGCCGACATTAGGATAGATTACTTCCCCTATTCTTTAAATTTCTTTCATAGCATGTGATCTGATGTGACCTAAAATGTTTAAATAAAACATAAATGTTAATGCAATTTCTGTACACATGGAGTATGTCAGCAACACTTAGTACTGTTCAACAGGTGATACAATTTTCTTTAAAAATTGCCATTTGTATCAGTTTTCTTAGTACCAACACAAACATAGAGCCACAGTCTGTCTTCAACTTATGACTCAAGATATCAGGTGATCTTACTCCACACAAAGGAATTTTGTAATAACTATGACATTCAAACTTTGCAGTCTGCCTAAACGAGGAACTAATAAACACCTTTGTGATGTTCAAAAATTAGCAGCGGTTTTAAGTACTTACACTAAGATATACTTAGCGTAGTGCTCTCAAAGAGATGATGTAGCTTAGACAGTCTTGTATGACACATAGATTGCAAGACCCTTTGAGTGCAGTCAGTTTTAAGTCCAGTAATATACTCGAACTATCTCAGTCTTTGGTCAACTTAAACTATATTTTTTCCTGTATGTTATTAATAATAACTGGCTAATTCATTGAATATGAATGAGCAAACTTTGGCTTTATATCAGGTTTAAATCTGTCCCCAGAAGTCAGATGTGAAGGTTGAAGGCAAAAAAATATCACACAGTCATGTTTACTTCAATCCACATTGAAAAGTCCCCGTGGAGATCCGTCTACCTTACCTCGGCCAAGAAACAGTAACCATTCTAACAACAGCATACTCAAAATCTTATTTTACATAATTAGGGTTTACTCTAGCTAGCCTAGAGGCTTAACTGGAAGCATCCCTTGTATTTACACAACTGACAGTTCAAAGTTTGTGTGTGTGAAAGAGAGAAAGAAAGATGGCAGCACGCTGGAGCGATTCTCTGTAGACCATGCTTCAGGAGACAGACGTGAGTGTAAAGAAGCAAAAATGCAAATGAGTCCATCCATCCAAGGCAGCACTCAAACCTTTTACACATATGAACTTTAAATACCACCCACCCGACTGTTTCCCATTGCCTGTCTGTCAGTGCCTGTCTTAAGAAAGGGCAGCGGACTGAACTTTTTAGTCATTGATTATGTGATTATACTGGCTTAGCGTTTATCTAGCACCGGCCTGCAATATGTCTCATGAGACACTCAGTTCTTTTAGGACTGTGTGTGAAGGATAAGTGTGAGTGGGTGTTCTTTCTTACATGTTTGCATGGTTGATCAGCAACTCCTTATTTCACCCATGTAGTAACTGAATGGTATTGTGGGGCAGAATTTTTTACTTGTATCTGCTTCTGATGGAGCTTCTCTAAACTGTGTTGGGAACAGAGTGGCTGCTATCTTAAAATTCATATTTTATCCAACTGTGTCTAAGAAAGCAGCATTGTCTTTGAATCTCAACTCATGAACTGAAAAGCACTGCTGTGTGTTGCTCGTTGCCTTCCTATTGTGCGGGATCTGCCTGCTGTGCTGATTACAAAGTAAGGGACAAATCATCAGGTGAGTCAGAGCGAGAAGCATTCCTTCATCAACAGTTCCCCTGCGAGCCTGAAAGTTACCACACAGTCATACACACAGACACGAATACAAAAACACACGCATATACACACACACAGACTCTGCAGGTGTGCCATAAATTAAGTGCATGAGTAACTGTCTGGAAGAGGGAAAGAAAAAAGTGATCCTGAGAGACATTAAATGTGAGCACACACTCATAAACAGATGTATGCAAGTTCCCCTCTTGCACACACAAGAACAGAAGTACGTACACAGCAGGGTAATGTTTACGAACACGTATAAATCCCTGTTGTGTGTGTGTGTCTGTGTGTGTTTCTGTGTTTTTAACACTGCATTTTACCATGACAGGCGGCCCAGTGGTGAAGTGGTTAGCACTGCCAACTCACAGACCTGAATCTGCCAGCCAGGCGGAACCTTTCTGTGTGGACTCCGCATGCCTCCCTGTACCTGCACGGGTTCTCTCCAGGTTCCCCAGCATCCTCCCACAGTCCAAACACATGTTTGTTAGGGTCACTGGGGATTCTAAATTGGCCATAGATGTGAATGTGAGCATC
Source organism: Maylandia zebra (assembly GCF_041146795.1). Lineage (NCBI taxonomy): Eukaryota > Metazoa > Chordata > Actinopteri > Cichliformes > Cichlidae > Maylandia > Maylandia zebra. The sequence continues at coordinate 16,134,307 of NC_135175.1, read as the reverse complement.
TCTATGTGTTGGCAACGTGACAGACTGACACTCTGGCACAGAGTGTACCTCTAACCCCCACCATGCCCCATAACCCCTAACTGGAAAACAGGTTAAGAAAATGACTGCATTCCCATTTTAGGAATTTCCCTTCCCCTGAGTTTGTTATTGTTTTTTAAAAACATTAATATTAAAAATTTTTTTTTAGTAAAATATATGTGCACCCTACTAGTTGAACATGTGCTTCACTCTGTTCTGAGAAGGCCTGTCTATGTGTGTGTGTATATATATATATATATATATATATATATATATATATATATATATACACACATACATACATACAGTGGGGCAAAAAAGTATTTAGTCAGCCACCGATTGTGCAAGTTGCCCCACTTAAAATGATGACAGAGGTCAGTAATTTGCACCAGAGGTACACTTCAACTGTGAGAGACAGAATGTGAAAAAAAAATCCATGAATTCACATGGTAGGATTTGTAAAGAATTTATTCGTAAATTAGGGTGGAAAATAAGTATTTGGTCACCTCAAACATGGAAAATCTCTGGCTCTCACAGACCTGTAACGTCTTCTGTAAGACGCTTTTCTGTCCCCCACGCGTTACCTGTATGAATGGCACCTGTTTGAACTCATCATCTGTATAAAAGACACCTGTCCACAGCCTCAAACAGTCACACTCCAAACTCCGCCATGGCCAAGACCAAAGAGCTTTCGAAGGACACCAGGAAAAGTATTGTAGACCTGCACCAGACTGGGAAGAGTGAATCTACAATAGGCAAGCAGCTTGGTGTGAAAAAATCAACTGTGGGAGCAATCATCAGAAAATGGAAGACATACAAGACCACTGATAATCTCCCTCGATCTGGGGCTCCACGCAAGATCTCATCCCGTGGGGTCAAAATGATCATGAGAACGGTGAGCAAAGATCCCAGAACCACACGGGGGGACCTGGTGAATGACCTGCAGAGAGCTGGGACCAAAGTAACAAAGGTCACCATCAGTAACACACTACAACGGCAGGGAATCAAATCCCGCAGTGCCAGACGTGTTCCGCTGCTGAAGCCAGTGCATGTCCAGGCCCGTCTGAAGTTTGCCAGAGAGCACATGGATGATACAGCAGAGGATTGGGAGAATGTCATGTGGTCAGATGAAACCAAAGTAGAACTTTTTGGTATAAACTCAACTCGTCGTGTTTGGAGGAAGAAGAATACTGAGTTGCATCCCAAGAACACCATACCTACTGTGAAGCATGGGGGTGGAAACATCATGCTATGGGGCTGTTTTTCTGCCAAGGGGACAGGACGACTGATCCGTGTTAAGGACAGAATGAATGGGGCCATGTATCGTGAGATTTTGAGCCAAAACCTCCTTCCATCAGTGAGAACTTGGAAGATGAAACGAGGCTGGGTCTTCCAACATGACAATGATCCAAAACACACCGCCCGGGCAACAAAGGAGTGGCTCCGTAAGAAGCATTTGAAAGTCCTGGAGTGGCCTAGCCAGTCTCCAGACCTCAACCCCATAGAAAATCTGTGGCGGGAGTTGAAAGTCCGTGTTGCTCGGCGACAGCCCCAAAACATCACTGCTCTCGAGAAGATCTGCATGGAGGAATGGGCCAAAATACCAGCTACTGTGTGTGCAAACCTGGTAAAGACCTATAGTAAACGTTTGACCTCTGTTATTGCCAACAAAGGTTATGTTACAAAGTATTGAGTTGTATTTTTGTTATTGACCAAATACTTATTTTCCACCCTGATTTAAGAATAAATTCTTTACAAATCCTACCATGTGGATTCATGGATTTTTTTTTCACATTCTGTCTCTCACAGTTGAAGTGTACCTCTGGTGCAAATTACTGACCTCTGTCATCATTTTAAGTGGGGGAACTTGCACAATCGGTGACTGACTAAATACTTTTTGCCCCACTGTGTATATATATATATATATATATATATATATATATATATATATATATATATATATATATATATATATATATATATATATATACCTTTTTTTTTAGTGGCAGTCACCGTGGTGAAAGGCTGTGGCAACTTGACAATCCAGTTCTGCATCCATGTGTGACAAGCCACACCAAAAGGTCAGTAACTTGAAAGCCTGGAAGCAGCTTCAAAGCAGAGCTCGGCACTTCTGACAGCTACATAATGTTTGTAGAAGTCTAAACCTGTTTGTGAGGTATGAAAATGGAACATTTTGAAATGGGTGGGTTTTAATGAAAACCTGCCAAGAATACCTATCGCTTTATCTTGATGGCTCAACAGTGGAAACACTTTCGTAACAATGCGTTGGGGAAAGGAGATGTTCAGTGAACGAGGCTTGTAAGTAGAAGCACTCAGGAACAGAATACTGCAACAAGTTTTCAGTTATATTCAGTAGATTTTTTCCTCATGTGAGCAGACATTATGACAAAATCACTGTCCCACTTTTGGCATGTACATATTTTAATTTTTAATTTTAGATCCACTTCAAAAATCCTTGAAAGTGCTTCAGATAATTCCCATTAATGCAGGCAAATGTTCATCTTCCCAAAAACTCGTTATAAAGTTATTGCCTACCACTTTCAGAACAACTGGGGAAAAGCAATGGCCGTGATGCACTTGACATCCACTGACCTGTTGCCACTTTGGTATGTACTTACTTAAGGGGACTTGATTGACATCCTGATCTTAACACAAAATGCTCATAGATGCAGCCGAGCTATTCTTTACACTAAGAAGTAATCAGTACACAGGCATCAGCATTGGCTCTCTTTGTCTCAAAACTCTGCAAAGTCACATTAAACTTGAGCTCACACTTTATTTTTTATTTTTTTTGGAGGACTCTAAAAAATTAATTTGTAAGCCTGACACAAATAAACAGCTCATGCATAAATATGCCCGTAACTTTAAGACAAAAGGAGAACAGCTCTATCTTCATTGCAAGGAAGGGATTTCTCTTCTTATCAAAGCTACACAGGGCAAGATTAAAGAGTCAAAATCCTCCCAATGTAGTGTGTAGTGTGTGTGTGTGTGTGTGTGTGTGTGTGTGTGTCTGTGTGCGTATTTGCTCCTGCATGCCTGCCCCCGGATGTTCTCGCTCCTTCTCCTCCCTCCCTCTTGTCACTCTCCCTGTAGCATTATGAGCTAGCTGCCAGGCTCTCCTCTTTAGCATCCATCCATCCATCCCTCCATCTTTACCCCTTAAGGAGTCTGCATTAATCAGTTCTTTTCAAAGGAGGTCCTGCTATGGTGGCTGCTGTGTTTCCTCACATTTGTTTCCACACAGATGTGGCCTACAGTGAAGTTACACCAATTCATATACAGCGGAATCACATGGCCAGTCAATAACATTCAATAACAGCAAGTCAATTGCCTATTGATGTGTCCACTATTCAACCCAAACACTGTGTACATCCTGTGGATTTTGGACTGCATCAAGAAAAAAAAACTTCCATAAAGTAACTTAAATGAAGTATCAGTAGGGAGAGTGATAAGGTCAGTATTACAGAAAAGTAATAACAAATTTAACAAACAGAAAGAGTTGCCAATCCTCCCTGCAACAATGTTTAAGTATTAAAGCCTTTTCTTTATCCTGAAACAGTAATACAACACAAAGCCTCAGGAATTTTTCTTAACCTGAAGAAACTCTTTTGCAGGTAGTAATATGGCTGAAACATCTACTCAGAAGTCTGGAGGTTAAATTTGAAGTACTGTTTCATAATTCAGTAATGAGCAAAAACATTTTTAGTCCTGACCTTTCGTGATGTTTGCCATAGTTACAGATACAAACCACATGCAGGCACATCAGGTTTCAGCATACAGCAGCGGTTCAGGTTAGAAGCAGATTAGAAAGGGCAGTTTTGTTCCACAGCAGTCAATCATATTTGAATAAACTATATGTTCACAAGCTAATTATGTATATCTGAGTCCATTTTGTGCAGCAGAAATGAAGTTAAGGTCATTCAAGCATTGCAGGGCAGTTTCTGTCCTACTCTGGAATTTGAATAACTCATGTTCAAAATACTAAAACATACATTTGGTGTCTTCTCCTGAGACAACATGTGAACCAATTTGTGGAAAAGCAGTTCCAAAATAGTATTTATAGAAATAATCAAAATGAAATAGCTTTTGAGCACCTCCCAATAAGGCAACTTTTGGTTACCAAATTGCAGGTGAAATAAGTTATTTTTGTTTTGATTGTATTGATATGTGCCTTTTAATAACTGTTAAACCAGTTTAACATAAATAAATAAATAATTTTGCACTGCACACTGCACATGTGCAACCCTGTTACTGGAAACTATTTAGGAAAATCGAGTCGCGTCGTAACACCGAGGTCGGTGCTTGTTGATGTTTTGTATTTTTTCAGTCTTTTCTGACTAGATCGAGTATGTCAGTCTAACGAAACAAAACATATCAATTTCAGTTTCCTTACTTTATTTATATAACTTCATCAATCCTGTTACAAAAAAGTGTAACTTTAAAAAAACTGTAACAAAATGACTAATGAAAAGTTGGGCTTATCTAAAACTGAATGACTATGCAGTATCAGGGTAACTTAATGGTGATGGTTTATTCATAGCACACAGCAACTAAAATATCTTGTAAAAATGTGCAGTTAATGCCTCATCTGAGCAAGAATAACTTTTAATGATTTATTGTTAATGTCTTAAATGCATAATGGAGAATTATAAAGTAAAGGGTCTATTTCTTTTATTTCACCAGTTTTGAAGCCTAAATCATCCTCATTCTGGAATGTCAAAAGTACAAGATGTAACACAAAGAAGTACCTGATGCTAAAGATAAGCCTGTTTAGACCCAATTTTTTAAAAAATGCTTATTTTTGCTATAGTTAGAAGATCCACAGAGACATTTTTTTTATTAAAAATGTAATTTAAAGTAAAAAAAGGAAACATAAGGGATACATAAATATACATAAAAATGCTTAAATATTGCCACAATCCCTAATGCCAGTCTGCTACTCTGAGTCCAAATCAAGCTGTCAGCGAGTGTGCCAACATGTCCAGAGGGCGTCACCACACATACTGTACTGAGCTACAAACAGACACCACTTCATGCAGTGGGTTTACAGTGGCTGCCAAAGGCCAGAGAGGGAAGGAGTATGAGGTGTGTGGAGAAAAAAAATGTGGGACTGAAAGATGTAAAGAGAAGATGAAGAGAGAGAGAAAGGAAAAGTGGAAGTGAGAATGGAAAGAGAGAGGAGAAGAGAGGATGTAGGAGATGGCATGAGGGCAGCATGAAGATTGCCCAGGACCTGACTGGCATATTCTTGGATAGCTAACAAACAGAGAAACAGAGAATAGAGGGAGGGGCGGGGAGCCTGGGGAAAGTTTGGGCCCTCAGGATGTTCTGTCCCACTGCCAGCCCCAGAAGTGTGGCTAGGAGATAGCAAGCCCACGTGCAGTGGTGCACCATACACATGCAGACATCCACACACATGGACTGACAGTGAAAATGAAGACATTGAGCAATGTATGTATCGGGACGCTTAAGGGAAAATGTCCCAAAGATACAGGGAATAAACTAAAGGTAAAAAAAAACAAAAGAAAGAAAGAAAAAATTGATGTTCACGTCTCTTGGAAGATTTTTCAGCTTCTGGATGACTCTGCATTAAAAATGATGCATTCTTCAAGTTTCATTCCCCAGAATTTGGTAACTCAGACTCTTTTCACATAGACCAGTGTGTAGTGCATCTTCAGTCAGGTCAGCTCTCTTTTTCTGCTACACTTTCTCCATCTTTATCCTCCACTCTCTCATTGGCAATGTAGAGTGGAGGAGCTTGAGGCCATGTGTGCAGGTTTGGGCCAATTATAGGGATTCTCATCAGTGCTGGGCTGTCTCTTGCTGCAGGCACAGAGCACACAGACCAGCCGAGGGTCCACATGGGTCAACCCTGTACCCTGCACATTTCTGCACAATGAGCATACCTGGGAGATGCAGTTTGGTAGACTTGATACATAAAAGACGGGGGAAAAAAACAGAAAAAGGAAAATTATTCTTGTTGAGCTCACGTACAAAGAAAAAAAAAGGTGTTTTTCTTTAAAAACATAATACATATTGTATTCTAATACAACCAGACAAAAATTATGTAAACAAATGAAGAAGCTAAAAATGCTTAAATTTCCTAACGTGATCTGGTCAAAGTTATTTGTTATGTATTGTTGTCCCTCTCTGAAAAAGGACTGCTGTCACATAAAATAAAATCTAAATACAAAAGAAAAATCATGAAATTTAAATTCAGAAACACTAACTTCACAACGCACCTGTTGAAACATGAAAAAATGTCCTAAGAAAGAAACACAGAGAAGCTTTGTGTTAAAGTTGTGCCTCTAAAGGTTTCAAAGACACCATGCAAACATAAGAAGGATAGAGCAAAGATGTAAGCACCGAGTTTGACACGAAAACAGATGGATAATCCAGTCATACAACAAGACAGTGGGGATGAGATAATCTGCACACAAAGCATTTCCTCTTTAGTAAGTTATTTCTTCGAAATACGACATGTATTCAAATGTATTTCAGCTCTAATGAATTGTTATAAAATAAAAATAAAGAAAAGTTACACAAGCTTAAACATATGATGGTGTAGTAGCAGGAATTCTTGAAACAGAGCCTGTGGTTCACACAGTTCAGCCCCCCTTTTAGGCTAGAAGAAAAAGTAAATAATTGGTACCCAGTGAGTGAAACGTAACATCTGCTGACAAAGTGGTTAAAGCTCACTGTCCCAACTCCCCCATAACTGCTTCTTGCTGGACTCCTTAACACACTAATGTAGAAGTCACTGCCCTAAAAACAAATATCCACATCAGCAGATACCAGTCAATTAGGTACAAGTCAGTTTGGCTTTACCACAAAGCTAACATGGAAGAACAGGTCAGTGACTTTCTTAGTTTACCTGGAAGTAAACAGCACAGGTACGACACTTGGCTCAGGGCTTGACAACAGCAACGACAGCAATACTTCGAGTATGCGCTTTATTCAGCCGTAATTGCCAGCTTGGAGGGAAATTTGGATGAGAAACTGGATTAAGCATGACCAAATCTTCTTAAATGTGTAGAAAATCAAAGCGCAGTGAATGTTTGCCCCATACACATTGGCTGTGGGATGAAAGGCTTGGCCGAGGTTCGTGAACTAGTGCCGACACCGGGAAGGTTGTTTGTTGTCAAATTATCTGCTTTTATACTACCAGAACTTTGAACAGTGCTGGTTTGTGTGTTTGCTGCTGAAACAGAATCTCAAACATGGCCTAGAACTGTGTGTCTTGGAGAGGGAACCAAACTTGTGGCCTGTTTGGCGCGCCTGCAGTAGCGCAGCCCTTAAAGTGGATTTTGCTGGTGCACAGGATTAGCTGCGAGCAGACTCAAGCAGAGTGTGTACGTGTGTATGAAAAAAAAAAAACTATGTGTGCATGTCTGTGTGTTGGCGCTGGAGGCTAGCGTGTGGTGAGGAGGAAAGATTCGCACCTCCATGCATGCTGCTGAAAACCTGCTAACCGTTGCATTTACAACTCTCAGTATGGTGAGGTAAACACATTTTTACTGAAACTGAACCCCCACCCTCCCCTCCACAGTAGATTTTTTTTAAAGGAAAAGCAACAAAAACATATCTAAAATAGCAGTGCTACAGAGGAGGGATTCTCTTTGCCCCTAAAACAAACATTTTGGATTGCCAAATGATCCCTGTCATCCAAATGCAAACATTCCCAATACCATCAGTTGGGCTTACGCCTGCTGACAAAATGGAAAGCAAATTATGTGCGGTCACCATCTCTACAGAAACTAGCAGTGACATAAAAATATGCCCACTGAGATCAGCTAATGCTTTAAACACTCATTTAAGTGCTCTTGAATTTATTAAAACCATAATATAAATAACCATGGGTATTTTTTCACTCCTAAGAGAAGAAAAATGAATGTCAGACCCAGATTTCTATCCCAAAGTGCATTTTGGCTTGTTAGTTGAAGAGGAGGGAAGGAAGCTAGAGGAAGCTTTAAATCCTTGTCAAAAAGAAAGACATTAAGCCTGAGCAAGATGTTCATTTAGGAAACCTGGTCTGAAGGTAGGTACGACGGTGGTCCATTAATTACAATAATCACATCGTAGGTATTAGAATAATTCATTAACTCAGATTTAGTTAAGGCTTCATTTAATAAGTCCTTGTTGGTCAGGAGAATAAGAGACAGGAGAGAGGAGGGCGGGAGGGAGACGGAGATAGAAAGAAACAAAGGGAGGGGGAAGCTTGAGAGGGAGATACAGGGTGCCTATTAAACCACAAGGCCTGGATTGTCAATTTGTGTTTGAGCGTTCCACTGGGGGAACTGTTCCATCCTTTTTAAGAGATATATCATTTTATAAACGACCAAAGGGAGGGAAATGGAGACAAAAACTGGGGGCTGGGTTGGGTGGGTGGTGGTGATACAAGGGAGGGATGGAAGGAGGGAGTTACAGAGGAGGGGGTGGTTGGATAGGGAATCAGTTTTGCCTACTATATTTAACTGACCCATAAATCTGTTTTTAAATTCCCCTCCATTAAAAAACGCCTGGGCAAACGGGAGAGAGGAGAAGGCAAGGAAAGGGAGGGCTTTTCTTTTTCGCGCCAGCTGTTAAGTACCACAATCCATGCATAGCCAGCGCTACATTTATCCTAACAATGTAATTGGTCCAGCTCCCTTGGCTGGTGGCTCAGTTACTGGCCCTCCCTCAGGCCCCCCAGTGTGTGTATGTGTGTGTGTGTGAGTCTGAAACTGAGGCCCTCCCTTCAGCCCTAAAATGAAGAGAAATCCCTGGATTCTACTGAGACAGAAAGTCACAGGGGGCTACGGTGGCTAGGCTAACCTTGGCTAATGCTAACATAAACTGCATGCACCTGCTAACAACCTCACTTCAGGGCTGTAAATCTGTGTGTATGAGTGTGTGCATATTTGTGCATGGAGGGCACAGGCAACAGATGAAAAAGCAAAGGAGGTATGAGTTAAAACACATATATATGCACACGCATACTTGAACAAGCTATCAGTCCTCCTACCAGCCTCTCCTTGTTTTTTTCTTTCTCTTTGACACATGTACAGTACACACACATTCACAGTCATCGCCACATGCACCCATACACACACACACACACACACACACACACACACACACACACACACACACACACACACACACACACACACACACACACTGTATTGAAAGCCTTGGTGCAATTATGAGCAAAAGGACAAAAGCTTCATAGCAGCGAAAGGGTTTGCTCACTGTTTTACCTGGAGCTAAATATCTGAAGAAGAGTGGAGTAAGAGACGAGGGAGGAAAAGGGGGTGAGGACAGAGACATGGAGAGGGGGAAGAAATGGGCAGCAGGACAACAGGGCAAGACCAGAAGAGGAGGTGGTTAAACGCAACTATCGAAAGAATGGATATGATTTTTTTTTCTCTTCTGTTGTTCAGTTTCTGATTTTAGAATTTTATATCAGATTTTGACAGTGCTAAGAGTGTTGGGGAGCAAGTTTTCTTTAATCAGCATGAAAAATAATGTGAGACGCTGGGTGAGGGTTGGGAAAAACGGGGAGGTGAGGTGGGGTGGAAGAAGGGAGCATTGGGGATGAGAAAGGAGACAGGAGCTGCATAATGAAATGCCGGGCTAATTTAGAGAACTCCAGCTGGCTGAAGCCAGAGGGCCTGAGCTTCCACAACATCTGAAGCACCTTAATGCTGCACATGCACACACACTATAAACTACAAACACACACACACCCTGTCAGTAGGCTTGTGTGGCGTGGCTTTGTGTATGCCCGTTCGTGTTGTTTGGTGACGGTTGATTTCATCTGGCTGGTATATGTGTGCATAAGTTTTTAGAAGGAAGCATGCTAATACTTGGATTAGAATTATTTACATAGAGTATCTTTGTTCTTTGTTTTGTGATATGCGTTTCCACGTAAACTGCGTGTCATGCAGATTTGTGAAGAATGGGAACACAATGCAATGCCATATTTTCCATTCAAAATACTTCTTCTGAATGGCTCACCATGAGATAAAATGCATATGTTTCTCTAACTGTGATTCTAACAGCAATGGCCTCAAGCTTTCCCAAAATTTCTCCCCCCAAAAAACTAAAAAGATATTCAAATTTCTTCGTATCTTTTCATACAAACAAATGTAAGAGATACGGCGACACAATAGAGCATCATTTGTTGTGACAGTGCCATTGTAAAAATAAACTAACAATGACATTGACGATGAAAGTGTCAGTTACCTTTATGGTGCAGTCATTTTGAAACAATAACCCTGCCACTATTAATAATCCTGCTTTTGTTATTGATCGTCACAATCGATCTGACAGGTTCAACTTGAGGTTGAAGTAGTTCTGCTAGTATGGTTGGCCCGGCACACCTTTTCTGAACATCCAATACTTCTTTTTGCTCCCTGTCAACTTTTCAAATTTCCTCTGTTTGGGGCTCTGCTGCCTTTTTGACCCAAGGAATATGTTGGCCCTGAGAAGTCAAACGCACTTCGACTTAAGAAAACACCAGCAAAAAGAAAAATGCTATAAAAGCACACAAAACACAACAGAAGTGCTTTTTGGAGACAATAACTTGAGTGAACAGCTGTGGAAGTGACAGAACATGCACAACACAACATGAAAAGGATTGTACTGAGACAAGCTTCAAAGGAGTAGAGCATTCACCGCTGTTTTGAAGAAGAAGATACAAGGAAGTGTTTGCTTTAATTGCATGAGTCATATAACACTGCAGATACATGTTTGCTTTTACAGTTAGCTCGTCCCGAAAAACACTTCCATCGTGTTTGGTGTGCTTTGTGTTTTTTTGGCATTATCCTATTTAGTACACTGACCTTTCAAGGACACCATAAACTTACTTACTTTCCTTTGGCCAGGTAGTGTGTACAGGTGTATAATATCTTGGCATACAAGATAACATTGAATATGTACAGTACTCAAAAAAGAGTAGTAAGGAAGAATATTAGCATTCTATTAAAACTAATAGTAATTATATTGTGAAAGTGAAACTTTTCCGCCTTCAGTTCCCAACTGCAAGGTTTGGTCTTCAACACACTGATGCCAGCTACATATGAGGCACTGAGCAGAACATAATTGGCTGAAATGTTGGAGTAAAATTCCTTTCCTCTGAGGCTACATCACAGTAATGGCTCAAAACACAGCTGGATTAGAGCCTTTCTGGTTTACAACCAATAAGGTTTCCCATCTGCAAACAATGCCCAACTATATTTTGTTGCCCTCCTCCATTTGGTTAACCTCAAGCCTTTATGGTTACCTAGGGGTGGCTTGAGGTGATGGCATTTGACTTAAGACTAGAGCCAGAGTGAAATGTTGACTAATCTGTAACATCTGGCAACCTTTACGAGAGAGAGAGAAGAGAGAAAGAGAGAGAGACTGATGTCAAGTTGGCAGGTGGAAGAGTGAGGAGCAGTCACTGTTAAATTTTTATAACCACACACGCACGCGCACACCTACGTGCACATGAAGCGACTAGACTTCCCATTGCCAGGGTGTGTCGGCTACCGATGCCAAGCAGCTCGACCTTGAAAGTTAACCAACACACATTTGTGCGGTTGTGTTAGTTATCCCAAATAAACACACCAAACACAGTCGTCATCTTAGATGGTCACTGAGTGTTTTACATTTACATGCATGTGCACACACACACACACACACACACACACACACACACACACACACACACACACACACACACACACACACACAGATCATTGTGAAGTATCATGTAGTCCAACCAGTGTGTTTTGCAATTGTCGCCCTGACCTTTACTGCAAAGAAGGCACGGTGAGCCCGAGACCTGGGAGCTGTCAGCAACTCAAACACTCCAATAAATAATGTTTAGGCTTAGGTGTAAATGTATGTGTGTGGGTCTGTGTGCTACTTAGAAGAGGCCTACAGCACTGTTTCGTTTAGTTGATACTCAGAAACCATTTAATAAAACGTTAAAAAAATAGATAAATGCACAGCCGTAAGTACAAGTCAAAACAACACACAACTGGTCTATTATTAGAGTTCAGTGTTTCCTGGTTACTGCTGCTGCTGAAGTCCTGGGTTTGAATCCAGCAACTGGCCGAGGCCTTTCTGTGTGGCGTTTGCATGTTTTTCCCGTGTCTTCTTCTATGATCCAAAGACATTCAGTTGGTGGGTTTTGGTCAACTGGTGAGTCTAAAACTATTCCATAGATATAAATAGTTGAACTGTGGGGTGGGGTTTTGTGGCAACAGTTAACCATAATCTGAGCATAATTATTCAAAGCACCAGTAGGAATTGATACACAGGTTATTGTGGCAATGTTGACTTCACTTCTGCTTTCTCTACTGAGTATATGCTGTAAAACTGAAAGATAAACAAGCCTCCCCCTTTTCTCCTTGGCATTTATTAAGCATTATTTTTATTCAAGTAATTTTTCATATCAATTCTTAGCTAGTGTCAGGCTTGCAGTAAACAACCTTCCTTTGTGCTATAAAATCACCAAGCAGATCCCCCCTCTGAAATGTGATAAAGGTGGCACACAATTAAGTCTGTGTATATTATATTTTTCTTATACGTGTAAGATGAATAAGTTTGAATATGAATGTTTCCACACACACGCACAACGATGCACATGCTCTTCTTCAGCACAGACCTCCTGTCTTCCTCACACACTGAATTACTCTGATAATCACCGGAAAAATGAAACAGCTATGACACATAATGCAACATAAAAGGGAAAAACACATGCAACACACTTTACTCCATGTTCTAAGCTGTACCACGTAGCAATCACACGTTTGGTACGCACCAGGGTGAGAGGAATAGCAATAAATTGGATTTCCCAAGGATGATGGTGTGATGAAAGATTGTGTGTTTTTCTCATCTACCGCCAGTGCTGTTAGAGCAAGGCATGATTAAATAAAACCTTGCCCAAGTTTCAATAAATGCATTATAACAATTGCATTTCCTTGACAAAGATTTAGGGACTGGTGTGATGCGATTGGATTACTGGGGAACATTGAGCTTTTTTAATGCTGTTTTTGCCCTGCCTGAAGTTGAACGTACACCTCCACTTGAGCAAGTTTAAAGGATTTCTCTCCTCTCAACATGTGGTTAGGGACTTTGATGAACATGATAGAGGTGGCTTTTGCTCGTTCCGTCCCCACCCTTTATGCAATGAAGAAAATAAATGACCACGCTTCTGCCTTTCACGCAATGATTTTAATTCCTATTTGTGGTTAGTGCACACACCAGCAGTGTAACAAGTCATCTGAAAGTTTCTCTCCCAGTATTGATTAAACCCCTAAAAGCTCATCTCTCTTAATCAAAATGGCATATTTAGAAGGTTTTGTTTGGTCTCTTTAAATGGACAAAATGTAACTCTACACCTTTGTAAAGGCAAACCTGTCTCTGCCTCCAGCTCCATCAACCCTCTCCATCTCTCTCCTCCATTGGAAGCTACACAATGGCTAGGTGTAGTATTGGTGTCATTTGCCATGCATGTTTGAACCAGAAAGCAATTCAAGAAATAAAAGGGTAAATTGTACATGGTTGTATGCAAACTTGACTGTGTCATGAAAGCTCATAAATCTGTTGTCGAGCCTTTCTCACGACACTGTGCAAGATGCCGGGACTGGTTCCACAGGAATTTTATGTTTGAAACCGTGAATGTCTGAAACAGGAGATTTTGTGCAGCTCCAAGTTGGGAGTGTTACAATACACGATGACAAATGTCAAACTTTTATGTATTTATTTGTTTTTTTTAATGACACAGCAATGGAGAAAAGCCTGGTATCCTGGTGATTCTAGAACATAGCAACACAATTGATTGCATGGGCACATTCATGTGGTCTGTGCTGCCTCAGATGAAATATTTATCTGAAGAGTAGAGAGAGTATGAGTCATAGCAGATCTAATAGTACAGAAAGATTAGAAGCCTGTTACGCTGATGACTAATACGTAAAAGGCAGTGCATAGTTACTGAGGAAATTCAAAGAGATGTAGAGATAGGAAGAACACCCAGATAAACAAAAGGAGACGAGACAAGTTTATGAATGTGTGTGTGTGTATGTGTCACCTACCAGCGTGGGAAGATTGGGTTTTTTTTTAAATTTAAGGTCAACTGTCTGTCTTTTCATTAATTCAAGTCCACATGTTAGGAGATATAAACATACTCATGACCCAGCGCTACCCATCTGTGATTCTGGCAGGTGGCGACAGGTTTGTTAACAATACCACACCTTCTCTTTCTGCTTTCACCCACACAGATGTACAGAGTATACACTGATATATAGGACCAGCATGAACACATTACAAAAAAATTACACGCTTTAAAATCCTGCTGCTCTTGTCATCGGTCCATATTCTCCTGCCTATCTGGGTGTTTACAGGGGCAGAATAGAGGAGGACACATGACCTTGAGAGGTGTTATTGTCTTCAAAACGGTGTGGAGAATCTTTTTTGCAAGTGTTCAGGATGTTAGAAATGAAAAAAGCTGTCCAGGTTGTTCAGAAATGCCTGAACAGCCCGTAACTGAAACACAGTATTTTGGGATTTAGACTTTACAGCTTGATCATTTACTTTATGTGACCAAAATAAAAAAACACCTCCAAAGACAACATGATGTGTTAGGTAGGTTATTTTCTCTGTGTCAAGAATTTGACTCTAAATAATGGAGGTTAGTTCATATATACTGTCGGTGTTATTTGCCTTATGCTATTGTGCGACCAAACTCTGCGCAGAAAGGGTTCGTGCCATCCCTCCTCTTTGGTAGAATACGTAATTGGGCTCATAGCAAGTGTGTCCAGCGCCAAGATACATGCTAAAATACAGATCTTTCCTCTTTAAACCAGCCAAGTGCTATAGGAAACTTTCTTCACCAATGGTGTCCACAACAGCCTTTTGACACCAGCACAGCCACCAAAGCAATAGAGATGTGGAACATGGAACATTGGTTCCCCACACTCTTACACAAGGCTTCAACAGCTTTGCAAGATTTGAAGAGATCCCAGATTACTAATTGCCTAAACTGACACTTTTATGATGAAACACAACGAGTTGGTCAGACAGTTCTTGCTGATCACACCGCAGTCCCATTCCACTGCCCAAGTGAGCACTGAAGGCCCCAATGGAGTCACGCCAAAGGAGTCCAGAGAGACGCTTGAAGTAGTCCCCCAACCCAAGAGTACAATGAAAGCACTGGAGGAAAGCAAAATGTATGGCCACTAAACCTGGAGCCAAGAGTACTGCAGTGTACACCACTGTGCACTGCTTCTTACCCAGGGCAACTCCAGCCTCTCTCCAAAAGATTGGCTCAAGAACTTGAACATTTAGGTAAATCCAAACTAGATTTAGCAGTTTTCTTTCAAACATAACTCACTTCTTCTTATAGCAGTAGTCTTGGAAAATATAAGTTTGTCTAGGGTGACCCTACAAGAGTCAAATTGCCCCAGACAACAGCTTGTAAAAAAAACTGCCTGCAAAACTAAATAATATCAAGGTGTTTTTTTAACATTGTTTTAACTGGTTACATGTTGCTAATTCAACCAGTTCAGTTCCAGAATAAACGTGGTGCACCAGTGATTTAACCACAACAGTTTAGCACATCAGAGAATTTAAGCTAAAGGCTGAAACAAAGCGAGGAAACATTGCCTCTGGTCTTCTAAGTAAGATCGGACTAAATTCAAGTGATTTGAAAATGCTATAGATTAATTTTTAATGCCAGTAAGGCAGTGTAAACCATTTTAATTCATCTGTCACGTACGGGCGTGTGGCAAGCAGGGAGCGAACCCAGACACAGGACCCATCTCTTAATCTTGGCTTTATTAATGCTGGAAAAACAGCAGGAAAAGCAAATAGCAAACAGTGATAAGGCAGGTCAGGAACTGATTGACAAAGATCACACACAATGAAGAAGAACACAACAGAGAACAGAGGGAAACACAGGCAATATATACACAGGGGGTCAATTCAAGTGGTTGGGCTGTATCCTATCACAGCTGCCATAAGGTTAGAGGCAGGCAACACCGTGGACGCGTCATCAGGTCCTGTAAAACATTCACAAATTACTAGTTAACCTAACATGCATGTCTTTGGACTGTGGGTGGAACTCAGAAAGAACCCATAGACAAGCACAGGAAGAACATTCAAACCTCGCATAGTAGGTGAATTCAAACCCAGGCAACAGTGCTAACCACCGCGCCACTGTGACGCCAACAACTACTTAATGTTTTTTAGTTTAGCGAGTGTGTGAATCTGCACTTATGTGTTGAAGATATTACATTCACAGTTAACACAAACCCTATTTCATTGCTTCATAATATGTAATAAGGTGAAATCTCATTTAAGCCATCGAGACAATGACGATTTCATAACACTAACTGTATATGCGAATACATTAATGTAAAAGTTCCTTATTGAGAGAAGCACAGCTGTACGATGTTAACAAGAGTGTGATGAAGAACAGCATGTTAAAGTGGATGGATGTTAAGTAGGCAATAGTGCAATATATAGCTTAAAAGGGGAAATGTAGGTTGTTTAAACAAAAACACTAAAGTATAAAGCTTAAAAAACACTTTGCGATGTCACATTCCTACTGACGCTTTAAAAAAAGCATAATGCAAAATATGCCTGGTATGACATGAATAAAAAAATTGCACAGCTTTAAGCCTTAAAATTAAATGAGAAACAAAACATTGTTTACAATATGCCACGGTTATCATTATTTCAACAGGCAAATATGTGACATTATGGAATGTCATAAAAAAAAAGTGACATTGAGTGATAGCAAGAGCATGCAATTGTGTGCCACGGTGGCAAAGGCTGCTACGTCAAATCACTGCGAACTAAAGTGACACGCAGGTTCCTCAATGCAAAATAAAAATAGAGTATTATAATGAGAAAAAATTGTTTTATTAATGTTTCCCCACTTTTCTCTTTTTCTCTCGCCGTTGGAGGCATCCAGGGTTCTGCTCAGCATAGCTCACAGTTCCTCCCTACTTGCAGTCTCTCCTTGGAGGGAAAGTCAAAAGGTTTTTCATTTATCTCAGACTGAAGACAAAGCACAAAACATGACTCCCTCGAGAGACCCACGAGGAAACTGCGAACACCTTGCCCTAAATATCTGATCTTGGAGGAGCAGAAAATAGCATGCACGCATTTGTTTGCTGGGACGAAGACTTCCCTCATTCCCCAGACGCTGTGTTGTCATTGAACATTTTGCCTGTGTTTGTTAGGCATATAAAAATACATTTCGATTTTTATTGGGGAAAGAAAACACATACTACCAAGAACAAAAGATAATTGTATTGATTTGCAGAGCATGTGGAGCAGTTCAAAAAAAAGTATCTGTTGGTAATGTTTGGAGCTCTGAGATTGTGAATGTGTGTTATGTGTGCATGCATGTGTGTGTGTATTTGCTCACTTCTGTATCTGGATGTGTATATTCTATTGACCACATTTTTATTTTTATTTTTTACCAATGTTGACTTCCAGATATAAAAAGGCTCATTGGGTTGTTAAACTTGAATTTGAGAAACAGCTTTGAGGTATAAAAAACTAAGATGAAAGCTAAAGAGGTGGAGGCAAAAGCTTTAGAGTCCTTCTGCGGGTGTATCTGTACACTGTTCCTGCACAGTGCAGCTACATATATAGATCAGTGTGACACAGAGTTAAAGTTCAAAGCTGAAGGGAATGTGGTTTAAAGGCTGTCATACTCATTGCGGTAGCTTCCGTGTTTGTTAATGCAGCAGTAATATTTTGCACTTTGCATTCAAACCTGCATAAAAGTGCCGAGTAAGGGACTCCAATGCTTGCATTAGGCTTTTTATTGTGAAATAAAATTCGTATTTCACGCATGCTTTTCCTGCAGAAATTCATGGCTGCATCTGAACAAAGTCACAGACAACAGTTAATCAGAGTCACTGAGAGGAACTGGTAATGTCAGTTATGGCTCATGGCTCAAAGACATATTTTCTCATCTGTAGGCAAGTTAATCTCTCACTAACACACTCTCTTTTGCTGCAAGCTACACTAAATCAGATTTGCATATGGATAACTACTCAAGTGAAACCGTATGAATGTCCACAGAAAAAAAGAAAACAACAACCCCCCCAAAAAAACTAAAGAGCAAAATAGTTATTATGCTCTGTTTTGCTTTTATAATATATTCTGCCTGACTCGTTGTCTCGTTCTCTCATGTACACATGCAAAAATGTGTATCTTGTATCAAATGTTCGTGTTATTTTGCAAGATATATAAAATGAAGAAATAGAGGAGACAATGTAAAAGTCTGCCCTCTGCTGCAGCCGGAATGGCAGGCTCCTGTTTGTGCCAAGCGTCGAGTCTTGCACAGACTGGTTTGCTGCACCAAAGCAGTGCAACAAGTAATATATTAGATCATTAGTGCAAAACCTTCATCATGTGCTTTTTCTTGTGTGGGTGGGGGACCTCCGGGGAGGCCAAGCTTAGGGGGGAGACCTCCAACCTTTTCACAAGGAGGGTGACCTACAGAGGCAAAGGGGAGTAATAAGACCTTCAAAGGCAGGTTAGTTGAAGAGAGTCAGGGACAACCCACACTTAGTGCCCGCATGAATATGAAAACAAGCACAAAACTTGATGCAATGGAGCACTTAATCATAATGTTTGGGTTTTTAAAAATAAATAAATAAAAGGACATACAAGAACATATAAAGCTGGGAAAGAAATTCTCACTGATGCTACAGATGCTAAAAAAAACCCTCCTTCCTCTCACCTACATATCCACACAAGCACTCACATAAAGTTTCAATCTGGTTATCAACCTTGGTCTCTTGGCTACAGGGCTTGTGGGATATCCCTGCTTCTTGGCACTCATATCTAACACAAGCTAGAAAAACAGGCTTCGGGTTTGTGTGCGCACGTCTGCGCTTCTGAGTCATTCTCTGTGTGCGTTTTGTTTTTGTACGAGTGAGTGTATTTTCAGAGTACGTCTGTTTCTCAGGCATGTGCGTTTTAGACGGGCTTTTGTTTGTGGGATAACTTGTGCATGCACCTGTGCAAATGTGTGTGGATTACAGAAGGTAAAAACAGATCCACGACTAGATAAAGCTGCTGAAAAACATAAATGACACATAGAGGCGGAAACGGCAATTAGCCGGAGACTAAGAAAAGAAGAGATCCGAAAGCAACTGGTTTCTAAAAAAGCGAATCATTTCTTCTTCTGTCCATGCAACAAAAGGATTACAAAATGTTCTTGCAGAGGGCTTTTGTGTCGTTACTAAACTTTTAATCAAAGTGAAAGATAAATTTTGGATTTATATGTGAATGTATAAATGACAGAATCAAACAAAAAGCATAAAAATTTGAAGTCTTCATTCTTTTTATTTTGTTTGAAGTAAATTGCCTGAGGAGCAGAAAAAGTGTTAACATTTCGTGTTAACTCATTTCATGTTACTCAAATGCTGAATTCTGATTATGCTGCAAGTGTTCATGACAGAATTACTCAATTTACATCTTTCAACAACTATATTTTTTAGGTGTAGGCACAGGTACGTCTGTAGGTATAAGTGGGTGTTACTGTAAGTACAGGGTGTTTTAAAAAGAGTCATCCGATTTGAAAAGGCTATATTTTTCAAAGTAAAGGCGAGAGAAGCTTATGGTAAATTTTAAAATACGAATTCCAACAATATGTGTTTCAGTCATTACTAGTGAACAGCCGTGGAATGAAACCACTTTGTAATCGGATTATTCTTTTTAAAACATCCTGTAAATCTAGCACAGTTGAATTTGTATTATAAGACCACAGTAATACATTATAAACTATCAGGGTTGTGATCTCATTTTTGAGTCAAGGTTTGAAATCTCAGCAGAGATACACGTTTCCATCTCACTTACATGTTTTCCTAAGAAGTTACACATGCAACTCTAACTGCTGTTTTTACTGCCTCCTGTCTGGGCTTTGAGGTCACCTCTTACCTTTAATTAGCTCCATCCGTCTGTCCTTCCTTTCATCCATTTTTTCCCCAGTTTCCCTATTTAGCCTTTTGGACCTTGACTTTGAATAGTTCAGCCCAAGCAAGATGGACTTTAATTCTGACAGGTGTATTTTTTCCCCCACTGGATCACTTTAAATAAGGGCAACATTTATTTGAAAAATGTGGCTCTGATGATGTGTAACATCGTGGAGGATGATGCCAAGGTAGGATACATGTTGAATTATTGACGGTGTTGGTGGTAGAGCAGAGTAAGCAGATATTTGATGAAGATTTTGGATGAGATACCCTGAACAACCTGCTCATAAATGTAGTACTAAGTGCTGACGTGCCAGAAGCTCTCCTTAATTTTTTGATTACAAGCAGCATTTGCAAAGCTGCTTTGCAAACACACACACTCCCAACCTCATTCATACATTTAAACACCTAACTTGTTTCCCCCTTAATCCTAAGATAACCAGATGGTTTGCTTCTAGATACTATTTATCTAACAGCACTATTATTGATATGGATGGCGATAATGGGCAGGGGTTGGGGAGAGGACATGGTGCGGCAGCATTCCTGGTAGCCACTCAGCCAGCTGGAGAGTTAGTACTGCTGAAAGCAAAGAGACTTCCCACCCATTTTTCAGAAGATCTACAGGTACCTGCTACTGCAGCCAGTGTGTTTGTTTGTGTTTATACACTTTTTTGACTACATGAATAAGTTATTAAAAAGCAACCATGGACTAGTTAGACATAGATCTCAAACAACTGCAAGCAATGCCGGGATGTGTGTGCAAATAATCCAAATAAGTGGGCACTGAGCGAAAATAAACAAAGCAAGCATAAAATTACTAAATTTCACCATCAAAACACTGGTTAACATTTTATGACCGAAAAATCAGAATAAATCTGGACATAAAGGCACAGAATTACACAGAATTGTATTGTAATTAACCAGAAACATCATCTCATTATTATGAGTCATGGTCATGCCAATCAAAAAGGTCAGTCCTATAAAATTATATCACTTCCTTTTCTTTCAAGCAATACGAAAGAAACCGTTAACAACTGAGCTGTAGCCAAAACAAGACAGTAGGACAGTAAGATGTGAAGAAGCTAAGCGTTTCATTTTTGAGTGGAGTGTTGATAGAAACCTTTCCTCTCTTCTTTCTGATATGTGATGTCTCGTCTTTCTTGTGGACATGAACTAAATATAAATAAAAGGGCAGGGTGCACAGGTATGAGTCTGAGTAGAATAAAAATGGTAGACACATGCAGACAGATACATTTTTGATTAGCTTACTCACTGCACAGGCTGAATGGTAGAGAAGCTGTTGAATGAATGCTTGTGCATTGCTCATTTTCTAAAATTCATTTTTATTTCTCTACTCTATCACCACTGTTCACACATGTTGGTTTTCAGTTGCAATTTTTACTTAAAATGTTGTGGCGAAATTGTAGTAAGCAGGCCCCGCACCACTGGCCTCCTCTCCTTTAATAGACCTGGTTAGTCTGAAAATCTCCTTGACTCAAGTTGTTTAATGACCATGGCTAATGCTGCTGTGCTCCCTCCTCTCTTTGTCTTGTCTGTGTAGCTAGCCTAATCACTGCTGACAGTCAGCTTTGCTCTTTTATTAGCTCTGCGTCGCTTGCAATCAGTGACAGTGAAGTCAGGCAGCAGGAAGGGCTTGTGTGAACTCAACACCCACTCTGGCCCAATGTTCAGACTTGCACACACACAGACACACACATACACACAAATGTGTACACATGCATCATCACAAAAAAAAAAAAAAACCTCCCTAGTCAAATCAACAATCACGCAGCCTCTGACTTGCACACATGCAAATGAGCAGTGTATGTGCAGAGACACGCACGGCCATAAATTCATAAAAATATCTGCAGCGATGTATGTAAGCACAGACTTGTCCATACATGCATTCATACATCTACTTTCAAAATAATGGAACAGCCTTGACAGCCACTGGCCTCTCTGTATGTGGGTCAGGCCAATGCAAAGCTATATTGATTTTTTTGGCTGTGTGTCTAACTGCGTGCCCCCGTGTTCAAGAGGCTGACTGCTAACACGACAGCTAGCAAGCATATCTAAACGCGCACACACTCATTCACAGATGAGAGGTTCCACAGTTTGCTAGCCCTTCTCGTCAGTGCCCCACGAATTGGCAGACAATGAACTTATTTGATAAAGAGGAGGGCTGACATTCGAACGGGCAATTTGTGAGCGACAGGCCAGGAGAGAGGGATGGGGGTGGGAATAGGGGGTCAGGAATTTGCTTCACTCTCTTTAGAGAATGTAGCGTCACCCATATGTCCGTCTGCCATGGTGCATACTCGATGGAGTGGAAGAACAGGGATGTGAGAGTGCTCTCTCTTTTTTATTCTCTCTCTACTTCCAGCCTATTTTTGCAGGGCTGACAAGCTTTTCTCCCAACTCTGGTGCAGAGCGAAAGCTTAATGCTGTTTTGTCTATTGCATTAAACCATGGAGTGGCCATTTAGGCCACTATGTAGGCCACACAAAGCCAGAAAGAGACAACTTTCAAACCTGTGCCATTCGTAGCTGAGGTTAGTGCAGTGCACTGCTCTTTCTCAGTGAAATATCTCCCGTATTTTAAAACACTGAAATGTCACTCATCCTGAATTGCCGGAACGTTTCTTTTCCTAAAACGTGCATGCTATATTTAAGTGCTTTTCAGGGATCCCTTATTAATCCCCTTAACTGCAGGTTTGCACCTCATATTTACCACAGCTGACCTTTTGACCCTAGCCACCGGCTAACATCTAATGTTGAAATTGGCTAATTTGTGAAATGGCTGAATTTGGGGCTAAAGACCACTTAGTGCTAATGGCTGGCTCATCTGAATATAAGCGCCATGCTCAGGGGAGGGCATGAACAGGGCAGCACTGCTACCAGTGTTGGTGAGAAGTATTTGCAAGAATTTCCCATCTCAAAGAAGCTAGATGTGTCTCCCTCCCACATCAATCTGAATACCTAAGACTTTCACTGTTTCCATTATCTTGCCATTCGTTATCCTTGTGTGCTGTAGGCTTATTCTCAATTACAGCCATTTATGGTTTCTAGAGTAATTACATCAAACTTCAGTCAGTTACCTGTAAGGTGTGTTCTACTGTAAATTAATTTGGAAGTTTCTGTCTTACTTCCTTTTCATTTGGTAGTAATGGGCTGTACTTCTTTTTATGCAAGACAACTAGAGGGCTGAATGAATTTAGAAGCAGGAATCTGACCTCATGAGGGAAAGCAAAATTCCAAGAGTTCAGAACAGTTTCTATTAAAACCGGGAGACTGAACACGATATGTGACAAATGCCGCACATGGATGGGAAAAAAAGATGAGTCATTTGTTCTCTGTTAATAGGAAGATAATTTAACACATTATTACCACATTTTTTAATTAGAAACAGCTTAATTTGTGCGATGGTAATTGGAATGATGATTCAAATAGACAAACTGTAGCGTTGTGCAAAGTAACTAAAAGTAAAGTAACCATCTTAAAATAGTTTTATTGTAACTTCTTATAGTCCAGTAAAATAAATCCACTTATTGTGCAACCAAACTATCTACAGACCACCACTTATTCTAGGTACAGCTGCTAGATGTTCTAGGACAGTGGTGTCCAAACTCAGGCCTCGAGGGCCGGTGTCCTGCAGGTTTTAGATGTGTCCTTGATCCATCACAGCTGCTCTAAATGGCTAAATGACCTCCTCAACATGTCTTGAAGTTCCCCAGAGGCCTGGTAATGAACTAAACATTTGATTCAGGTGTGTTGACCCAGGGTGAGATCTAAAACCTGCAGGACACCGGCCCTCAAGGCCTGGAGTTGGCCAAGTCTGTTCTAGGATAATCTTTCCACAAGTCTTATGGGAATTTAGACTTTTTCCAGATATTTCATGTAATCCCAAACTACCTTTGGAGGTTGCAATCAATATGATAAAGTGTATATTTATTTATGGTCGCCTATCCTGCAGAGCGAATCTGGGATCAATCATACACCTTCCTGATGGTACGGTCCCTAAAACCTTATATTGCTGTATTCTGTTTCCCAAGATACAAACATCATCAAATACTAAGAACACTTTTGGAAGGAGTACGGTGCTTTTTCAGTGGAATTACACAGAAAATATGCATGATGACAGCTATACCTGAGAAAGCATATTTACTTCCAGCTTCTTCACTTTCTCTTCACTGTAATTTGTGTACTGGATGTTTCACTATCTCGGTTACCTTCAGCATATTTAGCCAGCCCTTCATTTGCACTCGTCATTTAGGCTAACAGCTTATTCAGCCTGTTTATGGATGGCCCCTCAGAGCTAAATTAATAGAAGAGGCTTTGGGGACCAGAGAGGAAAGTCATAAGCAAGACTGTAATGCTCATTTGCAACGCAGAGGCTAATTACCAATTTGCCACTCTCCAATCTTGTTTCATAATACTTTCACGACTCAACTTCTTTTGTGTTTTGGTGCCTGCGAGCGATGTATGACTTTTATACAACAGAGGATGCTTTGCTTCTGTCTTCTTTATAACTTCATGTGCTGGAGATATTGAGCTTATAGAGTTGCTCCACACAGGCCCACATTAAACACTGGCTCATGTGAGAGTGGTACTGTGATTGCCTTCAGATTTGACAGTCTTCCCTTCAGTTGCATTTTTTTTTTGTCTCATGAAGAAAAAGAGAGGTAGATGTGACGAAGCATCTGAGGGAAAGAGTGCAATTGGACATAAATCATCACTCTAAGCTATTCAGTGGTTAAACTTCTAAAAAGATCTTATCATTTCCTTTTGAGATTCAGAAAATGTGGATAATTTTACAGATAAGAATCTTGCGATAACAACACTTAAAAAACAGACTTTTGCAAGTTTTATTATAACCTATAGTTTACAGCAGGACAAAATGCTCAGATGTCAGGTAATCAGGGGTGATTATAAATAATAACACGCTTTTTAAAAAATATGTGTTTTTAGGGATCATAGACGCATGAAAAATATGAACTGACAAAGCAGTATAAGCACCCTGAGATACGTTACCTGCTTTTAAAATGCCTTTTTTCATTGAAGCCCTGAAAAGACAGACAGAAAAGGAATCTGGAGGGTTTACTGTATTTGACAAAAGCTTTGCTGAACACAATCCAGTCAAATAATTTTGTCAGATCTTAACAGAAAAGTGAAGTCTGATTTCTGAAGGACTCCGGGGTGACGTGTTGACTCAAGGATTAACAAACCTGAGTTATAACATGCGTTCACGAAATGAATGTTGACTCCAGCCTTTTATGTACTTTTCATCTATGGTTAAACATCTTCTACACAGTAGCTATTAATGCTGCTCATCTCACAGCAAACAAACAATGGATTACCCAGCTTTAGAGACTGCATTCTTGAGAATCCATCACTTATGACTTTTGGGTGTTAGCCCTGAAAGCGTTCATAAATAAAAATCAAATTATGTGTCTGCGTGAATGCTGTCAAGGCAAATGCCAAAACATATAGCATTAATATCTTGTTGTAGACTTTCACATTCCTATGAGAGCACATAATCCCCATTGAAACCTCTTTTTTTTGTACTGACATGAAGGAGCTGGCTAGCTAGCATATGTGGAAAATTAATTTGGGAAATCAAATTGAAAAGAAACCTGTGGTTTTCTCATAACCACTAAAGGAGCTAGCTTACAATCCTTACAGCTTAAATGTTACCTATATCCCAGTCTTCTTTCTGACTGCCTTTTTATTTGGGCTATTTATATCTGACTGCTCAGTGCTAGAAAGCTGCTAGCTTACTCTGTTACAGCTACTTGTAAAGATATGGTGTCCCTGCAAAATTAAACAATAAAGTAAACAACAAAAACCCACAAGAAGTTGCTGTGTGGGCTACCAAAATTTTCTTTGATATACTGTTTACTCACCTCTGCTATTGCCTTGAGATTAGCTAATGTTAAAGGTTATTTTGTAATATGTTCAAGATGTAAAGACACCGAGGTCATGTAGCCATATTCAAGTCACGTGTTTCTGGGAGGAGTCTTGACAGTGGTGCTCAAGCACCTGTCCTTTTGGCCTCTTCCTTGGTAAGTGCACTTTTTGCAAGACAATTTTTTTTGTGGTTTTAATTTCAATTTTAATCTTAAATTTTGCCCACAGCACACAATTCCCAATTCAAGAATGTAATTTCCAGCAACTATATTTTTATAATTTTGCCAGACCACACATAAGCAGCTAAGCCTGCCAATCAACCGCCATTATGTCTCCTAGCTGCTTTTTTCTGGTGAGCCAGGTAATGATGGTGTTTGCCCTAGCCTCATCCATGTGCTATCAATCAATATAATACAGCCAGCCAAACACAAGCAATGATAATCCACTTTTAGCTTATAAAAAGCAACGCGTGAGCTCAGTCAGTCTCTTTGCTTGATTGCTGAGAGAATTAGGTGATCATTTGTCTACACAAATACTTTTTAATAATTATCATTATTATTTTGGATGAAAACAACGTAAACACATCTAGTTAGAGTAGACAAACCAGGTGTCTGGTTCTGTGGGTGCTTCATGAGGTTGGGCTTTTGCTCTGAGTGGACAATGTAGCAGTACAAACAAAATGAAAGAATATATCAAAGTTCTCTGCAAGACATGAGTAGCAGCAAATTGCGTGACATGCTGCAGAGGAAAAAAAACAACAGAGACGACAGAGTTGATGCCCTGAATAGTTTGGATAATTTGCTCATCATCAGACTGAAATATTCCTAGCATTCTCCGTAAAAACATACAATTCAAAAATGCAAGTCACAAACCTAAATCAGTGTCGGTCACTGTTATCGATCAAATGTCTTTAAACCTTAAATGTTGCATATTCATTTAATGCTGATTAACCCTTAATTATCATGTAACACAGCGGTCTCCAACCTTTTTTGCGCCACGGACCGGTTTATGCCCGACAATATTTTCACGGACCGGCCTTTAATGTGTTGCGGATAAATACAACAAAATAAAACTAGTACCGGTACCGAAAAAAAGAAGATTTATTCATAACACATGTGAAAAGACCCAGGAAAACCGAGTTAACGATGAAAACGATAACAAAATAACGCTGAAAACCGATAAAAACCCTGAAAACCATACATTTCACACCTGAGCCTCAACTCTCGCGGCCCGGTACCAAACGACTCACGGACCGGTACCGGTCCGAGGCCCGGGGCTTGGGGACCACTGATGTAACATACTGCTTTTGTATTCAGCAGTTGCCACAATCCCAAGAAACAAGAGATTTGGAAAATGAAAGAAAGAGAACTACAGCAGGCAGTCCAGGGTAGCAGCTCACCTCTGTCATGGATCAGGCCAGCTATCAGTAAAGCGGTGGGAGGGAGATATATATTATCACCTATTAAACATCCTAAACAGTGACTGCAAAACATCACGCTCTGTGTGAAATAATATTTTTGTAGAAATCTGTTGATTTTTGATCTGATAGATGTTTACATTATTGTAAATAAATAAATCATTAAGTATGTAAGCCACTAAATGGTGTGATATTTTGTAGAACCTTTAATTATTTATTTTTGATTAATACTCATGTAGCCTTCTGTGGCTTGAGCAGCTTAGTTAGCTGCTGGTCTAAAAATGTGTGACAAATTTCAAGTCTTATTTTGAAAAGAACCTTTATATTACACACACACATACAAATTTCGAAATCTACAACATCTACAACAACACTGAGAGTGACACAAACAGCAAAATGCAATTTTACCCCAGAGAACTCCTAGTTCTCAATGTGTCCTTGCTTCCCTTGTGCGTTAATATGTCAGTGCACACACACAGCAGTAAACCGAGTGTTGAATCATTAACTGTAGGAAATAGATCATTAAAAGTTCAAAAGAGATCTAGGTTAAACTCACAGAGTGAACATTATACCCTTTAAAAAACTTAAAAGGCAAGAGGCAGAGGACACATAGTCTATGAATAGTCCAATGAGCTTGCTACTGCCTTCAGGGTCAGTGTTGCATGTCCACTGAAGACAAGCTAAGAGGAGTTGCTCATTGGACATTAACATTTCAAACGTACTCCTAGAAATTTAGACACACGTGTGGGTTAGCTACCAACCTCAGAGATCATGGTTGAACTCATTTGAGGCAATCAGCTGCTGTTACAGAAAGAGGTTAACCTGGACAGCTCAACTATTTCCTGGTACATTAATTAAAACAGGATATGTCCTTGTGAGCCTTTGATGAACTGATTTAAAGAAACTTCAGAAACCTTGCGTACAGTATTTTCTAGAGTCACTTTTTGAGATTTCAAAAAATTAAGCACACATCCTCTCTGAATATTTAATTAAGTTGTCTTACATGTGTGTGAATGGGTGGATGATTGTGTATAGTGTAAAGCGCTTTGGGGTCCTTAGGACCAAGTAAAGCGCTATACAAATACAGACCATTTACCATTTACCATTTACATACACAGGCATTTCTGTGCTACACAGCAGTTCTTACTGTTCACATTGAATGTGAAAGCATGACTGTCAGGAAATGATGACAGTAATGTATACTATGTATACTATCTGTCTATAATTTAATACAAAGCATCACAACATTAGAAAGTTGTTTGACAGGGTAAACTGTTGAATGTCAAGAAGAATGAACTGAAAATCCTAGAAAACCTGTTTAATAAATGATTAGACAAATTCTTAGATAAATATAAATTACTCTCTGACAGTTAATATGGATTCAGATCAAAAAGATCAACATCTCTGGCATTAATCGAATCAATTGAGGAGATTACAAATGCTATAGATCAGAAACAGTATGCAGCTGGACTATTTCAGGATCTCAAGAAAGCATTCGACACAATCAATCATGACATATTAATTAATAAACTGGAACGGTATGGGATAAAGGGGGTTGTACTGCACTGGGTGAAAAATTATTAAAGTGACAGGAAACAATTTGTGAAGCTGGGTGTCCGTTCCTCATCATGCTTGGACATTGCTTGCGGTGTTCCACAAGGCTCTGTACTGGGTCCAAAATTATTTATTATTTAAATAATTTTGGCATCTGATATATTAAAATTAGTATCATTTGCAGACGACACAAATATTTTTTGTTCTGGAGGGAATATAAAGGAGCTGCTGGATACAATTACTTCAGAAATGTGCAAAATTAAAAAATGGTTTAACAGGGACAAACTATCGCTAAATCTAAGTACAACTAAAATAATCTTATTTGGGAATTCCCTTAGAAATGCACAAGTGCAGATTCATATAGATGGTGTGGAAATTGAAAGAGTTCTTGAACATAAGTTTCTTGGTGTGATTATAGATGATAAATTAAACTGGAAGTCTCATATAAATCATATACATAACAAAATTTCAAGAAGTGTTTCGATCTTGAGTAACGTAAAACACATTCTGGAGCACAGATCCCTCCACATTCTCTATTGTTCCCTGATTGCACCGTATTTGCATTACTGTGCAGAGGTTTGGGGCAATACTTACAAATGTTCGCTATCATCAATCTTTATATTACAAAAAAGGGACATAAGGATAATCCATAAAACTGGTTACAGAGATCATACAAATCCACTATTCTTAAAATCAAAAATTCTAAAATTCACACATGTGGTTCATTTTCTCACTGCACAAATTATATATGAAGCAATAAACAACCTGCTTCCTGACAGTATTCTAAAACTGTTTTCTAAAAGAGAACGGGGATACAATTTGAGGGGGGAATTAAATTTAAAACATCCTTGTATCCGTACAACATTAAAAAGTTTTTGCATCTCTGTGTGTGGAGTGAAGCTGTGGAACAGACTAAGTAAAGACATGAAGCAATGTCCGAGCATGGCTCAATTTAAAAAGTGGTTTAAGGATATGGTTTTTGCAGGGTACAGGGAGGAGGTAGAGATTTGATAGGGTGTCCTTGTCCAATATTTTCATGTGTGTGCGGGTGCACGTTGGTATGGGTATATATATCTGTAGGTTGTGTATCCTTTGAGGTGTTACTGGGGTTATTGAAAATGTGTATATGTGTGTATGTGTATATATGTATGTATGGATAGATATATAATAAATAAATAAATAAATAAATAAATAAATAAAAATACATGTGACATATAATGTAATTGCAAGGAGGTATTTCTGTAGTCTGTTGATTACTAGATAGTGGAAAAGGGGTGGGATTAAATAAGCTTATGCTTCTTCCTGCTCCTTTTTGAAAGTTATTTGTAGTTGTGGTTGCTCGTTTTCCTTTTGTTTTGCTTTGTTTGTTTGTCTCTTTTTAATTCTATGTTGTTGTACTTTTTCAACATGTTCAAAATAAAGATTCAATCAAATCAATCTTTCAAACCCAACGAGTTAACAATTTTCTCATACAGTTCTAATGACAGTTAAAGTTTAAGATTGTGTTATTGAGGAAACTTTTTTTTCAGAAATGAAGTTAAACGGGAATACAGAAGGTTTTTCTAAGCAGAAGCTCGTCCAGCTTTGCAACTGTGTGTATATAATAGGAATTAAACTGTACTTAATAGGGAAAAAATGTCTGGATTTACTCTGATCTGCAGTGATCACACCTGATGTCAGGTTTTAAAACACAAGTAACTACTCCCACTATTATATATTATAGGAATAATTTAGTGTCATTACAGTACAGTTAGGATTGTAATTCAATTAGAATTTATTAATGAACATATTAATGTAATTGCACTTTTTATTGCACGCAAAGGGCATTAGATTGGAACATGCCAAAATATACAAGGAAATACAATATACAAGGCAAAACAGAGTTTGTACAATTCCAGCAAACCTTAACATCAATTCTTCTTCAAAACAAACCGAACTTTCTTGAACAAGCTTTCTTGTAATTTCTTTAAGTGGTCTTCAGGAATAGTCCTCCAGGCTTCTTTAATTGGCATTCAGAGCTCTTCTTCTTCTTCATCATCTGTGGATGTTGTCTGCTTATTTGTTCTATTCTCTGTCGAGATGATCCCACACTGCTTAAGTAATGTTGAGGTTTAGGCTCTGGGGAGGCCAATCCATGACAGATAGTCTTTCATTGTGTGTTTTTATATCCAGGTATGATTTTACTGCATTTCTGTGTTTGCATTCATTGTCATGCTGAAAAATGAAGCTGTTGCCAATCAGATGCTTTCCAGGTGGTACACACTCATTGTTGTACCTCTCTCCCGGACTTCTCCACATATATTGATGATTTGAACCAAAATTTTAAATTTGGATTTATCACTTTATAATTCTTATAAAGTGATGAATTACAAATTAAAAGAAAGTTTGGCTGCTTAAGACTTTTACACAATGTTGTATGTCATGTTTTTGTTACATTTTTGATGTTTAGTTGTTCAAAAAAGTCAATAAACTTAAGCTACTTTAAGCTAAATATAACCAATCACCAAGCAGCAGTACGGTTTTATATTACATATTTCTTTTGATGTTTGCTGTGAGTCACCAAAGTTAAGTTGAAGCAATCGATAAAGCCAAACTTGTATGTTCACTCTTGTCTCAGACTGTATTTCTTATCGTATCCTATACACGCCAACCCTTTGAGCCACTAACAGAGTGCAGCCTCTGGCTTCCTGATCTTTAAAAAGAGATCATAAGTCCTTCACTCTGACATGTCTTCGCTGTATTTCAGAATAAATGGCAAAGAAAGAAAAACAATGTATTTATAGCACAAAGTTTCCTAACAATTGTCTAATTTCCTCAAGCACTTTGGGTGCTCATCAAAAGGGGCAGACTCACTGCCTGTCAAAAATAATAAATAATAAATTCTTGTCATATGGAGTCATTTGCATGTGAAAAGCCCCTTGTTGGTCACCAAAATGTTTCTCAAACACGTCCCTCTTACTCTCAATTTCTGTGAGATCATGCCCTAATGATGACCCTAGGCACACTTTTAATCACTATTTGCATTGCCCTTTTAAAAATTATTCCACTCCTCTGCACAATTTTAACCATAGAAACAGGAGAAGGATTCTTGTGATTAATTCCCTTATAGACGCAATCTTTTAGGGCCACGTCAGTTTTCTCTTTGACATTTGAGGCATTCAAAATAAGTAATGTGAAATTTTCACATGTGCTTATGGTGCATCATGTAAAGCAAGTTTCCTTTCTACAGCAATTTTTCTCGAGATTGATGAAACCAAAGTTGAGGTTTTACATGCAAGCCACTTTAAAAAAAAAATGTCACTCACTCCCGCTCTTATAGATCTACATGAACTCTATGGTGAAAGAGACAGCAAAGCGAATTCAGAAAAAATTTTTTGACAATAGATACAGAATTTTTTTTCTTTTTTGACAGAATTGCACTAACACTTACTCTTAGCAACACCTTTTCCAGTTTCACTCGCCTATAAAATCCAACAGGTCACCAATGACTCGTCAAGGTTTAGGGTTACAGTTGGGTATTGTTTTAAAAGGCAGGTTTTTCTATATTAGAGGATGTTAAAATAAAAAGATGTCATAGATTTTGCCATTACAGTTTCTCTGTAAAAACGCACACAGACCCCAAACCTTGCCCTTAACACTGAATGGATTCCCAATAACCTGGTGGATGTTAAGGCATTATGTACATGCATAGGAGGCAGTTTCAGATAAACAGTATATAATACAGTTCAGTGTTTCATCCTTTTTAATTTTAACATTTAGCATAAAACAACAGGATAAACTTTTTTTTTTTACATCAGTTTCCTATACTTGGATCCAAGAAATAGGTTTATGGTGCTGCAGCGCCACATTCATGTTTGAGTAATCTACAGTACATGCGAATAATAATGTAGCCTTCAAGGTTTATATATTTTCCCTTCATGGGCGATGTTATTAATAGCCTCATCTTTCTTGCTGCCTTAAATACAGGGTGAAATATTTTGACAAGTCCATAGCAAAGGGAGAGAGGTCCAGGCCAAAGAAACATTTGTTTGAATTAATCATTCGATTGTGAATTAACGGTAGGTTTACATCTCGCTGGACCTTTCTCTGTAACTCTGACATCACCTTGAGTCAGTATGTGCAATTGCTCCTGTAAGTCACATCTGTGTCTATTTAGGGAAAATCTTTACAGAGATAAATTATTTTTGAGCAATGAAGGATGAATCTCTTGTGTTTTCTTTGACCTTGTGAGCAAAATACAAAAAGTAGAGCAATCGATCTCTACCCTCTGAAGATACCACAATATTGTATTTTGGAATGAACAGCGGGGGGGGGGGGGGGGAATAGAAGTGAAGCCAGATGAACAGCTGTATTGAGATAAACCGTCACCCCATATGCTGAGGGAAAACAATCTCTGCACATTACAGAGAGTGAAGATGAAAAAAATAAGCTTAATCAACTAACATTGATATTACTTCTGGCAATTAGGAGCATGCTGGTAATGATATGAGTTTTCAGCTGTAAATAATTATGCTGCCTGCGGGCCATGCTTTAATTCTCGGCTGTATCTATAAACAATAATCAAACCAACAGCAGCAGGCTAAAAGTTGGAGATTTGTGGTTTGCAGAGCAGCGGTTGAGGAGCAGCTTATTGGAGCCCTGTGGTGATGCCAGTAGTCAGGGTCACCTTCAGGTGCTCTCTCATCTGTACACCAGCGCGCTGTTCTATTGATCAGCCGGGATGTTTCAACACAACAGATATACATATACAGCTGCACACAAAGCACATGCGAACGTATATGAAAGGTTTGTGCAAAGAAGTGCACATGAATGCATGGGTCCTCCTACCTATATAGTGTGTGTATGCATACTTTCTGTGCACACATGCATAAAGCTGGCATGCTTTACTCATTCTTCACATAGGATTTCCGTGGCAATGATTACAATAATACTAGGTTTAGGAAACTGACTCAGAACTAAACGTGCTTAACATGCTTGTTTACTTCAGTGCTCCTAAAATTAATACCAGTTTTAAAAGAGCAACATAGGAAAAAAACTTTAAATGCTAGAGTGAGACTTGACAGGTAACTTTTACTCACTGTCACACAGGAAGCAGAAATCTGCTGATGTGTTGGGACTAAGATGAAGTGCATAATTAAGGAAACATATGAAAGCCAGCACCAGGCCTGAGATTAATTAGGTGTGTGTCAATACCCTCATCAATATCCGATTAGCTAATGACACATGGCCCAATGAAGGCTATTGATCTTCTTCAAGTATGCGGAGTTAATAGGTTGAAGCCCACACTCAAATGGAAAGCTGACAGAAAGCTGTAGAAACAGTTTCAATGTATTTGGGACACAGGGCCCTAAACACAGCAAAAATCTGAAATGTCCCTTCAGTCATAGACAGTCGGATCACATTCGCGTAATGTGGCCTCGTGGGATTGCAGTGATTGCTGTGACCACAACTGAACTTACTCAGCTTTGCAAGAATTCCCATTCTTTTAGTGATAATTAAAAATGACCCAAAGGATCCCCCTCCCCAAAATGAAAAAAAAAAAAAGACTCAATCTAGATTAATAGTGGTGGAATGGCCAACATCATAAGTTGGCCCTTTTATGATAATGATTGTAATGATAATAATGAACACTTGGATGAAGGATGAACAATCCCCTGTCCTGGAGTTGAATCCCTATACAGGTTAATTAGGTAAGATAACATCATTAGCCACTCTCATGCCTGCAAAGAGAATTAATTGGATAAGATGGAGATTTAGGTCTATATTTAATCGCATAAACGATCAATGACAGCTTAGGCAGAAAATGGGAGGTCCAAATCGGTGGGCATCTTATTTAGAATATATTTAACCAGCTTAATAAGCAAAAATAAAATTAAACAAATGTAAGTGTAATATAGATCCTGTAAATACTGCTTTTGATTCAAACATGCATTAATGATGCGTTGTTGTTCGTAGTTAACTTCTGATTGTTTTCGGCTTTGTTCATTAACCAAAGGAAGAGTGTGATACGGGTCCCCTGAATGAACTCAGAGTGTTCACAGCAGCTATCATAAACTTTTGATAAAACAAAACAGTGACTCCGTAGTGGCAAAAAACAAATGAGGGCTATTCATTGCTGATACATATGAGCAATCTCTCTTCCTCAGTTGAAAAGGCCACCAATGGCCTGATGGCTTTGCAGTCATAAATAAAACAGAGGCTGACTGTTTGTTCTAAGGGAAGCATTAGTAGTTCATGATCTGTTTTAAGGAGACATTAGTGTTAATATGCCTTATGCCAAACATGAATGGGCCAATCCGCTGGGCATTTTGTGACTATCCTTCATAGCAGCTGTAAAGCTTGCTTGGTTTTCTTTGGCTGAGAAATACATTTGTCTGCACTTTCCTTTAAATAATGCATGCAACTCGTGTGAATTGTCACATACTACATAATGGATGTTTACACAGCAGCACGAGCACTTTAACGTCAGTTTGGGAGGTTCACTGGAATCGACACTGAGCGATGACAAAAGGGGGAAGTTTCGTACTTTTGTTCAGGTAAACATTTGTTTGAAGAAGCGCCATACCGCACTCCGCATTAATAATTCAGCCTTGTTGAGCAGTGATGCCATCTGTTAGATGAAACTATTACACAGACCAGACTTTATCTTGCCAGCTTAATGGTGTTGGTCATGGGTTGCCACAAACTGTCAGAAATGTCCTTCCCCAAAATGTGAAATTGGATAACTCACAGTTCCTGCTTCTGTCATTCATGTTGTATTCATGACAGTCATCTTGCCGCTCTCGAATAATGAATTGTGTGCTATCTTTCAAATATAAAAAGTTTAAAACCGGACGTGTGTACTTTCACCCAGAGAAAGTGAACATGAGGAGGTCATCTGACACCAAGTGTAAGGGCTTGCTGTTAGGACCTGCGTCACTATCGCCTTGGCGACTGAGGTGTAGCTAACCATAAAGAGGGAGGATTCTGACTTCACAAGGTAACATACCTCTTAATCCTAAGTAATAACAATATCTATGTATTCAGTTACTGTTATGGTGTGCTAGTTATTTGCAAAAGTTTGGCTTAATAATCCATTCAGATCAAATTACATAGTTTAGTGAAAAGCCTTCTTACCTGCTTTTAATTTACCTGAAGAGGAGCAGTTTGACAGAACTCAGAAAAAGGGATTGTTTCTTATGTTACTATAAATTTATAAAGTGCAAAGAGCACATTTAAAGTAAATATGCTGCAAAATGTTAAAAAGCCTGGCCCCTTTTTTGACTCTTATT
Organism: Maylandia zebra; assembly: GCF_041146795.1. Taxonomy (NCBI): domain Eukaryota; kingdom Metazoa; phylum Chordata; class Actinopteri; order Cichliformes; family Cichlidae; genus Maylandia; species Maylandia zebra. The sequence continues at coordinate 16,098,147 of NC_135175.1, read as the reverse complement.
GTCAGCCGTGTGAACTGTGTGTTTTGGGGGAGACTGACGGCTGTCAAAGAACAAGAAAAGGCTTCTGTCTGCAAGCAAATAAAATATTCTTTGGTGCGCGATGCCCTGTCTCTTTGTGACTATTGAATTACAGCCCCGATCCGTGTTTGTGGAAACGGGAAAAAAAATGTCAGGGAAGATTTCAGGTCACACCATGCCTCAAAAAAAGGGGAAGTGCCTTGTCTACTGCAAACACTGATCCCACTGTCATTCTGGATTAGGGGCTGATTGAGCTTAGCTGACTAGATGACAGAGGAGATGGTCTTTCTCAGGGCGAAAGAAGTAGATGGAAAAAGGTTGCAGGTCAAATATAGTGACATTCCTGAGGAACAATGCACACACTTGCGGTATTTTTAATCAGTAGATCCATTGTTCATATTAGTGCTGTCACTATTTTAGACGTCTAGGGTAAAGCACAAGCTCCTTATTTAATATATTCAGTGTTTGAATTTATGTGAATAAAGTTTAACTCTTAAAAAGTTTTGAGAGAAAGCCTTTAAAATGCTGCTTTGTGTGGAAAGGTCCAGAAAAAGTCGTGAAAAAGTTCTTTAAAAGCCGAAATATTTTCAGTTCCAAAATTTAAAACAGCAATCAATTGACGGCAGCGTTGTCTTTTTAAACTCTGAACCGAGCTGCTTGTTCCCACCATTTTGCTGTGATTGAACAGTTTTGTGGTGTGCAGGTCAAAAACAAATGCAATTGCAGGAAATCGTATATAGATCATTTAGCTGCACCCTGGCTCGTGTCGGCAGAGTGTGTTTGCATGGGTGTATTGCTCAGTAAACACATGAGTTAAATTAACACAGCAGAGAAGTCCAAACTTCTTGTCTTTTTTTTTGGATTGATACTAGCAAAAAAAAAAAAAAAAGTCCAGAAAGTGCATTAAACTTCCTGGACTTTTGGGGTTTGTTGTGCAGTGCTGTAATATATTCACATATGGCTGTTGACGGAAAGCAGAAAAGTGAGCCAGTCCTTTATATGGTTAACAACAGTACTGGCAATCTCAGTATTTGGCAGGGGGTGTTCAGTTTTAACTACTAATGGACTTATTTTTCTCACAGCATCACAATTTTACAGCCTGTGTAAAACGATTGCACACACACACACACATGCAAACACACAATGCCAGAAAAACAGTTCACCAAATTAAAAACAGGAATGTTAGGGTGTCTTTAATTCAATAAAATACACATGTACAGGAAATGCTACAAAGCACCTCTTTATCTAAAAGTATTATCCTTCTTCTGGTGATAAGCGCCATTAGACACAAATAGATGCAGCTGGAAATGTAGCTGAAAAGTTTTACTCTCCACAGTTGTTTACGCGATCGCTTTTTCCTTTTCTTTTTTTGTTCTCTTTTTTTGTGGGCCGTGATAAGGTGCATGGATATCCTGTGGTCTTTGCCTAGTCAATGTGCGCGGACCGCACACTGGCTCCGCTTTCACTGAGTTATTACGTCGAGTGTAATTTGAAACAATTACAAAAACACTGGCCCACTTGTTACAACACTCATTTTCCCTCACATATACAAACCACAGATTCAATAGCTTTACATGTTTTTCAATCACACCCAGTGGAGCAGTGTTCAGTGTGAAAAAGTATAGCATTTCATCCTAGCTCGCATGGTATGGGATAATCTTTCACATTTTGCCTGGGGTTTGTTTTGCTATTTCAGCAGAAACTTGTGCAAGCCATGTGAATTACCATAGGAAAAGACGATAAAAATACCAAATGATATTGTATCAGATGTAAATGAATAAACACTTTGAATAATCAAGGCAAATAATTTGTTATCTGTGATAATAAATGGTGTTTAGTGTCCTACATTCTCTGAGATGCATTGCAGAGATAACGGTTTTAAGCACACAAGCAGGAGGAGAGTGTGTAATGCTGTGTGTGCTGCAGTAAAGGCTTTCGTACACACATTCAAATAAACCTTTTTTTTTTATAGCTCTAATAATATAGGCATGCTTTAAATTAAGAGGCAAATTTAACGTTTGAAATTAAGTCAATAGTAGCATCTTTGTGCTTTTTATTTAGTTTTTAGTTTTTCATGAGCCTCGGTTTAACTTTATGTTTTTTTCCACCATTTTTCACACATTCTGTTTTTTAGGCCTGGTCTAAGTTCAGAAATCAGGGTCAGCCAGTGATGATCTTTTGCAGTTTGTGGAGATGGACACCTTTGGCAGTGTGAGTACAGTTTCACTTCTGGCCCTCATAACAGTGTGACTGAACACAGCGAGGTCAAATCCTTGTACCTCCAGCTCTCCCTCTCTCTCAAGGTGCTGGAGCAGCCTGACCATTGACATTTAGCATTCCTCTGTGCTGCCTCTGGGTTTTCAATGGGGGGGGGACTGAGAGATGCAGAGGCCAGTGCCTGGTTCTCAAGGGTAAAAACAAAAAGGCTCTTGAAAATCCCAAGGAGTTCCCATGATCCTAGGAAAGACCTTGATCCGACCTGTGTTAGATTTCCATTCCATGGATTAGGACAAAAAGAGCATATTTGGCTCATATTTACTGGCATTATTTTGGTATTTGTTTTGTATTTTTCCCTGGATTGTGGAATTGCAGCGTTTAGACGACTTATCTAAAATTTTGGCAACAATAAGAATTTACAGATTCTCTGCAGTTTGTTTTCACATCCATTCAGAATTCATGCCCTTCAATGACATTTCTAAGTCGGTACAAAAGCTTGTAGTGACATTTTATGGTAGAAAGTTTTCAAAGTCATTTTTCAAGGTTTTTTCCAGCAACATACATAATCTGTTAGCATCAAAGGAGCACACATGCATAAATAATTGACTAATTCACTTAAAGGGGGCCAGCGTAGATTAATTAAGCTTGAATACTAATTATGTTTTCTGTCTACACCAACTGACGCGGTTGTTGTTTAGAAGAAACTGTTTGGTGGGTCACAATTACCATGCACATATAAGGCTGCTCTATAAATTGAGACGGTTTCACATTTTAAGGGTAGAATTGGCTTTGTATGCTTTTGAAACAAAATGCTAACCTTATCTATACTCATTTAAATAGAGATGCTTTGTAGATGTTTTAATTATTCTTATGACATTTTATCAATATAACAATTTTTATTATGTGGATAGATAAAAAGAGACTTTGTCAACATGAAAACAAAAGTGGTCATTGATTTAGCAAGGCTCAACTTTTGCGTGTCACATCGTTTTATTGCATGGAGTTATGATGTGTAGTCGCACATATATGTATATTAATGACTTTACTCGCTGTGTGTATCATGCCCTTGGATTCAAACTGTGTTGATCAAGACAAATAAGAAATTATTTTTAGGTACAAGTTGGAGCTCAGTGAAGACACAAAACACATTATGGGATCTCTGTGTAAAGCTCTTAAAACTCTTGTCACTTCCAGAATCACTCTTGTCCCTGAATCCTTTGCCTAGTGCGCAGGGTGCTTGTCTGGAAATGGTAGCTTTAAGTAGCTCAGTGAAGACAAGGTTTTGCTGTCTACTCTCCCCTGGCAAGCAGCGCGCAGGGACAGAGGAAGACAGCTCAAAGCTGGGGCCTTGTTTACAGCTGTATGGGGAAGAAAACAGGCAGACGTAAATGAGGGTTGACGGTTTCATGAAGCACAATTGGTTGATGGCAGATTCAATGTGACTGGGCTGAACTGGGCGATGATCCGTACAGTATGCAAAATTCACTTTCTAGCTGGTCTGTGCCCACCAGCCCCTAGCAGCGAGCGGTCTTCCCCAAGCCCTTCTAGCTATGCCTTTGAATGCAACAAGAACTGAACAAGGCATTGTTGTGCTCAATTCCTTTTGACAACAATCACATTTAAAAAGAAAGAAAGGGAAAAAAGTCACGATTCTCCTTTTTTGTCACCCGTTGTAAATTATTTTTTTCCCATGTTGGCTGCAAAGTAAGCATTTGGTGTGCTTCACAGTGAAATGAGGTGGAGTGGGTGGATTTAAAGGGGCATATGTAGATGCCTTCAGATGGGAAGAGAATGGGCCTGTTGTGCTGTGCTACTATTTACAGTATGGCTGTTGTGAATGGTATAATACATCCAAATTTTTTGGCGTGTAATTTTGGTGCAGCTCCAAAAGTTTAACACATGTTTGTGCAAAGTCACAGAAAACAGCAGAAACTTTGGCTTGGGCTGGTTTTCACATATCTCAGTGTACTGCATAGTAAGTCCTGCACCTGACCAATTAGTTGGCTTTTTTGTTTTTTTTAATGAGGCCTTTCTTAGCTTTCATGACAGAGAGCTTTACATGGCAGGATGTGCACCCAGAGTCTGGGGCTACCATATAGAGTCTAGGCTCTTTACTTGGTTACCTTATATTCAAATTGACACTTTTATTTGCAGGGCATGAAGCTATCGCACTATGCACAGTTAGAAACATGGGAACTTTTATAAATCAGAGTAATACAAAATGTGCTTTGAGGACAACCAGTGTAAAGACAAAGAAAGAAAAAAAGAACAGTGCCAAAAACCCTTCATGTTATGTGCTTAAAATGTAAAGTCTGCTATAAATTATGAAGTAAATGATATTGCAGATATTTCTAATTGGGCTGTTAGCATAAAAGGTGGCTTCTTCTTAAACGTCCACTCTTCAGATGGTTTGTGGTTCAATCCCCAGCCACATGCCACAGTGTCCTTGGGAGAAACATTGAACAATAATAGCAAACATCTGTGTTGAAAGGACTTATATATGCAGACTATTAAAGATTATTTTCCTAGTCTGAAAATCAATTACAGTAGCAAACAAATCTGAAATGTTTCTAATCACAGTATGTGTTGTTAAAAGGCTGAACAACAAGCTTTTAGTGTCAAGGGGGAAAACTGTAGTGTGGATGGACATTATTTTATATTTAGTCATTAAGGATTTCCGAATTGGCTCTGAGGTTCCAATAACAATCAGCATTTTAATACCATATAAAGGATGCAAATACCATTTAGCTTATTCAAATCACTGATTTAGTTTGCAGGATAATATTATTTAAGTTGTCTGGTGTACAAATGAGGAGTGTGTGCATTTTTCATTAGCAAAAAAAGAACTGTTTGATTAATTTTCTTCTAATTGTTGCAGGGAATGTCGATAATTTGAGTATGCACCTGAACATTAGTGCAGAAAGTTCTGTAAATTGTTTACTGAAATGTAAAAAAAAAAATCAGAGAGAGAAGAAGAAGAAGAAGAAAATGAAAGAAACGACATGGAGACATCTTCACCAATGCCAAATTTGTCTCTCATTTTTGTATGTGCAACTCAGAGAAAATGATTGGTACCCAGTCGAAAAGAAAATGGTTTTTAAATAAGTTACAATTAGATAAGCATTAATCTCAGTGGTATAAATGAATGTCTTGCTGTAGGGCTTGTTGAATGTAAAAACAGATTTACAAAAACTCCTCTTACCAGATTGGTCTGGAAGTAGTCCTCTGCTATTTTAATTGCTCTGTCATTTAGAGTTGAAATAAGCCCTCCCCACCCATTCTGCCCCTTGATTTTTCCTTTGAAATTAAATATTGTATACAAATACATGCTGTTCATGGGCATGAGCACAGTTCATCACTGAAATCTGCATAAAATGATGCTTAAAAAGCTCCATACGCTCTGAGCAACAAAGCTCTTTTATATGGCGCATTCTTATGTAAACATATCAATAACAAAAACAACTACTTATGCTTTTTACCTCGGCTTTCTTATTGTTCTGCTTGTCCGCAGAAATGAGAGAAATGTGGGAGTGCGGGGTTTGTTCCACATACTCTTGATTTCAAAGAAACCCATACTTTCTGTCTTATAGCCCTTCTTCTTTTTTCTTTCCACTTCATACCAGTGAAGACCACCTACAACTCCAAGTCGGAATAGTGTTCACTTAGCCTGTCTTTGTATTCCCCCTGCCGCCATTTATATTAAATTTGTGGCATCTTCAAGAATAAGTCCTTCATCAAAAATCTGTCTTTACCAAATGCAGGAGACCTGACATGATGTTATTTAAACACCACTTCTCTCCCTCCTTTGAGGGTTTTTAGGTTGAGTTCATGTGAATGGAAGTAATGAGAAGTGTGCCTGGATTTCCATACTCATTTGCACACCGAGACGGTGTACTCTCATGCAGCTTGTGCAGAAAAAAAGAAAGAAAGAAAGAAAATGCATAATTTTCCAGGCGCGAGTGTTGTTGCCCGTTCTTTTTAGAAACAAGGAGGGAGTATTTTAATGTGACCTTCATTACACATTCGTGTCAACTTTTCTTATCTATTTATGATTAAATTCTTTTCCACTCCTGTTGTTCAATTAGTGCTTGACCCCTTTAGCGGCGATGTAAATTAAATGACATTTCAGTGTCGTCCCATATTTAAAATACTGCGTTAGTTGCGGATCATAAATGATGATCTTCATTCTGCAGCTAATTTATTCATTTAACAATTTCCCTCCAGAAGTTACAGCAGAAGGCTCTGCAGCAACCTAAGCAGAAGAAATCCAAGTCGGCTGAATTTCTGATGGGTGAGTCCTGCTTGATGAGTTATTGCTCATAATTTGTGTAAGGATTAATTAACTAATTACAGACAAATGGCTTTGGGCTAAATTTTGCTCTTGCTTGTCAGGGCGCAATTTGTAATTATTTTAATCATTTCTTCTTCTCCTCTTTTTTTTCTCCTCCTCCTGCAAGATTCTGATTTAATTTTAACCTAATTGTGTTTTAGCATCATTCGAGGAGGATGCGCTTGAACATTTTGGGGCAGTCAAAGCACCAATAGAATTCTGTTGTTTATAAATATGCCTTGTTTTTTTCTTTTTTCTTTTAATGACTCACTTTAATGTAAGTGTTGTCCCGGCCCTGCGTGTCATTGTATTTTCATTTATGTTTCTATTTATTCTGTCAGGGAGAGAAGCGAGAGTTAATGTGGTGGGCATTGAAAACCCAGCCTTTGATGGAGAAAGAAGCACCGAGCGTTCCATTCCTCCGGTTTGGCTCGGGAGAGAAATTCGAGGTGACAGGCCAGATAGCACCCTTGCAGCTCACCAAAAAAAAATGGAGCCGCGAGCCCCTGCCAAAGAAAGAGGTGAAGCTTCATTCTTCATTAGCCTCAAATTTGTTGACAGTAGATGTGTTCCTGATCTAACCTTTCTCTCACTGCCTCTTTCCTTCTCTCAGTCTGTAGCTTTCCATTTGGGGGGCCCTTGGTCCCTGCATTCCAAAGCAAGCGTGTCCTAACAAGCAACCCTCGTATAACTTCTTCCTTCGCTGGAGAACGCTACAGTAGTGGGTGTTCTATCTCTATCTAGAAGTACCCTCGACACAATCAGCCTTGACTCCCACTCTCGGCTACATGCCTTGTGGTGGGCTGGAGTCATAGGAGAGTGCATTTACATACGCTACTACGCTATCGAGCCGATCCGCTGTCTGTGTGGTGTACTCACAACGCCCCCAAAACACAGCTTAAGGCCAATCAGGCATACGAATATGCCCCCTTATAATTCAGTATGTCAGAGAGAACTCTTGAGGAATGGGATGGTAAATTAGGATGTGTTCGAGGTTGTGAGTGTGCCAGTTTTCTCGGGGATGAGTCACATGTTAGATTCTTGATTTAATATGGTTTATTTTGCTTTCGCTGTGTATGGCTAGTAATTATTATCTATTTTGTCATTATTTTTTATGCACAAGAGGCAGAGCAAATCCTGGGTGGAAAATAAAGTTCATTCTCAAGTTGCTCTGGAAAAGCAATCATCTTTTTTTTTCTCTCCCACCATCGGCTCGCATTTGGTGTGAATTAAACACTGTCAATATCCATTATAAGGATTTGCAAGGTAGGCGACCAAATCCGGAATCAGAGAGCGAGCCCCATCCGTTCAGAGAGGAGTGTTACATCTGACTGCCAGTAACTCAGAGTAGCGCTGCAATTGGACAAGGGAAGCCTGCTTTGATGGACTGCCTTCATTTTTACATGGACTTGATTAGGAAGGCAATTTATGGTTGCTGAAACACTGCAAATAAATAAAATTGAAAATGCACTGAAGAATTTATAGGTTCTGAATCCACAAACTATGAATCAGTAGCACGCAATAAGCACTTCTGACTTGTGTGCCTTTACTGGAAGATCCAAACAGAAAATGTTCCATGTTTGTGACACTTTGGCCTTTTCCAGACTCTTTCATTATCTCTTGGTCTCTGCTAACAGTATCTCTGGCTGCCAAGAAGTGCTAGTTACAGATATTGTGCATGTAAGAACAGATAATTGAAATTTTCATTAGAGAGATGAATTGGAGGGCAGCCAGACTATTTAGGTAAATCACAGCTATGATTCAAAAGGCGATTCACGAAGCTACTACCATTATGCAAATTTGTATTTGAAAAAAGGGTTTCATAACCTCAGAGCTATTTGCGGAGAAATTGTTCAAACTCTCTGCTAACAATGTACCAGGATTTAACATGTGAATTTCACAGTCAATTTATGACACCATTGAAGAGTCATGTAGCAGCATGACTCTTAATAAGTATTTCAGTCTGAGTGTTTAAGTTGGAGTATGAAAGAGCAGGAAAACCTCATGCAGATATTTTACAAGAACACAAAAGAATTTCTGTGGAGTTTTTTTGGGGGGTAGTGGCCGAGTGGCCAGTGGTCCTTTTATGCAAACAAACTCGCATTTTTATGCAACCAATCACTGAAGCCCTCAGACTTCTATAAACGCGCCTTGTGTGGAATATATAACATGACTTAATCCATTTTCCCCTCACAATCTGAGAAATACAAGTCAAGCAATTTAGATTGGAGCAAAATATTCAAGGCTTGCAATGATAATGATTCCAGGGGTTAAAAAAAAGCTGTAGGTGGGGTGTACCTTTAATAGAAAGTGCCCCTGAGCCAACTGATTCCCATAAACTCTGTGGAGCAGACTTGATACCCATAGGTCAGTGATTGCTAATAAGAAGTCAATGAGACATGGGCTCAAGTTATTTTCCTTTGGATCTGCTCCCCCAAACTTGCCTCCTTCTCTAGGCCGCTGACCTCGGAGTATTTAGCTGGTATTGTCTTTGAAATTCCAGGTACTTTTGGGCTTGTAGACTTTCTCATTAGTTCCTTTTGAACATGGAAAACATATGGCAGTCATATTTAAGAGATTGCTTGCCATGACCTTTTGCAGCATGCTAATTAGGCCCCAGAGCACCGCAGGCCGTGGAGAGGTGCACTGAGAAACCCAGGAGTCTTTTTCCCAGTTCTTTCTCTGCGCCTCTGAACTCCTGTCTCATCTTGGCTCTGCCTTATCTAGTAGCAGCCACTACCACTGCCCTTCGACAGTGTGGGTTTCAAAATTAACATTTTGCTTCATGTGCTTCTAATAACCACTAACCTGAACCTGTACAACTCCCTCCTTCCCCTCCCTTACCACCCCGCCAACTCCCAATCCCTCTTTCTCTCATTCGCTTTCCTCGTCGTGCACTTTCCACAGGAAATGAACGTGCGCAAAATTACTTTGACCCGTCATCGACAAGGCAGACGGACTCGGGGCATTGCAGGACGACTGGGGTCAGCGCTGAAGATGAGCTGGAATTAAGTATGCCATTCTCTGTCATAATGGTTCTCCTCGGTTCATTAAAGAGGGGTGAGAGAGATCACTAGTAACAGGCTGCCATTCGTGATGCCACGGCGGTCTATGTAAATACACCAAGTGATGGCATCACTAGATTGGCTACCCAAGTCGTTGTCATTGATGAAGGTCATGTATCATTGGTCAGTTTTCATTTCACAGTGGCATTTTCTCTCCCCCCCCCCGTCAAATGACACGTGCAGAGCCATATCAGGAGTTTGCAGCCCCCTCCTAAAGTAGGCCTATTAAAGGCAAGCTCTTGGGAGCCAAGTAATATGCATGTTATAATGAAACCTGGCTATTAATGGAGAAGGCATTTCACCTGTATCTTTTGGATATCACTGCCGTGTAATATCAAAGGATCCACCAAATCAAATCTCATCACATGATGACAGGCCAGCTAACAGGCATGTTAATGCTCCCATTTCATTACCCCTCTACATACACTTGATTTTCACCCTTCCCCACGACTAATTTGCATGTTAAGATGCAGTTTCGATTGAGTTGGCTGATAAGCAGAAAGTAATTATTAAAGCACACAAAAAGAAATATATTTCTTTTTTTGGCACCATTCAAATATACTTGTTTGGATTTACAGAAAGTTTCACTGCTGATGAAAAGAAACTGTATGAAAGAATAACTGCGTTGCTGGATGACGAAGACACCTTCATTGACTTACCTGGTATGTATCCTCTATTAGCTATACTACAGTGCCATAGTGATTTGTGGGTCCTTGATTTATTGTGATATTTAGCCAAATTTCATCCAGTTTTGCACATTTAACCTATGTGTATCACTTAAACTAGTTTGCATGTATTTGCTTGTATTGCTGGTTTAAATCATTGGTATAATTCACAGACATGCTGGTTAGTGTAGATAGTGCAGAAGCACTAAATTTGTTTTCAGACTTTAGAGATACATCTTTCTGTTAACTTCCATCTGTATTAAAATATCATTAAAAACACAATTTTGTGAACAAGAATGTCATATTTTCTTGTGTGTTCTACTTTCTAATGTTAAATGTAAATAACAGAAACCATCCACCCAAAAATATGATGCTGTATTTCCCACTAAAAGCAGCACTACCATAGAACAAAGAGTAAACTAGAAAGGGACGCTCACCAGCAGACGGTGCTTTCCAAGCAACCCTATTGTCTCACAGTAGTCGTGCCTTTTCTCATTAGCTCAGTTTCATTTAAATATGTAGCCATCCAGGCAATACTGAGATGGTTTAAGCTTAGCATTGTTCTGGGTGAAGACAGTCATACCAGATCCTGTTGACATGACGCACATCTCTCTTGTAATTCCAGCGCACAAGTGATGGGTTTAGGCCCGCTTCAACACGGTAGAATTTAGCAGGCTTGTATTATTTCCTATTGTTTTGGATTTAGCTGTACCACCGAGATTAGCAACCCCATCCATTGTTTTGGAATGTTCATGAAATCCCACAGAGAAAGTAAAGAGGATCTTGGATTAAGAGTTGCTTCATGCAATAGGCTGAGAGAAAGGGAAGGAAAGAGAGACAGGGAAACAGAGAGAGAGAGAGCTTGTACTTCTGTACTGTCCAACACTACTGCCAGTTAGCACTTTACTGAGCTACAATAGACTTCAAGACAATGACCTTATGCAGTTGTATGGATGCCTCCCACCGGTGTAGGCTTCAAGTGTTCTTTGCAGAGGGCTCAGAGTATGTCAGTCCTGATCCTGACATTTTGTGACTGCTTCTCAGGCTTTTGTTTTGGCTTTTACAGCCTGTCACAAAGCACCATACACATTTCACAAGAAAGAACCTGAATAAAACAAAACATTAATGAAATGGACAGTGGCCAGTGTTGGAGCTTTTTTTCTTTCCTTTTTTAAGAAAAAAAATCCTGGAGAAGTCTTGTCTGTCTGCCTTGGATCTTCAGCTCTTCTTCTTTTTTATCTTGATGAATTCCTTTGCTTTGGCTTGGAGATGAAAGACCACAAAACTGGTATTCTGGTTTTCTGTAAGGCGTTAGGCGTCGCTATCAGCCTCTATGTGAAAAGCATTAAGCAGTTTTAACAGATTTGGCTCTTGCACACGTTGGACTGCACACGTTGAATATAGAGATTGTTGAAGAATACATCACATTTCTACCAATGAGCCAGCACAGCAAAACTGAAACAGAAACAGCGAGCATGATAAGCTACTGCAAACAATGCCTCTCTCCATTCAGTAATGATTTTTAGGTTACTAACTTAAAACTACTTTGCATATGTTTTTTTCAGTTTAGAGGCTTGGTCCCATTTCAGTCTGGGCATGTTAGATTAGCCTAGCCTGTAGAATGCCTTTTACTGAAATAGAGCAATTTGATGAAATGTGCTATATTCATTGATTCATCCTATTTTTTTTAAACTAACTAAAAATATATATTTTTGTACACCTCTTATAATAAAAAACTAACATTATAGGATTCAGCATTTCTTTTTTGTTCCTTCTCTAAACAAAGTCCTGCCTCAGTATAGTTTTAAGCCAAACATGTGGATGTGTGAATTGAACATGATGCTTTTTGACTGTTCACCATTGTGTTTTTGTACAAACTTCCACTTCAGTACATCATACTGTTTGCAAACATACACATATCTATCAGTTTGTGCCTGTTTCTGGATGTGCTAAATATGCTCATCCATCAGTATGTGAATGCATGTTCCAGTGTTTACGAGTGGAAATCCGTGTGCGTATGTGTGTGTGTTTGTGTATGTCTGGTTGTGCGTGTGTCTGCACATGCCCACTGATGCGAATCTCTCCAGGTACGCTGCTAGCCTCCAGGGATGAGGAGGTGTTGGAGGTGAAGGCGGGTGATCTGGTGCTTCAGCGGCGACTGCTGCTCCACAGTGGTGGTGATGCCTCGGGCTCCAGGCCCTCCCAGGCCCATACCATTGCCAAAACCCAGGCTGAGGGTAGTACTGAGCTGGGAGGAGAGGCTGGACTCGAAGCAGGGAGGATGGTAATGGGCAGAGAGAGCACTGTAAAAAGTAATGCTATCCTTTTATTCGTTTTAATGTTGATTGATCCTATACATATATACATAGTACTATTTTATTGCACTAAATTAAATGGATTATCTGATTAAAACAAATATATATTGGAGAGCAGAAAATGTCTCATAAAATCAAAGTTAAAAGTAACATGATATTATTTCAGCATTGCAAAATTAATTAATTCAATTCAGGGTTGCATGATTGGATCAATGATGCAATGGGAGACTTGACATAATATTCAAAGAATCATGCATGCTTTGGTAATCTTGTAGTTTTGTTAAATATTAGAATGCTTTTTCTGCCTCTGTAATATTTCTTGCAGTGAGGACAGCTGAGGAGGTGATCCCCCACTACACCCAGCAGCTGAAGGAGCGTGCGCGGCCTGACATGATCATGCTTGGCAGCCTTTCACTGCAGCAGGTCAGCGCTACAAAGAGGAATATCTGTGTCATCATCCCATATTCACCAGCACATCAGCCATGTCCATTATACTGTGTACCAGTGGCTTGGCTAATGGACATAGAGTCTGTGCATGTGTGCATGTACGTCTATCTGTTTTTTGTCTCTTCACATGCCTGTTTGCAAAGTGAGTAACTTCCTTGGCTTAATTTTCTTCTTCTCATTTTCTATTTTTCTTCTTTTCTATGTTGTCCCAAACCTTCCCCCCCCCCCCCCCCCCCCCCCCTTCTCAATCCATTTCATTTTCTTGGAAGATGGTCTCAGCTGAATGCACTCATGTTTCTTTTGAACAGCGGGCATTCAAGGTACTTCAGAGGTTAGATTACTCATTCATCCTTGACTCAAAATTAGAACATGGATTTTAAATCGATATTCTATTCTACATATGATAAGCTCAAACCATTAATTTATTTGATTTATGTAGACTCTCTTCTTCTCTCTTTCCACTTTGTTGTGCATTATTATGCATATTTGTCTCTAACAGAAGCTGAATTTCCTCGGTGCTTTACAAGTCTCACGGTCTTTTCAGGAAAAAAATAAAAGATCACGACTACTTTTCATTTTCCAACTGAGGATTTTCTGAACTAGCTTTAAGATCTGAAGCTTCTTTCAAAACAAGTGTTTGCATTCGATCAGACAGAAGAGAAATGGGAGTGGATAGAAGAACAGCAGGTTCTCATTGTGTAGGCAAATCTAGGTTCCAAAGAAATACATTAATGCATATGTAAACACAGGAATGCAGGACTTCCATCCACTGTATTTTTAGTTCTAATCCCATTTGAAAAGAGAGGAGAGAGAGTATCAAGTTACATGAATAGAAAGTAAATGTAACCGGGAAACAAAATACCCAACAATGACTTACTGTCACTCCGAAGTCACAGCAACAGTTGACTCATCTTTCCTCACTGGATAATCAGCGGCATCTACTGTGTACTGTATCAGTAGTGGGATCGGTGTTATCTTATTCGACAATAATATGTATGCGCTCTTCTACCTCCCACTCCCACCTCCCATTGAAAGCACATTATCCACCAGAGATTTCACATCTATTTTAAAAATAATAGCGTTTTTCTTCTTTCTCTATTCTGCCGCACAAAGCCGCTGCAGTGCGAGACATTGTCACTTAGCAGTGTCAATGTGTCTGAATGGGGAGTGTGAATGTGCTGACTGAATGTAAAACCGGCAGAAATACTCATCAAACGCTACATGTCTTTAGGGTCTGGCTCGGTATCGATTGCCTGCAGATTGCATTACAGTTGCTCCTTGTGCTTAATTCTGCCATTATGGTGCACTGCACTGTTTCACAAAGCTGCACCCAAAAGAACGCGTGCATGTGATTTTGAACATGTTTTCAGCAAGTGGCTCAGAATGGACCCCCGAAGAGAAGCGAGTGGGCAAAGAGAAAGAAAAGACTAATGGCTTTCTTCACTGGTGATTTTAAGGTAAATGATCATGTATTGTATAGTGCAGAGCAGAGATGTTGCTGTTTTGCTACATATGAGAACACAACATATCCACTTTAAATTAAAGGAGCCCGGTTCACAAAGAGACAGCGATGAGGCAGTGAGACCACAACCCATGATGAACACACTGCTTCCGTGGTAAAGTCCAGCCCATTTCATATTTCTTTCCATATGTAAAATTTATGTCACATGACTGTAATCATTAATTGTGTTGAAAGCATTTGTATTCCCACTGACGTTCGGGAAGGAATGTAATTCATGTGTCCCCCGCATGACTTCTCTTGTCGGCAGACATTGCGTTGTGGGTACTATGGCTCCGGGGCACAGAAATCTGTCCATGTCACTGGGCTCGGAGGTGCATCAATTCTTGGTCCATCCGCTTTATTCAGAGATCACACATCACATCTTGAAGCGAGAGCCCCAAAGGCAATCAGCTTAGCATGTTTAAGTTTTAAGTAATTACGGACTACCGCGCCAGCTGACACGATAAAATCAAGACACCACTGTACACATCAGCATCTCGTCTCGCACCGGGTTGTATTATGGGTGGGTGGCAGTCGGACACCAGCCCTGTCAGATGAATGTGGTTTGGAGTTTAGCGAGATGACCTCCTCTCGACAGCCTTGAACCCTGTAAATTCCCTCTGATATCAATGGTGGGTGGCTATTAGACATGGGAGACTTTCTATGCATCACCTAGGGCTACATCTGCCTGAAATTGAATGAGAAATTATTTCACTTTCTCTCTCTCTCTCTCTCTCTCTCTCTCTATGCCTGTGAAAGAAAAAAATTAAAGAGCAGAGACACAGAGCTGACTTGTGGTTTTTGTAACAAATGTGTAATTCATTTGTTTCCACTGTTTCTAATTTAATGGAGGTTGAGTAATTGCATTAGGAAGCACATTGTGCCTTGTTGTGAACTGATGAAAGCACATGTAATACTTTTGATAGGCAAACAGAGAGGAGGGAGTGAAGGAGAGAAAGAAAAGAAAGAGTGCTCGCCTTTGATGCGCAGCATTTATTTGCTGAATTATCCTCCCTTTTACAAGCATCTTATCCCCAGTCACAGGCAGGCCAGGGCCCTTGTGATATTGCTTTATTTTGAGGAATTAAGAGAGGTGGCGAGGAGACAGAGCGAAGCAACCGCTTATTACATTACCACTGATAAGATTGAAAGGCAGAGAGAAGAAAAAGAGGAGGGGGAGAGAAAGACAGAGAGAGCGAGAGACAGTGGAAAGTGTTTTGTTGTGGTGTTATTAGATTGAGCCGCTGTTGGCTACAGAGTGGAACAACAGAGGGTCCAAAATGCAGGTGGCTGTTAACAGGGTTAGCCTCTTGTGTTTGTGCGCATCGCATACAAGTGTGTGTTTGTGCACGTAGCAGCCGCGACATCGAAAGCCCGTCACTCAGAGCGTTGGGGGAAGGCCAAGAAGAAGCGATGGCCAAATACAGCCAGATGACAGAGCTCCCAGAATCTTCCTCTGCAGCATCACGGCCCCTGTGGCAGGTAAGATCTGTTAGAGCGAGCCACACATTCACCGAGGACAGAAAGCATGTAAACAGGAAGTGACATACCCTTAATCTGTAAAAGGGTGGCCTCGCAAGAGAAGATATTGATCCTGAAGTGTTTACAAATAACCACAAAAAACAAAAGTGAATGATGTAATTTTGTGAAATCCTGTAACCTGTTAGAGTATCCAAAAAAAAATCCTTTATTTTCTAGATTTTCAAATTTTGCTCCTGTATGTGCACACGCCTGCGCAAAGGCGCATATATTTGCAATACAGCGCTGACTAAAACAGTTTTCCTTATACAGCGTGCTAAATACGTAGTCACAATATCACTATATATTGACACAATGTATTTTTACGTAGCATATAAAGAATCTTTTTTCTGTGGGGATGGTGTCTTTGGTTTTTGCAAAATAAGTAGGAGGAAAAGGGAGCCTTTAGAGAAGAAAAAGGGGGGAACAGAGTTGGAGGAGAGAAAAGATAACCGAGTAGGAAAGAGAGAGAAGGGGACTGCAGCTTTAGTGGTAGCATCACCAGCTGTGGGAGGAGTGTGCTGTTGTGTTGCATCTGGGGATGAGGCTGCCATGCCACCGTGCTGGCTTAAAGATGTAATGAATCTTCAGTCGGGGGCTTTCCTTCCAGGGTGACAACTGGCTTTGAGGAAGGTTGTAAATGCAGGGGAGATTGTGGTATAATTCCTCAGACTGGCGTTTGTGCCCCCCAGTCACCATTCGATTATCTCCCAAATTGCTGTGTTTCACTGAGATAAAGATTTTTTATGGCTTGCTGACTTGAAACAACTAGCACAGGCAGAATAGGGGGCAAAAGAGGGAGAGGGAAAGAGAGAAAGAAGAGAAAGCAATGGCCAAACCTGCCACGCATAGTAATTTCCTTTGGTAAATGACAAAATCTTTGTTTATATGACATTTCCCTAAAATCACTGCAGCGAGATGAATCTGAAATATAAAATGTCACATTTGGCATGCAAAACTATGAAAATATATTTCTGTGCAAAATTCATGGAGGCATTTAATTTAGAACGTGTTTAATAACTAAGGCAGCCTGCATCAGTAATCCTGCCCGGAGGTCCCAAAAAGATTGTCATATTTATTCTCTCCTTTCTTCACCCCCCCCTCCTTCATTCCAAAGCCAAAAAATTTTAAGGGTAAATGTTCATTGTTAATTAAGATATACTAATTAAAATGAAAATAATTAACGAGAAAGCTTAATCTCTGAATATTAGCCCATACTTAGAAAGAAAGGAAGTTTTTGTATGTGGCATTTCCTGTCTCTATTAAGAGTGCATTTTGTGTGATCAGTCAATGTGTGGAAAGCCCTGAAAAGATATTTCAGTGAAAGGACGGCCGCTTGCCAGCAAAACCACGGAGGATCCCTCGCTGGAGCCTTTGATCTCATCTGTAGGAGTGCTGTAATGTTATGGCACTTTAGGCACAACTCAAGCTTGGGGCAAACAAACCACCTCTGATATGGAAAATTGGCTCACTTCACCTTTTACCTTCACCTTGCTGTCTCGACTGACTCCTGTGATGCCTGTGCAAGCATGTGGGCTTGATAATAACAATGCTTACAAATTGGACACCGGTATGACGTTATTATTTTTTATTCCAGTGCTTCTTTATGCTCCTTTCTCCTCCTCCTCCTCTTCCTTTCTTGTCTGCATGCATACATCTCGTTCCAGTGTGGGGGTTTGGAGGTCTTCATCCCCTCCTCCCAAATGTGAGATGTGTGGGCTAAACGGCTTTGCCACCAATTATACTAATTTCGCTTCTGCCTAAATTGTTTTAGTTGTTTTGGTATGCAAAGATGCTCACAGAGGGGAGATTGCGGGGCATTACTGCAGGGCTCAGCACACACACCCCTGCATTGCCTGGCAGAGCAATGGGGATCACCAGCCCTTGCTAGGTGAACGTGTGTGGTGCGTGACTATGAAATAGCAGGGAACAATCTCAGGTACAAACAGCACTGTGTGAAAGTGCGTGCATATGAGTATAGACACTAGCCCCTGAGTGATGCTATATCATTGATTGGAACTGAGGTCTTTAATTGCCAAGCATTCAGAATTTGCCCCTGGCGACTGGTTAACATGGTGTAAATTTGAGCACATAAAATAAATAGGAATTAGAAGTTGGACCTTAGATCATGTCAACACTTATTTAGGATAGGATAGGATGATATGTTGAGTATCACTGTGCGAATTGTATTGTGGATTTATTTACCTTCATCTGGCAGCAGGATTAGGTCAGGAGAGCTGCTTAAAACTTCAGATGGCAGCTTACAGATAGGTTACAAGTAGTTAATATTATAGCAATGTATCAGTAGTCTCATGGTAACATAACTATAAAGTTGTATTACCCGACAACTTAGCAAAGTAAGGACCAAATTTTGTGCCATCCTATGCTATAGGTTGGTAGATAAACAGTAAAATCTTGATGTTAATGCATAATTATTTCAATATCAAAAGACAATTAATCACATAATATTCTGTATTTGCAGCGGTATATTGTTGGCATGGTCACTTTTGACCATTAATACACTAATCAGGGTGAGTATTATTTACATATTAACATTCATCTTGATGCATGCTCAATCATCCAGGTAAGTAAATCTCCAAAAGTTGATTCTGTTCATCTGGATGAACATCAAAAACATTACGTCGAGATGAACAGAATCAACTTTTGGAGATATTAACATTCAGCCATTTTTGCCAACGTCATATAGATTTGGTTGCAATGGCCATGTACTCACAATGCTGTTCTTAATATAACACCCCTGCAATGACACAAAAATACTAGCCAAGAGTAGAGAATATATTAACAGAATATTTTCTGTGTTTCTGAGTTTCTGTGTTTAAATCTTTGCATTTTAGCAACAAAGTACTAACATGTGTGAAATATAGTGTGGTGGTGGTGGTGGGGGGGGGGAGTTGCAATCCAGCTAGAAGCCTGCAGTAAATGATGTTATGATGTGAATAAGCAGAAGTAGATGGAGTCAAACTATAAGCTCAACTTTTCTTCTAGTTTTTTAAAAGTGGTATATTGGCTGATATATATATATCACCAATAAGACAGTTTCTCCTGCTGGTTTTCAAATAATTATAAAATATGCAGTTACTGGTTATATAAAATAAATATATATTTTTAAAAAATGACATGTGCACATAAGAAAGCTTATATTCCGGCTGGTTGTGGTGATCTGTGATTGCTATCAGGTGGCTGCAGTGCTGCTTCCTGTTTGATGTGTGAAATCAAAATGGCAAATGCTGTAAAGTGGCTTATGGTGCATGATGTCACATCACACACACACCAACATGCACATGCTCCACAGGGTCTCATACTTTCCAGACTCCCTTGCAAGTGCCCCTGATGGAACATGAACTCATGAGTGGAGTTGCTGTAATCTTAACCTACACTTAAACTAAACTCAAATATGAATTGCATTGAAATTTAGAAACAGCACATAATTACATTGTACAGGTTATTACAACGTTGCCATGCAAAGGCAAGCAATGGGCCAAATTTACTGTTTGTGCTAAAAAAGTAAATAAATTGTGACTAAGGGGTTTCTGTTTAAACTAGATTGACTTTTCATCCACTGCTGTTCAACAGATGCCATAGGACACAAAAGGCTAAAAAGTATCTACATTGTCGTCTGATTATGTTTCATTAGAACAAAATAAAAATGACTGTCTAGCCTGCTTAGACTATTACTCATCCTAAGCTCTGAAACAAGGCACATGTCACCAAAGCAAACAAAGGCATTTGCAAGTGGAATGATGTAGCCTGAAGGTTAACGGGATAATCTTAGTAACACAAGGATGGGGTTTTTTTTAAAACCAGTCGTCTGAATAGGGAATCTAGTTTCGTTATCAAGGAATGCTGGTATTCCCTTGAGCAAGGCCTTGAGCTTTAAACGCTGAGGGATTGAATGGAGATATGTAGATAGGAGATTGTGACTTTACTGAGCTTGTCTTTAGTGGAATCACATTTGAAACACCTGTAATCTGAGTATTTATTTTTTGAGAGATAAAAATGTAATTCTTGTTTGAAAGATATACTCGTATGAAGGTTTTTAGTTTGTTTGTCCATCTGTCTGTTTGTTTGTTCTAATGATGTTGCCACCAGCATTAAAGTAAGGACAATATTTAGCTTACATGATAAATAATACAGACGTTAAGATGCCATTTGGCAAACTCCTCAGGGGGTCTCATATATCCTCAGCAGTCAAAGACACTGTTGACAGGCAAAATCTATTAATATAATTATTAATTGCCCCGTAGTTTCCTTAGCATACAATAATTTATATTTATATTTAAGTATAGAGAAAAGCTGTTCAAATAGAATTTGACAAACTTTATTTACACTCACAGTTATTTACAAAGTTACAGAAGTCTTGGGGTGTTGATTAAATAACAGTATTTTCCCTAAGAAAATATTTTTATAATCACAGTTTCCACGAATAAAGAAAGATAATAAAATCAAGCCTGTACTTTTTTGTAGGCGGACCAGAGGACTGCTCCCCAGCCCGTGGAGGTGTGTGTGCGTTGCCTAAGAGCCACGAGGGACAGACTTCCCAGGGGTCTCTATACTGTCAGAGTGGCACTTCACAGCCATCTAGGGGGTCCGGCTCTGGCCTGGTGCAGTAAGAAAGGGCAACATGTTTGGGCAGCGTCTACTGAGCCCACTGAGCATCGGGGACGCTTCTACGACATTGACCTCCACATTAACCAGAGTCTGTTCATGGTAGCCACAATTTCACTTTGTATAAGCTGTGTTTAAGCATCAGGGCAAAGCATGGGGTGTGCTCTAATGGGGTGATATCCACTGAGCTCTGACAACAACAAAAAAGTTTCAATTTTAGTGTCATACGTCTTTTCTCTGTTGACAATAATACAACAACACACATCAGGGAAAATACACACAATCTGTCCCTGGTTGTGACTATTAAGTGTTAAGAAATAGTATAAATATAGTACAATTTTGTTTTGCAGTTGACAATTGGAAAACTTGAATTTTATTTTTATTTTTTCAAAGAAAAATGGAACTAAATATAAAATACATCTTTCACCGGGAAGCAATTTTGACACTGAGGAGGCAAGAAATTATATTTATAAATTGGTCAAACAATAAAGCTGCACGTGCTAAAAATGACAGAAGCTACAACACTGCATTTCTGGTGCTATTTCAGAATTTCTCTTTCTTCTTCTGCCTTTATTTTCATCAGCTGCAGTGAAGATGGAGCAGTTTCTACACTGAAAGGGTTATGAGAAGTTATATTACTGTAAAGGCAGCGTATGAAAATATGTCACACACAGCCTCTAGGTTTTTCTCTAGGGATCCCTATATGAATAAAACAACAACTTCTCAAACATGACATTTAATCCATGCATGTAAATCAAATCCAATATCAATTATTCATTCATATAGAAGAAATAATGTTTTATTGGAATAAAAATGGAGCACAAATGGAATGAAGCATTTCGTTTCTTTCCTGTGTGTCTTTCAGCATCTGCCACATGCTTGAGCCGGATCAAGGCATATAAAAGCAAAAATAGAAAAGTTAGGCAGAACTGACAAAAATATGTATTTGAAACATATTTTTAAAAATGTCAGCCTACATTTCCATTGCATAATAGATGACTAAATATGTTTTCCCGTTTGGTTCTTTTATTGAAACAACACAGCAGATTACATTAGATGAAATTATGCACATTTTACAACCCCTTTCCTAAACCTTTGGATATGAAGGAGCGGATCTTCTATATAAGCTGTGCTAATCTTTAAAAAAACCCACATACTTATTATAGATGGTCGATATTGACCAGTGGATTAGAACTCTTTGGTTTATTCATTCAGTGATGTGTGCACGGTACAAAAGATTCACAAGCAAAACCTTAAAACAGAAACCACTAAATGCAGTGTCCCTCTTGATCCCATAGAGTCTCATACAGGCTGAGAAAGCATTTCTTCACTGTTGTGATGGCAACTCTAAAGGCCTAGCTGGAGCATTTAGCACATGTGGACACTGTCAGCGTGCTGGTGGGTGTATTCACTGAGCTAGAGCATTCTGATAATATTGTCACAAGCTCCCATGAAACATAAAAGATGGGGTAAAATCTGGCACGAACTGAAAGCAAAACCTGGGCTCTGCGTCAGAGGTAAAAAGAAAGAGGAAAAAGAAAAAGGTTTAAGTACAGCATGGTAAATGCCTCGTGTCACTCTGCCTTCCCTCCTCTCCTCCCCAAGCCCTCAGCTGTGCTTTATAGACAAACCAGTTGTTGTTGTCCTCATTGATAGTAGTTGGAACGTTGATCAGATTTGTCTGAGACTACCAGGATTGGCTTAGCTGGTTTTCTCTCCGTCTCTCTCGCCTCTTGCCCACACGATAGCGTGCGATTTCAGTGGAGCTTGCAGTGCCTTCTAAGAGGAAATGAGGAATTAGTGATGGTAGGAGGAAGCCAGGAGCTTATTTTCCTTTCCTCTTTCTCCATATCTCTCTCCCACTTTTTTTCATTCACCCTTTGCTTTGTGTGTCTGGGTTTGGATTTAGACAGAAACAGTGCCGCTTAGTTTTGAAATGTCTTGGATATGCAGAAGAGTGGGAATGCTTGAAAAGAGTTGAGAAGGGCCGAGACTCATTTTAGAGTTTTATACCGAAAAAGGAAAAAAAAAAAGATCCACATTCTAATTAAAGAGGGGAGGAGGGGAGTGGACAGGAAGAAAATTAGGAAAGATCCTTGGAGGTATATGAATTTATTCTTGTCTTTTCCACTTTTTAAATCTTTTGTCATGTGTTGTGCTTATTGCTAAAAGATCACTTTTTATCAGTTTACTGTAAACTGCACAACTGTAGCCGTTAATTTCCCCTCAGCACTTTAAAAAAAAAGTCAACCTGGATATTTATAATAGTTTAAGTAGATCCTCCATAAACAGAGGAGCAGAAAAAAACTCTGAAGCATATCAAGTCTCACAAACCTCTCACCACATACGCACATATGCCCACGTGTCTACACAAAGGCACTGCGCGCGCACGTAAATGACTATTTATGCAGGTCACATTTCTTACAGTAAATGAATAATATGAATATCCTCAATATCTATAATCTCTGATATTATTCCATAAATTTATGTCCTGAGTCAGACACTACTACCCATCATTTCACAGGTGCATACCAAAGGCTGATTTACAGGGGGGGCGGGGGGTTGAAGAGAACGGGATACAAATGATTTATGTGTTAAAACAAGTCCTCTGCATTTTCCATTACAACTAATAAAGGGATAAAATATTTCCACCCAGTGATGGATGATGTCGCACGCACCTCACTGTCAGTTCATTTTTTAAGCAAACCCACCGTTCTCTGGGTAAATAAGAATGTATGTGTTTTCCATTGACTGCTAACCACTAACAATTTTTGCTTCGCGCAAGACACCCTTGATATTATCAGTCTGATTGATGATGGCTTCTCTGAATCACAAATTCGGTAACTGTCAGCTCACGCTCTACAACAGCAAACTCGAGTTGCCCTCTTCGCAGTGTTTGATGCCGCAGTCTTTATCACGCCGACATCTCCTTTTAGGCAATTTTCTGAGCTCGATGGGTTAGAGTGGCAGTTTAGAACGATCCTAAAACAGCAGATAAGTTACGGGAGGATTCAAGTGTAGGATGTAGATTAAAAGGCAGTTAGCATGAGATACTCTGCTGTTGATGTGTCTGCATGTGTGCATGCGTTAATGCATGCGCCCTGGAGGCATGTGCGCTCAGCTGACTGAAACTGTGAGCAACTTTCTTCTTTCCTTATATTGCTCTGTATGTTTATCCAGGTCTTACCTTCCACCTGTAATATCATCCCTTCCATGGTGCTGGTTTTCCAGCTGATCACAGCACCGGGAGACAGAAGTCACGTCAGCTCTGCGTTGGCCTGGGCAGCATTTCCTGCTTGTGGGCCAAGTCTCGGTTTGGTCGAGGGCAGGTGAGTCAAAACCACTGTGATGAACAGCAAAATGATCTTCACGTGTTTCCCTCTGTCATTCTGCGAGTTTCCCCCTAACTCAGTCCAAAGACAAGTTCTTTAGCTCAAGCGTGTTAGTTTTTAGCATGTGCACCCTGCCTCTCTGCCCCCCCCAGTTACCCCAGATAGGATAACTGGTAATGAAAATGGATGGCTGTAATTCATTTTCAGAGAAAATACCTGCAGTCCAAAAAAATGCAACCTGCAACTTTTATGAGTGTTTCTCATCAACATTTCTTTGTACAGTGACAGGTTTCTGTTATGTGCACAGGTTCAAAACGCCACTGGTCAGGGGCGAGCCCAGCACACAGCTGGACCAGTTTAAAAAGATTGAAGCCCTCATCTCCTCTGATCTCGACCACTGGCTGTGCAACCTGTATTTTCAGGTGTGTGTGCAATTACGAAACCCCTTGTTCACATGTTTGTTTTGATGACGCGAACCTCTCGATTATTCTATTTAAATTCGTAATTGGGTGCAGGTACAGTATGTGCGTGTTTATTTCTTGGTCTCAGTTATAAACCATGTGCTTGTGTGTGCCATTTTTTTTGTGTCTTTTTCACTCTGATCCTCTTCTTTTATTTGGAATGTTTAGGGGGCAGAACGGTGGATCTGAAAAGATGGGGGGTGGATTTTTGGATTTTCAACGATAAAAAGCTTTTACAGAGAAATTGAAAATTGGCCCCAGAGAGCAAACAAGAACCACATCTTTACCCAGCAATTCTGAAAGCATTAGAGCTGATGCATTGATTAGATTAGTAAACATCTTAATTGAATTAAAAACCAGAACAAAGCTCTCTGTCTTGGATTTGCTTCTTTATTTGTCCCTTTGACTGTGACATGTTGTTTGTATTACTGCATTATCATTACTGTTGGTACGGTTGCTTTGATTGCTGTGGGATATTTTTTTTGTATCTCTGCATATGCACAGCACAACAACAAGCACAATATTCTTGTCACATTTATAGATTTAATTGAATTGTTTTACTGCACACTTTGACAAATGCTAGTAGTTCTATGTGCCTGCAGTTTTGAACACCTGTAATGTTATTCATACAGCAAGATGTTCTCCCACAAACAATGATGATGCAATGGAACATTATGCACATAACTACTGATTATTACAAGCTATTAATGTTCACTGAACACATATGCAGACCTCTGACACACGCAAAGCAGGCCTGTTCCTCTTCTGGTTTCTTGTGTTTTAGGTAAAGAGACTCCCACCTGGAGCATCTCGGAGACCAGAGCACTGCATCACTCTATCGATCCCCACTTCTAAACAACCTATCATTCCCCAATCTGAGGTCCACCAGAACCAGCTGCCACTCCAGCCCAAGCCCCCATCGCAGCACCAGCTCTGTCCTCAGCTCGTTCATCCCCAGTCCCAACAGCAGCCCTGTACAGACCCCAGCTGCAGAGCGGGAGATCCCTCTGTGGTACATTCTCACCGGGGGTCCCCTCTCAACCTGTCAGCTGATTCTGCTTGCTCTTCCTCATCTCTGCCAGGTAGGGCTCCGATGTTACAACCCCCAACTATGCCACAGTGTGGAGAAAATGTCACCCTAATGTCACCAACACTGGGAAAAGAAGAATGACAGGCCTCCCTTACAGCAAAGCTCCACTGAGGTGAATGTGCTTGAGGGTAGGGTTTAGTAGGGGAATGCTTGACAGACAGACATTATATTTGTTTTCTCAGTTAGATTATGTGTAAAATATATAGACTCTAATGTTAGTGTTAGCATAGGCAAAGTATCGTGCACAACATTAGCAGAACCTGATAGTTGACAGACATTTAGATAAATAAAACCACCACTTCAGCAAGCAAACAAAAACCTGGCATGTAAAGTGCTGGTTAAATAAGTCCAATCAAGCTAGCTATCGGTGAACAGTGGTTAGCCTAGCTGCCATGATTAGCACAACAAAGGTTTTGGAATTTATAACCACATTTTCTTCTTTATATTCTGTGTCCAGCTGAGCCAAACCAAACATTTTACATGCTTACATGACCTGGAAGACACACATTGCTGTGTTTTGCGGTCTGGCTTTGGTTCACTGTGGATGACTAACTTATAATTACCGAGTTCGAGCTATAAAAAGAGCTATATAGCAATTTTCTGCCAGTTGACTGAAATTCCTTCTTTAAGTTCAATACATAGTAGGTGCTTACATGCTGCAATGCATTTCTGATTACCATCTTAACTTCATCTGCCTTTTTATCCACAACTCACCATTTCAATAACATCCGGTTAGCTTTATTTTATATGATTTCTCCTTAGGAAGATAAGATATAAAACAGACGATGAAATTTTAGATTTAGTTATGAGACTTCATCTTGGTTCAGTCTTTACTGTTGCTTCAAGTCAAGGAGAGGCTTTTAGAGTTCGTGTGTTCCCTTATGTATGTGTGACCTCTTCCTGTGTCCTGTAGTTACTTCTTTAAATCTTAACACAAGCAAATAATGTTTAAGTGAGGGATGGGTGCTCCTTTGCTTCCCTTTTACAGCATGCAGAGATAATATCCTGTGTCATACAACGTAGGTATTAAGGTATCCTTTAGCTACGTAGGAGAAATGTTTTTTTATGGTTTCCTTGCTTATGTGGTGGTCCAACCCAGGTATATTAGTAGAGGGCCCGGGTTAATATAGTTTTTGCTTCATTTCATTACTGAAATGGAGTGAAGTGATATAAGTATGAATCTTACAATGTCCAAAGTTTGAGCTAAGCGATAAAAATGCTGAAATCACATATTTAATCATAACCACATTTAATTGGGGCTAATGATTTTGTTGATAATAATAATGATAATATTAGAGTCCATCTCCTTATTTTAAAAAACATACTAGTTTTAGTCATCTAGCATTCTGGCCATTGCCACAAATCAAGTGCAGACTCATTTGGTATTGATCCTCAACAAAGACGACCGGCTAGCTTCTTTGTTATTAATACACTGGCCTTTTTTTCCTTTTCTCGCTTTCTTTCTTTCTATTTTTTTGCACGCACAGCTCATCTTTATTTAACAGTCCTCAAAAGTTTCTGGGGTGCTCTGCTTTAAACATCACACAGGCTTTTTAATTACAAATGAGTTGTGACAGGTCTGCTGGGTAGCACCCTGGCCCATTTTAAACGTGATGCCGGCTGACAGCTTGGCAGTGTTCTCCCAGCACTGAAACATGTGGAAGAAATTGGTCTTTTACATTTCACAGCTTGTCGCTTCCTCCGCTGGCTGACCTGTGACCCCCCACAGAGATCCTAACGCCCACAAGGGAAGTGTCCCCAACGAACTGACTGCCTTTCCAGAGAGAAAGAAAGAGAGCGAGGGAGGGAGAGGAGCACTCACTATGGGAGATTTATGTTCTGCCACACAAGGCAAAAGGTACCAGGTCTCTTCACCGCACACGGCTTCAAACTCTGGCTTGCACGCAGGCAGAGATGTCAACACACACGCACTCGCGCGCACGCACATTCTCACAGGTGAGGAGGTTGCTTGGGAAGTGAACCCAATCCGCAAGTGAAATAACGGATCAAAAGGTGTCCTGCACAACACCTCATCTGCGCCGTTCCCTAAGCCGACCTGACGTTTGTGCCTCATTTGCATACAGATCCGTTCATGTTGCATTACCTCTGGAGCGAATTATGGTGTTCAGATGGGGTGATACGTCAAGGTTGAATGGAGCGATTGGATGGACAACTTTAACCTAGCCAAAAATGGAAATCCAATTCAGCAAGGAAAAGAGGAACGAATTACCCCCCTACCCCACCTCCTTCTCAGTTTTTAGTCAAGTCTGAGGGTTTTCAGACATTTCTTTCCTATTTCATGCCTCCCTGTTTCTGATGTCTTCTGCGTGGAGCTCACTTTCTCTCTGCATGTAACGCCTAGATTTTCCTCATTACCCATTTGTCTCTGAGTCAGGACAAGTATATGGAGATCTCTTGTCATTGCGATAATCTGCACAGTGCAGAGCTTGACAGTGAGACTTGAAGATTGCATTCCTCGGGCCTTAAGTTAATTAATCCCCACAGAAGAAACACAGCGTTGGTGAGGTGTCTATACGGAACGAAACCTGACATCCCAAACCAAGATTATAACTCTGAAGAGTTTCAATCAAAACAATTTTATGTGGGCATTAATGTGTTTCTGTTTCATATTATTATTATTAGCTATCGGATGGTAATAATCTGATTTACGTCAGTTGACTTGTCCAAGCAGAACGGAGTGTATTTGGCTTTTTACCGCAGTGATCGGCTGGAGGCACAATGGGTTAAGTGACCTTTCGCATTAACTGAATGATCCAGTTAGTATGGGTTTACTTGAACCCAAATGACTAATTAGATTAGCATCTTGTTTCATGATAGCCTTTAGTGGATCACTGTGAGCATGCAGATGAGTCTGCTGTAACTATGACACTGCTTCCTTTTTTTTCCCTCGTTTTTTGAACTCATTTATTTATTTTATCCCACAAAGGCATCTTAACATCCATCCCCTTGAGCATAGATGGTGATTTCGAGGATTCCTCATCTCATCTCTCTTTTGGAGCATTGCCCTTTACTTTCAGGATGTTTTTTTCCCCCCTCCAGGCCACTCCCAGTCATCAGCATTTCAAACCGCGATGTTACATCATAAACTCTCAATCAGCCGCATGCCACTTCCTGATGATTAATTCGACAACGTTAATGTCCAACTTCCAAATGTATGCAGAAACACACATTTAAAGCTTTACTTTAGTATAAGCAGACTGCATGGGACAAACACAATGGAAGGTGAATTCCCAGAAAAGTGAAGGCTGTGTTTGATTCAGCAGGTGCGATGTAGACAGATTTAACCTGCAAGACCTACAGAATTTACCGGTAACTCCTGATATAATGGCACATAACTATTTAGACATTAGTATGCACTGCAGTGTTTGATAGTCATTAAAATGCAATGGATTACAAGAAAGAAAGAAAAAAAACTTGAGTGAAGCAACAATAAATCTGCACCGTATCATAGCAACCTCAACATGAGAGCCTGACAGACTCAAGGGTAATCCGTGAGTTGCTAACCTTCGATTCCTCTGTAAATTTGGACCAGTCATCAGGCAATTAAGGGCCTAGGTGAACAAGAACTGCCATCTCAGTCTGGTTCCATCTCACCAGTAACACAGTGATGGGGTCTCGACGGTGTTACAGGCCTCGGGCTTTTCTCTTTACTTGGCCTGTTTTTGTGTGTAAGCAAGAAAGAAAAGAGGCGCGTTGAGTTATGCGTTTTGTGAGGTAGACTCTTACATTTCTACCCTGGAAAATGTTTGTCCATATATGCAAGTTTCTACATATTAATATCTTTGCCTTTTTGTGTGTGGGTGCATCAATACAGAGTGTGTGTGCGTGTGTGTGTGTGTGTGCAGTGGATGAGTATGTGTTCTGGTCTTATAGCTCAGAGCACAGGGGGGAAAACAAGGAGTTTGTTGTTGGCCTTGGGTGCCCAGGGAGGCTGGAGTTGTGGCAGCTCTAGCACTCTGAGTTCATGGACGTAGCCTTTAGCTGTCAGAGCTGTCGATGCTGCCTCCGCACTGATTCTCGTTCCATAGCGTCTGAGCGTAAGCAAGTGGGGCCTAGTGTAATAAGTTCGTGTTTGTGTGTGTGTGATAGTACAGTCTCTGAAAAGATCCTAATCCACGGTGGTCCAAGTCTATGAGTTTATGTGGTTGATGCTTCAGCTAATAGAGTATGAGGGGTGTGTGTATTTGTGTGTGAGAGCATTGCATTGTTCTGACTCAGACTGTCTGCACATGAGCACAGACGTAGTGCACAGAAGACTTCTGTCTTCTGTGCACTAAGACTTCTGTCCAATGTAAACTAAAGTCAGCAGTGTCGCTGTGTGCTATTTAATCCGACTATGCTTTTTAAAACAAGGTAGGGTAACATCCTATAGTTTACAAAAAGATTCTTTGATTTTTTGACACTTGAAGACCTGTACTTTTTTATACTCTTTATACTAAGACACACCAATTTGACACAACTTTAAAATCACTTGTCTAATATTGTGCAAGTTCTTTTCATGCCACCAAACCAGTTCTAACCAGTAAAAACTGGCACAGAGGATGTCTGAAAGTGTCCCATGGTGTTTAGATCCTTTAGTTCCTGTGGTTTGCAGGGGTGGAGTCTCTGTGCATACTGTGAATGCTCGATTGGATTGGTAACAAGGGAGTTTGAAAGACCAGGTATATTTCTCAGGCTCTTATTCTCCTTGTTTGAGTCATTACTGAGCACTTTTTGGCTTAGAGTCTTCTGGAGGGGGTCACTGAAACCAGAAAGGGCCTGGCCTGCAGTGACTAACAAGAAAGAGAGCAAAACATTGCATTTAACAAAGTGGTCAGTTCTAGTCACCTGCTGTTTTAATCTTGTGGCTGGCAAGTGTGTTTATCCCAAGCCCTGATGTGACCACACAACTGAGTACACGGTTATGTAACGTCTTTATAATGTAGAAATAAAAATTTTATCCTGAGAATAGAATAACTATAACACCAGGGCAAATGTTTACCAGCAAAGGGGTGGTAATTAAAAACTACATCAGTGTGAAATCTGATTTCAGACTCTGTGAAAAATAGAGGTGAGCAGAATCTTCCTGCCATTTAAATGCAGTAAAAATTTAGCTGTCAGGAGGATTTCTGATGTGTGGCTAATATTTAAGTTATTATTACTGATATATTTAATCCCACAGCAGGAGAAAAATTATATCATTGCTGAGGCTTCCATATGTATTATATAGATGTGATTGGTTCCACGGGGGGAAAAAAAAAGTTTCACATAGTGAGATTTTTACATGTATCAAGCTAAGGTTTACTTAATTGCAACCTCCAGGCAAAGCAGGAACCCTTTTTTAAATTCTGTGAATGTTAATATGCTAAATAATGCAGATCTTCGACTCTTCAAGCATGAGACACACATCTGGCGGCTTACCATTTAAATTACAGCAAGAAAAAAAATGCGAGACAGAGAAAAGAGAAAAAGAAATGGAGGATGAAAAACACTTCAGAAGAAGGGAAATGATGGGAAAATGTGTGAAAATGTATCATAACCAAAATTTAATTTATTTTTTGATTTTTCATCATTTGTAATTGCATATATATCCATATCTATATATCTTACTGTATCTCCCTATA
Organism: Maylandia zebra; assembly: GCF_041146795.1. Classification (NCBI taxonomy): domain Eukaryota; kingdom Metazoa; phylum Chordata; class Actinopteri; order Cichliformes; family Cichlidae; genus Maylandia; species Maylandia zebra. The sequence goes on along the minus strand of NC_135175.1, from coordinate 16,066,938 downwards.
TATTTTTTCTTCCCCTTTTTTTATTATATGTGTATTAATATTACTCAGGCCTGAAATTATAATGATAAAGTGTGGTATGCAAGAGAAAACAACCTTAAATATTCTTTTCCTCTTTACACTTACTGCACATTATTTCTCTTTTGGGCGTGCAGGCAAGAATTTCTCATCAGGAGCCATTTCTGGAAGCACCGGAGAGAAGAGTGATCCATGCAGGGAGAAAGCAGAGGGTGGGAATCACTACAAGGTAACACTGTGATTTAAGGGGAAGTGTTCCCACCCTTAAAATGAGCACCCTTTCTGCTTTCCCCTTCCATTCCCTCCCTTTCCTTCCCGCCCCTCTCTGCGGCCTTGCGCGCACCTCCCCGGCTTATTATCTGAGATTTGTCAAAATACATTTCACACTAACAGGTATTTTTCAGCCTTCAAAGCCAGTTTTGATCTGCTTGACAAGCCAAAGCAGCTCAAATTGTGTGAAATCAGCAACGCTAGCCAGGCCTCGCCTTTTTTTCTTCTTCTCCAAACCGTTCTAAACACGCCTCTTCCTGGGCTACAGACGACTTAAGCTAAATTAATCAAAGCCTGCGTGTTACCTGCCATACTTTGAAGTGGTAATTGCAAAATTACTCCATGTGCTGATCTGGCATTGCTGCCTCCCGGTCCGCCCCTTCCATTGTGCCTCTGCTGCGGCCTTTTGTTGTTGTGATGTTATTGTTGAGGTAGTTAGACGCCTATGAACAACATCAAGCCTCCTTCTCTCAAACACATATACCCACCACCCTTTCTTGCCCGTCTTTATTCCTACTAACCTCCTCCTGCTGATGTACAAGAGGCTCTTTGGACCACCATTAATCAGGGATGACCTGTTAAATAAATGAGTTTGTTGATATGAGGTTTTATATCTCTGCAGCCTCTGCAGACCATGTTTTTCCTTCCCCTCTTGGCCTATCTTTAAAACCTTGCTAACTCTGTCAAATGTCTTGGTTGGAACCCAGTTGTCTAATGATTAAGTGGAGTGATCTCCAACCTGCCCCAGCCTGGAAGCGCTAGGGATCAGATTTCAGCCCTTCAACCTGCAGTGCAGGCCTAATTAAAATGAATTTTCTCCAGGCGACCACTTTGCCCACAGGGCAGGAATTCAGCTATATACGGAATCCACTCTTAAGGTATTGCATTAAATTTATTGTGTGGAGACACTGGAGAACATTGTGGTATATCTCCTGCATTCCCCCCCCCCCGTCTCTCTGCCTTTTTCTCTCACTCTTTTCCACCTTTTTATTGTGATCATCACTCTGGAATCCAAGCTTGCTTTGGCAAAGATTGCCCTATGAAAACGGATGGAGCTTTTATGGGACTCTGCCCATTTACTACTTCCTGGGCCTAGTTTATCTCAGAGGGAGAGACAGAGAGGGATGGAGGAAAGGGAAGATGAAGAAAAAAATAAAAAATAAAACGGAGAGAGGTAGAGTCAGAAAGGGGTGGAAAAAAAAGGCAGCTTGCTTATTCCAAACTGTGGGTCTCATTAACATACATCAGTGTGTATTTCACAACTTCAAGCAGAAAGGCACTAAGCCCACCCAAGGGCAACACAGGCAGGGCTGACACGGCCAGGGAAAGCAAGCCGTTAACATGTTGGCGGCTTAACAAATAATATCTGCTCCCAAGTACCTTAGTGAAAAATTTAAAACCCCACTTCCTAACTCCATTTGACTGTGTTTATGACGATGACAGTAAACGACTTGTGTGGAAAAAAACAGTGCCAGCTGCTCAAATATCACATATTTAACGCCACCATCACTGTACGCATGTTTCCCAAATGAACTCAAGTTGAAGGATGGCATGCCGTATGCGATTTTGCCGTCATTCTTGTCTCGTGTCAATTGAGGCGCGGGTGAGATATAGGAGAGGCTCCAAAGTGCCACGCACACTGTCACTGTCACCGTGTGCATCCCCCAAGATAAATTCAGAGGCCTGTTTCCTGCTTTGATTACAAATGACATCCGCATGTGTTCTCCCCGATTTCTGCTCCTCACAGAAGAAGCCAATCAAGAAGACAAATAGCTGTGGCCCCAGCATGAGCGGCAGAAGTGCACCGCCTCGGCAGGCAGACAAACAGAAGATGCAGCCTTCAATGGAGAACCTCTCCGCGGAGGAGATGGAGGAGTATACATTCTCCCTACAGTAAGTCTCACCACTCATTATCCCGGCTCAGCCTTGCAAAATTCAAATGTGTGGGGGAAAGAAAAGAAAAAAAAGCAAAAGAAAGAAAAACGTGGGTGACAAGTGGTTTCTGTGCCTCACAGACGCTGAAATGTACAGCATCAACCAGACAGACTCTGACAACAAGACGTGCCTAGAACACCTCCTTAACAGATATAGATAAAGTAGTCGAGTGTCTTTCGAGGGAAATCCAAATGAGTTTGTATGTGGTATAGCTTAAATCGCATATAACTCAATTTTAATTTCCCAACATAAACAAGGCACACTCAAAGCAATTTCCAGAGCCTGGTGGCCTCATCTGTCCCGAAGGAAAGGAAAGCACTCCATAAGAATTTGGTGAGGAATCACAGAAATTCAGCTGCCCACAATACTATCATTTTTATATTTGATACTTTCAGAAGTCACAAGTCCTCTTTTGTCTGTTAATTAAATCTGTACTTGCCTACATTTGACTTAGATCTCAAGACTGCACAATCAACAGTCAGTGTTTCTTTGTGCTTTGCTTTTCAGGACAAAATAATCAGTCGTATTTCAGCTAATTTGCTTTGTGACAGTGTCGCATTTAAAGCCAAACCAAACGCTGCTCAAGCTACAACAATAATGTCCCCGTGAATTTTTGTTGTTGTTGTCTCCCAGTCCTCTGCAAAAATGCGTGGAAATTACGTTTCATCTTTATTGTGGCTCACAGCATTTGATTTTAATGAGAAAACAAGAATGTATGAAATACAAACAGAGCGCCGAATTTCAAACACCTCGGCCAAATTTGCTAAAAGCATCCAGGTAGCACCCGCATGCCCATGGAGCATCAAAACAGACTGAGAGCAAAATTGCTTATTTCAACAAGAAAAGTCTCAGGTATTTGTTTTTATTTGAATGTCAACTAAATTGAGGGGAGGAGATTACCATTACTGCACTGGGGGGGGAGAGTAAAGACAGCGAGAGAGTCTACTGTATGTATGTGCAAGAGAGACATAAAGCGAGCGCTCCCTGGAGATTTAAAAGTACCCATGTTTCCTCATTTCTGGGAGTTTGTAATTTATAGCTGCTGGTCACATATTAAACAAGATCAGAGACTACTCCCTGACATCTTCTGAACATACTGAGGGAATTCAAATGATTACCAGCGTATCCTGCCAACAAATGACGACATAGAGACTATCTTGAGGGAAAGTGAATACAAAAAAAAAAAAAAAAATGAACACAGAGCCCGGGCAGACTGCGCACAAAGGGACACAATTAAATGGTTTTCACGATTATTCATAGTGCCGCTTTTTACCTCTGAGCAGTTGCTGGGTTCGGTGAGATGAGACATTTCTGTCAGTTATAGGTACGGATTGTATTGAGTTGGAGACTCGGCTGTTCCCTGATGCCCTGTGAAGGTGCTGCTGCTATTGATTTCATCTTTACAAGCACACACATTACAGTATCTTTGAGCTAAAGGCTGATAATTTTATTTTATTTTTTTGCCCTCACCTAATCAGACTATTAGAAAGATACAGTGGCAGTGCTGGCTTTCACAGTGACGTTAAAGACGCAGCAGTCTCTCATCTGTCTCTCCCGCTGTGTTGTTTGACTTATTCTGGGTTTGTCTACATTACCTGAGGACTGACAGAGATGCCGACAAAAGGGATTATTTACAGATATTTTTTTATTTATTTTGCCTTAATGATGTCATCTCGCCCCGCGTCGTCTTTTGGCATTTTGGGAGCTCGGGTTTTTATCTCTGTGTCTGTGTTTATGTGCATCTGTAGACGAATGTGAGAGACAGAGGGTGTGTACAGTATTTTTTGACTATGCAAGCGAGTAGAGTATGCACACACACACACTTGCCTGTATATTCTTGTATTTTAACTGAGGAAAGGAATCATACTGAAGTGATTGAGGGATATTACTGCCATCTATTGAGCCACAAGAGACTGAGCTCATTGAGATTTTTATAAGGCATCCTGACACAAACGTGCAAATCAGATGCTCATGCATTATTAAGCAAAGACTTTGAAACAGTAAGATTCAGTTCAGACAGTCGGAGAATCACACGAGCGGTGTAACATAGTGCATTCATTTATGTGTCGCAGTCAGGAGCACTTTATTCATCAAGTAAAATAAATGCAGCGCGATGAATTGGAATGAAGTGGGCTAATGTCTTAAAGAGATCTGCAGTATGTATGGGACCTGTATACAAGTGCTTAGACTGTGTGTGCGTTACAGGTGGGACTGTAAATTAAATTAAAAAAATTTTTTTTTTTAAATGTATCAACTACATAAAAACATAATACTGATACAAGTAGAACCAAGTCGACACGAATGAAAACTACTAGAGGTTTTATGTAAAAGTTTTTTTTATTCCAAATGGTGACAACGTCATCTACTTTGACAGAAATACTGCAAAGTACATCTTTTGGGAGGAGATGTTTCCAATGGATATGATTGTTTATATATTATAGTACACACATGTATATTTTTTATTTAAAGTCTTTGTTTCATTGGGTGAGGATCAGGCTTTCTTGTGTAATTGTTTTCACATTTCCACGCTGGTGATCTAAAAAGGCATAGAAATAAAATAAAAAAATAATGAAGTTGAAAATCAAAGAAAACACTATGCTATGCACTTTTTTTTTAAAAACTGCAGGTATTGACAATTTTTGTCAAGCGTTACTGTGCCGCTGATATCTGTTTGAACACGCTTGAAAGACTCCAGCCGACCCTCCAGTTTATTTGATGTCTACAAGTGTAATTTTCAATACTCCTCTTTTTTTCTCACAGAATAGCACTGAGCAAAATCAAAGCACCTGATTCAATATGGCTGTTGTAATTCGATCGGGCCAATTTAATGCTTTTGGTCGAGGATAAACATGCTGAATTAATTTTACACTTTAAAGACTACTTTACATTTTGTGTACTCAGCACGGTGATGAGATACTAATGGTAGCTCACATTCGACCTGTGCAAACCTCATCATGTGTGATATTGACGAATTATTACTAATAATAATAATTACTATTAGTTGTTATCTGATAATATATACCCTCTTCCTATGTAGTGTACCACATACTTACATGATTATTATCAAATTGCTATAGTGTCGTATTATACCTCATCAATGTCACCCAACTGTTTTTTTTTCCTACTCTCGTTTTGAGGAGAGAAACCTGTTTTAATCAAAGTCATTCTCATATAGCAATTAGATCTAATTAGTCCAATTATCAAGATTCTAATTACACTGAAATATATCCCCTAAATCTCATATCAATTATAGTATGTGTGACTCGTCCTGATCGGGAAACATGAAGAGCGACAGTGAAGACAAAGCTGTGTTGAAGGTAGCAGAGAGCGTTTTCATTCTCTGGAGGACAACTGGCTGCAGAACTGTCCCCATCTGTCCCCAAAGCTTTTATTACAAAATGCTGTTTGGTCATCTGGGGATAAATGTCGCTTAACCTTTATCTAGTTGTTTCAAAATCTGAACTATTTTGCTGCTAATTATGATGCCATGATTAGTTACATGCTTGTTTGTCGTCTCAGTTAGATAAGTTGAATGAATAATAATAAATACAGTTTCAGCTGTTATTGCTGCAGCTATTAAACACCACCGTTAAGTCTGGACTCAAGGAAGGAAGAAGCCACTGCGGTGACAGTGAACTAGATTAAAGTTAGGTTGAACTTTTGGTAGCACAGTAGCTCATATGCTAATAAGTCTCAAACAGGTACACAAATCCACACACACACACGAAATCAGGAGCAGACCTTGATTGTGTAGCACAGTATGTTGCTATAGTGGTGGAGTGTTATACTGTAGGTGCACTGGAAAACACACACGCACACACACACACACACACACACACACACACACACACACACGCACACACACACACACACGCACAGCCTGCTCTTGCTGTGGAGTCAGAGGGAACACACTGACCTAATTTCCCCCAGTTAACTCGCCTCGTTGGGGACCAACGTTCCTCTCCACCCGTTTCCCCCAACCGAGCCTATAGGAGCGTCCCTGATGTGTATCTCTGTGTCTCTATCATTCTGTGCCCTCCATCTGTTTGAGTATGTTTCCTCGCTCAAATATAAGATTCCAAGTTAAGTGTTATTCTATTTTACGTGTTTATAACAAGGGTAACGTGCAACCCCGCAGTGCCGCACGCCTGGGAAAGACCAGCAACTGTCGTGGAGAGAAAGAAAGCCGAGCCTGAAGTTGTGTACAGAAAAAAGGCAGAAAAACACCTGAAATAACACCCAGTTTCAGGCTGTCAATCCTCTGCAAACTGCAGCTACGAATCACAACTCTGTGCAAGGGTCAATAAATTCTGATGTAATACTGGTAGGATAAGTGGGTGGAGACATGGTGGTGCTAGTCACCCCTCTCTAGCGCTTTCCAGGGCTCTTTCCTGTACTGAGAGGGCAGGGAAGTGTCTGCGCTTCTGCATGCCCAAGTACCTGCTTGCATGTGTGAAAGAGTGGCCCCTGGCTACCACGGCCCGAGTGCACATGTTAGGGGTTTTTTTTAGTGGCCAGACGTGCCCTGGGTCACTTTCAGATCTCACAGACACATACTCGCAAAATCAACATGCCGCTTCCTTTATGGAAATCAGAGCTGTCACATCCTTGACAGACTAACACTGCAATATGATTGGTTAATTCACACTGATGGTGTGCATCAGTGGGCGCATACTGCGGTCCCATTGGTGGTCTGGGTCAAATGAATGCGCTTCACACTGACACGTGGGAAAGAGGGGAGGTGTCAGATACTGAAAAGTGGCAGGAGCTATATGTAAGAATATATGAGTAATCGCATATGATTTGTGCATGAGGCCTTTGTGTGCACTTGAAAAAATAGAGCTAAGCCAGAGATGGCACTTAACTTATGCTCTTCCTTTTTTCTTTTATATCTGTAATCACTAGTTCCCCAGCGTTATATAAACACATAACTCTTCCAGAAATTACAAGTTTTACATGCAGCTATGTAACAGCCAATGCACTGTAGCACAAACATGCACTAATGGACTGTGTCCTGTGCAAATAAATGTGAACTCTTAGGAAAATATTACTGACAGGCAGCTCTGATACTATAACTGACAAGCTCTCTGGATGCCGATGTAATCAGAAGTTGCAGTTGCCTACTGCAGCGTTTGTATATATATACACTGAACAAAAATATAAACGCAACACCTTTGTTACTGCTCCCATTCCCCATGGGATGGACGTAGAGACCTAAAATTCATTCCAGATACACAATATAACCATCCCTCCCAGACAGTGGTCACAAATCAGTCCAAATGTGTGGTAGTGGGCACATCTGCTATATTGAGATAATCCATCCCACCTCACAGGTGTGCCACATCAGGATGCTGATCTGACATCATGAGTAGTGCACAGGTGTACCTCAGACTGCCCACAACAAAAGGCCACCCTGGAATGTGCAGTTTTGTCTCACAGCAAAATGCCACAGATGCCACAAGCAATGAGGGAGCGTGCAATTGGCATGCTGACAGCAGGAATGTCAACCAGATCTGTCGCCCGTGCATTGAATGTTCATTTCTCAACCATAAGCTGTCTCCACAGGCGTTTCAGAGAATATGGCAGCACATCCAACCGGCCTCACAACCGCAGACCTCGTGTAACCACACCAGCCCAGGACCTCCACATCCAGCAGGTTCACCTCCAAGATCGTCTGAGACCAGCCACCCAGACAGCTGCTGGAACAATTGGTTTGCACAACCAAACAATTTCTGCACAAACTGTCAGAAACCGTCTCAGGGACGCTCAACTGCATGCCCGTCGTCCTCATCGGGGTCTTGACCTGACTCCAGCTCGTCGCCGTAACAGACTTGTGTGGGCAAATGCTCACATTCGATGGCGTCTGGCACGTTGGAGAGGTGTGCGCTTCACGGATGAATCATGGTTCACATTGTTCAGGGCAGATGGCAGCTGAGAATGTCCCAGTTCTTGCATGGCCAGCATACTCACCGGACATGTCACCCATTGAGCATGTTCGGGATGTGCTTGACCGGCGTATACGACAGCGTGTACCAGTTCCCACGAATATCCAACAACCTCGCACAGCCATTGAAGTGGAGTGGACCAACATTCCAAAGGCCACAATTGACAATCTGATAGACTCCATGCGACGATGTGTTGCACTGCATGAGGCAAATGGTGGTCACACCAGATACTGACCGGTTCTGGGTCCCCAGACCCCCAATAGCGCAAAAAACTGCACATTCCAGGGTGGCCTTTTGTTGTGGGCAGTCTGAGGTACACCTGTGCACTACTCATGATGTCAGATCAGCATCCTGATGTGGCACACCTGTGAGGTGGGATGGATTATCTCAATATAGCAGATGTGCCCACTACCACACATTTGGACTGATTTGTGACCACTGTCTGGGAGGGATGGTTATATTGTGTATCTGGAATGAATTTTAGGTCTCTACGTCCATCCCATGGGGAATGGGAGCAAAAACAAAAGTGTTGCGTTTATATTTTTGTTCAGTGTATATGCATGATGTCATCTGCACACGTTTTAGCTATTATTATCAGCAATAAACAAAGGTGGAGCAGGCCTGACAGGCATTTACCTTCTTCTTATATTTGCTTGGAGACAGTTACAGTTATAGTATCTATAAAAAAAACATGATCTTTGTTAATCCATATTTGTGTTGAGGCTGGATTCCTTTGAATGAAGCATTTGAATCAATAACAAAACATTACATAATTGAACATAATTGGCCCCCATTAGTGGTAATGTATTGTAACAAAGCCTGGGATTGGAAAAAAAGTGGTTTGAGAGTTACAGACTCCTACTCCAAAAGGCATTTCAGGCCACGTCTTCAAGTCAAACATCATCTTTGCTTTTTGTCTTTAGCACTCACTTAATTGATCTCTGCGTACCCGCACAGTTAGACTCTATAGCTCTTTATTATTTCCTTTCTTCCTCTCCCTCCCTCCTGTTAATTCCGTCTTTATCTCACTTCTCTGCCTCTCATTTTCTCCATCTTTCCCTCTCCATCCTGTCTCTATCTCTCTGGTGACAATGTCCTGCAGTTATGAAGCAAGGTCAAAAAAGTGAAATCCATTTAAATACTGATGCAACTCTCTGGAGGGCCATACATACATTCTGCAGCACCCGTCCCTGTACACCTCACACAGATTGCTGAATGGATGGATGTGGAACATTTATTTGTTCTGCATTTATCGCTTATTGTGTTGCACATCCACTGGCACCCATATCTGTATTTTCTCAGCGCCCCCCAAAAATCTAGAGAGAGAGCGAGAAAACAACAACCTGTTCTTCATTGTTGAGCACAAGGGTGGTGGTAGTTGCACCATTTGTGTGTGTGTGTGTGTGTGTGTGTGTGTGTGTGTGTGTGTGTGTGTGTGTGTGTGTGTGTGTGTGTGTGTGTAGCACTCGCAAAGTCAGTATGTGTTTGTCCATCCCAGGTGCATCTGCATTTGAAATGTTTCCACCCTACTTTATGGTGCACCAAGGGACCTGCCATTTCCATTTTTAATTCCCTCTCGTGCTAAGTCAGGCACTCCATAAAAACGCCACATGTTGCTCAGCAATGAAACAGCTACCTCATTTATGCATCTAAACTATTCCAATGTGTGCGAGGAGGCCAAAATGTTTTTGCAGGAGGAGTTTAGGCAATGCAAGAGTCAAGTTGCTAAATTATGGCTCATGATCTAAGACTAGTTTATCCACAAATATGAGATATGAGACGGTTACATGGTTTGACTTGTAGAGCTGTTGTTATACCTCTCATCTATAAATGTATCATAGATATTTTTACTTTTTAAAATTCTGTTCTCCATAACTTCTGTTTAATTGCAAGTAATTGGCTTGATTTTTAATTCTGATGTGTACAGGTTTTATTACATGGCAATTGACTCCAAATACCTGCCACTGTGCTCCAGTTTTGTCAATGGAGCTCGTTTAGGGTATGTATATACTCTTTGGCAGATTTGCAAAATAAATAAATAAATAAATGTGCTTATAAAACCTCAACATGTTAAGGTAGTTTCACTTGGAAAAAAATAAAGCAAAGAAAAAAAACAAATGAGAGGAGGGAGTACGAGAGAAAGAGTGAGCACAAAGTTGTATCCGATGCATTTTTTTTTTCATGCTTTCTGATTCTTTTTTTTCCTTGTATAAATAAAAGTTCTCACAAGATGATATAAAATGACTCAATTATCTAAAAGCCTTACAGGCACAGAGAGATGCTCTGTCCAAGTTGTTATTGTGCACACACACATACACGTTCGAGGTGCTTTGGAAAATGATACCAGCTTAGAAACCAATAATTATCATTTAATACATCTTGTGGGAGCGTGTTTCTTTATGGTTTCCACTTTGTAAGCTTCGTGCATTATATTTGGCCCACCTGTGCAAAGCACTGCTTCAGTGCCAGAACTGCAATAAACATCTGTACTTCTGCATGAATAAAATTTAAAAATAAATACGTTTGTTCACATAATTGAAATGCATACACGTGAATTTTATTTACACAAACTTCTGAAACTTATTTGGCAGTTTTAGTTAATAATTCTTTATTGTGATTTTTTTGCACTCGCATTATAGATCTCCTACAGAACTAAAGAAACCACTTGCATGAAATGCAAAACAGCTTCAAGAACTTTTCAAGCTTTTCAGGATCACTTGCATTAGAGTCAAATGTCAAAATAATTATTAGTATTCAAATATAACTGATAACATCCACTTCTTTGGTTTCCAGGGACAAAAGGCAAAAAAAAAGTGTTAAATGAAAAGCAAGACATAAGAAGCTGGAGCAGTGATGGCTTTGGCAGCGATTCAATTGAAACAAGTAATAATCTGTTGGGGACCCGTTTTTGTGGAGTATCCAGCTGTGGGAGGCCAGGGAGTGCCTTGGTGTGTCTACTTTGTGTGTAACAGTGATTATGCAGGTGGCATGCCAGGCTAAATTAGTTAGTCTAAAGAAGCCAAAGCGCTCCCAACTACTTTTGGGTGCCAACAACTTGTAAAATGTAACAATGTTCTGACAAAATGATAGATATCTCATGCCCGGAGTGAGCAATGGCTGGTTAACATTACACAAGTATGTTTCAAAACATTGAAACAAAAAGGCCATTTAGTTTAACATCTAAAGCAAAAGAGGATTTATTACTTTTATTATTCATTTTGTTTATCATATTGTGTTTGTTTTGTTGTAATTTAAGACAGTGATGCTGGATGCTGTTGCTGGGCTGACTGACTGACTAAAGTGATATAGGTGTTTAGTCTCGCAGCTTTGGGTGTGATGCCTGTGGTATGTTTTGATTCAGCTTTGTGGACTCTAGTAGCTTAGGTCTTCCCCTCTACATGCCCCATCATAACTATCTACACTGACAGCATACTGATGCACATATACAATGCCAATCAAATTTGTGAAAGACCACTTAAAGCACAAGTTTTATTCTGGACGCTCTCACCACTTTTAAATACACAGTTATCCCCTCACTAATTATTCTCTGAGTTACTTGCTCTCTCTGTTTTCTTGGCTGATAGACAGCGTTCTTTGTTTTATTCCAGTTAAACGCATTTTGCCACTACCTGTGTCTGCAACCGTCATTAGCCAGCAATGCCTCTAAGCTCTCGATGTATCACATGGGTACTGCAAACACAGGTGACAAGGCTGACATGATGACCTATAAGTTTCTTTCAGATTACCAAAAACCTTTCACCACGTTCCAAGCCCTAGCAACGCCTTAGACCTGATTGTGTAACGCACGTAGGACAGATGACAGATACACTCCTAATTCAAAACAAATGCATTATCAGCGTTCCTCAAAAATGAAATATAAACAAAGATGTGGTATCTTGAGTCCTATCTCTTGACAGAGATAATCACACTTCCATAATCACCACAACACTTATGCATCTGGGCCACTAAGAAAACAATTACATTATCTGTCAATCTCTTAAGTCTATTTTCACAGTGGGTTTTTTTTTTTTTTTTTTTGCTTTCTCTGTTTCCCCAACAGCAAACCGTTCATCGACTAGGTGGGAAAAGAAGTGTGGGAATTTAAAAACAATGCCGGTGGCCTAAATAAGAAAGTGACAGAAAATATCTTAATCCTCCGAATAAAGGGATAAGTCCAAGACTTTAAGTGGTCTGACACTGGAGGGTTTAAGCCATCGGGGCTACGCAGAGGGAATCTGCGGGTTACCTTTACTCCCTACAGCCCTGGAGCCTTCACACCATAAGTGTGCTATTTTAAATGGAACACCCCACTGTACTCCCTCCCCCATCCACCCTTCCATCTCGTATTACCCGTGCCGTCTTCAAGGTATAATGCATGTCACTACTTGCTTTTCGCTTTGTGCTATTTTTAAGAGCGTAGCGTCTGTTTGTTGTCATAGCGTACAACATTAAGGGACACCAGCCTGGGAAAACCAGTCCAGGAGATGCTTCTGACAGAAACACGCTAGTTAAATCTGATTTACAGGCCTTGGCACACTCAGGAAAGATTTGGAGTGGATGATGAGTCCTTTTGCAATATGCTTTGATGACACGGGTATGAAGAACAAACATATCAAAACTAAGATAATGAGCAAACAGCTTCTGGCCCAGATTTCACAAAAGCATTAAAACTACAATTAAAATATAGTATTATGTCCCATGCATGCCTGTTGAAATGGTTGGTTTCATCACTTGGCCACTGTGCCACATACTATCAGCCATTCAGAGGACAGGCTGTGATATTGAAATGAAACATCCTTCATCCCTGCGAGATAAAAATCCCACACGTCCGCCTGCTGCCTTCCCCTATTTTTCTGTATTATACTTTTGTAATTGGAGGTGCCATAATGAAATCAATTCAGTCGGGATAACAGATTTCACATCATGTTACCGGTTTCCTTTAGAAGGGGCCGCTTCGTGAAGACGTCTAAAAATATTCCTCTTTCATGCATCATCAATATCTTCATTACATGAAAGATGGACGTCAGATTGTGTTTGCTGTTTCTGCGCGATGCCAGTTGACAGGGTAGCATCTCGCCTGTGTCTGCGACACACTGCGTTTACAGGGATTTGGAGAGCATTTTTTGTACAACACAGTGAAGTTGCGATAAAGCTGGAAGTGCTTTTGTGGAGAAGCATGAGATGCGTTTGCTAAGACATCATCTTTCTATCTGCGTTTTAACTCCAAATCTTGTATAAAAGCACTGAATTGGATCTTTTTCAGTGATAGTAAACAAAGACTTTGGCTGAATAAATATATATATTTACTCTGTGTGCATGAGCAACCAGTGGTTTCACACAGGAAACACGCAGTTTATTCGCAGTGGAGTATACTTTAGTTTAAGATCTCAAACAGAGAGCTGAGTGATAACAGACTTTCATGACACATTTAGCCCAACAGGATAAATGTTATTTCAGCCAAGCTCGAACATTTATCAGCCCAAACTCTTGACTGAGCACCTTTTTTTTTTTTCAATGAATTCCAACTTTTCCCACATGTACAGCAAAATATACCACTGCTCTAAATAGCATCCACTGAGGAAACTTGATTCAACTTCAGATAATTTCACACTTCACACCTCACAGCGACGGCCAAAATTATCTCTGGGTTCGAACAAAACTATGTGAGGCTCCACATTTTCGTATTAGTAGAAGCAGGGAACACAATGCACTTGTACATTTTGATGCAAGTCTAGCCCACATTTGGTAATGGGGGTGAGAGAGCAATACAATTGATTCGGTTTTTCGTCTTTAGGCAATGTACCATTTTCCCTAGATACACACTACAAAGTGAATTCCAACTGTGCTCTGGGACACAGTGGTGAGACATGGGGATGTCCACAGGCATATGCCTTAAGTCACATTGTGTGATCCTCGCCATAGCTCTACTGTAAACACCTACTTTAAGTCTTGTTCTAATTACTATCAGGCGAATGCTAGGAGTCATCACTATCACTGCTTGTTGACATGTGCAAATTATATTGAACAAAAGTCAACGAATGTTGTAAATGCACACCTAATTTACCTATACACAAATGTGAAGTGTCAGGTTTTTATGTTAGGGTATTTCCTTTCCTTTTCTTTCCTTTCCTTTCCTTTCCTTTCCTTTGCTCCTGCTTCCACTGCTCCATCTGTGCACTCCTTATGAAAGGGAATAGTTGAGCAGGCCTGACAAAGGGCGGCACATAGGAGGCAGAGGTGCTGAGGGAAGCTGAGCACCGCTGAAAGGGATTCCTATCTGTTTGCGTGTCTTTGGTGTGTTAGTGAGGGGGAAAAAAAGAGAGAGCACTTGTGTATATGTTGGCAATTGTATGCGTGTGTGTGCCAGTTTGAATACTACATTTCCCTACCTTTAATGTTTACTGCATGGCTGTCGTGATGGAAATAAGCTTCTGAATAGTATGCAACAGAAAGAGGAGGAAGGATTTGCATCATTATTCAAAGTGATTGTCATAACCTCCAAATCGACTGAACAAAGTCAACACCTTTGTTCTGTTTCAGTAATCTTGCTTTATGTGGTCACCTGTGCATGAACGTTCTTATCCAGCCTGAAAGTGTGATGTAAAATTAATGAGAAAAAAAGACATTACAATGCTTTCATTGGAGGAAATCTGAGTAATGAACTCACATAATTACATACTTGAGTAATAGTATCAGTGTCTAAAAAAAAAAAAGAAATGCTGAAGAAAACTTCAGATAGTCATGTACAGTGTGTATGATCCTCCTCTTATGAAAACAGATCACAACTGACTGGACCTGGCTCCTGTCCTCCGTGTCTGTCTGACCGAGCGCGTCTGGCTCTCTCCATGCTGCCATCTGAGCTGGGCCTGCCGTTGCTGCGGCAACAACAACAACTGCATAGTAGCTGGCATGGCTCCGTTCAGCAGCTCGGCCTCATTATACTGCTGCTGGCTTTGATGTGGTTTCTGAGGCTCTACCTGCATTACTGCAGCCAGTGGCTCTACCTCCAGGCCATAGCAGTTCCTGTCAACAAGTGAGTTTGCTTCCTTTGATATTGCCCTGCACACACACACATGCATGGAAGAGGATCGCATGAATACACACACAGACGCGCAAAACTTTTCAAGCGCACACATTGCTGCTGAGATAAATCCATTAATAAAAACGGAGGACTGACACATACCAGATAATAGTAGCATATTACCATACTGTAAATTCATTAGCATGGCCACACATAACATGACCTGAATGTAGGCTCACACACATGCGGTGTACAGTTATGGGAAAATACGATGCGGAGAGGACAACAAGCTGAGAGGATGAGGATGTGCTGTGTGTGTCTTGGTGTGTGTGTTGGCAAATGCAGGCTTGATACACCCAGATCATCTGTTTGGAATCCCCCCATTAACATTTTAACAAGACTTTCTCAATATTAACAAACCATTGCTGGGGGAGTTTGCTCACCACACAGCTTTAAGTCCCAAAAGGCTACATTATTTGGAAGGAATTTATTGTTATTATTTGGTACGCAGCATTGATAATAAACAGCAATAAGATGCCACAGAACTGTTAAATCACATTGGAATAGCATATGGTGCTGATTTAATTCATCACAATAAAAGGGCTGGCTGCAAACATGCATACAACCAGGTTTTTATTACAATAACTCAGGGGCGCAAACATCATGGAAAGTGATGGAGGAGAGCTCAGGAAGAAAAAAAAATGTGGCTGAGTGAAAAAAAAAGGAAAAAAGAATGGACTGAGGGGGCGGATAGAAAACAAAAATGTGAAAACAGAGGGGGTCAACGCTGGATGACAACTTCCACATGTCCAAATCTGCTGCTCTCCCTCCAAGCATTTCTCTCTCCATGCAATGGTCAGAGCTGATGATGCCCATTGAGAGGGAGGGAGAGAGAGACTAAGTGACAGTCAGAGCGGTTGGCATGATGACAGGCATACCTCGCTTCACCCTTATATCTCACACTCGTTCCTTTTTCTTTCTTTCTACGTCTGTGTCTGTTTGTTTTTGCATTCTCCCTTCCCATAATCCATCCCGGGACATCATTGGCCTGCAAAGAGTCCCCAACAGCAAAAGTCCCTGGCCTTCGGTGCTTCTACAGTCATCTATGAGTGCTTCATTTCTTCTCTTCTTTTCTTTTACTCACTCAAGTTACAAAGCAGTAATACACTGGTCTAAGGTACTAAACATCTTGTGTTCAGAATATCCTGAATTATAAGTAAACATATACTGTAGGCATAAGCAGTATAATATTTTTGTGCTTATTAAATATGTTTTTCAATGTAATCTGTTAAGAGAGCGATCAGAAGTAGAGTGTAGCATAAATCACATTCTTCAAGGACAGAAAAAGTATGTCAAAGTTGTACTTAACTAAATGTACTTTAATTATAGCACAAAATGTCTCTTATTTTGTGCCAAAATAATAGGAAGCATTTGAGAGAGATCTTAAGATTTGTACTTATAATTTTGTCTGGAAATATAAAAAATAACACATCAAAGTCTCTTGTCTTTACCGGTCATCCAGAGAGGTAATCTCTGTTCTCTGAAATGACTTTTTGGGGCTTGAATCTCTTGAGAGATTTGCTTCAGATGAAACACCAATGGACCTCTACTGTCAGATTAATGGACAGAATCTGAGAGATGTTTGACTCTTGGAGCAAATCAGATGGAAATTAATGAGAGAAAACTGGACCCCTCCTCTCCCACCACTGGCTCTACCTCCTCCTGACTGATGGGAAGATTAAGGAACTCATGAGGCTTGCTGTAAATGGGGAGTTTAACGTACAACGGGCTTGGATAAGCTCTGCCATGTATCAGCAAAGGTGGTAATACTCTTACTTTCAGTGTCCTTTGCATCTTTAGTGTCTTTTATGATAGTAATAGGTATAAAGGTTTCCTTAACAACAGTCAGTCATAATGCCATCAAAGTCATTTGAGTGAATTAGCCACAAATACTATAACACAGTATATGGAGTTGCTGGAAACAGCTGCCCTTGAGCTGCAAAGCATCACAAGCACAAATATGGTACACATATATTGACACTTTCTTCTCATACCAGATTCCACTTCCACGCACACACGGTGGACCTCGTGTACCAGAGTTCTTTACTCCACACCCGGGAGGAGCTGGCAATGGTGGTGGTGGGTCCCCTGACCTTGAACGCAATAACGTTCCTGCTGGTTCTGATCAGATGGGGCTGTCAACAGATATTTGGCTCACTCCCTTCCTTCACGTCAAAGTTTATCATGGCTCAGGGAGTGTGGACAGTCCTCGACCCCCTGGCAGTCTTTGCAGTGGACGCCATCCTCGGGGTAAGTCACTTAAAAATAACTTGGACACTTGTGCACTTTAAATAGGAGTTCACTTTATCTTGGCAAAGTGACTTTAGATTACAAAAAAAAGAGTGCAGAGAGGGTGAGAAGCAAAATGTGCAAGGTTGGATGGGTGTCTTTTTTGGCAGCGGGTTAGATGTGTAAGGTGACTGAAATGGATTGGACATTTCTTGCTGCAGTTTCATGTAGGCAGCAACTTAAACGTAAAAAGGGAGAGAAAACGTTGTTATATTTTGACTTTTGAAATATGTGAAAGAAAATCCGTGAACTGTCTTGTGATCTTCATTTAGAAAAAGAGATTTTCTGCATCCACAGTTATAGGAAACTACTTATTATTTATTTTTAATCCTTGTCTCCTTAGCGCCTCTCCTACAGTCCTGACACACCAGTGGGGGATGCTGCCAAGCTTTATTGGCACTTCTATCAAGCTGACAAATCAGGTGCAGCGGGGGTGATCATCACTCTCTTCCTCTATGCTGTCGTTTTTCTCCTTTCCATCACCATCCTTTCCATGTACCTGCTCAGGTGAGCTACACAGTTAGAATACCAAATATAGCAAGAAAACAATTACATTATCTTAAACACAAAATGTTTTGAAGCAACTGGCATTAACATTAAAATAAATCTCAAATATTTTCTTGTTATTTTAGAGATAAAATGAATGTATTTTTGAATGTTAATTTGTTTCTGTTTTCGGTATGCTCCTAGTATATAATATGTACAATAAACGTATTTAATACTTGCTGGCTTGGTTTAAGTCAACCATCTACAAGAACTTTGTTTTGAATCTGAAAACAAGTTATATCACTTGTTAATGCCACTTGTATCTGTGGCATTAAATACAAAGTATCTTTATGAGACACCCACAAATAAGTCTGCCTTAAATTCTGTTTCAGGGGCTACATGTAGGTCAATCTGATCTCAAGTGAGCTGGGACAATAAAACCACTGCAGTAAAACCTATAACACCCCCGCAACCCACAGCACACAAATGCACAACCAGCCCTTAATCGTCCAAACCTTACCTCCTCCCCATTTAGTAAATCAGAACGATGACATTTTGAAATTGGTTTCTTTGGGTCTCAGTCACACCGGCCTAGAGACAGGTAAGTGATCTCCTGACAACCTCTATTTTCGAGGGAAACATTGTTAACAAGTGGTTAAGAAGTGGTTGCTAAAGTTTCTGCATTAAAAATCTCTTTATGATTGCTTCGGTTGCTAGTAATCACACGGCTAAAATACAGCTAGCAACTAGCTGTGGCCACCTATAGTTGGAAGTCAGCTACCTGCCTACAAACACTGGCCAACTGCTCCTCGAGGAGTAGTGAAACTTGATTGCAACTTGCAAACTGCAGGTGGAAACAGCAATCTGCTAGCAACAAAACAATCATAAAGATGTTTCTTGTGTAGGACTGTATACCTCTTCTTGAACAGCAACTTCCAGCAACCACTTGCTAACCGGAAATACACATTTTTCTTTAAGGACTAGAGGTTGACAGGGGTTGCTGGCTAGTCTCCAGGCCTTATTAAACGCAGACTACTTTAGGCCCGGAAGTAGGATTCATCACGTCATCACTTAACGACTGGATAGTATAGCACCAGTTAATAATAATACAGTATATCTAAATGTTACTATCCTGCTTGTTCCACCCTTCATCAAGTATTTATTCACCTTTTCTGTCCACAAAAAAACTGTAAACAAAAAAAAATCAAAAATATAAACAGATGTTGATGTAATTTATTTTGAATTTATAGTTGCAGGGAATTGCTGATGGAGTTATGCATCAAAGGCTCACATACACAAGCATACACAAACTTATTAAACACAGAATCAGGAATATACACACGCACCACACAGCTAGATTGCCTGAACATACCATTCGCTGCAATTCACTGGAAAATGGAAATCATTTCTAATTCAAAAGTTAGATGTGTTTTGATATAGCGTGAATATGGAACCCCCTTACTTTATCCGATTAGGCTGGGTGTTTTGCATGGTTGGGATCACTGCAGGTTTCATACATATTGAAAAGGACGGCGTGCGGATGGTGATGAACACACATACTCTATCTTAATGCACTGTGTGTTCCACTCATGTCTTGCAGATTGAGGTCAGCCATGTTGAAACATTTGGTTGCTAGCCTGCATTGTGATTTGGCAACTCGGATGGCTTTTTCATGTCATCTATAGACCTTTTGCTGATTAGTTCGAAAGCCCAGGCAAAACAAACACTGCTCTTTCTCAAACATTCAAAGGCATTTGATTTGACAGACTTTTTGCAATATAGGACTCACTTTAAAGGCAGGCAGGTGATAAAT
This sequence comes from Maylandia zebra, assembly GCF_041146795.1. NCBI lineage: Eukaryota > Metazoa > Chordata > Actinopteri > Cichliformes > Cichlidae > Maylandia > Maylandia zebra. The sequence goes on along the minus strand of NC_135175.1, from coordinate 16,047,104 downwards.
TACTGAATAGTGTAACTCAGTATTCATCCAAGGTGTGTTCTCTCACTCTAACATACGACCAAATTCCATTAATAGCTTAAAATGTAAGAAAGTGCCTATTGAATTAATCAGTTTGAGATTGGCAGCCAAGGAGATGGTGCCATCTAATTTCAGTGAGCGAGACGCTTATCGGGATCAGACTAAATGGACAATATTAAAACAGCAGCCGGGAATAATGACTTCTGCCACTCAGCAGCCACACGGGTTTGTACTGAATGTAGGCCACGAGGCTGAAGCAAGGCTGATAATTTTATGGGTTACAATTTCCTATTGGCTACAAGGAAGGGGCTCTGACACAGACCATGACCTATTTCTAAAAAATATGCTCCAGGCCGTATGTATAGATAGAATGGACTGTTATCCTTTTTTCTTAATTACTGTAACGATGGTTAAGTGTTACTGGACAGTGACATGTTGGTTTTCTCTGCACACTGTTGTTGTTCCTTTAAGATTCATGTTTGGTTGGGCTGCAGGAAGTAGTGAGGGTGGTGTACAGGAAGGGGTGGGGGGACCTGGTAGTTCTGTGTGTGTGTGCCAGGCTGAAGAGAGGTGTAGTTCGAGAGCGCTTCCCCCTGAGTTAACAACCCGCTGGCTTATGTGCCGAATAAACGGACAAACTGAGACCCCAACCGTCTGGTTCTTGTGAACGTTACATTGGTGTCAGAAGTGAAGAAAGAAAAAAGAACCCCAGAACGCCCGAGACCCTGTTGCCGGCGACGCTTGCCGTTACGAGACGAGGATGTTGCCGGGCAGGATTAAGAAGGAGACGGAGGAGACGGAGGAGACGGAGGAGAGGGAGGTTCGTCCGCGCTCGCCTGCCCATGGAGTGAGGGAAACGGCGCTGCGGCTGTCTGCCGAGGCTGGATTTTCTCCAGGTTTGACTAGGCTCGATAACTGTTCGCACAGCGGCCGCGATTCCGGCGGGAAGGAGTCGACCTCGCTTGGCGCGCCGTCACGTGATGTAAACAAACATGGCGGCGCCCAGCAAGCTGCAGCGAATATAAAAACGCCTAAGTTCAGCGGCAAGACGCCATGGGAAGTGTTTATCGCACAGTTCGAACTGTTAGCTGTTGCAGCTGGCTGGTCTGAGGAACATAAAGCTCTCCAATTGGCTTTGTGCCTGTGTGAGGATGCAGCTGCATGCCTGCTGCTGCTGACCGAGGAGCAGAGGGGAGATTATAATGCTCTGGTCGGAGCACTTCAGAGGCGCTTCGGGCAGTATAACCAACCAGTGCTGCTGAGGTCGGAGTTCCACAACAGACGCAGATTGCCAGGTGAGCCCCTCCGCATTTTGGCCCATGAAGTCGAGTGCCTTTGCCGGAGGGCGTATGACAGCCACCATCAGTGCAGGCGGAGTTAGCTCGGGACCAGTTCCTGCAGGCCCTGAGCCCTAAAGAGCTCCGCATGCAAACTCAGCTTGCTCGGCCGGCCACACTCAGTGCAGCCCTGGAGCTAGCGTTGGAGAGGGAGATGCTTGCAGGATCCTCTGGGGGCACTGACGACGCACACGTGGTGAGGGCTGTGTCAGCACCTGTGGAACAGATGGAGACGCCAGCGGGCCTGTGCAGTTTGGTGCAGACAGCTTCGCTGCAGTCGCCTTCCCCTCGGGCTGGCCCACACCGCCGACCTCAGAGCTGCTGGGGATGTGGACAAGTCGGACACCTCATCAGGCAGTGCCCCAAGCTTGCAGCGGTTCAGGGAAACGCCCACGGGCCCGTGTAGGCGGGAGTACACGGGCCTGGGAGAACGACATCCCCACACCACCGCCACCTCCACCCGGTGCGGCCATCACTGTGGGCTGGACCCAGGTTGGCGGCTTTTGCCATGTTCCAGTGACGATTGCGGGGGTGTCCTGTACGGCCCTGCTGGACACGGGATCCAATGCAACGCTGGTCCGACCCGATATTGTCCCAACCGGAGCTGCTGTACAACCGACTAACGTGCAACTTAAGACTGTGACCGGTGATCTGGCCCCAATGAGAGGGAAGGGAGTGTTCCAGTTCAAGGTGGGGGACCTCAGTGTGTCTTATGCTGCCTGGGTGGCTGACGTGCAGGACGCCTGCATCCTTGGGCTGGATTTTTTACGAGCCATTGGTGGTGTACTGGACTTAGGCAAAGGCCTCCTCGTACTCCCTGATGGGAAGAAGGTGCCGCTTATTCCTCCCCCGGTCTGCACAGCATCTGCCGCGGCGTCCACCTCCACCGCAGAGACCCCTGCAGACCCGCCAGCAGAACAGCGAGCGGAGGAGGAGGAGGAGGAGAGGCTCTCAGCAGTGAGGAGTATCTGGTCAAAGAACTGTGAGGGGCTGACTCCACAGCAGCAAGAGAGTCTATGGCAGGTACTAAAAGAGTTTAGTGACATTTTTGCCCTGAAAGAAAGTGATGTTGGCTTGACACACTTGGTAGAGCACGTCATTGAGACCGGGGATGCCCAGCCTATTAAAGTGCGCCCCCGCCGCCTGCCCCTGGCTCATCAGGAGGCTGCAGACAGGGAGCTGTGTGAAATGATGAAGGCGGGCATCATAGAACCATCTGATAGCCCGTGGGCCTCCGCGGTGGTGATGGTGCCTAAGAAAAAAAGTCCTAGGATGCGTTTCTGTGTGGACTACAGACCACTCAACAAAGTGACGAAGAAAGACTCTTACCCCCTTCCCAGGATTGATGAGTCCCTCGACTTAGTAGCCGGGTCCTCCTGGTTTTCCACCCTGGACCTGCGGAGTGGCTACTGGCAGGTGCCACTGTCCCCGGAATCCAGACCGAAGACAGCCTTCTGCACTAACAGGGGACTATGGCAGTTCAAAGTCCTGAGTTTTGGCCTTTGCAACGCTCCTGCGACCTTCGAGAGGCTCATGGACAGTGTGCTGGCTGGCGTCCCACGGCAACGGTGTCTGGTTTACCTGGATGATCTTCTAGTGCACGGGAGCTCCTTTGATGCTGCCCTGGATGCCCTGAGACAAGTGTTGGAGAGGGTGGCGGCTGCAGGCCTGAAGCTGCATCCCGACAAGTGCCACTTCATGAGGAGGGAGGTGGAGTTTCTGGGCCATAAGCTGGGTCGTGAGGGCATCAGCACTTTGGAGGAAAAAATTCACACCATTACCGAGTGGCCCACACCAGCAGACCAGAAACAGCTCAAAAGCTTCCTAGGACTGGCGTCTTATTACAGGAGGTTTGTGAAGGGCTTTTCCTCCATAGCCGCACCACTCTTCCACCTGCTGCAGAAGGACCGTGACTTCATCTGGACCCAGGACTGTCAGCAGGCGTTCGACACCCTCCGCAGATCGCTGACAGAGTCCCCAGTCCTTGCCCCCCCTGACCCCGCCCTGCCTTTTGTCCTGGACACTGACGCAAGTAATGTGGGGCTGGGAGCGGTGTTGTCGCAGGTTGGACCGGAAGGGGAGAAGGTGGTGGCGTACTTCAGCCGGGTCCTGAACAGGAGCGAGCGGCGCTACTGTGTCACACGACGAGAGCTGTTGGCTGTGGTGGCGGGGGTGAGACACTTTAAATACTACCTGTGCGGCACAGCATTTGTTGTCAGAACTGATCATGCTGCCCTTCAGTGGCTGATGTCTTTCAGGGAGCCAGAGGGACAGGTGGCTCGCTGGCTGGAGGAGCTCCAAGCCTTCAATTTCACCGTGGAGCACAGAGCAGGGACGCACCATTCTAACGCAGACGCCCTCTCTCGCCGCCCATGTGCTGCAGCTGGCTGCCGTTACTGTGAGAAGCGAGAGGAAATAGAGCGGGAACTCACGACAATAGACGGAGCAGCACAGCTCGCCTGCAGGGTTCTTCTGGTGGTGGATGCAGCGGAGTGGAGGGCACGGCAGGAACAAGACACAGACCTGCTGCCGGTCCTGCAGTGGCTGGAGAAGGGGGAGCTACCCCTTTGGGATGAGGTCACTGGGTTTTCCATCTGTACCAGGGGGCTGTGGGCCAAGTTTGCAGCTCTCAGGCTGAAGGAGGGGGTGTTGGAGCGTGCCTGGAAGGATCCTGCCACGGGGGAGGAGAGGTGGCAGGTTGTGGTGCCAAGGTCGCTGAGGTCAGCTGTGCTGGGAGCCTGCCATGGGAGCACTGGCTCTGGCCACTTTGGGGTCTCCAAGACTCTTCGCCGCCTCCGCCAGGGCTATTACTGGGGTCAACAGCCGAGGGATGTGGAGGACTTTTGCCGCAGCTGTGATGCATGTTCCTCACACAAAGGGCCACAAGACCAGTCCCGGGCTCAGCTTCAGCAGCAACCAGCAGGAGCTCCAATGGAGCGAGTAGCTGTGGACGTCATGGGCCCATTTCCTCGCACAGACAGAGGAAACCGCTATGTTCTTGTGGCCATGGACTATTTTACCAAGTGGCCGGAAGCATACGCCATCCCAGATCAGGAGGCTGAGACTGTCGCTGATGTATTAGTGGAGGGGATGTTCAGCCGCTTTGGGACAGCAGAGACCCTCCACAGTGACCAGGGGCGTAACTTTGAGTCCAAGGTATTTGCTGCCATGTGTGAACGCCTTGGGATTAAGAAGACCCGCACCACCCCACTTCACCCCCAAAGCGATGGGCTGGTGGAAAGGTTTAACAGGACGCTGGCCCAGCAGCTAGCCATCCTTACCTCAGAACACCAACGGGACTGGGATTACCATCTTCCCCTTACCCTCATGGCCTACAGGTCGGCAGTGCAGGACTCCACCCAATGTACGCCTGCCCTGCTCATGTTAGGGAGAGAGCTGAGAACTCCTGCAGAGTTGGCTTTTGGGAAACCCCCGGACGCGCCAGAGGCACCACCGGGCCGGGACTACGCAAGGAAGCTGCAGGACCGGCTGGATTCTGCACATTCCTACGCCCGAGAGCAGCTGGCGAAGGCAGGCCTGCGCCAAAAGAGGAATTACGACATCACCACTAAAGGGAGGCACTTCCGTGCTGGGGAGCTGGTGTGGGTCTACAGCCCAAAGAGGAAGAAGGGACGGTGTCCTAAACTGGATAGCAGCTGGGTGGGGCCTTGCAGCGTCCTAGAGCGAGTGGGGGAGGTTGTTTACAGGGTGCAGTTGCCTCCTAGGGGGAGGATAGTAGCGCTGCACAGAGACCGGATGGCCCCCTACAGAGGACAGTCCCTCCCCTCCTTTCCAGAGGGACGTGTACAGAGCATCCATGACCCTGCTCAGAGGGGCCCCCGACCGGGGCTGCGTTCCCCCCCCTCGGACTCTTCACCCCAAAGCCCCGAAGCTCCGCGTCCTCCTCAGGGGCTCAGGAGGTCAAGGAGGGAACGTAGGCTACCGCCCCGCCTCAGAGACTGTGTCGTTCCCTCGGGGACGAGGAACTTATTGCTGGGGGGGCAGTGTAACGATGGTTAAGTGTTACTGGACAGTGACATGTTGGTTTTCTCTGCACACTGTTGTTGTTCCTTTAAGATTCATGTTTGGTTGGGCTGCAGGAAGTAGTGAGGGTGGTGTACAGGAAGGGGTGGGGGGACCTGGTAGTTCTGTGTGTGTGCCAGGCTGAAGAGAGGTGTAGTTCGAGAGCGCTTCCCCCTGAGTTAACAACCCGCTGGCTTATGTGGCGAATAAACGGACAAACTGAGACCCCAACCGTCTGGTTCTTGTGAACGTTACATTACATTTAGGAAGCTTTTATTCACTGCCTGCAAAAATACACGTATGTATTCTTTGACCCTTTATGGAAACCAAAATGAGCAGCTATAAAAGTAGTAGTGTAGTGGTAGTTCCATCAACATTTTTGCAAGACTGTAAAAGAAAAAAAACTTTGTTTGTTTCAGTTACTGCAAGTGTCTACTTCATCAGTTTCTTTATCAGTTTTCCTTCTTCATTAGAAGAGGTTTGCAAGTTTGTTTTTGATGGAACAAGATAAGAAGGTATCTTTGTTTGCACTGAATCCTTCTGTTCCATTAAATTTAGTTTGATAGGATCCTTTAAAATAAATCACACATTCTGTAAATTGAGAAATACAGTTTAAGCTACTTTTGACTGCTCCTTTGTTCACTAAGGGTTTCCACAGTGGGTATCTCTGCATGTTTGATTGAGCAGTTTTCACACTGAATGCCTTTCTTGATGCAACCCCAAAGGGATTTGTGTCACCTCCCATCTTTTGCTTGCTAGGCAAATGTGTAAACCACTACACTACAGAGCAACCAAAGTGAGAAAAACCTTTGGGTGAGATAATACTAACATATACGTTAGAAAGACAAATCATTTGTGTTTTATTCTCTGACCCTTTCATCCACTGACATCAACTCGTGAACCTTGTGCTTAAACAAAGACCTGCTATGAGCCTTGTCATCCAGATCACAACCTACATGGTAAAGAATTACATACTTAAATTCAGGCCTTTTCCACACCAAAGAAATTAGCCCGTTTTGAAGCTCGGAGATGCAAAGATGGTGAATTCCTCCAAGAGAGAAACCGCATAAATGAATGAGAAGCACAATTCAAGTGTAGGATTAAAATGAATGCATGCTATTCCTGTGTCTGAGGTCAAGATTCTACAAACATCCCACTCCCAAGAGCAATGGGGAATGATGCTGAGTTCAAAGCTCCGTACCAGCTTCTTGTATAAATCCTTGCCTCCTTGATGTTGGTTTTATTTGAGAGTTGATTACCCTCTGACAGGCTAGAATCTCTGTGGAAGGGCACAAGGTCTGTTGGTTTTGATGGTCAGCCAAGACATTTGTTTACAGACATGGTGTTTCTTTTTAGGGGTTGGCTGCATGTGGCAAACGAAAAATAGCATTTTGGTGATGCGTACTCATGTGGAGGTATGAATCAATATGCCTTCTGCTGGGCAGAAAATTTTCTTGTGACTCAAGCCGGGCTCTCCAGATGCATCTGCAACCAGCACGTCCACTGTATCTGCCATCTTTGAAGCACAGCATTAACACTGAAGAACATCCCAGGATCCGACTCCCACACATTAATATTTGTGCAACCACGCAGACACCCAGCCAAACTCAGACATTTCTACACTCAGCTTGTGTCCACAAAATACTTCCCACTCACAGGCCAATTTGTTTGATTCCTTTTGCTGTTTCAATTGATGTATTAGACTTTTATAGAGCATCCAACCCAGCTGTCAGAATAAAAAGTTGGCCCTGTGCATTTCTGCAAGCTGCAGATCCACACAACGTCTGTGTTCTGGAACCAAAAATAGGTTTCATATGAACTTTTCTAGGTATGTGTGAATAAAGGTGATGTTTCAAATGCTCTTGGAACTTTTGAGGGCATATACTGCAGTAACCTATGAAATAACAAACGTATATATTTAATTACGCACCGCATTTTACATGTTTCTGCAACAGTGGAAACATTTTTTGGTTCACCATCCTCCAGCCTCCATTTCTCATAGGTGCACTTGTTTACAACCAGCGACCATGATTTAATGAACGCAATTAATATTCTTAATAACAAACTGAGAAAAAAAAAAGATTGGTTCTTGGTGGCAATGAAACAAGCAACATGTTCTCATACGTCAGTGGTAAAGCAGGTTAATTGCCAGTGACTCCTAAATTGATATACATACGTGTTTGTAGAAATAACATAAACGAGTAATTTCACTCATTAGTTGTGTTTGTGTTATAATGCTTCAGTAAAGTCTGATGATTTAAGGCGTAAATCTGAGTAAAAAGTCTTTGTTGCTTTTGCAGCTTTGCCAGTAAAGGTTTCTAGGCTGCATCAGTCAGGTTCTTGTATTTCTCTGTGTGTTTAGTCTCATAATGGCAATTTTAAATGTAATTCTTAAACACAGCAATGTGCTCGACAAAAACTAAGGACATAGCTTTACTGACTTCAGTAAATAAATACTTAGAAGTCCGTGGCCTGTCAAAAACTCCACATTCATTCTGCATCAGTCATTCTTTTTTTTTTGCCGTGATCTGACATTTCTCATCACTGTCTGCTCCAGTGCATTTACAGTGAAGCTATATCCCCTTGCAGACATGTATGTACATACATAGAGAAATCCTCTTCAAAATATTTCCAATAAAAAAGAGTGTTTAATGGGTGAAATAGGAAAAACAACATGATGCATGTATTTACATTTGAATCCGATTGACCAAACATGGGCTGGTCAGGGACAACCAAAGGGCCAGGTGTGGCTTTACAATGCTAGGTCTGTGGTGGGCAGTACAGTTACCGCTGTATACTTTATTGGCCATCATTCATTCCCTGTCATTGGGAAGTTCCCATTCCCTTCTGTGTTTCTTTAATATCTGCTGTATTTGCAGGCTAAGTACCCTCATATAGCAAGTCGCCATTTTTTAAATCTCGTGCCACTGTCGGGCATATTCTCATGTGCTCAAAGAGCTTCTTATCAGTCTTGAGTTGCCACCAGCAATTAAAAAATTATAACGCTAAAATGTAGATATGAAGCCATATTTTTTGTATCAGGAATGCAGTGCAGTATTTTATTACAAAAGGCTGTGTTTAGTCAAAAACGTTCTCTAAGATCTCCAGTCAGTCTGCTTTTGTTGCGCCGTCTTACATTTCTGAATCTTTTCTTTTTTCTCACCACACACCTTCCAGACTCCACAATGATGGTCGCATGCTGGATGTCTTTCAGCGACTCACCGCCAAGGAGGGGGTATTCTTCCTGCCTCAAGACCTTGAGCTGTCCAATCAGGAACTGAGCTACATTGTCAAGAAAGCAGAGCAGTGGAGAGGGTTCAATGGAGAGAGGCGCAAGGTAGATACATTATTGGTCTCCTTTGCTGTCTCTAAATAAATTGCATTGTAATTAAACCAATAGTGACCTGTTGGGCTAATGATACTAGTCTTTTCAATTAACCTGGTCAAAGGGGAGGAATTAACTGTGGTGTTTGTAACCAATAAGGTCTTCTGCCGTGGTGCAGGTGCTCAATGAAAGTGCTGAGCTGGGTGAGATCAGTGAGGCACTAACAGAAGCATTTAAAGGCAGCCAAGATAACACAGGGTTAGCATTCACTGGTCACTTTAAAGGAGATATTACATCCGAGAGGATGTATAGAATAGGTTCATTTTATATCATTAAATTTTCTTTAGTTACATTTGAGAAAGCTGAGAATTCATCTCAGAGGTCTTTAGCTCCGTTCTAATTAGTACAAGATAATTACCAAAACAGAAACTCAGCTAACAGGCAGCCTGATTAGTCTGTGGAAACCAATTTTCGAAGATATTTCATTAAAGAGAGACTGCTCAATCAACACACACAGTGGAATGCGTGTGTGAGATATAGTGGGCATTCCCTTATTGCGGACATTTCGAAATCATCTAAGGCAGCTGAAATAAATGCTTGTCCCCATGAAATTACTATCACGGGGGAGAGGATGACGCATGTGGCCCAGCCCCGTGTAGGTCGATGATGGTGGCACAGGAGAGGGCAGTGTATTAGCACAAAGCCTACCCCTGATGTAAAATCTTTGCATAGTGATTGAAAATGTGACTTGTTGAGATAAGGGAAATAGAATGCAGCGATCAAACTGCAGTCCCCTTTAATTTATTCTGTAGGGTATTTTAGTAGCACACTGCTCGCTACATGTTCTCCATGTTCATTAACTCCCTTGCTCTTTTCTCAAATAAGTATGTGAGGCAACGGGATGAGAGGCTGCAGTGGACTGTGGTGAAAGATGGTCTGCGCATTAGGAAGTGATGCATTATTTTGTCTAATTGTAGAACTAAAACAGAGTGGGCCAAACCAAAATGTAGTTTTTGAGGGTCGTAGCAGTTAATATCTGAACGACTACACATCAAAGTCGCGTCAAACCGTGTCGTAACAAAGTTTACACTACAAGCAGGACTGCATTCATTATGTTGCGTTCACAGCGCTGGGGAAAAGCGAATTTCGTTTCAATGAAAAAGGCAACATGAAGCTGCTATCTCATACCTGACACTTGTCACCGTGTGACAGGTGTGACATGTGATAAAGCAAAGTTAAACATTCAGTAATAACAGGGTGAAGCAGCAACCAACAGAGCCCCACAGGCAGAGACGGAACAAAACTTCAGCGGTGAACGATGCAACAAAGTGAGCTTGTTGCCGATTGTGTCAACATGGCATTAGAACTTGTGTCTTCCTCTCAATGATGCAATGCTTTGTTGGGGTTTTTTTAATCTGTAGTTACACTTTATTTTGAAACAAAAGACAGGACGTGCAACAGGAAGCAGGAGACATGAAGACAAAACAGTATGCAAAATCTTGTTTTCCTAAACAAAGTATTTAACTATGTCGATTGTGACGTGCCAGACACAGGGGAATGGATACCTTTGAAAAGCTGGATTCTTCTTGATAGAAAATTGTACAAAAACTCAGCTACAAAAGTGAGAGAAACAGAGGAATACATTTTGCATCAGCAGGACCTAAAAAATACACTTTTTAAATGGTTTTACACTACATTGCTAAACCAGATAGTATAATTGTAATCGTGTAAATGCTATTCTTTTTCTAAAGTCTTTTTTGTTGTTGTTGTTTATTGGTCTTCATGCCTTAATGAAATGCAACCCCTGTTCTGAGAGGTGACTACACCACCATTAATGGGATGGTGATGGACCTGTTTATTGGAAGAAAATTGAGCCTTCCGTTGTTTGGAGACTTTAAAAGAAATTACATCCCCAAAGTTTGTGATTAAGAAAATGCCTCATTTAGCAGCTGATGGCCTCTTGCTGTGGTGCACTGCTAAATCATCTTTGCATTACTGCATATCCCCCTCCATGGTAACAATTACAGCATACTTCATATTATACCTAATTTGATGTTATTAAACTGATAAAATGCTAACACGTTAACACGTTCTCTGGTCTGATGAAAATTTAGGGTTATTGCATTTTAACATTTTTACATTATTCAAGCAGACCATTTTTCATCAAAATAAGATGGGCCTTACCATTATTTCATAATTATTGTAACAGTTTCTCCTATGAAAAGGGTCACTTTCCTAACTCAGCAAAGACATATCCCTATTAGACTAATTTGACTACATGCAAATTTTTGTCATTTTTCCCTCATTAACTATTTATCATAGACAGGGAAAAAATATATTCATGAAAGCGAGCAAAGGAGCAGCCCAAAAGAGCTGAAACTAATATTTTGCAACTCTAATGATTTTTTGCATCCTTAATTAGATAGAATAAGGTTGATATGATTAGGTCAGGATGTAGTGTTTTTCATTAAAAATACATTTCAGAAACTGTATTCCAAATGTGCCCTTGCAATTAAATAATGAATCTGACGCATTCCTTATTATGGACCCAATTAATATCAGAGGCAAGGGCGTAATTTTAATAACAGTGGGCTACGAGACCTTCATTAGCTGAGCGAGAAAAAGGAGGGATGAGGGGAAGGAAAAACAAGGTACCCATAGGAGCATCAAGAGTTTGTAACCAAATTTAAAACGTTATTGAAAAAGATAGAGTGAGATATTTTGAACAAATCTGATCTCGGGCTATCGGGATCTGCAAATAGCCCATGTTTCTTTTAACTAACTCTGGCACTTTTGAATATTTTTATAGTCTTAGATCCTCTTCTAACCCTGTAGAGGTGTTGAGGCTGGACCAAAGCTGAAAGAAGCTTAGCCTTAAAAGGGAAAAGAACGATTATTGCTTTTTATTTTTAACATCGCACCTCTACTGAAATGTGGTCACCTTTGAAAAGCCACTTCCCCTTTTTCCCTCTCCCCCCCTGGAAAGCAGGCAATGCATTCATCAGACAGTCACCACCACACACTTGACCTTTGTGTGGTCCATGTGCAAAAGGGCGGGTGTTGCTCAGTGCTCACACAGTGTCAGCGTCATCATGGATATACCTCCAGATTCTTCTCAGCCTGGGGAAAACTTCTCATCCCATCCATACTTAAGTAAATACATGAAACAACTCTGCTGATTATGATTCCTCCTAAACAGCTAGCTGGTATCCATCTAGGCTAAAATCATGTTAAACAGTGTGTAAATATGAAAGTTTTGTAACTGCACACATTCTGGCTGCCTAACTGTCATGTAGCACAGAAGCTCACCTGCTAAAAGAAAGCCTCTTTAACCCTCACTGAAATACAAGAGGCTTCATAATAATGGGAAAAAAACAGGGTGCTATATCTAGTCTTTAGCCATGTCATCAAGCATGATGTGTGCACTTTAAATGTGCATGTTACACATAGTGTATCATCACAGAGTTGGTTAGCATGGGTGAACATTGGTGAGCCTTCATTGTGGGCATTAGCAGAGTTTTGAGTTCTCTCTTTTTTGCCATATTTTTCAGGTATATGACAACAGCAAAATAAAATTCGAAATTCTGTTTTTGCTGTGCCAACGCAATACTTTTATTGGCCCTCATATGGCAAGATTAAGTGGCGTCCCTGTTCTTTGCTACCTGTAATGTAGCTGTTTCTGTCCTGGATGCTCTTTTCACTTCACCATTGACCTCTCGTCCTTTTGTGCAAGTAAAAGTAATGTCCGCATCTAGACCGCGCCACCGTTTTCTTCAGCCTTCAAGCTGCAAGTTTTCTTTTTTCTCTCTAACTATTGTTGAAATCACTGAGAACCTTGTAACTGTAATTGGATGAAAGTAACACATTCGTTTGTAGCACGTTACGACATTAGCAGTGAATAGCTGTTTCTGGCCTAGGCATGGGTTCCACTTTACCCCCACTTTCTTTTCCTTTCAAGCAATAAAGGTTAGGCTTATACTTACATCTCCACTCCTTAAAAGTTGTAGAACCACCTATTTTTCTATTTTGGAGATTTCTACAGACAATCATTTAAAAATTTCTGAAACGTATGATTCTATTATATGTCGGCACCTGTTCTAGAAGCTATATTGCTGAGACTTCTCCATTATTTTTAAACACATACAAATCATGAACTGACTTACCATGTAACACCTTGAAGCAAGGACTTTACAGATTGTGCAATGCTAATAATGGAGCCACCGATCAGTGCTCCAAACCCCAAAGTAAAAAAACAGTCCAGATAAACTTCAGGGGCATAAAAATTAGCCCTGTAACAGGTGGCAATTTCTCCAAAAATCTCCAAACAACAGACCTGCCAAGTGCAACATGAAGTCATACCATTTTTTTCCCCCCACTGTTTCTTTTTAAAGAATTTTTTTTAAAGGCTAAAATTAAACCAAGTAGAATATGAGAGGCAGGTAATCAGTTAGGCTAAAAGTAGATTCTTGATGGTGTTAGCATGCTCAGCAAAATCTCTGTAATGCTCTATGTCCCCCAAGCAATGAAACAATAAAAAAAGAATCCACATTCAATAACCAACCTGCAAATGGCCTATTATTATCAAACTTGTAATTTTCACAAGGTGGTCATAAAACATAATCTCATTTTTACTTTCTCACCAATTAACTTTATATTATAAGATTCATCCATCGAGTTGTTCCATTGAGTTGCTTGAAGGTTTAAAAATTCCTCAGGTGAAGATGTCAACAGCAGGGTCCACTGACTAAGCAAAGAGGGCGAGTAAAATACTAGTATGTAGCTTTTTAATTTAATCGTGTGATAAATACAATCTTCCTTTTCCTGTGATAACAACAATCATAAAGAAAACATCATATGTTCTTCATTTGTTTATCAGATTTGCCCTGATATACGACTGATTCAGGATGATGTTTTTAAAACCTGTGGAATAAATGAATAAAAACTTCACATATTTTGCTGGTAGACGGCAATCAGTACCACAGGTTAGCCAACTAGAGGCGCATTTCAGTGATTTCAAATAAACAAAAATCTTCACTTTTTCTGTGCCGTCAGTAATGCTCCCAGCTAGTGAGAGGGCTTGCATGCTCCACATCTTACTAGTGGTGCAGTAATGAGCCCCATTAATTATGTAAAGGCAGTGATGCAGATGGACCTAATTAATTGTCTCCCGTCACCCCCTTGATTACTGTACCTGGAAGGGAGGTGTTAATTTCTGTAATACTTAAGCAGGTACGCAAACTGTTTTGTCGGAGCTACCGCTATGACAGTGACAGAGTAGAGCACCAGCTTTCCCGTTGCTGTTAATTCACCGAAAGGAAAGTTTCCCAGTGGTGGTGGTGACATTGTATTAATTGAAGGAGAGAGGGAGAGATTAAAAGAAGTGAGGAAGGAGGGAGAGAGTGGAGAGAGGGGGTTGTATGATGGCCCTGGAGATGTTTTCTCAACCTGATTGCATCAACATTTGCGTACCTTTGTGCCGTTTGTCTCTGTATGTCTAGGTAATGGGTTACCAGCAGGCGAGTTTGGGAACACCCAAGGTGTTTTGCAACAGCAGTGCGCTTGGTGGAGAGTAAACCTGTTGAGAGTCAAATGGCACAGACTGGAGTGGTAATGATAACTTGTGTCTGGGAGGCTGGCTGTTAATCATATGAGGTGTGTTCTCCATTTTAATCCAGAGCCTGTGTGTGTTGTGAGCCCCTGACCATGGAGGACTGTCAGGGTCACACTTTTGGCACCAATTACCAAGTGATAAAAATAGATTTTGAGCTTTAATCTCTTTGCAAAAGTTCATCTGGAGTCAGACAAAATAATATAGGCTACAAATATCATACCTGCCTAATCTATACAATAGCTATGAGGACATGCACGTTCTCTATTTTCAGAGGCATCAAAAAAAATCTTAATCCCATAGTTAAATAAATAAAATTCAGTCCTCAAAACACTACAAGTGTGCATGCCTGCGCACTTGTACTCATCAATCTTGGGCTTGTTCAAATAGTACAGTTAAATGAGTGTGAGCCACTTGAGATGCAAATCTAGACTCATGTAAAGAAAGAAGCTTTGGAGAGGAAGGTAGACAGAGGGAGCAGTAGGCCGTGACAGGATACACAGGAACCGCTGTCACAGAACAATAGAACCTTCAGCTCCTCAAAAGGAACCCATAACAGCAACACAGGAACCCCGGGAGAGGAGAGGAAGAGCTGAGTGGTTCACTGGCACAGGAAGGGTTTTTAGAGTCAGAGGGCAACTACTGGTCTGTAGTGTGTGTGTGTCTGTGTGTGTGCGCCTTTGTGCGTGGGATCAAAATAGTCCTCCCAACCCCCAATAAGCTCTACAAAAGAGCAATGTGGTCAGTGTGCGGGCAAGTGTACGTGTGTGTGCACGCGTGCATTTATTTGCTTGGTTGCGTGTGTATGAAGGCAAACCTGTTCATGTAGGCCCAGTATGCCTGCATGTGTGTAAACTGTCATGCACATTTATAAGTGTGACTGTGTTCATGCAAACCTTTCTGCTTGCCTGCGTGTGCATGTCACATTAGAGAGACTTCTTCAATTACAGTGGATTTTTGTTTCTTCTTTTTTTAGTGGACAGTGCTGAGGGCCCCAGTGGCCCGAGGCGATAGCGAGCAGACAGGCAAGGACAGGAGCGACACAGCAGCAAGCACAGCATCCACAGTCGGAGCATTAGGGAGCGCAATATGAGATATGACTGCAAAGGCTACATGCCTGTGTTCCTGAAAAGGTCATGGACTTTGCTGAGCAGTAATGTGTGAAAGTGGTGCACAGTGGTTAAAAAAGAAGAGAGAGGGGGGAAAAAACAGATAAAGATCAAACACATTCACCTCTTTTCCAATTCGCACGCAAGATTTTATGGACACAAATACAGAATATCTTCAGTAAAATGAGCTGACTACTTTTAAATGAAGTGAGATCATTGCAGGCTCATAAAGAGGGTTAAAAAGCACAAACCTTATCTTATTTGGGTTTAAATTTCACCACACACTTCCTTTTCTTATAGTCAACCTGCATTCCTAAACAGGCGCACAGTTCCAACATTAGATAGCAAGAGAAAGGAGAAAGTGTTCCAGTATGAACTCGTCGGTGTGAACAGTTTAATTACAGGGAGTGTCAGCTCCATTGCTTAATGTGTCCCTTACAATTAATCCAGGGAGAGGATGTCATTATCTACCAATGCCTGGGCCTGGGCAGGCTTTTCTTTCAAAGAGATGGAATGTGAGAGGGGAAAAAGAGGAGTCTAAACAAGGAAGCGCCTTTGGTTAGCAGCCTATATTATGTTCAACCTCTGTGTCAACCAAAAGGATTTAGGTAATATGCTCGGGTGTTGTTTCGAAACATTGAGTTTGAATATTTTGGACACTTGACTCTCATGAAACCATTAGTGAGGAAAAGCTTTTCCCTATAATTTCTTCATAATATGAAGCTTTGCATGTCAGCTGTCAAAACATGGGCAGCTGGAAGAGGTTAAACTGACAACAGGTTTTCGCCACTTTCAAGCCTCGACTTCTTCCTCCTCCAGCGGGCCACGTCCTAAAGAGTCCTTTTTTTCTGCTGCACTGCCATCCCCTAATGTGAAACAGAAGACAACAAATTGGACTCTTGAAAGTGAGAAAAAGACTGTAGCGAGAGCTTTTCAACCATAGAACAAATTTAGGAAGACTCGTTTTACATCGGTTAAAGAGGTTTTCCACCCAGAGCACCTGGCTCGGATCTGTGAAGCTGGTGCAGAATGTGGTTTCACCAAACATTTTAAGTGAATAATGACACAGTGAGATGCCATTATTGGAGGAAAAGATTTGATTATATCAGCTGAGGAAATGTTACAGGGCAAGTACCCTGCAGGCAGATATACTTTGCATACACACTGGGGCAATGTTGTATGTAATGCATACTCAACATACATGCATGCTTAGGTATACAGCTTCTAGCTCCACAGAGGTTTTGTGGCTTGAATTTGACAGATCAGATTTTTTGCGACTGTCTGCCGTTACTTACTTCTCCTCCCTTCACTCCCCCTTTAAAGAGTTTGACCTTGGCCGCTTCCTGTGGCCCTTAGGGGATGAAGAAGTCCTGGTGATTGTGACAGGTGTCGCGTCTTAACAGCCCCACGTGACATCCAGAGGAGAGATAGACATTTGGATTTTTTTTTCACCACATTTGGAGATTTTTTTCCCCCCTCATAAGCTTAAAGAGACAACTTAGGGTGTGTGTGTGTGTGTGTGTGTGTGTGTGTGTGTGTGTGTGTGTGTGCTCGTGCGTGTGTGTGCACATGCAGCTATAGTGTGTCTGAGTGAGAATGTGTGTGAAGTCTTACCACTTATTCCCAGCTCTCATTTTGGTTATTGGCTTGGATACTTATCACCTCCAGCCTTCGAGGCTTTATTAGGTGGAAGCTACTCCAAAGTCAAATTCTGGATATCAAAGGCAATACTCAACTTTGGCATCTGTCTGCAGCATCTTAATACGAAGCCTGGTCTCCTAAAATTTTAAGAACTCAACATGACATTTTGAAATGCGTCCTCGACGGAAATGTGTTTTCCCACCACAAAAGGGCCAGCATGAGGAGTCCATGCGACAAATGCCAAATGAGTAAGTTGGAAAGTATTGGTGACACAATTAGTTTGAACTTGATACACTTAATGTTATAAAGTTATGGTCCTGACCGTAGGGGCTGGCTGGAAAAGTCTAGCAAGACCCATCTACCAATCGGAAGGTCAGTGGTTTGTTCCCCAGATACTACAGTCTGCATGACAAAGTATCTTTGGGCAAGATACTGAACCCCAATCAGTTCATTTCAGTTCAATTGAAGTTATATAGCAACATTGTAAGGTCGAGACCCTACATTAATACAGAGAAAACCCCAAAAATCAAACGACCTCCTTTGAGCACTTGGCGACAGTGGAAAGGAAAAACTCAATTTTAACAGGAAGAAGCTTCCAGCAGAACCAGGCTAATGGAGGAGCAGCCATCTGTAGTGACTGGTTGGGAGCTGTTGAGCTGATTCCACAGAGGAGGGTCCTGAAAGCTGACGACTCTGCCTCCCATTCAGCTTTTAAATACTTTAAGGAAGCCCGTAGTCTGAGAGCCAAGTGCTCTGTTAGTACGGTACTCTACTATGAGATCTTTAAAACAAGATGGGGAATGATAATTCAAGAACTTGCATGTGAGGAGAAAGATTTTAAATTTGATTTTGGATTTAATAAGGAGCCAATAAAGACAGAAGCCAATATGACACACAAACCTTTCTTGGAGGTTGGGGTTGTAGCGTCGCCCCCAATGCATTCGTGTGTGTGTGTGTGTGTGTGTGTGTGTGTGTGTGTGTGTGTGTGTGTGTGTGTGAGTTCAAATGTTGACAAAACAAAATAATTACTAAACGTTTGACACTTGATTATAGTTTCATTTATCATCAGTTCTGTTAGTGGAAATAAGGATAATAAGAAAACAGTTGAAAACTAGCTGCTGCCTGCTGTGCGTCTTTATGAGAGAGAGGTTTCTTATTCCAGTAATAACAGTAATACAGTTTATTCCTGACAGAGAGAACGAGTGCCTACTTTACTATTTCACCCTGCTTGTCAGTATTCTTAAGTATGATAAGGTTCATACATTTAACTAATGGTAACTAATTTATTTTCTGTTTTATGGGAGGTAAGAGTGAAAACTATGCTCCTTGGCAGGAGAGCGTGTATTCTGTTTCTTTATAAAAAAGTGAAGCAGTAATGAATCATGCATGAGAAATACTATAGTAAAACCCATGATCAATGGAAATTCAAATACAGAAAAAAAGAGTGTGGAAAAAGTAGCATATCATCAATATTTTAGAAACCAGCAACATTTCATAAATCATAATCAGGTGAGCTCATGACTTATCAAGAGCAGTTCAGATCCTGGTCTTAAGAGTCTTAATGCTCGTGGATACTGGTTTACGTGTTCGCCTTTCCCCGGTGGATTCATTATTTCAACACTGATGAAGATTCCGATCAACTTTAATCACCTTTACTTGCAGAAACGTGTGACTGTGAGTCATCTGTAAACATTGAAACATTTAAATGTGGCACAGGCTTATTTATCTTTTGTTAAAGTTTCAAGTAAACTTCAATATTCTCCAGAACAAACCTGGAAAAAGTGATCTCCCTAAGGCCCAGGGTGAGTCAGACATGGTGTGGCAGAAAAAAAGATGGGCTGCTATCTGAGTTGTTTACTGTAGGTTGAGAGTAGGCTTTCTGCAAAGGAGATTAGTAATGGTGAATTATGCATATCTTATTTTCTGGATTATCTCAGGCAGTCAGAGATGCTATCTCATTGTATAATCTCTTTTAAAGTCGTTTGGTTTATTCTGACTGTAAATACAGTCATTTTTGCTTGTTTATCTTTTCTAGAAGTCCAATTTAGCCTGTGCTACTTTTAGATGGAGTGTATTATTGCTTATAATCTATCATTCTTCAAGTTGAAATAAATGCAGACGGTGATCTTTGCTTTACCGGCACAGCCATGTGAGGAGGGTGGGTAGAAGCTACTGTAGCATAACAGTCATTTTGTCACTGTGCGTGTGTGTGTATACGCATGCACGTATGTGTGTCCCTCCATGCAAATATGAATGGGTGGCCTGTCTTGTCCAGTGGTGCGTTTAACCAGACACAGACCTTTGCTTCAGCCAACTCAGGCCCAACGCAGACAGTGTGCATCCATGCCATTTTCAAGCTGCTCCAATTACATCCGCTGAGCATCCACATATTGGCTAAATTTGCAATAATAGCATATCTATTTCCATTCTAATGGCTGACATTGCTTGGCTTATCCATGCATGTATGTCGGTGGTCTTTTATGCTTTATGGTTTGGTCTGTTCCCAGCCATGTGCAATGTGCTGTGGCGTGTCTTGGCTTTGGATGTGTGTGTGCTGGACGAACTTCATGTGCTGCTATGCACTGTGGAGTGCAGCAGTTTGTTACTTAGAAAAATGCTACACTAATGTGGATGCATTTTTTTCTTTCCTTTAACAGGAACTATACATGGTTACAATTTGAAATTCAGTTGTTATATTACATTTGCTAATCTCAGTGCCTCCATAGTTACTTTGACATTTGTGGTTGGCCTATTAGCTCTTTTATTAGCTGTTCCAGGATGGTGGTTCACCTCTACCAAAAGACAAATGCCAATTCTAGTAAATTCAAACAGTTTCATGCTATCGACTGGGAGTCACCTAGTTTTTATTTTTAACAGTTATAGTGTACCTGCTGAGAAATAAGGCTAATGTGACCTTGAAGACAAAATTCCTTAAGATGCAAAAAAAAGTTTTTCTTGTAAACTTTCAGATCAGTGTCGAGTAACAACAGGTTATTCATGACTTTTGTTGCTGGGTAATGAGTAATGCGATTACTTTTTAAATAATGTCATGAGTTAAGTGACTGATTTTCCAGTAACATTTCCAACATTATGTTCATAAATGCATGAAGTGATATCAGAGAATGAGCTTGTGCTTTAGTACAATTTAGCCTCTGACATACGTGCAATGCATCTGTGCATCTGCACCACAGCATATGCACTTATTAATTCAAATTGTTGTGCTGCATGCAATGTATAATTACATGTTGGTGGTGCATGTGTCCACGAGTCCATGTTGACAGTGTGTTTGTGTTTCTACGTTCTGTCTGTATCTGTTACATGAACCCCGTGTTCAGCAACCAGGCCTTGAACCCAAGCCAGCTCTGACAGAAACGATGGTGGTGTTGGAGAGGAGGGATTGACCCTCTATAGCTTAGAGAGCCTCAATGCACAGTACACACACACACACACACCCAACACACACCCTCCTCCCCATCAACCCACAACCCACTACTCCCTGCCTCCCCCCACTCCCTGCTGCATAGCCCTAAGCGCCCGCAGGCATTGGAGATGCACGCATGCGTTGCCTTACTGTGTGGGGCTTTGTCTGTCTGTGAGCATGGTCGTATGTGTGTGTTAGTATTTATATGAGTGTTACTGTTTCTCTCCTCTCTCTCTGTATGTATGTGTGTGTGTGTGTTTGTTTGTGTGTACATGTGGACAAAAGAAGCAACCATGTCTACCTCTTTTCTCACTTGGTAATAATCACTGATGCTTCTTTCAGATCTGTCTGTGCTAACCCACTGCATTTACTGCCTTAGATGTGATTGCCTTTTGTTATAAAGTATACGGATGAATTTGTATTAAATGGTAATACCAATGAGCACTAATTCAATGTACAGTGAAAATGTGAAAACAAAATATCGCTTTAATGTAAGTACCTATGTTCAATACCACTAAATAATCGATCTATCTATCTATGACACAAAGTCTACTTCGTAAACTTAATGCAATGCAGTGATCCAGATGAAGCTTCACTGGATCTGCTGAAACGCTTAAAATGTTTCCTTTTGGATCATATCACAGTTCAGCATTTCCAGCCAACATGACTCTGATCTGGTTCCCAGCGTAAAATGTATTTACAGAAAGACTGCTAAAAACCAGGTGACTCCATAAAGCTTTCTTTGTGCTCAAAATATTCCTTATGTAAGAATCTCCAAGTAACTTGCTAAGGATACCCCAAAACCAAGTCTGTACACAGACTTCTATTTTTTATTTCTAAACCTCTATAGGGCAAATTAAAGCAGTAATCCATACACACAGTTCCAGACATACATCAGTCTCTTTAATCCAACATAGGTCCTACTACTCTCCCCATTACTGGTTCTCTTACCACTATGGCCTTAAATCTCCTCCATATATCCAGATTCACTCCCATATTTCTCTCCTCTCTTCTACACTTCTTTCCCACTGATTTGGTGCCAGCGCTGTTGCTGCCTTTCTACCTTATAAGAAGCAGCATGGATCGAGCAGGTTTAGAATCAAATATTACAAATATTAGACAGCATATTTTTGAGGTAATTTACATGGTAAAAAAAAATCATGGTGGGTGGAATCTGCAGACTGAATCTGCAACTCTTTGATTAATTTCTTGCAGTAATCCCCAAACCACTGACGACTGTGGATCTGAATTTGGACCAAGCAAACTTGTTGGATGCAAACAGAATTGCTGGGCAGCAGTCTTTTTGTGGTGACAGTTCATGGAAGCGGTGCTAGGTTGGGCACCGGTGCTGTAACTGCTTTGGTTGGCAAGATGTGCAAAAATGCCAGGAGCCACAGCACCGTTCTGAGCACCGGGTCCAGAACCAGCAACATCCTCTGTAGTCTCCCAAAATCCAAACCCCGTATCACCCTCTCCACTGAGTTTCAATCTCGTCCCTAGTCTGAGTCCCAACTGCAGCCGCAGCCGGGGCTTCCATGTGCGACTGACACATAAATAACCAAGCCTGTCCGCCACCCAGGCAAATTCAAATGCACCTGTCAAAGTGATGAAGCACCCACCCGCAGGGAAGCATTGTTTACATTTTCACTCCATTCTTTGCAAAAGTGAGATTCTAATTATTTTCCCACTGTAAATTAAAGCCAAGTGGGACAGAACTACAAACCAAAAGGATCACGGCAGTGGAGAAAACCCCAGCCCTTGCGGAGTAGGCGTGAGTTGGTGACGGGCGGGACGGAGGCAAGGTCAGCAGCTTTTAAGAAGGGAAGCAGAAATGGGAGGTATAGCATTCACACTGGCTGTAAAGCAAGGCGATGCAAGCAAGACGAGTCTAAGAGAACTCCAACCGGCTGGAATACATTATGCCCCTCACATTTCATACATAATAACGTGCCAAAAATGTGCTGCATTATTTTTCATACCACTGGACACAGAGTGAGACAGAAAGAGGTAGGGAGACAGAGAGAGCAAGAGAGGAGGGAAATGTTTAATTAGTCCATGGAAACGTGCAAATGGGAGGTAAAATTAGGCGAAGGTAGGAAGGTCTGGAGAAGAGAGAGTGCATGAATGGTAATGATGGCTATCTAGTTTGGATCAATCATTAAGGGATCAGGGGGACTGACAAGCCTGTTTGTGCCCATGCCTTAGGCTCCTGTTCTGGACAGTAGCCAGCCCAGCTCAGCTTGTGTGCTCATTGAAAGTTCTCCTTTCCTCCTCCCTTTAGTTGCAAACGTACACACACTCTGGCTGCACAAGTACATCATACAGTATAAGTATAAACAAGTTTGTGCAGTTTAGTATAGTAAACCCATCATTTTAAAAATAACATTTTAATATCTAATACATGTAATTAACTCACTTGCAAAATAGTGGATTTCCACATTCGTGGGAGATTTTTAACTTGCTCTTGAGGCCCCGTGATTAGTCCCTGCTCTGACACAGTGTTTTGATCAGTTCATTACAAGGTTACAGGGTTACATTTGGGAACTGTTTTGATTGTCAGGAGCGACATGACAGGTTTTTTTTTTCATAACAATCAAATCTAGACATGGTGTTTACATGTGTCATGCCACAAAATGGAGCAAGATGTCACATGTATATGTGTATGATGGGGAAGGCCATGTAAGACAAACAAATAAAATACAGTGTACCTTTCCCAGACACGCATTACCAGAGAAATGTGTCACCCAGTGGAACTGCGTCTCTCTGTCTGCCCTCTTTTTAGCTGTTATTTGCAAGTTCAAGTCCTATTTTAGGTATAAATATGGGTCTCTCTTAAAATATAACACAAAAGAATACCCTTTTAGAATGAAGTGCATTTATACTTTTATCTCTGAGCCATAGATGCCTCCGATCGCAGTTTATTTTTTATTTTGTTTGCCCTCAGACTAAAAAAGCAACAAAGCGTCATGCTGTCGGTGACAGGTAATCCAAATCCATCTGTTGCTAGACTTTATATTTGCACACGCACTTGAATAAAAATGACTGTCAGGTCAGTCAAATTTTATCACAAGTCACACTGGATTTTTTTTTTAAAGAGAACCTTTCCACAGGCGCTTGTATTTAAAGACTGATGGCTTTTCTTCTGCATTCATATGTGGTATGGTATGATTCGCTAGGTGTGAAATCACATCTTCTCCCAGAAAGACAGACAGACTATATTTGCGAACCATGGAGCCACGTCTGCAGCTGTGCCATCCCCACTTCCTGTGCCCCTGCTCCTCCCTCCCATTCCCAATGTGCATTTGCGGTAATGTCTACAAATCCTGAAATTTATGTCCCTGCTGGAAAACATGGTTTGCCGTTTATAGTCCTCCGCTAAAAGAAATAAGGCCCATCTCTCCTGATACAAGTCAAGGGACTGATGCAGACTCTATCAGATTTCTAAATACAGACCCCAACGATAAATCCTGGCTTGATTGGGTTTGAATTGGGTTAGCTCACTTGAATGCTATCTGCTTAACCCACAGCTGGCCTGTCTGCTCCATGCAGGCATTGAACCTAAATCAGTCACTTAGTGCTATCAAATGGAACAATGGTGGAGTGGAGGGAGCACTCAAGCTAGGGCTAGAAGCCAGGCTAGCACCATAACACAACACAACAGACCAGAACAGAGTAGTGTCGAGCAGACAGGCCCTCTAATGCTCTTTCCTTTTTGTGTCTTAGCAATGATGCTTCTTGAGAGCCATGGTGCATTGCATGAAATGGCATCACCCAAACCGAACACACAAACACCTTTTCAAGCTTTTGTCTCGTCTTGTCAACTGGATTTCACGTGCTAATTAGCATAGGATGGTGGCATGGCAAACATTTAAAAAAATAAATAAAAATCCATTTTCATGCAAGCCAAAATACAGACACGCAGCACACCATACCGGGGGAATTCAAGCAGGTGCGTTTAACCAAAGTGACTGAGAGCACAGAGGCAGAATTCATGGTGTTTCTATCGCCACTGTACAGCTTGGATTAAAACATCCTGGAAAGGGGCCATAATTGAGTCATAGGCACACTTCCTGTGGCCAGTAAAGGAGGAAAAGATGCTTTCTTAGCCGTTTTTTAAGACTAATGAATGACCTTAAAAATGCAGCCTGACCTCGCTGAGAACCATGGTATTGGAAGAGATCTACGTAGCTTTTACTCAGAGAGAGATGAAAACAATAAAAATCTGAATATCAACATCGATGTAAACATCTTATCGAAACAGACTGATTGCTGCCTTGCAGGGGCGCTAAACACAAAAGAAATCCAGGTAATCAGTTTCCCTCTCGTGTGGGCCGAGGACAGGCTGGAGGCAAGGCAGCTGAGGGGATTCCACAAATGAGCATCTGAATTAGCATCGAAGAGATCCATCCTAGCATACACACCCAATACACACACACATCTTCTTTGAGTGTTTTTAGCTAGTCTTATTTTCTGCACTCATAACCCGTTGACATTTCGACTCTGAGGTCTTTTTCCACTCTTTGGGTCGTGTGCTTTGCAGTTTATACTAGGCTTCTAATTACAAGAGGGGTAATAGCTCCCACTGTTTTCTCAGTGAAGCGCCTAGAGTTGTGTTTGGCTAACCGTTTCCAAGTCTGAGGTGACATCGATACACCGCCAAATTAAACTTCTCCTTCAGCTTGACCCTGCCACTCACGGCCCTCTGAATGAGTTTGCCTTTTTTCCCATATTTTTAGACGAATCATAATTATGCCGCCAATTAGAGGGTCACCTTGAAAAACTTCCTCCTTCTTTTGACTCTCTGTGTGTGGCTCAGTTTACGTGCGTGTAATGTTCACTGTTTTGGGTCGGTAGCTGTGAGCTAGACTTTAAATTATGTCTTTAAGTACAGCCACGTACACACAGGCAGAGAAAGAGTGCGTCACTGATTCAGCAATGTCACAGTCGCAGTTTATGAATATGAAAGAAAAAAGTTGATTTAAAGACTCTCTGTGAGCCAGATTTAGGTGGGCGGTGCTCGTGGCTTTACTACCTGGTCTTTCAGTTGAAGTGACGTATACAATCTGTGACCATTACACGTTCAAGACTTTACCAGCAGACACTCTCGGAGAGGAAGAGAGCTTCCATGATCTTCACACATGGATGACTTCAAGTTACATGACCTACATAACATGTTACACGCGCCGCTTGCTCCCCATGCCTCACCCTAATAGGGAAGGGCAGTACATTACAGGTGTGTAATCCCTAATATGTGCATATGGACACACAGAGAAACAACTGGTCTCTTTACATGCCACGTGGTACTCATGCACTCTGTTAGCTCCTGTTTAACACAACGGCGTTCATATTTGTTTTGTGTTTTTATATCTTCTCATGTGTTCCTGCTGTTAGCTGGCCTTTATGTTCTTATCTCCCTCTCAAAGGTGGCCGTGTATGACTATATCTTAACAACGGAGGACCCCGTGTCAGACTCTGCAGTGCCCAGCGATGAGTCCCATAGGGATGGTGCGCACATGCCAGAGGGTGAGACCAGCACCCACGTGGCAGTCTACACACTGCACCTCAGCGGGCTTAAACAAATATACAGGCACTTTCTTCGACAGTCAGATGGAGCCATCATAGAGGTGAGATATCAATGGAGATGACACTGAAGTCTTAATTTATTTGCATGTCTCCAATTTATGCAAATGTGAAACAAGAAGGAAAAAAGAGTCTGTTGTTGGAAGACGTTGCTTCCTGCTTTGCTCCAAAATGAAACTGTATAGTGATCTATACTGGATCTGAATTTATATGCCTTTAAAACCTGAAACAGGGCTCCCTCTTCTGTTGCTCTGTCCTGTTTGTTCAAAGATTTACTTCAATTCAAATTAAAGGTCTAATGCGATAGAATTTCAGATGGTGTACAAATGACAAAACATGAGACAATTGTATCATTTAAAAAAAACAGTTGTGTATTCCCTGAAAATTGAAGCTTTTTGCTTCATCTACATTCAGATCAGCAGTAAATAAACAAAAAGCTACCTTTGCTGCTCCCCTATTCACAAGGCGTCATGACAACGGGTGTTTGATTTGATGTGGAGTTGCTGGGATTTACGTCATACTAAAAGAGAAATCTGTTAATGTAGATCATATTAATAAAGCTTATCTGTATATTTATTCAGTTTGAGACCATTTTAGTTTGTTTTATCTTATTCCCTCACTCTTTCTTTTAATACTTACTGACGTTGAAATTAAAGGAAGAGGGCAAGAGAGAGCAAGAAGAAGACAGAGGGTGTGATTGTTTCACTGGCCCTTGCATCACTTGGTTTATTCCCTCTGAATAGAGTAAGAATGGGAAAGGACAGAAGTGGATGCAGCAACTATTTCTTTATTCTACTTTCAGCACAATGAGAGGCAACAGTACAGCTCTGTGGCCTGAAAGGGTGAATAACTATGATTCTTTTCTTTTTGTTGTTATCCTTGGGCTAAAGCAGATTTGAAATTCTTTCTTCTTTTCAAACAGAAAATGACAGGATTTGCTTCGAGAAACAAATCATGACTGAGTTCAACATGTGAGCGTAACTACAAGCCGAAATTTAGCCGACAAAACAATTTCCTCTGT
This sequence comes from Maylandia zebra, assembly GCF_041146795.1. Classification (NCBI taxonomy): domain Eukaryota; kingdom Metazoa; phylum Chordata; class Actinopteri; order Cichliformes; family Cichlidae; genus Maylandia; species Maylandia zebra. The sequence continues at coordinate 16,020,021 of NC_135175.1, read as the reverse complement.
CTCCGTGTGTGTGGGTAACAATCATTTAGAATTTTTGGGGTGCAAAGATCTGCTCTGTATAAAGTCCCGGACATCGGTTTAAGTCACGACTCACGGTGACATTGGAAAATATTGATTGCTGTCCTCTAAGCACTTGTAAGAGAGACAGGCCAGAGTAACCGGCTGATTCATAGCTTGTTGCCTAATTAAAAGTAGGACTTCTTAACGACTGCTGCTGTGGCAAGAATGTTTTCCTTTCCTCAATCATTCTGTCACTCCCCTCACAACCTGGATCGTCCCAACAAAATTAATATTTTGAATGTCAACAGAGTGAGGATAGAGGGTGTCATACGCACTAACAATTAGCTCTGAGGCTCTGTTGTGCGCTAATAGCTCTCAATCATAATTTGAATGATGGAGCGCTTATGTGAATAAACACATGGCATGGTATATCTATTACTGGTGTCACACTGTCTGTCTGTTTGTGTGTGCGTAGCCTCTAGACCTGTGCATAGCAGATGAGACATCTGGGAGGATTTTTCAAACAACAAAACCGCGCACACACCGACTCACATATCCTTTCTGTCTGTGAAAAAAATAAGTTATAGTGTTCACACAAAACCTTCAGCGCTCTCCCTTCGCATAAACACACAAATTTACTACACCAATAACCTTGGCAGACACAGCCTTAGCTCACTCAGAGAAACAGAATTCATTCCCAACCTGGCAACATGCTATTCTTTAAACAGTGCAGGAAGTGTCAGAGAAGCCACCGTAAGTGAAAGATAGGTGTCACAGAAAAACAGGAAAACAGGCTCGCACTCATGCACAGACACACACACATGCACACACAGACACATGCTGTTCATAATCTTTCTGTTGATCCCTTTTCTCTCTCTCTTACACACACACACACACACACACACACACACACACACACACAATGTCCCGTGGGTATTGCTGTCTGTTCCTTGCAACTTCACAGGCAAAGGACCCCCAGCAGCAAGACATGCTGATGGCATCCTCTTTCACCCGCCAGTGGTGGGTATGATAGTGCCGATGTGCGGAGTTGCCAATAGAGTACTTTGTCGCTTCCTTTTGCTTTTCAGAACAGATCCCCTCTTTACATATGCAAAACTAATCCCCTGGATATATAGACTGGTTTTATGTATAGGGCAAGATCTAAGAATCTCCAAAGGGCATCCCCAGCACTTGGAAGAACACTTGAGCTGATTTTATTAGTGCTTTATGTAATTCTGGCAGTGATATACACACTGCAGCCGGGTCCTATATACAAAATGGCTTTAAAATGTAAGGTGACTGCTGCTGAGAGATGAGAACAGCACAAATTATATATATATATATATATATATATATATATATATATATATATATATATATATATATATAAAACATCTCAAAACATGTTTTTTTATGTAAAAAACATGTTTTGAGATGTGATGATGTGGTTACACTACAGTTGCATGGATTCTTTATTTGTGAAATTTTCACAACCAGTGACAAAAGCATTTATCTTAATTAAACTGTGTACTGACAGTACTCGATTCTCCGCCTCAGTTAGCTTAAAAGCTAATCTTACTACTTAAGGAGTCTGTTTCCATTTATTGTGGAAATATTGACTGATGCCTCATTTCCTTTAAAAACCTTTGTTTTTTCAGGCAGCGTCCTGGACATCGGTGCCCTGGAGGACTTGTTCCGCCCTTAGCCTAACATGACCACAGCTCGAGGGGCCTGTAGCTTTGCATAACGCAACACATATACACTCAAGATTTGCCTAAATGCACATTTTAAAAAGCAAGTCCCAGAAGAAGTGCCCTGAGCTATAGACACTGTAAGACACCGTTTGGAAGGAGCAAAACAGTTAGGTGTGTACTGTTTGATTTGCTGTAAAATGAACTTCTGAGCGAGAGTCACGAGAAACTAACCTATTTCTGTTGTTTATTCAGCTACTGTTGAAACAGCTCCATTCTTTTCTTTCCTCTGTTTCCGTCCTCGGTGACACGTAGGACCAAACGGAGGAAAGCTGAAATCGTGGGTGCGTCGTAAAAATTAACTGATGCTCAAGTCTTTATTGACTTGCATATTGAATTCTGTTTAAAGAAAGTTAATATTAATGATCCATCATATGCTCTCGTTCAGTTTGTTGCCCAAGGCAGGTGTCTGTAATATGGACCATGTTGAAGGAATCTTATCGCTGAATCACAACAATAGAAAAAGTTAAAGCTACGTTCCCATCAGTGTGCTCCAATAAAAGACATTAAAGGTAAAGTGAGGTGTAGCTTTTCAAACACTCATTACCTATAAACAGATGTTCCACAGCTGCCGACTCACAAAACGCACTGCTGACAACAACTGTTAGGGCCAAAATTATGCAGGGAAATGCATCTATATAACCTAGGACCTTCAGAGAAGGACTCATAACCACTCTGTCTGGAGAAACAAGATGGCTGATGAAGAAATTAATGCAGGCAAAGTCATTATCTTCCCTCCTAAAACCACAGTGGGTTTATGTCCCCCTGTGTCGTTTTTTCTCCGGGGCTAACATTTAAGTGTCGATGGACTTATAAAAAGATAGGACAAGCCAACTGTGCTCCTTTTGTCTCCTTTCCTCCATATGGGAGGCAGCAGCATATGCAAGAACTGGCTCAGCTTCTGTAAAACTTCCATTAAAGATGCACAACTAAGGCTCTGCCAGCTTGAATATTACCTCTCTCTGCAAATTATTTATGGCTCGGAAAAAACGCTGATGATGAGCATCTCCAGCGACTTGTATAAATAAAAACACTTTTTTTTCTGCAATTTCAGCTGTGCTTTTTTTTCCCTCCCCTCTCTCTCTCTCCCTGTTCTGGGAATGCACTTAACTGTTTGTAGAAACCAAAGCTATGCAGTTTAGACACATACGGTTTCAACTCCATAACATTTATTAGTTTACCTTCCCAGCTGGACTTATGGAGTTTTACAAGTACAGTGACAAAGCAAACAAATATGATAATAATGATGCAGAGCAATGCAAAGTTGGGAAGAGGTTTCATAATAATCATTATATACCATCTCTCATTAACAGAGCTGTTTGTGTGTGTGTGTGTGCATGTGTGTGTGTGTGTGTTTTCCTTCCCACAGCTCAGTCCACTGTCCTTCTGCACACGACGACTCTTCACCGGACCAATATTGACCTAATTTAACATGCAGACAATATGAAGAAGTTAACCTTTTGAAAAAACACCTTGCAGCAACATTAATTGACAAACCACATCAATTCTCCCTCCTACCCCTCTTTTGTAATTACTCTGCTGCATGTTTGATTGCCGCTGTGGAGCTGAAGACCTGCGCTTCATTTGCCGTGAGGTCATCGGCAGCCCTCAGAAATATGAATTTGATTTTTACAGGAAGTGAGCGCGCTCTCTGTGTGCGTGCGTGTGTGTGATGTCGTTTCATGTGCCGCGTGTGTCTACGAGAGGCAGAGGAAAAGAATTAGGGAGGGGAATGTCCTTGGCTATGTACTATATGTTGCATGAGGAGATTAATGCCTCCCTGGCAGTCATATCTGTTTAATAGGAGGACTTCCCTGAAGTACACCACAGGCAATTGTCAAGCAAGTTTATACTAATTTTAGAAAAAATAAAAAAATAAAATGAGCTAAAATGAAATAAATAATAGAAAAGAAAACATTTTTTTGTCAACACTTGCAAAACTAAACTTTGAATATATAGACCGGTTTCATGTATAGGGTGCTTTTGTGCCAGCCTGCATTTTCAGCCTGACCACTTGATGTATAGCACAACCTGATAAACATTATTCTCTTCTTTTATATGCCTTTTTTTTGACAAATGTGTGGTTCATCATTCTGTAATTGCTTATACCAGTGAGATTTAAGTTATATTTCCTATCACTGTATATAAGTAGGCCAACCCAGAGTTGTGAGAGCCGTTTCCCCTCTGGGACGAGAGGTAGTGTGTCATATAAAGTCTCCATTTCTGCTTCTCCTCCAACTTCACTCTAAGCACGGGGACAGAGGAAGAGACTGTGCATGACAACACTATTCGCAGGCCTCGAGGAAAATCGCAGTTCTTCTGCCAATCTCAGTCACTGTCATCCAAGTTCAACCTGCACTTTGTGACGCTTGATACGTTTACAGGCCGCGGGGGCTCCTGAAACAGTCGGGTTTATCATTGTTGTGCTGTTCATTTCTTTTTTGTCACCTTTTCTCGTTTATGCTACCTGGCTGATTTAAGCATGCTTTGGGTGAGTTTTTTTTTTTCTTTTTCTGAAGGTGATGGGTGACATAGAAGGCCTCGACAACGCATCCAGCACGGTGCCCTGCCCGGCTCAGAGCTCTGACAAACAGAGGGAGGACAAAGGAGGCGACGCTCTCCAGCTACGGAAACGAAAGAAACGATTCTGGCGTGAGTGTCTCTCTCTGTTATTTCTATCACTGTAACAAAAATATGTTTTTCACAGTTAGCTCGTCACACTCAGAGCACACAACTACAGCACATTCAGTCGTCCCAGTCACCTCACCTCACACACGTTTGACTCTCTTGCTTGTGCAAACCTACCTGTTATTGACACAGTTTTATCAGTCGTTTCATTGCCCTTAGGGTCCCATCGTGTTGAGCCAATAGGAGGAAACAGGTGTGACTCCAGTTTTGCACTACAAGACCTCAATCAATGACACCAGATGGAAGAGAGAATAAACACTGAGTCCTCTTATTGATCATTTAGCAATGCACTGCAGAAGTTATGCATTCTGAATGTTACTTTTCCTGCTCTTTGTGTTAAAATCAGCGTTTATTAATCTGACAACAGCTCTCATCACCTGTTTGTTTTTTAGTAGTTACAAAAAACATCCCCCTGTTCTGTGTATTGTGTAGTACTTCAAAGAATCACAGTGAGAAATGCACTGTACTTTTCACTCTTGAGACCCTGTGCAAGTAAACATAAATGGTGTATGTGAACTGATAAGCCATCTGTGACCTAATAAAGCAAATAAATACTTCACCACCACTTCTAATGGATACAGGTTGTTAAGTGCTGGGGACTGCCTCAACACAATGAAATATGAAGATTCTTAAAGTCACTAATCAGAACACGAGTGATAAAATATCAATATTGGCCCCACATTAAGCAGGATAATATTCAGGCCAGCTTGATTTGTATTGAATATGTGTCTGCTAGCCGGTGCTTAGTGTAATGAAGTGGCTCACAAATCAGACTGTAATGGCCGCCTACTTACACATATTGCTTAATTAAAGGTTGTGAGCTTATTAGCATGTGTCTCTGCACAGGGTGGAGGGAGATGAGGATCGGGACTGCTGTCATTGAGGGCCAGGCTTTAAAGGTTTTATAGATAGCTAACCTATCATACTAAAGCCATAGCACCCCCTGCCACCCCCCTAAAATCGGATCTTAATAACCTGTCATTTTCATTGATGATGATTCTCCTTTATGGGCAGCCATTATAGATCAACTTCTGGGTCTTGCTGAATGGCGATAGCGCCCGTTTGCGGCCCATCATTATCGCGAACACACCTTACTTTTGCCTTGAAGTTGCTCCTCACCTCCATGTTTAAACCATCACAGCCCTGCCCCTATGGCCCGGTGCACAGTGCGTATGGACACACACACACATACAAGAGGCCTCTCCATCCCTATAAAAGAGGGAGAATAATGAAAGCAATTTAAGGCTCATAAGTCCATTTTTAATACAGAAAATGAAGTTAGAAGACATCGGCATACTTGTTGATAGGTTATCTGTAATTTATGCAAATGTCAGCTATTTGTTTATCACAGTGTACCTCCAGCATTCGCAGGATGTGTCAGAGTAGTGTTGCACCTTGCCCTTCTGTCTGCCTTTGACACTAGCCAGAACCTACAGAGCTAATTAGAGATCGCTCCATTAACGGTGACAGTGCTACACCCACCAATTCAATCAGCCCTGAAATGAACATTAAACAGAGACGCTGTTTTTCAGAGATGACAGGAAGCTCTTTCTCTAATTTTCTTACCTTGCTGCCTGCGTCATTTCACGGACCTACTCAGTGTCCTCTGTCTTACTTTGTTCTATAGTATATATGTGACATGACCTTGGTCTGAGGTCATCGCAGCTAAATAATGGACACATTTCACCTGTTTTCTCGTTTGCTTCGGCACGTTATTCTCTTTTTTCATATATAAATAGAGAAAATTTGATGAATGGCTCTTCTTTGTCCTCCTTTCTCTTTCGTGTGATGTTCTCTGGGAGCTCCATCACCTTTTTCTGTTCGCAATCATCAAAACAAAGCCCCGTGCAGTATTTTCTTTTCCCAACTAGGGGCAGAGGGTGCAGAAACGGAGGGGGCAAAGGTATTTCAGCGGTTCAAATATTTGATTGCTAATGACAAACACCGTTTCACAGCGATTTAAATTTCAAATTGATCCCTGGGAGCAATTATTTCTGAGGGGAGAGAAACACGCCGCTAGGTCTCTGCTACACACATTTGCTGATTTAAGTTAAAAGAAAACCTTTTTGCAGTGCTATCATAAGGGAGCAGCAACTTTTTGAAGTAAGTGCCTGCATCTGCTTGCAGCCAACCCAACCTGGGGATGTTGCTGGAGAGTGAGAACAGAGGGGGGAAAATAAAACATAAAAAGAAAAAATAACACTTTGTCTAATTCTATATTTATGTAGCCCTCAGCTTGAGGTATTCACATAAAACAGTTTGTATTCAGAAGTGCTGCCGTGATCGTTATGCTGCACGTTGAGATCGGCAACTCTTCGGGCAGGGTTGGCGGGTGCAGCTCAGCCTGATTCATTTGAATTAAAGTTGCTCAACTAAATAAAAGGGATTCAAATTCCTACTTTTTTTTCTTCTTTTCAAACCTGTTTTTAAGGCAACCGAGCATTTCTTTTGATGAGGAATTTTCTACCTTTAGTCTTTGGCATACACGCCTGGATTCTCTATTTGCACAACCCCATTTATGGCATCGCTTTGTTTGATATTGAAATTGTATTATGTCTTGTAAAGAGTGGAAGAGCTTGTTGCTTTGGGACCTTAAGAAGGTCTGAGACCATAGAGAGTGATCGAGTGTTAATCCAAATCTTGTATTTCTCTGCACTGCTTGGCACACACTTCTTAAAATCCAAAACTTTTTTATAGAGTGTGCACCATTAGAGTCAGAAGGGTGTGCTACGTTATTTTATCTATTATTTCATGTGTTATTTTTAAAGAAAGCATCCCTCTGCTTTAGATTGTGCCAAATCAGATACAAGGCATAGCGATCTAGCTTTAGCAGCAAGTCCGCTGATCCTCTTGTCAAATGAATTTAGTAGGGTCTCCGTAAAACCTCAACACCAGTGCGATGGCAGCATTCGTGCCACTGTGGAAGAACAATATTATGCAAAACAGATATACACTCCAGACCTCTGTCAGGTTTTTATGCTCAGGCTGTATTCTTCTCCGCTGACCCCGAAAAGGATTCCCTGGTGCTTAAGCTGTGGAAAATCCACACGGTTGGGGTATGTGACGATGTCAACATCGTGCCATATTTCTGTGGCATCTGGATAGATCATGTGCCTCTCTACACACACATATTTATTTATTTTTCCTCTTCCAGAGCAGTGTCGGGGAGGCAGATGTCCTGCTCACAGGAAAAATAATTTGCAGTGGGGGGGAAAGAAAAAAAAAAAGAAAGGGGGGGGGAGGAGGTGGGGTGGTGAAGGGAAAAATATATGAATATGCAAATCTTGTCACAGTGTGGAACCTTGTAATGAGTGGGAAATGTTGTTGCCATCTTTCATTATGCAGAGGTCATTGCTTAATGCCAGGCAGCTGGGCCCAGATTCTTCTCTATGAGCTCCCCCCCCACCCTCACCACCACCACCACCACTACCACCATTTCTGCTGTCATCTCATAGCAACTTGAACCAAACTACAGCCTGGCAACACAGTTCACAAAAAACACACAAATGCACGCAAGGCACTCACAAACGCTACAGGTACACGACACCTGGATGTCTCCATAGCTATAAGGAAACCTAAAAGGAAACCTTGTGTTGTTCAATTTCCCGATTAAGACAACTCTGCTGCTTCTATGAAGTACTTCAGTTTAACACAATTGCATGATTTACTGTGTGTGTATAAATTATCTTGATATGTCTGCATGTAGTTTGCCAAACCACATGTGAATAAACCTGACAGCATATTTGATCAGTCAGAAATTTTGGTCAGAACTCCCGAGACCAGATCTGGTGATTATCATCTGGCTCATACGTTACACTATCACCTCAGCAGGACTGTGTTTGTTACCAAATGGGCTTCTAAGTGTGGAAACTAAGAGATTTTGAATCATTTTTAGCATCATTATAGTTTCTTGGGTGCACCGTAAGTAAAAATATCAGTTTTACTCTTTAAAAACAAAAGTTAAGGTATATGAATACTTTCTAAAGTGACTGCTGCTGTATGTCTTGTGTTTCATTTGTGCAGAGCGATGCTTGCACAGCTTCAGAAAATGGAAAAGAGGCTGTAAAGTATGTCTCTTTCCAATCCAGCTTTCCAATCCAGCAGCTTGACCGTCTACTGGATGATCTATTGTTGTTTAAGCGGTTGCATCAAGCTCTTTGGAGCTGAAAGTTTAAAAAGTGGGCACAGCTCATAGTTGTTGTTGTTGTTGTTCCCGGCTTCCTTTTGATCAACCCTTTCATGTTTTGTAGATTGCTGAGACAGCTCACTGCTGTTCTGTCTCCTCTTGCAACAGCTTTCCTGAAATTTCCGCTGGCGTCTGCCCGACATTGAGCTATGGGGCTAATCATTAGGTAAACCCGTCTCCCTCTCTCTCATGCACTCTTCAAATAATCCTGGGTTTGAATGCTAAAAATGTAATGAACTTCACGGTTCATTGTGTCTGACATTGCTTAATTAATGGGTGCATTTAAAGTACATAGGGCCCCGGTAATTGATTTATATGCATGATTTGCACATACAGCTGTTGGTTCCTGTAGGAGACTCATCACTCAAAAAGTGGCTGTGCTGATGTTAGGCTTGGTAGGTAATATTAAGATTTTTCTGTTGGCAGATCCAGCCTTGAGAGAAAAAGACCAGGTCACATGTTAGCATATTTTTTCATTTGCAATTATGAACAGCTACTTAAAAAATTAGACTTGGGCAATTTAATATCATATTCTCCACCAAAACACTTAAAGGACTCAGTCTGAGCCTGGAAATGTTTTTCATATGGAAAACCTTTGGCTCCTGTAACATAATTGGAAAAAAAAATGGCAGAATATATTTGAGAAACTTTATTTTCATTAGGCTGTTCCTGACAATAGGGCTGGACCAGTTAATTCTGTGCTACCCACAGGACCTCCAGCATGCTTTGGCTTCACACCATCAGTCTGTCTTACTCGCCTCAGTTAATGCATTTGCCAAGAAGAAGTTGGACACAGGCATTACCATAAATGTCTGCATGCTGAACATGATGCATTTGAATCTGGGTTTTGTGACATTTATTTTTTCAGTTTAGTTTAATCTATAAAATAATATTTGTCTTTTATTTTGTTTTGTTTCTTAATTCTTTTTATATCTTTATTTATGCTCAGAGCCATTCTTGTGATTGCACTTACCCGTCTAAAAACTGAGGATACTGTACAGTCCAAACCGGCTTACCATCCATTCTTCTCACCCCTGACTCTATAGGAGCTTAAAACTCATCTGTTCAGGCTTTTGTGTGGTTTTTGTGTTTTATTTGTTTCATGTGTGTTCATTATTGATACCTCTGTAAAACATTTTACTTTAGGCAATATTTGTATAATCTATTGACGTCCGCCTACGAATTTATGCATTCGAAAAGTACTCACAGCACTCTAAGTTTACTACAGTAACAGGGGTTTGTTGTCTTTAAGTGACCAAGTTTAGTGAGAATCATTAGGTGGCCAGGAAATAGTTAACTAGGGTAAATGATGCGTACCAGAAGACACATATTTGAGAAGAAAACAGAAGTGTTGACAGTGTGAATGCAATTATTGTTGAAAGTTCCAGGTTTTTGTTTTATGCTGAAACACAATATTTGTAACATTAGTGTTCATCTTTCACGCCTTTATGCTTATTCCAGGCATATACAGTGTGGTCATAATTATTGTTTTCTGCAGAGATCTCGAGGTCACTGGCTCCTAACCATTATTTGGCTTCGGACAGATTCTCTGTGGAGCTCAGATCAATCTATCAAATTCAAGCATATTTCTATCACCATCAAATTGATTTTTCCATGAGCAGGCCCTTGTTGTATGCGTGTGTGCATGTGTGTGAAGTGTTTTCATGCACAGCGCATAGGGAATGCAGCCTGCAGCATGCACGAACACACACACGCACACAGCTAAATGCGCCACACAAAAAGACGCATGCCCAGGTGCACACGCACAGATACTGTACTTGTTCATTTATTCATTTCTGTAGACACCCTTTGGCATTTCTGGGAGTAAAATGCAGGCATCGGCATATTTAGCGGTCTCAGATCTTAAACGCGCGCTCGCACACGCATACAGTACACTTCTTGTTAAAGCAGACACCGAGTGAACCGTGGCCTCACCCAGGTGTCTCACTTTCTTTATTATGTACACATTAATCAATACAGACTGACCTGGCGTTGAGGCTTGCCATCTTTTCATCTTTCCCCAACACACACACCCTCTTCAACCCTCCACCCCAGCACCCATCGCTCATCTATCATTTTCCTTCCCTCCTTCACCTCTCCGCACCTGAATGCCATCAATCCCCTTCCTCGTCCATCTATCAGCTCTTATCCGCTCATTTCACTGCCCAGCCATCACTCCTTCTATATGACTGTCTCGGTCCTTGGCATCCCTTTGATTCAGGAAGGGGGGGGGGCATCACAAGAAGTTGTGAAGAGTAAAAGAAAGAGTGCGCAAAGAGAGGTGGGGGTGTGGCGGCAGTGAATTGTGGGCTGGCAGCATTATTGTCATCCATAACGTAGCTGGACAGGGGAGGGTGATTTGGATTTAAATAATGTATTAGTTTTTCAGAGCTACCATCCACAACACCTCACAACACTGTGAAACATAATAACTTAAAGGTGCGCGTGTGTGCGTGCAGGCTTGTGTGCGAAGGTGAAGGAAAGCAAAGGAGATGAAATTGGATGTCTTTTAGATGCAAATTGAGCTGCGTGTAAAATGGTTTGATGCAGACTGATTGGGTCAAATTGTATTCCCACTGTTGTTTAGCAATAAAGGATAGAAGAAATAAAGGAAGTCGTCTTTTATTGTCCGAGTGTGCTACAAACACACGGAAAGACAGGCTGCCGTGTAGCACTGGTGCCGAGGACTTTGAGACAAAGGAGGTGGCTGGGCAGAGCGAGGAGGGCGGGAATAAAAGATTGTGCTGGAATTTGTCAAAAGCCAATAATCATTCTGGTGCAGGAGAGGAGTACTACATCAGAGTGGCAAATCAATATCGCATTACTTAGTATGGGAGTATATACAAGACTCATCAAATTGATTCTTTTTGATGCTACAATGGCAGTTTCATTTGCTGGGGCCTCTCGACAACAACTACTGTTCAATTACCGGGGACGTCTGTGAATTGGGGAGAAGGAAAAAAAGAAATACAGCAAGAAAAATGGATATTTATTTGACTAAAATAAAGCCTTGCCTGGTAAAGAAATGAGGAATGGAATGTCACAGTCAAGCTCTGGTTAAAAGATGACTTGTCTCATCGGACATTGAAATTTCATGAATATATTTTCCAAGGGCCAGGAAAAACAGAATTCATCATGAAGTTTGTATACAGGCCATAATGTCACAGCAAAGATTAGTCAATCTCCTAATGCACAGTGGCACTGTTAAGCATACGCCTCTCCTGACTCGCAGAGTTACAGAGTGGGATGGTTGTAGGCAGGGTGCAAAACTTTGTGCTGTTTTAGTAAAACTGTGTTTTGGGTTTCTCCTAAAAGCCTTAGAGCCCAATTAAATCTATACTCCATAAATTATAATTTAATGGGAGTAGATTTGCAGCTGTGTCGAATCTTATAAAACATATATTATCGACGCGTATGTACGCAGCAAGCGGCCTGAACAAAGAACAGAATTTTTAAAACCATTATTTATAAAGAAAAAAAGAAATGCACATCAGATGTTTCCAGTGTTTCATCCCAGGCGCTCTTCAGTTTGGACTAGTTCATCCCTAAAAAGCCCAACTGTTGCTAACAACAGCTTCTACCAATGAAGTCCTTCTCCTAATGGCTTCAAGTCTTCAATATGGGGCCATCAGGAGATACAAGGCGCAGCGGCTCCTTGGATGATTAAAAAGTCATTTCCTTAACTGTCCTCCCAGGATTTGTGGGCTTTTTTTTGTAAGAAAACATTAAATTGCTCCAATCAAGCATAAACGTCTCCTGCTTGTGGTGTAATTTGTACTGCTGTTCGCGTGGTGGGCGCTTATTTGTCATCCTTTTCCTTTGGCGCTTTTCCCAACCGCCTTGATCAACAATTAATGGTTGAAATTGCTTCCCTGTTACTTATGGCTGTGGAGACAGATGCAGCAATGCAAAAAAAAAGTAAAAAATAGTGGAAAAAGAAGTTTAATTGAACAACAGAAATGAAGTTCAGATTTATTTAACTTTATTCATACATGCTTGGGAACAATATATATATATATATTTGCCGTTACACTTTTTTCGAACAGTTATAGCTCGGAGCCTCCAGCATTATAAGTTCTGTTATTGGACAAATGCAGCATCGCATCAGCAGCAGTCCACTCGTTCTTTCCTGTCCACTCTGCCTCTCTGCTCTTCTGTCTCTCTTCCCCCACACTGTTCTTTTGCACAGTGACCTTTAGTGCTCTTTTCTTCATTGCGGGGACAGGCTGGGGCCTGGCATCTGATAGAATCAATATTCTATTATGATAGTGCGTGGAGCGTGTGGGGCTTTACAACTCTGCTGTAATAGTCTCTCTATTTCATCCCGTGGCAGCCATGGCCTGAGGGATCATCCAGGCTTCTCCAGGCTCTATGCTCCCAGCATCGCCCCATTTCCATTAACGTCGCAGGCCTCTGCCTACCAGGGGACATTCTGTGTGACCGATGGATGGGGTTGAGAATGAGTCCAGCCCGGGTGCAATGTGTGTCAATAGACTGTGTAATAGCCAGGCCTGGGTGAAATGTTAGTTAAATGGCTTTCCAGTTTTAAAAGAAACAGGAGGGATATTTGTGCTATTTCTCTTATTTTATCTTGGCGTTTTTCTTTTTTTTTTACCCTATTGTCTCTCCCTAGAGGTGATCTCAAACTAAATCAGTATATTTGAAAATACGACTGAAACCACCAAAGCAAAATGATCTTTTTCTTGATTTTCATGGCGATCAGTTATCCTCCACAGTGATTAAAGCAGTGGCAGACAGACAGTAATTCAGGATTTATTAAAAAAACAACAACAACAAAAATAGCACCCATGATTTGGACTCAAGTTAGCATCACACTCTAGCATGTAAAGCATTTTTTTGATTAGGGCAGACCTGGGTTATACTGCCCTAGCGAGGGAGTGCTAAAGTGAAATGTTAAGCTATTAGAGATCGTGACACCAGGCAGACCCCCCCACCCTCCCACCCGCACACACCATAAAAGATTCATGCCATTCACAGGTGCCTTCTCGAATAATTAACTAATGTGAGTATTTTGCTCAGCCAAATGCAGTTATCGTTCAAAAACCTGTGCATTTAAATGTCATTTGTGAGCGGACTTTTGATGTGACTTTTTAATTTGGGACAATAAACGTTATGAGGTTAACAGGACATTCGCTGTCATCTGAGATGCTTCCATCAAAGCCTGGTCTAAAATGTCAAGATTGGTTGTAAAGTGCATTACTGTTTCTCTTGGTGGGAAGTTGCTGGAATGCATAATATTTGTAAAGTCACGGAAGTCAAGAGCAGACACTTTAAAACCTATGGTCAGTGCGTAGTGCCCTTTTAAATGCCACAGACACACACACAGACATAAAAAGAATCTTTGAGAAATACCTGTAGAATAACCTCCTTCAGTCCCATTTACTCCTGATGTATGTCTTTCTTTCTTGGGGGAGAGCTGTCCCTAACAGCATACGTACGCCTCATCCCCTAGAACTCCCCCACCCGCCGCCTCTTCGTTTGATTGAGAGTTGGGTGACTGGAGGTACGCGATGAGGCCCCATTCGCCTCATATTCATCATGATGTAACCGTGAGCAACCCGGATCTAAATTACCTTCGTCTGGCATCATTCCAGCACATGCTATAAATGAGGTAATCGTCCTTGACTATAAAATTTGCATTTTCAAGACTTAATTGCTATCATTACATTTTTTGCGTAATTCTATTAATTTAACAGAATGGGGGATCAGAGGCTTTTTATGGTTATAATTTGCAGTAAAACAATGCATTCCCAAAGTAAAAAAAAGAAAAGAAAGAAAGTCTCTAGTAGAAAAAGGATGAGCGGAGAATCAGGACAACTCTGGCCCTCGCATCACCAGCTTCCATTATCCCTTTGCATTTGAAAGGGGAGATTTGAAAAACTTGCACTCGCACGGCGTAAGGCTCAAGGATGTGTGTTTGTGAAGGCTAGCGTGAAAAGCTGTCTCAGGTTTAAAATGGGAGATGCCTCAATTATTTCCCATCGTCACATTGTGTGGGCTAACTGAAGCTTGTGTCTTAATAACATCAACCTCGGCTCTATTTTTTGCCCCCCCCTACACACACACGCACACGTTTTCAACATCGCCTTCCTCCTTTCTTCACATACGACGTCAGCTGCACTCAGTAGTGCCGTCCCTGAAAAAAAAATATGGTGGCGAGCACGTCGGATGACACGGAACAACGGAGCCATCAACTCCCATTTATGCTTCCTGCGGTGACCTTGCCACAGACGTCTACGAGGTTCAGAAGTGCGCCAAGCTAAGTGCCAGCAACATTCTGCAACCCGCTGCACTTCCTCGCACTCTGCTGACCTTAAAAGTGTGGCCTCAATTTGGGGGAAGGCTGAAAAAAAAACATGCGCGCATTCTGCTTCTCCTTCTGCGTTGCACTTGTGCTGCAGTGCCCTACTTTTATCACCGTGATTGTTTACAGTTTTTCACAAAAATGGAAGTAAATTAATTGCAGATACTGCAAATCAGCTAGCAGCTTTTTAGACTTGATCATTGGGATTTCCCCAGTTGTTGGATTCAGCCAAAGAACAGCACCACTGGAGTCACTCTGGGAGAACTTGTGTATCTATTGTACAATATTTCACTTTCTTCAAAAGCACAGAGTGACACGTTACATAATCAACTGTCATTTAAATCAGCCACAATTTCTAGATTATGTTCCCGAATCTATTATTATCATTGTTATTATTATTATTATCAAGCTTACAAAATACAAAATATGAATACATGGGACAGCTTTAGTTATCAATAAATAATAGGCTGACACTAGGAATACATTTTATGTATGTAACTTCTTAAAATGCACAAGCAGCTTAAAGAAAATCCCCCGGAGGCATCTTGTGTTTCTCTAGCCTCAATGTGCTACATCTGACAACACTAGAGCTCAAAAAATAAAATAAAAAATAAGAAACAGGTTCATTATCAGAGAAATATTTCTGAGAATTACCTCTCACATGTGTCCCAGAAGCACTTTAATCCAGGGTGATTAACACTCCATGTGAGGGTTTAGTACAATGCCATATTGTCTAAATTAAGTCCAAAGAGCAGCATTGTGGAAAAATCTAGCAGGGACCGACAACATACAGCATGGTGCTGCTTTAGATCAAAGTAATGCTGGTAAATACAGACAGCGGTTCACTAAAGGGAAACGGTATGAGGATCTGGTGTTCCTTTATTCCCCATTTCCCCTTCCCCTGTTATCTGTCTCATACTGACTTCTGCTGACACTGACCAGGTGGCTTCGTCACTACGTGTTTCCATGGAGCCTTTAAACAGGAAGCAGGTAAGGTCTGACACACCATCCTCGATGCTTAACGTAGCGGTGAAGGAACACCGAGCTTTGTTTTGACTGTGTCAAGCAACATCAGCTCAAGCTTTGGGTGTGAGGCACAGAAGGCTGTTTCCTTTCTTTGTGTCTCCGCATCAGCATCTGGAGTGCGAGCGTGCTGTGTGTCTTCATCGCGGCTGGGAGAAGGTGTCAGGTGTGTATGCACTGAGAGCACTTCTGACAGGGGCGCTTTAGTGCATGTGTAGATGAAAGAGAGCGGGGCTGACTCACCTCTGGACATTGCTTTGTGGTTTAGCTACAGTACAGACAGGGAACAAAAGCTCAAGCTCTGGTCGAGACCGTTTTTTAATAATTTTAAGAATGACGTATGAATAAAACAGCCCTAATAGCCTAAGATGACACACCAACATCATTTCTAGGGATTCATGAACAAAACTGTAGAGTAATATAAAAAGGATGAAGGCGCGGGCGTAGTAGCCAAACCTTTCTCTCAAAAAAGCAACAGTAAGAGTATTGTTTAACCTACTCTTTAGCTGAAGATACATGAGGCATTAAGGAATCAAACGCTGTTTGAGTTTGGATTTAAAATTCTCACTCAAGTGTTGAGAGGCACAACTCTCCGTTGCCACTGATAATCTCCATCTATCAACACACTAAGCTAGCTGCGATAAAAAGTGTTATCTTTAGTGCTTAAAGACATTTTTCCAATAAAGGCTCTCATCAAGACACCTCACTCCGCACAGAGCGAGCATATTAGCCACTTTGTGTCTGCGGACAGCTCAAGCTGTTCGCTCAGATTCATTTCTCATCGCGGTACAGTGTAGCAGAAGTAGAGAAATGAGTGTTTTGATCACCGCTGAAAGAAAAAGAGCTTTTATTTAAATAAGTTGCATTAAAAGCTTTCTGCTGTCAAGCTGAACAAAACATCAACCGCTTCCAAATGTGAAGCTAGGTGGAAAAACAAGAACAAACTTTTCAAAGCTCGGAAAGAAATATGATAAGTTTTTCTTTAATGCCAAAATCAAGAGCTCATTCGACTTGGTGGAAGCCCGGCTCTTTGCATGCTGAAACAAAGGGGCATTTTCTTGATAAAGTGCTGTACTTGACATTCATCTGTTGTGCAAATTAACATTTAATAGCAATACACATTTGAATATGTTCTATCTTGACACAGTGAGAAACCCACAACGTCAACTACATACACAAGCTGAGGAGAACGAGAGATGGGTTTTGGCCCCGAGCGCTTTTGCCCACCACAAGCAACATTAATTGTTTCGCAAAAGCTAACTGCGGAGCCCATTTTTCAACATTGTTTCTTGTTTTTTTGTTTCTCCTGTAAACAACTCTTGCCTTACGATTTGTTCATCATAACTCGACAGTGGATGGCAGAAAGAAGCTTTTTTTTTTTCGTGCCCCGGAGTAACGACCTTGGAAAAAAAAGCCCAAATAAAAGGACCAGTGGGAGGATGATGAAGGCAGACGATGGTTGTGCATTTGTCAGATTTCTGAATTAAAGAGATGTTTGTGGAGTTATTGCTGCACAGATGACCAGCAGAGACTGCCATCATGCATCTGTGTTATATGCGAGAGTTCTCCAGCCAAGTTACTGACACCGTCTGAATGCTGAAGTAAGCATGCACATATCAGACTTTGAGCTAATAAAAGAAATAAATTAACATATAACATGGATTCATACACTCTTTTTATAGGAAATCCTGGTTATTTGGAAGTGCTTCCAAAGTGCTCAAGCTCAAAAGCGTGACACGATCTGTGTCTGCTGGGTGCTGTTTGTTTGGTGCTGCTTGACTTCAGCTCAAGAGGAATCTAGTCTGCCGCTCGTCAGGTGGTGCAAACCGCGTCTTAGAACACTTTTCATTGAGCGTGCAAAGATGGCAATAAGCCAAAGTGTTTCGTCAAGGGTTTTTACTAAGGGAAGAGAAGAGGCCCTGAGTGTTGTATTAGTGTGTTTCTCCAGAGCGGCTAGCCCTCTTCCTCAGGTGTGACAGATGTGACAACAAAGTCAGAACAGTCTTTAGCACCTAGAGGTCAGGTGGAGGTAGACTCAGTAAAAACCTTCCTCCTGGTCAGGATCAGGTGCTCTCCTTGGGGACGGGCGATGTGGGAACCCTGATAGCAGCCCTGACCCGGTATAAAGTGTTCATGTCTGTGCGTGAGCGTGCACGTGACCACCAGAAAGGGGGCATCTCCTTTCTGATTGAGACTGATGCATGCCGATTGGTTGCGAGGCCGTGCTCAGCAGCGGCTCAGCAGTGTCAGGTGAAATTAGCAGCCGTCAATAAAAGGACCCTCAGACCTGGGGGATTCATTAGGGACAACCGCCCCCATCTCAGCAAGCTGACAGCCCTTCACACTTCCACCCTTGACTTCCAAACACACACGTGCATGGTAGACACACTCCATTCCCCTCTGTTCCAAATAATGACTCCCAGTGAAAAGTCTCACCAAGTTCAAGGAGGAGCGTGTATCCGTGTGTGTGTGTGAGTGAGTGTTTGTCAGTGCATGTGTGTCCTGGCCCTCTCTGTTTTGCCTGTGAGGACGTGTGTGATGCTACAGGGCCACTTCAGCAAACACCACACCAACTACAAAGCATCATTCACAAGTATCTTCTTCTACACTTCAACAAGCTTGCTGTCTCTTTCAATAAGATAACATCAGAGCAGAATCACTAAAGAAGTTATCTCTCAGTTTTTCATCCTTGTACTGCTTCTTCCTAGTTTTACATTTTGATTGACAGGAAACCCAAATTAGAAAAAAAAATGTTTTGTTATGGTGTCTAGGCATTGATTTTATGATTTATACGGCACCAGGGAAAGTATCATAATACAAACTGTAGTTTGAAGTGTTGTATAGTATAGTGATAGTATTGTCCTTAGCTAACCCTTTAAACATGTGGTTAGATTAGCTAAACAGCTCACCGGATAACAAACATCCACCCAGAACCACCTCTAAATCTCACTAGTGTGCCTTTTTTCAAAAACTCCATTGCTTTTGGACAAGTGCTAAGCAAGTCAAACTGCAGCTTCATACATAAGAAACAGATGAGAGTAAAATTAATAGTCTCATCAACGTCTGGCAAGGAAAATAATAAATGTATCTCCTGAACGTTGTACTGTTTTTTTCTCAAGTTTTGAAAAGACGAAAGGTCATGAAAGAGCTTCTGTGAGACAGACTTACCTGTGATAAATTGATTATGTACATTGCTTGGCAACATGGTTTTTTTGGCATTACTGAACCAAATAAAAATCCATAACAACCTTTCATCACATGCAAGTGCAGGGGACTAGACTCCTGCAGCTCTTCTTTGCTCTGTTTACAGGGTTTAGAAGACCTGGGCTATGGGAGACTTTGGCTAATCACACTTCTTTGCAGACCGTAGCAGGAACAAGAAGACTTTCACCTGTTTTTTTGGTGTGTAGGAAGCACAATATGCCCCCTGACACCTGGGCTTACAACAGGGAGGGGAGAGCTGCAGAAGGTGGAATATCTATTTAAAATTTTTCTCCTTCTTTTTTGAATTTTTAAGATTTCTATCAACAGAAGTTGAAGCTGAAGTCACATATGTATAAAGGAGCAAGGAGCTGTTTCCACTGTGTGCTCTGTTCTACCGCATACATCTAATCAGTGGTGGTATGTCTGCTCACACAGCCAAGCCCAACCTGGAAATGTGCTAATGTAGCCAGAGATTGTATATTAAGTCATTATTGGTACTACAGGGGAACCTGCCGTCTCCAGCTGGACACAGCACTCATGCTACCTGTGAGTTTTGGCGTTATCCCAGATTTGCTCTGCCGAATGAGAAACTGTTTCCAGCCGGCCAGCCTGGCCCAGTCACCCCCACCCTCCTCCTCCTCCTTTTTTTCCTTCTTCTTCTGTTTACGTGTGTCAATAATTTTTATTCCGATCCACTCTCCGAAGTTGCGTCAGCCCCTCCTTCCTTCCTGACTTTTTCTTTTCAGTCCTCAATTCCCAGCATAGATGTCTGTTCACGCTCTTCTCTGCTCTTTTTCTATTTTTTCTCTTTGAAATCGTTTATTTATTAAAGCCTCTAAAACAACTGTAATTTAATACAGGATAAAGGGTGGTACTAAGTAGGTTTTGGTAGGGTTGCATCCAAACCTTTTATGGGGGAACACTGACAAATTATCAAATGTTGGAAAAAAGTCAGGGTCATACATTCAAATGTGTCTCAAATCTGTAGGATGAAAGGGAGTATGCGTGGTTTAAGCATGCATAGTACATCAGCAGAGGGATTTGAAACAGGCTTTTATGCCAGTTTGTACATCTGCACGCATGATCAAAGCTGATGACTTTGAACTAGGGTCCATTTGCCCTCATGAGAACTCTCTTAATCCAGTGCTTCCCAGTTTAGGAGCATGTAGCTGCAACACAGAAGCTCTGCTCATTAGAATTAGAGACATTAGTTACGACCAAAGGAACTCTATTTCACGCACATCTCCCCGACTGACTAAATGAAGCTTTGCAAATCCTCTACAGCTTTTAATAGCTGCCGCTAATATTACAGGTCACAAATGATTGCACCCTGAGACTCAGATTTGGCTGATCAAACACAGACTGAGATTATCAGTGTTATTTACGCTTGTATTTCTCTGGCATAAACACGCATTTATGGAAATGCAATCCTTCTGTGGTAAGACACAGCAATGATTTATGCCGAAATGATTCATGGAAAATGGGGCGGCATATAGGCAGATTCAACCCACAAAAAAGTTGATTTTTTAACTAGCATTTCTTCCCATCCTGTTTCCCAACATAGACGTGGTTCCTGCTAATGCTTACATGTGCATGTATCACAAAGGCTCAGGCTGTGTTTCGGAAACACGAGTGGTCTGTGTACAGAGTACAATGGTTACACCTTTACAAATCAATTATTAAGTCCGGACTAAATAATATGATGCGTGTCTTATTACCCAACAATTCAAAAGCTTTTAGGGGCCTTGCCAAGGAGTAATGGAGCAAACACACGTAATACCATGCAAACACACACACACACACATATTTAAAAATCCCAAATGCACATAATTGGTTTCACACTAGCTCACACGAGTAGAAAACGCACAACTCAAATAAACACAAAGTCACAGGTACTCAATATATCGACTAATTAAAATAAAGGATTACTATGTTGAATGTGTGTGTGGGGGGGAGGAGGAGGGGGGCACCGCTGCCATGCACACAGGCAGGCAAGCAGGCAGGCAGGCCTCACATTGCCCACAGCTACTCGGTAAGGATTCCCGATAAGGAGAATTAGTCAAAACTTGGGAGCTGCCAGTCAGCGCCAATTAAACTTTAATCTTGGGCTGAAACAGGCACAAATAAATTAAACCCTTGTGAGCGGCAATGTGCGCTCTCCTGATAATAGGGGATTGAAGTCGTCTCGAAGCGAGGCTGCATGTTCCCCAGCTCAGCCATGGCAAGCAGTGGTGCAGAGGGAACGGGGGTAAGGCTGGTGACAGAGTGAACTGAAAGGAACTCTCAAAGTTGACAGAAGCATACACACTGATATGCACACAAGGACAGGAACGCACAAATGACAAGAATCCTCGATGCTGGCCAACAGAAAAAAAAAAGAAGAAATTATAGGACTAGCATAATTCGTCTAACATCCCTGATCATTTAAAATGAAGGGAATTTCCTCTTGTGCTACAAGATCCTTTGTCTTCTTTATGACCTTCTAATGCTCCCACATTGTGGATGAATCTATGCAAATATCAATAAAGTTCCTTGCACCTTTTTTTTCATGGTCCAGGCCTAAATATGGTTATTAGAAATGCTACCCAGGCATGCAATTGACCTTTTTTTTCATATCTGCATAAAGCCGATGTATTTATTGTAAATGTCTTTGGACAATCTTGGGCTGGGATCACCTCACAGTGTGTGTTGGAATTTGATAACAAAACCATGCATGATGCTCCCAGTACCAAATGGAAATGATATTTTCAATCACGTTCAGGCGTGGAAAACAGGCTAAAAGTATCAACTTATTAATAATAAAGATAGATCTACTGTTCATATCAGCCAGAGGAAATGCTTTTAATGTTGCAATATTCAAAAGTATGGTTGTCTCCATGCATGCTGTGTAGAGGGGGATATTTCATTAATATTTTTTAATGAATTAGCACCCTTATCTCTATTTCCTGTGCCCGACCTGTGCTAGCCTGGTGTTTAATTTCAAAGTCATTTTCTTGCTATATGAGCATGCAGTTTATGTATTAATGTCATGGGCCTCGTCAGCCAATGCCATGATTTATTCCAGAGTAGCGGTCACATACATTCTAATAACTTAAAAATAAGCCCCAGAGAAATGCTGTAATGAGAAAACAATAACATTAACAATATTAGCAACAATAATGAAAATAATTGCCAGTGAAGCAACAATGGTAATCACACATAGAGAAATACCTCTGTGTTTGACCGAATCGTACACAATTATCATGCATGTGTATATAATATAATTAATTCTATGTCTGAGCCTCTTAGCCTGGGGCGATCAGCATAGAATCAGTTTTGTATGTATAATAGATCAGAGCGCAGTTCATGAATAAAACAAACGTAGGGACTATGCAGCAGTGACTGTGAATGTTTGTCTTTGGACAGCAGAATCAAAGTGAACATGTAATATTGTGATAATCCATACTTGATGAATTCAAGGGGCTGACTTGCCTTAGCTAAGTTCAGCTAATTTCCAGACATGGCTTGCCTCCATAATTGAGTTTCCAATAACATTATGATTATTCCAGCCCACATGATAATTGAATCCAAGGTATTTTTTTTCTTAACACTGCAATATTGTAGATGTGTGATTATTATGCATTTGCATGTAGATTTCAGTGCCTTCCTGAAACTCATCACTTTTCTTCTAACTGGATTTCCTATATTGTAGCATACATTTGGCTCATAACAAATGACGGGATCCCCTCTCCTTATGAGCACAGAGTCAATTATTCCAAAAAGTTCATTTTTATATCAATTTTACCCCACATAATGATATTGCAAAGAAGATTCACCCCCTGAAAAGTCTACTCGAAAAGTCTACCCAGCGCCGACCTGTTTGTCATACTCATTATACGTGAAAAGTGAATATTTTTACTGTTGAACTCATCAAATTCACATCACTGCCAACACTCCTCCCGCGCTTCCAGTCTGATCCTGCTTAAGAAATGCTATCAAACTTAGACACCATGGCCCCAATGCTCATCTGTTGCATAATGTAGACTGTATAGGCAGGAATGGCGCGGGTGTGAATGTAATTTTCATCAGGCTGCTGATAGAGCCCCCACAGATCCAGCCTGTGCATACGGGTAAAGTAGGGGCACAGAACAGAGCAGGGAGCTGGCTGTTGAATATGGGAGTACTGCAGTTTTCTTTTCAGCGGCGCAATGCACTAAATCCCCTTTTCTTACAGCTCTAGGTGAACTAGTTGGCAACTTCAAACTGTACCCTTGCATAAAATGAATTTTTAACAGTGCAACGCTGAGAAGTCAATGCATTCATGCATGCATAGTAGCATAAATTGAGCACCCCCCCCCTACAAGACGCCAAAAAAGTGGGAAATTATTTACCATATTGCCCTCCATCTAAGCCAGCGTCACGCGCAGATTTGTAAGAAAAAGAGTTTTTATTCTGGTGCTGATCAGCACTGATATCGCGCAAGTTCACAGCAAAGAAGTGGGTGGTGTTTCAGCATTAGCGTAGCGTTAGACGCTTGCTCTGACTGCAGCTAGCTGTCACATTGGGGAATGACTGGGCAACTAGTTGATGCTTTAAGCTACTGGGCGCACATGGATGGTTGTGAATGGAAGCTCTATCCATTCTCATCATTTGGAGTAGCCACAGGGCCTGTACAGTGAGGATGGCACCAGCCAAGACATTATGCCAGAGTTTAGCTGTTGTTTTGCATAAATGTTGAATCATGCCAGCGTCCTTTTAGTGTGTAACAACAGCCTGCATTGATATTGATTTAATGCTCACTAATATTTAAACTGCCCTGAGGGATCAATACTGTTGAACATGATTTAATATGGCCTACTAGTACAGATATAAATACAGCCACATAACACAGAAAATCGATTATTTGGTCTCAGATTTAACTTTTTTTTTTTTTTTAAAGAGACAACAACTCTTTCATGTCTTATTTTAAACTGAAAATATTTAATACTTTATTAAATCAAAAATGGCCGCCAGGGATCATCAGTACTGTACAAATACACCAGTAGACATTTTCCTTTCCGTCCTTTTTTAGCGGACATCTATCGTTTCGGAAGTAGACGGAATTCTTGTTGATGAGGAAGAATGGGGAAAGGAAAGGCAGAAATAACGAGCAAAGAGAGGTTGCAACAACTTTTAACAAAACATGACATGCGAATGAGTGCTGAGTCCTCATTTACATATGCTGACATTTTGCGGAGAATATTTCAACGTTGGGCTGAGCTGTAATGAACTCCTGCCAGGGAGCAGTCAAGGAATAATGTTTCCATAAAGGTAACCTGTCCACATCTCCTGCAGGAGAAAGATGTGGAGGAGGAAAAGAGACATTTTTCTCGCTCCCCCTCTCTTCTTCAATGCTGGGTTTTTGGCAACAAAGGGGTATTTTTCTTTCAGCACACTTCATCCATCTTGGCCGATACTGATTTAGTGTATTTTTCCACCCTTTTTACAGGCTAATTGCGCACAGCAATGGTGAATTTGTTAGTGGTGACACCTTGCCTACCCATTGGGAATGCATCTCATTACCGGACGCAATGTCCAGGAACATCAGATATTATTAGCTGTCATTAATCTGCCATATATAGTGAAGGGGGAGAATGGGGAGGAGAGAAGGGCAACAAAGGACACAAAGAGACAAATATGATGGCTGGCAAAGGGTTGTGTGGTAAGGTCAAAGTTCGCAAAGGTTAGCAAGAACCCAGGTGGGCTAGAGGAGGTGGTGGAGATTATGAATGATAGTGTTTGGAGTCTTAACTGAAAATAAACCTAATGATTGTTGCAGCACACAAATGCAATGCAACTTTATTTTCTCCACCTGCACACACGGCTTTAGATTTGACTTGCTCACTTAGCAAACAAGTAAAAAAAAGTAAACACTGGAATGACAGGATTTTGTTTACCACAGCAATTCCAAAAAGACAGGAACAAAGTCTCATGCTTGCTACTTCAATGCAAAGAAGAAGAAAATGACACACATATAAATGCATTCCTAGCTCATAATTTCAATAAGTAAATGTCTCGTTGCCAATGCACTTCTTTTATTTATGACTTCCAACTCCATTGTACTAAAATATTTACATCAATAATATTCAGATGATTGTATTTAATAACTTTTAGTATTAAATGTGTGTCATAATATCCCCCAATTTCATTTAAGGTGCTGTGGACTTGCTTTAAGTCCTACAGTGACTGAACAGAGAATGCAGATGTGTTTTTCTCCTTTTTTCTCTTTATAAACAGATCAACTATTGGGTCTGCTTTTGTCATGTTTCAAACTGCGTTTTGTTCTCAAATCCCATTTGACTAAAATGAATATGACAACCCTAAACTAGATTTTCAGAACAAATTCAGTCTCTTTCAATGCGGCCTGATTGTTGCCCAAAAGAGTGTGCTTCTTTCACACATATGTTTGATTTGATACAGCATCTTTGGCTGTTTTTCCCGCACAGCCCCGCCTGAAGACTGCTACATGCATACTAGATAGGATTACACCATCTAAGCAGATTTCGTTGTGGAAGGGTTAACACAGATCCCCCTGCTTTGCCGAACAAACAGGACACCATCTGAAGACACAGGAACTAACTAGGCTCTCATTAAGACCATTTTCTTTTCTTTTTTCTCTCTCCTCTAGAGTTGACGGGGGGGGGGGGGGGGGGGGGGGGGGGGGGGGTGGTTCTGTCCTGCTTTTTTGTGTAGAAGAAGCACGTTGCAGCCTCCTGCCGCGTCGCCTGGCTCTTTGAGTGAGATGGAGTATATGGCCTAATGACTAAAAGTTCCTCTATAAAAAGTATACAGCACAGCTCCCTGCAAATTGAGTTTCCTCTTTGTGCCAATTGAGGGTGGTTTATGTAGGCTGCGGGGAGTTCCTTTGAACTCTCATTCCAAAAAAACCTCCAGATTCCTGGGTAACCCCCCCACGCCTTTCCTATTTCTCTCCCACCAGTAGTTCAAATAGAGGAAGAGGTGGCTGCTGTCTCAGACACCCAAATTTACGCCACATTTATGCAAAGAGCAACAATCGAGACATAATGTGAGTGAGAAAAAGAAAACATGTCAAAATGAGGTTAGGATTCTTCTTTATTGGTAATAAATGAGTTTATAAATTGAACTTTATTGGTGTTTACATAAGAGCATGTCTGGAAAAAAAAGTCATTACACACAATAATGGTGTCTGTATTTAAAGTCATATCTTCACAGAAGACAAACGTCCTTTAGTTTCTTGACGGGAGAAGAAAACAAAAAACGTGGCGAAATGTGGCGAGGAATGCAACCATGACATCAGTCAGAAAATGATCTTTAATGTCTGAAAAAATAAAGAAAAATGTAATGTTAACATAATAAAGTCAATCCCTGTTTAATTAATGAATTTCTTCAAAACTAAAGCAGCAGAATAATTCTCCAGTCTCCAAATTCCTCTCCTGTTTAACTTTTTCCTCATAACGGGTTTTATAAAAAAATAAAACATATATAAATTAAGAAGCCCTGCTTGCAATAAGAACTTGCCAAGAGGTACTTGCTGCCTGTTTTTTTGTCCTCAGCTATCTTTATTGCCAAAAGCGAATGTTGGCGGCATCCCATGTGGAAGCAATGGGGGCCCTGATGCCCAGGACTCAGCCAAGTGGCAGCGTTTGTTTTCCATGTTGGGGGCATGAAAGCTGGGCTCGTTCTACACTAATCAAAACCCCCCAAAAAAGGTCTCAGTATAAATCCTGAGACCTCTTCTTCTTCTCCTTCTTTTCCCCCACCCCACCATTTTCACAATTATGCACATGCATTGCCATAAATCTAATGCGCTTTCATGATCTGTGGGTGCGGAGTACATAAAACGTGTTTGCCGGATTTGCATACAAACATACTTATTCTAAATCCCCCTCAGAAGTTGTAAATGATTGTCTTTTCCTGAAATACATCTCAGCAAATTGTATTTGGGCATGTTTATGAATCCTATTATGGCATGGGTTTTATCATATTTTGTGGACAGTGATGGCTTCTCAGCATAGCTGTTAAGAAGAGGGAGAGTTGGGCCTTGGGCGATAGACTTTGTCATTTGTTTCAGATGGGCGCTGGATTCCCCTTCATTGCTCTATGACAGGTTCACGGTACCAAGATGGATCTCTGCTAAGTCTATGCAAGAAGAGTAATTCAGTAACTACTGTCTACTGGATGAAAGAGGCTTCACTTACTGTTCATTTGGTCTTTGGTGCAGCACTTTTGAAGGCATTATTTGCAAACCTTTGATTGTGGCCTTTTCAATTCCCCCTTCTTTTTTTATACCCTGTAAACATCGTGACATAATCGAGTGAACGGTTGCATAATAAGGCCTCTATAAAGCAGCATTTATCAAGCGCTGGAGAGCTTCTGGGCAGGGAAGAGTAGGAAGACTTTGTTAGCTGTGCCTGAGAGGCCTGGCCTGCCAGAGAGATTGTAATATCTCCTTGCTGTGCTTCCCTGAAGCATCTGAACAGCCAGCGTAAAGTACTGATGGCATATACTATCAGGAAGTAAATAACAACCCAGGTTGGATTAGTCTTGCTTAATAAAAAAATAGGAGTACCACATCTTGTTTCAGGTAGTAGTCTTAGCTTTGAATGTTAATCACATTACTTAGTAAATCATGAACATGTCAGCAGTGTCAGGCGTTTGAAATATTTTTCTCACTGCCTTTTTTCCTTGTTTTATCTGGTTGGGCCAGCTGAGCTCATCGAGTCTGTCAGAATCAGCCATTAATTGGTGGGACAAGCTGTTGAGTGGGAAGGTCATAAACATTTCAAGTGTTATAAAACTTTCATTAAGTTCTCACGATATCGCGCCAGTGAATGACCCACTTGCTCTCTCGCTCTCTTTTTTTTTTTTTTTTGTCTGGGCGGCGTTGAAGAGGGGAATGATTGCGAACAAGCGGCCTCTTTGTGGCGGAGGGAGCCTTTTTCAAACTGTCTCGGCCTCTTGACTCGTCCTAAGCCAGAGATCAGAGCTTGGAAAGTGGCAAAACAAAGGGCTGATTTAATGAGATTGTAAAACAGGCCGAGGAGAAGGAGGGGGTTACCAAATAGCCAGACTGCCAGCTCTGGTCCATTTCAAAAGGTCTTTTCAGGATCTCTTCTAAGCCGTCTCAATATGAGCAAGAGGGAAAAAAAAATCAAAGGACTCCGAATGCTTCGACAGATTTTGACATGAAGAAGATGTGGATATTTGCCTGCTGTTTTCCACACAAAGTGGTCGCATTCCTGAAAAAAAAAAATAGCACCGCATTTCTTTTTTTTTTTGCACTTGTGAATAAATTCCTGCAGTCAAATTAATATTACAGCAATTTGTCTCCTAGTTACAATTAGATTATTTTTTAAATGAGGGTGACTGAAAATATAAATCAATTAAGAAAAATCAATTACACTTGGAACAAGTCCTTACAACCGCTTTCAGCTTCAGATCAGTTCGCTTCTCAAAGAGTGCAAAAAAAACGCCGGGCCTTGTTTGATCTGAAAAAAATAAATAAATAAACGAACCTACCAATTATGATAGTCATAAGGCGGGACTTCTTGTTGTTTACACACACCCTATAAATAGTCACCGGCATACGTCACAAAGGAAACAACATTCTCATTCATGTCTCTGGCTTCTTACTTGCTTTTTCTCATGTTTATCGCTATAAATCTGTCACGTATCTTCTCCCTCCAAAAATCTCTGTGGAATTAGACCATTTAACCCCTCCTCAGTTGTCAGTAGAGGAGGGGGGTGAGCAGAGCAATGGTAGGAGGGGCAGGGGAGGAGAGGAATGAAAACAAGCCAGAGTTGAAGCGATAACCATCAGGGTCCTAAACCCATTATCTGGCCCCTGTCCACTGTTGAGTGTCAGGAGTCACACCCAGGTCCAAGTTAGCCTGGAGCTGTTGACCTGATGGTCTCCGCTGACATTTCCATTCAGATGAATGGCTCTTCGCTGCATGCTAGGAAGTGTCCAGTTTGACCCCTACCTGCCCCAAGATTCCCTCTCTTATTAACTGGGCTGTGGCCCTCTGTCTAACCTGTATTCTACTGCCTATCACCCCCTCCCCAGCTGTGAGGCTCTGAAGGCTGAGCCGTCTTCAGTAATAATGGAGGACAAATGAAGCCAGGCGGCCCTAATGGTGGTGGTTTTTAATGACACTGAGCTTTTGTGCTCCTTTCATTTAGACAAGAAGCGAGAGATGAGGAGGCAAACTGCCGCAGCACTGCGACAGTAAAACTGTGGTGAGTGGCGCACCCTCATTTTAAGGTTATAGGACACAGTTAAGTTCCTGGCACAGGCAGACGTGCAAGTAATGGGCTCGTTGGGGGAACTGTGCCTTGTACAGCTGTTTCTTTTATGCTCCTTAATTTGCTCGGAGGAGAAAATAAAGCATGTGATTGTGTCTTTAAGGAGGCCCATGGACTTGAGAGACCAAATACCAAAAGGACCATCATAGGTGCACTGTAGTTAACCAATGTAATTAGCAAGAACACAAGTAATCAGTCCGGGGAAGTGTGTCATTAAACGGCATCCCTCCATGATTAATTTGCCGCTCATAACGACGAAATGAACCTTCTCTGTGTCCTTAATGACCCTGGTTAATCTTTTAAAGAAACGGAGAGGAGAGCAGACAACGAGAGGGAGCAGAGGGAAGCTTGACAGCGAGAGAGGAACCAGATATTGATTGCTTCCATCAATTGTTTGCGGCGTTATATAATTTCTGCCAAACCCAAACTGGACCACTGAAATGCTATTTCAAGTGGTTTTGGAGAGTGGTTAAGCAGCAACAGACACTTAAACAGATCCAGCTCCCAGTGATCTGTTTTGTCGGATAAATCCCTCTTACAAAGAGAACAGAGGCAGCACATGGTGCCCAGCATCTCGCATCGTGCTCTCTAAAGTGGAGGTGGCAAAAAAAAGATTAGTGCGGGGAAAAAGAACCCCTATTACACGCCCCGTTGCATAATTAAACACACCTCTATGTAATTCATTCTGCAGCGGAGTACATATTTGTCTTAGTTATTTTTTCATACGCTATGATAAAGCAGAATTAACCATTTGAATTAATCATGGGAATTAAAGCTTTTATAGGTCCTTGCGTCCAGCCAGCTGCACTGGCCATGGCCTGCCTGCTTAACACCAGAAGTGCCAAGCATATGCTCGTTGGAAGGAGGAGGGCTGATAGGAAGGCCTGGGTGGGCAGGGAGGAGGTCCCTGTGGAGCCCTTCACAATGAAACACAATATCCTCCTCCTCAGACGCGTGCAATGACTTAAACACTCCATTGTATTAAATATGAATGAGGTTCCCTATTGTCCTGGTGCGGGCGAGCGGGGAGACAGTGTTGTCGATTAGCCACATGATTAAGCAGATGACACGGTAGGGGCCACAGAGGTAAATAAAGGCCGCCTTCTGTCATTTCCTCATCCCCAAGGGGGCCCCCCCGACGCCTCTTCACAAAACTTAGCACTGTTAAAGCCAATTGACAGAAAAAGTGATAATGTATGACTGTGAAAACAGCTGAGTGACAGAAAGGAGGGAGGGGACGGACAGAGAGGGAGATTAACTGGCTTGGAAGTGGATTTGAGGGAAGGGGAGAAAGTGAGGTGAGAGGAAAGAAGGAAGAGAATTTAGAGAGGGACAAGAGAAATCCGAGTGATGAACAAATAAAACAAACAAACAAAAAAAACCACAGAGAAGGTGATGATGTTACTGAGGAAGAGGAATGTGAGAAAAAGAGAAGGGCAACATGAGGTTGGGGAGTTACAATAAGAAGTGCCTTTGATTAAACAGGCAGGATAATTCAGTCATGCTCCATGTCAGGTGTTTATTATCACATTGTAGCATTTGCATGTGAAAAAGACGCTAGCGCTTGCTTCGCCCCGGCCCTTTTTCCTGCCTTTTGATTGGCTGACAGCGCATCTGCGCTACACTGTTGCAAAGCCCCCCTGTTAGGAGTGCATGAACCCATTCAAGGCTATTCACAGAGGGCCCAATATGTCAAACGGTTATTATTGGCAGCGTTAGCCAGGGAAACAAATAGAGGCGGAGAGCCTCATAATGAAAGGGAATAAATTGTTTTAATCAATTCTCCTCATTAATCAATTTGGAGCAATATGTCAAAGGCACAGCCCCAGATGATACTGCTGACAAGTCACATAAAGCATTATTTTGTAAATTCTTCAAATTTCAAGTAATATTAAATTAAGGGATATCTCTTTGTTTTTCCTATTATTACTAATGTTTTTATTATTGGTAATATGGATGCAGTATAAATTAAAATGTCAAAGGTAATCTCACCACAAAGAAAACCGCCAAAAGCCATAACTTAGACGATCTTCTTGTCATTTCTTCTGTAGCTATTAACCTCTCTTTACTCGCCCTTCCTTGAATCCCCATGTTGGTGAAAAGTTTGCCACTTGCATAGTTTTACCTACAATGTGTCACTTTTGAAAGATTTAACCGACTCCCCCGTCTAAGCCTCCCCCTCCCTCTACCCACAACGCCCACTAGCCCCCACCTATCCCGTCGCGGGACATTCAGGTAACTAATCTGCCTTTAAATATGTCTCGAAGGAAGCTCGGCTAATTAGTATCGGAATTTACTGCCTTCACTTTTATTGACTTGTCCTACTTCTCCGATAATTAACTAATGAGTAAAGTAATGAGCTATGTCGTTCAGTCTTGCTGTTCAATTAGGGTGCAGAATCAATTATTGAAAATAGTTTCTGATGCCAACACCGCCTGGTATGGCGATTGCATGCAGAGAGGGGACAATGCTGATATGACCAAAGGGAAGGAACGTTGTAATGTTATTAACTGCTTTGAGTGAATATCGCACCTGAAATAAAGGCTTCACCTTCCATCAAGTTGAAGTGAAAGCAAGAAGTGAACCTTGTCTTGTCACGTTTTCTAACTCTTATTAATTTGTATGTTCAGAGTTGCTGACAAAACATGAGCATGCACCAGGCCTCTGCAGTATGTAACCCAACACGAGCCTCCACTCCAAAAACCCAGTGGAGCTGGAGCTGTATGAGGTCTCTCAGTAAACAAAGTGTCATTGAGGTATTTCCGAGCTTAACAAAAACATTGGGTTCATTATAGAAAATTAATTAGAGTAACACGCTCCCAAGTGTTTTGGCTGATAATGAACTCTCTATCTTGTCAGGCCAATTTAGTCTGATGCTCTTTGATAATTATGTTTACATCAAAATCAATGCCCCTTGTGATGAAATGGAGCCTATTACAATTCATCATGTGATTCAATATTATACGAAGGCAATACAATAAAGTTATGTTCTTTGTGACAGCAATGTTTTCAAAGTTGCGATGTGTATGTGTGCGTGGTTGTGGGGTTTTTGCAATCCATGTAATTGGTTATTAAGTTACTTATTCAAATGAGCAGTACTGTTAAAATTGTACCTTTTTTAGGACAAGCTTTAACGAGGCACCGGTATTATGACTGGCTTTAACTTAATGTTAAGGTTCTTGTGTAAGCTTTTATCTAAATTCCTCATTGTGCTGGTTATGTGGTCTATTAGCTAATATTACCTTGTTGTGCAGTAAGGTACAGTAAGGTGGGCCGTACATCCTCTGGACAATACAACCAGCAAGAGTTTTCAATGTTACTGCAAAAGTAGGTAGAAGAGAGGAAATTCATGAACTCATTTCCTCAATCCTGAAACAATCTAGAGTGATTACACTGACTCTGCACACGCTCATTAGGATTCTGTCTGTGCCAGTGGAGGAAATGGAGGGTTAGTTAACTTCTGCAGAATTTCTCAAGGACAAAACTGATTTTATGATAAGGAAGTTACTTTTTGGATGTGTAGTAATTTTCTTCTGCTACCCAAAGTTAGTTTCTGTGAATTTAAACTCACGTCACTTTTAGCTTCAAGTGCACTGATAAAAAAATGAAAAAAAAAATTCATGCTATCTAGAATACAAGATTGTAACATGGATGTCATAGTGAGGGTAATAGTAACAGACATGCAATTATCCTGTTTGTATTGATGTCATACTTTATTATATTACATTAGAACATACAGATATAAATGTCATGCTTTTTGCTATGTTGCTTTTAAATAATTCTCCACATGATCTTATTATTTTATTTGAGTAAGCTCTATCATTTAGTCTGGTAATATCCTAACATCTATAAATATCTTTTGTGTTTGTAAAAGTAAGTTAGGTTAGAAACACTTTTTTAAATCATTAAAGCTCATTTGTTAAGTTAGTTATTAAATAGTTAAAATTCTTCTGCAAAAATTGAAATGTTTCTCCTTGAATGCAAAACCAACAATACCCATCAAATTTAAAAGAACATACTAAACACTTTTAAAGTGACATTGTTAGATACTACTATAGTAATGTTATTAATTTAAAGACTGCTCTTGTTTGATATGTTTTCAGACAGGCTCCTGCAGCATTAACTTTACTTGAGAAATTCTAAAGAAGCTACTTTTTGGATGTATAGTAATTTTTATCTGCTAACAAAAGTTAAAGCTAAAAGTTAAAACACCGATTTTATCCGTCTGATGAAACATGAACACTTTGTGCTAATATAGGTAGAACATTTACATGGTTTACTAAACATTTAATTCAATTTTATGTAATAATATCACTTAAAAGTACAAAAATTAGACAACAGTACTAACTACTAGACCACTATAGCACTTGACTGCTTGCATTAAAATGAATACTGCCTTGTTCATATTAGTGAAAGTACACCGACTGTACTGTTAGTTAGTGTATATGTTCTCCTTTTAGCAAAAGATGACTAAGTGTATTTCAAGCAGTCTGTAAGATGTGAAAGAAAATGTATAACAGATGTTATAATAGCCCGAGGCCTCCCACAAGTTATTTTTCTTACAAAACAGCACTGTTATAAAAAGGTAGCAACCCTTTTAATGGCGAAAATCTTGCAATGTGAAGTTGTAATTTTTAAAAGTAATGTTACTGAATTGTTTGTTACATCAAGCTCTAAATTCAATATGACTTTGCCATCACAGTGTAAGGCGTATAGGTGACAGAACAGGAAAATTCTACCACTTTACGACATTCGAAAAGAAGCCTGGGAAAGGATACCGGCGTGATTTAAGTAACAGTGTTGGAAAATTTAAAGGACTTGTGGATTCATGCCAGTACTGGTTGGTGTAACCGTGGTGGAAACATGAATAAAGATAGTTGGATGAACTCCCAGTTTTTCATGGCTGAGTCATTGTTTTTAAAAATGTCCACATGAAGGCACATGTATAGTGTGTCTTATGCAACAGCAGTGACAGGAACTGTAGTGTGCATGTACTATAAGTATACCTGTGTGTGTGTGCAGTTTGATTCCACTGCTTAGCTTTTCTGCTAGTAAGCCCACAGATCATAAAAAAAACGGTTCTACTGATAATTAAAGCAATGAAGTTGATGTTTGATGTTGATGAATGATTAAACAAAGACAGGAGGTATAAACACTAATTAAGTGGGTTTTGCATAACATCAGAATTATGAAAAAAAACAGGAAAAAAGCTGAAGCACGAGCATTCGGAGAGGGGAATGGGACGAAAGAGGTGGATTAAGGTCCTGCAGAAGGAGAGAAGAGGGGAAGACACAGAAACATCCCACCACAGTGTTTTGGAGGTATCAATATTCTATTAATATTCACAATGCCAGAGGTCTGGTATGGTCTGGTATGCCAGTCAGTGCTGAGCCGATGTGACAGGCTCCCGGAAAGACGCTAAAGCCAAGGACATTAAATTCCCCCTGACAGCAACCTTGGAGACCGTCCCAGGCACGCGTCGCTTCGACTGCGGTAAATCAGAGAAATAAACTCAAAAGAACATAATGGAGTCGGCTCTCATCATTATTATGACAAGCAGGTTTATTTAGTGTACAGTTGGCTCTCCTTCAGTGTCTATGCGTGTTTGTGTGTGTTTGTGCTTGCCTTGCTAAGCTTTAATGAGCCAACCAAGAGTCACTGTCAACTGTCATAAATTCCTGTGCTAAAGCCGTCGTTGGACTTTCCACGTGGTAATGCCAAAAGATTATGAAGAAATTAACTCGAAAGCAATCAAAAAGCCACACTCATAAACAAAAATTAATAAATGAACACCTAGTGCTTACTTGCAGATGAAGGAAATGTGTCATTCAGTAAATGACACACATTCACCCGGGAGGGTCATACTGATTAGATTCCCAAACCAAAATATTAGCGCATAACGTTTTTGTGATTTTATGATTTTCCGTTATTGCGTCAAATATATACATCTTCACGTCGCATTACTGCATTCTGAATTCCAGTATATGAAGAATTTATTGCAACAGAGACATCACAGCTAGCACACTTGGAACAATACAGATTTAACCTTTGGCCATTTTCTTATGTAGGGATCCAAGATGACACATTTCTCGGTAATTCATTTTGTGGCATACAGTATGTAGATCATGGGCTTTATGATTCCAGAGATGGGGAGAACCCTTATACCTCCCTGCCAACTACATACTGTATTTGTTTTTCTGATTATATCCACAAAATGAGAAATAAAACAACAGCTTATGGCACTGCAGACAGCCTCAAGCGAGCTATCTGGGGGTCCTCTATCATCCGTGCCTTCCACCCCCCACCCCACCCCTCCTTATAATAGAAGCCTTGGCCAAACCTTATCATCACTCCTTCTATTTGAATAGTATCACATGCTGGCCAGAGGAAATGGAGATGTCATAAAAAATTGTATTGATTTTTTTTGTACTTGTTGTCGCCATACATTAATTTCACCAAATAACTATAGCGCTCCTGTTTTAAGCCTGGCTTTTGTGGAATGTGTCATTTATTTTTTTTCTCTCCCCTCAATATGTCGTAACAGATTCTGGTGACGTTATCTTTCAAGTACAGCGTGACTGATCCTTCTGCGTCTTGTCAGTCTCCTGAAAGAAAGGCCTTTTTGACATGCACAACCACACTGCAGCAGGATTAAATGTGGCATGCTGAACAGTAGACTGTAGATGACCTCCTAGTCCCATCCAAGGACTGTGGCTCTTTTAGTTTGCGTGCGTGTACGTCTGTGTAAATGAAGATGGGCACTTCTATAGGACATATCTGTATTTATTACCTGTTTTTCCTTGTAAGAAACCTGCCTGCTTGTACTCACTGTGCGAGTGTTGTTCCTGTGTGTGTGTGATGTTCCACAATGACAAATTCACACCTTCTAAAGACAGAACCAATGTCCACACACTTAGGCTGTTGTCCTTATACCCCCTTCACCAACGCCAGTTTCTCCTCTCCGGGTCACCTGGTGTAAGCAGGTGAGAAGCTCTGTGGAGGTGTAAGTGTGTGTATGTGTTTACCTTTAACTCTAGCCAGACACATCTGTCAGGTGTCAGTCAGAGGGATTTAGCAGGGCACAAGCACTGCTGTGAGCTTTGTTGTGCCAGAAACAGTTTATTCATTAAATAGGGGAGTTGTATATACATGTTTTTGTTCTTAACAAATGTGTGTATATCTCTGTATGTATACAAGAGTTTGTGTAAGGTCAGTTTATGTTTGTCACCTCTGTCACACACATATTAAACACACAAGCACAGCAAAGATTATTCCATACGCAGTATAAGCAACCCCCACCGCCCCTCTAACAACACTCAGCACAAACTAGTGACACAAAGAGGCACCAATGAGGAGGTCAGCACAAAAGAAAAAAAAATCAGAAGGGGTCAGCATATGTCCAGTCGGCGTACAACACCTCGCAAGACAACTGTCCCAACCAAGCAGATTGGGTCTCTCCTACAGCTTCAGTGTGGTGTGGTGCACGGCTGTGTGTGTGTGTGCACGTGTGGGCATGCATGCGATGCTTTTCATTGTACAGTGCGTGCATGTACTGACCCATGTCACGTACAATACTGCACAAGTGAAGATGGGGCAGAATAGCAGGAGAGCTGCATGGGCAGATTTGGGTGTTGCCCCCAGGGTGTGTGCTGTGGTCTCCATAAGCACTGACGTGACAGGCCTTAGACCCATATTTTTGTGCCTTGATTATACTGCAGGTCCAGGTAATGAGGTTGGAGGGATAGTCCTGAATTTTATCTCCAGTACGGAGCATGTTTAATTCAGACAAGAACCTCTCGACTCATTAAGGCTATGAGAGAGAGAAGGAGAGAAGACAGTAGCTGCGGTGCTCGCAACTAATTCAGGCACAATGGACAAGACAGTCTTTAACAGATATATTGAGACATCGTTCTATACCGATATGTTTTAAAACATGGCTTTAAAATAGAGACGATTTATAATGACAATTTTTAACATTCTTTATATGAAATATAGAAATTGAAGTTAGGAAATAGAAACAGAGAAGTGTTTAAAGTCTTTTGTACACCCTCTGAAACAAGTAACACTTTACTGGAAAAGTGAAAAATGGATTAAAGAAAAATAATCTGGAGAATCTGTTGGAAATCTTCTCGGTGAATGCCGACTTTTACAAAGCATAGGGTTTGTCTTTATAATAAAACCTCAGTCGTTAGGTCAGTCAGTGGCACAGCAAAGACGTAACATCAATGGCTACAGCACACTACAGTCATGGATGTGGGTCCCTATTTGTTGTTTATGTTCTGCCTTCCGCCACAGCCACTGATCCATCCAAAGTTAATCACTCCAAACAGCATTGCAATTAGTGCAGTTTGGAGTCAAACATCCATCTCCTAGTCTATCTATCACCATTTTTTTTCTCTATGTGGTAATATTCCCCAATTAAAGGATTATTGTAGCCTACTTCATCAAGGGCTAAAGTAATCAAGATTAATCTCAGTGAGCTGACACGCGCTGTTTGCTAAGGAACACACAGAACAATTGCTCTGGGCGAGCATCATTAGGAAATGCAATAAAATTAGGCAAACTGATTATATTTCAGAACTGGGGAGCAAAATAAAAACACAATTTGGGGAGGGCTTCAATTATGGTGGCAGCGCTTGCTTGTTTGAACATCAGCTATTAAACCACTTTACAGTTGTTGCAAGTTTTCATCCACACAGGACACATGTGCACTCGTATACAGGTGTTTGTCTTCTTTTTTCTTAGGTTGCATATATCTGTCCTCCTCTAGAAGGCACATTCTTGTATATATTTTATTCATGCAGGAAGGCTAACTGCAAACTACTTTCAGCCAGTTATTGACACTGATTTGATCTTAGCCAACGGCTGCAGCTATCATTTAAGGCTTCTTTGTCAATTGGTATCTAATAGGGGTTAAGTGTTTCGAAATCTGTCTTTTGAGGAAAACACCACCAGAAGGGAAGATTTAATTTAACTACAGCTCAGATGGAAAAAGGAGTGCAATATGAGCACTGCTGGATTTTTTTTTAACTTATGTGCACGTAAGTTTTAAATTGCATTTGCATTTAGGTTTGTGTGAGAATTCACTGGGTGCTGTCTTTGTGTTTGGTTTATTTTTCTGTGTTTCCCAGTAGCTTGGTGGGGTATACCAGGACAATCTATTTATGTCATTCATGGCCACTCAGTAGTGAACAATACTCTGAAACACACACTGTGATTTGCCGGTTAGCAGTGAAACCGTTTTAAATGCTTATTAATCTTGCCTAAGGCAAAACTCTTCCTCCTCCTCTTTCCCCAAAATGGGAAAATGAATGAAAATACATGGAAATATGAAAAATACCTTATCTTATCACTGGATGGAGGTAATATTGTGTGATCCCTTGCTGAAATAGCTCTGAACATTCCATGAATATATTTTGAATATTCCCATCGCCTATGTTTGAATTGATGTACAGCAGTGTGTACAGGGATTTGTGTTGTGTGTCACCCTTATCACAACATTTTCCCAATCAACGCTGACAAGAAGGACCACTTTCCAGTCATTTAGACTGGCTGAGGGAATGAAACGGAACGCCCTTATTGTTTTTCCTCAGCAGACATATCCTCGACTCTCTTCCTTACCTTGGATTATTGCATGTGGCAACAGACAAAAGCTTAGCTTAGCTGACTGACATAAGTGTTGATGTGCAAAATAGAGATACGTTATGTCTGCATCCGACACCTCCGCTTTTCATAAGATGCGGCAAAGCAATAGATGAAGGTGTATATCCAAAAAAAAAAGCTTTTTGTTTTGCTTGAAATACGGGCTAAGGAGAGAAATTTATATTTAATGTATTCTCTATTGTAGGCATCACATTTTAAGGTATTCCGTTCAACAGGTCCTTTGCTGTCACTGGATGCAGTTAGAAGATCCTGTGTTTTCCTCATTTGTGGCTAAAGCTTTTAAAATGTGTCTTTTAACTTATTGTATAAACCAGGCCATACATTTTATGCCTAAATTTAACCAAACAGAGACAGAAAAAAAGTCACAAAGAAAAATCTCTTAAGTACAGTAGAGTAATTATGAACACTGACTACACCTTCTTCTTCTTCTAGAAAAAGCTTTTTTTGGAGCATGTTGGAAAAAGATACTAAAACAACTACAACTTGCATTAAAATGTGATTGCTTTGACTAAATATCACATTACAACTACTGTAGTTTGGAATGAAGAGACCCCTTTGTGGATGTAACCACAAGTCTACCTCAAGTTGTAATCCAGTAGTAAAACCCGAGACTGCATTATATTACATTAGAAAACATGTAAAACCGTTCTGTGGCTGTCAGTTGTTAAATTAGTAGCTTGCTCGTTACATTATTTCTAAATAACAAACATGCAGAATACTAAATGTTGCAGCTTGTATGAAATGTGGCTCACCATATTAGCTCTACGTTGAATATTTTGGAAGATTTTTACACCAGATGCCCTTTATGAAAAAAAAAACATCCTAGAGCCCCGTGTCTCCTCCTGGTGTCAAACTGGGATCTTTTGTTTGCTAGGTGATGTGTAAAGCACTCCACTAACCACGATTACGGAAAGAAGAAACACAGCTTGACTTGGTAAAAATTCATATACACCACAAAAACATAGATGAAATCAGTTTTTGCGTGTTTATTTAAGTTTTTCAATTTTAGGAAATGTTCTTTAAGAAAAAGA
The DNA here is from genome assembly GCF_041146795.1 of Maylandia zebra. Lineage (NCBI taxonomy): Eukaryota > Metazoa > Chordata > Actinopteri > Cichliformes > Cichlidae > Maylandia > Maylandia zebra. The sequence continues at coordinate 15,979,845 of NC_135175.1, read as the reverse complement.
AAATTTTGTTTTTTAGCCTGGTTTTGCATTCTGCATCTGATATGAAGGACAAAAGGCAAAAACAGCAGTGAATGGTGGGGAAAAGCAGAAAATTCAATTGTCTTGCAAGTGAAAAGTTTGGCAATTCAAGTGGCGGGAGAGTTATAGTATCTAATGAGCAGATAAACTGTGTCATAATGCATCTCATCAACCAAACATTATGTTTAACACTACTATGAAGAAAGGAATATGTTATGACTGCACTGAATAGATGATAATCCTGGGTCAAGCTAGAGGGCTGCATTATGCAGCTTTCCCAATGTTCATATTATTTATATTATATTTTACACTGGCCCTCTGCCACTGATGAGTTCTGACCCAGTGAATGACTTTCTTGAATAGCATAATAGTTCATTTATTTGGGGTCAATTTTATATTTGCAGCCCACATATGGATGAGAACACATGAAATCAATACAATAACACACACATATGCCACTATGTGATATTCATTGTTCTGAGAACATAATCAATACGCTCATAAAAAAAAATCAGGATGACCTTATGGCACCGCATAACCCACTTGCTTATGATTAACCTTGTTCACACTGCGCCACTGACCTGTGCCTATAGACCTTATAAATTATAAATACAGTTCATTATCATAGTCCAGTCATTAAGGGATATCATACCCTACACATAAGTGTTTCGTTTTTGTCCCAACTGAGATAACTCTCTCACTGTTTTGTTTTGTTTTTAGTTTCGTTGAGTTTATTCTCATGCTTCTTCATGCTTTCCTCTCTCTCCCTGTCTCCTTTCTCTTCTTCTGTTTTGCATATTGTCAGACCTCTGAGGATGGGGCAAGAAAAAGGGGAGAAGAAAAAGAAGCGAGACGGATAGAAATAGTTAACAAACTCTGCAAATGATTGATGGGCTAATTTCAAGCCCTGAATAAAGCAGTTTCCTAAGTCTGTTGATTCTCCATTTATTAGGGAATAGAAGCATTTATCAAAAAAGTCACATTTTTTGCTTAAGCAATAATTGCATTTTTAAGCCCTCATTAGGTCTTCCATGCATACATAATCCAATTGAATAAATACAGGGTTGGAGTGAAGAATTAATACCCCTCCTATGGTAAACTGAAAGTTGGAGATTCTGCAGCTTGACTCCTGTTCATATAGAATAATATACTGAAACTACTGCGAGGTGAAGTAGCAGCTAAAGCTCAAATGCTTCCAGTGGTTTCATTTAATATTTACTATTAAAATTTTATACTTACTAGTACTATAAAGACAGTTTTTGGTGGTCAGAGCACAGGCGTATTTTTGGGGTTTAGCAGTCTGTTGGTTGATCGTTGCAAAATGGCACAGGTTTATTTCATCCAAATTAATATTATCAACCCCATCTATTACTAAAATGGTAAATAACAAATAAATATTGTCATGTTAATGCTAAAAAGTGGAGTCTGTTATTTGTGAAATACAGTCAAGGAGCCCAAAAGTGTTACCATCCATCAATGATCATTTATAAGAAGGAAAATGCTAATGAGTAAAATCATTTTTGGTTTTTATTGGTGGTTTTATGAGTGTCGTGATGATCGCAGGGCAGAGCCTCACTGTGGAACATTTCAGTGCTTTATCTCTGGATTAGCGGCGATGCACATTAGGTGAGTGTTGCTCTCTGCTTCCTGTATCGCCTGGCCAAAGACGTGTTTTTCCACTTTATCTCCTACCAGCCCACTGTAGCTTTAGCCTTTTGTGTGTGTAGTAACATCAAAACAGCAGTCATGTCTTGTTACCTGGCAACGGTCCCACTAGCCAGCTAAGGCTCTTGTTCCAGTAGAGAGAGCCAGTTTTAATCACCTAGCAAATTTCCAGCACTGAAAACAGACAGGGCCTCAGCTTAATCTTGTTAGCCCGATGAGGCCGTTTTCAGATATCATTGCTAATCAAATCATCCCAAAGGCTTTGAGCCTGGGGTTTGGTTTTTTTTGTTTTTTTTTTGGTTAGAGATGTAGTAGTAGTGGTGGATGGAGCAGATGTGTGTGTGGACATGGTGGGGGGGAGGTGATGAAGCTGGTGTCTGTGTATTTTTGTGTGAATTCATCTATGTGAGCATTCACAGAGCGGGGAGGTGGCTTGTGGTTTGAAAAACATGCCAAGGTGCAGAAACGGTAAAAAGACAGTAAAGACACAGCGGTATTCCACTGCATTACACGCACTCTTAGAAACGTCAGTGTACAGCTGTACACAGCTGTACACAGCACATGCATACTCATCATTGTAACCAATACCTCCCTCTCTGCCTTCCCCTCAAAACTCTGCTTGTGAGTGTTCACTCCAATTTGAAAGGCTCCTCCACTTTTCCCTGTAGATAACCTGCATTTTTTTAATAGCCCAAAGCCACTCACCAGCACCCAGAGAGACTTCCCAACCCGGGGCCCAGGAGAGCCCACACAACAGAGAGAAAAGGAGAACAAAGCCAACCTGCAAAGTCTTAAAAAGTTAAAACATGTACTTTGATAGCCTCGGCCTACCTATCGCAGCAGCACTGATCCGACCCCAGGGAGACTGACAGCACTGCAGAGAAAGCGGGGATACAGAGGAGAAGAAGAAGAAGTGGGCCACAGCAACCCCAAAGTCTTCACTTCTTCTATTTTCCATATCTACATGCACACAGGAGTTTGATATATGCCGAGCTGATGGTTTCATCAATTGCACTGCAATAACACCGCTTTAGTCCAACTACTTTCTGCATTAGCATACGTGTCTTTGAACAGTACAGTATGTGAGAGACGAGAGCTGTGAAATACTGTACACTGAGAAGAGCACAACATTTGAATGCAGTGGGAGCACCCTGGGATTTCCACTTGCTGGTACAACTTGAATTTCCTTTTGCAAATCTTCCAGAGCACATTGATATTGTTTAGTGACGTTAGCGCATGGATTGTGCTTTGAAACCTTCGCACTGCATTGAAAAATGCATCTAAGCTTTGAAGGAATAGCTCTACAAGCACTTTGAGAATGATGCATTTTCATAGCAATAGCGATACAAAAGTAGTATTTTATTTATAAAAGTGCTATAAATTTAGTTTCATGCTGGCTGTTTTTTTAGAAATCATAGAATTTTCAAACCTGATTGTCGAGTAGTTATTTAGATTTTTAAACCTGAAATTTCTCCAGCAAGAGACAATAAAGGATATTTCAATTCTATTCTAAAGGCACATTGCTGAGTCTGTGAAAATGCCTAAAAGCTACCTGAAATTCCAAAATATTACTGTTTAGAATTTCATCTTACAGCACTTTAGACTACAATCCACATTTTAATTTATTCTCTATAGTTTATCTTCCTCAAATCCATGGCCAATTTATAATCATCAATTAACCAAACATGCAAGTCACAGGCCTGTGGAGGGAACCCGGAGTACCCAGAGGAAACCCACACAGGCACAGGGAGAACATCCAAACGTCACTCAGAGAAGCTGCAGCCAGGGTTCAAACCAGGAATCTTCTTGCTGCGAGGTCCAAACTGCTAACCACTGTGCCACAGCAAATGAGTGTCAGCTGCATTATTATTTGTTTGTACTGTCATATCTTTGAGGATATCTTTGGAAATAAAATCATTTTAATAAGAGCAGTGACCAGTTGGGCATTTATTTGTTTGCTATATACAAGTGTGATACAAGTGTCACGGCAATATAGCACGAGGGGAAGAAACACGGCTGAAAAATGTAATAATTCTCTCTTTTGTAATTAGCTGACTCATGCTAATGATGTATGGAATGAAAATTAAGCCTTGACTTGAGTAGCTGTTTTCAATATAATAATAATAATAATAATAATAATAATAATAATAATAATAATTTTAAAATTATTTTAATAATAATTTTAGACTTATTTTAGACTTAGACATCATCATAGATATATGTAATTGGAGGAAAGGAATGACTTAGGATGAAATGTGGCAATTCATTGCCTACAGTGTTGGAATTTATTGCTCACACTAAACTGGTTGTTGGGCCCTAAATCACTGACCTTACGTGTCAAAAAGCCTTTTGATGAGTGTCAGTAGTGACAATAAGCTTGGAGCATTCCTCCCTCACAGTAGCAGGGGGTGAATAACACTACTGTGTATGGATACCATCCCTGACTCACACATACACCCCACACACACAAACCTCCTCCTCGCTGTTATTAAATTTGCCTGTTAATTTTCTCTAAGGGTTTGGTGTAATTAATGGACCGGTTTAGAACGGCCGGCGAGACCCACGCCACCATCACTACCCTTGTCCCTGCGGTCACTCGTGAAGGGCCACTCCAGAGGCCCACTGGGGTCCCACCAGCACAAGCACCAGGCCCTGTCAGTCACATGCCCTCCCTGGGACTGGGGCTTGTCCGTCAGGAATGGAGTGATGGAAAGATGGGACAGCGTGCTTGGTTATGGCAGTTTTCCCCTCAAGTGGCTATGATTGTGCTCATTACTGCCCATTTACATTTCATCAGCAGGCTAGGTACCCCTGCACTGTTAGTGCCACCGACTCATTAGCACAAGGGAGGGGTGAGGTGGAGGTGGAGGGACTGAGGTGCGTTAAGGCCCGGGGCACCCGAGATCTAAAATGCACCGAAAGGAGGATTCAGAAAAAGAGCAGGGAGCCAGACAGATAGAAATTCACGTAGGCAACAGAGTGAGAGAGAGAGAGAGAGAGAGAGAGAGAGAGAGAGAGAGAGAGAGAGAGAGACAATCACTGTGCCTGTGTCTGATCAGATAATACAGAGAGGAAAAGAGAAAGGATTTAAATCGATATGTAATAATACCCAGTGCTGTCTCCAGCCCTGCTCTTTCCTGGATGAGTAAGCAAACAAGTCTCTCTTAAGCACTGCTGTGCTACATTTACACATAAACAAATGATCTGTTCACTCTTTGTGGTGCAAATCTCCACATGCAGTAGAAACAGCATCCAAATTTGGAATTTATTTATAGCAAAGTAACGATACATAGAAAGCAAATGCTTGTGCATCCAGACATCAGTGATGACATATACAATAAACTGCAACTTAGGCCTCAGAGGGTTAGTGTAAGACAGTACTTGACACTTTGTGTCTCTGTCGTTTTTCACCACTAATTCTATACAAGCATATATTTGCAATTAATGCAAATGAAATTACGATGCAAATTAACTGAACAGAAATATATGCGAGATATCTAGTAAAGCCACAAGGTATAAATAAATAAATAAATATATATATATATATATATATATATATATATATATATATATATATATATATATATATATATATATACATACAAAGAAAAAAACCCATCTAATTCATATTTATAACTACAAAATATCAATAAACAATGAGCACACAAAATGTATACGGCTGATTTTTCTTAACTTTTAGTGCCCAGTCTGATCTCTCACCCTGCAGACACCAAAGAGTTGGCTGCGGGTGGGTGGGTATCAGAAAATCCCCTTGTTGATCAAAGTTCAGAGAAGGACAGAAATGAAGACAGGGGTAAGGCCCAGGGAGGGAGAGAGAAAGAAAGAAAGATGTATTATGGGATATGAGATTAAATACAGTATGTCTGCCCTCTTCTGGTCACCATCACCATCATCCACTCCAAGAGTGTCCTCACTGGAGGGAGGAGGAGAGGGGGGGTAGCTAAGAGAGGAGAAGGAGGAGATGCAGAAGACAGGAGAGACAGATGTGTGAATGAGGAGGAGACTGAAGGCACGGCACAAACGAGGGGCAGTACTGTACTTACAGACGTCTCCTGTAATATGTGGCGGCGGACTATTACAGCTTAGGCGCTTGTTTGTAAATAACACTCGTTCATACCGCGTGCCTTTCTCATCATCGCAAGTAAACCTGCTTTGTTTGTGCAGTTGCTATTATCCTATTCCCCTGTCATATCCACAGGAAAATTATAATTTCATATTGTGTGTCTCATTTGCTGTTAATATTAATCCAATATCATGTGAAATGACATTTCCGAGTGACTGAAAAACTCCATGATATTCAAAATGTAATTAAACAGTGCTGCCATATCCCGCTATTTTTGTGACTATTAAAGCATTGGCTTGATTATGGTGGGGGGAAAAAAGTATAACGAAATGGAAATGGTTTCCACTGTCTCTTGACTGACAGCATTGTTTTTAATCTCATTAGCGACAGGAAATTGACTGCAAATGACGAGTGCACGTTCCTAATATTACTAATTTACTTTAGCGCGTTGGGTGTTTCTTTAGCACCTGGCATTTATTTGTTAGCAATAATTGCCACGGCTTTGACAAACAACATTGGGTGAATGACACACAGGCTTAGCGTTCACTGCGTGTGTGCGTGTATTCATGCGTGGGGAGGTTTACCTGCCGTGTATGTGTATGCAGGGGCAACTTGTGAGTCGGTGTTTATGGGATGCGAATACACACGCTCGCCCGCATGCGTGTGTGTGTGTGCGTTTGTGTGTTCTTGCGAGCGAACGCTCTCTTGAGGCCCACCTCTGCCTCTAGGTGCTGCTGGGGCAGGTGTGTAGCCAACAGGCAGAAGTGATGGCTAGTTAGCCAACTCAGAGGTGAGAGGTTTAGTCTTAGAAGAGCTAGTTAGTGGTAGGCAGGATTAAGCTCTTCGTGTCAATAGCAGATGACTCTTTATTCTGTGCTCTATCATGTTTTGTTTGGAAAAATTCAAAAATTGGTCCCACTGAGGTATTCACATTTTGTGGTTATATCTAGGCCCGGGGCTACAATTCAAGGCAATGTAGCAAAGACGGGAAAATTTGTCAACAATTATAATAATGCTTCTTTTGGCTCAGATTATTCACACATCCACAATAGCGCCACATTATTCACAATAAACACATCTGATTCTCCATCCGTGTGAGGCTTTAAATAGGCTATCTCAGCGTTATCGGAACATACAAGCAAAATCTCTTTTTTGACAGATCAACTCATTCTGCTTACAATGCAAATACACTACAGAGCTACGTTTTGTCTCAGCATAATGAGAAAGTGTTGGCGAGGTGCAAAAATACTGATAGTCAAAGTATCAGTAACACGCTCACTGATATGAATCATGGTTAAGTCACAATATCAGCCACTTCTGATTTTGTTTCCTTTGCATGTAACCCAGCAATTACACTGCACCTGAATGCTATTGAGAAAATAATGTAATTGCACAGGAACAGGAGATAAGGTTTAGCTGGACTGACTAACTGAAAAAACCAAAACACTCCTATATTGTTTTCATTCATGCCAGTTTCATAGTAATGCTGTTTGGCCTGTGTAAAAGAGATGTCAATCCCATTGTGACATATGGGTAAATAAAGATTAAATACAAACGGAAAAGTGAAAATATTGATTTGGTACTGGGTTTATTTCTGACAGTACAGTTAAATGTTTGATGTGATAGCGAGTTGCTGTGCCAGGGAGTACCAGCGGGTCTGTGTTTGTGTTAGTCCACGGTTTGCTGTGTTTTTGATACTTTGCCAGTGTCTGTGTGTGTTTAAGTGTGCCAGTGAATAAGTGCATCCACCTGCTTTTGTGTTTATCTGTCTGTTTGTGTGTTCATATGTGTACTGTACATGTCTGGTCGGCTTACATGTGTCTGCTCGCCTTTTTGCATGCATTTGTGCTCGCCTGCTTTGCTCTTTGTATGTGTGTGTGCGTCGGCTGTGTGTGTGTGTGTTCCCCTGGGGTTTCAGGGTAAGCCTTCGTGGCCTTGTGTTCCTCATCAGACTCAGTGTCTGGAGGCATGACTATAGGGTAGGCCTTCACCACGGGGACCCTGGGACCAACTGGGGACAATCACTGCTGTCTCATAGCTGTGAGGAAGGAGGAAAGGAAAATGGGGGGCGGCGATGACTGTGTTTTGTTTGCTCCCCAATTTTTAGCCTTCGTTTCTTCCTTTCCATCCCTTTATCCTAATCCTGCTTTACTTTCCATAAGGATCACCAAGTACTTTCACAAGGTATCCCCTTTCACGGGGCTGACTCTTGTGTGTGTCTGTGTGTCTTATATGTGTATTTTAAGGGAATCTTCTGTCAGCACTTCCTCATCAACCTGGTCACATGATCTGGGTCTGTCACACGGGGAGACAGTCTTCTTTCCGGTGAAAGAGCCCCCGGAAGAATAAACCTAGTCACTGAACAATTTCAGCATGTAATCCATCACAATTGCTGCTAACTGCTTTTAGAAAACTGCAATTAGAGTTGGGTTAGCAAGATATTGCCAGCGACAGAGGTCTGCTATTATGTGGATGGTCAGCGCAATGTTGGGACCGTAAATCGCTCGATACACAATAATCTAAGTAGATTCTTTATGATTGTGGGATTGTTTAAAAGAATATTGTGAACAACAAATTCTTCCATGTCCAAATATAAGCGTCAATATTCACTCATTGGTGATTTCATTCATTATCTGATGTTTTAACATATACAAAGTGATCATACTAAACTGACTAACAGTGAACTAAAAGCCATATTACTAGAAACTATTTGTCACATTCTCCATTTGACCTCCAGTTCACTAATAGTGTCTTTGTTATTGTTTATTAGCAAATAATCTACAGGGAGTAGTTCTTATTCTCTGCCATGAGAAATGACTGCAGTTGCTAATGATGTTCTATTCAAACAACATAATAAGGCAGGCTAATCAAGCCGGCATTATTTTCTATTAGCTTTGTTTACTCGGTTTGCAGAGACTTCAGGGGTTACTTTCATCGTAATAACAAAGTATCAGAGTCAGTGCGCCACTTTTCTGTTGCTTAAATCCTCAGCGGGAGCCAGCAACTACGATAATCTGCAGGGTACGTTCTTGTTCTACTGAGAGCTGTCATACCAGCAGCTGAGACGTTGGTTTTAGCTTGAATTCAATCTTAATAACTTGCCAAAACAAGTGTTTTGTAATATGATAGGTAACTTTGCGAACGGGTGAAGCAGAGCGCTTAAACAACTGGCATGAAACCAAATATCTACAACGCTCGCACGCATTATACAAGCTGTCAGAATCTAAACGATGACTTCAGTCTACAATTTCACCGTCGAGGGTTTTAATATTGAAGCACTTGACACGACCTCATATAATTGCCTGTATTCTCAGAGTCTGCACAGCCTTTTGGTTTGCATTGGACCTGGGATTGTTGTTGAGTGTGTTTTAAAAGTAGCACAGTTACAAAGCATAGCTGTGTGACAGATTCACACACACTCAACAGTTCTTCTTTATGCCACGCCCTGCCACCTTCACAATGGATTCTCAATGAACTCTCAAACATTGACTTTATCTAAATCTGTTCCCCATTTCAAGTAGATTTCACCTTTGACCTCTGTTTTTCTTTCATGAAAGGTGCAACACACCTTTATGCCTAAGCTGTGAAAATAAGATCTTGCACATTTGGGGAAAATCAATGATATAAAGAGAGCTTTTAAGATGAAATATTTGAAAACATATGCTATTATTGGACTGGTATTATAATGGGATAAAATAATTAGTTTCAACATTTGTCGATTTATTTCTTCTGTACTCAAGTTAATCTGTTGTGTGCAGGATGTTTGCATATTGAAAGTAAGTGAGAATCACAGCCCTTTTGATCCTTTTATTCCTTTAAGTCTTGGTAAGAAATGACTTCAGAAAGAAAGAGAACCACAGCCTTCCCACAGATGACACAGAGGTATCATCAAGTAAATCAGCTTTAAAAACTGCTGGTCTTCTCTCTAAGCTAACTTCAATAAAAACCTCATCCAAACCATCAACATGTCATCAACATGTAATCACTTGCAGAGGAATGGTTTATGTGAAGAGCTTCCATCAGGATTTAGACTACATCATTCAGTTCAATTCAATTTCATTTATATAGTGCTAAATCAAAAAAACAGTTCCCTCATGGCGCTTCCATAACACAAAAACAGCGCAATTGAAAATTACTAATAATCTTTTCAGAGATTATGCTCTAGCATTTACTTTTCTGATAGATTCCAGTGAGTCAAAGAGTCTTTCTCACACTAATGTTAGTCATGGAGGTACTGTTCACGTTCTTCTTTAGGCAACATTATTGGAAACACTACATATTTATGCAGATGATAACCAAATATATTTATGTATGAAGCCGGAAAAAGCAAATCAATTAGATAAACTAAAAGCATATGTTAAAGACCTCATGGTTCCACATTATACAAAAAGAGCACTTTTCTTTACGGTTTACATCATTTGCAGTATCTGGAGTTTCCAAAAACACAATAGGAGGCAGAGCCTTGAGCTATCAGATCCCACTCCTGTGGAACAAGCTCCCAATTTGAGTTTGGGACACAGACATCCTCTTTACTTACAATATTAGGCTTAAAACAGTTACAGTTAGCGTTAGATAAGGTGACGCCAAACTGCACCTTAGTTATCCCATCGTATAATTGCCTAGGGGGCCTTCCCAGTGATGCACTGATAACTCATCCCCTATTTTCACTGATCATCAAAAGCTAATGACTCGCCATTGTATCGTGTCATTAATTGTCCTCTCTCTCTCTCTTTTATACTCTGTGTTTGACTCTGTTTGTTGTTCACGGTTTCTCTATGCTCATTTTTCTCTTTTCTTTCCCCCCACCCCTACCAGTATCAGTAGATCGCTGCCCCTTGCTGAGCCTGGTTTGACTATAGGTCTCTTCCTGTTACACAGGAAAACAGATGGTTAAAGGCACAATTCTGCATTTTATTTAATAATACTGCTTATCTGCATTGCTGCCACTAGTTAAAATATATTAAAAAAAACATAACGAGACTCAGAGGCGTCTAGCAACCAAACACTGAAGACAATATCTTTTGTCCTTTGTTTTTTGTACACCTGACAAAACATCTGAGCTTGGAAGCTGCTGGTGGCCATTAAAAAAAAACCCTAAAAACAAAGAAAACTACCTTTTAACACAAACAGGGTAGTTTGCTTCCCAGGGTTTTGGCTGAAAGAGTGCATGCCGATATAAGTGTGGTCTTTTCTAGTTCTCAATAAGAAAAAAACAATGTGTGTTTTATGAAAAGTCAAACTATCGCTTTTAAGCCTGGTTCAAATAAACCATCACCTTGATATCATTACCTTTGCAGATTTCCACTGTGTCACACAATAGGATCTGGTATGCCCTGCGAGTGAAGCCGAGATGAGGCAGGAAGTGTGTGAGTGTGAGCACGCATGCATGCAAGTGGGTAGGTAGGGGTGTGCGTTGATGTGTCAGAGGGGGTCAGTGAGATGGAAAAACTCAAAAGACAAAAAGGGTGCGTGGCGTGCCATCATGGCGACCACTCATCTCCTTTTGGATAGTAGAAGAGAGACAGCAGAGACAGAGGCAGGCAAACTGACAGAAGAGAAGAGAGGGAGAGAAGGAGGGATGATCAAAAGGATTGCAGCCATACTGATGAGGCCTCTGACTGGGTGGACGCTGTCTCCATCCAGTTTGCTCTCATCACTCCTCCTCCTCTGATAGACATGACACGGCTTCTGTCTGCCTGACATTACAGCAAACGTTAAGGTAACACAATTCTAATAATGTGAGCTATTTTCTGTCCTGTGCTCAGATTTATGTCATAGATGGTCAGCTGGTCTATACTAACCCATCAATTAAAGTCTTGCATTGTTTTCAACTTGTTTTGAACTTGCAGTACCAAATGTACCTGTTTACCTGCTTCCCTTATCTCTGAACTCTGAGGTATCCACATTCAATATTAGACTGATGGGGTGTAAGTATGCTAGACAGTGGAGGAAGTGGAAAGCATTTTTAAGTGACACCAAAAACACGACATAAAAAGAGATTTGCATGTGATAGAAGGTGGAAACAGAAATGTAAACTCCAGACTGTTTGTTTGTTTGTAATTTTCTTTACTGTATCGTTTTCAATGCTAACGAAAACTAGTAAAAATTAAAGTTGAAAAAAAAAAGAACTCTGAGGTATCCATGAGAATAACAACAATTTCTTTTCAGACAGGATGGCCGTAACCAAATCCGCTCCTGTTGGGATGACACAAGATAGTACCATGCTTCTCTCTTTCACCTGATTCTCCATGTCAATATGCATGGATTCTGGAAATCCCCGTCAAGAATCCTTTACACTGTTATGGACACCTGTAGTCATGTTCTTAGGGAGAGACACTGTCAAAATCCTATAGTCACACATGCTTTCACAAACTAAAGACATTTTTTTCTCATCACAAAAGGGTCCAATAGAATACTTTAAAGAATAATTTGGTATTGGCGGTGTTGTATTTGGGCGGTGTTTTATGAAATGAGGAAACTGTACCTTGGATCTTGTGCATGAGTCAGATGTTACTCACAAGCACATGATGAGCAACCAGTTCTGATAACCAGGCATATTTATACAAAAATAACGTTCATGCATTCTGCACAATCCAGTTTATATGTAACTTCCTGATTAAAAGCCATTACATTTGTAGCAGTGACGGAAAGCGTGTTAAGGATTTAAGGTTTTTCTCCTGAACTTAGAAAAGCTCTGTAGATCCTTGGTGTATCCAGACAGACACTGAGTCATTACATACTTAAATGTGTGCTCATTTAGTGGTACATCAGCACCGGTAAATGACCTGTCTAGGAACCTCTCCTCAGAGAGGACCCATTTAACATTGCAAGAGGAAAAAACTATCCAGCAATAGCTGATGGCATCATGAAACAAACAATATAATTTTTATTTTTTTTAAATGTGCTTCAAGCAAGAGCTTAAACGATCGATTCTATCTTGAGATTTTACATGATAACATATAAAGAGAGTGCAACAATATAAATTTCAGATTAAAAAAAAACACCTATTTTATCATTCATATGGATATGTTGTCTCTGAAGCTGGAACTGAAAATGAGATTTTAGTTTTTTAATGAATCCAAACTACAGTTTTTTTCTGAACTTTCCATTTGATAACAAACTTGTGAATTACTCAAAGTTTAACCTCCAGATCTTTAAAAGAGGACCAATATCTATGCAGTCCACTACTGTCTCAACAATCTTTGCATTATAGGCAGTGATGTCACTCTCTGCACATATGCATCAGGCAACTGACAGAACAGTAGTTTTCGCACTCTGGGATTTGCCCAGAATGCATTGCTCAGCCATAGTTTCTAGGAATGCTAGTAGCCACTGTACCTCCCCAATGGCGAAATCTTGCCTTCCAAGTCCAAACAAAACACCAATCAAAGTTAGGATCATCTACTACTGTGCCCACCTTTACTTGGATGCACTTTAACAAAAATTGAAGGTGATTTGATTGAATTGATGCCATTAAGACAATTTCAAGTTTTCTTCCTATCGATTACATTTGATTTTAAATTGAATGTAGCTTCTTCAATTAGGCCCTGCGACAGACTGGCGACCTGTCCTGTACCCCGCCTCTCGCCCTATGACAGCTGGGATAGGCTCCAGCGCCCCCCGCGACCCTGAAAAGGATAAGCGGAAGCGAATGGATGATAGCTTCTTTTATAGCTATTGAACTTTAATTTTGTCTGCATTTGTTTGTACTTTGGCACTGAAAACAAATAAACTCCTTCAATGTGTTTTCTGAGGTTTGAAATAAACAAAATGGAAATTTGTGGAATAACTGTATCCCAGCAGATTTAACATTATGTGCGTGCACATGTGGTTGTGGTAGGGCAATGTATTATTTGTAAGTAAGACTGACTGGGTGAGTGGCAGTATTATTAAAAAGAAAAAAAAATCCCCAAACTAAAACTCACAAAAATGCAGAAATACTTGCCCGATACTTTAGCGAGCATCCAGAGAAAAACCAAAACAACACAATAGGACTTCTTTGGATTTCTTTGGTGTGGGGTTTGCTGACTTGCAATATGCACAAAAAAGATCAACCAGACATAAAATCTTTTCAGAAATACTGAATCACTACTGTGCTTTATTACCCATGTGGTACACTCCTCACAGTATCAAACCAGCCTGCTTGGATTTCAGCTGTTTAACTTTAGCAGCTTCCAAAGCTTTTTAAAAAATCTCCAGTTCTGATAGACAAGATCAATGAAGAGCGGTGCCATAATAAAGTGCTGTTTAGCATTAGCCATTCACAGTTTCAAGTGGGAAGCATAATATCCCAAGGGTTGCTTTCACTCTTAAACCACAATAATGGCACTTCCATTTAACCTCTTAATATATGTTAATCCAAGGATGTCAATGGGTTCTCTTAACGCTCATACACAGGCCATTGGGGGGCCGAAAGGCCAGAGAGGAGTGAGCTGAACAGACAGACAAAGACTTGCTTGAAAGACGGCCCCGATATTTGATTTAATAAGAGGGCTTTCCTTAAAACAAAGGCACATTGTTGGCTCTTGGCTCCGTGTTACATGCTTTGTGTGTGTGCGTGCATGTGTTTGATGTAGTGTGTGCCGGGTGTTAGAGGTGGGGGTGTCATGTAGGACTGCAGAGCTTGAGCTTGTGTGTAAGTGTAAGTCCGTGAGTTTCATCCACCCACTTGCTGGTCTATCCAGGCCTTCAGTTGTGTTTCACTTATCCTGGCCGGGTTGCCATTTTGGGAAACTCCATGCCTCGAACAGCCAGCAGGAAGGTTTAAAGACAGGGTGGGGAGAGGGAAAGTGATGAATATTTAGGGTCCATTGAAATGAAAATCCCAGGCAGCCCCTGGAGACCTGAGCTTAGAAGTCATTGCCGAAGGGATCTCCATCTGCTTCTATCTATCTATCTATCTATCTATCTATCTATCTATCTATCTATCTATCTATCTATCTATCTATCTATCTATCTATCTATCACTTGCAATTGTGTGTTTATTGGTGTGTACCTTTCAGGTGGAACAGGTGAGTTTACATGTCACCAACTACATACAAATAATTGTGGTGTGCATACCTGCATGCATGAGCATATTTTCTTTGTGTAGATGCACACGTGCATCCGTGTGTGTGTTTTTATTGTATTCTATGTCTCATAGAGGCCTGAATGGTGCCTAGTTTTGACAGAGGCAGCCCACAAATCAGAAGTAAATCAGGACCTGGGGGCACGTCGGCTTCACTGAGGGGGAAGTGAGACATATTCACTGAGACCAAATCAGCCTCAATCTGGCCTTAGAGAGCCCTGTGCAACACTGACCCACAACCAACAACCGGCCCACTCATAAACACAGGTCCTCTGTTTTTGCGTGGGTTCATCGTCGTGTCTCAGACATGGGTATGAAGTTTGCCTTTTAATGTGTTTGCTGCATTGGACTGCAGTTAGATTGCATTATCAAACCACCACAGACCGGTGGCATTCATTGGTGTCACCTCCCATTAACTTAAGTTGCTCACACTAACATGTTTGTATGATTGCTTTGCATTTGTTACTTTTTATGTTGGGCACTGTGCTGTGGTTTTGGTTTAAATTCTCTTTGTTATGGATTTACATTCTAAAAAGTACAAGACTGAATGTAGCTATGCTAAGAGACTCAGTAATCAGTGATCACACAACTCATTCAGACTGTATTCTATTTTTCTCTATTTGTTTCTTAAGGTACTAAAGAAGTGACTCTTATGGGCAAAAGAGATGCACAGGCAACCCCATGACAGACAGTGACACCAGCAAAAGCCTGAAACTAGTTCATGGAATGGTCCTTATATGATAAATGATAAAATGTTCACCCAGACATGAAAGAAATGATGAGGAAACCAGCCATATAAAAGCTTTTAGATTTACTGTTTATTCCAGATTACCCTCGATTCAACACTTGGAATACAGTAAAACCTGCTTTCTATTTACACTGTGGAGGTGTTTGCAAGAGCAGCGTGGCTGCTTTAAACTCATATCTTTGTTTTACCTCGTTTGAAAAGCACAGCACGGTTTGGATGTTGAAAGACTGGATACATCCAGACCCAGAGATTTTGTGGTAAATGATAAATTTTGCTTTCAAATGGAAGGATAAATGGATATGGAGGGGCACCATTGTACAGCGCAGTGCTCGTTTGACGGCCAGCTGAACAGGTTCTGCGTTTTCCTTCCAGCTGCCTTTGAAATTTCTTGGCGCCAAAGAATCGACGTATCGTACGAAATCCTAAGTAGCTCATTTCGTTAGAAGTCCCGCTTCCTTTTGCTTTCTAAGATATGATCACAGCCTTAATTTTTGCACATGAAATTAATTAAAAACCGTTTTTGTGAAGGATCTGCGTAGCATCTGAAAATATTAAATGGTTACTTAGCTGATTATTAATGCAACACTTTTGTTTAGGGGCGAATAGAAGGACAGTCACTCATTATCAATCATACATTGCCAATCTAATAACAGTGTGCAACAAAAACAAACCCAAGAAGAGTCGTTTCACCTCACTGTGGAAACTAAATCCAAAATAAATGATTATCAAGCTCTGAGTCACCATCACGGCCTCGTAGATGATTGTGATTTCTGACGTGGACATGCATACCACTCTTATACTAAAGGGCATGGTATATTTCCTGACGCGGCACTGCCAGTTTGTCATTTCATTTTGGGTGTCAGTGAACCAGAGGGCATGTGGCGAATCTAACCGACCTTGTATTTGTCTGCTACCTCTCTGCCAGACAAGGGCCATCCCAGGTCACCGCCACTCCACAACCAATCTGTGTCATCACCAACACGTTCTACCACTTTCCTGACAACGTGTTACACCCCCTCGATCCGTCCTCCATCGCCTTCTACCTCCCCTCATCTCCTTGCTTCTCTCCACCCACCCCCTACTTTTGCCTTTCATCCATTCTCTCCCTTCGTCTTTTATCCTCCTCCTCACCCTGCTTTATCTTTGTTATCCACTCTCTCCGATTCACCAGTTTATTCTCTCCTAAAACCCCTTTTTCCTCTTTTTCGGTATCTCATCCTCTTCCTGTCCTCATTACTCACTCCTTTTCCCCGATGCTTTTTGCTATTCTTCTTATTACTCCCTACTCTAACCCATTCTCCAGCGCTCTCCTCACATCAGAAAGTGTTGGATTTTGACATCTGCCTGCAGGAGCAGTGACCCATGAAGTAATTAGAGTAGGAATCACGCCTTCTCTTCCTCCCTCCTCTCCCCTCCCTTCCCCTCCATCTTCTCCGCTCTCTGTCTGCTCTGAGCCCGGGATCATATAAAAAGCTGGTTATGTTTACTCCCTGATCCATCTAATTTCTGTAACGAGGGCCGAGCCGGCCTCATCTCCTTACTGCGCCACGCATAAGCCAAGGCGTTGGACTTGAGAGGCGCCTCGGGGCCCCGCAGGGCACTGTGGAGCTTCAACCACCGCTCAGCCATGGAAACGAGACTGGGATCTAACCGGATTAACTCCCAACCAGCACAGGTGGAGGGACCCTGCTTCAAACACAAACACACACAAATACACACACTCGTCCGTGTGCACAGAAAGCAAGATGCAACTTTAAGCCATTTAGTGTATCATCAAAAAAAGTGCTGGGATGAGACATATATGTGATTACGTGTGTGTTCATTTGTTTGTGTGTGTGTGTGTGTTGTGTGTGTGTTGCAGGAAAAAAAAGAAAGTACAAACTTCAGCTACTGCAATATGAAATGAGGGAATACAATTATGAATTGCTCCGGAGCTTACAGCCACTGTGGCGATAACTCTCAAGTGCTGTGATATGGAATTGCTAAAGCATAGAAATGAACTACCCACACTGAAAATATTTGCCCCTGGATTACAAATGTAATATTTAGGGTAAGGGTTGATATATAATGCAACAAAGTAAAGTCTGAAGGCCATTTTAAAACATGGCAGGCTCAGGCGTCAAATGATTTGCTGGGCATCATTAGTGTTTTTCAACATCCTAATTTGCAGTTTATTCGTTTAGCAATGTCTCGAGGGATGTTGTTAGTTACTTTGTGTCACTGCTGCTGGGAAACATAGTTCGGCTTAGCTTGATCTGTCAGGGTGTTTCACAGAATTAGGTTTTTAAATCTAATTTTTATCATTTTTATCAAAGGAATTCGTTGCTATCATATCATTTCTGTGATTGGAAACTTAACAAAACCTGCTTTTGTTAAAAAGGAATAAAGTAATTGTTATTGTTTATGTACAGTAACACACATCTTACCGGAGAGACTAACTAGTTTGGTGTGTTAATAGAGGTAAAATAGCAAATTGACAACGATGGCTAACCCAGTGCTAAAGAATACAGCTAAGACGTCAGAAAGACATTAGAGGAGCTCACATGTCACAGATAACAAGGAAACCAAAGGGTACGATAAAGCTGGGCAAGGCAACATTGAAGTATAGTATAATGGAAGCTTTTATTTTCATTGTATGCTAATAAATTTGAAGCTGTTGTACCTGCATGAGTTTAAAGTGAGATCGTATGATGTTTTCAAACATATTTCACCTCTTACAAGTGAAAAAAAAAAAATTCACAGTATTCATATGAGTCTTTTCAACAGATCACCCATGTAAATATCCAATCAGCCAATCACGTAGCACAAACCCAGGGCGTGTAGACACAGCCAAGATGACCTGCTGTGATTCGAATCAAGCATCATAAACATAAAGCAATACTTCTAAATGAAATACAGCTGATATTCATTCAATTATTAACCATTAAGGAGAAACGCTCTGCTCATTAATGGCCTTCTGGGGTACAACCTGGTACTAGCAAGGTGTAGCTAGTAAAGTAAGTTAAGGGAGTGTCTGTTCCTGCATCATGTGTGGCTAAAGTAACTAATACCCAAACATCTTAATCACAAATACTAAAGTTTGTATCATTTCTATGTCAACATGCAAGGGATATTAAAACTCTGTCTTTATTTTAGTGCAGATGTTTCTCCTGTTGTTTTTCCTCTGACTCTCAGTTATTAGTGTGCGGTGTGTACAGGTAACAATATTATGTTATCTCAACATCTGCAGTTTTCTATGCCGCTGTCTATCTATCCATTCATCAGTTGTTCCACCTTCTTCAGATCATCCAGTTCAGGGTTGTGGGGAGGCCGGTGCTTCGGCTGGCGTGGAGAGAACCCACACAGAAACGGGGAAAGCATGCAAACTCCAAACAGAAGGCCCCGTCAGAGTCACACCGTCTTTCTTTGAGGAAACAGTGGTGTGGTTATTGCCTCCACTCTAATCCACCAACTAGAATTAGAAATATATCTTCCTGTATTTGTTTTTTTATTTTTCAGTTTAAATTCAAAGTCAGTATTTGTGCTCATGATAACTGCATTATTGTTAATATATGTTTCCCATGACTATATACAGGAGATGACCTCCATAAATATTAATTTAACTAACAAACTATGGCAACCGCAGACCTAGTAACAATGAAAAACAATTTTAATAGCAATAAGTTGCTATAGTTACAGAAATGATCATGGACTGGAAGCTCATCGCGCATAGCTTTGACGCTAACAGCTGGACATTATGGAAATTCCAGCATCTACTTGTTTCTGTGACCCTCAAATGTATTTACTGCCAGTTCATACATCAATTAATCGTAGCCGTTTTTGCTCTCACTGGCAGCGTCATGCAGCGGTTATTTCGCCCATCGTCACGTCCAGTTGCAGAATATCATTCACTTTTTATGGTTTCTGGTCCCCACGTTGCTTCCAGTGTGGACGCAGCTCAAGTACAGAAATAAAAACAGCAGGTACTGTGTTTTGACTTTACAGAAGTTTTATTTTTCCTTTAAGTAATACACCATCATGTCTCCTTGGGCCAGTAACCCAAAATTCCTCTGTATCCATTAGCTGCTGAGGTGAGGGTAAGGGGTGAGTGTTCCTGAGATAAACCCTGAATACAGCAAATTTGTGCACTGAGCATTTTCGCTCACAATGTCTGACAGTGACCGTACAAATTGCCATCATTTGGGTACAAGGTGTTGTGTTTCTTCATGCTGTGACCCAGACACATTTAATGAAGCACTGGCAAAGCTAGCACGATGGAGTGCCTCAGTCTGTCCCGTTCCTCTGCCCATCCCCCTGACAGCTTCAGGCCAAAGACACTGGCCAGAGCGAGGCTGTTTTAACCAAATTGGATCATCAATTACTACTGATTAGCCTAAAAGTAGCATCTGTCCCAGGAAGCATTTAACCAATATAGTCGCCATTGTGACATATGGCCACAGAATTAACTGTCATACAGTATGTCAACATGGTTTAATGGCGTTATTCGTTGTTTTTTTTGACATGTTCAAAAGTTCATGATCTGGCTGACGGAGTGGCCGACAGAATCCAGCAGTGCACCTGGCCACTGCACCTTTGCACGTGTGCTTCCTATTTGTCCTAAGAAGAACAGCAGAGACGAATTTAAGGAGCAACTCGTGCCTAGAAATAGCAGTTAGCAATAATGTGATTTGGCAAAAAAATAAATAAAAATCTTTAGAAAATAACTAAAGTTGCAGCACTAAACTGTTTGATTGTACCTCATAAAGCTGAGAGCTGGGAGGATACCCAGGAGAACAGATGTCAGTCAAGCCCGTGGAGTTGATAAAACAATCTGTCAGTGTGATTTTGTGTACTTACAAGCATGTGTTTGTATTTGTCTGCGCGTGTGCGGGAGTGTGTGTCTGCGTCTATGTGTGTATGCATACAGCTGCGTGTTTGTGCGAGTGTGCTGGTAAAACAATCCGTCAGTGTTTTGACAGCCATGTCACACGCCGGGAATCAGTCTCGGGGGATCTCGCAACGAGACTCCCGATTACCCCCGTATGCGTGATTCCTATATTTAACCCCAGCAGCCGTGACTTACGTGTGGAATGGATGACTTGCTTTGTGGGGAAAAACTGTTTTTTGCGGCAGGTGCAGAGGGTCGTGTGGGGCATGAAAAAAAAAGTTTTCAAGGTGACACAAGGCGCAGTGGTGTAGCAATGAATTCCTTTGCCATCTGTCTATCATTAAGATAAGTTGTTTGGGAACAGCACCGCTCTGGCACAGAATAGCGAGTGAGTCACTTAATCAAACAAAGGTCTGAAGCGTTTGTTAGATGCTGATAGTTGAATCAAGGACCGATTTTTCATTTAGTCTCAAACCGATTAACCATGATTGCAAATTACGCATTATTGCTCCAACAGCCTGTATTTGTAGCATATTTTTTCAAGATATCACGTGTGCCTGTGTGTTTTTATTTCACGACAAGTGTAAACCTTCAGATCCACAGTGTTGTGTTCATAACCAGCGAGCATTTTCAGTGTAGCTATTGGAGGTCAAGTGCCTTGCTCAGGGGTTTCTCTTTAGTACTCTTAAGTAATCGTTGAGGGAGGAGAAAGAATTTCTTAACCTACAGGTTAGGAGCCAAAAAAAAAAAAAATGGGTCAGGCAGATTTCTGGCGTGTCCCCTGATGACAGGAGCACTGGTAAGTTTTCTTGAGACTTGGACCCATGTTAAGGATAAATTTCTCAAATTTCAGTTACGGCCTGAGAGCGAGAGCCCGATGTAGAGTATTAATGGTTCAGTAGGGGATGCACACAGTAATATAAGCCCTGTGTGCTGCAGGAAAAAAAAAGAAAAGAAAAAAACTGGTGGTTTTCTCTTCTGTGTGTTAATGGCAGTGGCAGAGTGACATAACTCTTGATTTATAAGGCTATTTGAAATGCCATCGCTCGCGGGGCTCTACCCATAGAGCAGGCAGGGAGGATCGCTGACAGCTCACTGACTACAGGATGGTGAGACAGAAACGCCTGGTGTGTCTGTCTATCTGTCGAATTCGCCCTTCTTATCACTTTGTCTACCATCTTTTGTTCTGTCTTATCTGCTTTGTGCGCATCTGTCATCTTGCTCTCCGACTTGCTTTCAGTGCATCTTCCTTTTATCCATAGGGGTGGCAAAGGGATGTAGCACCATGGGACTTTTACAGCTCAAACAGTTACACTCCTCAGTGCATACTAAGTTCAAAAGACACACTGTGCTTGAAACCGTTACACCAGGTACAAACTGATGCCTTTTATCAGGCTAAATGGGGGAAAAAATGTGGATAACCCTCTGAACCCTACTTTACTGTTGTTTAAAAAAAATATTAGCACGTTAACTCAAGATTAAGAGCATTAAATGTCACACGTTCATATCAGTTTGCCTGTTTTTGGTAACGTGCACAAACAAATGGCAGAAATGACGGTGTTTGAGTGGAGGTGTAAAGTAGAAGTCAAGTGCCATTGGTGTGTGTGTGTGTGTGTGTGTGTGTGTGTGTGTGTGTGTGTGTGTGTGTGTGTAAAAGTCCACTGTATTTGAAGACACACACCTACTCAGCCCCCAGGACTAAAAAATAGCAGAGACAAGAGTGAAAGCAATCCTTTAAGAGCATTAAATCATCTGTAGTAACCACAGTGCGTGTACGTGAGTGTCCACGAGTGCATGACCAGGTGTGTGCGTGAAGCCGATGTGTGATCCTGTTCACCGCAGCCATCTGCATGCGTGCTATACGTGCTATTCATATGCAAGGCATACACAGTATGGACAGGGGGATTTTTAAAGGTCGACACATGAGACGTTTCCCCGTGAGACGCCAAATCTCTGTAGCAGCTATGACAAAAAGTCCAGGCGGGGCCACCGATTGTCTTGCACATTTGTAGATACACACAATACCTGTTTGGGTTCATGTTCACAATACTGGTGATGCTTTGGAAGCTGACGTTGTAACGTGATCGCTGAAAAACAGTACGGAGGACAATGTGTGGTACAAGAAGGTTGGACTTGGTGGGAACTTAGAAAGTAGCAGCACTGGGGGAATTCCTATATGAAAACAAATCCCGTACTGTCAAACAGGCCAGGGCGTAGGTATGCTGCAAGTATGCTGCCACTGTACAGCTTCATTGGCAGGGAAAGTAAACAGTGCATAAATCAGCCGGGGAACATTAGCGAAGGAGAGCAGATGAGTATTATCATGGCTTCTGAAAAGAAAAACCACAAAAGCAGCTACAAAATGAAACTGCTTGAGTGAAGCTCGGTAACACGATTCCACCTAGGAAGCTCGGAAAGTTTTCAGGTGGTCCCGATAGAGACATAACCGAAGAGCCAGTCAATCAGCATCTAGATAGAAATTACCACTTCTTCATTCAAATCTGCAGCATGACTGCTGTCTTTTCATTTCTATTTTTTATGTGAGTTATTATTCCATAACTAAGCTGATCAATCAGTTTGAATTTAAAATAAAAACTGAGGGGTAATCATGAAATGACTGCAATTTACTGAGAATGGTTAAACATCCAAACCATATTGCTGTTGTTTTCATTATTATAATTATGAAAAAAGATTTCCTTGTAATAGAGACATACATAGGGATCCCAGAGCCAGTGGTAAGTTGGTCAGAGATGTTTATTCAGAACAAACATGGGGAAAACACTCGGGCCCAGGAGGTTTTGAGGAGCAACCTGTGGGTACAGAGAGAGTATTGCCTGTGACAGTGACTCATGCTGAGCCATTTCTGTGGTTAGGCTCAAGGCTCTGACCCCATCATCAGTCACCGCCAGCCAACAGATATGTTCTCATTTTACTGTCTGAGAAATTTACTACCTTATTCAATGCTGGAGCTGCTCGTGACTCTACAGTAACTACAAAAAACAATTTAAAAAATAATATATCATGAGGTACAAAACATATTTCAAGCTCAGTTCATGTTCAAAGAAACCACAATCAAATCTGCCTTACTGAAAGCATACATGATTTAGTCTGATCCATACAAATCTGACTGAACTTCTCTACTTGTGGCCTTTCCACATCCCCTTATACCCCCCCTTTTCTTTCTCTTTAAACATACAGCCCTGTTATCACCCTTGTTTCCTCTTCCCTCCTTCCCACTCCCTCCTTTTTTTTCAAAGCATGAGAATGGGGCTGGAGCGATTAAGGAATCCTAGCCCTGGCTAATCACCCCGGACTGGAGCACTTCCGCTGCGCTGATTACCGAGGAAACCATTAAGAAGAAGAAAGTGGCTGGATCTTTCATCCTGGTCGGCCGGGCTCAGGGGAGGTCAGAAAGGGGTGTGTTTGATAGGCCATTTACCCTTCCTGTTCTTATTATTCCAGCATTTCCTCTATCTGGACTCAACACGACTGCAGCAAGCGAACCCTGGGCCCGTCTTAACCTCCCTCCCAGAGGGCTGTAATCATTGCCATACTGGTATCCTGGACTCACTGCTGCACTGGACACTATGCTGACTCAAAATCTCACACACAAACACACATAAACATAAATCACACAGTGCATTCACACCCTCACACGCACACTGTGCTGCTATCTTTGGTTTCATCTCAACCTCCCTCTCGCCCTTCCCTCACATTCGATCGATAGCAGCAGTGACCATGGAAGAACTGGTACACACACAGATACATGTTCCTCAATTTCCCCGTCCTCCCCCCCCCCCAACAAAACCAGTGTATTTGTGCATACCAGGGCCTCATGGGTACTGTCACAGATGGTGCTAATGACGTGTGCCCCAGCAGAGGCAGCGCCCTCGTTCGCACTAGACTTGTGACATATGCTCGGTCGCAGGGCCGTCAACGGAGCACAGCAGCCCCCAGTGTCCGAGAGGCACCCCCGGTAACCTCTCTACCAAGGCATCACAATGACAGAGACAGACCCTAAACAAACAGAAAGCTCTGCTCTGCCTCTTTCTCTCTCTCTGTGCTCATTGTATTTCAATCTGTTTCTCTCTCAGTCTCCCCCCCTCCCACTCTCTGCTTCTGTCTCTCCCCGTTACTTCTCCCTCCCTGTGTCGTTCATCCCTCCTCTGCCTTTTTCCCCTAATGTCCCCACTGAGGCTGACTTGATGGATGACCCTTTGCTTTAGCGATTAGGGTCCCCGTGGGGGCCCCTTCTCTCCTCTGTAGGAATCCGGGTATAGCAGAGTGACAGAGCAAGTTCAGGCCGCCGCCTGCCTCTGAGTGTAAGCGTGCACAGAGGCGATATCAGGAAGATTTGTATAGAAGGGTGACAGGACGTATCAGCTGAGCACAGTCTCATGGCCGGTAATAGGCAGAGCACTAGCTTGTCACTGTGTCCTGTGGTCTTTCCCCCTCCACCCGAATGCTCCCACAGCGCTGCGGAGGGGGAAAAAACACTATCACATCAGAACTCAATTACACAATCTCCCATAATTTACTCAGTAATTTTCATATGTTTCAATGCAATATATCGTTACAGTATCCAAAGGTGACACCGATTCACTGACAGTTCAACAAAAGAAAATAGGGGGAATTCCTTGAACAACAAAAAAAGACCATCGGCTGTCATTATCACTGTAACCATACCTTCACAGTATTATTGTAACTCCACACTGATGCAGCATGGGTATGATCCAGAGACTTTTTGTCCTGTATTGTGATGCCACACTGGCCTTTTGTACGACCGCATTCCTTAAAAAAGTTGTAAAAATGCTAAAAGGTAGTCATAGACAAATTACCAAATTACACAGGAGCCCCCCGAGGAAGATAATCTGGAATCAGTCAAAAGTGCTGGAGTAAAAACACTGTGTCATGTTTCTGTAACCAAGAAGATGTAACCATAGACGCCTTTTGTTCCAGATAAAGCAGAAAGCCAGTTGTCTCACCGATTGTTTAGAAGGGATGTTTAGCTGATGAGCTCATGCTGAGAGTCGCTTTTCCGTGAAAATGGATTACAGGAAGGGTGCAGTAATTGTAACTCAGCAATAATATGAAAACGCACGCATGCAAGTGAGGAAGGCGGTTAAAAGTTTGGAGAGAAATTATGAGCATTGATAAGTGTTCATTTAGTCTCAAACGCCGAACTCATTTATTGGAATGCTTTGCTTTTTCAAAGTGTCACGCTTTGCCTTTGGCCTCATAGTTCTGTATGGACAAGAAATAAAATATGAGGATTAATACAAAACAATCAAATGAGTGACATTTGGGAATCAATTTAATTATCTGGGAAATTGCAAACCGGACAAATCTGTGCAAATGAACCCTAAAAGGTGGAAACAAGGCAGATTGCAAGACTTTTTTATTTTCAGCTGATAAAAAGGCATTTGGGCATTTTTGCTTTTCGACATGTGTTCCCATTCAGACTTGATAAACATATAATCTAAAGCACACAGTGGCTTCCAGGCGGTTATTTTATTTCTTCTTTTTTTTCTCTAGCTTTGTTGTTTTCTCATTAGTGCTTGTGTTTACTTCAAAGACAAAAGACCGGGTGAACTCGTAGCACAAGAAATTTTGAGCATTAAATCAAAAAGCAGCAGGCTCTTTAGAAAATAAGAAAGATTTTGTATTTATTGGGACATAAAATTACATTGTACAAACAAAATGCACATTACGCAATCCAGTGACATTAGACAAACAGTAATGCCTTTTCAGACAGTGGCAGGTGCCCTATTTACTTATTAATATTACTTAATACATACTTAATATTCAATATGGTACACAGAGGCAGTGATTGCTGAGCCATTATTGTCATTTTGATCATATACATACAGCTTAAACAAAGTACCACCAGCATTTAGTGGTGTCAAAAGAGTAATACTACCCACACATGGGTAAGTTTACCTACTGTTAGGAAGGATATTGTTATGGGAAGGAAATATTTAATCAGTGTTTTTCTGGCTCTTCTCAAATTGTTGCTTTTTATGACATATTTGGATAACTCCAGCTTTTTCCAGATTTTAATGATGCCAGCTGTGCAGTGTTAGAGGAAGTGTCATTTTTGTCTTGCAGAGTCTGAAATATATCAACAGGCACCAAATGTTTTGTGCAAGGTGTCACGAGATCGGTAGAATTAAAAACAAAAAAATCACCGGCAACGCAGCGTCTCATTTGTGTCATTTTTTTCTTTTTACGCAAAAAGCTTAATTTTAAAAACGGATAATCAACTAACGAAAGAGAAATGGAAATGCGGGATCATCAATCAGCAGTATTTGTTTCTGAAGGGCAAATGTGCAGTGGAAGTATAAATTAGCCGAAATACTCAAATGAGGTTCAAAGCGAAAACATTTACAAAATGAGTGGGAGTGTTTTATTTTCCAGCCCTGCTGCACAAGTATTGCTCAGGGTTACCTATGTCACTGCACATTAGTATTTCATTACCTTGTCAAACTCAAGTCCTTTGAGTCGGAACCATTCTAAAAGTAAAATTGTCCACCGTAAGGTTATGTCAGTGAACCGATGCAAAACACAAACTTAAGGAGATGCAAATGGCATTCAGCTCAAATGGCTAATGGGGTGAATTTACAGTACTGTCATGAAGATGTTTTGTATTTAAATTTTTTTTAAACAAAGAATTCTCTGTTTCTGAGTGTTTGCATGCATGCATGAAAAAAAAAAACAATTAGAAGACAAAGAGAAATGTAAATTCTGCTGGCAGTCTAAAAGCTGCCCCGGTGGTCTTAACCGGTCATCATTTTCTTTCTTAATCATAATGGACACCATGTGAAGAACCCCAGGTTTCACAGGCAAAGCAGTGGGTGGAATAAAAAGAGGAAAGAAGAGGTAGACTATTTATGTTTCCCGAAGAGCTCACATCCGGAGATAATCTTCTGTATCCTTAGATAATCTTTAGTAGCTTATATGCACCAGCTGAGCTGTAATTAATGGCAGGGAAGCAATGGCATGGTGACCCAGGGATGTTTGTCCTGTCACTGTATATCCTGTTCATCAGCACAAGCTGGAGACAGTCGCATCTTCTGCTCTAGATTTAATATTGGTCCGGCTCCACGAGTTTTCATAGGAAACTTTTACAAAAATTAATTCAGGACATTCTTCTGTCACTTTTGTTCCCCTGTAAACATTAGCTCATTTTTGTGTTGTAAAAGCTAAGCTAACTAAAATCATATAAGTGTAAATGAGCTCATGAAAACACCCGAGAACAGGTATTATAAGATTAGTCATATTATGTTTTGGAAAATGAGTGTAACTTGTGTTTTTAATGAGAAATTACTCCTGGCTTGGACTTGTGTTTTTTGTGTGCGTATTTTCTTCCCACCGCTGTGAGTTGTGTGGGAACTCTTCACTGCAGCCACAGCAGCTCTCCTGTCATGCCGGCTTCAGTGTCTGGCCTTGTCATTTTTCAGCGCAGCACTGACACCGCCGTGGAAGGAGAGAGGTTGTGTGTGTGTGTGTGTGTGTGTGTGTGTGTGTGTGTGTGTGTGTGTGTGTGTGTGTGTGTGTGTGTGTGTGTGAAAAGCACACCTGGCAGAAAAGGAGACCTCCAACCCTCCACAGGCCGACCTCAGAACCCTCACATCCCCCAGCTTCTCTTTCTCCACCTTTCCATCCCACCTTCTTCCCTTCCCTCTACCCTAGACCCCGAGGGAAGAGATGTATCTGTGTCTGGACCCGGTGATGTCACTCTTGGCAACTTGAGGTTTTAAAGCTCAGAAGGATGAACTGGAAGAGCTGTCTTACTTTGTTTACAACAGATACTGGTACGTGTATGTGGGATCTGAAATCGTTTCTCTAGGCAGGTCGTGTTCTGTATACATCTTGCGGTGAAGTCTTTTTTTTTTTTATCGTTTGCTTTGTCCTCAAATGTATGTATGTAATTGCAATGGTATAACTTTTTTTTCTTACCTTTTATAGGGTTTATTTGTTTTTTGCTTGAACAACTGGGATGATGAGAGGAGCACTGTGGAAAAAATAGACACAAACAAAAGTTAATGCAGACCATGAAGGGCATGTGTTGACAGGGGGCTGGATTAAACTCTTGAGAACAAAACCTGCTAGCTTAACCAGGTTTTACTAAACAAGCCAAAATATTTAAAATATATATATATATATATATATAGCCAACAATCTAATTGCAGACAGGATTTCGATTCCAATAGCACAAAAAAAGCAGAAAATACATTTCCCGTTTTTTTAGAGATGTTAATAAGACATCGGAGAGCATAATTTTGACGGTTAATCAGTGCAAGATATCTGTAAGTGTGCACAATCCCAGAGAAGAATCTTTGAAAAATGCCTTATGTGATGTACATGTATACATACTATGTAAACAGGGACATGCAGACAATCATCGAAACAGTGTCCAAGATTCTTTCTGGGGCTGGATTACTTTTTGCTTTCTTTTTTAAAAAAGGTTTGAGGCCTTTGTTCGGTACAGTCGAGCGACCGCGCACACAAGAAAAACAAGAAAGACATCGTCACATGTCACGGAAGTCAGTCTGAATGAAAAGACTTGTCTCTCTTTCCTCAGTCAAGTCATCAAACTGTGCAGTCAAGCTGCAGAAGTTTACAGATTTTAAAAGTCTTGACATTGTCCCATCAATTACAGGACACCGATGTCACGGGTCTCTCTGTGAATACTTTCAATATATGCAGTCAAAGTTAGAGCAGTCAAAACATATTCTGAGCACATCCCTGACATCCTCACTTTTTCCATAGGAGTGTCAGTAGCTCTGCTTGACATGGATGTATCACCATTTGTGTGTGTGTGTGTGTGTGTGTGTGTGTGGGAAGGAGACTGGCTCTCGAATAAGTGTGCATGTGCAGTGATTAACGCCCCCTTTCTCAATGTCAGATAAAAGCATGAAAAATGGTATGGAGCGAAAAAAGAAGAAGAAAGAAAAAAAAGAGAGAGGGTGTCTCCCTTAACAGTTGCAGCTCCAGTTATGTGGTCGATACCGTGCAATTACGGAGATTTATGCCACTCAACATTCCAGGGTAAGTTCGTGTCACAGCCACCTGTGGAAATACGATCTGCTTTAAACTCATCTAACACAAGGAGGGGAGTGGAGGGAAGAGACTAGAGAATGAGTGTGCGAAAGGTGAGATATAGGCTATTTTATCCGAGTTGCCACTATAAGTACATCTATCCACCCTCATTTCTCAGGGTATTGCAAAACAGAACCGCTTTACGGCATGCCAGCCAGAGCGCATTTCTAAGACAGCGTATCATCACCGTTTGATTGATAGGGTGCAATTGTGTCTTCTGTTTAGGTCAGGTTTGATTGGTATCTCAAAACCCATTATTTCGAGAATGACTGAAGAGTTCATGTTTAAGCGGGCTCGGAAACATTCCTGTTATTTTGCCATCTTGAATTTCTGAAACAATGTCGAATGCTGACAGTAAACAAAGCCCGAGAGTGTCTTCACACTAATATTTGAGTTATGCACTGCAGGAGGCCACTCTCTATGTTACTGCTAGGGTTTGTTAGTGCGTCATTCCATCTGTAAACATGATAGCTCAAAATGTTTTTCAAAGGTCATCTTAATGATGTACATATATGTATATATATATGTGTGTGTGTGTGTGTGTGTGTGTGTGTGTGTGTGTGTGTGTGTGTGTGTGTGTGTGTGTGTGTGTGTGTGAATCAACATATAGAAAGTACCATATAAGGATTAAAAATATGTCACATTTGACCTTTGACCTCTAACTCAAAGTGACAATGCTATAATAGTGCTAATAATGCTAGTGCCATTGTTTGTACTGGAAACATATAGGAAATTATATATGGAACTTCTAACTATTTTATTGTGTCTTTGTTATGTACATTACAGTAACATCTTATAACCATTTAAATACTATTATTAAATAATTAAACAATTTACTACAAATTGAAACCCATGTCACAGATGTACTATGAGGTATATTTAAAATGTATCAGTGCAAATGCATGAAAGCCTGCACTTTGCACTTCTTTTTTCTGCACTGCAAACTTTTTAAATTCAAAAAGAACAAACAAACAAACCAAAATGAGCACATGCAGAATACAATATTATTCCCTTATAAGTAAATACTGCCCAGAAAGTGAGCTGAATGGTGCAGGTTTGCACTCTCTGAGAGCGTTTCTTTACACATATATTTTTCAGCAGATACTCCAGGTGAAATAACTCTCACTGCATGATTTAAACATCAGGTAAACCACACAAAAATGATTCTAGGTTACATTTCTTACTTGCATTACACTTTTAAAGGTTATCTTTACTAAGTATGCTGTGTGTTTTTTGTTCACTCACTTGGTGTAAAGCAGGTTTATATTGTCAGTATAATGTAACAGACAAAAACAAGTAGTAGCCTATTTACCTACATTTATATTTAATGATGTGCATCTCTTTAAATCACCCTTCACGGCTGAGAGGACACATGTCATCTAATTAAAGAACGAGTAGTTTCTCAGCAATATATGCTTTTAAGTAGACACTTGAATTGATAATTGGCAGCTTTCACTCGTTTTCACGTACTTTTAACTGAATAAACTTTCAGGTGCATACATCTGAAAATGTGTTATGAGCCTCAGTGACAGGAATAGCTGGTGTAACCTAAAAATCGGTTGCTAAACAAGGCCTGTAAAGTCATACTTTGGAGGAAAGACACTTGAGACTTCAGTTGTTGTCTGCCCCCCCAAAAAAGAAAAAAACAGTTCATGATAGTTTGAAGATGAATGTCGTCTGGTCAGCCCTGATGTCCCCGAGGCAGTAGGACACACACTGTGAACGATGGCTCCTATTTTAAGGCTTATCCACTCAGGTGCTGCTTGTTCTGTATGCAGCAGTTGTTGGTTCTGGTTCCACAACATGGGCTCCATAGGAAACCACGTGGTTGTTTCGCTTCAGTGACTTTAAGGGTCTTTAACAGTAAGATGGACAGATATCAATTTTAGCATTTCTATCCTTTATTTCTCCTCTACTTGCCGTATTTTCCTTGGGTATAAGTGAAACAGTCTTCTGCACATCTTACAGAGAAGTGTTACAGCTTTGCTATATCACCGCTGCAGAAAACGGCAGCATTCTTTCTCCAAGACAGTGAGTCTAAACTGATATAAGGTTAGCAATTCAGTCCAGATAGGTCCTGTCAAAGCAGTTTTGCTGTGTAATCACATGAGGTGCTCAGGTTTGCTCAGATACATTTACAAAAGGTCAAAGCACCAGAGTTTGCTCCAGTTCCAACGGGAATTATGGTCGGAGTAGTTTTACTTTCAGTAAACAAAATCATCTGTCAAACCTTTCAAGAGCTTATCTTCCCAGCAATAAAACATAACCTCTGGTTGCACGAAGAAGCGGTGCTCTTTTTTTATCGCTACCTCAGACTAAATTGAACTGAAAAGGCCTACAAATCCAAACAAAGCACTGGACCAAATTTGGTTGTCTTTTTCATTTCGGGGGTTTGAGGAGAATGTAAGAGTCACGCTTTTTATGTTTTAACACAAAAGTTAAAGAGAAATGTGTGAAAGAAACAAGCTGTTAAAGGTTCTTTAAGTGGGAAATTTCACGATAATACATTACCAATGCTGACATGCTAAAAGGCTTTGTGGATCTGTCACATTCAAACATGTCATTGGACAATAGCATTGGTACATGATGACACAGCTTAGGTCAAACCTTTCTAGACCTGGTAACTGTATCTTTTATTTTCTCTCCTCACAGAGCTTCTTAACTGGATTTACTGCAATATGATAGGAGCAAGTATTGAGTGTGGAGATGGTGGTTTGCGGTGTGTCTTAGCGTGCACGAGAATGTGTGTGTCGCTGCGTTTGTGTGAGCTCGTTTCTTTATTTGTGCATCTGTGGACGCACAAGCGTGTTTGGGTAAGAGATCAGATGTTTGCCTGGTCCATCACTGGGATGGTGGAGGAGCAGAGGATGCTGGGATATGTCCGGCCCCAGGGGCTGCTCTTGTGTGCTGAATGGAATTGAGGAATGCCACCATAGACAAACATGCTGCGAGCTATGAAACAACTGCCGAACAACTGAAATCAACACTGTGTGTCCCTGCTATCCAACACAAAAGGGGAGTCAATCCAAAAAACTAAAGGAGAGAGAGGAGGAAAGAGAGAGGGGAAAAAGAAAACAAACATTACAAGGGTGCCTCGCTGTAGCCGAAAGGGGTTTCACTGTACAATAATTTCACAGCAATGCCTAATATGTAGCACAGCATGTAATGAGTTGATATAATAATAACATAAGTATTTCTTTTTTGTATTTTTTTTAAGAAAGACATATCCACTCTACAAGACAAGTGTGCTTGATACTAACTGTACACAGAAGAATGTGACTGATGAGTCTAGCTGTAGATAACTGGTCGAATCAGCTGGCAATAAAACATAATATTGGTTGGCCCCATCCCCAACAAAAGCATACAGTATGGGAGGCACCTGGAAAAAAACTCTATATTCTATCCATGCAAAAAAAGGTAAGACAAGTAAAAATATGCACTCAAAAGACTAACAGAAACACAAGAGGTTTATTAAGTTCACTTTAAAAACATTTCTCAGAACTCAATTGTTTTACACCACTTATCCTAAATATTTATGTTAATAAGGAGTGTACTACGGTAGCCCTGAGGGCTCAAAGGCACTGCAACTGAAGACAATGCAAGCAAATGGAAAAACGCTCAAAAAGCACACAAAACACAACAGAAGTCGAATAAAACGCAGTGGGTATAGATGCTGCAAAAGCTTACAAAACAAAAAAGTAACAAAAGTGCTTTTTGGGGGATAGTGTGACGGCACAGCTGCAAACAGGACAAAAACTGAAACATGCAAAGGATTGCACAGAGATTAGCTTTAAAGGAGTGGAGGATTGATCAGTGTCGCTACGTAACATGTGTTTGAAATCCCATGATTCATATAAGCTTGTCGATACATATTTGCCATTAGCCGTTAGCTTGTCAGTTATGCAGCTGGTCCATCATTGTCTTATCTCCCCAAAAAGGTTCCCCTTTTTCTTGTGAACATTTACATTTTTTTCCCCATTGTGTTTTATTCAACTTCAGTTTTGTTTTGCATGTTTTTCAGGGGGTTTTTTTTGTATTTGCTAGTATTTAAGTTCAGTGCATTTGACCTCATAGGGCCACCATAGTGTACTCCATATAAGTCCAGCATTTGATATCGTGAGACCTCTTTCTTGTTGATGGTAGCTTTGTTGTATTAATTGATGTGGGATTATTCCTGATGTACGGTAAATAGATTAGGTTTCCACATGTTTGTGAACGATTAAAGTCCCAAACATGCCAAAAATCCATTAAAAACTTTCAGAAAGGCGCTGCTTGCTTCCAAGTATGGCTCAGGGACTTGTTGCACGCATAGAAATCAGACCCAGAGTAACTGTGCTGGAGGAGCTCTCTGGTTTGAGGTCTTCTTCCATGTTGTTTGTCGCATTTGCTTTGTATAGAACGCCCACAATTCAAAAAGCTTCCTTCTCAGCAAGGGGTTTATGAAGTGAGGGAGCTTTTTTCTTTTCCACTTACAGGCAGACAACATATTTTTTTATATCCGCGCGTGCAGATCACCAACATTGGCTGACAATTGTCACTTGTGTACTTTCTAATAATTTGGGCATGCTTGGCGGGATATTAAGCAGGCTTACAGGCAATGTGAAACGAAACGATTTGAACTCGTGTTAGATAGAAGCCACGTATGTGTGCAGGAATGTAATTGATTTATTTATTTTATGACAAGGATGCAAAGCGAGTGTGAGATTTGCTACTGTAATGCGGATTCAGAGAGACAGAGAGCCGTTGTGGGATGAAGGTGGGGGAAGGTAGCTTCTCGTCTGTGGCGGGCTCTCGCAATCCTTCCAAACCCTCCAAGAACGTTGATAAGCAGATCCCTGAAATGAAATCTTCCTCAGCACCCGGCTGGATCTGCCCCTAATCGTTTTATTTACAGTCACTATAAAAGACGCCTCCCTTTTAATGGTGCTCTGAAATAATAGGCAACCGAGGAACAATCGGTACAGTCCTAAGCGCATTCCCCCATTCCATTTTCACATTAGGCTAATCGAGGCGAGGGGAAGGATATAAAGACATCAGTTGGATGAAATGAGTGTAATTGGAGAATAATGTAGTTAGTTTGCTCTAATCTTCTGCATAATATTAAAATGTTCTCAATGCACCCCAGCTGCAAGCAATCACCCCACTCTGAGGGGAAACCTGGGCGACACTCTTTGGAGTGAGGAAGGATTGTGCGAGTGAGAGATTGAGGAAGAGATATATCAGAGAGCAGGGAAAGGAACGCAGCAGAAACAACTGGAGGCTTCAGTAGGAAGTCCAAGAAACTGTCTGTGGAGGCCTTTGCCTAGATAAACTCAGCCTTCCTCTGTCTTTTCCCTGTCATGGAAAAGCAATCCTTGCACCCTGCTGATGGCTGGCTAATTTGTACCGGGGGCTTGTTGTTTGCCAAGACTGGTTATGGTGCTGTTGAAATCAGGAACAGTAGGGTCCAAAACTGTCAGCATGGGTTTCGGAGGTTCATTTTCTCCATGCTGAGTACAGCCTGGTACAGCCTGACTTCTGTTTTTTTCCCCTCTTCCTGCCAAAATAGATCCTACAGTACACCAGCTTAAAATGGAACCAAAATCTTCTAAGCACTCGAATTCATTTTAAACATGTTCACAGTAACTGAGGTAGAATGAGCTGCTTTGTGCACGCAGTGAGAAATGATTTGAAATGATTAAAATTCTTCAAGTGTAAAAACATCCACAGCTACATCTATTACATTTGCTGAAACTTTAATAGGCTTGAGATTGGAAACGGAGAGGTCATCAGTCAGCTGTTCACAATGGTCTCTTACACATACCACCATATATTTATTTTAAAATGACCATTGCCTCCAAAGCTGAGCCAAGAAGGCTAAATGAAGTTTTGATCATCCTTCTCTATACAATTAGGGCTCTGGGGAAGTTGTAGTGTAAGCAG
The DNA here is from genome assembly GCF_041146795.1 of Maylandia zebra. Taxonomy (NCBI): domain Eukaryota; kingdom Metazoa; phylum Chordata; class Actinopteri; order Cichliformes; family Cichlidae; genus Maylandia; species Maylandia zebra. The sequence goes on along the minus strand of NC_135175.1, from coordinate 15,944,372 downwards.
TCACAGCAGTAGCCTCACAGTGGAATTAAGAGTGAGGTTTATTAGTCCCCCTTTGGCTTAGCCTTGTCTGTGATTTCAAGTAGAAAAAAAAACTCGCTCTGAGGCAGCTCTTTAACTGCTGTTATTGTGCAAGAAAATTGTCATTAGACAGTGGAACAAATAACCTCGAAACGTCATGGGTGTCTTTGCGAGGGATCTAAAACAACAACAAAGAATTAATCAAATTAAAAGGAAGCCTTGTTATGCGATTTCAATTTAATTTCCACAACCAAGCCCTCTATTTAGTGTTTGAAAAAACCTAAAAAGGGCAAGTCACAGTTTAGGGCTCAGTAACAGTTTTATATTAGTAAAGAATTATCAATCCTTTAAGCTAATTTGGATAGGTTGGGGAGCCATAAAGTGGGCTATGAAATGGAGTAGCCTATTTGTTAAGCTCCCACCCCCTTCCACACTCTTTTTATGCCACCGGGGCACTAATACACTTTTGTTTTCCCTTGTTGATCATCTGCCATTTAAGGCACATTAAATCCTGCAAATTAATATAAATCTATGGAAGCTATTAGCGAGTTCCACTCTGCATCAGACAGCCAGAAAGGCCTGCCTTTGTAACCGAGAGTATGTCTTAAAATAGCTAAAAAGACGTCTGCTGTCAACTTTGCTGTATATAATACGCTGGACTTATTGCATTGTTTCAGGTAAAACGCAGCAGTGTAAACTTTCAAAATGTCTTGGCAAACTCTTCGCCTTCTCCTTGTCTTTTTCTTCATCTCCTCAGCGCTTTCTCAAGGTTCTCCCTTCTGCATTCTCCCAAATCCTCTCCACTCCTCTTTTCTTCTTTCCTCATAGGCAAGCAGTTTAGGCAAGTGCCATATGCCCTGATTAAAGCTAGCGGCAGGCCAAGGAGCACAGGGAGGCTGTTTTGTCATTAGCCCCTTGCGCGGCTGAGGTGGAAACTCATTTAGCCCCATGCTGGACCTTCATTATGATAGACTTGTATCAGATGGCATGTCTGGCTGGGATCTCTGGCTCCTGGCTAACGGATGGGGAGATGCTGCAGCTTCAGCCCCTCTCCAGCCCCAGCAGGAAGAGAGAAAGGGCTTTAAATGGAGATAGGGCTCGAGGAGAATGTTTGTTGCGGGGTAATGGGAAGGGAATGGGGAGGAAGGGACAGAGCAATGACTGAGTGATCCAGGGGAAAAAGGAACAGGTCGGACCTGGGGTTAAAGGTTATAGGTCCTCGAGGTGGCTCTCAACACCGGAGAACTAAAACAGTAAGAAAATATTCACTGAAAGCGACTTCACTTGTTTGTTGTTATGGTTTGCTCTTACTAGAGGCACACTACAGCAACAGCTGTTTCACTGCTGCATTTATTTGGTGCTTGTAATATGAACAAATAAAGCTGGTGTAAATCAGGTAGAGACTGAGGTGGAAAAGAGGAATGAAGTGGGAGCAGCAGGTGAAAAAAAAGTGCACACATCAAAGTGCCTGCGAGGTGATCTCACTTGTTATTAATTAACTGACAAGTTAATCATTCTTACCATTTTATGGGCTATTGACAGCTGAGACAGTAGCTCAGAATAATTGAAGTGTGTAGCTAATGAAATAGCTACAGAACAGTCTTTCTTTTTCTTTTTTTTTATCTGTAAAAAAATCTAAAATGTACTGAATGTTGAACGGGGGTCACGCTGCACCTCGTTACTCTAAGCATGCAGGTTTTATTCACGTTGCTTCCACGTCCTTGTTATCACTTGCATACTGATGTAATTTCCAAGTAGCATCAGGTTTTCAGTTCCTGGAGGTCAGATCTCTTTGTTGTGCCTGTTCAGCCATACTGGATACTTGCTATGACTTCATAGTTACTGGTTAACATTGATGATGGCATTGTTGAATTTTTTAAAAGGCATCACTTCCTGTTACTCTTTTCCCAGTCAAAAATCTACAATTTATGCATAACAAACATGCAGACGTGTTGTTTGCATGTTTGCAATACTTCGTCACAATTGCTCTGCTTATATGACTTAGACTTTCATTTATAGCACAGACTTTACTCTTATACAGCTCTGTATGGATGTAGGTTGGGATGATTCGGTATTTGGATTGCAAGAGGACGGATGATAGATATGAGGTTGGGGGGTCTTCAGAGGCTAAGGATGGTTTTTGTAGGAGTGGAATATGAGGGAATGGGGCTGGAGGGAGCTGAGGCTGCATGAAAAGAAGCGATACAAGCCCGCGGGTTCTGATTCAGGGTTATTAACATGGCTTGGTGTGAAGACAGAGAGAGGTATGGGGCGGGAAGAGCTGAGCAAGACAGCTGGGCCTCGAGGAGAAGGCAAGTTGATGGGGCTCTGGTCCTGAGATAGGGCCGTGAAAGGATCTGGGTCTCGCTCAGCCTGGTGCCTCTGTGGCAGATGCTGCAGCAGACTGGATGAGGGGACCACCACTGACACAATGCTGGCGGCTAGAGCTGTGTGCTCCTGGTAGACCGAAACCACCTCTCTGTCTGGCTCTCTGTCTCTCTCTGCTTTAGTCTACCCCTCCCTCCTTCTATCTTTTCTCCCTGTCTCCAGTTCTTCCTCTTCCTCCTCCTTTTTTTTTAATATTGTGAACACCATCATCAGTGCTTACAGCTGCACCTCCTACACTCAAATCCACATACACACACACACACAGCAAAAACATGCTTGCTGCTGACACACACACAAAAAAAAAACTGTGCGTACGTGGAGTACAAAAATTATAAGCTTCAAATGTTCCAAAGCAAATGGCTGAAACAATTTTTTCCCTATTTGCTGACAGTTGTGCTACCTCCTGTAATAAAAAGTCAATGAACCAAGGGCAGTCAATATATTCCAATAACAAAGACGGGGAGATTTGTCATTTTCCCACTCTGTTTTTTTTTTTTGATGGAAAAAACATGCCTTTCTTCTTTAGCATACAAAGAAGCGGGCGGCGACAGAGCCGCAGATGCACACAAACACAGTTGCGCTGTCTCTTAAAAAGGAGAAATCTAGGGGAAAATGCCTGCGCCCCCCGCAAAATGCAACCTGAGGAGAAGGCATCTGACTGTGACAAACCAAATACGCTCTGTAATAGAATTTTCCATTTCGGCAAAACTGATAAGGAAGAGAAAACATAACAACTGCGAGTGGCGCATATCTGAAGGAGGTGATTTCAAAGAACAACACCAGTGCACTCCAGAAGGCTCCTCGCGCTGAGTTCTTACATAAATATGCCGTTAAGCAATATGATGTATTATTATTACCTGAAAACACGCTCTGAGCCCGGGTAGGCAGCATATGAGCCAAGCGCCTTAGCTCCCCAAAGGAGATTGTCTCGACATCACATATCAGTCGGTGCTATTGGATTCCCTGACTTTTAACTGGGTTAACCCACTTCCTGGTGAATACAAATTCAATTTTAACTGCTGCAGTTTTTTATTTGCCATGCATGTACCCCCTCCTTTACCTTTTCACTTGCCTTGCTCTCAATAGACTGGCATAACCACATAGAAACAATTTTCCTTTATTGAGTATACACAAACTATAAAATTAAAATGAAGTGCTATTACACGTGCGCGGGGGTTTGGAAATCTCAGGAACAGAGAGTGATCCGTCCAATTTCTTTTATTCCTTCCGTCCATCAGTCTCTGCCCATACCGCTCTCTCTCTCCTCCTTGTCCCATAACCCGCTTGCTACATGTTGCTAATGTTTTATGCCTTGTTTCCTGGCAAGTTTAATGGAGCAGCCATTTAGAATAGATACCATCTTAAGTGTTCCAGATTTGACTTGATGCCCATCCAGCTCTAAATAATACCTTTCATGTCTTTAAAAAAAAATCATTTGTCACAAAATCCAAAATAGATCTTCTCAATATAATGAATCTAGATTAATGAGAATGGTATTATTATTATTAACTGCCATCTTTGTGGTAGATTTAACATGTTTGTTATAGCTGTTTGTCATCAGACACTAATTAACAAGCGGAAAACTTTCCACACTGCATGTTTTGGAAAACTGAAAAAAAACTCAAACTAATCTTCTGATGTGTCCAAAACTATTCAAAGCTCTCCAAGAATTCCAGCCACGAAGGACACACTCCGGTGGGACCTTATGGTTTTTCCAGGCACCTTCAATGTACGCTTTGAGAGACACTGAGGATCTTAGACACACCACTACAGTTGTTGTTTTTTTCTTTTTAACTGTCTTCCAGGGTCTGTGTGACTGTCTTCTCAATGGGTTAATGGCTTTCCTCAAGCAAAGCGAGGGAGAGCGGGGCCTAAACAAAGCCAGATGAGGGAGTCAGGAAGCCTTTCAGGACTTCATTAGGGCTCTCTCTCTGAAAGGGGAGGTTAGGAGCCCAGCAAGCTGGTACTGTTTAGCTGCTTAACGTCAACAGGAATGCTCACGCAGCTGCCCCGTAGAAGCACCGGTGAGCACACACACAGCATAGCAGAGGCGAAGCAAACACACGTGCAGATATGCGCGCTCACCCTCGCTACACGCACACACGTAAGATCGAAAGTCGATCGTGAATACACACACACGCACGTACGGGCACGTACAAAGTGTCCCTGTGTAGCCCCTGGTTCAGACAACACACACCGCTAAACACTGGCTGGTTTAGCATGAGAAAAGGGCCACACAGGGACTCAAACAACCTCTCCCATTAGTACAGTCACACTGTAGCTACGGGCACCAGCCACACACATGCACGAACACACACGCGTACAGTGTGGTCATTAAACATGCAGCCATTTCTGATGCACAGTGACGTGTTTATTTAATAGAATTGACATCCTGTTTAATTTTTGCTGATGCTGCGCTGCATCAGGGCATGCATTAAACTATTGGTCAGTTATCATTTATATTTGGAGTGCAGCAGCCTCGTTTGTACTAATGCAAACGTGATTGGTTTTGCTATTCAGTGACTGTATTTACAGCAGTGGGTAAAGCGCTTTAGCGTCTTTAAACAGAATACACATATATGAGCAAAGTCATCGTCTTAGTCATCTAAATATTTGTAAAATTACAGTGTGCTAGCATCAGCACTGTTCAAGCTTACAACAGCAATCATATAATGAAAGTCTGTAATTTACTTTTGATTGGTTTGGGCACATCCATAAACCTGTAATTTAAAGGTTCATGTTCAATAAATTCCAGATAAATATTAAAAATAAATCAAAATGGAAAGCTGTTGATTAAGATGCTCCTCTGTGCATGTTTTACACCAACATCAGCAGATCAATGGAAATCAAAAGCCTTTAATAAAGATCTAGTGAGAAATTTCAATTCATTGCATAAGAGCCAAATGGCAACAACCGACCCACAGAGCTGTACTTAACAAATTTGTTTTAGCATGCATACATCGGTTTCTTTTTTAATGGGAAAGGTGTAAGTTTGTGTCTTTTTGTGCGTGCGGTTGCAAAGGTGTACTGTTGCAACTGGTCGCCTGCCCCTGAAACACTGAGCATGCTACCACATCTTCCTCGAAGTCCCGAAAGCAGCCAGAGTTGAAAAGGTTGGACGATTAGATGGATATCATGGCTGCAGACACGTGGAGCCCAGATTTGATGAGTAGGGCGGAGAGCAGTGCATCTGCGAGTGTGTGCGTCTGTTTGTGTGCATGACAGGTGAGGCGGGAGAGGTGAAAGGGAAGCCGCTTCATATCAAATGAACAGAGAAGAGGCCTGTAAGTTGAGCCTGGCATCTTTTGGCTTTCTTTGTGTGTACGTACGCATGTGTGCGAGCTGTGTGTAAGGGCAGGGGTGGGGTGTTTTGTTGTTCTCTTAGAATGAATAGAAAGGGAGCTGATGATAGTGTTAAGAGAGGGGGAAAGAGGTGTGTGTTTAAATATGCGTGTGTGTCAGCGAGTGTGTGTCTGTGTGAGGGCTGTGTTCAAGCACCACCTAGTGCTCGAGTGTGGCACCTCACCTGTGATGGAAAACACCTCAACTGTTACAATCAGGGTGTAAGCTTGAAACACTGAAGGAAGCAATACGTGCAAGGGATATAATTTTGAATGTTTATATCTGAATACTTTAAAATTTATTTTAATAAACTATATATTGTATATTGCCAGTGAAAGGCAAGCGCATGCTTTTGCATTACTCTTATTATAATAGTTATTTATCCTTTATATAATCCATTAATACTGAGTTTATGAGTAGTAGGAGATCAGACTATGCACTGTCAGGAGGGTAATTTATATCATTTTTGTAATGCTCAAAACAGCAACTCTACCTTAATGTTATACTGCAATAAAAATATTAATTATATGACACGGCCCTTGGAGAGGAAAATGCAGCAGAAATGGCTTCAGCATACGGTAACACCTCCTGTCTGTTCTGCGATTTTTTTCGAGGGGGGTGAGGGGCTATAGTGAGACAGAGATAATGTCACAGTCGATCCCTCACTCATCTGACAGTCACCACCAGCCACCAGATAAGAGGCACGAGGAGAGCCCGGGATAATTATGGCACACATGGCTTAGCAAACTTTCCCCCTGTTTCACCTCCTCATTTCAATGTGCCCTTGAATACAGTGCACTGTCAACACACATCCATCGCAGTCGGCTTACTCCAACTTAGCGCCGCGGCCCCATCAAGCCTTCCAAACAGGCTGGTGACAGTGATGTGAGGCTGTCGTGGTGGATCAAGGTAATTCAGTCTGAGCCTCCGTCCCAAACCCGCCCCTCCCGCCTCCCCCCTCCCCGTCGTTGTCAGTCGAGCGCGCCGTGACCCTCGGGCCTTCAGATTCGGCTCCCCAGACCTGTTTATTTTTATCACAACAATGAAAATTAGCATGATGCCGAACGCCTATGCACGCTTCACGCCTCCGAGGCTGTTTGTGTGCACGCGTGTATGTGTGTGTGCGTGCGTGAGAGTGATCAGTGTGTGTGTGTGTGTGTGTGGGCTGGAGTGACAGTGTCACCTTCTTATCATGGGACCAATGTTGTGTAGACAGGGAGATTTAGCTGAGAGATTGAGGGGTGAGGGGTTGGGGGTGTTTGGTGGTTACTACTGTGTGTTATGACAGGTAGCACCAATACAAGGATTATCAAAACAAAGATTCTATAAAACTGTCAGATGAGCGAAGTGTCCCATGGCGGTTTTGCGGAAGAAATGTCAGAAATCCTGATCATGCTGTTTATATATATATATATATATATATATATATATATATACACACACACACAGTTTATCTCATTTGCTTTTAATGTCAGACTGATTTCATTCACATTCAGATATGCATCACAGACTGAGTTTGTTTTGGCGTGCAACATTTCAAAACTTTACTGTTTTTTTTTTCTTAATCCACAGTTTGAACACTTGAATTCTGACAGATGTGTCCATAGTAACACTTTGCTGGAAAGTAGGTTAGGTGTAATAAAGTGCTAACTGCAGGAAAAACTGTCTTTCAATAATTTAGTGATATTCAATAATTAAATTCAGTTGCTTCAAAGTTTGCTCGGCTTTTATGTTTTACCCAGTTTACCCAGCTTCTGATCATCTTGCTGTCTTACATCCACTGAGTGAACCTGCTAAGATTTAAATATGTTTTGCTCCAGATGTTATAAGGACAAATTTTAGGGATCCGACACAGCAAGGGTCTTCAGTTTTCCTTGGCAAACACTTTTCTGAACACTGACGCTTAAGCGTGACGGACAGTCTTGAACATTTAGTCTTAAGATGAGCTGAGAAATCAGCTTGGCTATGTGGATTGACCAGATACAGATGTTTACTGCTCTACTTCCCGCACGCAAACACACACTGGCCCTGCACACAAGTGTGTATAGAGCTCACAGGCGCATACTCCCGTCTCAGACTCCATGATGCACGTGCATGCTGCCGTGGAAGGCTTTTCCAGTATGACTGACAGCAGTGATGGAGGTGAAGATAAGCCTGATTAATTGGGAGGATGGGTGGGAGTGGGAGGCTGCACAGAGGCTACGCTGCACTGCTTCAACAGTGCCTTAGTGGCATCGCGTGCCACTACTCAAGCAATTTGTCAACATTGCTGAACGACATTTATTTGACTGCGACCACGGTCTCTATTTTGCAAAGTGCTATTTTGTCACAGTTGAAAAATTGCCTTTTTAGATCAACTTTGACACTCGGCTCTGAAGTTGTTGGGCTTTTTTTCTTTTGGGTGAGGGGTGCTTTTCGGTATCCGTAGTTGTCTGTTTTCGTAACCGCAGGGATGAAAATGGTGGCCTGAACATCCACAAGCTAAAGATCGATGAAGCAGACAGTCCTTCTGTCCTCCGGTCCCTTTATTTCTACAGTTTCCTCACAGCTTTAATGTGGCATTAGTCCCAACAGTTTTGCTGTTAGCACAGTTAAAAGAAATAAAAATGTACTCTAACGAGATATACATATTTAGATATCACTGCAAGTTTTTCTAAAAAAGAATTGCAAGATGCATAAAACAATAAAAGAGGTATTTTTGAATAAAAATGTTATTGGCTGGAGACGAATTTGAGTACACTACACTGGATATGGCCTGACGATATCCAAAAAACCCAATGGTGTTTTTAGCTTAAATTCAAAGTCAATGTTAGTTTTCATTCTTTATTATCGATATAGTGTGCAAGTCTGCTGAGATGATTTTACCTACAATGAATAATCATGTCAGTGTTTCAGAATCATGATTTCTGAAACCTATTTTACTTACGCTCGCTCTCCTCATTGCCAATTCGGGATTTTCTAGATGCGATCACCACCGTCGGAAACTTTTTCCTCTTAATATATCTTCGACAAACGCGATCCAGTTGTGTGGTTTCCGCTGTGATTCAAGAATCCCTGAGAGCACTCATTCAAAAGTGCGTGGAGAAAGACAGATAGGCAGCGCAGTGAAGATCCATTCAAATATGATTATAAGTGAATTAATAGACATTGACATTTGTGTTTGTTCCAATGTGGTGAACAGCCCAGCGTTTCCTGCCAATGGGCCCATGGATGACACTAATACCTTGTAATCAAAGGAAATGTGTATAGCTCCACAACCATTACATTCAGATTTTGTCTCTCTCATTTTCTTACTTCACTCTTGTTTGTTTCGGTGTAATGCAGATCAGTTCTGGGTTTATTTTCTACCCTCAAAGCTGAATCTTTTATTTGATTTGCGGTAGAAAAAAAAATCATCCTGGTAAAATTACATCCACATGGCAGAGCCTCTGAGCTTGTACTGTAGCTCGGTTGGCATTGACAACAGCCATGCCATGATAACAAAACAAGGTTAGGAACAACTGAGGAGCTGCTTTCCAAAACACTCAGCTTCTATTTTAGGTAATAAATTAATAAATAAAGGCCGTTACTCATTATGTATCAAACAGAGAAACATTTAGCACAAGACTGCTCGATTCATTAACACTTTATTACTCCAAATGCTCTTTTTTTGTGTTTCCCATGCCTCTCTAGATCAAACTGGCACTGTTGCTAATAAAAACCTTAGAAAGCTCAAACGTGCGATGCAGTTCATTTGCTTTAAAATAAACACACCTTTATGAAAGCTGATTTTTCTTTTCAAAGTGAGACGATAAGAGGACCATTAGAAAATTGTGCAGCACTCCCACTTAATGATTCACTGTGTCCTCTTCACCTCAGGATGTGGTTGACATGGCATGGATGCACTCTCGTATCTATCACTGAGCGACTTTTCTTTCTTTTTCTTCTGTAATGCCTGTGAAGACAGTTCACCCTCAGGAAAGAGGCGGCTACATTTTCACCTCTTCCGAAAGCAGAGGAGGGGTGGAATTAGCCAGTTGAAAGGTTATGTGGTAAGTCAACATTAGCTTTTCGGATTACTCCAGTGATTGAGCCCTGTAATTATATGACACAGTCTTGTGCTCTCATTGGTGGGATCCTTGTCTCCCTATATCTTTTAACTTTCACAAAATAAACCTCTGAAGCGGCCGGCTTTTCACAAACAGATCACTCTTTGTTTGATTTGGCAGCTGCTTTTTTTTTTTTTTTTTTCAAACGAGGTGACTCGGGTAATAAAATATGATATTTAATTTTAAGGGTTTCTTGGTTGTACAATAGACTGAGGTGCATTTTTCTCCTTGCTCGCCACATTGTGTTTCCTTGACTTAAGCTTTTGTCTTCCCAGCAACTGTCACTGTTTAGTACTTAATCACATGGGAGTGCCCTTTGGGTAATGGGAATGACAGGAAAGCTATAGTACAAACTTAAAGCTTATGAACTTAATGGCTGCCTTTTTGAACTTTAGCCAAATTACAGAAATTTCAGCGGATTTCGCCTTACAAGAGTCTGTGCAGGGTTCTTAATCCTTGAGAAAACAGTGTTGGGTACAAATGGAGTCGGCGTTATTGGTAATGTTTATATTTACCTTAGGGCTGGGACATGTGGACATGTCCCCCATAGACAGTAATCCACAATAAATACGAGTCTTTTCTCTTAATATTTACAGAATCACAAAAGAAAAAGGTTTGTGTCCATCTGGATTGAATTGAGACTGAATTTTCTTGGTTAGGACACACAGCGGGATGACAGAACCCAGCCCAGCTATACCATAAAAAGAGCATTTGTTTGTTACACTTTTTCACATGATGAAGGGATGCGGGATATCCTTTCAGCCCAGTGTTTACAGGGAAGAAAGAGATGGCATGATCTCTGCCTTTGCCCGTGCGCACGGCTGTTTGTTGCCGTGACACCCAAGAGTCAGCTAACAATGAATCCACCGTTTTTTCCGCCAAATTCAACATTAATGACGATCCGTCGCGAATCCGTCGCGGGATGTTGTCGTAAAGGTTAAAATACAACCGGTGCAGTTTGAAATCTGCTAAATATTCCAATGTAAATAATTGAAGAAAGCTTTTAAACAAACAGACAGGCCGATGAGTTTGGATAAGTCATCGTCATATCGCACGGTATCATCATATATTGGCAATAAGTGGAGGTAAATATGGAACACGTGTCAGGACTCATGAAGTGTGTGTCATGTCATTTTTGTAATAAGGCTCACCCCAGTTTAGGTTTGCCACAGCAGACAGTGTGCAGCCAATCGACTACCAGTCATCGTCTGCTGGATATTTCTGCTTGTACTCCATTACCTTCTTGCTGTTTAACATAGCTCATTAAATATCACTTTTCCATACCACTTGTCCCAGTAAATAAAGTTGATGTTGGCCCACGCTGCCTTCGTAATCATCTCTCTCTCTCCCTCCTTTTCCCCTCGCCACCCCTCTCTTTCTCCCTATCTTACCACGCGGTGTTCAGAGGTAATTGAAAATGTGATCCATGAAGTCACAAGTGCAATTTAACTCAGAGCCTACCCATGTTAGCGCTTCCACTCGTAACAGGTCAAAGAATTAAATTCATTTTTAAAAAGGTGACCCGTGAAATTGCACTCATGATAGATGGGGTGTAAAAGCAATATTTTAAAACATTTATAGGTATATATTTTCAAGACCCCTTGATGCTGGAAACACTGTTTCTGTGCTAAAACATGTAATTTTATTTGGGTTCATTTGGTGAGGGTGATAGAAGTGCAGCATCATTTTTTGGTTAATTTTTAGCAAAAAATATTTGGTGATTAAGCCAATTCACCAACGCTAGCAAGAACAGCATTTGCACCATTAAATGTTGATGTGCAAATTCAGGTTTCAACTGCAGGCACATGTACATGCCTAAAAATGCTTAAAGTGAATGAGGGTCAGAAAATCCAGAGGGAAGTTGGACACTTGCACCTGCCGGGAATAGAAAAGTCCAAGTACGTCAGTAAGTAAGCGTGACGGATATAGCAGTTTACATCTGAGACTGCTTCACTCTCATAATTTCACATCACTTGACCAAAGAGATCTCTCTAAAGTGCTGTTCCAATTCTGAGAAACATTTTCACATACAAGCGTGGGGCAGTATAGAAAAGCCAAAGCCAGCGTGCGAGCCTCTCCGAGGTCCCTCACCAACTGTCACCTCCACACCACCGAGAGGAAGGAGGGCGATGTGGAAGATTCTGGAGGAAGACCGAGGTGGCGAAGGGGCAGCTGTCTTCGCCTCGGTCTAAGTTCTCTGACCCACTTTCCCACCTTTTCCACCTCCCGTGGATTCCCCACCGCCATCTCCTCTCCCACTTTCTCAGTCAAGATTAATGGTGTGAACCCAGACCTGCTGGCAAACTGGATGTAAGGAAGATGTCTGAGGTAAGACCTGGCAGACGTTCAGAGCGCAGATATGTGTGCATTTATGTAGTTGTGTATGACTGTACGCACATAAATACGGCAGGGTTAACAGGGACTGTCCTTACGGTGAAGACTGATCTTACTAATCTTGTTTCAGGAGAGGGCAACTCATATTTCACTCTCTCTGAGCAGCCAAGATCTCTGTCTTTCACTCTTTCTGTCTCTCTGCCTTGGTGCCTCGAGGGGGTAAAAAAGCAAATTCTCAAGGCCTGAAAGTATGCGAGAAGACTTGGTTGGACAGAAGTTCAAGATGTCATAGAGGAGAAGTTGTGTTTCGACATGAAGCCTTGTTTGTGCTCATCAGCAAACCTGTCAGGAGGCCGTTTGATGTCGTATTTGGGTGATGTCCTCAGGCGCCCTGTTTGTGTTAGCTTCCATAAGGATTAGCTTCATATAGCGCGGCCTTGCCCGAGAATCTCAATCAGTGGAAGACGCAGCAATTTTGGTGTCAAACTCATCAACAATCGGCATCCATAAATATCTCCATCGAAAGGGGAAAAGGGCGCCCAAACAGGGATTGGAATTAATGATAAGATTGGAGAAATTCATCAATATAATTACTCTAGTTTTCTACAGAGCAGAATATTTTTCAAATCACCACCATACCTCCACCTGCATAATTGATAGAGTCCTCATGATTAAACTAATGAGGCTTAGAGCTTAAACCCTATCCAGGAGCCTCCTAATTACAAATATGTAATATCCCCCTCTGCTTCAATTAGCATTAGAACAGAAGGTTAAGAATCATTCAATATTCATGTGGACAGAGAACTTCAAGGTTAAGGAGACTGGTCATTTAACCTTAGCTTTAAAATAAAAGCCATTTTCCTTAATTGTCTTTGATGAGAGCCACTAACTACATAGCTTTGGGAAGTGCTTCATCAAGTTTTACCCCAGTAAAAGTGAAATGTTATTGCTTTGCTCGAGTCTACCTATTATCATTTGGAGATGCTCAAGCATCTTTGGGAAATCTAAAATATTCATGCACTGTAAGATAAATTATTTGGGTCTTGCATATGTTTAAACCGCTCACCGGCGTATTTCTTAGTTATCTATCATTTCACATATTTTCTTTTAAAATGCCTCAGCCAAACAGGTGTGTGACGTAAGGCAGCTGAGCTGTCAGGCTTGCAGAGAGATGGTTTCTGATTGACACCCCTGGAGGCAACAAGTTTAATAGTGCATCATGGGAAAGCTCTTTGCAGACTTGCAAGAACATCTCTCCTATGTGATGAAGGCTTAGTGAAAAAAAGGATCAAATGGCACAAAGTGTGTGTGTGTGTGTGTGTGTGTGTGTGTGTAGGGTACGTTTTTTGTGGCGAAATGCACATCTGTATATATATATATATATATATGTAGACAGAGAGAGAGAGAGATAAAGGGGGTATTTGTTCTACATCCATTTTGCTGCTTTTACTGTCAAAGGGCCAGCATGCAGTAATTTTGCACTTGAGTATAAAATCAGTGTAATGCGACATATTAGTTCAGCTGGTGAGATTTTCAGTTCTGACTATTAAATGTATCACTGTCTTCATCTTTCCTGCTACACGCTGAGCTGAGGTATCACTACCACAGGGAACGGGAGCTTTAACTTTGGTCTTGCTTCAGTCCACCTCCTTCAGAGTGTGTCTGACCATTGACGTGGGGTTTGACAAGGAACTGCATTGGCCTCGTGTCAGCAATGGAGACCACAGAGTGAAGGCCTGGGACTCAGAGACTGGGCTTGGATCCCATAGCCTGGAGGCTATAGGCCCAGCACTGCACCCACTGGCCTAGACCAGCCCAGCACAGCCTAGACCAGCCCATCCCTGCTCTGCTCAGCCCCCCCCCCCCCCCCCCCCCCTCCTCCTCCCTGTGGCCTCCCTGCACCTTCACCAGCTGCGCTTTTCTGGCTCCAGCTGCTAGGTGTATATGTGTGTATGTTGCCCGCCCCCACCATACCCAGTTTTTTCCCCCTACATCTCTCATGTTTTCCCTTTCTGGTTTTCCTTGTTCTCTTGGTTTCCCTGATTTGTCCTTTCACTGTGTGTCTGCTACATCCTCTCTTTTTTATCCTCTCTGCCTCTCATCCTTCCCTCCCTTGCCAGACATAGGGGTTGTAATAGTGCCCAGCAATTACTGAGTTGGCATGTGCTGCATTGTTTACTCACAGTCCTATTCCTACTGGACTTTATTAAAACACCATCTGCTGTCAGCTCTGGAATGGTAGTAGAGGTGGTGGAGGAGGAGATGGTAGAGGAAGGCAATGGGAGACAAGCGATACATTTGGCTGCAGAATGGAAGGAGCTGGACTCACGTGGAGAGTGCGGGCTGCCGCAGTGGTCTCTTGTCAGAGGGATTGACAGTGCACGAGACTGAGGAAGCTAAATGGGATCTTTGCTGCAAATGACCAGTCTGGTTATGCAAATAAACAAAAATGAGTTCCAAAAAACGGCAGGTCCAACCCTGAAAAGAAAATCACTGCATCCGTCTTTCAAGGCCTCAAAAGGTGGGGGTTTTATTATCCAGACAAAAATGGCTATTATGAACTTTTTGTCGAATCAAAAAATATAATTCTTCATAATTATTGAGGACTTCAGATCATTTTTGACCCAAATAAAAACAAAGGCGGATGACAGAAGTCCCTCATTAGAGCCGTTGGTCACAGAGAATGACTCAGGTGCTAAATAGCGTGCGGAGTAACAACAGCATAACCGAGGCTATTTATGAGCGCTCACATTTCCTCTCTTTGCTTCCAACACACACACATGCACATGTAGGCCCACGCTGGGCAATAATACTGCAGGCCCGCCCATGTAATGATATTCTGATGGTTATTTCATTAGCTGTAATTTGTTACGGGACATGTCATTTAGGACAAGAGCCTGGATTGATTTGATAAGTCACTGTGAGGAGGCAGGCGGAACCCACGACAAGCTAGATAGATAAGTCAATTATTGGAGAGGCTTGGCATGAGCGGCTGCATGTGTCTGTGTCCTCAGGTGTTTCTGTACAGTTTATTTGCATACAGTAAATACAGGACAGCACCGTTATCCAAACCGACTAAAAATATTTTATCCTAATACAAAGGATATGGCTTAGCGAAAGCATTTTATATCGCTGTAATATTCAATCTGGGTGTTTGTAGTGGATGCTTGTGCTTGTGGGGGATCAATGAGATGGAAGACTAAAGTGCACTCATGTAGATACATGTGCAAACACAGCATACAGCTATAAGGTCAATCTAGATGCTCAGAGGTCAGTCTACTTGAAAAAAAAATCTGTTGCTGTGATTGTCTATTCTTGTGGAAAAGTAAAGAGGAGGATGAAATTAAAGTAAGTTAAAGGCAGCTTTTTAGGAAGCTTTACCTGATCTGTGTTAGGCTTTGAAAAAATGGCCTCACTTGTGAGTTGTTCACTAGTTAGGCATCTGTGCTGAGGGCCCCTACTGAGAGAAATTTAGCAACATGAGAATCACTAAAGAAAAGCAAGCAGAAAAATCATATTGTTCAATAGAAAATACAAAAACACGATAATAATGCATATTTCCCACTGATGTTTGTCCCTTTTATTTTGTCCTGTCCCCCTACCCTTACCCACAACCCTCTGGTTCTGCTGGAGGTTTCTTCCTGTTAAAAGGGAGTTTTTCCTTCCCACTGTCACCAAGTGCTCACTCATAGGGGCTCATCTGATTTGAGGGTTTTCTCTTAATTATTGTATCTACCTTAAAATATAAAGCACACTGAAGCGACTGTTGTTGTAATTTGGTGTTATATAAATAAAATTAACTGCATTAATAATCTTTCCTGCTTTAAATGTCAAAATATAGTGGACATATAGTGAGCTCTTTAAATATTTTTTCAGAAACAACTCCTTTTAGTAAAATTTCAATGATAAAATATTCCCAGATCTTTAATATCCAAACAGCAGGCAAAGATCAAGCTGTCTACATTAGTATATTAGATAGTCGTCATAGACAACCTTAACCTAAAAATGAAGATTTTAATATTTTAATGATTTCTCACTCGTACATTATATTCACCATTTTGCTGCCGTTTCATATCCTATCCATATGTTCTTTCTTGTTATTTATTGCAAACTTCAGCTTTACTGAGCAGAATGAAATTCTGTGTTTCTTTCAGCTGCAAATGAGGTAAAATAGATACAAAAGAGATGTGAAATGGAAAGAGAAATCTCATTCGAGCCACAGACAGCAGACATCACACTTGCAGTCATGAGTTATTCATGCATTAGAGATATTGTAGATTGACAGCACAATTATGTCAGAGGGTATTATGCCTCAGCAACCATGTCGTGCCCCCTGGATGGGGGGCACGACATGGTTGCTGACATACAACACACAAAAAGTGAGAAAACAGAAGGGCGTCTAAGGTGAATTCTCTCCAGCTGAAAAGAATTTCAGTATTCTGAATAATAAAACAGGAATATGGACAAACTCATAACAGATGGACAAAGCAACAAATGATTTAGTTTAGGCAAATTTAAAAACACAAAAAACGGTTCGTGAGGATGTTAATTCTTCTTGAGAGTGACGCGTCTCTTCATTTAACGCGGTATTTCTTTGGGGTTTCAAAAAATAAATAAAATCTAAGAAAACGTAACATTAATTATGAAGGACATCTTAGAGATGTTTGTGCGCACACAATACCGCACAAACAGTGTATTTGTGTCAGCCTTTAGCTGCTGATGCTGTTCGGGGTAGGAGGTCAAAGGTCAGATTGGGGTTCTTTATGATCTCTTACAGATCATACTAAAGATACCAACATCCCACTGTCAGCGGCTCCACATGGCACCAAAAGATCAAATGAAGGATTACGTTCATTTAGACCTTCATGATAAAAGGCAAACGTGTAATAACTAAGCTGCTGACTCACTTTAAACTAAAAGCTGCTGGAGAGTTCTTAAAATATTAATATTCCTGGATTATGAGGCAACACATGTTTTGTTTTTGTTTACTGATTATCTAGGAACTATGCACTTTTATTTACATATTGATATGGACCTCAGTAAACATATTCTACCTGAAGGATGAACAGTCCCGATGAAAACTGCCTCTTATATACATTATGTTGTACAATTAAAGCTTAGCTGTCTAAAAAACAGGTTCAGTGACTGGGATTCACCTGTTCCTCATAGAGGTGTTTTGGGGGGTTTTCTTTTAATGAGCACACAAGCCGAGAGAGGACACAGTAAGTGTATCGTTAGACACACATTTGCCATAAACTCATGTACAGTAGAGTGCAGTAATCTTTAATGGGAGTGAAATCACTGTCTCTTAAAAAAGCACATACTGTTTTATAGGGCTCATCAGAGCTGCGTTCAAAGCAAGCATCCACCGCAACAACAGGATGGACCGCTCACCTCTTCCTCCTCCAGTTTATTTTACTTCCTCTGTTAATGCTTTTATTTACCATTAGGGTGTCACAGCTATTGTGTCGCCTGCTAGAAGAGACACGAGCAGAGGCGTTTGTCACATGCATTAAAACAAACATCATTCAGTTTTCAGTTTAAACCATAAGTCAAGAAAAACACTGATAGTAGTGGTAATAGTAGCATTAAAAGGGTAAACAGCAGTGTAGCAACGTCCTATTTTTGTGTAACGTATATTTAAAAAGTCTGATTAAGGCTTATATGTTTAATATGAGGGCTAAAAGAATTGTCCTTGATTACTTTTGGAAATATTTCTGTTTTTAAGTTGCTCAGGATCAGAATTGCCAATACACAGCTACAAACAAGAGAGAAGCTCTTCTACGAGGTGTGGATAAAATCACTTTAAACTTAAACAAAATCAGAAGAAACATTTCAAGCACTTCTAAAGAATATTAATATCCATGAAACCAGCTGGGCAAGAAGAAAAGCCCAAGCCATTACCTTTTTTAGATGCTTTTTGGAGAAGCAGACCCCTCAAAAGTACCAACATATGT
This sequence comes from Maylandia zebra, assembly GCF_041146795.1. Classification (NCBI taxonomy): domain Eukaryota; kingdom Metazoa; phylum Chordata; class Actinopteri; order Cichliformes; family Cichlidae; genus Maylandia; species Maylandia zebra. The sequence continues at coordinate 15,926,245 of NC_135175.1, read as the reverse complement.
TACTGAGGACCACTTGAAACCAGTGGAAGAGTGATGATAGAAATCTGATTGGCTGATTTGCAAAAAAAACAAAAGAGCTAATGACAGTGGAAGTGATTCCCACACAGATTACGTTATGAGTCATTCATGAATGGTGACGTGCTTTTTGCTACTAATAAATATCTAAGATATTGCATCACTAAATAAGACAAACAAATGCTGAAAATACCAAAAATCCTTGGGTTTAAGGTGTTTATGCTTCTCTTCATTTATAAAAATGTCTTTAGGGTTTCACTTGAACGCAAGCTCGAGATCATTTCAAGCTGTGTTTAAATCGATTCGTAAAAATTCCACGATTACAAGACAGGATTAAAATGTCCACCTCGTGGTCAGATATCTGCATGACATGCGTGGCACTATCTTAAGGATTGAAAATGCTCAATTAAGGGATTCTTGTCTCACTGTTTATGCAAAAAAAAAACAACATTTGAGCATTTAATTGCTCCAAGTTGTTACTCAGACTGTAAATACTGCAATTATTCTGACCTTTCGACAAATTTTAATATTTTAAATGCTCTAAATACAGATTTTTCATGCTTACCCCACATCCTCACTTGTGAAAATAATAACCCATACAAATAACAAGTCTTGTAAAGTGACTGTTTGCAGCAAAAGTAGAAGTTTAATGCATTCGGGCTGTGTTTTCTCATACATCTATCCCTGGCTTTCAAGCACTATGCCAGCATTTTTTTCCCAACAGGAAGCGGAGAGAGGCCAGCCAAGGCACTTTTTGTTACATTTTTATTTAAAGTTGTAAAGTGTGAGACGCAATTTTAGGTGAGAAACTGTGCTTTAAGCGCAGACATTAAGAACAAATACAAGAATTCAATTATCACTTTGTGCGATTTATCAACCAGGGCGACAAGGGAGTTAAAAGTAGCAAGGCCAGGGTGTCTAGCACAGTGTCAGCATGTCTCTATCACCTCAGTGATGGAGAGGCCAGCTGAGGATGGACCCTTGTAGCCAGGGACATGTTCCTCCACCCTGTCACGCCCTCCTCTCCCCTCCCTTCAGCATGCACGCCCTGCCTCCTACAAGCACCTTTTGTATGGGCTAAATGGGGCTGGATGCACCCCTTTAACTTTGATTTCCATTTTCTATTGTCTGCCCATTGACGGGGAGGGTGACTCCATCTGTGCCTGCCTCGCGTGGTGCCACCCTTTCAATAGGCATATGCTCCACATGTGAGAGGCCTAAACCTGCAAAAGAATGGATGGAAGGAATAATGATATACAGGACGGGCCCCTCACTTCATAGAAGGAGAGAGTGACCGAGGAAGACAGAGAAAATACTCCATTCATCAGTTTATTGTACGGCTCTTTAAACTCTGCAGCCTTTTTATGTGTATTCAAGAGTGCAGAAGACATTACACAAAAGCCCCCGCCGAACTGATGGCGTTTTAAATCGTGGTCAAGCTGCTCCGCTCACCTTCTGAACCGCGTCAGGAATACGGACGCGTGTTTTGCGCGAAGGGAAACGCAGCTCGCAGCTCCACCGATGACGATGGATGCGCCACGGAACAATTGATAACTGTTAACCGAGGGTGGCAAGCTGGGTCGGTTTGGACTTGGAAATGTGCAGTATGCTGTGAAAACAGCCCTCTTGTGTTCGCTCTCTCACCCCTTCAGATCGTATCTCCGCATGTGATAACACCACTTAAGATCTCATACAGTAACACACATTAAGTCATTTCCCTCTCCAAACAAACTGAAGAGGAACGTTGGTGGAAAAAAACATTCAGCACTAGATCATTATTAGCCGTGTTTTTTCTGCTGATTTTTATCAGCAAGTCCAAATTTGATGATCGCTTTTTCTTTTTTTCTTTTTGTCCTGAAATGCAGTTTAACTGGAAAAAGGGGCTAAAACAAGGTGGGAAAAACCAAGCTCATGGCTTAATTTGCTTTCCATTCCACTTCATTCATTTACTTATTCATTCATTGCCTCTTTCTCCCTGTCCATCAACTTCATCCTAATCTCACTCTTTTTCCCTCCCCGCCTACGCTTTCCTTGACAGCCATGATGCCCGCTGCCCCCACACTCACCCTAATGCGGTCTAGCCCTACCCCTGGCTGTTCCTCCTGTTCAGTTATAAGCCTCTATCGATTACAAGCCTGTCGTACAAAACGACCTAATGGAGGGTCAGCTTTAATGTGAGGGGCGGGGGCCCCCTGTCTTAGTAGGAACTGAGCCTGGTTTTATACACCCCTTCTTTCTGCTTCTCCTTCTCCTGTGTCCCTGCTCCCTCCTGCTGGGCTCCACCTTGTCCCTCTTAGACCCTTTCCATTGAGGAGCGAGGGCCATGAAAAATCAACAGCGGAGCCATCAGCTCCCCCCACCCCACGCACTCTCTTCCAGTCCCTTTACAAGGCCCACCGCCGGCTGCAGAGGCTGCCCATGTGCGAGGGTATTTAGTGGGGGCCTGAAAGCTGAAAGGAGAAGCGCCTGGATCAAATGTGTGTGTGTGCGGAGAGAGGGGGGGTGAGGGAACAGAAGGAGCCCTCTCAGGCGGGGTGCTGAGGCCCTGGCTCGTTTTATAGACTCCCCTGAAAGAACGTGATTACAGATCATTATCCAATTGAAGCAGATTGATGGGCTGGGGTCAAAGTAATATAGCTCATGGTGGCTCAGCAAGAGGGGAGGGGTGATAGGAAAGGACTGAGGGCAGCACAGAAGTTGGGATGAGGTGGGAGGGGGTGCTTTGCAGACAGGGTGAAGATGGTATAATGACCGGATTGTCACCACCAAAGTGAGTAGGGTAAGGGAGGGGAAGAAGAACTAAAGCGGGGGTCAGAAGAGGGAGGAGGCGGAGGAAGACCCAAACTTGTCGAATGAAAGACTGGAGCTTTTCTTTATCAGGAATGAGTTGTAGTACAACAAGTGCTGATGGACAGGAGAGATGCCGGATTGGCCCTCTCACTTCAGAGGGCAGATAAAGAGACCTTTATGTGGAGAGGAGGAGGGAGAATTTGTCCAGAGTGACTGGGCTGCACGACTTTTTGTAAATAATGCCCTTCACACGGCCGCTTTTTAAAGCATCAAGATTGAATCAAGAGTTTGTTGTCGCCTCGAAAAATAGTTCTGTCAAATGTTTAGGCAGTTTAGATAAATGTGACTTAAAAATAAATACTCATTAGACATTAATAACTATTTTTTATGTGCCCCGATTTAACAAAAATATAAAAATGTGTGTGGAAAAAAAGTTAAAAGATTTTTTTTAATGATGGGCATTAGCAAATGCCCTTACTGCTCTTTTTCTTTTTTGAAGATTTAACAATCTTTCTATATTGTAGCTTCTCACTTCTGCACAATGCATGATATTCCTGACCTCATCAGTGCGCTCAAAATGTACAAACACATTTCCTGCCAAGATTCTGGGCTCCTGTCGTTCTATTGCACAGTATATGATGGCAGTAAGACTGCATAGCTGTTTATGAAGCCTTATATGACCTTGTGTATGATCTGAAGTGAATTACACAGCAGCAGTGGCAGTAACAGAACACGTTTTGGTGCTAATTAGTCATTGGCTGGAAACAGTTTTATTGCCAAAGGCAGATAAATTTTCCTCGTGAATCTGGTTTCAACAAGGTTTCTGTACATTTATGGAGCACACTGCATAACAACGAGTCAAAGGATACTTTATCAGAGCAAACATTACTCACACACACATTCGTGCACAAGAGAATCACACCAACATACCATCAGCTGGTATGTCATCGTGTTTTATGTTACAGCCATGAATCTGATGCATTCATTAATGGTTTGTTAGGAGGATCGTGGGTCTGGAGACGGTGCCAATGAACTGGAGTCTCGTGACAGGGAATGTCTTCGTCCACAATAGACGGCTTATGGGTAATGGAGATGACACTGAATAGTCTTTTGATATTGGCTGAGACAGAATGTCTCTAAATTTTGCTCGCTTTCAAGTTCTGCACACAAAAAAAAAATCCCTTGAAGACAGCACGAGCATGTTTCTGAACGAGCTTGACATTTCACCTTTTACACTTGAGATATTTTAAAGAAAATGGATCCTAAATGATGCAGAATTTTCAGGACTTGAATCAGATTTGACAGATGCACACGCTCCCTCTGTTCACTTGGCATGCCGGAACTGGCACACGGTAATTACCGGTGAATGTGCAAGAGCGTAGAGAAAACATCTTAAAGGTTTACAACTTTGCTCTGTGCAGTCTTTGTGTAATTATTGGATTAATGAAGAATGCACAGATCACCAGAAGGGGTAATTACTATACGTTGAGGAAGTGGATTATAGTATGCATAGCATGCTCCTTTTGAGATGATGAACTTGCGACGCAGTACAAAGGTGAGTGCAATCACTTGTGTTCATGAGCATCACCAAAACAGCCTCAATCCGCACATCCACGCACATATGCGATGCCCTTGTATGTGCAACATGTTTTTTTTGTGTTCCTCTGGTCCTTAACCTACTATTTTCTTCTCATTTTTGGACATGAATGTCTACAAAGGGAAAAAAAATATGTTTTTGCAGTTTTTTAAAACACAAGAGGCTTCTTTGACTTATGATCAGTTTATCTTCATCATCTGATTATGAAGCGCTGTTGCCGTTCTGTCTTTCCTTCTCCACCTCATTCATCACATCAAGTGGTCTTGTCAACCAACTATGATGCCCACAGTTGCTTAACCTCAATCTCTTCCACAATCGCTCTCATGATCTCTTTTTCAGGTTATGTTGATGTTCATCTTTTATAAACTGAATATAGGCTCAGGACTGACTGATAACCAACACTGAGCACACTGACCCACATGATTCAGCCTCTTGGAAGGGGTATTTGCACAGGCAAATGTGCAAATACCCCATGTGCAAATATACGTCAGCGTATATTTGCTTGTTTTGACATTTCGTTGTGTGCATCAACGTATGCTGCCTAGATATTTTGGTCTGCATGCGTTCATGTGTGTCTGCATGTGACTCAGCCAAGCTTTAGAGGCTGACTCACACTAGATGGACCTGATTGAAACTGCCATTAGGAAATAGGTGGAAAATACATCTGGAAGATTTGGATAAAGTTCAGATACTTTCTTGATATCAGTAATATTCTTACCTCCTAATCATTACTCAATATTAAAACTGTATTCTCGTGTGCTTCTGTAAACTCTGAGTCATATCTAGGACCAGTATTTTGAGGATTTCTAATTCTCCTAGGTTTTCATCTCTCTTGTTTTGGCAAAGAAACGTTCAGACAGGCCAGATTTTCTTTGATTAATTCAACTGATCTTTCATTTAAATATCCCCTTACATCTCACAGGTGTCTTAAATACCGAACCCTCTTTCCAAAGCTGAAACTGAATCACCACACACCCAATAGCTGTGTAAATGGCAGCCGTCTTGTAGTCATATCCAAAATAAATGCAGGAAAATGATCAAGAAGGCCAAGATTTTTATACATGGAGCAGCTACTGTATTCTGGATCACAGCAGCAGCAGCTCCACTCACGCTATATTGCAGAACCAGAAGCAGAACCATTAAAGAGGAGAATTTATTACACCACCGCTTTCATTCTCGCTAGGTTAAATAAAGTTAACATTTCAAAAAATGTCACAGGAGAAAGTTAGTGAGCCTGGTAAGTCAATTAAACCATTGCGTAAACAAGCTGCCTTTGAAGACACCACACACTGTAGCTACAGCTCTGCGACCTGCATGCTAAACCCAGTTACAGGCAAGAGGAGAAGCCCTGACTCCCTCTGCGTTACACTTAGTCAGATAATTGGAAATGCGAGGGCATTAACTCCAACGGGATTAAGAGGGGGAATTAAATATGTTAATCCCCAAAATAGGTAAATAGCCTCAGTGATACAATAACCAATTTCTAGGGTTTTCCTCCCCCGAGGACACGTCTGCCTTTGAACGCAACCAGCTCACACACAACCAGTCACACATAGGCACTGACGAAGAGGCTCGCAAGCACACTAGCACACACTTGCACATAAACACGAGGACCCATATCGCACGAGAGAGCGGGAGAAAGAGTCTCGAGTGTTCCTGAAAGTTCTCCAAGGTCGTGCCTGTGGTGTCGTGCGGCCCTGTGGCTGACTCTTGAACCTGTTCTCCCAGGTCTGCTTCTTTGTTCCAGAGATCATTACCTCTGTCGCTCCGCTCTGCTCCGCTCCCCTCCCGAGACCGCTTTGTCGCCATGTGTTCATCTGCCTTGTAATTATAGCACGGTCCTGAATGTCATGGTTTAGGGACTCTGCCTGCATGTGAGCGAATGTGAGCGCGTCGGGGGACTGAGGAGGCGCGTGAGATGTGTGGCGTTATGTCGTGCTTTTCCTTGTGACAGTGTAAGCATGTGTGTGTGCAGACATGTCGGCGTGCGGACAGTGGGATCAGTGTGTGTTTGTCGATGGCGTAAACTGAACGTGGTGCACTTTCCGTTTAAACTATTCGAGCAGAGGCATCGCCTTTGGAGGTGGCGACAGCGCTGGATTTTGATGAGGTACTCTACTTGTGGCAGGGGCGGGGGAGGAAGAAACAACTGAACAAAAAGTACAATATTCAAAACAGTGACAGAAATTGTGAACCAAAAGTGCCAGAGCGTCAGTTATAGGCAAAATTCACGTTCAACTTCCCCCACCGAGTTCAAAGCACATTTTTATGCACAATTAGCAAAGTACAATTTTTGCTGGCAAAAACAAACCCCAAGGTCAACTGGCGATCGCCTCTGAGAAACATTATTTTTTACGTCTCGGACCAAAGATGAATGTCTTACAGGGGCAGAGAAAAGAAGAAGAAGAAAAGAAAACATTAGAAGAGAGAAGTCTGCCATTCAAGAATGCAAGACTGTAATGCACCACAGTCAAATTCAATAAAGTCATTATTCGTGGCTTAGCCATAGCAATAGAGTGTTTTCCTGGATATCCTATACTGCTTATCCCTCTTCCTTTCTCTCTGGTGCTTTTTCTCTTTCTTAGTTTTGGCTACAGGGCTGGTAGGATGGGGATCAATAGTCAAATTTTGTAACACGAAACCTTCAATTTACCCCGAAGATTCATTTGAAAATGTCATTCCGTGAAGGCTACCTATTCAAAGCGAGCCTCGAACGCCACGTACTGCCACCGACACTCTCTGTTAGTCCGATTACACATAATGATCCCAAATAAGCTGCGAATGAAGACGCTCAGCAAAGTTTCTTATCTCCATCCAGCTGAAGGAGGAACCACACACATGCAGTCCAAGCTGCACTTATCAGTCATTAGGCATTTAAATGCTTGCCCAGAGAGAAATTAGATTTCTGAGGAGTTAAGAAGATAACCAGTGGCACTCTCTTATAAGGATGTAGCACTTTCAGCGCATTTGAGCAGAAGCTGAGACAACAGACTGGCTGAGCTGCTGTAAGTCTCGCCATTTGATGTTAATAAAGATGATATTTAACAGAAAAATCATATAAAAGCACAGCACAGATAAAGTAAAGACTCCCAAGACAAACAGTCACTCTATTACCCTCAACAAGGAGGTTTTTCATCTTAAAAGTGTGTATTTGTGGTGAAAAAAGAGACCACGATCCATCCGAGATGGATATGAGCAGATGTATATACAGGAGAAGATGAACGACAAGATTGTGCAGTATTAGCAGAGAAAAGTGCTTTTCCTCCTTGAACAATAATTTTGGTGGGTTGTAAAACGAGGTCCGCAGACCCCCGGGAGTCTTAGATGAGTTTCCAGGGATCACTCGAGACTTCCACACAACCTAATTCCTCAAACATAACAAATGCACTCACATTTCCCTCTGATGGTATAATATGTGCACCTCATATCCATATAGCACAGATAACTCTGGTCGTAATGTCCGTGCAACAATGCGCAGCGTACTCTTTTGGCACTTCTGTGAAATGTGTCTTCGGAGGAAGTGTGTATTTGTTATACATCCTCCCCGCTGATAATTGCAGCACTAAAACAAGGCCCTCGCTAACACCACCTCGCCCAGCACTCCAGGCTCAGTTGTTTCCAGTGGAACAAATTGCAGAGCATTTACCAAACTTTTATTAGGTTCACAAAACAAGATCCCATGCCATAGATGTGGGCGAAGGGGTATTAATTTAGGGAAATGAGCACAGGCTAAATAAAGGCTGTCTGGTTGCTGTCCTAACAGGAAATACTATGCGGGGGACTAGTGAAAAAGGTGGGGGGTGAAGACTGGGGGAGGGGGTTTAAGGAAGGGAGGGAGGAAACAATTATGACCTCATTTAATAGTCTCTCTTTCTTTGGGCTCCCAGGCAGAGATCGGAAAGGAATGCCCAGTTTCAAAACCGCAAGTCACCTCTGAACATGCAAGCATTTGGCCTAAGTGTTTCCTGTTGCAATAAAAATGTATGTCAAGTATGTGAACCGAGGTTCCTCTCTTCGCTAAGCCTGTTGAGCACACACACACACACACACACATATACAGCCACACATACACGATGGAAGGGCAGCATTCTGGTTTCCTCCACAGCAAAAATGAGCACATATTGAACTGCACTGCCGCTGCCCAAGCAAGACAATGTGATTAAACCAAGCACGGTTCGTGGGGGTAAAATGTGTGCAGAGCGGGGTGGCATTGTGAAAACGGTTGAGGGGTTGTGTGACACAAAGCCCATGCCGTTCTGGTGTCAGGCTCACGATAAGAGTTTGGGAACTCGTCGCATGGTGATAGCCACGGGCACAAATGTGCAAAGGGGCTCCGAGTGCTAATTTTATTCATTTACCTCCCTCTCTGGATAATTGTTTCTGTCAACCAGCGACGGCTTGATAAAGGATTTCACGCCGCTGAAAACAGTTACACGGCTACTTTGGAAGGTGATCGCCAGAGACGATTATATTTATCACCTGCTTTAATATCCATAGTGTGGTGTAAATTGATTCATTCTCTGAGGATTGCTGTCACAGGAGGGCAAGGTGTGAAGAGTTCTGCACCCAAATAAGGCACCTGGCATCTGACATGTTGCAAAAACAGGCGCTTGCAGGAAACGGCGCAGCGTCGCAAAATTAAAGTAACAAAATGTCGAGTAAACATTATTTTGCTCTTTCTACCCTTTTTTTAAAGTCACGATTGAATTAAATGCATTAATGTTTGTACTTAGATGACACATCTGCACTTACACTACTGCACACATGCTTTCATGCATGCCACAGCGCATTACGCCACAGCCACAATAAGTGGCAAATTGGTTGGGATTAAAATATGGCGTAAACAGAACCACATAACCAAAAAATTGCATTTAAGGATTTTATTTTTTTCCCTGATTAAACAAATACGAAAAACTTTTCTTCACGTGTAAATTTAAGAGGAAGAAATGCGTTTTTTTTCCTTTGAAAATCCGAATCCCAAAAAAGCGACATGAAAATCAAAATAAAAGCATTTTAATATTTCCCTAAAAGAATTTCATCTCTTTTCATGCGTAGCCTTCAAAGACACTGACTGCCACCCACACCCACCAATAATCAAAACAGCTGATTTCACTGCTTGTCTGTCAACATGAACATTTACAAGATTCATCAGATTTGGCCCATAACAAAAAAGAGAGAGAAAAAACACATACGCGGCTGTCACTCACACGACTTTAAATTCCACAGCACACCTTAGGCTCAGTAAGTGACAGATTCCCACCCATTCAAAAGAGTGGCCTGGAAGCCCCCCGCCCCCCGCCCCGGAGTTCAAAAACATGTCGCTCTGCCTCCACTCAGGGAAACCTGCTTTTATTGGACCCTTTGTGGAACATCCTTTCTTCCCCCTCATCAAAAGGAGGAAAATAAGTCAAGGCGTATTCGCACCCCCACCTCCCCACCCCCTCCCACCTCTCTTTTATTACAATTCTAATAATACTTCATATTTGTTCATGCCTTCGTCTTCTCAAAGCAGCCACTGAATGTGTGGTTATGAAGCGCTACAGTGAGGCAGCTCCACTTTGCTGACCGCATTTGTACTCAAGCTTCAGTGTGTAAATGTGGACGGATGGAGTGATGGATGCATGTGCAAACCGAGGGGACTCAGCCTCCTCGTTCTTCTCATACCTTTCCTGCTACGGTATGTTTGAGTGACTTAAACAGTGCTCAACACAAGGTCACATTAATGAAAAGAGTGAAGTGAAATGTAAGAGAGAGCAAATGATTATTACAAAAAAATAAATCCGTGAATCCTGAGATTGTGGCTTTTAATGCCGACACACAACAGGAAGTAGGCGATACAGTTCCCATCTATACATCCACGTGGACGTATGTGTGATTCTGTGTGCAGAAACATCTTGTTAAAATCACTCTACACTAAAAGCAGCTCATGCCCCTTTGCTCCACCGAAGCCTGCAGATGAGGTGGTGGTAGCTGCAGAGGGGAAAAGAAGGAGGAGGGGAGGTGGAGGGCAGTTCCCTTCGCTGCCTGGAATGAATGGTATGGAGCAGTAGTGACCATTCATGCATGCTCTTTTACCTCTCTCTCTCATGTGCACGCTCTCTCCCAATCCTCTCACTGTTCCCTATTTGAGATTTTTAGCCTCGTGAAACAAGAACTACCAGGAAAGGGAAGAAGCGGACAAAGAATTAGGAAACAATTAAGGAGGAGAAGAAGGTGACGAGTGAAACAAAAAGAGAGGAGATATAAGACAGACTAAAAAGAGAGAGAGAGAGAGCATATAAAGGAAGGAGAGAGAGAGAGAGAGAGGCAGGACTCTAGTCACTGGGCCGCTGGAGTTGAAGAGCAGCGCAGCGTGAAATAAGAGAGAGGAGCAGCTGAACCAGAAAGAACCCAGGCTGCTCATTACAAAGGCCTAGGCCTGACTTCTAGCCTTCGCACACACCTCTACACTGTAACACACATACGCACACACACACACACACACAAAAGATGGTCAGATAAGCACAGGACACAAGCAAATAAAAAGAGGAACTCGCACACATCACAGTGTAACGTATGCTTTGACAGAGATACTTTTATGTATATGCACTGTACCATACTCTAACAAGACACACACACACACACACACACACACACACACACACACACACAAGCTGCATTAATAAAAGCAGAACTATAAAGATCTCCTTTTTTTTTTAATACTGACTCTGTGAAAATGTTGCACAAAACTTTGGCAGGCTTTCCAGGAGCATGCAGGGCGACACAGAGGAGGAAGCCTCGATGCTCATTGTGTGACCCTCCTCATCCCGTCTTGACAGCTGACGAAACATTTGGTGCAACTTGTTTATTTAGATTTCATTTCCTCCCCTAACATTTGAGCAGCTGCCTCTCAATACATGCCTCACAAATATCTCATTCAAGGGCACAAAAAAAAGTGTGTTGCCGGCTTGATGATTTCGACTTTTTAAGACCAGCGATGAACATTCGGGAGGTTCTTGTTTTATCAGTTTTCTATTTAATTGTAAAATGAAATGATGTTATAACATGACGTGATATGATCATGATACAGGATAAAAACAGAAACCTTTAAACACTACCACCTCTATATTTCTTGCTGCTTTATCCTAGCATCGTCTGAAACACTGACAGATATCTCTGCAATAATCACTGAGAGTAAAACCAGCACGCAGAAAAAAGGGGGCTCCATCTGCTCCAACCAAATGCGTTCACTCGGATGCAGTATATTACTTCATCAACATTTACAGCTCACTCTTTCATCTTTTAAATACACACTGGAACCGAGGGGCAGTAGCGGAATTAAATCCAACAGGGAGATGTAAATATTAAGAGACATACAGTATAGAGATGTAAAAAGGAATGACAATACGCTCCTCAGATATTCCTTTACAAGTTCTCCTACCTTCTTTTTTCATTCTTTCTTTTCCCTTTAAAAAAAATTCAAACAGAAAAAGCTGTAAACCAGTGCTGCAGTGGCTTCAGATAAACCCCCACCACCTCTACGCCGCTCGCTGACACATATTCTGTGAAATACTGCCATCTCTTGGCACCAAAAATGAGCACTTTTACAAAAAAGGGGGACCCATGGTGGCTCAAGACTGTGACTTCAATCATATGTCGAAGGCCACTGGAGGCTAGGTCTCTGCTGGGCATGGAAGAAAAGAAATAAATAAAATGTGATTCTGATTTGCCGAAGGGTTTCAAAGAGTCGTGCTGGAGGATCAGATACCCAACATGTGATCAAATACTTTGCTTATATTTTTAATGCACGTTTCCTCAAATCGTTCTTTGACAGAGGGATGGATTTATCCAACAATATGACGTCACAATAAACATAAATCAGAGCACAGCGAGGTAAGCATAAACTGTCTGGTATCTGTTTATTACTTTTTGATATTTTTAGCTATAAAAGAGAGTACGCTAGCTGAAATAAATGTTTTAAAATTCTTTAATCAACTCTCTGTAGTACAAATATGAGGATATGAAATATATTACCACTTAAATAAAAACTCCACTAAAAGAAAATGCAGACTCAATGAGTACCTTTCTGCAGCGGTACCGTAAATTTAAGTGGGTACAGTAGACTTTACTGTACAGCTTCAGTTCCTCACAGCCCAGTCATGATGTGGAGGTGCGCCTCGGCGTGCTGTACAAGTTGTTCGGCGGGTTCCTGCGCCGTCTCTTTAGAGAGATGAAAAGGCCTCGATGCGTGTCGAGGTTGAGGCACGCAGATAAAAGTGACATCTTTTGAAAAGGGGAGCGAAAGTGTATTTCTCTCTCTGCTTCACAGAGCAGTAGAGTTGTAATTCAATACTCCCCAGTCAGTGCTTTGCAGGCTTTCTACAGAGGACTGTTGTGTTTCACAGAATGTATTTCCAGCATGGAACAGGTTGTTCATCACAAGGTCTGTTGATCTTAAACACACACACTGAGCTGGGAACTTTGAAGTGTGAAAATAAACATTTTCACCTAACCACTAATCTTCTCTCTTTCTCTCCTCTCACTTCTAGTCTCTCTCTCTCTCTCTCTGCATCCCTCCCTCCCTCCCTCCCTCTCTCAGCACCTTTTTAACGTGAATTCATTTACAACTTTCATTTCAATTTGTCCCGTTAGTCCATTTGTTATTGTAGCGGAACCAGCGCCAGGGCCTCTGGTTAGTGAAAATGTCAGATTCTTTGATTTGATTTTATAGGATTTCAGCGGGGACCGGGCGGGCTGCTTGCTTCTCGGCCCCCTTTTCGCTGTGAGTGGATTGACTACTGTTTGCATTTAAACATCCATTTGAGCCCGATTCCCCCGAGGATTCATTTATTTCACAGAGGGTCAATTACCTCTCACCACCCCATTCAAAAAAAAAAAAAAAACTCTTTTCTTTTTCTTTTTTTTCCAGCTGCAATTAAACAGATTTTTCCTGTTTAGGTTAGGTGTAGGATGAGGGTGCCTGGCTGAGGTCACTCTTTTAATTAGGCACTATTTAAGACCAATAACAAACTGATTATTTGCCAAATGGCTCTTGCAAACTGAGAAGCTTGATGGTTGGCACGTTGAGTGCTTCCCAAGTAGTTTTCACCCTTAACTGTTTTCGCGAAAATCGCAAACTGCTAAAACGCCAGGTCGCAAAACCGGCTTTGATTGAGCCTTTCCATGGATACAGATAACACCACCCCCCACACACACCCCTCCTCTCAACCTCTCTCTGTCACCCTCTTCCTCTCCCTCAGCCTCCCGTGCAGTGTCATTGCCGAGCGCTAAGTAAATACGCGCTCTTTATGTTCCTCGTTGCCTTTCAATATTTGGCAGCGTGGCAGCGGGGGATCAAAATGTGTGTGCCTGCTAAATGTCAGTGGGTAAAAAGGGGGTTGAGTTTAGAGAGGCACACACCATGAAGCACCTGCTGTAAAGCGAGCAGCGGGGGGAAGTTTCATCTCAGTTTGATCCAAAATGGAAAAGGCTTTAAGCGTCACATCCACATCAACAGCAGCCCCCTCCCTACAAACACCCGACCCCCACTTCCTCAAGCATATTTTCAATTTAGAGGCATTCAACAGATGGAGGTAGAACACCTCACTTTGGCATTTTAATCAGACCAGAACATCATTTGAGTTATTATGGAGACTCTATGCCCTAATCTAATACTGCGACTGATTATCGGTTTCCTAAATATTTGTATTTTATTTTATTTTTTGCTGCTTATCGTGACATTACGGTGCATGTTTGAAGCTAATGCATGAGTCGCAATTATTATTAATTCTAACTCACCTTAACTTATCTCTAATCAGATTACATTTTATGGGCGGCGACCCACGGAGACATCTGTGTCCTCTTAAAAGACTATCACGGCTTAATGTATTACAAATGCAGTCACTGATAATAATGCCGAAATCTGAAATGATTAACTTTTCATGTCTACATAATGGGGGCTGACTGTGCAAATAAGATCACTTTCCGTAAAAGCATCACTCAGTTGCTTAATAAAAGCAATTGCCAGGGAGGGGAAATGGGTCTGGTTTGCGGTTATGTATGACATCAAATAAGGTTTGAGTTCTATGTGAAATGGTCTGCATGAGCGTGACCAGCCATGGGAAGAATCTTTGGCCTCGAGGGAGTGGAAAAAAAAGAAAGAAAAAAAGACAGGAAGCCCTGAAGAGCCACTGCAGGCCATCTCGCCCTACTCCTTTACCTCCTCCTCCTTGCTACTTGGCCTTTGTCTTTACTTGGCATGTGTGTGCGTGCGTGCGTGTGTCTGTCTGCGTATGAGTTTGCATCTGCATCCTGTCCTTGTTGCCTGTCCCTGCCTGCGCCATTGGAGGCAGCTGATGCTATCTCATGGCAGTATTGTGGCAGCCCCTGCTGCGAATAATCAAAGGCAGCTGTTTGGAAAATACCAGAGATGCCTAATAGGAAGCACTGATGGCCTGGATTCACTCTTTACCCAACAAGCTCCCCCCATGTCTAAAATGAAATGCACCAGATCAATTATTACTATCCACATGCAGACTCTATGCCTCCTTTAGTCTGACATATAGTTGTGCAATTTATATCAGGAAAAACAAGGTTTTTTTGCAAAAAGGCCGGCATTTGTCTCATTTCAAAGTGAATGTCGTGTCTGCTCTCTGCTCCCTTTATTTTAGCATAATTACAGCTAATAATGTATGAGCTATAACCCTCAGTGTTTGCAGGGTATAAAGTAAGAGGAAAAGACCCATTATTTCTATTATTTGGACTGCACACCGAGGCAGCTTTCGGGGTTTGATTGTGTTTTGTTTGAACAAGTCAGTTAATGAACAGCAATCGCTGGATGCTGGTAGTTCACTTCGCATATCTGCTGATCTCGGGGGTCCCAGCAGATCTTGGCCAAACACTAGGCAAGGCAAAAACAAATCTGTCTGTCAGTGCGGGGTTAGGAGTCTTAATTAGAGAGGTCCTGACTCTCTGTCCGCGGCTCTGAGTCAAGACTCGGCTCTCCCTGATTGGTACAAATCGCGTTTTTCTAAGCCTCAAATTTTCACAGAGAGGGTCAGCGGCTCACCCTGATGGTGATTTGCTTATACCTTTAAGAGGACACTGATTACGTAATTAGACAGGGAAAATGTTGCACCAGTGCGGGCTGGCAGGAGGGGTTGAGCGGTCAGGTTCTTTGGGAAGTGGTGGGAACACTTGTGCGCTGGTCGGGAAACCAAGATAGGGAGTGGTGTTAACTCACAGAAGTCTGGAAGTTATAAAAAAATCAACATTTTATAATGTCTGCTGTCTGAAAAGTTTAAAGATCAGTTAAAGAGTGCTTACAAGAAATGGACACTATCCACAGTGGGGCTTTTACTTTTACTTTTTGTAGCGCAGAAAATGTTTACCAGGAAGTTTCAACAACACTAAATTTTACCTTAACTAGTAACTCACAGTCTTTATCTCACTTTCTGCCACTGACTCATAGGTGACACCGGTGAGATCATTCTCACTGGCCATTTTTACATGATAGCATCACTGGCTTTACTGTAACAAAGATGTCTGCAGTAAAAGCATTACTGGAAATGAAACTGTGGCCAGGTGTGACAGCAAAAACACACACAAAAAATGCCAGCATCTGTTTAGTTTACTTTAGAGCACTGGGAGATTACGTAAGGCCAGTCTGAGGAGGGTGAATCGTATCATGAACTTTCTCTGCTCATGTTTTCGAAGAGAAAGGTTGAAGTAAATGGCCACGATTGTCCTTAAATAGGCGCATCACTTTTGGTTCCAGTTAACCGACGCTTTCAGAAAGGCCAGCTGCTCCGTGTGCCTCCCCCCCCCCCGTCCTCTGTCTGTCTGTCTGTGCAGGTTATGGATGGTCTGGTCCACGAACACTCGCTGAGAGCAGAGGCCACATGCACAAAAGCAAAATAAACTGCAGGGGAAGGAAGTGGTTAACATTAACAAGGATCCAATAAGAAGATTAAATGTAAAACTTGGGCCCTGGTAATTGATGTGCTTCTAACTGTGTGTGTACATGTGTGTGAAAGTATGCCCAAGTCTGTATAGGTGCATTCGACTGTGTATGTGTGTGTGTGTGTGTGTGTGTGTGTGTATGTGTTGCAAATATGGGCTCTGTGTGTGGACATAATTGCTCCCAGACCTGCAGCATAACTCTACGGGTTGATTAGCAAATGTCTCTACTGTTAATAGTCGCTACTAATCATGCAACACCATCGCTATTAGCATAAACGGGGAGAGCTAGAATGAGCAAAAAAAGGAATAAAACTTTTTTTCCTATACTACAATCGGCGACTGTGATGTAACTGGAATTTTCAGATGATTCACAAAGTCTAAGCATGCTACTGGTACATGTGTAACTTGGAAATGGTAAGGTTATCAGTGAAAAGAGACTCCTGTCTTCACGTTCTTATTGTTATCATGGACTTAACATGATGGGAAGGAAAGATTAGAGCAAATCTTGATGCCTCATTTCCTTATCCACCCACTGACCTCAGTAGACAAGGCTCCCGCTATACCATAATGTATAGAGACACAGAGATTAACAGAACTTAAAGTTTTTTATCACATAACTTGTTAATAGAAGACTGACGAAACCCAAAATCAAATCTTATGTGGTTTGTCTATATAATATTAAAGATTGCACCAGTTTAATATCTTAGTGATATGACCAGCGTTTAAGTATAATGTTTGCTCATATTGAGATTATTTCAAATTAACATTATGATCAGGGAGCTCTTTTCTTAAGATCCAAGTATTTTTAGGTTCTTTGTAAACTAAAAAGGTTGCTGCACATTTGCTCTATAACCTAAAGAGATGCAACAGTTTCGGTGGAATATTACTCAGCTATTAAAGGTTAGCTTAAATTAGTTTCAGCAACATCACTGTCCTTCAGTGTCCTTCAGAGTAAAATGAAAGGTAAAGGCAGTGTTCGCTGTGGAAGTATTGGGGGTGGTTTCCATCATGTTTACATTGTAATAAATGCCATGTGTACTGACTCAAGGCTGAAACCGGTATTAGTAAGTGACCATTTTCCCCTCTCCTTTCCACTAAAAATACTTTTTTTTACAAGCATATTAAACAAAAAGCAAATCATTCTTTTTAAATTTCAGTAAACTATTCAGTAAATTCAGCGACAATGTTTCAATTAATCATTCAATCTTTTTGTTTTAACAGTTCTTACATTATATATGGAAGTTTATTGCAGTAATATATATATATATATATAACCTTAATGTCAGAGGCTAGGACCTTCTTGTGTTCTTTAAACTGTACAGAAAATTCAGAGTTTCTCCTCAGATTACTGAAGGTGCGCTTGTGTTTGTTTGCAGATAGAATCCGATATGGTGAAATAAAGACTGAGCTTAAGTGTATTTCAGGTGACTCCTCCCCAAGGTATCCCTGGATGTACATGAAATCCCCAAGTGTTGAGTGAACTGTTTGCAGACTGCATTGTGATGCTGGCTGCTGTTTAAACAGTCATTAATTGTTGTACCTTGAATTCAAATTATTGCTGTCAAATGAACTGATTAGGGTCAGTTTTCTCTGAAATATGCTTATGTTCACAAGACTGAAAGCCTTAATGCTTCTATTGCTGAAAATTACAAATAAATTGTCCCTTCTCCAATGTAAACAAAATGCTTTTCAGTTCTCATAAACAGCCAGATAGCGTGCCATTGCATTGCTTTTAACATGCTGCCACTTTCAATGCTGTGTTAGGGTGACAGAAGCCCGAGGGAAAGTTAGAAAGCACTAAATATATGCCATTATGGGTAATAGATTGAACAAAATCCAAGACTCTCAGAGATTATCTATTGAGACGCTGTCAAACAGGGACAATGCGTGCCATTGCCATTCCCATACACTCTGCATTACTGCGAGCCCATACACCTTGGTGTCGAGAAAAAAAGAGAGAAAGAGAATCTGGGCAAACGTGGTAAAAATAAATATAGGATAAATATAACCTAAAGGCAAGGCGGCTGGATTTAAGCGAGTACTTATCCGCTCAGCATATGTTCCCTCTATGAGGTAGATTCTCCACCCCGTGTCCACAACACATCTCTATGTGGAGGGTATGGATAATGTCGGAATGTTAATGGTTTTCCGATAATTACCGCTATCTGTGTTCTGTAATCCATCATACTGAGTAGATATAAACAAAAAATGTACATCTGTTTATTTTCCTGTTGACAGGCGCAGCAGGCTCTGTGCAAAGGTTGCTACTGTAGACGAGTTTATTTGCTTTTTTTTTTTTAAACTAAAACCAAGTTAATCTCCGCTTTGAACTGTGACTGGCGATGCACGATATCGCATCAGTGGGTGGAGGAGGGCGGCGACTTCGGAACGATTTCGTAAGAGTGAGGCAGAAGAGAAAGCATCGGAAATTGTAGTAGAATTGCAGAAACGTGAGTAGACACGGTCACGTTTTGGAAAACACCAGGCTTTTTCCTCCTCTCAGAGGTTTCACACGCATGTGTAGTATCTGCTGGGAGCTAACTCAATAATAAGTTTAACTACGATGGCATAACTGTGTACCCGACTTCTTTATCAATAGTCTTCAGCTCGGCATATGTGGTCAGTATAACTTTAACCACTTAAATGTTTTGTTTGTTTATGAATATTCACTGAGCTCAGGTCATTTTACTTGATTATTTTTGTCAAATGCATGTCATTTATAAAAATGATCACAAACAGACAAAGAAAAACTATTCATTTATAAACCTGTCGTTTTCAACCTAAACATGTTTAACCTTTTGCACAGGATTGGACATCTTTGCTTTCAATTCTGCAACACAGTGTCAACGCTGCCATAATGAAGACAGGGGAATCAATCGATTGATGAATGAAAGATTAGTCTATAGACAGGGCATCCAGATGGATGGAGCCTTCCCAGCTCCATAATCAGGATAGACTTCAGTTTTTGCGCTTAATAAACATTAATTTTCAAAGTTTTGCGATCACTTCATTGCTATGATGTCCTTTGATGATCATACCATTAGAAATTCAACTTCAAGACCTCTTGCGCTAATGGCAAAATGTACTATTCCAGCTCTCAGTTGGAGGCCCCATTCAATAAACAGCATGCATTGAGGAAAATGATGCAGACTATATGCATTTGTCTCCTTTGTGTATTATGTTATATCCAAGAACGTATAATGTACAAGATGTAGTTATATTCAATAAAGCGCTGTATGTTCTGTACCACACGCATTAACACCTATCCTCGCATGCACACGGTAAGCACTTAATGCATCAGTGCTGATTATCACACTCACACAACCGACTTCATGCATCCCATTGAAAGTGTATGATTAACTATATTAAGGCTGATCTGCAACCCAGGCCTCCTTAGCATGAGTAATTGATTTGTGAGAATTATGGCTGTTCACTGTCTTTTGCCTATTCATTAATCATACAAGTGTTGTTTGAGTGAAACAATGTAGTGAGTAATGATATTGATGAAGTCTCCTCTGCACACAGTTGTCTGGGGAAATGGGAACATAACGCTTAACAGAGCAGATTTCTCATAATGCCGGAATTAAGTGATTAGAATAATCGCCTTTGTGCAAATAATCTCGAACAGCAACATGCGCTCTGCCATAGCCGATTGTGCGCTCTTGTGATGCTGAGAAAAGGCAGGCGTGTGCCTGTTTTGTCACTGCTTCAGCTAATTTCCCATAATCCACTCTGATAAGGCCCCATGGTCCTCATCTACCTATGCTGCATAGCGATGTGATGCACATTAGTCAATTAATAGTGTGTTAAATGACAGAAGTTCCAGTCAATTGAGTTTCTCTTGGGGGCGGGGTTGCCATTGTCCTACAATTCAAGACACAGACAGATGAAGGCAAAGACAGTGATGTTGGGAAAACCTTTGCTGCATTTAAATACTGCTGCACACATATGATGTATGTTATGTCCCACATCATTTATGTCCCTTGTTTTAACTAATGATACACTATCCTACATTATGATATGCTCCCCTTTCACTTTATAATTACCCTCCTGTGCAACTTTGATCAACATTACGAACACAAAGTCATATAACTGCATAAAAGTCAACTTCAGTAAGTTAGCAGCTCAGATTAACGAACAGTATAAGTCATTTTATATTCAAACATCCCATCCCCCAACTTACACATGCCCCCGCTGCGTCAGTGAAAAGGGATCCGGTCCACATTTCAAGCATTACCGCTGCAGAAAGAGGGAAAAGATCCCCCTGTTATTATGAGACCCTCAATCGAGGCCTTACCTCCTGACAAGGGCATTAAAATGAAATAAATCAGCCATTAAGAAGCGGGCGCTGGCAATTGAAACTCTATTAATGCAGCAGGCAGAAAGAGGTAGCCCTGGCGTGATGTGACAATGGAGCACCACTGTGCCCCTTTAATTGCATTTCAGCCATGTTTTTATTCCCCAGAATGGGTAAGGATGACAGGTGTGTGCAGCAGATGAGAGTGCACGGACACACAATCATACACTTGGACTTTAGTGCACGGGTGAACACACCTAATTATAGCAGTGAGCTTCGAATGGTAAAACCTCAAATGTGCATCTCCATTTCATAACAGCCCTTAATAAGACGGTCACTCCTTCAGTCAGCCATCATTGTCTATGCGTAGTCGGCAGCCAGGGCCCCATCAATGTTGCATAGGTTCCTTTCTCATTACCCTCTCTGTTAGACTAGACACTGGGTGATGGATCATGGCCTCGACTGGACCTCATTTGGGTGATCTATCGCTAGCGTTCCCCTGTGAAGTGTGTAGGTGATTATGTGCAGACACAAAGACAAACACAAACACTCACACGGAACGAAAGACGACAAATCGGTCCCAAGCAATTTGACGTCCCCACTTACGGTGTCCTTGATATGAGCAAATAACGAAGCCGAGCAAAAAGTTCAGCAGTATCCTGCGCCAGTCTAATCTAAAATACGGTGTACGTGTAAACAGACGGCGGCGGTTTGATACATTATCGCATGACAACAGGAGGGAAATATTCCTGCAATTTTTTGAACATTACGCAATTTAGAATTCAAGACAAAAACTGAATTTTTTGGTTCATAACCTCAAAAGGAATGTTTGAATTTTGTTGATGACATTATTTTTGCTGTTAATTGCGTTATTTACTTATTCACCCTGGCAGACAGCAAAAACAAATGAAGGCATCCAGGAGAGGTGTTAGTGCTTATTTGAAATTTCGTCAGGAGCACTCCTTCACCTGTCACAGGTTATTGATATATTCATTAGAGGGCCCTATTCTCTTTCTCTGGTATCAGTTTCTCTTGACAGTAGCACTGTTGACAACATCAGTCAGTGAATCACTTTACAATTATGATTGTTGATGGCCCATGACACAAACTTGGAGGGGATGTCATTATATGAACATTAAAGTGATACACAGAGAAGCCGGGATGGAAGACCTGGTTGCTACCTCTCCTCCCCCCCTCCCCTCCCACGACTGCTGTGACGCCTTCATTTAAAACAAGGCCCTGTCTTGTACGACTTTATCCTTCAGAACAATGTTATTAGATCATTTTTTAGGGGACGGACTCGATAATATTAGCAGCTTGTGCGGCAATGATATTACACTGATTTGCATCGTAATGAATGTCTGCATTAACTTAAGCGTCTTATACTTGAGAATAGCCAAAAACATGACATTAATTTGTATTTACATATTCAGAACGGTTTATTACATAGTTATACCACATTTATATTATTTACCCATTTAGTATAGAAAATCATCATTGGCTAGGTTTAAATGCAAGAAATAAGCTCATCAAAATAAATAATAAAATCTGTATCAGTAATTTTATAGGTAAACAGGAGGTGAACAGGTCTCCTCTCGGTAACTTTGGGAATACACCGGGCGCGTGGTGTGTGATGTCACATCTCTGACGGATTCTCTAATGCCATCTGTGAGCCTGACTTCTTGCCCTCCACATCCTCTCTGTGCTGCTTCATGCAGCTTTTGTATAAAATAGACCGCTATTTTTAGTGGCACAGAGCGGAGACCCATTTCTGGGCCGCTGCAGCTCGTCTGGTGAAATTGCGAGCATTGTTTTGAGTGGGAGTGATCAGAACCAGAACATGATTCAGCCGGGCCTGGTGTATTCCCGGGGTAACCCTTCAGCAAATAAAGATATACAGTACCTCGAGCAGCCGCTTGTGGCTGGCTCTAAAAGTAAGTCAATCGCCATTTCTAAACCAGAAATAAACAGCCTGGTAACAACAAATGGCTTTAGTCTCTATGACTTTTACTCACCTATTAAAAATAACTTGAAGTATAAAGTTCCAGATTAGGTCCATGGCCAGTTTGACTGACAGCAGGTGAAGCACTTCTTGGCATCACCTCATCTACTCTGAGTCACTGAACTGGATCTCTTGACTATGTTTTGTTCTGGATAAACACAATAAGCAGACAAATAATATGATTTACTGTGCAGTTAACTGTACTGACAGCCCATCCCAGTAGACTGCTCTTTAATATTGGTGAGTGAATTCAAGTATTTGACATGTAAGCCACTGAGCACTTATTAACGAATGCCTTGCTAGTGTTAGCTGATAACCCTTTGGGTCTAACAAACCAAAGTAGTGCCTGACCCTCCTGACCGTGTTAGCATGCTGTCTGTGCAGTTATTTAGATAGAGCAGATGCTATGTTATCAGTATAATGCAGTCGCTTCTGTCATGGACCCAAATTACACTTTACTATCATTCTATTGTCCTTTTTGGGTATAAAAAAATGAAAGTAACACTAATACTTCCATTAGTCAAATTTTTGCAAACCACTCCACCAGTTTGCGCCTGAAATCAGCTGAAAACAAAGACACGTTTGATTTTTCTTCTTTTCTATCCATTGATTATGCAGACATTTCAAATAACTTTGCAACACAATTAACACCATAAGTAAAACTGTAATGTGATTACTAATGCTGGAAAAGAAATGAGCTACATTACAGCATTACCGAAAAATGAACTGTGATTACAGTGAAGCTTTACACCCAACACTGCCTGTGATCTATGTCTGAACTACTAAAGTGGGAAATAAATGTGCTTATCTGAGTTTCCAGTGAACAGTGGATTTCCATAACAGTCCTATCTTAATAAAAATGCAGGATTAGAATAATAAATAGATTCTTACTACAACTATTTTTGCTCGAGACAGTGCTGGCAGACTGACAAGCCACTCCAAAACTTCTAACTTTAACCCGTGACCAGAATTCATATATCACTCCACAGTGCCTTATTTGAACACGTTCTCGCATTCGCCTGCATGACCTGCTGTTTTGTAATGAGAGTATTTCCTTTAGTCATAGCTACTCTTACTTCAGTTACTGATTTGCTACATCTGCCGTATTTATGCAGTATTCCTGTATGTGTTGTAAACAGCATGTGCAGGGACAAACTTGTGAGTAAGACAGAGTGGAGTTTTTGTTTCCACTCCAGCTGTGCTCCTTATTAGCATTGTTTGTAAATGCAGTGTCTTCTGCTGTATGTTAAAGCTGCTATCACTGAGGAAATTGGTTTCTCTTCCTTTTCTGTGATCTAAATAACCACAAAAGGGTGAGGGAGTCTCGAAAGAAGCCCTTTGATTCTGCAGGAACTCACATTTGTGCCAACATTTGGCCAGTCATCACCACCAATAGTTTATGGTTTCCAGTTTCCCATAATAAGGGCATGAGCTAACCAGGGTTATTCTAACCAAGTGTTGATATTTTCAATGTGTTGACTCAAAACCCGGATGAAAAATCTTATTCAGAGGGGAAATCTCCATGTATGTAAACATAATCAGTGTTGTTGAAATATTCACAGGATGAAAAGTTGACTTCTTGTGGTCGCCATGTGATCTCTCTATGGGGTCTGTATATTTTGCCCTGCTGTTGCTGCTAGTAAATGCGTGGCCTGTTGAGAGATAGGCTCTCATCTCCTTTTCACATTACTCTCCTTTTTCCCAATACTCCAACTGCAGCGGCACACAAACACACACACAAAACACATGTGGCTGGCCTTGTTGCCATAGCAGGCTAACGGGTTGCAGCAGCGGCAGATTTGATTGCCTGCCTGGCGCTGAAGTGAAGAAGAGGAGACAGGACTAAATGAAACTCCATCCATCTTAATGAAACACAATTATTTTCCACTTATTAATCATTGAAAAATCAATATGTCTCTTCTCGGCCCAGTGTCGGCTGGATTTGTCATTTGAGGCTGAGCTGTTATGTATCATCCCTTGACGCCAGGACAGTCACGGGTTCAGTCACCTGTGGCCTTTAAGAAGAAGGGAGGGGGGGCATAGCTGGAGATGCGGCCAGACACAGAGACGGGTTTCAGATGAGTTGGGCAGAGGAAAAGAATTTGAGAAAAGTAAGCAGAAGAAAAATAGCGGAAAACGGTAATAAATGAACAAATTGAAGAGAAGCGAGAGGGATGAAGGCTGCTCACTCTGTCTCCTCGCTGCTCGCTGAGACAAATGGGAACTCATTAGTGGCTGTTGGTGATTGCGTGTTTCTTCACAGATCAATTTACTAAACACATTGTTTAATGGGTCATTATTAAAGTCTAAGGCCTTGTATTGACTGGGAGGAAGAATGCAAGGGTGAAAATTGAGGTTAGGTTATCAAATATGATATATATATATTTACTTAAATGCAATTGATTGGAAAGATTTAAGTGTTTATTTGCCATTGAGCTGTATACATTTTATTAACCAAGCAAAGCAGTGTACTCAAAGGATGAAGAAACGACGCACTTTCTCAAACGAAACATTATGTATTACATACATCTGTGTTGCATTACCGTCATATTTCACCGTATTCTCAATAACATCATGTCTACATCCGCTACGTCACAGATTGCTGATCATGTCGGTGTAATTTGCACTGAAATGCTTTTCATTTGTTATTCACAAACTTTCTGCTCTCAATATAGAAAATCCATGAAATGGCATAGTTATGAATATTTAATTGATACCATTACCTCTTCCCTAAGTGCACAGGTTTGGTACACAACATAGTAACCTTTAAAAGACTATTATGATGTCTTTTATTATTTATTTATTGAATTTTCTAATGTGTCTTACACTGTTAGAAAAAACATCTTAAAAAAACAGTAATAGCAGCTGGGGCGCCAAAATACGACCGTAAAATAACAGAAAAATAACTTACTCATAAAAACACGGTTATTTCCAGTAATGAAAATACAATTTGTTGCCCTAATTTGACATGGGATTTTGCCTTTTTCAAGTGCTTTTAAACATTAAATTAGGAACAATTTAATGTGATTAAACAATGAAATTACCTATAAACAAGGTCAATGAATGCGGCAATATGAATAATAATACTTAAATGTACAGAAATATACAGTTAACAGTTGGTTTAAATAATAATGGATTGCATTCATATAGCGCTTTACAATTCCACTTTATAATTCCCCTCTGGCCATCACCAGTACGTGGTAGGTGAAATGTCTTGCCCAAGGACACAACGACCGAGAGTGTCCGAGCCGGGGCTCGAACCGGCAACCTTCTGATTACAAGGCAAACTGCCAACTCTTGAGCCACGATCGCCCTAAATAACAATAATAATAATTATTATTTGATGTAAAAAAAAGTTTATAAGAATCATTTTATATATTTTTCCATAGCATTACATTTGAATTTAACAGTTCAATCTTTCAAATAACGGACAGATATTTGTGAGATGATGATACATTTGTGAATGTATTTTAACAATCTAAATATGCATATGTACACACATACATTTAAAAAACAAGAAAATTGTGTTTTATTACATTACAGTGATTTTACGTTAATTTACATTTGAAATGTGAAATCACAGTCTATTGATGTAAATTTAATGAACAGTACAAAACTGTAAAATACACAGTAAAATACTTTTATATTAGGATTTTTTTACAGTGGAAAAAGTGGGGAAAAAAAGATTTTTCTGTGTTTAAAATAAAGTTTTTGCTATTTTCTGTACTTGAATTTAGCTTCAAATTTGATTGCAGTTTGTTAAGCATTCAGCAGTAGGGTCAGTGTAATGCTTTGCAGTTCTTGTTTCAGACCACACTGAATGAAATGTATCAAATTAAAAATAGATTTTAAACTTTCAGCATCCATTTCCTGTAAATACAATAAATTCCTGTAAATGTTCATGAGTTATTTTTTTGTATTTATTGCATTGTTGCTTCAAAGTTCAAATTGTTAAAAGTGTTTTACACTTGGTGGTGGAGTCCTGAGCCAGCTACGCGACCACAATATGGAAGTAAGTAAAGTTTATTTATATAGTGCTTTTCCCAGACATAAATGTAACAAAGCACCACCAGTGTAACAACATCTATCATTTAGCCCATCTGACTTTTTAACAGCTGCTCTATACAATATGTTAGACACTAATAAAATGTTATAGATTTTACAAATTATGTTTTTACCTGTATTTATAAAGTCCTTCATGTGTTAACTCTAGAAGCGCCATTTAAAGGTATCTGAAGCCTCAAGTTACACCTGTGTAACTATGCACTGCTCTACATATGGCTCCAGGTAAACACTTAGCATTTTATTCATCCAAACATACCAAAGATAGAAACTGAGCTTGTAAAAATAAATGGATATTAAAACTTTTAACCTCATTTTTCATTTTGATGATGTCAGTTAAACAAAGAACTGCACTTTATATACAGATCTAAATGTTACATTAAGGATACTGAAATTCCACTCTGCTGTTAACAAAGCCATGTCAGGCATCTGCTCAAGAGTTTGCTCTGTTGCACATGACTCGGTTTCCAAATTCAGGAGCATTTCATTTTCTGTATTTTCATGATGTAATCATGTCATTTATGATTTTACTATTTATTTTTTAGGTTCCTTCTCCTCATGTGCTTATACATATCCGGCTGGCTCAAAAATAACAAACACTGCAGCTGCTAAAATCACTCGTGCATAGAAATGCACAGGCAAACATCTTCATTAGTCACAAGTAACTTTCTCCAACTCTCAAAACATAAAAAAAACCTTATGTGCATCTCTCTTGTTTTTCTCCACAGCAGAGGAATGAAATCCATCAATCTGCCATTCATCAATTTTATCGCCCGTTCTCTCCTCCTCGGCCACCCCATAACCCAAAAGGAAAGCTTTTGGTGCTGTTTTGAAAAATTGTCCTGAGAAAAAATGATTCCAAACGGCTCAACCCTTTGTTTTCCCTCTCAATAAAGCAAGCGACAAGGCCGGCGCTTGATATACGAGCGTCGTGGGCGCCTGGGCATGCAGCAGAGTGCATAAGCAAAGCCATGTTTCACGGCAAACAGTGTGTTCTTTACAGTCACCATGGCCGGATGAGAATATAATGTTCTACAGCACATAACTGCTTCAGGTCAATACTTGATTTGCTCCAGCATGTTGTAGAGCCTCTGCTCTGGTAGGGGTCTGGGGATGCATTAGGGGCCCCAGAAACAGGACACAGAGGTGGTGGGTTGAGGAGGGACATGGAGTTGGGGCTGCTTCTCAGTGTCAGAACTGGGGTGCGGCTAGGCCACATTCCCCCGAGTCCCTGAAATCATTTCCAGGTATGTGAGGCTTCATGTGTGTGTGTGTGTGAGATTGAGATGTACAGTTACTCAGAGTCATGTGCACATGCTGTATACGGGCACTTCATTTAAAGCTAGAGTATATTGAAATAAAAAAGCGGCAAAAAGTTCCCACGTGGCATTCCTCGAGAGGGAAAAAATAGTGTATAAACTAATGATCATACAAGCCAACAATTCAAGGACACAATTATTTCAATATATATTTTTTCTTAGCAGCTATTATACATAACAAACAGACAAGCACATTTCAAAGTTTCACTATATGTTGCAAGATCTGGATGTTTTCTGTGTGTCACCCAGGGACAACAATCCGTGAGTGTCGAAAAGCACCCGAATAATGGATGGCGGTGAGGCCAGTTGCTGAGGTTCCTTAAATATTAATGTTGTTGAACTGCCGTCCATCCCAATCCTGACACAGCACTGAAAGAAAATCATTTGCCCTTTCAATGAGATAAAACACATTGTGGATATACCCGAGTCCATATAGGTCTATATATAGATAGATGAATGACATCATCTTTTCTTGATGACACTAGCGCTGACTGACATCTTACTTCAGAAGATTTACTGCGGGATCCGAAACAAAAAGCCAGGAGGCTCTACAGGAAAGGACACGTGCAATGTTTTCAGCTTGTTTTAAGACTTTTGTTGCTTGTCATTTCTTCTATCTTCAATTTTTATGACATACTTTTACAAGGCACAACCGTCAAGAAGTAGGTAAGTTTGTGAACGTAACACAGATTAAGAATGCACCCGTGCACCTTTGAGACGAAGAATATTCAATTTTGATTTTGTCTTGTTTAGACTGAGGATCATTTTTAATTTGGCAGTTTGAGCATATAAAAGTTTGCATGGAAGGCGACCACAGTGAGACTTACATGTTAGCTTGCTAGCTGGTGGCACAAATTAGCAGCACGAACACTTGACTGTCTCTGAAATGTTGCTAATACAATGCTGTCATGTGTGTTTGGATTAAAAACACATTTTTAGCTAACTTTATTTCAAGCAGCTACACTTTCAATACCCTTTTAGGGGTTGAAAAATTAGTTTCCTTCCATAGTATCCAATAGGGCTGCCGCAAATGATTATTTTGATAGTCGACTAGTCACCGATTATTTTTGCGATCAGTCGACTAATCAGATCATGCATCCATTGGACGTAAATGTACAGCTTATTGCACCAGCATGCGTCTGCTCTTATATAACTATCATTAGCTTAAAGCTTAAGGTGTTTAAGGTATGTGCTAACTAAAAATAAAGACAAGATGAAACGTAATCGGCCTACAAATGCGTTTTCCGAAGGATGCAGCCCCTGAATTTGGACACAGCTACGATACCGGACACAGCTTCTTCTTCTTCGGGGTTTAACGGCAGCTGTACATGCAGTGCTGCCATCTTCTGTTTCACTCTGTTATTACACTCTTAAATCCTACTACTTATTCCTGAATGTGAGGCACATCGCTTCCCATGTGAGCGTGCCCTGACTTTTACTCTGTCTAGTAAAGTAGAGCCATAAAACATGAAAGTTTAAAATAGCATTAACTCCTCATTTTGAATTCACATTTAGTCTGAAAAACAAATGTCAGAAATCCACGCGCTAAAAAAGAAAACCCTGTGTCGTCCACTAATATGGAAAAATACAGGAACTACACTCAAACGGCATCTACTACCTCTTCCCATTTTTATGCTAAATTAATGACCTCACTCTAAAACAAGTTTGCCTTCTGTAGGAAACTATTAATTTGTGGTGTTGGCTTGTAAATTCTTTTTTTCCTTTAGCTTTTTTTTTAAACACAGCTTGTCACAGTGGCGGTCTTAAACCTTGCTAAACCAAGTGCTGGAGCCTGTTTTTATCATGGCTCTAATCCAGAGCCCCTGGGTCCCCTTGCCACATTGACCAGATGAAAGGCCTTGCCCAGATGTTTACAGCCTGTGAAAGTGGCAGGGAGCTGGTGTCGGATGCTGGCACAGCGTGCCAACAGACAGAAAACAAGGCAGTAAAGCCCCATGCTGTTTATGTAGAGTTTAAGAAAAAGGAGGAAAGAAACCGTGTCAAAGGGAAATGATGGTGTCGTAAAACCTGAAGATCGTGCAGGTATGTGTGATCTGTGTAGATGCGCATTTGTTACTGGGGTAATTGTTGTAAACAATGACACCGAGCAAATAAACATTTTTTTAAAAAAAGAAGGAGTCCAAATGGCTACAATGCACAACAGTAAAATCCAATCTGGTCTACCAAAAGTGCACACAGGTTCAGTTGCTCCAGGTCACAGCTCCCAAAGGTGTAACCTTGACCTCGGTTTGCCAGATGGCACTCACAGTGGCATCGCCATACTTAGCACGCTGACCTCTGTGACTCTATTGAGAGTGTGTGTACTTGTGTGCATGTGACTGTATCTGCTTGAATGAGTGTGTGATGTGTGTACGGCTATATAAATGTGACACTGAGAAGTCTGTCTATCCATGCCAGTCTGTCCAAAGCCCAGGCCATCTGGTGCCCTCTGTCAGAGTGCTTTTATTTAGCTTTCCTAGATAAAGGCCCAGAATTACTGTGTGTAGGAGGCCAGACTTTCACTGCCAAGGTCAGGTCACAGCAGCACCGATTCCAGCATGGGGTTAATCATATTTCAACATGCCACGCATCATTCTAACATCTATTTATCTTTACCAATTGTATTTTGAGATGTACTAGGACACAGGCCTCGACAGGTTCTTCCAGCAACCTCATTTATATCTCTATTTCATGTATGTTGCTGTCAGGGAAAAACATTCCCATATTACATGTAATTAAAAATAAACAAGTAGTTTGAGTTTTTTATTTTAAAGCTACAATAACAACAATATTTGTCTAAACTTTGAAATTATTGACAGCTAAATATAGTCTAAAAACACGGCATAAATACGAACAAAACAAGGAGAAACAGGAACAAGCAAAAACTTGATGACTCTTACTTTTCTTCCGATTTAATTTGCAGACGCTGATTAATATTTTCAAACAACAGAAGAATGAAACTCATCGTTTTCTGTATTGCTATACATCATTCATGGTGAAAACAATCAATTTTTCGTATATAAAGGACAAAAACCTTCTGGCCTGCAAACGCTTCAACTGCGCTTTTCCTAAGCAAGTATTCAAAACAGACAAAAACTCTGAGACCTTATTATCCTCAAAGCTATTGACCTGATCCTGCGTTTGAATATTTGAGTAGAGTTTCGCCTCGGGGTGCTTGCGTTAAGCGTGGAATTATGTAGATGTCACCTCATTATTGCAATGCTGTCTTGTGTACACCGGGATGCTAATAAACAAATAAATAAATGGTCTTCGGGAGGGTTTCTCTGGCTTCAAACAAAGCAACATTCCCACCTCTCGCCTGCCCTCTAACAGCCCCAATTAGAAGGCCTCTCTAAATGAATGTGCCGTGTGTTTCTGGAGCCGCGCTGTCTCGTGACTTAATCTGGATTGAGCAGACCACTGTTTTATTAGGTTACGTGCGGCCGCAATGTGTCTTGTCACTTTGCGGAGACAGCGGCCGATAAAATCCGTTGAACGGAATTAGATTGTCATTGATGTGTCAGTAAGATCGCGAGAACAACAGATCGATGGCCGAATCAGCGAGCGATATTTGAAGATGCAGACAATGGATAAATGAACAAAAGGAATTCAGCAGGGAAAGTTTGAGCGCACATCACCCCGTGTCTGTGCCTCTCCTATACACACATGTGGAAACACACACACACTCGCACACATACAGGTCTTTTCTCACACTTTAGCTTGGAGCAATCTCACAACACTGAACAACAGAGAGCCAGTGAGGAAGGGAGAGAGAAAGAAGCCAAACCAATTCCAATACAGCACTAATGGGCCACATCATGCCAATACAATAAATAATGGCCCTTTCAGCTCAGTCAATAGTGAGTAAATGAAAATTTAACCTTTCATTAAATGTGGTCGTATTATTTCCCCTACTTTCTTCCCAGTTCTAGTTCCCTCTGACACTTTATTTCCATTGTGTACAAGAACCATGTGCAAATGTTACGATGTGAACCGTGCACTCGTGTTAAGAGGCGAGTAATACAGTTTAGTGCTGTAGCGGGCTACATTACATACAGTGAGATCTACGAATCAAATAGATGGGCACTGTTGTCTTCCTAATAAATTACAGGTCATACAATAAATCTATCACGCAGACGATGCAGACAGTAGGCGAGCCCGCAAAGATATTACAAAATCTAATTCCCCTTGCAGTACAGTTTGCATATGTAGCCAACTTGTTCCCAAATCTCCACTGATTTCTGCAGACTGTGCAGCAGAATTATTGGGAGAGGAGGTGATAACTCTCCAGGCGTCTTGTCTGGTTGTTTCTGGTAGATGAAAAGGCTCTGGGCCTGCTTTCCACTGTGGCCAACCTGCCCTCTTAATTAATTAGCGCTAGCAGGATGTGCAGGTCCACAGGGGAGAGGAGTAAACTCCAGAGGACTGGACAAGGTGATAATGTCCTAAAGGAGACACCAAATCCTTTGTGTGTGTGCATTACTAGTAGATACAACCCAGCTCTAAATGAAGAGAAGCAATCATGTTTAATGTTTTCTGGCATCTGCTGGATAGGCCTCAACGAATTTGGACAATTTCATTCAAGGTATGTTTTGTGTTTATCACACACAAGTCTTGACAATTTATTATATACTACACAGAAATATGTTGCATTTAAAGGAACAGGTGGGTAATTTTGGAGAGATTCACTTTGAGGGCATGAAAGCAAATAGTTAGCTTGTGATAGGTTTAAGAATTTATGTTGGCACATAACTGACAAGCACCCATGCTGAGGGGGAGATTTTTTTTAATTGTTTTTTTTTTTAACTGAAGTTTCCCTGATCTTCCTTTATGGTACGACGAATACGTTTCAAGCTTTCACGCTGGATTCACCACAGCCACAGAGTTTCCAAACATTCCTGTAATTTACTCTACCTGGCCAAGAGATAATCGTAAGTTTTCTTAGCTGGCACAGTTTGGTGAATGTGTCATTTGAGGTGTCAAAGTAGAGAGAATTATAATAGGGCATGTTTATACAAAACATTCTTTTATTCATTTCTTTAACACTAATAAAGGGTTTTCGATATGGTGTCCCAGAATTAGTTGGTGGATTGTTGGCGGATTATACCAGAGTTATTTGCCGTCCACAGACAGGTCAAAGTTAAAGAATGCACAAAGTGCCACAAATTAGACAACATTACATGATCGTATGAGGTACGAGATACAAATAGCTACTGTCTACCTCCAAAGCTCAAAAGATTACGTTTCCCCAGGAGACTAGGCTTTATCTTTAAATTTCAAAGCTTGTTTATCGGGGATCAGGTCCGAATTTTTTAAAACCTAAATTTTTCTCCTAAAATGAAACTTTGGATGCATTTTTACTCCAAGTTCAGAAACAGTCATCTCACCCTTGATAATAGCTTAAACTACACTGGTTAAAAGAAATTTGTTCAAGCTAAGAGCGAGACAGCAGCTTGCAATCACACAAATAAGTTTGGCTGATTACATCAGATCTGTGTTTAAGTTTTTTCTTAAAAGAGATCAATTTGTATGGATAAGAATCCAAGTTGTGATGTGTTGCCAGTACTGTAGGATTAGACAAGGAGATAGGAAGAAAGGAAAGGAAAAATTAAGAAGAAGAAGTCGTCAGTGGAAACACTTTGCAAGATTTTGCTGTGCTTGCTTGTATTGCTAAGCTGTTTCTGTGTTTGTGTGGGGGGAATACGAGTGACGTAAAGATTGTTTTTAAGCTTTAGGTCTTTGATGTTTGACTGGAACAACACTAAACACTAGTTATAAGATACCAAAGTCTGGGAACAGAATATTTCAACCTGAATTTTAGTGTAAAGCTGTGTAACATCAACATTCACACGATACAAACTCGTAGATTCACTCAAGTTGTTACTTCAACTTTTTATACACATCCTCCTGACCTCTGTACTCTTAGCATATGTGTAATCTTGCGATTTATCCTTGCTTTGTTATTGTGTATGCATGTGCTTCGGCGTGTGTGCGTGTCTGTGCACGTGCGTGTGTGCGCAAACTTCACTCTCTTTCTCTCTGTGTCTCCAATAATGAGCATGTGCACCTTTTCCGCCCCGGGCCTTCATACACAATTTAGCCAGAAAGCCATAGCTGATCATGATTTAGCTTTTGACACAGCTCGCCCCGAGGCAGGTGGGGACTAATACAGATATCTGACTCCCAGACCGCAATGGAGGGAAGGAGAGAGAGAAAGTGAGAGGCCTTTTATTGACTAAATGATAAAGAGGTTGGTAATGATAAATAACAGTCATTTTATTGTGGAATTCCCAGAAAAGACACATTCTACACAATATATAAAAAGAGAAATAATAGACGAGGAAGTTGCTCGCTGGGGTCTCAGCGCGCTCGCTCCCTACCGAGCCACCCATTGTTAAACTCCAATATTCCTCTGCTAGGGTGGAGGTCACAAATTGTGTTAGAAGGACCTGCTGCTATGAATACTACATAAGGCTGATGCAGAGTGGCAGCGTCATCCTTGTCTCTGGCACTAGGAGGAGGGCCCAGGCTGAGGCAGAGCCAGTCTTGCCCATGGGCATCGCTCACTCAGTATCTTTCTTCTGTGTTTCTCCCTCATCTTTAGTGCACTTAATCTCACTCTCTCTTTCTTCCTCCCTTTCTCATTTGCTCCCTTTCTGTCTCTCAGTATGGTTCTTGCACTGTTTTCCCAGCACATCAGGGTGGCAGGGGAGTCTCTGCTGCTTTTGCTCTCTGCCGCCTCCGAGTCTCCAGGCCCCAGCCATCAGTAAGACAAGATAGCTGACCCCATAAGGACAGATGCCTGCGTTAATGTAATTTCAGAAAAGCAATTCCCCTGTTTTAGTGTAAAACGGAGAGAGAGGGGAAAAAATAAAGCTTGTGTAAACATATTAGGGTATTACCTTGTAGCTATGATGGATAACGGCCTGTGCTGACCGTCACCTAGAATTAATAATCTTAACCTTACATTATGTCTGCACTTTAATATCGCCCACATTAAATACATGATATCACAAAACAGATTTCCTCGTCCACCGTCAGATCCGTCTACGCTATCCGGCAGGAAGATCCCAAATCTGCTGGTGCGAGAAACTGGTGGCAGCTAGTGTGTGTGTTTGCCTCAGGACACCTCTGCAGCTCTGCAGTTCTTGGATACTGAGTGGAGAGTGGCCCAGAAATGAGCAGTCAAATCCAATTAAATTACTCAAATTAAATTGTACAATGGTTATGGAATACCTGATCGAATTACTCACATTCAGGGGATTTCGACAGCAACCAATTAGTTCAAAGTATAAAGTTCACACGCTCAAATTAACACCAAGAGAGGACAGGGCCTTTATTTGAGGGAAATGATACATCATAATTACATCACG
Source organism: Maylandia zebra (assembly GCF_041146795.1). Taxonomy (NCBI): domain Eukaryota; kingdom Metazoa; phylum Chordata; class Actinopteri; order Cichliformes; family Cichlidae; genus Maylandia; species Maylandia zebra. Next base: position 15,890,850 of record NC_135175.1, on the reverse strand, counting down.
TTGGAAAAATCACAAATTATACAGCACGCATTTAATAAGAAAATGGAAATGGTTAATAGGTCTTGATAAGACAAATCTAGCCCTGTCAACGGTGCAACGTGGTGAGGTTGGATAAATTAAAGAGGAGAAGTTATTATTGTTTCAAAGGAGCTTAAGGGCCGATTGTTGTTCATTCGAAACACGGCGCTCGGAGAGCCGTCCCCTCGTCAAACGCAACCATTAAAACTAGCATGAAAGAAAAAAAAAAGCTGTTCGAGCAAACTGTAGTTAACTCGTCTGGTCACTGAGATATGTTCAAGAGGCTGGTCCGACAGTTAACAAGATTTAATTTTGTAGTAGCTCTTTCTTGTTAGATTAGCCGAAGCAGACACTTTGTCATTTCCTCCCATTGATGGAATTTTTTAGAAACTCCTGGCTTAATTGTGCGAGGGACTTCCTGACCTTTTTTACATTTTAAATTTAGCTCCTCAAGGTGCCTTTCAAAGGTGAAACACATGAGTAATGAGATACAAAATCAGCCTGTTAATTGACTTTCAGCAAATTTAGATCCGCAAAGACCTACGTATACATTTCCCTCCTTTAAAAGTGAACCATTTTAGCTAATAAAGTTATTAATCTTGCCCATACAGTAATTATCTCTGCAATTATGCTGTAATTGCACATACATCAAGGCCACCTTATACAGCGGGCAGCCCTGAGCTTACTCCAGATATCATATCATTCCTCATATCACGTCAAGACATGAGTCTTTCTCGCAGAATCTAAATGAACGTTAACTGACATTTCTATTCACTTAACGCTGGTTAATAGTTTGGTTTAAATGGCGCAGGTGAGATACAAACTTATGGATGCTCCTGCCATTTAACATCATGTCTTTTGCAAGTTAAATGAAATAAGAAGATATTTCTGGATTACAACCAAAGTCTTACTTGTTGCTAGTCGCTACTTGCATCCTCTGCGTGCATGGACAGCATAGAGCCGCAGAAGTACCATAAACGGCGTAACATGATAATGCTGCTTTAATTACCCCTTGGTCAGCCCACTTACAAACCTATTGCCGCAGCAGTCAATATCCCCAAAGATCCATTCATGCCTCGGCTGATGGTTAACTTGGGAGCCTTTGCTGAATGCTTTAGCCTAATTGATATCCTTATTTAGCAATGAGCCAGTGGGAGTCGGAGGAGAGTTAAATGGAGCAGTTTACCCGGCAGTGAGCACGCTAAAACCAGATCCCTGAAACCACCACCATTGCTTGCCACAGCCTGGCAGATGATTTATACCAGCTAATTTAGTGTTCCAAATTGATTACCGCCAGTATTGTTTTGTGTTCACAAATGAATGCTTTTACCATTTGTTCTCTGCTTTTGTTTCTTTTGCTTTTTGTCCCCCACCCTGCTCCAATAATCACAACCCAGAGCATGTTTAGCCGTGGTTACTGTTTTCCAGCAAATTACACCTATTTATGACAGCTGAGTGCTCCCATGCCACTAACTAACACCGGGGCCAGGTCACAGGAGAGACTCGGCAGCTTCCTTAAGGCATCCAGACCTACTAATCACACACATCCACAGAGCTGCACATGCAACAGTGCACCAAGCACGATCAGCAGAATATTTCCTATACATTCACACCCACGGTGTCTCATGTATTTATTTGCGATGCAATATCTGAGAAGCTGCTGCAAGCAAGCTTCGCAGAGCTGCAGGATGTCACTCAACTCCCATGAAAACAACAGGTATAACCCAACGCAGACGTGTCCAAAAGAGAACAATGCATACCCAACAGGTCAAACAAAGCCATCGGGAGCAACAGGAAAATCAGATTCTTCTTTTAAACTGGGTTTGTAGGTCTCTCCCTCCTGCCTGTCTCCCCAGATATGTCTCCCTTAACAGCTCAAAGTAATTAGCAACGACCACATGCCAAAGGTAGGGTAGCTACTGTACACAGAGTAGGCAGACCTTATCTTTAATTTGAGACATTGAGATGCTCTGTGGGGGCTTTTGGAGAGCTGGGAGCTATAAGGTAGACAGGCAGGCTCCCCCTCCCAAGGTCGCTTTAGTGAGACAAGCTAGTCTGGGGACAAAAGGATACCTCCTGTATGCGAGCGCAGGTTTTGACAGTTTAATTATAATTTCATTTTTGGTTTATTTTTACACCAATCAAAACTTGAGCCTCGTCTGCGGCCAAAATAGACGTTTCAAAAATTGCAAAATATCTGCTGCCAAAGTGCATCTGTAAACACAACTCTCCGCCTCGCTGTTTCAAACTTTGCTTTTGAGTGATACCGCCGAAAGTCCTCCAGGGCTTCCCATTAGTCACGTTGCTGAGCTCAGAGCTCAGCCACAAAATGGCCTCCAATCTTGGGAGAATGTCGTCAGCCCATTCTTTATACTGTCAGGATGAAGAAGAGCATAAAAACGCAGAGTCGATAAAGCCATATGAAATGCTTGATATCGAAACATGGCGCAGCGCAGTGACTGATTCGGCATTCAGGTCCAGTTGTGATGCGTTGCTCTTGCTGTGGGATAAGACAAAGGGAACAGGAAACAAGTAAAGGGGGGGAAAGGAAGAAGCCACTTTGCATGACTTTGCTCTGGTTGCTTATATTTCTGGGCTTGTTTTTGAGTCATGTGGGGACTCAATGGTGGCGTAAAGATTGTCTTTAAGCCTTACATTTTTGGTATGATCCTTGTTATTTGACTGGAACATTACTATTTTCCTTGATTACAGTAATCGCTGTACTCAATTGGTATGTGTATAATAACAACCAGTTAGAAGGATGTTTGAGAAGGAAGTATGTTCATACACTCTAGTTATATACATACCAGTGCCTGGGAATAGAGGTTGGGGCACCAATTTATTTCTTTTTTTCTTTTTCTTTCTGAGCAGTGAAGTCAATACTGACTCAGGCAGAGATGGTGAGATGAGAAAAAGGGGTATGACAGATATTAAAAATGAAAGACAGTGCCACTTTTTTTTTCTTTGTCCAGATTGTGCTTTTAGCCCACAGCTCTCGAAAGGCTGAAATACTAACTGAACTAAAACAGCAGCATCAGATCGAGCTGAAACTTACACATGATTTATGCTTCAGACAGAAGCACCGTGAGTTAGAAAATCGCAAAAATTGAACGCCTACATTTAGGTAAAAGCTGACAGCAGCACTTTAAGTTTGCCTTAAACATATTGGTTTGGAAAGCGGAGAAATACGCTGGTATTACTAAAAGAAACTGACACTTCTGCTGGGTCCAGCAACGTGACGGGAATCTAAGCGCTTTAATGAGTCGGAGTCAAATTCAATTTCTACCTCAAAAAAAGTTGCAAACCGAAGCTTTAATCTATTCCAACACTCCAATTTGATGCAACAGACTGATAGGAATCCCCCTCCCACACACGCATACACACACTTCTGCTCAGTATTTGGATGGCATTAAACTTTTCCGAGTATTGTATAGAAACACCCACTGTGTCAGGCCCCAGCTCCAATTTGACATTAACACACAGAAACATTCCTGACTTGAGTGAACAACCGACTTGACGTGAATGTTTTCTGCACATGCAGGAGGAAAGGCAACGAGAAGAGAGAGGTGGGGCGGGGGTGAGGAGTGGGGTTGCGGTGAGATTTTGGACAGACCGTGTTAAGATCATCGCTTTGGGCTAGGCAGGTTGCTATGCGCTGAAATGCTAATAAGCTTCCTGGCTCTCGGTGCAGGTCGACCAGCCTGTGCCGACTCGTCTTGACACTTCACACACTTGCTGTCTTCCACCCTTTTTAATCATTTTTGATAGGCCTCCCTGGGATGCCATCCATTTAATTTGAAAGGGTTGAGCCACCCAAACATTTTCACTATCTTTAAATAGAGGTCTGCCTCGACTTGCCTGCTACATTGTGGCCTGACAAGGTGAAAAGCAGTGAGGTAAAAAGCTGTTTGCGTTTTAGGAGGATAATATTAGGCCGACAGTGGTAGGGATTCATAGGAAAGAAAGGTGAGTGATGTCGACGGAGGGCAAATAAAAGGGGATGTGGGGGGAGGGGGGTACTGTAACAATAGAGCAGCAGTAAACACAGGTGTGGATGCACAGACAAGAATACAGACTGTGACAGGTTTAGATGCCTCTTTATAATCATTAGATAACAACACATTTTCCAAAGAAAGGGTGGTGCACCTTAAAAGGTCATAAATTAAAAGTGCGGATGAAATGAAGTGCGTGGGAAAAACGCAATATTAAAAAGTATGGAGTAACTTGTTGAAAACCAAAAGGAAGCAAACACGGGATTCAATATATTAAAGGCGGCACAACTTTAGCGGTCAACCTTCCAAATCAGTTAGAAAATCATTTTCTGTTATAGATTAGCTGATGATGTGTATTCCCTAACAGACTTTAACAGCCACTGTCCTACTCTATATATCTTACGCTCTCTCTGAAAAATATCAGAGCCTGCAGCCAGCGCAGCATGGTCAGAAATGAACGGCGGCCACGTTGTATGATTCATCGAGAAGAAATAACATATTTTATTGGAGTCTGAGAGATTTATTCACTGAGGTTGCACTGGATGTGTAAGGGACACGTTCACCGGGGGATTTCGCCATCCAATTTACCAGTGTGCTCTTCTATAAACATCAGTCAGTACAAATGGGACAAATTCTACAGAAAATAATCATAAACAAACCATTACATCGCATTTTGGAAATTGTCAAGAGATGCTCCTGACGATGAGTATCCAGTCAGAGTCAAAGGCAGGGGGGAAAAAGCCCAAAAGGCAAGTGGGGATGTCTGCGTGCTATATGATATTACCGTGACTCTCAAGATAAAGATATCGCAGATTATTGGTTTAGACTGGCGAAGAAAGAGAGAGGGTGAGACCGGCGTAAACAGATAGCAGAGGCAAGAGAAAGGGACGTAGACAGAGAGAGGGCGAGTGCTCAAATATATATTCTGCCTCTTAGCAAAGGCGCAGATAGCTTTGAGCCTCTCGATGTCGTTCATGTGAAACAGCTGGAGCTCTTGATGGAAACCACACTCAACTCCAAAAACAAGCCCGCTTGTTAGTTTCTGACTGTGACAGAACCAGTTTTACATGCTCTGCGTTGTAGTTGTAGCCTGCGCAGTAAACCATCATTTGCTCAAGTCTAATTTAGCTGCGTGTATTCGCAGGCTTTTAAGATGCAGTAAACTCAACTGTTGTGCATGTTTTCATTTAAAAAAAATGGGTGGTTGTGATCATGGCCACAAATCAGCATGTAACCAAAAAGCTATAGAAGGGGAACTGTCATAATTATTAATTAGTCAATATTACTGAATGGAAAAAGCCTGCCTTTGGTTTTCCTCCCTACAGTTTAATCGAACACAGCCAAAGACAAACCCAAGTTAAACAACACCAGGCAGTTAATCTCCACCACCGTACCCTTCGAATGCAGATAGAGTCCACGGGTTTTAAGTGAGCGAGCGGGCCCACGTTTTTTAGATTTGCTTGTTTGCTGTTGTTTGCTGTCTTTAAGTGGTCTTTTATTAAAGCCAGCCATCTTCCATAGAGCCTTAATGCATTTCACTGTTGCGATGCTAATGGCGCCCTAAGAACACATTATTATTCAGCATTAGTTTCATTTCCCTTTGAGCCTCAAATGGCGACAAACTGTCTTGTAACTATTAGTTTTAACTTGCATAAGGCACGCCACATGCAAACATTTCTGACAACAAAGCTCAAAGAAAAAGACAAAAAAAAATGTTGGAAGTTTTTCCAAATTACCTATCAGGACAAAACAACTCAGGAAACGTCAGCGTCTTTTTTAAAACATGACACGTGTAACTACGGTAACTATTTTCAGACAGTCTTGCGAGGAAAGCTAACATAAACAAACGTATCCTGCAAAAATGTCTTCTTCTTTTTCTTCTTTTTCTTGTACTTGCCGACATGAATCAGGGTTTGCTTGCATACTTGAATCTTTTTGTGCTCATGCAAGAAAATGTGTGTAAACATTAGGAATACCATGCTGATAGGTTATGTGCAGAAGTGTCTTTAAATGCACTTGTTGGAAAAGATGTACTTCTGACTATTGCTTCCATTTTGAGCAAGCTTGCCTTGTGTGTGTGTGTGTGTGTGTGTGTGTGTGTGTGTGTGTGTGTGTGTGTGTGTGTGTGTGTGTGTGTGTGTGTGTGTGTGTGATTAGGACTCCCCACTGACCTGCTGTTTGGCTACAGAGAGACAGAGTGGAACTAGCCATATTACTGTTCTTACCCTGCCATCTACTGGCTCACATCATTCTAGGCCCTACAGTACATTCATCCCTCCGTCATGCACTTGCTCCCTCTCCCACTCTACACACACACACACATACACACACACACACACACACACACACAGAGAGAGACACACATGCACACACCTCTCCCTTTTTCAAGCTATCTCTCTCCCTGTGTTTCCTTTTCTCTGCTTCATCTTTGTCTCTTTCTTCCTCCCTTGTTTCATTTCTTTGCACGCGTAGCCATCGTCTGCCCGTTACATCACCCCTCCTCAGAAAGAGGGAAAAAAAGAGAGGGTGGAGAGAGAGTGGAGGACTAAAGGGAAGCGGCGGACAATTGTTATCGAAAAATAAGCATGGAGTTTGAAAGGGATTTTAATTGAGGCATTCGTTATATTTGAAAAGGTGAACTCCTAAGGGGATGGAGGGAGAGGAGCTGTGACCTTATTCATATCCACAGACATTCATAAAGAATGGCATCTTTTGACTTTCCCTTTTAAAACAGTGCAACCTTAAATGGCCTAAATATAGAGGAGGGGAGGTAGACACGGTAATTCCCCGGACCTTGGGGGGCGCCACTAGAGTATGGGATGGTGGGATCGAGCCGAGGACTCCAATTAACTGTGAGGGAGGGTCTAGCCACCCAAAAAGGAGAGAGACAGCGTCCTTTCCACAATCCTCCAAAGGTGGTGATGTCAATCCATCTTATTTCGTTCTAAAACCTTCCTCTGTCTGCCTCATTTTTTAGCTTTCCTCATTTTACGCTCCTTTTTTTAAAACCGCCTCTCCCTCTTTCTCTCCCTCACTCTGTCGCTATGCAGTAATAATGTCATTAATAATGCGAGGGCCCAGTGATTGTCCCGTTAAGACCAGTTATCCGGTTTGTATGTCTACAGAGGAAGTCAACAGAGCGCTCATTTGTTGTTGTTTGCTAAGGTCAGCTCTTTACGAGCCCCACTTCCAGTGAAGCAGACGGCCCCTGGTCTTTTCTTTATTATATTTTGACTGTGACCACTGAGTTAAACTTGGACTGTTGGTTTATTGTAAAGTTGTTGTACATGGACAATATCTCTAGGCAACATACAAGAGGTTTGTAGGTTTTTATCCTTGTACTGTCCGTCCACTTTAAGCCGGAAGGTCGACGTCCTTTCTGGGGAGGATGTTGCCCACACGTGCCGTTCTAGATCGACAACATTGATTACACTTTAGCGCCAACCATCTTCCTCCTGTCAATTTGATGTCTTATGCAGTTTTGCTGTGACTAAGTGATGAAGTCTTTCCATATTATTAGCAAAAAGTTTTATCCTTACGCTTTGGGAAATACCCGCAGGCACTGTTCTGTGTATGTATCATTGATGATTTATGAAATGTAACTGCAACCAAGGCGGCATCCTTGATGATGAAGTTATAAAACTTTGTTGGAAGTACCATACCCACTGAAGGTATTTATCATGAGCCTTCATTTTTCATTGTCAGAATATCTACAGTATCGTACAACATCGGTGAAAACTCATTAAATAAGACATGGGAATGCTGTAAAAGTTAGTGACAGCCACTTGTTGATAACACAAGGCTTTTGTTCCTTTGTCCATTTGTGCTAAATTAAGATAGTGTCGCTACTGCTATCATTACGGTTAATGTGTTCGGGCAATGTTATCAAAAAACAACTGCCCAATTGTTTAGCTTCAAATCTGCTATATCGCATCTCATACTGGATGGGATAAGGCACGCTTAGCTTCAGCACAGAGGTTTGGTTGGTTAAGTGGTGCGGTGGCTGAAACATGGACGGCTGCATCATGAGCCCTGCAGAGAAAAACTGTTTTGTGTACATGCACATATGCAAAAGAATGCATTCTGCAGTGATGAGCACAGGAACAAATGCACACATAAATATTTCCTCTGATCTTTACAAAATCCTTGATTACAACGCTGGAAATAATCACAGCTCAGTCATAATCACTCATAAAAAAGAACCTCAGTTATTAATTTCAGCTCCTGCCAAACAAAATTCTTCCTTTGTTGCATTTCATTTGGACTTTAACGGTGAGTCATAAAAGTCAGATTCAGAGGCAGGCTGGCCAAATCTGACATCCACTGGTAATGAGTGGAGCGTTTCTCTTGAACCTAGAGGGATGTTGTTTAAAACTGTCTTAAGTATGGTGCAGATTATTAATATTACCGGTTGAACTTAAACACATGTGGTTAGTTTATTGTGTTTATTTAGTTTGGCTTGTGCAGCCGAAACAGAGAACAGTAATCCGTGGAGCATTCAAACCCTGTAAGTAGACCCTTGATCATGCACAAGCGCAGACAGACAACTGCACACATGTAACAAGGTTGCGGATTTATGCGCACGTTACACAAGCTCTCGTCGCTGTGTGCATGCAGAATCACAAATGCACCCACCAAAACACACGACACCTATTCCACAATTCATTTGTCATATCATTATGCAAATGCTGCACACTGAGCAAATCTCAAACCTCTCAAAGCCGCAGTGGGAAAACTGGAGAATAGTGATGAGACGTATCCCTGTGCTTCTGACCTTCTTTTTTTTTTTTTTTTTAACTGTTAACATTTTATTTGCTTAATGTCAATATGTCAAAAGTATGCATGTAACACCTTTAATACTTGTTTTTTAATAAGAAAAACAAGGTGCTACACTGAGTTGCACAGCAGCCCTCATTTGCAATAAAGGCACATTTCTAATATCAGAGCCTACGTTCTGAGCAAGTGACCAAGTTGAGGTGTGATCTGTTATTTAGACAGGTTGGATGCACTTCCTCACAGCCTGAAATTTCCCCCGGGGGCTCTCTTCCATTTCTCACTGTCATGGATTTGAATCTTTTTACCACTGAACTCTTACAATTACTGAACATTCATCACCTGCCTACCTTCTTAGCTATCTAGATACTGTATGGAGACCAGAGATATGGGGCAGACTGGTGCAGTCGGGAATACCAAATAAGACTGCTGTAACACAGTAAGGAATTCTAAAATCCTAAGATCACAGGAACATGTTTATTTTATTAGTACCAGCAGTGTTACTTGGTTACATGCTTTTATTTAACTAACAAAAAGCTAAACTGAGTGAGGACACTTCATGTTAATGAGCTAGCAACAGGTCGCCACACACCAAACATTACCCCCCTTTTATTGTCTATTTTACTATAAACAGGACTAGTTTACAAAATCAGTCTTATGCTATTTAAAACACACTTAACTTTCAACCAGTTCTCTGGTTTAAACTAAAATACTTAAAGGTATAGTCAGCAATTATTTTATTTCTGTAATGGAAAAAGGCAATATAATTATATAAAAATTACAAATTGATGCATTATTATAAACATTAGAATTAATCAATTAAAAATACATAAGAGCGGCCGCTAGTTTGTGGAAGCCACCATGTTGCCCCGCTATCTTGAATATAGTAGCAAGATGAACACTGATGTTCTGCGTTTTATATGTATGGCTAGAGACCGCCAAAGCCAGAGGGAAAGAAAACTTGAAGGCACTCGTGTATCGTGGAGGCAAATATTAATTCGTGCCTGCACCTTCAGACTCAAAATATGAAGGACCATGCCTAGGTTTTATTATCTTTGGAGGGGTCCCCTTCACTAAAAAAGTAAAAACACAAAGGAAAGAGACAACACTCAAAACCATGCTTATTTATTCCCAATATTGTCACAAGTAGCAGCAGATTAGACATGCTAGCTAATGTTATGCTAGCTAATGTTATGCTAGCTAATGTTAGGCTCAAGTGTCCAAAACTCACACTTTCTCTCTGATAAAAAGTTTGATCACATTCTCACATCATATAACAGTTTATTCACTAAGTTTCTAAATATAACAACATTAGATCAACTTCAAACAAAGTTTTATTTTATTGGAAGAATAACCTGACACTAAAAGTACGAAATTAATAAAAGAATACCTACAAGTATGTAGACACAACTATGAAAATATAGGTATATCATAAATTATAGTAAAATATGTCCATAATGACCCAAATTAGTGCAATTTTGACTACTGGGTTTTTTATTTAAAATACAGTAATTTTCATTCTGTGATTATTTTCTCTCACGGGGAAATAAAGGATTCCTCTAAGCTGTAAATCCTCTAAACTCAAATGGTCTTTAGTATCATGGATGCCTCAAAAAAACACAGTGACTTATAACCAAATGCCACTGTATATCTCTGCAGTTTTCCCCTCATGAATAAAAGTCCTGATCTGTGAGGTGAGAGGATTTACCCCTGTGGCACACCCAGTCACCCCCTCTAGTCACTTGTGTTACTCAAGCTCACTTGTAGAAGTCCCTTAACACTAACCGAGAAAGCATAAATATATTATAATCTCATCACCTGTCCATTTATACAGGTGTCACCCTGCCTCGCAACTTGATTTTCCAGGAGGGCAGCAGTTTGTCCTGTGGCAGCAACTGAAGTCACAGCATTATTATCAGGCAAAATGTATTCATGATAGCAGAGGTCCGAGTGCCCCGTGGGCTTTGTAATATAATACCAGACCTCTTTATCAAATTTAACAGTTTATTGGAAACAGCTTGTACACATGATTTAGGCACCAGGCGCTATGGCAAGGCTCCGGGTACCCTCCTAACAGACATCCCTTGCACACCTCCACACAGTGCCGAACGTACACATACACACATTATGAAAGCTCACAAACACATGCCGTGCATCCGCTCAGAGTGGCGGTCAAACACACACACGCATTTAATCACACATCTCCCTCCTCCCCTGCCTTCTGTGCAGAGCTTCACTTCTCCTGCACTCCCCTTCGTATCTAATGCAAACCTCTCATTGGATAAGGCAGCGTTTTTCTGTGGAGGTCTTTTGTGCACTTTTGTTGTTTGTTTTCTCTGAAGAGCAGCGCGATAACAAAAGTGGGACGTGACAAATGGACTTTGTGCCCCACAGCTAGATTCGAGTGATAGGTTACTGAATGGGAGCTACCCTCCTATCTCATTTATACACACACATAGAGACAAATGGACACACATGTGATGAACGCGCTTACATTTGTAACTCTTATTTCTTAATCCAAATGCTTTCAATTTTTTGCTATATTTTTTTAAAAACATAAAGCTTCCCCAATCAATCTGACAGCCACACAGTCTAACTACAATAAATACATTAATATTCAAAGATGCTTGTTTTATTATTTCTATGTGATACAGTAATGAGATATCAGTAATGAGACATACTGGACCAAATTTTATTATTTATCCAGTGTAATATTTTCTCATTTAAGCAGATATGAGCTGATGAACATCAACATCAAAATACCCGCACCTAACCATCTCGACTAACACGCCGCTCTCCAATGAGCACGGTAAACAGAAACCGCCAGTTGACCGGCTAATGATTTAAAGGGATGGTCAGAGGTCATATCCAGCTATTAATGAACCCCTTTAACAAAAAGCACATGCAGGATCTATCCTGTAATCTGTCTGGTTGACACTCCATTGAGAAAAAGCCAAAGCTGAAAAATCAGATGTATGTAGATGCATGTTTGTTGTTTGTGGAGTTTATAGTTTTTAGTGTATGAACGCACTGGTTCAAGAAACGGTGTGTTTCTATTTTCTGTTATTTCAAATTTTAATATATGAAATTTGTTTCATTAAATAAAAAAAGTACTTTAAAATACTGGAACTCCAGATTTGCCAGGCTCTTGCCTCTGGATAGGAAAGTTAACACTCCACCCTGTTCATACTTATTGGCAAATTTGAGAATACTAGCTTAAAATGTTCTCGGCATGCAACAGCTTAAAGGTTTTTAATGCGTTTAGCAGCTACAGAGCTTCAAGTATAAACACTCATTAATCCTTTCAGCCATTTCTACCCTTAACAGGAACTTGCTGGATGATGGAGGTTATCTGTACAGTGAGGAAAAAGAAGCTCTGAACCATCACTGACCCAGACTTGACAGACTCTTTCTCTTGTTTTCTTCTATTCTTACCTGTTGTGTTAGATTTTATTCTCTTCCTGTTGCCTCTGACTAAGCTCCCATCAGTCCCGTGGAAGTTCATTATGGGTGCCAAGCTGTTGAGAGGTTGAGGAGAAGCTTTTTTGCCTAAATACTGGATATACACCAAGTCTGGCAACGCCACCGAGCATTGTCTGCCGTGATAAAATATGGACGGAAGTGCTGCTAGGCAAATCGTTTATCAGCCAGGTTTAGCATGCACATGTTAAAATGAAAGACTGTGCTATCTGCATAGGTTGTGTGAGCTTAGTTTAGTGTAGCCAATGCCGTTTGTTGTGTATAAATGGCATGCTGGCTGTCGCCCCCGTGGGACGTGATCAATCACACATTGCCTGCTTTGCTCTCAAACGGCTATGGGCAATTCTATTCAAAATATTCAAACCAACACCTTAACTGTGTGCTTTGTACTTTTTGTGCCTTTGTTTTGGAGCCAGTGTAATTATTAGAATCTGATTTTTTTCCACTTGTTTTTCCACCTTTTTTTCCCACAGCTTAACTTATCTCTCTAAAGTCTTGCGGTACAATCCACAAGAACTGACCCATTTAGTAGTTAAGCACAAATGGTCTATTATGATAATTAATTCTAATATATGTCTTCAGTATGGACAAGCCATTACATGGAGCATGAGCTGGCATGTTTGCTCTGTTACAAAGCGGCCATTAAAATAAGTGCAAGCTCAGTTTACTCTGCTATTCCCCAATTTGCCTTAATGAGCCAGTTTAAGCTGTCAGAAACCGAGAGGAAGGATTTCTGCTAACTGTAAGTCTGCGGTGAGTAGGCAGGGATGATGGGATAAATGGAAGGAGGGAGATTTAGGGAGGTGTGCAAAGGTATACTGAAGAAAGGATAGGAAAAAGACAAAGAAATCATACTGTTGCTGTAACAGCTGGTGATAAAACACACCAGGCTTCCACAGAAGTAGTGTGTGTTTGTGTAAAAGTATTCTCTTCCAATATGTTGGAATGTTTTGCTTTCCTTTGGTCACTCATTTTCAGACAATGGATTATACACTGAACAAAAATATAAACGCAACACTTTTGTTTTTGCTCCCATTCCCCATGGGATGGACGTAGAGACCTAAAATTCATTCCAGATACACAATATAACCATCCCTCCCAAACAGTGGTCACAAATCAGTCCAAATGTGTGGTAGTGGGCACATCTGCTGTATTGAGATAATCCATCCCACCTCACAGGTGTGCCACATCAGGATGCTGATCTGACATCATGAGTAGTGCACAGGTGTACCTCAGACTGCCCACAACAAAAGGCCACCCTGGAATGTGCAGTTTTGTCTCACAGCAAAATGCCACAGATGCCACAAGCAATGAGGGAGCGTGCAATTGGCATGCTGACAGCAGGAATGTCAACCAGATCTGTCGCCCGTGCATTGAATGTTCATTTCTCAACCATAAGCCGTCTCCACAGGCGTTTCAGAGAATATGGCAGCACATCCAACCGGCCTCACAACCGCAGACCTCGTGTAACCACACCAGCCCAGGACCTCCACATCCAGCAGGTTCACCTCCAAGATCGTCTGAGACCAGCCACCCAGACAGCTGCTGGAACAATTGGTTTGCACAACCAAACAATTTCTGCACAAACTGTCAGAAACCGTCTCAGGGACGCTCAACTGCATGCCCGTCGTCCTCATCGGGGTCTTGACCTGACTCCAGCTCGTCGCCGTAACAGACTTGTGTGGGCAAATGCTCACATTCGATGGCATCTGGCACGTTGGAGAGGTGTGCGCTTCACGGATGAATCATGGTTCACATTGTTCAGGGCAGATGGCAGCTGAGAATGTCCCAGTTCTTGCATGGCCAGCATACTCACCGGACATGTCACCCATTGAGCATGTTCGGGATGTGCTTGACCGGCGTATACGACAGCGTGTACCAGTTCCCACGAATATCCAACAACCTCGCACAGCCATTGAAGTGGAGTGGACCAACATTCCACAGGCCACAATTGACAATCTGATAGACTCCATGCGACGATATGTTGCACTGCATGAGGCAAATGGTGGTCACACCAGATACTGACCGGTTCTGGGTCCCCAGACCCCCAATAGCGCAAAAAACTGCACATTCCAGGGTGGCCTTTTGTTGTGGGCAGTCTGAGGTACACCTGTGCACTACTCATGATGTCAGATCAGCATCCTGATGTGGCACACCTGTGAGGTGGGATGGATTATCTCAATATAGCAGATGTGCCCACTACCACACATTTGGACTGATTTGTGACCACTGTTTGGGAGGGATGGTTATATTGTGTATCTGGAATGAATTTTAGGTCTCTACGTCCATCCCATGGGGAATGGGAGCAAAAACAAAAGTGTTGCGTTTATATTTTTGTTCAGTGTATGTCCCTGTGAAAGAGAATGGAGGGGTGGATGGATTATGACTCATCATCCTGGTGAGAAGAGGGGAAGCGTGGTTAACATGTAGAAAGGTGCAATTTAAGCCAAACCATTAAGAAAGCTGTTTTGGTGCCGAGACCTAAGGAAATGGAAATAAAAATGTCTTAAACCAACGGTTCCACACTGATCTGGCGTGCCTGGTTTCTTACACAGAGCCACATCAGAAGACCGCCTAGAAAGCTTTCTGGAAAAAATATTTGGATTGGCACAGGATTGGATAGCTTGTCTGTTTTAAGCAATCTAATAAGTTAAACTATAGGATGGGAAAAACTGTGTTTGCGGCACATTATTAAACAACTCCTGTGATCTTTGTAAGGAAATTCATTTCACAAAGGTCTTTTGTCATGCCTGAAACATGTCTGCAGCTGTCACAGTTCAAGATATCTATTTTTTCTTAACAGCAGAGGAGGTTTCTGGATGCATACAACATTTATAGAGAGCCGGGAAAGACAAAGGCAGCAAGGTATATTAAATCTACATATCACTTTAAATTGACTTTAACATATCTTAATGACTTAATCATTGACCGAAACAATGTCATTGTCATAAAAAGCTAAATTCCCGGCGTTTTTGTCAATTTGAGCAGGAGGCCTTTTTAGTACATGGCTATTAACAAGTAATCACAAGAGATGTATTAATGAAGAATGCCCTTCATTTTTGCAGAGGGCAAGGTAGACACCGGTGTCCAGCCCTTGTCTTCAGAGGAAAATATGGAGGGAACTTAGGTGTTTGATGATGCGTTTAATTCACACAGGAATACATTAATATGATAGTCAGTGGAGCGTCAAAGCCCTCAAGTAAGGTTCCCTCATTAGTATGTTTCTCTATTTCTTTTTTTAATTATTCAACAAAAAAATGAGGAGCCGCGTGACAGATGTATTGGCTGTGTCAAGAAGGAATGATTTGAATTTGAATTGTGCATAAAATCGTGCAATTAGGAGGGCTCATTTGTGTATGTGAACAAAATATTTGCCTCCAAATGAGCGCTGGCTCTGAAGCATGAGTCAAATTATGGGGTATATTTTAATGCAATACTTATTCCTTTCTCAAGGATCTGGTCACATCGCACGCGTTTGAATGTCACGAATACTAAACCTTATCAGAAAGCGCCTTAGTGTGAGCCAAAGCAGTGGCCTAATAACCCAACACGGTGAGGTGGACCAGACAACGTCTGCCACACCCCTGAGAGTCTCTGACTTCAAAAGCATACCATTCAGAGTGTGCAATGCACCGTGAAAGTTTGATGCTTGTACAAGTCATCCGCGGCTCATCTTGGCGGGCTATTATCTCACTTTGCCATTGTCGCAACTGGTTGCCGAGGCTTTCATCATGCTTATAAGTTAAACACCTGATCTGTACACACTGGGGTATTGTCTGGGCTCTGCTCGGGCAGATCACAGGAGCCACCTGTACCAAGACAGAGAATTATTGATGTTAATGCTGTCCTTAGTAATTAAAGATAGAAACTTTTAAGACATTAGCACTGCAGCAGCCCAGAACATTTTCTCAGCCTCGTCATTTACAAAGATTTCACAGATCAACACAGTTTTGGATTCATAGAACCGGGGGTTACATTTTAAAAGCCTTATCTTTCAGTATTAGCGTATGGTTTTCAGAACAGTAGGAGGAGCATTCTTCCGGAATGTTCTGGAGAGTCGTTTTTACATGACGTCACAATGTGTGTCTCTTTGTTTTTTTAAACAAAGGGCCTTCACCGATTAGTATCTCTGACTGATTTTCTGTGACACCGTTTTGCTTTGCATTTGAGGTTAACACCAACCTCCTGCAAAAAGAGCAGGCAGGTAATTCACTGCTTGATTAGCCTCACTCTGCAATTAATCATTCTTAAACGCACACCCTCACTTTAGTGATAATTTAGGAATGATGATTAATGAAACCATCAAATACTGTATTTCCCCCATTTCTCTCCTTACGGAGCTGCTGCACTAATGTGGGTCGCGGCTGTCAAGAAGGCCCCCAAAAAAAGAAAAAACGAAACTGCAACAACTCTCGGGCTCTACCGGCAACGGTGCACACACACACCCAAAAACAAGGTCGAAGGTCTTCTAAGTTCATTGTTCTTCTTTATTTATGTTGCACTCGTGTCTCCTTTCGTCTTTGAAAAGCCAGCTGCAGTGCGGCGGAAGCGACTTTCTGGGAACAGGCGTGCGTCAAAATACAGGTGCAAGGTCAAGAGGACGAGCGACGCACCTTGTGGGCATAGGAGACGACGTGTGAGATAGTTGCATGTCAGTGATTGTTGAGTCAATTAATTATTGAACTTGGCAAGAGATCAATCGTTCCAGTGAGGTGATCCCATTTCTAACTGGCAGCATATTGAGACAGTAACCTATGACAATATTAATCACTAGCACAACAGCAGGCTAATTCCCACATGTAATTAGTCTACATTTTAATTCATAGAAAACTAGCACTTTTCTAAACTCGCTTAATTATGTACTTACACTTAATTATAGTCCCCCCCAACCATACCCCTCCCCAATTTGTTTGGAGTGCCACAGATGGAAAAACATATTTATTTTGGGGAGAGGGCGAAAGATAAAATGAAAGCTCCACCTGGGAAAGGAGCGGCAGGTCTCTGCTGAGTTGTGCTGCGTCTGGTAGGAATTTACTGGATTAGCTCAGTCACAAAATGTGAGATGAACCACATTGTCAATCACCCTCGGGGCAGAGCGAGAGAGGAGGAGCTGTCAATCAAGGCAGGTCTTCAATCGTCCCATTCACATCGCCTCCTGGAATCAGTCTCTCCCGCTGACTGCTCTTTGACATTTAACGCACTGGGGCCACGAGGATGGAGATCCTCAAATCCTGCCTTTCTTTCTTTTTTGTTTTTTTCCTCTCCCCTGTCTGTCCTCAGTCTTTGTGCTTTGGCGGGGGAAGATGTGTGTTTAAAGTAAAGACACAGGGCAATAGCTGTGAGAAATAACTAACAGACAAAAAGTTTTAGTAACTCTTCAAGTGCGTGCGGTGACAACAGGGCAAAGCGGCGGAAGACAAAATAGGCCGGACTTGAATAGTTATATATTGCTCTCATTCCAACTTACTATTGCAGGGCTGAAAACATATGAGCTCCCTTTGCAAGATCTCTGTTGGGCTTCTGCTTTTCATGAGATGCATTATGAAATTCGCACAGAATTCATCAATAAAATACATTTGCTTAAGCCTGAGCAATAAATGCATTTACCAACTGAGTCCATAAAACAGAAGAAGGGAAGGGGGTGAAAAAAAACATCTAAAAATCCTCCTCTTCTGGGAGATGCTGCAGGATGAAAAATCCTATCGCAGTTTGTTGTCGTCTTTATGTGTTTTCTCCCCTCTTGTTTGTATTCCGGGGCAGTCGCTTCGCTCTGAGTGAGGTATACAGAGTCATTGCTCTTTTGGCTCCAGCCCTGACACCTCGTGCCCTCAAGTGTGGACTCCTTAGCTGCGATCTGATCAGCATCTTTATAGTTTATCAGCCTTGGGGTTCAATTTTGGCTTGGATGCTTTTACAAATGAACGCAATCACTGGTGAGCCTTCGCATCCTGATTGCATTGAGGGAAGCGGGTGGAGGAAAGTTTAGTGGATTACCGTGCCACTTGAGGATGGAGCACAAACACACCGAGGCAGCCGCAGAGGGGGCCCGCCTGTGCCTCCCTCCCCCTGCCTGGGCTATTGGCACTCGCTGCTTGTACTCTGTCTTATTTCACTAAAATAATATAATTGTCTCCCGTATTATTGCTTGTAAAGCCATCTTCTGTCCGCAGGCGATGTGTGTGATCAATGTACTATCTAACAGAATCAATTCTTCCAGGAATACCTCGTGTTTGTGAAATGATCCCAGGCAGCTGCAGCAAAAGACAGGGCTGAAAGTGGGATCCTATGGTACTAGGATTAGTTTAGCGACTTGGGCCCTCCAGTTTGCACTGAATACTATGGCTCTTCGCCCATTTCTCATGTTGTTCACTCTGTGCGTGTGTGTATGTGTGTGCAAAAATAAGCTTCTCAGGGAATTCACATTCATATTGCCAGTTATGTGCATCATCCCTTGAACATCTTCTAAGCAGTTTATTCCACTTGTAACCGCTACAGTACCGGGCCCCTTGAGATGTTTTCAACTGTGCTGGAAATGGTAATAAATGTCATGTCATCTGTGGTGTAATATAAAACAGATATCTCGAATTTTACCAGAAAAGAAATTTGTTCTTATCACTCCCGGCATGTTTGTTTTTTATTTGAATTTATCTGCAGTGTCATCACTGACACTGTTGAAATGGCAATTACCTCTGTCTAATCTGTAAGATATATTGTATACCTTACAAATAAACTTGGTAGCAATCTGCAACTGATGCTATATTTAAGCAATTAAATGTGCCTGCCTTAAAAATTTTCCACCATTTCAACTTATAAGAAGATGAATAGAGGACGTGCATTACGGTGGCGCTGCCGATCAGATCACAACAGGATTTATCAATTAATTTCCCACTGCCAATGCTGTCTCCAGAGTGCACGGCTCCTCTAACTACAACTAAACTGTGCCATCAAAAGCGAATTATAGGAGTAGATTGGGGAGAGTAACATGCCACAAAAACTATTACAGATGGGAAACTATGAGCCTAGACCCCTCTGGAGGAGCAATCGGGGGTAAGGGAGGAGAGAATTAAGGAGTGGAATCAAGCCAAAGGGAACCAATTTGGCAGTGGAGCTTGTTAGCGATTGTCACTGGAAATCTCTGTGGTGGCACCGAGTCTAGCTTCCCACCAAAATCTCATGTTTTTACCGACCTGCTGAGGTGGAAGCGAGCGAGCATTCACGCAATAAAAACAAGAAAAAAGGCTCAAGTCCTGCAATGACTGACATTTCAGGCATGTTGTTGTAATATGGTGTAAACAGTTGGCCTGGCCAAAAGCGGTATATGGGTTAATAGGTATGGTGAATTTCCCAGGAAGTACCATAGCTTATTGAGTTACTTCTGCATGCTAAAAAAATTTAAAAAACAAAAAGAATAAGGACACTTTATGCAAATTCAGGTGGGCCTCAGCCAATTGTCATTCAGTTGTTCAGTCTTGTGGTTTGATTCCATTTAGGGGAAAACAGCGAAGCCAAATTGTGTCTTTCGATAACATCGCTGCAGTGATTGAGTTATGCGTTATTGCATTTGTGCCTTGAGTTCAAGTCTGTTGCTCTGCAGTTGCAGCCTTTACCTGAGAACAGCTCCAGAAATCAGGTCCAAAATCCTTTCATTTCCTTTGGAAACCACATGTCATGTCCTATATTAGGTGGATAAAGGACGTATGTGCACCTAAGATCTGGCCGGAGATTTCCCCTCCACCCCATTCCTTTTCTTTCACTTCCCCCTCCTCTCTTCTGTTTATTTTCCTGCTGTCTCGGCTTCATGTGTTTTGTTTTGTCTTTTCCCTGCTATCTCTTCTCTCTCTTGCACTCCCTCGCTCTGTCCTCCACGGTTCTGCATCAGCGTCCTCAGCCCATTCTTTGGGTAGCACAGGAAGTGAAACTGTAACACAGAGTTCACTGGTAATTGGCCACGGTCACGCTAACCAAACAGGAAGGAATCTGCAACTGATTAGAATTCTTCCTCCTGCAATAATACCCCCACCACCACCCCACCCACAGCCCCCCCACAGCCCCCAACAAAATTAATTACATTTGGGGGTCTATTCCCACTATTGGTTTTCCTGTTTTGAAGCTGCATTATAAAGGGACAAATCCCAAGACAAAACAGCCTAGCTAGTTTTTCAATTACAGAGAGAGACGGGCTAAGTTATAAAGGGCTGAGGAAGCACAGGCAGGCATCCATCTATCTATCTCCACATCCGGACAGGGAGTTTCTGGGCCGTCTGATCAGTCAGCAGCACGGACTGCTGAATAATCTCTCCGATACTCTCTCACACACGATGACCTCCCAATTCCTCCCACTCAGAGCAAGTGCTCCAAACAAATGTTCTCCTTTTATTGGTTCTGACTCAGAGATTTTGTTTTATGTGCAGTTAAAAAGGTGATAATTTGTAATCTGGAATAATACACACACACAGCTAACAGTGTCGTTTGTAGAAACTCCTCAACAAGTTTAACGGAATTCTTTGCTTTAAAGTCTGAAAATTAAAAAAACACCAGAATTAAAAGTGCAGCATTTACGATTTATGACATTATTGTCTCTCATCAGATCATGTTTGATTTTTCACTTTTTCACTGCTGTTGCAATATTATTGAAACCAACCAACCTGTAATCCCAGTAATAAAAACACTCGCAAAGTTCAACATATTTTATTTTATCTACAGTATGAAAAAAAAATAAATGTGAAAATGTACTTGTGTAACTCCATTATCAATTAAATGTTTAACCGTGACTTGAAATACCACAGGAGTCCACGGCCCACGACTGTTAGCGTCCGTTCCCGTGTGAACGTGAACGCTGCCCACCTGAAATCGCCTCGGCGTTGCATTCTGAACAAGTGGATTGCTCGATATGACATATTCATTTCACAAAAGAGGTTAAGCACAGAAAAACTGCGGGGTGCCATGGTGCACATGAAATGGCAAAAAAAAAAAAATACTATGGTGCTGAGCGCCTTTCAAAATAAAATGAAAATAAATTTAAGGAGATACATTTTCATCTCATCTTCACAGAGGGAAACAGAGAGCCAGGGCTGCCTCAAAAATAAATGAATGCCTAACAATGTTTTTGATGTCCTATATTTAAATTTGTACGGTTACTTACATTACTCCTACTTGCCTGGTCTTGGAACTAATCCGATTGATATGGAAATGGGGTGCTCTGTTTCATGACAGAGTTGGGGAGAGAGGGAGAGAGAGAGAATTCCCAGGTTCGCTCCTACTCAAAATGTGCTGAAAACAGATTTTCACAATCCTGTGGCTTCATGGTATAGGTTATAGGGGATTACACAAACCACTTAAAGCTCTACAATGAGCTGCTCTTTTCAACCAAGAGGAAAAAACAAAAAAAGCACTTCATGCTGGACAAATTCTCCACACTGAAGAGGAACGAATTAAATAAATATTGTCATTGTTTGGGGATCCATCCTTTGTCTTATTTTTAATTTTACAGATTTTCTCAAGGGAAAGGCTTCCAAGTTATTTTGCGATAGTAATAAAATAATCAGAAGAACTTTATTGTTTAAAGAAAACATAAAATTTGCTATAATTATGTTTTAATTTATAAAACTAAAATTATGCATCCAAAGCCGAAATTCAACTCAGGAAAAGGTGTAATAATTTGTATTTATTTTCAGCCCAGAATGCAATATGTATAATTATTGTTACACCACTGAGAACCAGTCAGGTCAGTTCAGTTCAGCAGTTCACCTTCAAATTACACTGATTGGAGGGTTTTGCATTTTAAATTTAGGATTTTTTTTTAAGAATAAAATTAATTATCTACATATTCCCTTTAGGTTCAGAGTTTTAGCACAACTTCAAAAAACATGAAAGCTTTTTTTTCCAACACTGTTATAGAAATATTTCATATCTAATGTAAAGTAATAGTTTATTGAAAACAACAAAAAAGAAAAAAATAGTTTTCTACTGCAGCGCTATCTGAAGCCCAGCACCATAAATCACACATGTGGTATGTGGCTACTGTAACAGTACATTCTAACTGGTATCTCCGAGCTTCCTGCTCTCTACCCAGGCACACTCTTATCTGTTGAAAACTCCTCTTTTTATCTTAAACAGCATTTAAAATCATCACTTACCAATTCCCTTCTTTAGCAAAGCACCCATTCGAGCGTGTGTTGTCTGTCATTGGGGTTGAAAATTGGGGAATGGGCTGGAAATTGGAACCATCGAGGATGCCGTCCTGGAAAAAGAGGAAATCAAAGTTAAATGAGATCATGCATGCCAAGAGAATGTTTAACCAAAGGGCAAAAAGGAAGCTGGAGATAACAGAGAAGAGAAAACCGCTTAATGTTGTGTTGTGTTGTGTGTGTGTGTGTGTGTGTGTGTGTGTGTGTGTGTGTGTGTGTGTGTGTGTGTGTGTGTGTGTGTGTGTGTGTAGAGGAGTGTCAGTTGTCAATATACATTTATGCAGTTATTTTATGGATCTACACATTTTAAGTAAACATATACACGCACGTATATATTCCATGACTATGAACCCTTGTGTGCATGTTCGCCTTCCTGCACGTGAACACGTGCGTGTATTTTCACAACAACTGACATTTTCACTGAGCGTGCCCGTCCGCAGGTGTGCACACAGGTGATGATGAGCTGTGCAAAAGTTTATTATAATGGAGCGTCTGGAAAAAAACGTTTGAAGTGGTGCACCGCAAACAATTAATCTTGTGCCTGTGACTGCACTCTGTCCCGGCGATGCAGATTTCTCATGACAAGTTCGCTTCAAAAGACTGGAATCCTGCCCCACCCAGTGCACCTATGGTGAGATGATAGACAGGCGATTTTGTTTTAACACGAGAGGACAAGAGAGCATCTGGAGCATAAACATATATGGTGACTACGAGGGTGGGGCGCGTCCTGCATTAGACACTGATCGAACACTTACAAACTATTACACAGATGGAAAAATACGAGTATATTTTCACTTCAACCTTAAGATAAAGA
Organism: Maylandia zebra; assembly: GCF_041146795.1. Classification (NCBI taxonomy): domain Eukaryota; kingdom Metazoa; phylum Chordata; class Actinopteri; order Cichliformes; family Cichlidae; genus Maylandia; species Maylandia zebra. The sequence goes on along the minus strand of NC_135175.1, from coordinate 15,867,586 downwards.
CGTTGCTAAACTGAGAGGAACCGAGCAAACAGCAGGGGTGTGTGCAAAAAAAATTAGAGGAAATACTAGCGTGAACGTATGCACTCTATACTGCTATCTATCATCAAAAGATAACAAAGGAAGCTATGAAACCATTTCAGTAAAATCACTGATTATCTGATGTTGGATTAAAATGACGTTTATCGCGAGAGCCGTGGATCCTCTTTTATCTGACAGTGGCCTCTCTCGGCTGACATCTAATCTTTGCACCTTCTTCACTGATGGAATCGGGGGATCTCTGCGAATCGTCCGCAACAGACAGGCCGGAATGGCGCATGTCTGGATCGTGTTTATTCAATTTAACTGAGCATTTATCCTCCCAGGTACCGTCGCCAGTCTGTTCCCTGTGTGCGTAAGCTAAAGAAAGCAGAGCGATCATAAGAAAGAGAGATGACAGGAGCAAAGTTTCCAGTTCGTGAGCCGAGTTGAGAAGAGAGGAAAACATCCAGCCAGCCTGCACATGTCAAGGTCAGAGCAAACGTTCTTCCAAGGAATGAAGGAAGGTGGAGGAAGGAAAAAAAAGAGTTCTCGTTCACATGTACCTTCATGCGGCTGTGATGCGATTAAGAACAAAAGCCCTGATAGGTCTTTTTGTAAAGTTGTGTTTAATGAAAACTGCCGGACTGACAAAAACCCGACAAAGAATTGAGCAACTTTGCTGTCTTGGAAGAGGTTCTTATAAACTAACCAAGTTTTGTTTTTTTTTTAAATCACAATAATAAAAAACTTGAAGTTGTCAATTTTACGCATGGTGATGTCATGTGAACAGAATACCTGTGGGTGTGTGCCATCTTTTCACTGAATCATTTGGCTCTCTGCTTTATTTCTTAATTCTCGCTGCCATGAAACACTTCAGAAAGAATATCAACCCAGGAGCGATATTTTCTGCAAGCAAAAACTAGTTCAAAGACATTTTTTCCCCTCCTCGCCCCCCTCCTCCTCCTCCTCCCCCAACCCAATCCTCAACTTACTGTCCTGGCATCCAGTCAGTTTCCAATTTGCATTGACTTTTACAAGATTTTTCTTCTTTTTTTTTCTACTGACTTTGTTGCAGCAGTGAAGCCCCGCCGGGGGCCCAGTGGGTCATATAATTATTAGGTACAGAAAATGATAAGCATGTTTTAAAAGGGAAAATTAGCTTTAATTGTGGTGTAGTGTTGCAATGAGAGCATGGAATCACAAAAGTCAAACTTATGAGACTTTTGCATTATTTGAACAATTTAAGCTAACCAATATGCAAGGAGTATGATTTCCAGTGACTCATGAAGTTTCACTAATACTGCATAATTCAGGTAATTTGATCCATTTTACAACATGACAGCCATCATATCTTGTTTTGCGGGGTGGCTTATGTAGTTTTTTTCTCTTAGATAAATTTATAAAGTCTTCTGCATCTTTTTTGCATGAGCACAGACATCAGAGCAAGTAAAAAGAATGCAGACATTGTTTCTGCCAACGTAATCACAATTTTGTAAGCATAAATATTATAATCAAGCATCACAGCTATTTTACAGTGATGTAAATATTCACGACTGTGTAATCTTCCACCTTTTAATGGCGTAATCTTTAGGGGGACTTGGCAGAGCTCGTAATGCTAACACACACACAAATCCCTGAGTTTCACCTCACACCGGTCTGTGACTGGTATGTCAGGACCAATCAGAAAACCAGGCCAGAGACTGGAGATAGAAACGAATGTGTAAGGTGTCCTTGGAGTAACCAAAACAACCGCGAGTCCAATTTCCTCCTTTGTCACTTTTTGTAGGCTTTACACTCAACCGGAGCGCGAGCTGAGAAAAGAACGTGTTGTCGGCCTGACTGTAACGTTGGCAGTTCTCCTGCTCGTGTGCAAAGCTGACATCCAGCTTCCTGAGTGAAGTCATTTCCTCAGTAGACGTCTTGCGCAAACAGTCTAATATCCAAAGGCCGGTGGGAAGGGGGTGTTCGGGGGGGCTGCAACTCGTCCTGGCGAGAAAAGAGTGACGGCAAACGCTCACATTTAAATTGAGTTTCGTCCTTTCGTCACTGAGCACAGATAAGAGATTCAGTAGCCATGGTTAACCGGGAAAATATTATGATAAATGGGCTTTATTACTGTTTTCCCCCATTATTCATGACAATAACAATACAGTGTTCTCTGATGGCATCGGTGCATGTGTCGGGCTGCATCGCTGACAAAAAAAGCAAGGGCGCTCATTATGGAAACGGTGCTATGATGAATGTGGTAAAGCAACTCAAACTTAATCTAAACTGCATTACATGTTGTTTTGAATATACCTCGCTGATATGCCCATCTTTAATGTACTATCAAGTGCAGGGAGCCGAATTGCTTTAGTCTCCCAAATTCAGAGCGGCAGGGAGGAGAAGGGGAGAGAGCGCGACAGAGAGAGAGAGAGAGGGGCTTTAAAATACTGTCTGTGAGAAATGCAAAATTTATGAATACCCCCCTCACAACTCAGCTTGATTTATGTGAAATAATAATACACTATTTAATGCTTAAACATAGCTAGGAGCGATCCCTGGCTATCAAGATGTACAATGGAGTAATGGGGCTGGAAGACAAATCACCTTGTGGACTTGTGATGCTTATTTAAAGGTGCTCAGGCAGATATATTAAACTATATGTAATTGTACACTAACTCTGTGCTGTAGGCAGAGGCGGCAAACACAGGAGGAGGCCAGTCATGATGCAGATGGAGTGGTGTAATCAATTTGACTCAAGCATCAGCATCCACAACAGAAGGGAGGGAGAGAAGAGGAAGAGGGTGGTGGTGGTGGTGGTGGTGGTGTTCGATCAGGGGTTTCACCTTTATTCATGCATCTTTCATGCAACTTTTAAAGAAAGTGTCAAAACTTGTGAAGATGATAAAAAACACAATTAGGACTAAATAATAATAATAATAATTGTTAAAAAACTGATTTTCAGCGTTAGCCCACGTGCACCTGGAGGAGTGATAATAAACTAGAATTACAATCCGCACTGGAGCTTTCAGAGGCTGTAGTTGTGTCTAATTTAAGCTTTAGCGCGAGGTGTGTCAGCTTTAAAGAGGAAGACCGGGTTCAAACAGAGCTAGTGGTCACACCGGCTGTGATTTATGATTCACTGATTGCCTCATTTAATTAAAGTAAATGGCAAAAGCCCAAAGCCGGGCCAAATTGTCCTGATCTGATGAATTGGCCCCGTTTTACCACCAAAAGCATGTAGGGTAAATAAACAGGGTAATTACATTGGTAAATGAAGCCTCTGTGAGAGAACCGTGTGGGCTGCGGGTGGCTCACCCAGGATATACGGGGAAGAACAACAGGCGTTTCCAGTAACTTTCTTTTATCGTCTTACCTCTGTCTCTAAAAGCCAGTCATGCCAGCAAAAGAAAAAAAATAAAACCACACTCTCAAGCACACAGACACCTACAAGAACGCGCGCGCGCACTCTCGCTCGCACTTTCAGCGACACGCAAACCACAACTCTCTCCTCCCACCTCCATCCCGGTGCGTTCATGTACAATTATAGCTACGATGATCCACAGGTGTTGAATTCTTCTGGCAAGCCATAAAACATGATATGCATGATTTGTGCAGTCAGCCAGGTCTGTAATTTCATTCTCCTTTTCTTTCATTTTCCCTTCCTGGGCCACACGATCCATTTTCCTGCTTTATGAGAGTGCAGACACCCAGAGAGACTTTCAGGATGATTACATGCCCCATGCCATGGGGGGTCTGAGGAGCCAACACGCCAGCCTAAGAGCCGTGTCAAACCCGGGTGAAAACATCTATTTGAATAAAGCTATGAATATTTGAACTGCTTGAGGTGCGTTTCATTTATTCTCCTCGACATTAGCACGAGTAAAACTATCAACTTCCAGACAAGCTATATTGGGCGCTTCTAATATATATATATAGTTTGGATCTACTTAAAAATTCAAAATAGACACGTATTATCCACTTTGTCCAGGTACGGAGCGTGCTGTCACAGCAGGAGTGCTGATTTAAGATCGGGACACATGCCCTTGTGGTCCTGTGAGTATCTGGCAAAAAAAAAAAAAGAAAGAAGAAGAAGAAGAAAAAATCAAGGGTACCTCAGATGGCTCATGTATTTAAGATATCTGTATACACAGTCAGGCCTAGCGTCACAGTACGTGGGTTGGTCTGTTGGCAGAGAACTGCGATGTCCTCCAGGGGAAACTAAACAAACTCTCTCTGCTACTTTCACAGCGTTGCCTTAAACGTGATCAGGGTGAGAGGTAGTTCCTCTGCAGAGGACTTATCCAAACACACATGCGCACGGATTATGTTTTAAACACACGCACACCTGCAGTATAAACGCCAAAGGAGGGAAGCTATAAATTGAGTTTGTACATATTAAAACTGAGTCATTATTATAATCCAATCCAAGTTTCACATAAGAGCGCTTCTAATATTACTATGAGGTTTACCGTGGCTTGCCGTTATCATAAACATAATTATAATATCTAAGTAAATAATGGCCTCTCGTGGATTTAGAATTAGGCTGTTAGCAAATGGGAGCATAAACGACACGGAGAGGATTTTGCATATTGCAAAGTTCTGTTGCGTCTGCAAACCTGTCAGATGAGAGAGCTCCTCCAGCTTCAACCCATAAGTAAATAATATTCAGTCATAAAGCGCAGCATTAATCCCGGAGTGTGATTGACATTTCATATCTGTGACAATACTCCAAATAATTAAAAACGGAAATCTTGAAAGGTAATAGCTTCTCAAATCCATTAAGTAGTTAAAGGTTATGAGAAAAAACGGGATTATTGCTCACAGCCAAACTCCTAATTAAATGACACTACGTAATTTGTTTTGCAATCCCTTTCTCTTCATAAGCACAGTGCAGGTTAAATGAATGGGCAATGAAACATGTGTGTCATTTACCGTCACTCTGAGGAGACAAAAAACAATCTATCTGCGCCCCCCGCACCCCACACCCCCACCTCCATTTTCTGTCTGTATGTATTAGAGCAAAAGCGAGTACGGTAGATTGGATAAGCAGACACACAATTCCTGGTAAATTGTTTGCTTAATTACTTTTTCTTTCCTTTTCTTCTAAGCACACTTGCAAAGAGGGATGCTTCCCCCTCCTGGCTGCTCATAAGAAAGTCAGAGATTCCTCGGTCTCTTGTGCCTGCCTTCAGTGGCCCCCGTTAACTCTCTTTTTACCGCTTATGACCTGTGCATGTGGACAGATAAGCCTAAAAACTGCATGTGTTTGAATGTTACTGTAAAACCTGGAAAAAACACACTGATGTTCAATGTAAGGCTGAACAATTGAAGCGATGCTTCAATTGGATGTTTGACTTCTTGAAAGAAAGTTGACCGGGAAAACCAGTGGAAGTCGACCGGTGGAAAAAGGAGGGATGTTTATTGTTTTTTTGTGGGAACAACTTGAAGAAACAACCTGGTACAGTAGAGGCTATAACTCTGGATCGATGCCTGGGGACTTTTAATGTATGTCATTCTACTTTAAGTTGAGCCCTGTATTTATTTTCTCTTCACACTCAGCTCTCTAAAGGTAAAAATGTCAAAAAGGAAAAAAAGTATAGTCTTTACAAACGAGATCAGGCATTATTTCTAAATTGTATTGATACAGATGCATGAGTATAAGGTACTGATATGACCCACTTTAATGCGCCAAAGCCTGAACTTGTTTTTGTGAAAGTTTACCTTCACCCAAACTTTCTGCAAAGTTCCCATCAACTCAAAGCAACTTGTAACTAAAATTCTTCTTCTTACACAAAACAGTTGTGTTCTTTATGATTGGACAGGTATGAAGCGCTGGAACTAAAGAAGATTTTGGACTTGCTGGGTTTTTTTTACAAAACATATAAATCCTAACACTTTAGGAGTTGTTGCTTTAACGTGTTCACTGGATGTAAGCTGACACTCTGTCCTCTGATGGTGCAGGCTCATTAAACGGAGATTCTAAGAGATCCGACACACCGTGCCCCTCGTGCCCTCCGATGACAGAGAACAGATGAGGTGAATTTGAAAGGTCCACAACCACCGTGAACCAGTCTGGCCGGTTTGCCTCTGCACTCTGGCAGAGAGGATAGAAGATGGAGTGGTGGTGGTGGTGGTGGGGAGGGTGGGTTGAGAAAAAAATGTAAGAGCAGCAAGCCTAGCAGATCAAAGAAAATAACATGGGAGAGGATATGAGTGCTTTGAGAAGTAATATAGCCGAGATAGCATCTGTTTTCCGTAGCATGCAGGAGGCTTGAGACAAGCCCAGGAAAAAGACAACGGAGAGCGAGTGCACTTTAGCCGAGGATAAGACCAAACACAAATGGGTTATTAAGAAGCCCTCAATGTAATATCTGGCTGACATTAAAGTGTCTCTTTTGAAATGATCCACGGCTGGGCAGAGGGGCTTTTTTTATGACACTGATGGTGAATAATAAATAAAATGAAGCACCATTTAAGGGCAGGGTGTTTATATGAGATTATTTTCTTGAAAAAAAAATTTTTTTTTAAATGTCTTTGTTCAGACACTACTGGACAGCTCAGTGTAGCTCAATAAGATATTTTAGTAGCAAAAAGTTCTAAAAGAAACACTTTAAGAGTCTGTTAATTATTAAAATGGACATTTTTAGCCTCCCCTAGCTCCAACTCTGTAATTAACTTTTCATCGTGTGCTTTATCAGGTGTTCGCTGTATCCGTGCAAAACAGTAAACACTCGTAACCCGGTCAGAAAAAGAAAACTGGTGTTTACCATCGTTTAGGAGAAACTCTGTGACCCAGTTGTCTAGTCTAATTTCTATGGTCGATTTACAATATTAAAAACATTCATAGGTCGCACTCCCACATGAGCCTCCTGAAGATCGAATAATGTCCTTCCTGATCTGTACTGCAAGAGGCCATATTGGATCCAGATTTCACTAGTTCAAAAGTCATTTCATCCCCCCCCCCCCCCCCCCCCCCCCCCCCCCCCTTCCCTCTCTCCCTGCTTTATTCCTCTGTCCCTCTCAAGCCTTCCCATTGCCTGCTTTATTTATTGCGGGTCCAGTGGTGTGGTACAAAGCCATTACCCGCGCATATGTACCTTTTTGAATAATCAATAAATAATTATTTTATTATTTAATAGGATCGTATGGGAAAAGGAAATGGGTTTTATTACATAAATCCATCATGCGAGATGAATGGTTGCACTTGTAAAGTTGGACGGGGGGAAGGAAAAGTGGTCGGACAGGCCTTCGCCTGTGCTCGACAACTGTGCATTGCTGAGTGCTTTTCTCCATGCCAGGTTGTAAATATGACATTTTTGTCTCTGTGGGACTGTCGATTGGAGTGCGCGGGGAATGGGATTGTAAATTCAGGGAGATTAATTAACCTTTTACATTTGCGATTCAGCCCTGCATCTTTTTCTGTATATTGTGACCCCTGTGAGCAGAGAGGTGAGAGACCTGGCCGCAGACAGCCCAGGGAGTGTCGACGGCTCATTCCAAATGAGTTATTAACAGAATTTTTTGAAAAGATGGAAAAATTGTAGCCCGGCCATTTAGTGTCATAAAGGCTGGGTTGGCGAGGCGGCAGGGGCCTCCCAGGGACAGGAGGCAATACCATTACAATCAAATCTGAGATGGAAGAGGGATTGAGCTGTCCATTCTGAATTTTTATATTGTCGGAGGGCTGGGGAGGAAATAATGCCATCCTGGAGTGTATTAACCTCTGGCTGGGGAAGGAGGACAGGGGGAGCGAGAGAGCGGGAGAGACAGAGAGAAAGGCAGAGGGAAGGATTTGAGATTGGACAGCAGGGAGAAAGGAAGGCTAGATGAGGGAGGAGGGAAATGAAGGGGCAAAAAAAGAGCTTCATGCCTTATGCCGGGGAAACCAAAGAGGGAGAGGCAGGGATATGAGATGGCCAAGAGACAGAGCCAGAACAGAGGAGGTTGAGGAGGGAATAATGCAATAAGGGGAGGGAAGAGCAAAAGAATTGTGATGCAGAGCAAAGCTTATATGAACATGAAAGCACGGTGAAGGGAGAGAAGAGCTGATGGGAAAATATACTAGGATAAAGGTGGAAGACTGTTGGAATGGTGGAAAGAGGAAATGTAGAAAATCAAGGGAAAAAAGTTGTTGAGGACAGTATTTGACTTGTGAAGCTGTCCTGCACGGTAACAATACTTATATGACACCTAAACGTCAGAATGATTACTGCTACAGCTTCAGTATCTCCACCGTTGATACTTAAACTCCATCAAAAATTAACTTAAATCGTCCAGAATGAGAGCAGAAAAATGTTTCTACAGTTAAATATCAAGTAAAGTATCAATAGCAAAAGTGTCGATGGTGGATGACATGCAATCTAAAAGTTCTGTGAGTATTCTTATATAAAGCATCAACGTGGAAGCTTAACGATGATCAGAGATCAAAATGGGGATTTAGGGTTGCCAGGTGTTGAGGGACAATTACGTCGGGTTGGGGAAAACTACTATGCTCTTTTTTAATGCTTTTTTTCAGTGGGTACAGTATGGAAAACGGCAAACACCACGGTTCAAGTCACTTCTACTAAATGCTTTCCTTCAGACAGCTCAAGACATTATGAAAGAGCTCTGCCTCCACAGGCTGACCTCTGGGGACAAATGCTGAACATGTTTCCTGATGTGATGCACCTTTAATGCCTTAACTGGAGACCAAATTCCCCCCACCAGCAATGCTCCACTACATGCACTTTGGATCTGATTGATACCTTACCACAGAAGCTGATGTTTGCTCTCACGAGCTTGCACAGCTGCGTGAAGCTGTCCAAACTAAACCTCCACGGAGTGATGCAGGTGCAGGAACGCTGGAAGAAATGCACAAGGAGATGACCTTGAAGGTGATAGCGTAAAAATTAAATTATACTTAAAAAATTTAAATAAAATATAAACCTAGAAATTCTCCCATCTAACTGCAGTATTGGATGTTTAAAAAAAAGTTAAAAATAATTTTTTAAAGAAAAAAAGTAAAAGCTAGCAAAGTTAGAGGTGCAACATAGCACGACATCAAAATAACAAAACACCTCTACATTATATTTGACTATCCTTTATCCTGGTTGACTTCAACTTTATATCTGTACATAATTTGACCCTTTTCAAAATAATAGTTTTATCATAAAAATAAATTCTTAAAATTGAAAGTAAAATGAAAACTGACACCTCAGACCGTCACTCAGCAGGATTAACCAGAAGTGCTTGTGTGTCACTGATGATGTGGACAGCGACAGGAACACTACCCTACCTATTCATGATGAACTCCTCTACCCAGGTAAGCTAGCGTATTACAGCCCGTCAGGTCTTTCTCCTATTAAATGCAGCTAATAATTCACTTCTGTTGTGTTTGTGCCGAATCGACAGGACGGCACCGACCAATACATTTTTGTTATTTTTACGGGAGCTAAAAAACGTGAAACAAGCCACCTGCAGAAGCAGTGCCTGTCTCCGCTGACCAATAGCGGCGCAGTTCAGAGTTCGGAGCCGAGCGGAAGTTGTTGGCTGCTTCTAGCCTGCCATCCCTGCAAATGCATGTAGCCTTTAGCAGGCTAGCACGCTTGTAAGCGCATTTTTGGCCTTTTTGTCACTGAGGACCAAAAACGTGAAAATGTTCGGAGTGTGTGAAAGATGAAGCCGAGCGAGTCGAGGGGAATGATTTTCACCGGTGTTGCCTCTGAGACTGGGGATAAGAGCACGTAAAGACACCCGGAAGTGTTGTTGAAGGTAACGAGATTGCTATTGTAGCTTACTCTGGTGAATGATAAAGCTATGTCAGGTGCGACATGTGTGGCTAACAGCAAACGTGTGGTAAGATGACGTTAATAGCTGCGTCTTTGGATTGTTAATCGTTGCTCTCTGATCAAATGACAGCCTCCATTCAGTATTCATGGCGTTAGAAACGGGTTGCTTCGTAGCCTAGCTACCGTTACCGGCTATTTAAACAGGGGTAAGAACAGTCTCTTTTTATAATGTTTTTTCATTTAGCACAGCTTTAATGTGGTGGATGCTTTGGTGAATGCTATTCAGTGGTTTTACTCGTAGCAGAATATCACTGGCCGCAACGTATCCTGAGTGGATTTGAGTCAGAGTAGTGATCACTAGCAGTTCTCATAGTTTAGAATGAAAAAAATGAAAAGAAGTCTTTAAAAGAATATGGGGAATCAGTGACAATAATATGTGCATGCTCAATAACGAAGTATCGAAAATACTGCATCACTAAAGCCTCGCCTGGTATTTTTGCTTAAGTGTTTACTCTAAGATCTCTTGTTTGCTTTGCACTGCCTGCAAGGATCGTTTGCATACTCATATAATAGAGAATATGGCTTCATTTAGTCGCCTCATTTCAGCACAGTTCCCATGGTGTAACGTGTTCAACAGGTCTTTCTGTTGATGGCACAGCCACTCTAGTTACTTTTTTTTTACTGTCATCATAAAAATGACCCAGTGAATGGTCACCATTTCTTACACGAGGTGATGAAAGCTCAGCTCCAGGCTTAGTTTATCCACCCCATCCTTCATTTTCTACTTTGGAATATTAGGTTAGCCTGCCTAATGCTAGTTTCTCAACTGCATGCAGTTTGAAGGGTGTATCAATCTGCATTTCGTATACACAGTAATGATGAAATGCCTCTGTGAGCTCTTTCGCTATCTTCTTATCAAAGCTGCAGTCTGTGCTTTATGCCGAAGCATCATAAAGGAGGAGCATCAAATCTTTCTTTATGTCCCTGCAGCTTCCAGCAGGCGCTGACACAATGAGTGCCAAATATGGCCTGGTGGGCTACAACAGTTCACGGAAGCACATTTCAATCTCCATCCCCTCGTCTACAGAGGTGATGTCACCTCATATAAAGTCTGTGGAGGAGCTGAGGGTTCTGGGGATCAACCTGAGCAGCTTAAGTGCACCCACACAGTTCTTTATTTGTGTGGCTGGAGTCTTCTTCTTTTACCTCATGTATGGATACTTACAGGTAACGGGGATTACGATCCTTCTTATACACACACACACACACACACACGTATAGTAATACAGTAAAAATGCAGTAATTACATGTGTTATTCAACATGATAACATGTGAATATATTGATTAAATAAAACTGAGACAAGGCTATTAAGGGTGTTTTGTTATGTCTTTATATTCGTCCCTCAATATAGGAGTTAATATTTTCTGTGGAAGGATTCAAGCCCTTTGGTTGGTACCTCACTCTGGTCCAGTTTGGCTTCTACTCCATGTTTGGATTAGTAGAGCTTCAGCTCACACAGGACAAACGCAGAAGGTATGATAACAGATTATGCTTTGCCCCCCAGAAGACAGCCTTTACTGTAAAACACATTTTGTGTCTGACTTTTTCTTCCTTGTTTTTTTTTTTTTTTTTTTAAATTTCATCTCCTCCAGGATACCAGGGAAGACCTATATGATTATAGCATTTTTAACGGTGGGCACTATGGGCCTGTCAAATACCTCTTTGGGCTACTTGAACTACCCTACACAGGTCATCTTCAAGTGCTGTAAACTCATCCCAGTCATGATTGGAGGAGTGTTTATACAAGGTCAGCTTCCTATGTTGATACTTATTTACAGTGTGCGCATTGTGTGTATTTTTGGTTCCTGCTCTGCAAAGTCTTCATCCTTGCTACTAGATGATCCGCAGGCATCAGTATTGCAGCTCTCTGTAGACCATTTCTATGCCTTTCTCATTGTAAAATAATTTGAGGGGATTTCCTGTGTTATGTAAACTGTTCAACAAATTAAAAGAACTATTTTTTGCATTTGGCTAGAATCAGTGTCACTACTGATGACATGAGATGATACCTTGACCAACTCCTTGATACCTTAGTCCAACTCCTCCAGGATGACACATTAATATGTTTGATTGCCACAAGGTTTGCTATGCTTCCCAGCACAGTCTTAAAAGCGTGGGTGAGACAGTTACTTTAGGAGAGCTGAACATGACCGTAGAATATGCACAACCCGTCAGCTGAACTGGTATCTGCTCCTTTGTGCAGGATGTGCAGAGCTACAAAAAGTGACCTCCAGAAGGCCACTGGTGTGACCAAATAATCAGAAGCAAATTTCATGAGGGTGGCATGAGGGACTGACATCCTCTAGACACCTAGCTCTCTAGATGGGAGCAGAGAGCATGTACTTTGAGTACACGTGACAGATGTGAAAGGGTCTGGATTAACTGGGGAGAACGTTATGGTGCCTGAAACATCATGCAGCATGACTGGTTGGGTGGTGGGTCAGTGATGGTCTGGGGAGGTGAATGCATTGAGAGACGCACAGTCATCTACAGGCTAGTGAGCAGCATCCTGGCTGCCATTAGGTATCAGGATAATATCCTTGGACTATTAGTAGATTCTGTGTTGGTGCAATGGGTCCTTTGGTCCTCTTTGTCCACAACAATGCCCAGCCTCATGCAGTGAGAATTTATAGGCAGGTCCTGGAGGAGTAAGTAAGTGATAACATTGACGAATCTCCATCCTTCCATCCATCCATCTTCATCCGCTTATCCGAGGTCGGGTCGCGGGGGTAGCAGCCTAAGCAAAGAGGTCCAGACCTCCCTCTCCCCAGCCACCTCCTCCAGCTTGTCCGGGGGAATACCAAGGCGTTCCCAGGCCAGCCGAGAGATATAATCTCTCCAGCGTGTCCTGGGTCTGCCCCGGGGCCTCCTCCCGGTGGGACATGCCTGGAACACCTCGCCCAGGAGGCGCCCAGGGGGCATCCTTGCCAGATGCCCAAACCACCTCAGCTGGCTCCTTTCGATGTGGAGCAGCAGCTGCTCTACTCTAAGCCCCTCCCGGATGGCCGAACTTCTCACCCTATCTCTAAGGGAGAGGCCAGCCACCCTTCGGAGGAAGCTCATTTCCGCCGCTTGTATCCGCGATCTCGTTCTTTCGGTCACTACCCACAGCTCGTGGCCATAGGTGAGGGTAGGGACGTAGATCGACCGGTAAATTGAGAGCTTCGCTTTTACACTCAGCTCCCTCTTCACCACGACTGACCGGTGCAGCGTCCGCATTACTGCAGCCGCAGCCCCAATCCGTCTGTCGATCTCCAGCTCCCTTCTCCCATCACTCGCGAACAAGACCCCGAGATACTTGAACTCCTCCACTTGGGGCAGGAACTCATCCCCGACCCGGAGTGGGCACTCCACCCTTTTCCGGCTGAGAACCATGGCCTCAGATTTGGAGGTGCTGATCCTCATTCCCGCTGCGTTACACTCGGCTGCGAACCGCTCCAGTGCGAGCTGGAGGCCCTCACCCGATGAAGCCAACAGAACCACATCATCCGCAAAAATCAGAGATGAGATTCTGAGGCCACCAAAGCGAAAGCCCTCCGCCACTTGGCTGCGCCTAGAAATCCTGTCCATAAAAATTATGAACAGAACCGGAGACAAAGGGCAGCCTTGGCGGAGCCCATCACCCACCGGGAACGAGTCCGACTTATTGCCGGCAATGCGAACCAAGCTCTTGCAACGGTTGTATAGGGATTGAATGGCCCGTAGCAATGGGCCAGACACCCCATACTCGCGCAACACCTCCCACAGGACGCCCCGAGGGACACGGTCGAATGCCTTCTCCAGGTCCACAAAACACATGTAGACTGGTTGGGCAAACTCCCATGCACCCTCAAGTATCCTCGAGAGGACAAAGAGCTGGTCCAGTGTTCCGCGACCAGGACGAAAACCGCATTGTTCCTCCTGTATCCGAGGTTCGACTAGCGGACGAACCCTCCTCTCCAGCACCCTGGCATAGACTTTCCCGGGGAGGCTGAGGAGTGTGATCCCCCTGTAGTTGGAACACACCCTCCGGTCCCCCTTCTTGAAGATGGGGACCACCACCCCGGTCTGCCAGTCCACAGGTACTGCCCCTGATCTCCACGCAACATTGCAGAGACGTGTCAACCAAGACAGCCCTACAACGTCCAGAGCCTTCAGGAACTCGGGGCGGACCTCATCGACACCAGGGGCTCTGCCACCAAGGAGTTGTTTAACTGCCTCAGTGACCTCGCCCCCGGAAATCGGTGGGTCACACCCCTCATCCCCAGACTCTGCTTCCTCCCCGGAAGACGTGTCAGTGGGATTAAGGAGGTCCTCGAAGTATTCCTTCCACCGCCCGACAATTTTCTCAGTCGACGTCAACAGCGCTCCGCCAGCACTATACACAGTGCAGGTAGAGCACCGCTTTCCCCTCCTGAGACGCCTGACGGTTTGCCAGAATCTCTTCGAGGCAGTCCGAAAGTCTTTTTCCATGGCCTCTCCGAACTCCTCCCACACCCGAGTTTTTGCTTCAGCCACTGCCCGAGCCGCATTCCGCTTGGCCTGTCGATACCTGTCGGCTGCCTCCGGAGTCCCACAGGCTAACCAAGCCCGATAGGCCTCCTTCTTCAGCCTGGTGGCTCCCTTCACCTCTGGTGTCCACCATTTGGTTCGGGGATTACCACCACGGCAGGCACCAACCACCTTGCGGCCGCAGCTCAATGCAGCAGCTTCGGCAATGGAGACGCTGAACATGGTCCATTCGGACTCAATGTCCCCAGTCTCCCTCGGAATGCTGTTGAAGCTCTGCCGGAGGTGTGCGTTGAAGATCTCGCGGGCTGGGGCCTCTGCTAGACGTTCCCAGCACACCCTCACTACGCGTTTAGGTGCACCAGGTCTGTCCAGCGTCCTCCCCCGCCACCTGATCCAACTCACCACCAGGTGGTGATCAGTTGACAGCTCAGCCCCTCTCTTTACCCGAGTGTCCAGAACATATGGTCGCAGGTCTGGTGATACGATTACAAAATCGATCATCGACCTACGGCCTAGAGCATCCTGGTGCCACGTGCACTTATGGACACTCTTATGTTCGAACAGGGTGTTCGTTATGGCCAAACTGTGATTAGCACAGAAGTCCAATAACAAAGCACCGCTCGGGTTCAGATCAGGGAGGCCGTTCCTCCCAATCACGCCCCTCCAGGTCTCGCTGTCGTTACCCACGTGAGCATTGAAGTCTCCCAGCAGGACAACAGAGTCTCCAGGTGGAGCACCTTCCAGCACCCCCCCCAGGGACTCTAAGAAGGCTGGGTACTCCGAACTGCCACTCGGCGCATAAGCGCAGATGACAGTCAGGACCCGTTCCCCGACCCTAAGGCGCAGGGAACAAACCCTCTCGTCCACCGGGAAAAACCCCAACGTACCGGCAGCAAGCCGAGGGGATATAAGAATACCCACCCCAGCCCGCCGCCTCTCACCAGGGGCAACTCCAGACTGAGACAGAGTCCAGCCCCTCTCCAGGAGACTGGTTCCAGAGCCCAGACATTGACGAATCTCACCTGACCTAAATCCAAGAGAACACCTCTGGGACATTATGTTTCTGTCCATCTTATGCCGCCAAGTTGTCCAGAAGCTCTGTGATGCAATGGTTCAGAACTGGGAGGGGATCCCCCCCCCCAAGACTCCATCCTTCATCTCCTTTAGCAGCATTCCCCTGATATTGTCAGGGATGCATACAAGCACATTGGGGCTCCTTTTATTCCTAACACATTATCCAGTCCTATCAGTATTTTTTTTTTCCCCACTGGGATTTGGTTTGTTTTCAAAGTTTTCCTTTAACTTTTTTGAATGGTATATTTATTTAGTCTGGTATTTGTTTTTTGGGTTGGCTTATAAAAGCTTAATTGGTCTTGTTCAAATGTAAATCAACAGTTAGGGTCAGCTTAAAGGTTCCTGCTTTCAGGAGATCGCCTTAGAGCATGAACCTGTTACTGTAATCTCTTAAGTTTTCATCATTTCAACAAAACTGTAATCGTACATGTAGCTCAAATCTGTTGGCACATGAGGTAACAGTCTTTTCAAAATAACTGAAAATGAAGATTTTTTTTTATTATTCAGAATATAATAAAAGTGAATGTTACATCATCATTTACAGGGGGGGAAAAGTAGATTCATTTTTTCCACCTCATTTCATTCATCACATATTTCCTTTGAAGCAGTGACCACCTTTCAACTTTCAGTGCATCCTTTTCATCCACGTCTGTTGTTTTCTGTCGTGAGGGCCCGGTCGGCAGTACGTGCAGTTTCTTCCCCGCTCTTACTTCTGTCTGTCCTTTCATCCTCACACTGGCCTTCACAAGGTTCAACGTCCTGAACGTGAGAAGGGTTTCGTGCATTTTTTTTTTTATTTCTTTATGTTTTTTCACCCGCCTCCTTACGTCTCTCTGGATGAATAGATGTGAGGACCACGGTCCCTCAAGGGGGTCGAGTGGAAAACAGAATTTGTTCACTCCAAATGCAAAGAGGAAAGAAAGTGGGAGAGAGGGATGGATGAACAGATGGATGGATGGAGGCAGGGGTGTGGGGATGCATCTGATGTGAGGCCCTTCAAAGACGAGTCAGGGAATCAAAGCCGACCACAACCTGATGCCACGTCCCCCGTCAACCTCAAGGCATCCGTCCGTCAGCCTGTTTTTGAAAGACTCCTTCATCCTGTTGTTTTATTTCCTCCCACGTTTTTTTTTCTTTTTTCATTTTCACAGTTTTTTTTCCTTTTTCATTCTTGCATGCACAGCCCAAGAAACTTTAAGTTGTGAACAATATCTGTTGCAAAAACTTTCTTTAGTGATGTGTTTTTACTTCAGTCCAATGTCAACTTCTGTTTATTAAAGGTGGGTCGTCATCTTTCAAAGATTTCTTTGTAAGCTGTGCTTGAGGGGAAACTCTTTCAGTTTGGTTTATTGTGCCTGGGATGTTTTAAAGTGTTACACATATCATACATTAAAGTGTAGATTTCATGCTGGTGTAGTTTTAAAAACTTTGCCTGATTTTTGTAGGTGACAAGTAAAAGAAATAGGTTTAGATTTAAGGCTTGAAAAATAAAAATATAAGATTTTAAATAACGTTTTCCTCCATCTTTATGTCCCAGGTAAACGTTATAATGTGGCTGATGTGTCTGCTGCTCTCTGCATGAGTCTGGGACTCATCTGGTTTACCCTAGCAGACAGCAAAGTGGCCCCCAACTTCAATGTCACAGGTATTTCCTTTGAGATCCACCTGCAAACTCAGATGGTCTTCGATCAGAGGCTCCTATACAAATACAGAGATGTTGCATGAGTACATTAAAGACACTGTATATATGATGTACATCTCCATAATGTAGCTGCTGACGTCTGTCACAGGTTCTTTCACTTTTACTCTTGGATCACTGAATTGTGGCTGGAAACTTTTATTTTAGTGCATAAAATGTCTATTTGTGCTCTATGAACTTCTAGAATAATATTATAATATATTTAGTTAAAGCACCTTGAGGCGTCTGTTTGAAATTGAGTAGTTTGTTAATGTTTCCCCTTCTTCACCCTGAATGGTTACATGTGCATGTTTCTGTGCACGCAGGTGTCCTTCTCATCTCCCTGGCGCTGTGTGCAGATGCTGCCATTGGAAACGTGCAAGAGAAAGCCATGAAACTCCATAACGGCTCCAACTCTGAAATGGTACACTAGTGAAATAATATAAATCCAAAGGCATTTTGATAGGATCACACATTGTTGGAGAAAAATCCCGAATGCTTTGGTTGATGGTGTGATTGAAAGTACTTCTGTTCTATGTTGTGGTAATGCCGCATTTTGTCGCTCACAGGTGCTGTACTCATACTCCATTGGTTTTGTCTACATACTGGTGGGCCTGCTGTGTGTTGGTGGGCTGGGACCGGCCGTAGCATTCTGCTCAGAGGTGAATATACCTGAAGATGATGTGATTACACATTCCTAGCTTTTAGTGGGGTTGTTTGCTTTATGTTTTCAACCGTTAGCATTGGAAGGAATGTGAAATCAGATCCTTTTAGGACTAATGTGTCAGGATCCTGTTTTTTGTATTTCAGCTTTAACCTTGTAGATTGATGATGTTTTGATGTTTTCCAGTAGCACAGGGTTGCAGTTTTTAGTGTTTTTTCATCTGGACCCTGTTCGTTTATCTTTTCTCCCCTCTTTCCTTCTCAGCATCCCGTGAAGACATATGGTTACGCGTTCTTCTTCTCTCTTACGGGTTATTTTGGGATCTCCTTTGTGCTGGCCTTAATCAAGCTCTTTGGGGCTTTGGTTGCTGTAACAGGTCAGAGTCGCAGTTTATAAAGTTTTCCTCAGAATTGTTTTATCTCGTGTGAAAACAGCATTGTTGGCATAAAAGGCAAATAGTCATATTTCAGTCAGCCACACAATTATATAGATAAAAAAAATTATCACTATCTTAACCCAGGATGTTTGTCTTTTCTTAGACATATTTTAAAAGTAATTAAGTAAAGAAATGTAACGAGTGTCACTGATGGTAACGCATCTGTGCGGGTTTCTGTGCAGTGACCACTGGGAGGAAGGCCATGACTATCGTACTTTCCTTCATGTTCTTTGCAAAACCCTTCACTTTCCAGTAAGTACCACCACCTTTTGACTTAAAACACTTTCCTCCTAGTTTAAAGTAAGTCTACAGTGTGACCGCTGACCCCCTCTTTTGACTAATAAAAAACTTGATCTGGCTTCTCTGCCCCTGGTTTTTATGTCCTCAGTCCATTTGCAGACCTCGAGTTTTCCTCCGCTCCTTCAGTTTGTCCTTCCCTCTTTTGTTCACCCTCTCACTCGCCCTCTGCGCTGTCAGAGAGTGAATCCGCTGCTCTGTTGTTCAGTGGCTCTTAAAAACTGTGTGTGTATCACGAAACAGAAAAACTTTTGTGTGTCATTGCAGCCAAATTTATTCTCCCTCCAGCTGGTGTGTGCCCTCACCCTTAACTGGACTCAGTCCCTTTTTATGGCAACAGCTAACACTTTTTAAAACCAAAAAACTGCAGTACTACAGTGTGTTATCAGTAAATGGCAGATTTAACCAAATTTATAAATACTAATTGCATCAATTTCTGAGGAGTTGTATGATATACAACACCTGTATTACACCTGGTTTGCATGTGTTTGATAGGGCAGCAGCATTGGTCCATCGTTTCAGCAAAACTCAACTTCACTCAAACTGTCCAAAAAAAAAAAGTTATGTGTTGTTATTTTAACAATGCCCTGTGGGTTTTTGTGCATGCAAACCTTTGCCCAGTGTTGCTCATTAGGACAGACTGTATCCTTGCATTTCTGTGGAAAGTAGATATTTATCCGTTTATTAACCTTTTACATCATTCAGCTGAAGCCACAAACTTCTCGGGGTGTCGTAAGTCTTCCCACATTAGTTGTATAAAACATCTAACCTCTCCGTCTTTGACCTCGTCAGGTACATCTGGGGCGGCCTTCTGGTGCTCTTTGGAATTTTTTTGAATGTTTACAGTAAAAACAAGGACAAAATGAAGCTTCCATCCATCAAGGACCTCAGGAGCTGGCTGCTGGCGGGAAAGAAAGTCCGATTTCTTTCACAAAACGTGTAGGAGACACTCAGAGGTTCGGTGGAAGTCCTGTGCCGACAGACCACTTCTCTCTGCTACTTCCGGGATGAAATACCCACAGGATGTGCTGAAGCATATGCCGGGCCTCATCACCACTAATGTTGAGCCAAAGATGGGCACACAGGGTTCGACCTCCAATCAGCCTTACAGACAGCTGATAATAATCAAACTGTGGGAGAGGGAGTCGCTGTTTTCCATCTGCGTACCAGGACACTGCTGGTTAACCGAAGTGGCCCTGTCTGCAGGAAAATGAAGGAACTGCGTTTTAAAAGGGGATCAATGCCTAGTGGGATCTTGTGAAGCAATACTTCAAAGCCACACTGAAACTTTTTTTCCAATGTGTTGTACAACACTGAGGACATGCAGTATGAGACTTTCTAAAGGGAAGCCAGCTCATTAGCTCACCAAATTGCACAGTTTTGCACTGGAATTGAGTGAAACACTTTAACCCTCGAGTGGTTGGAGCAAAAATGAAATGTTTGAAAGAACAAGTACAGAGATACGTGGTAATCTGTATCATGTGTGAAATTACTGTCACCCATCTTAAAATAATACATATTGATTTTTTTTAAAAAGTATATTTGCCCCTGCATGTGCCAGAAAGATGGAAGAACATGTTTTTCAGGACCTTCTTTATACGTAAAAGTGGCTTTCATAAGTTTTGTTTGTTTTGGGTTTCTTGGGGTAATCCATATGTGACTCGAACCTTCATAATGTGTGTTATGTGCGATGGTCACATTTTTGGGAGTCAGTCACTCCTGAACATCAACAGCTGCCATAATTTGCTAACCATATACGTTTGGGTCAAAGGGTAAAGCTCTTTTTACAATAAAATATGTATTTAGTAATTACAGCGGTGGTGTTTTCTTTTTCTTTTCTTTTTTTGTCGGCCAGCCCTTATTCTCTCCTTTTGCACCACTTGAGAGAAGAATTGAAATGTTGCCAAAATGTGTGTGTGTTTATCCATCCAGTGGCCTTGGGCGTGTTTGATTAGGAGTCCTGAAAAAAGAGAGCACTGCTAGACGGAAAATAAACAGCAGTCTTCACAGCGCTGAGGCTGTCCTATTCATTTAGATCCATCGTGTGTGTGTGTGTGTGTGTGTGTGTGTGTCACATAAATACCAGTTCAGTTTTTCTAAATGATGGCATGATAAAGCTCACACCTGGTTCTTCCTCAGGCAAACCGCTGCTTCCCCTGCAGGGCTATTAAAGCATTTTTGGTCTGGATTTATATCCGGCTTTATTTTTTCCTCTTGTGGTTAAAAAGATTACTTGACTGACATTAGTGCGACTGCCAGTACATTCAGGACAGTGGTGTACTGCTGTTTTTCACACATTCATACAAACACACACCCGTCTCTGAATCTCTGGTTTTAGCTTCATATCTGTGCATCTGGTTTTAATCCAGATTCAGTATCCAGTCATCACCCCGGAGATCTGTGCTCGTCCGGTCTTATTCACTCAGTATCGTGCTTTTAGCCCCTCTTAACCGCACGGCTCTTTTGATGTAAAGCACTGGATGATATGAACAATGCAGGTGTCTGTCAGTATTGTGGAAATATTGTGAGGCAAGTGTATCCTTTCATAGAGGTTTTATCATACCCTCTTCTGCACCTGCTCGCTTTCATTGTGCTCCACACAGGCTCCAAGGAGCTTGACGTTTTTCAGGCCTCATTCAGAACAAATAGACCTCTGCAGTTTTCACAGTTAATGTGTAGGCTTTTAGTCTAACAATCACATCTGTGCAAACTTTACAAAGTGGTTAGACAATGCAGTTGGACTGAGGATCATCCATCCGATCAGATGTTTCCCTTTCATTTAAAAGAATTGCACCGCAGTAGTGCTCATTTTATCGCCAATGTTGGTAGTGAAACCGTGGCCGCGGCGGTGTTTTAAGTAGCCTACGAACACGGTGAAAATGTTTGAGTCTGTCCCTCATTATCATTTGTGTTGTATGCGCATGTCTCCGGCGTGCTGTGAAATGACAGAGACTTGCCAGCTCAGCAGGAGACGGGCTGAGTGTGGCTCTCTCTGTGATCCTAATAGAGGTCCCGATATTACAGTCTCACTTCCAGGCGGGAAACCTAACGCTGGGCCAATTAGTAATTTGGTATTTCATAAAACTTGGCAGCTTGTGTGTGATGACAAACTGACAGAGATCTTCCCTCCTCCGGGGAACCTTTGGTAGTGCAGCAGTACACACACACACACAAAGGACTACTAAGTTTTCTTCTACAGCAAAATGGCAAGTGTTGCGCAGATTGAGAGCATGTAACTCAATTGGAAAGAGAAAATTACTTTGGATGCTTTCTTGTTTGGCTGTAGATTTGAGTTTCACACAGACAAGAAAATTGGAGGAAAAACAGATGTTTTTTTCCCCTTTCTTTCTTTTTTTTTAAAGCCCGCCTTGCTTTAATACTGTCTTTGTATGATTGATGGGCAGCGAAACAGTCCATTAGAGGTTGAGGGGTCATGTTACGGGTTAAAAACATTAGTTTGCCATTACATACATTCGATGTGCGGCGTACAGAACTGCTTTATCGCTATGGGAAAGGCTATTCTCCTCCAGCTCCCTGAAAGGTCATTATGGGATGGGAAAGCCCAGTTGACCCAAGGCAAAGTACATCATTTGTCTTTTAGCACCGAGAGAACACACCTAACGAAGCCGGCTGACCCCTGTTAGAACGGTTAGGTTTTTTGCCATTTTTCAAAGCCACAGAGGAATTTGCCATCCACCGAAGTCAGCTATTTTATTTTAACTCGTGTACTTTTGTGTTATTTTGTTGTGCTGTCTAGTAATAAGTGAGTTTAGGTGGTTAGTTTTTCTTTAAACGTTGACAGGCTGTTTGAAATTCTAAATTTAAAGCAAACATCCAAGAACAGGAAACCGTTTCATTGTAAGATAAATGCAGCTGCAGTCATCTGGGATACTGCTTTTCTGTCTTTTTTTCCTCTATCCTTTACTCATTTCTTGTTCTTCATTTTACACCCTACACTTCCCAACACACACACATCCAACCAACCTCTGCTCTCGCACGGCTGAGGCCCTTCCTAATAAATAATGGGAGGTGTCCGCAGCTCATCATTCCCGCAAATAGGCTGCTATATAATATGCGGTCCACCTCAGATAGGTTGCTATATAATATGTGGTCAGACCGCGGATGGCCACATAGGGGAGTGCTGGCAGAGCCATTCATTATGGGTGCTATGTGTCAGTGAGGGCAGTAAGGTGGCGAAATGAGGGATATGCAGTTGCCCTCACACTGCTATTCACACACAGACACACACCAGATGACACAGTCCCTGTCATCGTGGGTTTAATGGGACACACACTCCCATTGTGCCTGTTGTGCCTCTTTTAAAACATGAGAACAACCTGAGGTGGAATAGGCCCTTTTCACAGGAGTCATTCTGAGAAGTCTATAAGCAGGGTAAACATGGGCGTAACTGGTAAAATGAATCAGTGTGTCGCAGATAGCTGTGCTCTAAGACAATCTTAATGGAACAACACCACCACAGTTAACGTTGTTAATTTCTGATGGGACAAGGGCCTGAATAACAGCAGTGTAACGAGATGATATGAAGATTGATTTCTAAAAGAAAAATGTATTTTTAAAGGAAACAGTTTAGCATTTGGGGAAGCAGCTTATTCTGCTAATAGTGCTCGTGATTGGTAAATGGACTGGCACTTATGTAGTGTCTTTCTACTCAGTTGAATAATCAAAGCATTTTCTTACTGCAAGGCACATTCACACACATGCATTCAGACAGCATTCATATATCTATGCCTACACACTCTAACGTTCACACATACTCAGGCTCCGATGGACACCACAGGGGCAACTCGGGGTTCAAGTACCTTGCCTAAGAAAACTCCGACACCGACCGTCTGATTGGTAGGATGAATATGAAGCTACAACTAGCAACTAGCTAGCAAGACTCTGCCCGAACTTAACAAAAAAGTGAACTACTAGCACCTTAATGTATAAAAACTTAGACAGTAGATGTGGAATGCAAAGCATGCCTGAAGCTTCATATTATTTCAGTGCATTTCCACAACCTCAAGTAGGATTATGTTACTACTTTTGGAAGAACATGCAGTACTTTCCTGTTTTGTCATCAGTGTGAGGTTGCCACAAAGCAGTGGAGTTTTTTTGTTTTTTTTCCCTTAATGCGTTTTCAAGGTGCTGTAAGGCAGATATTATCACCTTTGGACGGAGCTGACTAGCTGTTACTGCTCTTTGTGCTAAGCTGACCAGCTGCTGGCTGTAGCTGAAACATAGCCCCAAGGCTGATTCTCAGTAAAAGACCAAATTACATCTCCAAAATTCAAACTTCTGCACCGAATTAGAAATTTAAATGAGCTGAGGTTCGTTTAATAGCTTTCCCCCTTTTCTTAGGCCTTCTTTCTGTCGTTCTCTCTCATCTCCTCCTGATGCTCTCATTTCTTCTCTCATTATGTATCTTCTCTTTCCTTTCATTACCTTCCTTCACTCCACCTCCACCTCCCCACCTTTTCCTCCCTCTTTTCCTTCACTCTCCACAACAGCCTTGCTTCACACCTCTTCATCCTCCTACCTCAGACTCATTACACCCCACCCACCCGTACCAGCCAGCGCAAGAAGCTCTCCTCATATAATATGATGGCCATCTGCTAGGCTGAGCCATGCTTCTCAAAAAGCCCCAGGGCTGGATGTTTATCTGTCGTCCCCCTCGCAAACTCCTTTAAGGATGAGAAACATATCAGCAATCATCGCAGCTACAATTAGCACAGGTGCTCCTGAGCTGTAAAGTGATCAGGAGAAATGGGAGGAAACATAATTGAAGTGGATTAGAGCAGAGAAGTGGGAGGGAAAAAATGAAATAAAAATTCTGGAGGCTTGGACAGCAGCCCCCTTTTTTGTATACTGCTGTTTGAAATTCACTGTGCTGTGATTAAAACTGGTGCAGAGCGGCGGTGGAAGTCCTGGCAAGGAGTTTTGGTATTTAACAGCTGTCTAGTGTTTTTCTAGCCCACTGTTTTCTCAAATGTGGTCCTGTCATGTTGAAATATGGAGCTGGAGAGCGTGCCGGTGCCTTCTATAACCGAGATCGTGACTTTTTATGCGTGAACTGCATGTATTTTTTTTATCGTTTTACCTAAGGAGCTTGACAGGACTGTGCGTGTGTGTGTTACTCTTAAGAGTCTGACAAACCAAGCCTTCTTCTTGTCTTCATCTGCTGAAACATGGCAGCAAACATTTGCGCACACACTTACAAAACCGTACTGTACTGCGCGCACACGCACACACTCGCGCACACACACCATTTTGGTTGCTCAAGCACGGTCGAAATATTCCACAGCAGTCACTCATGAAGAGAAATTCTTAATAATAAATATCCAGCCAATAATGAATGTGCTGCTGGCTGCAGTTGTCTTGGGGGCATAATATCTAATTTCCTCCCAATGTTTCATATCCCTACTCCTGCATGTCGACACAGTCCATCATTACACCCCAATGCAGGTTCCTATCACTTTTATTTATTTTTCAAATCAATATATAAATCAAAGCCTGGACAGATGAGATCCAATAAATTACAGAGTGCCGGACAAATGCAGAATGTTAACTGTGTGCCAGGAGAGGAGATTCCCATGGGTGCTGCCTGCTGCTGTTCTGTGTTGTGTGCTACAGCAAAATCTACTAAATGTCATATTAAATCACAGCTAACTTGAATATTACTCAGCGCTGTTTTTAATACAGGTGGAAAAACTCCTCCAAGGCCTTACGTGAATAAGTTTTGTGAAATTTCTTCCATCTGTTCTTATGATCTTTATATTTTATCTCATATCTTATTGAGTTAGTTATTTTATTTTTGCTAAAATAAAAAAAAATTAAGGATTAGACAAGCAAGTCACTGATGCTCTCTGAGGTTTAGGAGCAGTAGCGGAAACTGAGCCGTAGTGTAGCATTTGCAGCTGAATTGCCCAGTGAGGATCGATACCATTTTGCGTCCCGTACCGTCAGGCATTCGCTTAAATTTAACTGGGGGGATGCAAAACAGAGCGGCATAGTGATGATGCTCAGTACATCAGCCACAGTGTGTGAGTCACCTCCTCCTGGTCCAAGCTCAGCCACATGGAAAAACAGGAGGGTTAGTGTGAGAAGAGGACGAAATGGGGGCAAGTGCCCAGTGAAACAGAGCATAGAGAACAGTGGAGAAGACTCGCCTGCCCCATAAACCTCCGGCTGCCATGCTGAATTGTCACTGAGGACTCGCTTAGGTGCAGGGGGCTCACCAGTCAGCCGGGGTATAGACCCATAACATGAAGGGCGGGCTCACAAGACACACAGACTCAGAGCTATACCTGAGTGTAGCAATCTTCGCTATCAGCAGGGAATATGTTGCCATCAGGCCCCATAACATCAGAGCACACCTCGGCACTGACACCGCATGACATGCATATGTGCGGAGGCAGCGTGAGGCGATGCCGGGCCAGGCAGCAGCGGGGGTTTGAAGGAGATTCCCACTGACAGTGGTCCAGTAGAGGGGGATGGGGATCCCCACTACAAAGGAAAAAGCAAAGCCACATAGGAATTAAGAACGAGAAAGAAAGGCTGATTTAATACTTCCCTATAAATACATACCTCTAATATATAGCTGTTTCATTGTAGAAAAAAGATATATATATATATATATATATATATATATATATATATATATATATATATATATATATATATGTATATATATATATATATATACAGAGTACTTAATGTCGAGAATATTAATTATGAGCTTTAACAATAGAAACAGACCTCATGAGTCTATTACAAGGGATGGAAAACTGCAACAAATGCTTATTTTCCATCATTTATTATCTATTAATGTTTTAAATGTTTTCACAGTTGGTTAGCTTAATCATTTGATCATCTAGTCAAGGTTGTCTCAGAAACTCCCGTGCCATTCTGTTAATTTCCTGTCTTGCTAGGCCCTACTGTTAGCTCTAAAGCTAAAGACAATCTCTGACTATTACATGAATTTAAACAAATCCTCAGATGGTCCAGAGGCTTGAACTAGAAAAAAAAGTCAAATTGTCACTGTTACTTTGTGCCTCAGTCGCTCAATCTGATATCACTCATTTTGGCTTGCTAGTAGCCTTAGCTAACTTAATGGCTAATGCTAACAGAATTCTCTGACAATGTGACCGGTCAGTTGCGATGCTGATCCTGGACTAACATTGTTATGATGTCAGAACAACACCAACACAGGGATCTTCAATCTGCAAGGCTAATCAGTGCTATAAGGGTCTTGTAGGAATACTCAAATACACGAATACTCTTCGCCTGATGTGCAATTCATTTACAGTGTCCACATGTGACAAGACAGATCAGGATGGTGTTTTATGGGAAACAAAAGAAAAAGACAAGTTAAAAAAATTAAAAACTGTTTAAAACAAACATAAGTCTACTTAACTGAGACAAAACCCAAGGCTAGGCCCATTGTTACTGGACAACTGGCGACTGGGCAACTAGCCAGCACTTCAACCTTGCAGTACCGCCCCCGTCTCTTCATTATAAAGCTTTAGCTACTCCTTTCAAAACAAAGCATGAAAAATACAAAAGCTATCCTAAGATGCTCGATAAAGATTATTCGACGTAAACAGCAATCAGTTCCCACTCCCCACTTTTCAACCACACGTTGAACTCCCGACCCCTCCCACTAAAAAAAGGTTTGGAATCGCTCACTTTCTTTTCACCAAGATGGTGCCAACATAAAGCAGAGCGCCGAGCCCTCTGACACTACAGTAATGCTGATAATAGACATTAATTTGCAAAAATATTGGGTTTTGAAAGAGCAGGTCCTGTGTAGTTACTTTATAGTATGAAAATCATGAAAATAATCTCAAATGAATTCACATGGATTTAACTTGGTGTAGCTAAGATTTGAGGGAAATCAGTGAAGGAATAGTCAGGGTACTCTGCAATCCACCAATTTTCATGTCAATTTTAATAAAACAATCATACAGCCAGTAAACCCATATCAGACACACTCTTAATGAAAGTTTAAAAAGTAGAATAACAAGTAACAAGTAGAATTAGAACAAGAGTAATTTCCGCTAAAACACCTTCAACCATTTTACCTCTTGAAACAGTTACGTACAGTAGCTGCTAACGCTACACTAAGAAACGAGATCTCATTTAAAAACAATAGCAAAGCACAAGGCAGTTGTTCTAATATGGAGAGTATAAAGAATAAATAATCCAGTTGTCTGCAGTGCCCAACGCAAAGCAATTTAACGCATCAGTGGCAGCTGCCTATTAATTTCCTGTAGAAGGAGAGAGGGGGGAGTGTAACCACTGATTGGGGGGACAACGCAGCCCCATCATGTATCACTTCAGAGCCAAATAACACGCGCACGTGCAAACAATTGCCTGCTCGTACACACTCATACAAGCAAACACATGGGTGTCATGATTGTAATCGCGCCGTCGTTTTCCCTCACAATGTCAGCGGCTGCGTGGAAGCGAGATGGCACTATATGGCCCACAGTGAATTAAAAGGGAAAGCCTACAGATAGAGATGCCCATATGTGACTCCTGTCTTTAGGGTGTCGCATCAATAATGGCTCCCCCAGGGTTAGACGTCCCCGCTTCTTGTATGCATTTGTCGAAAATCCCTGTCTGCTTTAATTAGGCACCCGGATTCTGATCCCCTCCTCTGTTTCTCAAATAACTGCACCAATATTGCTGTCTGGCTCTGGTCCAAACAGCAACACCTCTGACACGAGAAGGGGGGGGGGGACCACGATGCTATAAATCCAGAGGTATTTGGACAGGGGCCAGCACTTGTCCCAAACTACCACTGTGGTGGCAATACGCACGCAGGGGGCACGCTGGAAAAAAACAAATCCAAAGAACTTCCTACAGTTTTCTTCTGTCTCTTCCTTCTCGGGCCTTTTATTGTGAAAACGATCTCTGCTAAAAGTTTTAAATATTTCCCAGGAAACAAATTAAGTTTGCAGGTAACACACATATTTCTCATCCAGCAGCACTGACTGGACCGTCTTTCTGTCACTGCGCTTGCTATTCATTTGACCTGTCTCCTAGAATCAATGTGTTTTGTTTGATGCATGGTTTTTCATTATCACTATGGCCCATCATTACTTTCCTCTTATTATAGTCTGGGGACACTGGAGACAGTTCAGAAGAGCTGTGGATGAGGGACAACACACACACACACACAGAGTCATTTCTTTCTTTTGGGGAGAAAAAAATGTGCCCCACAGACATAGTGTCTATGTTTTCCTGCAATTAATTAATGGGTCCCCAGCTAGTTAGCAGTAGGCAGCACTTGTTTTACTGTGGCGACTGAGAGAGGGCGAAAGGGGTTGGAGCCAGGCTCGCCTCGGTAGCTGCAGGCTCATAGTTGTGAGCCACTGGATTTGGACTATTTTTAACGAAATCCTTTTATGGATAGATAAATCTGATTTTATGCAAGAAGAGTCTCCTGGGTTTCAATTAACTGGGGGTCACGCTGCAGATCTATCACAAAAAGAAGGAGGGAAGGGAAGAGGGAAAGAAAGGGGAGAGGAAAAGATGGAAGAGAAAGAGAAAGGCGAGAGGAAAGCCTCTAATTAATACCGTCTAATTAAACATTTGTGAAATGCATTATCTGCACTGTTTTGTTTGAGTTTTTTTTTAATGATGAGCCACGTTTGCCTAATTGTCCGCCCCCACCTTCCTCTCAAAAGTTGTTTTGCTGTTACATCACGGTCGTTAATAATGCAAAAGACGCTTTGGAGTCCCATTTAGCTGCAGTTTGTCTTTCCACAACTCGAGATTAAGAGGAAATTTGTAATCGGGAAAGCCGTAGCTCTCTGGGTGCATTTTGGAAAACATTTCGCTAAGCGCAAAGATTTGGTGGGAAAGAGCGGGGAGGGGTGAGGCCTCTGCAAACTAATTTGATTCCTAAAACATGCAAGATGACAGCTTCCTGCTGCACAGAGAAGGTAGATTTGACTTTGAATCATGCCGCACTGTTTAATCACGAGCCACGAGGCATGGCGAGTCGCCGGGGCTGAGGATAGTCGCATAAAGAGTATCGAGCATGCAGGGCGAGAGATAGTGAGAGAAAGAGTGAGGGCAAGAAAATCCATAACAGATTAAACAGTGTTTGGTCAAAACGCACACAGCATGATATGTGCGTCTATCACCTTAGTGCTCTCTCTGTCTCACTACAAAGCATATTTCTTCCCAGCCAGCCCGCACTCTCATTGCTAAACTACCCACAGGGCAATTCTTAATGTGAAGTTGATCTCAGGTTGTAGTCGCTTAAACATGCACACACACACATCAGTTCCACCCAGCACACTCAACCCCCATTGCTGCCATGACATTTTTCTCCCCATTCAATTGCCAGCGTGTGCAGCCGTACCAAAGTGTATTACGTCCATCTTTTTTCTCTCTCGCTCTTTGCATAGTGGAGGAATGATTCAGTTCACCAGAGCACAGAAATACAATCATATACTTTTCACTGCTTTTTTTGACAAACAGCCGAGCTAACACGGGGTATAGATCAGGCACATTACTCACCTTTTTAAACCTTATTAAGCTTTGAATTGGAGATACACAGATTGCAATTCCTGACTGTGTCACCTGCCACAAACAATTTTTGCTGAATTTAGTTTCTAAAAACAATAACTTCCATGCAAAATATTATTTTCATAATAAAAGAAATGAACAAACTTAACAATTAAACTGCAGTATTTTACAGGACCTTCTCTGCCTTTGACTGAAACAACTATAAAGTGCTCTTTTACTGGAAAGAGATACAAGTAATTAACAGAGAACGAGTTGCTCTACATCAACCTTAACCTCACCAAACTAAAGCAGGTACAACAGATATATGCAAAAAAACATATGTGCATTACATCATTTTTCAATATGTTTATAAATTCACACGATGTTTTTTGTCCTCTTTTTTTACTCTTATCCATTAGTTTGCTCATAGCTGTTTTGCTCTGTTGCTCATACCGAGGCTGCTGGCTTGTGGCCCGTGACTTTGAGCTGTGGATCTCGTTGGCTTTTGTCGCTTTCCCTTTTGTTAGCTTCCTTAAAATGTCCACGTTCAGCTGGGTGAGGGTGAGGTCAGGGTCTGATTAATCATCCAGTTCCTGTCCCTAGCCAGTAGATCTCTACTTTAAACAGATGTTGTTATTTAGTAAATTTGCAAGATTACCAACTGGTGACGTGACAACTTTGCCACGTGACGTGGCAAATTCCAATAATGTTATAGAAATAAATACAATGTAACTATGAATTTACATGAACTACATGAAGGTAACGATATTATATTAAATAGTATTTACATTGTCAGGATACATTTGACTGCGTGTTGTACTTGTATAACTATGCATGTGACAAATAAAGAATCTTGAATCATAAATCTTGAGTCATTCTAAAACCGTAACTTTTTTTGAATGTAAATGTAACATATCCACAACATTCCTGTGACTGGAGCTCTGTTTTTATGTTTTTATGTTATGTAATTTGAAATGGTTCAATAGTTTGTACTTCTGGAGCCTTTTAGAGCTTTTCTAACAAACAACCTTCCAAATATGGTGGCTTCCTGTGTGATTAATTGTACTTACAGGGCATCCAAGAAGTCTCCTCTTCAATTTTGGTGAGTAAAGTTCAAGTATTTTGTGTATGCGGATTGCACTCATAAAGTTTATAAAAGCAGCTTGCTAGCCAAGCTTGCTAGTGTTAGCTCATAATTTAGCACTCTACCCATGTGAGCATATAAAAATTGGCTCTGAAAAACCAGTATAGCATCTTCCAAATGTTAATGTTAAAATAATGAGCATGCAGGGCATTTGTTAGGCAGATAAAACGCTAAAGTCGAAGTTTTAAAAACGGGTTACTGCAATAGCTGATGTCATGTTGTCTACGCCCATCATTTTATGTAGTCTGTGTACACTTGGGGTTGCAGTACAGACCAAAGGTTGCAACCTGTTTTAGTTATGCTATGTTTTGTGCACTGGCACAGCTACAGGCAGAGACATAAAATCTTGAAGAAAGTCGGACCAAATTTCAGGAATTTACGAGCCACTTTAGATGGAAACATGTCTGCTACGTTTTACATAATTTCTTAATCTCCCTCCAATGAATCCCTTTTCTTTTTTTATGTCTCCAGTTCATTCTGTGGTGTCCTCACCTCCCACTCCTCCTCCTCCCTCTCCTATATTAAGCTTGTCACCTCTGATTCCAAGGTGTTCTAAGTGGCAGCAGTGCTAAGGTGACAGGAGGGTTTTAGCAAGATTTGCACCGAGCATGCCCAGAGAGCCAGCCTAACTAATTAGAGATCCAACCTTGATGAGTGCTCTCTCTCCCTTGCTCTCCTCTCTCTTTCTCTCTCCATAAGCATGTGTATCTCAGCCCAGAAATTACTTAATATGATATATTAACATATTTCTGGCAGGAGCGGCAGGAGGAGGGTGCTCGTTGGAGACAAATTATCCAAATTAATTTCTAATTTAAAATCCTATGCCTTTTATTATAATCTGTGGGCGCCCTTGGTACCAGAGACCAAGTGAGGAAAAGGGAATAAAGGCATAAGAGGAAGAGAAAATGGATAGTGAGGAGAGAATGAAGTCAAGGATGGAGGGATGGGAGAAGGAATAAAAGGATGTTTAATAACCTAGGCTGGTTTAAATGCCCACAAACCAATAAATGGAAGGGGGTATGAAGACACAGAAAGGATTTAGCTGTACACGGCCGGCTGAACTCGGCTCAGTTTTATTCAGCCATGAGAGAACGTCCCCGGAGACGAAGAAGCGAAAGAGGAAAATGAAAATGGGCCCAAAAGTTTGAGGCATACTTGGATCTCCTCTTTGCCCTAATTAGTGGCCTCACATCCTCGCTTAGCCTACGAGGGAGGGGAAGCCAATGGCCATGACCATGGGTCAGCCTTTTAGAAATTGTTATGAATCCGCACATAATAACTCTAGGTGCTTATGGGAAATACAGGCCCCAAAGCACGTCCACAAGGGATGGTACTATAAGTCTTCAGAAGCTCAAAATGACCAATTAGGCCGTCTCATTTTGGCCACTGAGAACGCTGCTGTTGGACATCCTCTGTTCATAATTCATGCCTATTACTGAGGATTATCTGCACCTCATCCTTTCAAGGCCTTCACAGCCACGGAACAATTAAATGATTCATTAAATTACAAGGCACGGGTGGAAATCACCGCGCTAGTTTGTAAAGAAAAGCAAAGCAAAACAACAAGCGGTCCTGAAAAGTGTAGCTGTGAAGGCACTTTTGTGTAATATATAGGTCAACATGCATGTCTTACACTTTGATTTTAATAAAACAAAGCTCATGTCTGGAAATCGAGTTAAAGTGAAAAAACTGACAGAAACGTCATTCCTCTACTAGAGGTATTATTAAGCATCGTGGTATATTGTTCTGAGTCGACCTCCTTCACTGTCATATAAGTGTCAGTTTGCATTTGTTTTATAGTGTGTTGATTCTCAAATGAAACAGGAAGCAGGGATGATGAGGTTCTGTCTGAAGTTGTGCCATTCTGCGCAAATACGTCTCATCCATCCAAAGATGAGACATGCTACTTTTTATATTCTATTGTTATTAACCAAAAAGTAATTTTAACTTCTTTTTTTAACACTAGCTGATTGCCCCCACCCTCTTATCACTTTCTGAAGGCCAAACTATGAGCGCAACTTCAACTTTAAAGGAGAAATGATAAGAAAACTTTATGGTCTACAAAGTATAAACCAAGTCATTCCCATCAGTATGTAAACACTCATTATATTCCTTATTAAGCTATTATCCGCTGTCATACGTGCACTTGTAACTGCATGTTTAATCACCAATCTACCCAGGAGCCTACAGCTTGTTTCAGCTTATATCAAATAATGGCACAGCTCACCGTGTAATGAACAAACACTCGCTTCCCTACACAAAGACGGGCATACGCAGCCTCGCTGCTACACCCTCCAAACATGGTGTGGCGGACACAGACGTGTGTCTTCGGTTTCGGCTCTCGGGGACAAAGAGGTTTGTGGTGCTTGTGTTTCAGCGGGGGTTTGCTGCGATACTGGGTGCTGTGTTGGCTCGGGGAGAGGCATAGCGCTGTAATTAAGGACAGAGGGAGGAGGATGTTCGTTAGATGTAGTGTCCTCATTAGTATAAGTTCCACCCGGAGGTGGTGCTGAGCAACGGACACCTAATGAGAGGCATATTGTAATGAAAGCGGGGAACCAACAATTGCCCAAGTGAAGACATGGGCCTTTAAATTGGCGTTTGTGGAAGGACTTCAGATTCTATTCTAGGCTGTATATTTTTATATCTTTGTGAGGAAGCTCTCATGGAGCAGGTATGAAACGCCATCTTCATCTCTTGCAGCAATTGGACCACATTTAAAGGTGTCCCGGTGTATCTGCATCAGGCTGCGAGGTGTTTGTGGGTACGTCTGTGCACATAAGAAACAGTTGTTTTACTTTTTCCCTCTTCCACTTTAATCAGTTCATTTAGGCCTCAGATTATAAGCCCCTCTGTGGCAGGCTACAAATCACTGTAACGCACTGTACTGTAAGCAGCCAGCCATACAGAAACTGTAGGGGCTCACCTGCCCTGTGGCTAAAGATGACTGTAGCTACTGTATCCCATGCACACACACACACACACACACACACACACACACACACACACACACACACACACACACACACACACATACATTAGACAAACTGTCTCACAGCATGCTTCTCACACCAGTACTGTACAGGTAATCTCACTTAATCATCTCAGAGGTCACCGCAAAGCGAGGTGGGGCGATAATTGCTGTGCCGAACAGCCAAAAGTGAAGGATTGCAGGGAGAGAAAGAGGGAGAGGGAGGCAGAGATGAATAGAGGATGGAGGGAGGATGAGAGAACAGAGTGAAGATGGAGAGAAAGGGGCAAACTGTGCCCTCTCGCTAGAGGGCAGATTCATAGACAAAGCATATTTGGTGCTGCAAGGACAATTGTTGGCCCTGATGCCTGGACAGAAAATACTCGAGAAGAAGGTCCTCATTCGATGATGGATATTTAAAAATGAGTATTGTGTATTAGGAAGGAAGGAAGGAAGGAAGGAAGGAAGGAAGGAAGGAAGGAAGGAAGGAAGAAAGAAAGAAAGAAAGAAAGAAAGAAAGAAAGAAAGAAAGAAAGAAAGAAAGAAAGAAAGAAAGAAAGGGGGGAGAGTAATGTGAAGGAAACTGAGGGAGGCAGAGTGACAGTTCTCTCCCTCGGGGGTTTACAGGGTCTGGCCTTTGTCGGCCTGTGACAGCCGACCAAACAGGTACGCTGTGAGATGATTTAAGGCGATAATAACCTCCACTTTGGTGGATGGATGATGATGTCTCTCCTGTGGCTGCTGAAGCTTAATGAATGAAACATTAGTAAATACTACTAAAAACGTGATTAGAGGCCCCCCCCCTGCCGACAGCAGGCAAAGCAGAGAGAAAAAACGATGAGTTTGCAAATGCGTCTTCAGCACCATCACCACCTACAGACACACACGCAGAGACCACCTTCCTCTCCGTCACTTCATTCTGACTGGATTGTCCAATTCTTTTTATTCCTGCTCAGCACTTTTGAATAAAAGATGAAAGAACGGGGAGAAGACCTCAGGAGGCAAATATGTATCTCTGTGAATGTGTGTGTGTGTCTTTTTGAGAGTGTGATTTCTGTCTTCTGGCTCTGATGCCACCAGACCAAATGATATGTGTACAGCAAGGTGTGCCGCCTGTAGATATGCACGATCCATACAAAGTGGCTTTATATATAGGCAGTGAGAAAAGGAAAGCTCTACAGATGCAGGGTGAAAGGGGGGGAAAAGGAAATGACTTTCTGAAATAGATATTTGCTCTCACTGCAATTCTAAGCAGCAGGTGGAAATATAAAGTGGCAAAAGCTGCAGTTCCTCTAATGGCCCCTTGAGGCTGGCAGTCCCTGTAGATTTCAAAATGCCTTACCAAACTGCATCAGGAAAACATATTTACAGCCTGACACAAAAGCATTTCTGGGCTCTATGGGTAGTGTCTTTCTGTTTAACAACTATAAGGTGGCTGAATATTGTTTATAGCTTATCCTTTTGGGTACTTTTAAAGCTTAAGATTAGGGGTCTGGCTGCTCTGATTGGCAGGTCTGCCGGTGCAGGGTGCTATAGCCAATCACTGCCTGCTACGTGTTGTCTGCTATGTTTGTGCTGTTTGTGTTTTGTAGCTCGTCTAATAGAACTGTGCAGAAAAGAAAAGAATGGCAGCAAACAAAACACAAACATTTATTGTGTTTGTGTTTTGACACTAAGTTTCTAAGCTTTAGATACTCTTTACTTATCTTATATTTAGTACGCCCCCTAAAGCCCGTGAAGTCAGCCATTGGTTCACATAGGTCAGCTCAGAAAGACTTCTATAGAACCAGCAACTACAGCTATCGCCATCTGGTGGCCTTCAGACAGAACGCAGGTTCTGCATTAGCCTAATTTTTCTGACCCAAAAGCTATGTCCATGTTTTATACTGGCAATTGTTTGGACTGTGAATGCCACAGTGGCTGTCTCTATATCCACGGTCTATGAGCAGCAATCTGAGTTACAGAGAAATGAAATGTCACAGTTAAGGGTTAAATAATATTGTGCTAATTGTTTAAAGAATCCATTCATCAAAATGAAACTCTGACCCGCTTATTCCACCCTTCACAAAAAGATTTTCCCAAACAAATTTGCAGATGGAAAACAGCACGATGAATGTTTTAGAGACCGCAGGTGAATAAACCTGGTGTTTTTATAGTAAAAGAAAGATGTAATATATTAATTTATGATTTATTTTTTGCTTTATTTTCCTAGGTATGAAACCTGCACAGTAACTTTATTCCAGTACCATGTCATTCAGTAAGACAGCAAGACAAGTGTGCTCTTAATCCTGCTCTGAGGATGTGTTAGTTCTCGCTCATTCACCATGCATGAACAAAAACTTGTGGATTATGTTTCATATCAGCTTTTTTTATGTACTGACATTGGTTTGTGTTTAACGCTCTATGAAGTCTGTGTACCTTATCTTTAGAGTAACTAGCTTATAAAGGTTGACTTGTGAGTTATAAATATTAGGGGTGCAACGATATTCGTATCGATATTGAACCGTTCGATACAGTGCTTTCGGTTCGGTACGCATATGTATCGAACAATACAACATTTGTAATTTATTTTATCAACTTTCCTTCTGACTATGCTGTCTGTGTTGAGCGCTCAGTGAATCTGCGTTCGACTACTCCGCCTAGGCTGCACTGTCGAGCGCAGATCCACTGAGCGCTCCACACAGACAGCATAGTCAGAAGGAAGAGCGCAGGGCACCTCCCCCACCCTCATTCAGATGTGGTGTTTGGAATTATTTTGGTTTTCATGTGGCGTATGACCCTGAAGGTAAGCGAGTCATGGACTAAAGTAAAACAGTATGTTGGATGTGCCACACAACGCTCAATTACATGGGTGTGAACTAGTGTGTTAGCGCAGTTAGCTCGTTAACGTGTTGGCCGTCTAGCCCCATGCACGGGGCGATCGGCGGTAGCTCGTTAACGGAGATTTGCCGTGTTGTGGCGTTAAGGTCATTTCAACGAGATTAACCTGAAAGCACTAGTGGGAACACAACGAATATGACTGCACATTTACGCCGACATCATCCTAGTGCAAAGACAAAAACAACAAGCATGCTACTAACTTTAGCCGAGTCATTTAGACAGCTGTTAGCACATGATTCTCCTTATGCTGCTGAGAATATAGCCCAGAAGAAGCGGATAGTATAGCTTTTATTTTGGAAAGAGACATTTCTCTGTAATAAACTCTCTTTTCCAAAGATGAGTGATTCCTCAATCAGATACAGGGCTTGCAATATCGCTAGCCCGACGTCCCGGAGCTAGCGATTTTTCCAGTCGGGCTATTGTAGGAAGAAAAATATATGTCAATGCTTTTGCATTCTTTCGGAAATGTAGCTGGGTAATTATGTCATTGGCATCGGTGAGCCACTGTCAATATGTGACATATTGAAATCGCGTTTGAATTTGCGCTTGTTTTTTTGCTTTCATTTTGCAATCGTGCGAACTGTGTATAGAGAGCGACAGCACTGATCTGTGAGTGATGATAATTTGTGCACCAATTCCTCTGACATCGTCTTATTAATCGTTAGCTTACTATGCAAACATGACAAGTGAAATCTCCCGCAGCAAGCTTAAACATGTGAGAGGTTGATCGCGCAGAGAATCGCTGAGCTTATGTGAGTGAGTGTGTAAAAGCATTTCAGTTCTGCTGAGCCAAATAAGACAGGTCAGGGTGAAGAAGTGACAGCCAAAGAAAAGCTTACCACAAAACGGAGAAGTTATGACAAATGAGACTATAAGGCAAAAAGAAAGTGCAGCTTTATGGTTTCATGGACAAAATAATTTCTGTGGCTGCAATATGACGAGCTAAATAACCAGGGCTGCACATAAGTGGTCCGCAGGTGCGCATTCGCTGTCAAAATAAAAAACACGCACAAGGGTTAGGGTTAAATTTAAAAACTGTACTTTTGAGTTAAAATATATATTTATAATTTTAATAAATGACAAATTAAGAAGGCATGAACATTTTTTTTGTATCGAAAAAATATCGAACCGTGACACCAAATCATCGAACCGAACCGAACCGTGAATTTTGTGTATCGTTGCACCCCTAATAAATACATATGCTGACATGATATTTCCAGGACTCAGACTTTCACAGTATGCTCCCCTTTTCCGACTAATTCTAAAAACAGAACTTCATCAGCTGTTAATCCTGTTAGATCAAATATTTAAACATAGAGTGTGTAAAGTCTCACCACTAGATTTCAGGAGACTGCAGAATGCAGTAAATTTAGTTCTGTTCTTTTACCTTTTAATTCAAATGCATAATCCTAGCTCCGGTACTCTGGAGGAGGCTGTAATACAAGTCGAAGAATCAGTGAAGCTCATTTTTAACTGAAGACAGCGAAACTGAGGAGAGTTGTTGAGGATATCCTGAACTTCTCTGTTGGTAAGCACTGCTGTTTTTGCTGCTGTTAGCCTCTGGTAGCTGTTGTTAGCCTCTGGTAGCTGTTGTTAGCCTCTGTTAGTCAGCATTGACTTTCTTTGAAGTCACTGTAACATTGTCACACTCACACACTTAGTGAATAAACTCTTGCACCATGTACGAATGTAATCAAGTAATCAGGGAAAGTGTGATTTTTAGGACAATCCAGCCTAGCATTACCTAGCATAATGTTAGCTTATAACCAGCTGCTCTTTAGCCGTCTTGTCAGTTCTTCAGAGATGGGAGAAGCCCATGTCTAATCTGCTAACAATTAACAAGTAACTGCAGCGATATTGTTTGGAATACCTCTAAAGTCAGAGGTATTCCCGCACTTAACACAAACTCTGTGGTGTCTAATTGTTCAATATGAGTGCAGCTGCTTAATTAAGTAGAAGAACACACACTGTTTTGGTTTTGGTTTTTTTTTCCAAGACAGAAATTGGGTTTGAGCTTTGCTGCATCACCATTAGAATCTTTACTGTGTCACTGCACAAATATACAGTAACCTAAATGCCTCCTCTACACAGACACACAAAGTGGCACGTTCACAGTAGACCAAACTATAAACTGCAGCCCGGCTCGGTGTGTGCAACAAGGTCGACAGAAACAGCAGTTTACTGTCACCAAGGGGAAACGCCAGAGTGATATTGTTGGCTAACAACACTAAATAGGACAACATTAAGTCAGAGGGGACACAACTAGAGGAAATGCTCGCTCACCTATTTCTAACCATGGACATGTCTTTGGCAGAGACAGAGGGACACACAAGGACACACAAACAGGCCAGACCTATCTTTGACTCTGGAAGGGACGATTAAAACAAACAAGGGCAGAGCAAAGAGACGGAGTACAACAGAGTTTGGTACACAAGGAGCGAAGGAGGTGAAAGCAAGGAAACAGTGTTTGTTCTTTTTACATGTCTCAGTTTGTATTTCATTGTGTGTCACTCATGCGGTATGTAAGACAAAAACAAGCTGAAACAGAGTTATCTGATAGAACAAGGGACTCAGTGCATGCTTAGGGTTGTGCATGTAAGCGGTAGTGTTTATTAATAGTTTTAAGTCCAGCCATCATCAGCCATAGATGATACGGCAGTGAGAAGTAAAGCTGAATTAGCATCAAATCCACTAATAACATCAAAGATAAAAAGATGAATTCCCACTGATGGTTACCATAATGCTTATGTATAACACAGTGTGACTTCAGAGTGGAATTAAGTTCACTGGGCTAAATTATGCCAGGCTGAATTTACCCATTTATATGACTCTTTTTATGGCTGATTCAAAGCCGCCTAGCTAATCAACACTCTATTACAAAGCTACTCCATGGCGGCAGTTTGATTGGCTTCAATTTACATAATGGCGGAACGCTGGGAAAGTGAGGCCTCAACTGCTTTTCCATTTCTCCGTCGTGCCGATTAGATAGGTTTATGGATTTGAAACATGTGTGAGGCATTGATTTTATTTATTTCATTATTCATTCACTGGTCTGTTGCACCCAAAGACAAGCAAGCTGTTGGTCTGTGACAATCACGGGAGAAACATTTCTCCTGTCCTGGACTATGCTCGGCGCCGGGAATCCAATTTACGCTGGGAATGAGAAAACCGTTTCATCTGCAGGTGTAGGCCTCTGGAAGCGATACACCCAGACACCCGCAAAAGCGCATCCACGCGCACGGCATTGTGGACACAATATTGGTTATTTGTGACACATGAGCTGTTTGAGCGATCAAATTAGCTTTTTTTTTTTTTTCCTTTCACGAGCAAAAATCACCAAATAACTGCTGATATTACATCGCAGTAGTTCCCTCCCCCGTTTTCCATTCTGAGGATTAGCTTGATCTATCTGTAATGGTGCTGTTATCACCTGTTATTATGTCGTTATGCTGCTGTGAAACAGTTGTTAGGTAGTTCTGCTTTCATGCTCACAGTGGTGAATACGTCCGTGTTGGGAAAATCTTCCTTTTTACTATGAATACAGTCTTCGTTTCTTGAGTTTGACTGCTAATAACAGCTAATTAGCCCTAATAAAAATGTCTTTAAAGCCATCTTGACTTATAAATGAGACATTCTGGCAAATCAGACTAAGAGTGGGATAAATGTTTGACTGACTAAATCTGCTTGAAAATGTGCTATAACCAGTCACTGGCTGCTAGATGTCGCCCCCCGTCATGATTACATGTAAAATTTCCATATAATCTTGTGACGTTAATACAATGTCAAAAGGAATTCTACTTAAACATGTAAGTTTACGGAGTCTGGTCCATAAACTCCGGTGAAGTTTACTTAAATGGTTAGTGTACTAAAAAAATACACAATAAAATACACAATAAAAAGAAATATTTGAGTTATATTTTTATATTTGAGGCAATGAAATGTTTTGAATGTTTCTCTCTCAGTTTGAAGTTCTAATGATTGTGCACTGTGTGTAACTTAAATCTGTTTTTTATTAAACGGGATTAAATCATTTGTTACCGGTTGACATATTACAATAATTCTCTTTTTTCAGTACAGGCAAACATTTAGATTGTACCTTTCAGCCATTCGCTGCTTACATTCAGCACCTGTGTAAAATCCAAAAAGGACTCAAATGGCTCGTCGCTGCTTAAAATTTCAGAGCAGCATTTTTGCATCTAACGCTTTTTTTAATCAGTCAGAGGACAGAAGGAGGGGGTCTAACAGCAGGTTGAACTACACTCCTTACATGTTTCAGTGTGCCCTTTGGAGTGAACGGCAATTGAGAAGAAAAGATAAGGTGCCGTCATTCCTGTTGCAGTAGGCCTTTTTATGCAAGATATGAAGTTTCAACAGCAGCTGCTATTGTAGTGTATATTATGGACTAGTAAAGAAAACTGGGTTAGAGAGATAATATTTCAATAACACAGTGGTCTGAACATAAAATACAGTGTGTGTGTGTGTGTGTGTGTGTGTGTGTGTGTGTGTGTGTGTGTGTGTGTGTGTGTGTGTGTGTGTGTGTGTGTGTGTATGTGAATAGCTGCCAGAGGCACACCAGCAGGAATCTCTGCAGTCAAATGATTTCACATTCCCTTTTCTCCTTGGCTGCCTGTGCTGCCATTTACAAAGAGCACCAACAGAGGACGGTCATACATGTCGAGATTACACACACACACACACGCACACACAGCCGTTTGTGAACGAAGCACTGTCATGAGGCTGGGGATGCTCACAGGTAGGCACACACATACCCTCACTGATTGTATTATAAGAGTCATTGTGGCAATGAGTCGATGCTTTCACGGGGTACACAACAGGAATTAAACTGCGGTCATTGGTCAGTTTTATTTAAAAAACACTCACCGTGGTCATAAATCATCTGTTAAAAGTCACGGCTATCGCACACGTGCGCATGCAGGCACAAACGAGCACGTGGCATCAAAGAGGGATGCCCAAGAAGCTGCACCTCTGCTTTGGTCTCTGTACTCATGAGCGAGCCCGAAGTCAAGTGGTGGGGGATATTAAAACGGGAGAAGAATAGCAAGAAGATCAAAATTACCAGAGCAGCAAAGCTGGAGGCGCAAAGCCCCAATGTGTTCCCCTCTTTCTCCCTCTCTCCCTTTCCCTCTCATCTGACGCCACATGAAGCCCTGGCTCAGGTAACTGCACTTTTTAATGATGCCATTTGCCTAATGCCTTCTTGTGCTTGTCAATCTATCTCACATTATCCCTCATCTCGCCTGTCTCACTGCATCACCCGCACCCCTTGACTTCAGCACACCAAAGAGCCTCGCCTGAAACGTCGCTGCAGCGGCCCATTAGGAGCATCCTCCAGATTAATTGGTGGGAGACGCCACTTAAAAAGGCGGGGGGGAGAAACAACAACAGGCAACAACAACAAAAACAAGGGGAGAAGAGGACGGTGATGATGGGCAGATCTTTAATCCTTCTTCTTCCCCAGCTTCTCCTTTCTGCTGATGTAGGAGGTTCCACAAGGGCACAAACCGGGGATGAGAGAAGAAGTCAAAGACGGGGGGAATCTGTTAAGCAATAAGTTGACAGCTCATGTTGAAACTCTCGCTCTCTGTTGCTTTCGCGTCATCTCTCTTTCTGTCAAAGGAGTGCATCAATCTCTTCTGTACTCTCGTGCTTTCCCCTAACCTTTGGTCTCAGACTATACCTCCATCTTCTGCCATTTGTTCCTCCTTTAAATCCCTCTACGGCATCTTCCCTGAAACACGTCTTCAGTTCACGTGAGTGCCTTTTACTGATCTCTAACACGAGTCATCTGACAGCAGAGTAGATTTTCTTAAGAGAAGATGATAATTGGGATTGCCCCATTATGGATAAAGGATTTTTTTCCCCCCATCTGACACACATGCCGTTATGAGATTGGTATCCAAATGTTGTCACTGAGTTATGTTCCACTATGCCAGAGTGCAACGTTTGCATCGTTTATGACTGTCAAAACGATCACGTCCTTTAACGTCAAGGACGGAGCGGCTGCTCTCACTTTCCAAGGAGTGACCACAGTTTGCAAAGTTACAGACACGCATAAATTCCTTCATTGCTACTAACACAAACATAAAGATATAGACATACAATCTCTTTCTTTTCACTACACAACGCAGCACACAATGAAAGCGCACCACTACAACCACGCACACTCACACATCCCCACCACCAACACGCACATAAACACTCCTTACGTGCACCGAGCGA
Organism: Maylandia zebra; assembly: GCF_041146795.1. Taxonomy (NCBI): domain Eukaryota; kingdom Metazoa; phylum Chordata; class Actinopteri; order Cichliformes; family Cichlidae; genus Maylandia; species Maylandia zebra. The sequence continues at coordinate 15,824,357 of NC_135175.1, read as the reverse complement.
GCAAACATGCACGTCTCCGGCACACATATCCCAACAGAGGCTTTTATGACAGGGCTGGGTGACATGAAGTTCGCTGGATGAATAGTTTGATAGCCCCGGGCGGGTAAGGGGAAAGGATAGGCTGTAAATAGGATTGAAGTTTAAATGGAATAATGCGGCCTGGAAAAAGAGCTGGGGCCTGAAGTAGGGGCAAACCCAGAGGTAACATAGAGGTGACAGGTTCGCCCGGAGAGTGACTCAGGCAATAATAAGGCTTCTTCTTTTTTGGATGGATGGATTGATGGATGGAAGTGAGAAAAAACAAAGAGGTGTTTTAGATAAAGTTAGAATATGATACAATGGCACAGGCGGGAGAGCAGATGAGAACGCTGGCTTGGCTGCAGCAAACCACAGAAATCGATGAAGACTTTTTCAGGTTTTGCAGTGGCGGGATCGCAGACAAAGAATAATAATCATAGCATAACTAGCGTGTTTTGAAAGACGAAGGAAAGGTTGTCCTTTGGAACTGATGAGTGGACAGCCTGGTGTTCGAGTATGGGGGTGATCCCGGTAGGCCCACATTAAGAACAGAGCATGCCTTCGTTACGAGTCATTAGACAGCCTTAAAGCTGATGGCATGGGCAGAGGGAAGATTAATAAGTAGGCAACAAGAAGGCCATTCGCGAGGATGTTTGTATAAGGTTTGCATGCATTATGCTGAATGCTTGAGTAAACATACAAGTGAATATCACCTCCTGGATGACTGCACTGTGTGTGGCATGGGCTCCATCACGAGAAGTAGAAATATTTAAAAAAACGAGAAGAAAAAAACACAAATTATGGGCGTAGTGTGAAATCCAGGAATATACAGTTCAAATTGGATTCTGACCTCACGCCAGATTTTGAATTGCTCCTTTTATAAATGAAAGAAAGGGAAAAAAAGTTAGCAGTCCTTTTCATTGCCTCACAGAAACTGCATATTTGTTGGATTTCTCACATATAAAGGCAATGGGAAGCTGGGAGAGATCCCTCTGTTATTTCTCCTACTTACACTGATATAAAATAAAGAAAAAACTAGCAGGCATAAAAACTATTACGTGTACGCTCTCAGCGACTATAGCTTGGGAGTAGAAGCTTCACAGTATATTAGCTGCAATTAGCGCTGCAGCAGACATCAACAAAACCATCCCTTGAATGCTATTAAATGCCCATCCAATCATAGCTGAGTTAGTACAGTCCACTGGATCATTTCTCAAATCAATGATCTCAGTGAGCACTGGGTTGAAAAAAGGAAAGGTCCACTATGCTTGATCAGCTGGATGTGGACAATTAGATTGGAGTTAGGGGACAGCCTTGATTAGCACTTTGCTGCAGGGCAGTGAAAGTCATTATTATGCAGTACTACACCACGCCACCTTGGTACTCCGTAACAGGAGGAGCTTAGAGTCCACAGTACGCAGGTTAGGTGTTTTTTATTTAACTGATTACATTACGTTCGGAAAGCTTAAGCTGGGGACTTTCTTTTCCTTCTCCGACTGTAATTTTAGGATTTGTTTGGTCATCTTGTAATGTGGCTGTTTCTGTTCTTCTTCCTAAGTTTTTTTAATGTACTGAAGCTGTCACAATGATGCCAGAACAAGAAGCAAGACAAAATATAACCTGAAATGTCTAGGTCATGTAACAGTTTCAGGCTATATGAAAAGCAAAGTTACTTGGGTTTTTTCAGCTTTGCGATCTGCTTTGAATTCATGACTGACTTCAACTTTTTCTTTGCATTTGTCTCTGAAAAACACGTTTTTTTTTTGCCAAAGAATAATTTCACATCTTTTTCTTGTCTTATTTTGAGTTGTCACTCTTTTACATTGAAGCACCGCATCTTTTCTACAGCGCCACTGTTCTCTTATTGTAACTGTGAACCTCCTATATTACTCGTTTCAGGGTTATGTCTCTACACAATCGCACTGTGCATTCACCCATGCCACTCAATACCACCAGCTGCAGCCAGGTAATAGTTTTAGTGCCCAAGCAGCATCAGCTATTACTCGCCTCCATGAAATTAGGCATAAAACATTCATATAGGTAGATTAAGTCTTAAAACCAGGCTAATGTAGCATGAAATGCTGCAGCCATGCACCGGCAATCAGGAACTCTGAGGACTGCCCTATTTTTAAATCAGCTGTCCAAAGTCTAGTAGTTTGTGCTGTAATACACACATATGCACATATACACATCGGAAGGGTTATGTGTAGTTTGAATTATAATATATTTTTGGTAGTTTGTGAAACAGTAAACTTTTATCTCTTCATTTCCTAAAATTTATCATGCATATGGACACTAAAACGGTCACTTATACTCAAAGAAGAAAGCTTCACAGAAGCTTCACCTGATCAAAAACTGCATCGCAACATATTTCATTGTTTTTCATCCTTACTCACCCTTTTCTGAGATTGCTGAGAAGAAAAAATAGATCAAACGTTTAAAAATTTACTGTCACTTGGAATCAGTGATGTTGCTTTATTTGAGTCAGACAGCATTTGTTTGTGAAGGCACAGCGCTATCCTGAAGTGTGATTAGCAAGCTGCATCCATAAACTGGCTTCAATCCACATATACACATGCCTTCACAGAAATTAAAGGAGTGAGCAGCAGCCAGGTGCTGCTAATCAAATCCACTTAATTAATCATCATCGGTAAGTGTGAGCACCTTTCCAAACTTTTCCTGATCTGAAGCATTCAGATGTATGTTAGCAGAAGGCCACAGTCAGGATCAGGAGTGGATCTCTGCATAAACTGACCCCAGGTCAGACTTCAGTGCTTAGAAAACTAGCAAAAAAAAACAAGACGTACATCTCAGAGTCTACAGGCCTCAGTTAGCATGATAAATGTTAATGTTCATGGCAGCAAAGTTAGAAAAACAATGAAGAAGTATGTTTTGTTTAGAAGGGAAGACCAGGAGAAAGCCTCTTCCCCTTTAAAACAACATGACAGCACAGCTTAGCTTTGCAGAGTTGCTTCAGCTAGCTTCCTCTGTCTTTAAAACTGTTAACTAAAGTGGCCACACGCCTAACTCTTAGGCTCAACAACATTCATATCTTTAAGTTACAGTCCCTCCCCTACTCTATAAATAGGGTCAGTGCCTAACTTCTTTACAGTTAAGCATCGATGCAGATGCTAGCATCGTATCAAAAAGTTCATGCTAACACAGGAAATGAGCTGAAAATCAATTATCGATGCACAATATAGTTTTAGCATTGCTACATGACTGGATCAGACCCACAAAATCAACTCAGGGGATAAACTGTCAGACTCATTTCTAAGAAGCTGTGGGAAAATTAATTGGATAGGACTTCAAATGCTACAAAGGGGAACAGACTAAAAAAGGTCAGGGTTTATTGATTTGCATGTTTCTATTTGTCAAGTATTTGTTTATCGTGTTATACTTTAGAGAGCGGAGTCTGCCCCATGAAGGGAAAGTGAACAAAGAGAGATAGGCAGTGAAGCAGGCAGCAGTACTGTCGGATGTGGCTGTTTATGCTCCCCGTCACGCACGCAAGAACCACAGATGCGCACTGCAAACACGGGGGGACACACAATTTGATATGGCGCTCGCACACACTTGCAGTGACACACACATCCCACACTCAGCAGTAGACAGCAGGGTCCTGTCTCCGATCACAGCAGAGCGTGGATCTGCAGCATGGTGAGAGCAAACGATTTGAGGCATATGTCAAGTCCTTGTGGATTCAAAACAAAGCACTGTCAAGAACGCTCTGCCTTGGCCGAGCAGCCAGCTCCCTGCTCTGCTGTGCTCGGCATGCAGCGGGCGATACAATCCTCCAAGTCCAAGACGAAACCCATCATCATCCTTTCACATCGTTCTGTTCTTTGCCCCTGCAGACTGCTGTAGACTTCGTGTGTGCTGCTCCCGTCTGAGCGGCTGCCGCAGATTTGCCTGCAAGGCTAGAGAGGGGGCCGCGACACCCAGGAGACTCAGTCCATTCACATTACCCACTGTGGGAGAAGCTGTGTGTCGGGCCGGGAATGGGAGAGAGAAGGAGGGTAAGAAGCAAAGAAGAGCTAGAAGACAATGGAGGAAGAAAATAAAAAGAAACTGTGTGTTTCTGTATATGAAGATATAAGGTCTGTGAAAGATTTTTTAAATTACTTCTAACAAGAGAAACAAGTTCCAGGTGTGTAGCTTCTCTTCATGCAACCAACATAGCTCTGACCAGGCCACGTATACAGCACTGTCTGTGGATCAGGCCTGTCCTGGGAGGCAAGGTAGAGTGCACAAAGGTTGTCAGCTTTGTATGATAAAAAACCGGCAAGTGGTCCAACACCCAGAATTGGAAACACAAGGCAGGTATTGTAGCAAGTCTTGCTCGTGTTTGCACTCGTGTGTGCATTATGAGCTGAAGTTCTTTTTTCATTTAACCCTGCAAGGCCTGAACTGTGGAATAATTGCCAGAAAAATGAGTTTTAATTTGCTATCATTTTTACTATATCTGGCATTTTCATGCAATTTTTGCTTAAAGATCAATTGTCCAATTTATTCAGGGAATAATTACCATGATGACGTAGAAGTCTCAAAAACTCATCCATCAAATATGACACACTTGGCGTTACAGGGTCAAAATATGAATTTTTATCTATAGACATTAGTGTCATTTCAAAGTGAGTCTACCCTGCCAACAATCAAAATTTCAAAGTAGCCAAATTGTGCAGGAAAAAGCCCTGGTACAACCCCGAAATGCTAGATGCTAGAAATGAGAAATGTAAGCAGCTCTTGTATAATAATTATGACACTGCACAGAGATAGGGAAATGTGAATGTGAATGTTGGAAAAATAAAATGGTCAATCATGTTCCAAAATATAAATTTAAATGAAAACCAAACTAAAAATTACAAATAAACCTCAGTGGTCTATTCCTCTCGCCCAGGAAAACTTCTTTTCTGCTTGTAGAGAGAGCCACGAGAGGAACATCAATTTTATTCTTTAGCTACAAACTATTCCTTTAAGGCTTGCTGCTTTACAATCAACTGGCAAGAATTATTTCATGTATCAGCTTTTTTTAAAGGTGCCTCTTTTTCATCATTACAATCAAAAGTGGAAGCGCGCAAGATATAAAGGGGACATAAATGCAATTTATAGTGCAATTAGTGGATACTAAAAATAATATGGATTAAGAGATGCATGCCCCACTAATGGCATTCCCTCTGTGTTTGGATCACAATGACAGTCGGCTGCTTAAATTAAAGTGCCCTTTGATAGAAGGGAATTAAATAATCTCTAATTGCAGTATCATAATAGTCTTAAACGTCTAATTCAATTATCCACACAAGTGGTGTAAAAAAGAGTGTAGAGGGGGGAATGAAATCTTATTGAACATGCAGTGCCATGTCAAATGACTGTCTCCATTATCCAGAGTCAGGAAGTATTTCCAGCGTGCTCCTGTGCAAAAACAAAATGGTAAAAAAGAGCTTTTGTGCGCGCGTGTGTGTGTGTGTGTGTGTGTGTGTGTGTGTGTGTGTGTGTGTGTGTTGCTTGCTCGAGGGCAGTGTTAGGCTCGAGAGTTTGCCTTAGATGTAGCTTACTAACCTCAATAATCATAATACAACATAAGCAAATAAACAGTTTCTCTATACAAATGCAAAGATATTAGTCAACACTATTTCCCTTATGAATCCATCCATGTGTATTTGTTCTCACCTGCCACTTTCCCTTTCCCGCTTTCCCTCGCCGGTGATCAGATAATTCTGCTCCTCATTTACATTATAATAAACTAAAAAATAGTCAAAGTCTAATTTTAGGAATGAAACAAAACATATAAATAAGCCCAAAGGTGCCTGAAGATAGGAAAAATGATCAAGGATATTGTTATGGCCCTTTCTTCTTTCCCTCTTTCCCCCAAAACATGATGGATGGTTTTTCTTTGCACCCCACAGGGAAATGTATAATGGAGTTAAAACCTTGGATTGTTGAGTACCATATAGACCTCTTCTCAAGACCCCGGAAAATGACTCTCATAATCCTTCACAGCAGGCAGGAAGGATCCACTCAGTGTGGACTTGTCGCTCCTTGAACCAATATGGCTGCCCAGACTTTTCTCTGTTTATTTACCAGTTTTCAACAGACTTGCAAATGAGATCAAAGCATTCGTGTTTACCACACACCATCCCACGTAACACGCATGCAGATGTTTTGTCCGCTACGCAGCCCCCCTGCCCTCCCTTAAACATGTTGCTAATAGTATTCATCCTCCTCGGTCTTTAGTATGTAAAACTGATATGATAGATGATCGCAGGAGACACCGAGCAGGCTGAAGCACACTTGTGGTGGCGATACACGACGCGCGGTTCACAACAGAGTCGACCCAAGGCCTCGGCTAACGACTCCTTGCCAAGTAAATGATGATAAACATAAGCTTCCCTTCCACCAGTGAGTGCGCATTACCTAATGATGTTCAATGGCGGTGGTGAGCAGTAAAGACAACAAATATATTATACCAATGCATCTTAAATGGGCATCCCTAAGGAAACCCATCTGAATTGTAAATTCATGCACGAGGCTCATTTTTCATATGCGGCAAGGGTAAAATTCCAAACAACTGTGTACTTAATGTGCAATGTTTTTTGCATTTTTACATCTTTATGGGCACTTACTGGCATCTGTATCTATTTATTTATATGAAATGCGCAGCACTTACCCATTGTCAGAAATGGACTAGGTTTAGATTGATGTTTCTATGCAGTAGTCGCCACAGGTCAAACTTCTCACAGTTTGTAACCATGTTCCAAATATGAGAAAAGGAAAAAAGAAATTAAAATGTGAAGCTTTTTTTAATGAGTCTTAATATATTCAGGCTACACAGCTGTCACACTTTAGATTTTCCACCAAGGAACTGTATTCATTTGGGGCTCTGCCTTAAATTGGAGCAGCAACATCTCCTTTATTATTTTTCCAGTCCTCCATATTACTTTCAACACTAACTTATGTTTTGTCATGCATTCCAGTGCAGCGGATTGCGGTTTGGGTCTAAATCCACTTTCTTGGAATTTAAAGTTTAGTCAAGATCCATTACAGTGTATTTGGGGGGGGGGGGGGGGGGTTAAGTCAGTTTGTACACTCAGGTGGCCACAAAGACCCTTTATACTAAGGGGCTAATGATTAGTCGGAACCAGAGACCTCGTGTAGGTTAATTTCAGAGAAATCAAGCTGCCTTTGAGAGACACAAATTACAAGAGACAGCAGGCCAGGCGGAGAATGAATGTTGGCTTGACTTGAAATGATTGTGAGATGGATACCCGGCCACTGCTTCGGTGTTGCGGCAGGTAAAGCCTCTCGAATGGAAGGAAGGGGGAAAGCTTGGGACAGAACAAGCATCCCAAAAGTGGAACATGATCTGATAAGCCTGGAAAAGGCTCAAAGTTGGTGACATCTCTGCCAAGGGCCTTTCAGCAGCTGCAATTGAAACTGCCAGTACGAGCAGGTCTCCTGGGACAGATGGAATGGAGTGTATGCGCACAACACCAACCGAGGCCATGCGCACGCAGTGCACATACATGACATTTACAGCTATGTACATACACCTCTATAGGCCACCAGGACACATAAACACAAACTTCCACAACTTTGGATATTCCAATCAATGATGTTCAGGTTAAAGTGTGAGCATATGTTAGAGTCAAACTACAGCACCTGAAATAGCTTCCCCCGAAAATCGTCTTCAGTTGTACGGTAGACTGCTGAGTTTCTGAACTCTGATCATTCATAAGCCGATTCAGATCTCAAGTCACTTACCTCAGAACGAAAGATAAAGAGAAAGGGAGAGAGAAAAAAGCGATGCTTTGATTCCCTCTGGGCCCACCCATACCAACAGCGTTGTAGGGACTGTGGATGAAAGCATCCAAAAAAGGGCACGTATATCTGCTCCTTAAGTCAAATATGAGAGAGCTGGAACCCATTCTATTTCTGACAATCTGAACTGCGGGTTGTCTGGGTGGGTGTAGCACTGAGAGCCTCTAATGGGGAGGTTTAAGTGCATTTCAAACACACACTGCCTCGTGGCCTAGCAGCCAAACACTGAAAAATAATTCAGTAAATAAAAGAAAGCTGCAGAGCTGCCTTCTTACCAGAAATGTAAACTTGTGTTAAGATGGATATCTGTAACTTTCTGCTTAAATGACACAAAGAAATTCCTCAGCTGCAGAGGAGATTCTCCTGTAGATTTTTTTTGATATGTGAGGTCAATTATCTCCTCTCCTCCTTTCATAATAACAATGAATTAAATGAACTTGTGAAACAGGAGAGAGGTCACCCACAGTGAGACTTATCAGCTCTGCAGCTCCTTTAATCTCTGTGCCGTGTTTCTCTTTTTTTTAAAGATCTTAACGGTTTTAGTTAAAACTGCATCCTCATTTTCATCCACAAGTAAATATACTTGTTATTTGTGTATTATTTATTTTAGTTTAGCAAAAAAAAAAAAAGGAAGCACCAGACAAACATGGCTCGCAGCTAGCATAGCGGAGCCTTTAGCTATTTTTGAGTCAAATTTCTGAGGACAAGCGGAGACCAAAACCAGAGCTTAAAGGATAATTAATAATGAATTTACATCCACCACGTTTAGTGACCATGAACAAAACTCTAACTACATGTTCAACATTTGCTGAGGGTGTTAATGGTTAAGTATTAGCTTACAAGTTCAACATATTAGCTAAAAAAGGTCACAATATATCAGGCATATTTTCTGCTTTGTGAGGGACCAAAAACATGCAATAATGGAGAAGTTTAACAAATGGAAGTGTCGAAAATGATATATTTATCTACATTATTGATTTAATGTAGAGGAGATGGTGATAATGAACATTAGTTTGGATGAGCAAATTTCTTAAAATGCTAGTTTATTTTTTCTTTCGTCTGCTATAGCTTGTAAAACAAACTGAGACAACCCTTACATTCAAATGACCGTGAACAGGTAAATAAGCTAAAAAAAAATTCCTTAGTCCATCTTTTTTTTTAAAATATTACCTAAAACACATACACATGCATACAAACATATACATATTCACCTCTTCCTCTCTTCTTTTTCGAGGGCATGCCAGCAGGGGAGACCTGGTTTGTCATCTATGGTTCTGGGGTTGCTGCAGGGCTGCTGAGGCTTTCAGCCACCTTGAAAGTGCTTAGTATCGCCCTTCTGACACATAAAATAACACATAGGCACCCATACGCATGCACAAAAACACCTCTGTACTTTTCATTATTCCCAGAGTTGAAGGCATATCAAAGAAATACCAGGGGGCTTGCTGCTAGCGTGTCACCAGGGTGGACGCTGGCTGTCACACACAAATGCAGACACACAGAAATGGACGCCTGGCTAATGCCTTTTCTTTTTCTATCTGCGGGCTGCATGACAAACAAAGACCTTTACAAGAAAACAGAAGAAGGTCTGAATCTTTGTTGTCACTGGGATCTGTGTAGCTTGGAGAGAATCTGCTGAGGCAAAGAAACATCCTCAAAAGCAAAGAGAAGTCATGCAGCTCGTGTATATGAGTGTGTTTGTGTGAGCAGTGCATATGAGAAGGGTTTGCTTAAGACAAATTTCTCTTTTGCTACTTTTTTAAGTGTGTATTTCACAAAAATATGATAGGAGTAACAGTAATTTTGTTCCCATACTATTACAAAGAGAATCAAGCAGCATGCTTCATTAAATTATATGACAATGTAATCCCCTAGTGAATAATACTAATTACCCATGTCAAAATGTAACATGAAATGAAAGACTTCCAAAGTCAGAGGTTTGTGTACTCAGAAGTGCCTCAGGTAAATCTAGTAAACATCATGTGATGAGTAAACAAAGGGTTAATGAGAAGAACCTATGACCACCAGTTTTCATGCCAACATTTACTCCCTCCACCCTATGAAACATCCCCAGATGATGTCGTGTTGCTCCGTGTATGCATCCATCTATCCTTCTATAACTTCCTTCATATTTGCATCTCAATCTCTTTCATCTTGTTCGGATGGCTCCCGGTCTCACTTGCCTCGACTCCTTTTACCCAGCCCCCGTGGCCCTTGGATCTCCCAAACAGCCCTGCACGGGCCCTTCCCACCAGTCAGCCAGCAGCCATCTGTCTGTTCATCCGTCTCCGTGCCCGGCTCATTTGGCCGCTCAGTAGGACTGTGATGATTCTCCATCACTTGCGATCTCTTCTTATCAGACCCATGCGGTGGGCCTAATTAGTCGGTGGGCTTTTGGAAGTGCCTGGCGGGTCCTGGAGCAGCCTGACATACGCCAGAACTGGGGTTAAGAGGTGGCCAGCGGGGCCTAAGAGGTGGTTTGCTCTATCCCCTTCAGCAAAGCTAAATGGGAGTAGAGCAGATTGATATGGAAAGCATGAATATTCCTCATTCCTTCATTATGTTAAGAATGAAAGACAGAGGTGTGGAAAGAATCAGTTTTTCCACTTCTGCTTTTTCAGACATTTAGATTTTTGTGTCTTTTTTGCTCTAAGTGGGAACAAACAGTGTCCTTAGCAGGATGGTTCACTGCCCTGGAGCCAAAATAGCATATTGGAAAGGTTTTGTCAAATGATGGAGGTGTGTGGTGAAAAAGTGGAAGAACAATTGATTTTTTTTTTTGAAGAATACTGCACTAGAATACCAGATAAACTGCCAATAGGCAAGTGTTTTGCTTTAACGTATTATGATTAAGTAATTACTAACTGTGCAACGTGATGGGTATAGAATAATAGGACTATTCACTATTGCTTTCACTATATAACCTACTTGTTATGAAATCTCTGATAATAGGAAGGCACCCAAAAGAAGATGACAATAGCCTTTTTATATTCTAATAGCTACCAGTAGCTTTGCAGAAAACAAAGAGACCTATGTTGGAGGAGCTGAAAAGGGTTGGTAATGAAAAATGAAACAAGACTGTGTTTCAGACACAGTCCAACCAATGCCTACTAATGTCTAGTATAATACAATCAGGCCTCGGAAAGCAATCCCATCTTTCCAAGGAGCGCAGAAGGAATTGGGGGCAGTGTCGATTGCCGCTTTGAACCCACAACATATTAAATTCATTCTTTCCATGTATACTCTATGTATGCATAAAGTTTTATGTTTTCTTGAATACTTGCATTTATGACATTTAAAGAAAAAGTGCTTTTTCATTATAAGCCAAAGGCAGTCTTTGTTTCATGTAGCTCAGTGGTGACAAGCCCTAAACAACAAACAGTTATTATAAAAAATAAAAACAGTTTTTGTCAAACCAAAATCCAGGAGCATGTTTGAAAAAGAAAAACTAATTACAGCTCATGATTCAGTAGTTTCTAAAACCACCTTTAGCAGTAATGCTACATGGAAGTATCTTTTGTGTATGACGTTATCAGCCTCTAACATTGTTGTGGAGTGATTTTGGTCCACTCTTCTTTACAGTGTTGCTTCAGTTCATTGAAGTTCATGGACATTTATTTATGCACAGCTGTCTCAAGATCCCAACACAGCATTTCACATACAAAGGAGTTCATGGTTGACTCAATGGCTACAAGGTCCTCAGGTCCTGTGGCTGCAAAACAAACCCAAATCATCACGCCCCCACCACTGTGCTTAATTGCTGGCTTAAGGTGTTTGTATTGATATGCAGTGTTTGGTTTTTGCCAAACATAGCATTGTGACTAAAGACCATTTTGATCTCGCCTGTCCAAAGGACATTGTCCCAAACGTCCTGTGGTTGGTTCAGATCCGATGGTGCTATGTTCTTCTTAGAGAAAAGAGGCTTTCTCCCGGCAACCATTCCAAAAAAGCCATACTTGTTCAACCTTTTTACTGTCATGAACTTTAAAATTTAACATGCTAACTGAGGCTTGCAAATGCCTCAGTTAATTAAAATGCAAAAAAAAAAATTGAGCATGCCGTAAATTATGTGAAACCAACAAGGTGATGACAGGAGAGATGTATGAAGCTGGTGAAAAAAAGGGAAAGGGAATAACACAGAATAGGTGGAGGAAGACTCAGCAAGAGAAGAAAAGAAAAATAGAAGAGGACATAGACCTGACTGAATTATGTCAGTGAAGTGCCACGCAGACTTTGGGGTCATATTATAGACATTGACAGGAGTGTATTTATCAGTTACTGGAAATGATCACTGTAGCCTTTCACAAAAAATGAGAGGGTGTTGCAGGGCCTCCCATCCATGATGGATGCAGCTCGTTTGCTTCTCTTTCCAAGTCTGTGTGTGCGTTTTTGTTTTTTGTGGCAGATTAAATGCAGAGTTGTGTCCGTTCCTATCAGTGCTTTTTAAGTCATCTTTCTGAACACCTTGTGACACAAATCCAACAGGATCATCATTAGCTCCAAACAATTTTGAAGTGTACAGACAGGATTTTGACAGTCCATGTCAGCAAACCTAATGTGAAGTGATTACAGTAATAAAACTACTAAAACCATGTTAGCTTATTTTGCAGCATATAGACAGAGTATGTGCAAAGTGCATTGAAGTACATCAATATCTCAAATATTAAAATTTGGCGAAATCCAAGTCATAGTAGATGGCACTAAATTAAAGAAAGATGAATACGTCAGCTTAAAAGGATTCAAAAATAACATTCAAAACACGCCGTAATCATTTTCACTGAAGACACACAAAGATGCCGTTAGCCTCTTTCAGCTCTAACTCATTCACATCTTTATTGTACTGCAGACAAAGCAGATCTAGTGTCCTTAGGCGAGTTATGCATCCCTGGGTTGGAGCATCTATGTGGCACCATGTGTATTTGTCATACATTAGACAGCCTCTGAGCCATGACAAATTCTCAGATACACACTTACACACACATACTCTCTCACACAGGTAAACAGACTTCCTCCTTCGTCTGAGCCGGTCAGATCCGTGTTTGGCTTCCCCGTGACAGAGCCCAGGGTGAAATACAACACCGGCGAGGTAAATTAAAGAGATGAATGCCTGCACTTTGGCTCACTTAGTGGCGCTCTCCCCGTCTAGCCGCTACCCTTCATGTGGCTTAAGGTGTGTTTGTTCATGCAACAAGGTCGCCCAATTAAACCCCCGCCTCTCATCCGTCGCTCGATCTGCTTCTATCTCGCTCTCATTTCTTCTTCTTCTTCTTCCTCTGTTCTCCCAAGGCGGTCATTCTCAGGTGATTATCAGAGACCAGCTTTCCTCCAGTTTCAGAGATTCCCAATGAAAGATGACTGCGGCTGCTGAGGAGTTATAAGTGGTTCCTTTATCTTGGGAACAAGGGGTAGCTGATTTTTAAGGATTGTGGCTTTTGTGTCACGAGTGACACCATGATGTAGTGAGGAAAGCTGCAGGGTGAACAAACAATTGGGTGAATAAACAATGACAGTAAACTGCAGAGGTCTGTTATTGTGTTTCAAACCAGCACACACATACGCCGTGCTCACGGCATTTTTTTTTCTTTTTGTAGACTTTACTCATCCTCTGCACTGTCTTTCTCAAATCTTTTCCTTTGCACTGTGTGAAAGTTTGCTCCTTCAGATGTTTAAAGATAAAAGGGTTGCAGAGATCATGAGCTTTAAAGACACTCGGTGGATTTTACCTGAGGAACAAAAAAAAAAGTTCTCACACCTCAGCTTTGGAAGCTGCAGCTATAAGAAGGACACGCGGGCACCATGCTGGCGAGGTCGGGATTGATTTAAAGGGAACGTCTCCCTTTCAAGCTTTCTCCACAAACACATGCGAGCACGCACAGGGAATCTACACGCGCACTCTCTTACGAGTAATCATTCAGCGGAGACGTGTGCAGGTGGCTCAGGAGAAGAGGCAAAGGAGAGAGTCAAAAGCTTGACTTAAATGAGAGAGAATGACCGCTGGCGCTGCTGTAGCGGTGTTGGGGTTTGACAGCAGCCCGAGCAGAGGCCACTTTGACTAATTGGGCTAATTTGGCAGCGAGGGAAGAAAAGGAGTCTCAAAGGACCGAGTGGCTACTCTTTTCATCATCTCCCTCGCCTCGTCTGAACTCACTCTCACTTTCACCAACTCTCCGTCTTTTCCCACTCACCGGCTCACTCGCTTGCTCCCCATTTCGCTTTCTCTTTATCTCCCTTTAATAACCGAGCTTCATCTTCCAATCAAGGGATAGATAAGCCATCTGAAGTCACCTGGCTGTCAAAGCCATCCCCATCCATTTCAAAGAGGCATATGGAAACGGCGCTCGCACCAGAGCGTGGCCCGCAGTGAGGATATGCTGCTCGGGGTATGTAGTTCTTCTAGCTTTGTGCCTATTTATCCTCCTTCAGTTTTTTGGGGGGGGTTGTTTTTTCCTCCATAACAAAGCTGCCAGCAATACCCCGCAAGCTCGGTGTTGATTGAAAGATTAGCAGGGCCAAGCCACCAAGTGAAACATGATACACAACAACATAAACAACAAAAAAGAAGCATAGAGAGATGCAAACACATACCCTCCTGGAAAGCAGCACCAAGTCAGAGTACATGCCAAAGAAAAGATAATCTGCTTTGTGAAGGTTCCTCAGGGCAGCGCAAAGACTATTCTCCTCCAATATCAATAAAACATACGGAGAACACATTACAGAGCCGTGTTTTAGTGGTGTAGGTACTCTGAATTTAATGCATTGTGGCTCCTCTTCTGGGTTCTGATGGGACGAATTTGTATTATTTTGCTACCTGACCGTGGAGATGAATGATAGTCTATGTGACATGTTTCCGGAACACTCTCTTCTTCCTCCTGCCTTCCCTCTTCATCCTCAGCCCTTGGCACTGGCAGACTCACTGGTCATCTGCACCAGTGGGATAAGGGGAAGAAGGGTGAGTCTGAGACACAACATATGTTATTCGCTTTTCCAATAGTGTGATGCCTCGCAGGGAAATTTGTGCTATCGCATTATGACACAGAAAATGAAAGAGGCTCCATTGTGCCCCTAAGATGGAGTACGGACAGCCAGAAATAATATCTAGAACGTAGACACTGGGGGCTGGTGACAGCCGGACTGCATGGAGACATCACAAACAATATATCTGACTTCAACTTCAAAAACAATCATGCCAAAGATAGAGAATGATAAAAAAAAAAAACCAAAACAACACAACACTTGCAAGAATTATGCGTGTGTCTGTTTGGAGTCAAGGAGGGATGGAGAGGAAATTACATATTGAGTTCTTTTGTTCTTCTTTGCTCTTCTGCATCTGTCATCTCGAATTTGTACGCAGATAAAAGAAAAAAAATCACATATCAATACGAGCGGGAGAATAATAGATGATGTAAGGTTTTGAGATAGGGCTGGAAAATGCCCGGAGCATACATTCCCAGCCCCAGCCAGTCAGTTTCTGGCAGATTGTCACTGTTTGCTATTCTTAGTGGTCGCTTTTCTA
This sequence comes from Maylandia zebra, assembly GCF_041146795.1. Classification (NCBI taxonomy): domain Eukaryota; kingdom Metazoa; phylum Chordata; class Actinopteri; order Cichliformes; family Cichlidae; genus Maylandia; species Maylandia zebra. The sequence continues at coordinate 15,809,008 of NC_135175.1, read as the reverse complement.
AAAGGCTAAGGAAGATTAGCCCACTTAACAAACAGACGCGTCTGCAGTAGAGCAAATGACTACATTTAAAGCATCAATTAAAAGCGCAGACCATATAACGAACAACATTCATAAATAAATATGTCGCTAAACGCATCAACCAACTATTGTCAGTCTCTATTCTGTCTTCACGCTTGTTTTGATCATAAAACAAGAGAAAGTTCAGAGTTGGGGGGGTGGCAGTCTGCCTGTATACTTTAAATTGCAAAGGCCTGCTATTGCATGCAAGTAATCCTCGTATTTTATGCACATATGTAATCAAACAGAAATGACATACGTGTACAACATGCAGGGGTTTTAGGATAATAGCTCATAATCATTCCTATTTGTGAGAAACATGGGGCGTGGTATGCGTTTACATATATATATTTATCCTTGGAATTGTTCACGCTCATGCATCAGAAAGCTCGACACCCGCACTCTGCATGTAAGCTCATTGTAAGACTGTCACACCCAGAAATTTACAATCACTTAACCGGATATTTCACGATGGTGTATGATCAGAGCGGGGCATTTACATCTCAAAGGTGGAGGTCTTACACGTGTGCGACTGCGGGGATAAATGCATGTAGAATTATTAAAAATGTATCTGCAAACAAAAACTGATCCACCCAGTGTGTGCTTAACTGTGTAGTCTTTGAATGCAAGATATAGCACCTACTGGTGTCTTCATGTTAAATAATATGCGCTATGAGAGTCAATCACACCCTGCATATAGCTTATCTGTCATGTGCATGCAGGGCAAAGGTCCTGTGTAGTATTACCTGGTCATTTTTCTATATTCTGCATAATTATTACTACTGTTCTTGTACAGTGTCTACATGTGACTCTGTATCTAGGTAGCTGTAAAAGAATATAAAAAGTGGAATCTGCGCGACCTCAGAGACACTTTCTAACCCAACACTGAAATAACATGTTTGTACACTAGCGCACAGGGAAGGTCAGGAAGGGCTGAGATGCACGCAGGAACAACAACACAGAAGAACACGTGTAAACATACAAGCGCAGGAGGTTCAGAAACAGCACGGGTCGTCAGCAGCGATCCCAGAGCTGCGCTGCCAGGGTTCTCGTGGCGGGGGATCTGCGGGGTCCGTTCAGTCCTCTGTAACAACACTATGCTGCCAAAAGTCTTCGTTTAGTGTCACAGCTCTGAATTTAGCAATGTCAAACAAGCAGGAGAGAAAGGAGAGGATACAGAGGGATAAGGAGAAGTAAAGAGGGAATGAGCAGAGGGAACCGAGAGCAGGTACAGAACAGCTTTAGCCTGATAGTGAATAAGGTAATAAGATGTTTAAATATTACTGAATTTCCAAAATATGGGATAAATAAAATAGTTATGATTATAATTCTTATTTTCTATTAAAATTTCCAAAGCAAGACAGGTTCTTTTACCATATATCTTTAACTAAAATGCCAAAAATGAAAAGTGTTGTGTAATGGCACTGACAACACATTACATGTAACTAATGATTTTCAGGAGCAGGACTAGAGCACGGGTTATATTGCTTCTTTAAATAAAATAAATAATATTCTGCATTTGTTACCAAAAGACTCAGTGTGTTCAAAATTACTTGAAAAAAGTAAAAAAAATAAAAAAAATAAAAACACTATGAAGAAGCTTTTTTTAACGCAAAGATAAATATCTATCTTCCAATCGCCCGGGCTGATTTTGGCTCCTGGAAAACTCAAGTATTAGTCCTGTGCAGAAGAGATAAGGAAGGATCTGGGGTGAAAATTTGGCTGCAGCTCATCAATTAAAGGAGCCAAAAAGTCAGGAGTGGAAAAGGAGCACAGAGAGCAAAGGAAGTGTTAATGGGAGACATTTCAGGAAAGTGAGGAAAAGGTTGCACACTTTATCACAGTTTATCAGACTAACTTAATGTGAGTGATACGTTTTTTACGGCTAACAATATTTTATTTCATAGCGAGCCTCTCATGTACAGACAGAGAAAAAAAATACATAAACATAATATTGCTGCCTTTTTAGTAAGAGAAGATAACCTGGAGTCTCTTTGAAAGGCCTCTGCACTAACATCACTATCAACACACACACTGAGTGAAGGATGCAGCTGAGCTGACACAGGCAGGTCTGGGTCACCCCTTCGCCCGGCTCCGCAGAGACGAAAGGGGCAGATTTGATTGGCTGTGACAGATCCTTGACGTGTAATTGCTCTAATCACTTGACGGCTCCCGACCGGAACCCCCTCTTCTATACCCTAATCTTCCTCACTCCCCCTGTTTGCTTGCTGGTCGGCGCAGCAGCATCACCAGGGTGTGAGCGGATAACTTCGCTGCCTTTCTGTGTTGACACTTATACACAAACGTCTCTAGTTAGCATGATCTCTTGGAGAAGGGTTCCCCTGTCACTCTATTTTTCCTTCTCTGTCCATCATCTTTTTCAGTCATCACGCCAGTTGTGTAGTTTCATCTTCAGGTGAATCACTGCCACGTTTTCCTCCATGGCTAAGATAATCTACTCTAGATCCCGCAAAGCTTACACAGCACTACAGTATCCTCTGTCTGTGGCTCTGTGTTGAGATTCAGCGCCTTTACCCGCTCTCTCGGGCAAGAACAGAGAGAGAAGCAATGAGACAGAGAGAAAGAGAGCGATAAATGTGCCGGAGAAGCAGGACAACATCCCATAATGCTAGATGGACCAAAAAGGGGGTGGGCTGACTGTCACAGGGAAAAGGGGACTGTCTAGATATCTAACCACCCCCTAATCCAAGGACTCCACGCACACCCATCCAGACCCACCCTCCTCAGAAAAAGAGACCATCAATTAGGGGCAGTGGGTTTCGTCCCCTAGCCAGCCCGCCGCTCCGCTGAGCTGCTGCTTAAACGGCTGCGGAGGAGCTGGAAGAGCAAAAAGGAGGAGGAAAGTAGCTATAGGTAGGTCTCTCGCTGTCAGCTCCACTCATAGGTAGCACTGCATTCATGGCCCTTAATTATATGTGGGTTGTCAGCACTGGTAGAAAATCCAGCCAGTGAGGAAGCAAGAGAGAGAGAGAGAGAGAGAGTGGGCCACAGGAGAGTATAGTTAGTTAGATTGGCGAGCAAGTGATGAGACAGAGATGACAGGCAGGCTACCCGTCCTGCGACGACTCCTTTATCCATCCGATCGCCCCCTCACTCCATCCTTAGCTCGAATTGACTGAGAAGGTGAGGTGGAGCCTCCCTGCTCTGTCTTTCGGGGTAATGATGGGGGCTGTCTCAGTCATTTAGCATTCCCCTTCAAAACTGAAGAGCCCCAAAACCGAAATCGATATAATGCATCGCCATTGCAGTCCTTTTCTCAGATGATTTGTGTGCACTTAGTCACGGCCACTGCACACATCGTCTGGTTGTCTTCAGACAGGTCGTGGTGGATTTTTCTGGTCCAGTATTGCTTTATTGCTTCTAAAACACATGAAGGTTACTCTTATTACTGCTAGTTACTCTCTTACCCATCTCACTTCAACACAGGATGATATTTGAGTCGCAGAGCGGTGGTAGTGTTATTAGGCTGATGCTAACAAGACTGCCAATCTGGTTAACAACCAAAAGCAGGGTAGCTTAAAGGAGATTGTATTGTCAAGGATAGACAGCTGTGATCTAAATAATAATCTTATCTATATCCAGCGGGTGTTTATATTGTACTATAATTACATTGGTAAATGAGACATTAGACCCTCTCTTTTTTGAATGAAAACTAAACATGGTCAAGAGTTGAATGCACACTTCTTCCTGTCCATAATCAGTCAAAAGCTAAACCATATTACCTGCAAATAGTAAGTGTAGTAAAGGAGAGCTTTAACTCTATTTGACGCTGACCAATAAACAGGACATCCTGGTTATTAAGTGCCTGTAGGAAGTGAATATATATCCGCAGAGATAAACATCGAGACTCTTTGGCTATAAGTGGATAATGCGGATAGGAAATTAGAAGAGAGAGAGGCCCTGAATGCATATGTGTTTATGTTTTTAAGCTGTCTGGAACCCTCAGGGTTGCCCACAAATAGTCCTCAAGTTATTCCTACTATGTACAGTACGATTCACAGCACAATTTGAAGAGCATGATCTACATGCAGCACCGTAGTGAGGCTGTGTAGTACGCTATCAGTAAAATCTACCTTAAGAAGTTAAAGCAGAGAAGTCCCAACATATCGGTTTGGCTTGGCTTTATGCTGTTTCCTCACCACTCTATGAAAAGAATACGGTGCTGCTTGCGGCGCCAGTGAAAGGTCCACAGAGCCACAGAGTTCATTTTCCTTTGCTCAAAGAAGCTACTGCAGATGTTTAAATAAAATGAAAATAGGTTACTTGTTGAAAACAATTTCTTTCCTGCCAAGCGTGAACTGAAAAAAGACCACTCTGCCTTTTCCTTTACATAGAAGCCTATACAGCCAGGAGGCCATTAGCATACATTAGCATGAAGACTGAAAGTAGTTGCTTGGGTCACCAACACGTCCAAAGCTTGATAATTAATGTGTTGTAGTGTAGAAATACAAGGCACTGGTGGGTGTATTTTTAGATTTATAACATTTCTGTTAAATTGTCTTTATTATATTTATATGTTTTATTTGGATAGCTTTCCCGTCAGTAAGCTAATCCACTGCTAGCTTGTTTTAGCTTGGCATACACAGACGTAGAAGAGGGAGCCCATTAATGTTCTCATGGCTCTAAAAGGGTACAATGGTGATTGGGCTTTTCAGACTGTGGCACCACGGTTGTGGAATTCTCTCCCACTGTCTCTTCGCTGCACGGACTCCATTGATTCTTTTAAAAAACAGCTGAAGACATTTTTATTTAGAAAAGCATTTGATTAATTTCTTCTTATGCTGTTTTTATAGTTTTATTGTTTTACATTGTTTTATTTACTGTTATATTGTTTTTATATTTCCATTTCCTGTGTTGTAAAGCACTTTGTGATTTTTATCTGTGAAAAGCGCTATATAAATAAATTTTACTTACTTACTTACTTACTTACTTACAATAAGTTCCCAAAATCTCTGACTAACATTATTAACTGGTGATAGTTTCTTCTGTTCTTCTTTATTTATTCTGACCAGATTCTGTTCGCCATTCTTTTGTCGGACCTCCTACGCTGCTATCAAAAATAGCCTCAGCTGTTATTTTTAGTGACATAGACTAAAGAGTTACTCCTGCAATGCTTCCAAAAGGTGTTGAAGTTCATTTGGTGAAACTGATTCCTTGTCTTGAGCCAATGCGTTCAGCTCAAAGCCAGAACATGACCCAGTTGTACAAACTTGGATGCAGGTTTGAACGTTGCCTCTTGGTGGGTTTGGTTTGATCCAAAAAAAACATCTTTAATCTTTACTGGAACACACATTTTTTTGAGATAATAACTGATTTTCTTTATTCAAGTTAATATCAACCTGCTAGATACGACAGTAGCAAAGTAGGACCGCTGAACAGGGAATAATGATGAAAACAGGCATCTCTGCAGAGTCCAGTCAAAAAGGAAAGTTTCTGATAAAGGAAAGTTCTCTTGCAAAGAAATGTCTGAAGCCCATGAATGCGAACAACTTTGGTGTTTAAATCTGGTTCAGCAAACAGTTTACTGAGTATTCCCCCGGGTTTCTTCAGTAAACACCACTGGATCCTGCTGAGAGTGACGAGTGTGGTGATTCCACCTTAGAATAAATCTCCGCGCTCAGCCCTCCAGCCCAAACAGGCAATCTTCGTCATGTCCTTCAGGGCCTCGGTCCCAAAACAAAGAGCAGAGCACCTGGGACCCTAACAGCTGATTACGTCTACACACAAACGCACCATGCAAACCAGGGTCAACAACAAGAAAACAAGCAGGCACGCAAAGGCTGTGTTTCAGAAGCAGGTCACTTTATTTGTCAAATCGGTTGTTTGTCATCGTTTTCTAGGAAGCCTGGTTCCAATGTAGAAAGTAGCCACAAGCATCTTTCCACGAGATGTCCAGCAATTAGACCAGCTATGCAGCTTTGTTTTTCTTTATCAGTCAAGCAGACCCTTGTTTGAATAAATGTCTAGGACAGTTGACATTATCTTGATTACATCTTACTCTAAATAACCTACTCACCAGCCTTAGAAACATGTGGGGTGGGATAACTTTGATGTGCAAAGAAAGTCCACTAGAGACACACAAAAAAGATATAAAAACCGTATAAACCTTGAACTGTTTGATCATTGGTAATCTATTCTGTTAGTCCTAATAAAGCTTTTTAGCATTTGAGGCTAATAGTTCAAAACGCTGGAGCTGACACTGACCTCAATAGAGCCAAATGAAAGTTGTTAGTGCCAGGTCATTACACTGCTAAACTGGGGTGTCACACAGATGGCTATAGGAGAGATGACATGGGTGGACATGCCCTTCACTCTCACTCCTCACCCATGTCTGTCCATCTATCTATTTATGTGTACACATTTCTACACTCACCAAAGCATCTCATGGGTCTCAATGGATATATAACAGAGCTCCCGTCGTCTCCTGAGAAAAACAAATATAAAAACAACAGCAGCTACCCAAAATCAGAAAATAGCAATAAAAATAATGACGATGACGTAAAAGTCTGAGCGGGGTGGTGCTGGTGCACAAATGAAACTCGGTAACCCGAGGCTCCTTTGTCTTTTCGAGTTTCTGTTTTATGAGTCACCTTCTCTCAGCTGACATACAGTACGAGCCACAGATGAATCTCGTCTTTCGCCAGTGCTGTTGCAGCTCTGGTGGCTGGAACGGCTACCTGTAATGAAAGGCCTATAACTGTTCCTGCTAGAAATGAGGTGTGACAGTTAAATGACACAGACTCACAGTGAGGAACAACACGTCTGCATTTAAACCACACAAACGCAGAATTCGTCACGTTTTCCTTTGCTTTCGGTGGTCAAACTTAGAACTACCTCGGGCAACAAGCATTGACGAAGGCTGATATAGAAAATGTAAAAACACACATTTTTAACTAACTCAGCACCCAGAAAACAAATTCAGAACTATTCTGTTAAACAAATCCATGTCTTTATAGCCTTACTGAAAGTTTCCCCCTCCTTTCCTGATGCTGTCCTACTTACAGATATCTGAGTGTATCATCTCAGGCTGACAGATCAGAAGGTCCTTGTGCTTTCACCTTTCCTTTTCTTTTTTCTTCTTCTGTGTTTATTCAGTGGCATCAACTGTCATCCAAAACCTTTTCTTTCTCTCTTTTCCTCCCTCTTGCACTGCAGTCCATGTGTCAAGCTTTTGATCTGTTTGTTTGTATGTAGAGAAATGCTAGCATGACAGCATGCTGATTACTAATTGCAGGCATTTAGAGTGATTCACTGACACGCGCAGCGGGGTGTATGTCTTATTAATCCGACTGTAGCTTTGCATGTGGACAAAATAGGAACGTTTTTTTATTTAACATTTTCTATTAGGGAATAAAGGCCCATTTTCTCACAGAAAGCCGACTCTCATAGAACGTTCACAAAGCAAATATTTAGTTTTTGTTTATGTAAATGAAAATGTATGAATATTTCTGTGCCTTCTATCAAAAAAGTTGGCCTTTTTATTTAAATAAAAGCCCTGAAATTTGTTTTAATCCCATTAACAGTCTTGTTGAGTCTGTTCAAACTTTTTTTTTTTGACATTACTAGGCTGGGTCATAGCCTGCCTGCTCATCACTGTAGCAAAGTGCACTGGCACAACTGTCCACACTATCAACAACAGCATATTTTTACTCTTAATTTGCTGGTTTGTTTGTGTTTGTTCAAGTCAAGTCAGCCAAGAGGACCTCAGTCAGATCCTGAATCAATAAGTCATACTAACTTCACCTTATTGCAAAGTCAGGGAAATAAAAACATTTCACTCTTGGCTATTATGTAATAAATAACTCCCATTCAGTGTGAAAAGCCTTGGAGTCTTATCTTTTGAAAAAAAAAAAAAATAAGATCTCTGGAAACAGAGCGGCAACTTTCAGTTTCCTTTATTGCTGCTGTTAGTCTACTTAGTTTGGTAGCCGTCCCTGTGAAAGCCCACAGCATGTTGGTGCTTTAAAGGCATCCCGGAATAAATCAAGACTACTCAAGATTAACGGTGGCAAATTATTCATGAAGCCAAGGTCTCCTGGCCGGGAATAGCACAGTGTCCTGGGTGACATGTCACAAAGCATAGGGCTTAGAGAGAACACGCACACACACACACTCTCAAAATCAAACCCGTCTCTCTGATAGCACTGCTGCCACCCAACACAGCTCCTGCTTAAATTAAGTGTTTTGATTATTCAGTAAGTGTACATACATTTCATTCCTATAAGCCAGAGGGAAGGAAGGAAGGCGTGAGTGACACCAGAGGTCAGCAACACTCACTGCAGCTATACTTACATTTTACAAGGATTACATCTGCTCAGTGATAAGTCAGTCTTTGTTTATGTAATCAATAAAGCAGCACAGTTTGGAACAGTGTGGGACTTCAGCAACCTGATTACCAGCTGTCTAACTGGCTGACTCGAGCGGCTGTGGGGGAACAGCAGCCCCAATAATGCAGTCGAGGCAGAGAGAGCTCGGAGGGAGTATCCGTTTAGCGGTGACCAGCCTCGGCCTGCGCTGATTCTCCCGTAATAGGCTTTGGGCTCGGCTCCCACCGGAGAGTTTGGTTGACAATCTGACAAAGTTATCTCAAGATAAATGGGTTACGGGTCGGAGGCGGCAGGAGGGGAAAGAGAGAGAGTGTGAGAGAGCGAAACTTGACTTCTCTGTCAGTGATGTTTTGATGGAGGATGTGTATAGCCGCGAGGGCTGGCACTAGCAGGTCCCCCCAGGTAGATGGGAAGATTGTCTGTGGCTATATCGCCAAACAGAGAACTGCTGTGTCTGTGTGTGCCTCTGTCTTTCTCTCTATTGGTAAATCTGATAGCTTCATTAAGAGGGAGATTTGCAAAGACAGAACACAGCTCATGTAAAGTGCCACCAGCAAGCCAGGAGGAAACCTGAGGCAAAGGTCGCCAAGCTGAACACTGCAAATGGACAGCAATGACAGATCTAAATAAGTGGGCTCCCTCTATCAGCCTATATGATAAGCCATTTAACTAATAACTAGGCCTGTCTCTCACTTACGTGCAAACAAATGCAGTTCACGCACATGCAGTCATAAAAGTTGTCCCTTTTCTCTCTCACAAACACACACGTCAAACAAGAGAGCACCTATCATTAAGCCAGGCCTCTTTTTACCCTTTAATTCCTCAGATAAACAGACTTTTCTCTGATCCTGTCAGTCCGCGTTATCTGCAACGCCGGTCAGCCGGTCTGCTACTGTGGAGCAAATTAGGCCCTTAAATGTCAAAATTGCTACACTTTATTAAGTTAATTAGGGGCTGAGTGTACGTGGAGGCAGGGAGGGAAAACACAGACGGGCAGAATGACAAACACTGAGAAGCAGTGACAGCCACTGGCAAGAATACGACACAACGCACAGGAGGTAAGTTTAAACCAGTTCAGACATATGGTATGCACGCAGGTAGCGGCGTATACGGTGCGCATGAATTCAGTCATTATATGCCGTATTTGTGAAATAAAGCAGGTTGTCAAAAACATCAGCAGAGACCAGTTAGGTTATTGCAGCAGAGCAGAATGAAGCATTATAAGTGTGTGAGCCTGTGCACTGTAAGTGAGATGTAATGTGCAACGTTTTGGCTTACATCTACAGACCAGTATAATCAATACATGTGCGGTATGTCAGCTGAGTTACAACTGAAGAATACATTTTACATGTAAGAACATTTAACCGTAATCTCCAGTGTTTAAACAGCTGGAGCACAGTTGTTTCAATTAGCAGATCAAATGATTAATTGATGCATTTAAAGGTTTAAAAAAAATGGCACAGCACCTCCGAGAGACATTGTGAAGCCTGGTATTTTGTTAACACCGGCTTTACATTCCTTAATGTTTAGTGTCCAGCAGTTGCAAAAACAATCAATCCATTTTTTTCTTTAGTCTTATTGACCTCATTCAGCTCCAGAAATGTGTGTTATGGTAACCCTTCAGTGGATTTTAATAGTTTATTAAAGTGACAGAATGGCTTCCATATTTTGCGATGTTACGCATGCATTCAATGGGCCTCATTCATTTTGTGCACACAGTATGATTTCTGAAACACGCACTGTTCCCACTATACATGCACAAGTAAATCAGAGTCAGTTATAAACTGATAATCATGTGCTTGCTATCTTCAGTCTTAAATGCTACCATGCTATCCCCTTGGACACAGATGTTACAACTTAGACTAAAATTCAATTCAGTTTTATTTACATAGCGCCAAATCACAACAACAGTGACCTCACAGCATTTTATATTATAAAGTAAAGACCCTACAGTAATACAGAGAAAACCCTAACAATGAGACAAGCACTTGGCGAAAGTGGGAAGGAAAAACTCCCTTTTAACAGGAAGAAACCTTCAGCAGAACCAGGCTCAGGGAGGGGCATCCTACTGCTGATGAGAGCAAAAGACAACCAGATATTAATATTAACTAATGATTAAATGCATGTATAAACACATGGTGAGTGATAAAAGAAATGAAGGAAGTATCCTCACCATAGCGACTCCAAATGCATCTCCCCTTCTTTGCTGAATTCAAAGCCACAAATGAAGATTTTAGCTTTCTTCTCTCTAAACCTGTTCGGCGCCCTTAAAATCTGCATTTTCCAAACCTTTCCACCGTCTCGACACTTGAAAGCGAACTGCTGATCAATGTTTTGCGGACTGTACTAATCGATTAGGAGTGAACAGAGGGAGACGGGTCTAATGGCTGTTCCTGACTTGAACAGGCCTCCCCCATATGAGAGCAATTGTTCATTACAGGGCTATTTCATGGTGTTCGTCACTTTGCAAGCTTCTGTCTTTCATTCAGCAGTGCGTTGGATGGAGGAATGGCCTCGGGATATATTGTCTGCTCAGAGCTTGAATGTTGTCATGCTAGTTCCCAGTGATTCGCCTGGTGCGATTCAGGACTTTGAAAAATGGGAAAATGTGTTTCGCAGACTTGGGAGAAAAAAGGGGGCTGAATGTGATATCGGTGTTACTCGGTGCAGAATGTTAAGAAGAGTCTGCGGGAGAATGGAGTCGTGTTTCAGTTCAGTCAGAATCAGAAAGTAATGTTTTAGCACTTATGGTGGCTTTAATGTTTTATTGCAATCATCCCAACATGCAGGACACTTTTTAACATTCCTCTGCGCTCGCTTGGAACAATACGCAGCTCATATGGCTCAGACCGAGTTTTATATTGTGCACATGCGGCGCGGTATTCGCTTTGTTATGAAATACGCATGTTCACAGCAGTGTTACTCCACACAGGCCAAAAGCAATAAGTCACGGACAGGTTCCTGACTGTTGCTCTGAGTTGAATTATTTACCCTACATTTCAACAATATGTAAAGTATCCAAAGCATCTCAATCGAAATCTGCCTGCAACACAGCTCAGTGATTCCCTCCATACTAAACAGAGACCTCTGGGCATGACAGCAGCCATACATTATTTCTACCACACACATTCAGGGCTCATACATCTACAGAGCACACACACATTGCACATAGCTCCACATATAACCTCTGATGCATTATTTCTCTAGCCTTCAGTGCGAGAGTCACAGGTGAGTCCTGGTTGCTTTCATCATAGTCTGCCTGTCCAGCTGGCTGGCTGGAGTCTCATCTGTCCCTGGGTTGAAATTGCCAATAAAGAGGGCCTCATATAGATCACCCCCAACGGGTGCAGGCGACCTGTCATGCAGCCCATGATTCCTAGCTCTCAGAGAGGGGAAGAGGGACAAATAACCCTCTGAATCTCCCTATATCTATCTCCCCCACCCGACCCCCCTCTTCTACTCTTCTTTTTCAGCCACACACACACACATACATGTCCCTTCCACCCCTCTCCAGCAGGCCATAAAGTGCCACACGAAAGGGATATAGTGGACACAGTCATAGGAGAGACAAGTGCCGGCCTGAGCTTTCACTTTCCCGCTCCAGAGGCAGTGAATCAAACTAATGGGTTAAAGACATGAAGACGGATGAGCGGGGAGGATTAGGAGCCGGTTTCCCAAATGCGTTCTCGCACGCCTGCGATTCTTAAACATTTCAAACTTTCCAATGAAAAAGACGGAGTTTCCTTTTAACCTTTCTGAAAATGGCAAAGGGAAGAGTCATTAATGTGCCCGAGTCAAGCATTTTATTTTATTTTTTTTACAAAAACCACAGAGCTCGTTCCTCCTCTGGTACTCCGGAAGATCGTGACGAATTGTGGTTGAAAAGGCACGCTTTCTTTACATTTTAAAATGCAACAATAAAGTTGTTTTAAGCACAATTATAATAAGTACAATATGGCAGGCATGTGGTCCATTGTTTTTAGTGTGGTTTCAATAAACTTCCTTAAAGTTTCAGTGATTTCTTCAGTCTTATCAGTTACCTAGCATCATATCTCCCTTTTATAGTTACTTTTTCCATTCCTGATAAAAAATAAAGAAAAAAAAGTTCATGTTTACAGGCAGTTCAGATGAAACTGGACTGTGAGCAGACGTGGACTTTGGGATTTTTCAAAGACCCACAGTGCTCCCTGCTGGTGAAGGACAGAACAGCAGCCAAACTTCAGCATGTGTGCGCCTGCAGCTTTAACCTCACGTGAGCTGCATGACTTTAAAACCTCCAACAACATGGGAGTCTCCCTCATCAACCTCCTGGCCACGACAAGGGCACCAGTTTTTCCTCCAAGATTTGGTCTGAATCATGGATGAGAGACACTTAAAGTAATCATGAGACAGAGGAGACAGAGAAAGCTAGTGAGAGAGATGGAGAGAAACCTGCATGGCCAGTGGGCAACTTCAATAAAAAGACTATCTGACTTTTCAGAAGCTATAATAATCAAGATCCTCCCACCGAGGTTGTTTGTCTGAGGGGGACACGGTCGGCTATGAAGGAGGAAATTCAGAGCGGTAATTAATACTCCTAAGTGACTGCTGCTGGATGGAAGGCAGGGACGGGGTTTGTTGTTACTGTGAGCTGGTACTGTGACTCCCAGCATGTCCCACAGCTTTGTGGGTTGGCATGTACACAGAGGAGGAGGAAATGGAGAAAGTGCCTTTATTACTCGTTTGTTTGTCTGCAGGGCCCTTTTCTGATCTGGTCTCAAACGCCCTCCATCCACACACACACACACCCAGAGAGACACACCGCGCAGCCTTCCAATGCTAATCTCGTGTCACAAATGTTAAGAGAAAGACACGAAATGCCACAAAAATGTCATCACTCTACCCCTGTCACTGGTTCATCCAGCCCTTCCCCTCCACCCTTGTAAACATATTCGAACATGCACTCATTTGCATGTGCGCGTGTGTCTGTGTGTGATGGAGTGTGGGACCAGCTTGTTGTTTGTAGCCTTTGGGTGCCCGCTCTGCGTGGAGCAGCAGGGTGGTTCCTATAATCCCATCACCGTTGTCGTCATGAAGGACCAAAGGCCGCGCCTGGAGGTGCGACATTTCTGGCATCCTCTGACTCTCCTTCACTACCAGAGCCAGCAGCTCCTGAGCCAAGCGGCACACTGTGCAGAATACCGCAAGTCATACACCGACTGACAGCGACTTACTGTATAGTGGGTCTGGCTTGGAAGTGAATAAAAGAATGTATGTCTTTGAGACGATATTTAGATTTTAAAGCCGAATATTTTCAAACCCCTTTTAATCGGTTTATTCAGTTATTTTTATTACCCGCCTGATCTGAACACATATGTGGTATTAAAAACACACAGATTCTTTGAGGTTTCTTCTTCTAATTGGAGAAAACAAGAAATTTAAAGAACATTTACAAAAACTTTTTAGGTATTCAATTATATTAGCTTTACTATAAATAATAATAATGATGAAAAAATATATATACCATCATTTTCCTTTTTGGAAGAGAGGATCTTGATTTTAAAGAAAACAAAACAATTCTAACTATTTTTCACAAAATTCTGCCACTTTTATTTTTTCCCTTTGGACAAGAAAAAAAAAATCATAAATAAAACCTGACAGGAGCCGAGGATACAGGCAGCATGCTGACTCCCATGCATCTGTCTGTCTTCATCTCACAGCTCCTCAACCTTCTCCCAAACTGTCACCCAGCCGCCTGGCGCCTGTCCCCATGTTCACTCTACGGTGGGGATCCGACCTAGCACCAATATGCAATTTCACCAATCTGTGCTGACAGCATTCACGTCCACTATTCACAACCAATTCCCCGCCCCACACCCCCCACCTTCTTCTTCTTCTTCCGCAAGCATCTGTGTGGTTAAAATACAGTCAAAGAGCTTTCACAGGTCATGAAAGGTAACAGAGGAGACAGGCAGGGGCCTGCAGGCCCCGCATCCAGCTAGACAAATCAGCATAACAGCATATTGTAAACTAAAGACTACGCAGATGGGGGGCGGGATACATGTACTAGGACTGAGGCTTCGTTTATGGCTATGCCAGGCTCAAGAAGCCCCACAGCACTATCTCTGACACCCCCCCCCCCTTGGGTTTCCTTACTAATGTGACCCCAGATTGTGTATCACAATCGGCAGGAGGAAACTCCCACAGGCTACAGTTAGTCCTAAGCACTAGGGATCGCTGTCCTCAGCCCGCCTGAGTACAGACAGAATGTGGCAGCTTCGAGGCATTTAGTTAAAGGAGATGCACTTTAATGCTGCAGGCATGCATTTATGGAAGCCCTACTAGGGTGAAAGCGCATGATGTGCTGGAGCCTATAAACAAACAGGAAAAAAAAAAACCCACAAAAAAACCCAAAACAAAACTGAAAGGTTAGAGAATTAGGCTTACCTCGTTTCACGGCATCTAATCATTTGTGATAGTCTGCGTACTCATTCTTATAATTAATTTGTTTTCTGGGACAGCTTTTTCTCAGCAAATTGGGTTTAAAAATATCATCTGTTCTTCTATATTAAGCGTACGCAGCGAAAAGGAACATTGTGGATGCGCTGGATGTGCGAGGCAATAAACATCAGTGAAAGTAGTTCACATGAAGCACGGCTGCTGCTGCATGAGAATCAAAAAGGCTGTTGATATTAAAATACTGAAATTGGTATGTTAGACTACAGTGTGAACTTCTCTCAATACGAGCTTGACATCCACTCCTGATCTCTCTATGAATTTGATTCCTTTATGTGCTTAAAAGAAAGTTTAGCTCCATGAATTTGGGCGCTGCGTTCACTGTCTCCTTTGATTAAGAAGTTGATTCTTTCGCCCTGTCCTCCCTGTGGCTCTCTTTTATTATTGCACAGAAAACCACTGGTCGACTGTATCCCCACTTTGACGTGTCATTTATTGATGATTTTTATATTTTTTCTTGCCTGCGTATCTTTTAATTACTGCATTCAATGAATAGGAAGTAAAGCAAACGGATACTGAGTCACTGCCACTAAATGTAGTCCCAGACAAAAGCGGACAGCACTGGCTTCAGTTCAAAGTGGCAGCCTTTACTGCATTATCATTAAAGTGGATCAAATCCAGAGGAACAAAAAAAGATGATTTTGATTTGTATTGCTAGTCGCTGATGCAACCTTACGTCTTGTCATGGAGGTGAGTTGTTGCAGCGAGGATGTGCTCGAAAAGAAAAGTTTGCAGTGTGGCACCTCAGCACGGCTGTCACTCTCACTAAACACACGAGTATGTACTCAGACACACACACACACACATAAACCTGCACAGTACATAGTTAGTAAGCCTAGTTTTGACTGACATGTGACATTTCATTATGGGTAAATCATATGCGCGCAGTATATATCCAAAAAGACACGCCACACACGATGTCACATCCAGGACACACTGCAGAGGCAGACGGACAGGACAGGAAAACTTTGCTGCAGGACTTCAGACTGGAACTCCAGACCTTCCTCTGTCATTCTGATTCTATTTGACCACATAGCATCACAAGAAAAGCTTTAGTGATAAGATGCACGCAACTAAGAATGGACAGAAGGATCATTTTTGATTAGTCCAACCTACATTGATGGGAGCTGGGAGAGTACACCAGGGGAATGCTGGGATACACAAATACTGTGCTTTTATTGAACTCAAACTACACTGAACAGCCACGTACTCATCTCTTTACAAAGAAATGCACTTATAAATATTCAAAATCTAATAGTAAGGCACCAGCTTTCTGGCTTCAGCATGTACTCTGTTTGTAGTCTGAGTGGTTATTGATCATCGGACTAATAGTTTGGATTAGCTGTTTTTAATCTGTATTATCAATAGACTGGCTCAGAAAGCAATAAGTCTTAGACTCAATATCAGTTATCCAAATATTCAGATACACCAAAACATTTTTCACCTAGCACAGACTTATGAGTCATTCAAACATAAAAAAAACACACCTAACCCTAAAGATGAACCAGTGTTGTGTCTACACATAACAGACAGCCTATCAAAGAACCAATTTTACATTGTATCTTCATTGGCAGCAGCCTGTCACAAAAACACATTGTTTGTTTCAGTTTCTTTAGTTGAATCTATGAAAACTACCAAAGATAACACAGTTTGACAGACATAAAACTACTTTATCAGCAATAACCGAATTTCCCAGAGGAACCCACCCGAGGGATTAATAAAGTTTTATCTTATCTTATCTTATAAGATGATTAAAAAAAAAGGTGAAAGAGCTGTTAGCTGAAAACGTCTTTCTCAGCATGGTGTGCACTGTGTCCTTAAATAGTTTGGGGCAACTGGATAAAAGAAAAACGGTCAGGCCTTAAAACTCTCTACAGCAGATAAACAGTATCTGACAGTCATGTCCTTAAGAAACAGGGAAAAATCCAGACATAGGGTCTGAGCATCTGGACCATGAGCTGATACGTCTACTGTTCACTGAAACCTCATCAGCCTCCTGGAGGAGGCCAGGACAGAGGGACAGCAGTGAGTTTCTGCAGCCATCTGTAAAACATGGTGGAGGCCGTGTCATGTTGGGGTAAGTAATGTATTACACGTCACTCATTACTTTTCTTAAAAGTAATGCAGTATGTTACTTAAATAAAGGAAGAAAAATGTTTCTTTCTAACTGCACTGCACAGAGATAACTGAAGAACCCTTTGTAAGGAAAGTAACAGCATAACTGTAACTGTAATCAAATTACTAAATTTAGTACAGTAGCAAGTTACATTACTTTGTTATTGAACTATGTAATGTTATTAAAGTAGTGCACTACTATGTTACACCCAATATTGGACATGCGCCCATCGATATATTAAAAAAAAATGAAGGATGATTCAAGAATTTTGCACAATACTGCGGGTTGCCTTGTGATGCCATAATAGCTCTGGTCTGCTGGGGCTAAGACACAAGACCTCTGGGTGTGTACTACTGTGCTTGGCAGTAAAACGCTGGCATTCCTTTAGATCCTGTGGGTTGCAGGGTGGGGTCTCTACAAATCAGGCTTGTTTCATCCCATCCCATGAACGCTTGATTGGTCTAGAATCTGGGGAGCTCAGAGGCCAGGCCAGGCCAGGCCAGTGCCAGGTTCACTGAGCTGATTTTTAGCAATTTTTGCAGTCTGGTAGATGCACTCTCCTCCACCCATGGCAGCAACATTTATTTGGGTGTAAACGTGTGAAAGTCATAAAAACAAAATACCTGAACCCAGTGAATTTCATGCGACACCTTGCATTGTAACCTGCATCCACAGGTTGATCTAAAAAACATCTGCAATAAATCTATGATCAAATTAATGTATATGTAGGAATGAGTTTCATTGTTTCCTGAAATAAAAAATTATGTAATCTATTTGGAGATTATTATTATTATTATTATTATTATTGTTGTTGTTGTTGTTGTTGTTGTTGTTGTTATCATCATAGTTCCTTACAAAGTAATTTTATAGCAATTTTATATAATAGCCCTTACTAAATAAAACATAAAGGTATCTGTATTTTAATTTATTTTATTTTTTCACAGACTGGTTTCATCGGTTAAGTTGGGCGAAGCTCTGATGCAATACAATGAAAGGATTCGTATGCCAAGTTTTCTTTGGTTAAATCTTCAGTCAGTCAAGCGTGAGTGGGCGGGAATTGCGACTTTAAGCCAATCACATCATTCGCACACTACCCTGCCCGTCCGACAGTCACAAACATGGCGTTGCGGGAGCTATCTTCGCTGGAGAAATACCTTGGACAAAAAAAGGCGAATAAGTACAGTACGCAGGGGGATAAAAAGGTGATATAACGGTTCATTATTGTGTCATTTACTGTAGGTGATACAATTGCCATTTTAATTGAAAGGCGCCCTCCGAGCTGTTGTAACCGGGACACCTAGCTATAGCAGGGGAGTGCTAACACGCATGTGTGTTGGAAATAAAGCTGTGCTTATAGTGTGTCTATATCGGGCTGTTCGTCTGTTGTCAGCTAAGTTTCTCCATTACCCCAGCATTTCCACGCAGAGAGATGTTTGCCAGCGGTCTTGTTGGGAAAAGTCAGGATAGTGGATAGCATAAAGCTATAATAGACGTAGCCCCATGCTTTGTCTATAGCCGTCCATTGAAACTAAGCGAGGGGAGGAGTTAGCTGTCAGTACCATGGGATGGACAGAGCAAGTGAACTCTAGTAGTGTATATAGAACTATGTTTAGAATAATATAAATTTAATTTGTAGTACTAATAATAGTAAATTCTTGTTATTTATTTTATGCAATTTATTTTCATTCAGGGGAAAATAAACATATTTGCGAAACGGAAAATTGCGAAAAATTATAGCTATTGATAATAATGTCTTATAAAGTATGAACAAATTAGAGTTTCAACATGAAGCCCTTATCATCGAATCATCATCACTCATTCATACACATTTTGCGTCCTCCTAAAAACCTTAAACCGTTTTTGTTGTATTTTTAAACAGTCTTTTTTTTTTTTAACATTAATTACTTTATCCTTTTATTCATATTTATGACCGGACGTATGTTTGTTTTTAAATGCAGCTACTGGATATTTGAATTTATCTATCTATATGTCAGTAAATAAAACAACAGTAAACAATGTTTTTGTAGAAGTGGGGGTAGCAATCTGCTCCAGATTTTTTTAACGGATGCTGTAGTGAAAGGTTAATAAGGAAAAGTTGTGAAAGTATTTTTTCCCACCCATATTAAATTCTTTCTTCTGGATATCAACCTAACCGTCCATCGTAATTTCACTAATCAGTATTTTCCAAATTACACATTGATAATCGGCGTGCATATGAGATCCAGACAGTCTAATAAAATAAATGCATTTATTAGGGATGTTTTGCAATCACTGGAAATGAAGCGTGTTATTTAGAAAGACAGTGCTGGCTTCTGATGCATTCAAATGATTGTTTGTAACTACCCCTCACTGTCACTCCTCGCCCTCCAGGTACCTGTGCTACAGAATAATAATGGTCCTCCGCTGGTGGGGTTGGTGACCATCGCCTGTCACCTGGCGAAAGAGGCCAAGCGCCCAGAGCTGCTGGGTGACACCGCAGAGAGCAGAGCGGTGGTGCAGCAGTGGCTCGAGTACAGAGTGACCAAACTCGACAGTTGCACAAAGGAAGACATCAAGACCGTCCTAAAGGTAAAAGAGCTGATTTTCAAGGAAATCCTTTCCTTTTCATTGAAACAGCATTTCTAGAGTTAAATGCATACGTACTTAAAATGATCCCAGATTTTAATCCTGATGTTTCCAAGCATGCTTAGAAGTCTTATTTTTTTCTTTGTGCTAAAATCAGTGTTAAAATTGTTCTCTTTCTTTGAGAGTTTCTTTGACAGTTTCTTCCACATTGACCTCCTGTGACCACCAGTTGGGTCAATGTGTGTGTCTCTTTGCCTTATTAAGGCGCGAGCGACAGGAATACGGGCTGATGTATGGCCCTTCAGTGACATGGCCCCACGCGACAGAGCAAAATACTCTAATGTGCCTGACGCCAGTCAGCGTGAAACGGATCGTCAGCCGCTGGTCGGCTGGATGCCGCGCGCCTCTTGGCACCGTCCTGTCAGCGTGAAGTGTCTGTGCATTTGTGTGTGTGTGTGTGTGTGTGTGTGTATGTGCGCACTTCTCAGCGTGACACGCTGTTGTGGCATGGCTGAGAAGTCATGCTGTGCGGCAGCATGTTATCTGGACAGGCCTCTTAAATATTTTAATGGTGCCACTTACAGACGGAAGTCGCCCTGAGCAGCTCAGCACTGGTGCCCGGTGGCCCCCTGTCCTGTCCTGCTGCTTGAGCCGCGTCCTTAACGCTCTCCTTTTAAGCACACCAGTCATCTCCCATTAAATTATGCTCAGATAAAAGTGTCATCTGGAGGAGTTTTTAAACTTTCTCACCCCAGGATGCAAATAAGACATTTTTGCTTCGCAAGCTGAGACTTGTTTCCGAAGTAAACATCTTGTCACTCATGTAATATGTTGATAAACAAGCCAGTTTGGGTTGGCCCTGAACCCAGAGACAAGCTGAGTGTTGGTGAAAGTCTGTCACTCCACTTTAAACAAATCAGGCCAGTATTGAAGACTTCCTGCTGCCACTCAATTTGACTATTATCTTTTGTTTCAGCATGCAAATGCTGTAGTATACAAATGATTGCATCTGCTAAGTACTTTGTCTTCAGTGAGTGGAGAGCACGATCATTCAGTTTTTGACAAAACTGTAAACTCTCAGTGTAAACAGAAATAATTTTCACTTATTCTGTTTTTTTGACTCCTGTTTAATGTTTTCAGGTGTTACAATTGAAAGTAAAAAGCCTCTCACACAGTGTCAGCCAGGACAGGCTTCAACCTCCCTCTATATCCAAGGCTGAATAGGCAGATAAGAAAATGGATGGATGGAGTACTGAGCAGAGTACTGACGGCTATGGTTGCCTGAAGGCCAAATGAAAGTGGTATAAACTCGAGAGATCACTGTGTCTGAGTCCAAGAATGGCAGCAACAATAAAAATAGCATCTGGAGCATCAAGTTTGTACAGAAATAATAAAGAAAAGGTGTGATTCATTAGTGCACCTGTATCTCCTTTTCTTAGTTATTCATCAGCTCGAGTTGACTGTTCTGTAGGATTTTTATCTGAATGCAACAACAGCACTGATGCACAGTTAGCAGGTAGCAAAGAACCCAGGTTTGAGCTCCATGTGCTGGGTGCAGGGCAGCAGGAGAGCTGCCTCTCCTCTGATGCTCGACTAGGCTTCAGCCTGATGGCTGTAGGCTACAGAAAAGCAAGGATCTGACTGTGGAAGGGGAGGAAGTCTGCAGTCTTCATGCCTTGTTTGGCATCACCCACACTTCCCGCACAATAACTCCATTTGCCCCCAAGATGCTCTGTGTGTGTTTGGAGTTTTCCCTCGCCTTCGCACAATGTACAAGTGCTAAAGATGGTCCCTTCCCCAGGGACCAGCACTTCCATGCACGACTTTGCTTGCACAGACACAGACTGAGGAGTGCACGACGTGCCGCCCAAGTTTAAGACGGCTTCATTAGATTTGCAAGCGAGAGTTGTAGTCATTTGGTTGAGAAGTAAACAAATAGCCCGTTTTGTACAGCATCTGTGCTAAGTCGCCAGTCATGGGGAGAGATGACATTCCCCCTCAGGTTACATATTATTCCTATCCACATAGCAGCACACAGACACGCACGCAAGCCATGAACCAGACTCGTGTACCTCACGCACCCACAGATATATAGGTTAATGAACCTGCTGATGTGCCCCCTTTAAGTCTATACCGTCCATCAAGACAGTAACATTTCGTAGTCCCAGCATCTCTTTTTTTAGGGATGCTTCATTAGTGATTCATATAATGTGTCCATCTGTCACATTAAGACATTTGTGTTTGCATTGAAATACTTACCATAATGCATAAATTATCATAAGAAATGACCTGATTTGCATAGCGTGTCTTATGCTCTTGAAATTTCCTCTTTCAGGACCTCAATCTCTACCTGCAAGACAAGGTCTATCTGGCCGGAAACCAGTTCACCTTAGCTGATGTTTTTATGTACTATGGAATCCATCCAGTCATAGTAAGTTACCTGTTTGAAGCTCCCTTATGTGCCGACTTCACTCGTAAGCCTCAATGTTTCTACACATTTATCAACTTAATGTATTCTGGGGTGTTCACATTAACTTTGAATCTTTATAATGTGCTTCTAGGAAACACTTTGTAACAACCAAACATTTTAGAAACTTGTCTTTAGGTTTTTCAAAGTTATTTGTCTAATTACATTCTTACAATCATTTACCAAGGATTCATCTATCCACCCCATCTTTCACGCTTTTCTCTCCTTATCAACAATCACTTCGGTCAAACCTCAACTTTAATAAGGAATTTGTCATCTTGCATAACGTACAATTAGACCAGTCACATGGCCACAGGGCACCGAGGACAAGCTGGCAATAAACACACAGATTATAAACAGATTCTCACTTCTCCTCAGTCAGATAAAGCGATGTGGCATAAAGTGATGTCTTTACCCTCAGACCAGGGACAAGTAAGTTTGCTACGCCTTACAGGATAAAAAAACAAGCGAGTTCAGAAATGGGAAAGGCAGAATGAGACGGAGGCGGGGGGAGATCACATGTTCAGAGATGTCAGTTTTTGTGGCAAAGATGGAAGGCCCCCACCTCCTCCCACTCCACGCCACCAGGCAGAGGGGCGTCACTTTGGTTTGCAGTCAGTGTGGTTTTTAACCTCGGGGACAGAAGGTCAGCTAGTGCGACCCTTAACCACAGCCTGCGCTGATGTTCAATTCATGGGAAACTACTTTACACAAACATTAAACCTGACTGATGCTGGAATGGTTGTAGGCCGGATCGTTGTCCGTTTTGAGGAATTTCCATATTCCGCTTAATTATGTGATTTAAAAAAAAACACGCTTAATAATGTTTTCCAAGGCCATTTTAGTGCTTCAAATATTCCCAGTTGTCCACCTGCATTATGCTGCAACTAAAAGAAAACCAGTGTAAAATTGGTTACCATGTGATTATCATCATGTGAAATCTGCTGATCTTTGTAACTGGTTTGTTTCAGGCTTTGATATCTGCTCAGTTGTGACAGCAGAGACAAATACATGTTTTATATCCCATATGAGTGCCATATTAATCAGAGCACATCATCAAAAGTGCATAAAAAAGGCAGCCGTCATGAAGCTGTTCTTCAAGTGTAATTATTTTTAGATAAGAACATTCAAACCAACCTAAACCAGTGCATCAACACTTCTCGCATGTGATCTCATGAATGTAAGCATTGCTTACATGTAGCCTCTCTTTAGCGTTTTGTTTTCCTCATAAGAGTTTCACTAAAACTGGATTCCTTTTTTCCTTCTTCATTTAATGGGATTTCTAAATAGTGTAGAAGAAAGTATCCAGGTTTTCACCAAAATGAGAGTAAATTCTACTGATTGTATTCATCCTTATTTAACCAGGAAGTCAAACTCGTGTTTAAGAATCTATTTTGCGAGTGTATTTGAGACCCAGATAGGCAGCATTAACATGTTTTTGATAACAGGATAAAACTGAGGGAAGAGGGAAACGCACTGCTTTATACTTGTAATGGTTCATATTTGATTGTTTTTGGAGGAAACTCATGAATGTTAAACCATCTTTGACTGTGTTAAATAGATTTTCTGTCAGTTTAACTCGCCTTCACGATGCGGTTAAACGCGTCACCTCCAATGATCTTCTCTTTCCCAGGTTGACTTGGCCATCCAGGACAGGGAGCAGTATGTGAATGTTACCCGCTGGTTCGACCACATCCAGCGCTACCCTGGTGTCCGGCACCACCTCCCTCCAGTAGCTGTGCTCAGGAACAGAATTTACACCAGCAGACACCACTGAGACCTGACCACCACCCTCCGCCTATCCAGTCTCACTCATCACTATCCTGCCGCAGATCTGGACAACTCGTGTGCTTACCAAGACTGCGTCACATCACGATCATAACTTCCATACTGTAACACTGATATTCTGCGTTTCAGATTCTTATTCTCGCCTAGATGTTTTTGTTTTAGTCGCAAACCTGTACTCTTATCTTTGGTTATGTAGGATAGGCGAAGAACACAAAGTTTTTCTATGTTAGGTACTATAAAGGGAATAACTGCTACTACAAATGTAATTCAGTTCAATCATTCTTTCACACAAGGTCACTGTTTTTAATAAATATATTGCCTGATAGAGTAGGCTTTTTGTTTTAATGAAGCGTTAGGAAGGAAGGAAGTGAAGGAAAGAAGGGTGTCTGTCTCTGTAACCCTTTGGTGACTCAGTAATGCTAACACTATGAGAAGTCTGGCACCTCAATGCTTACTCAGTGATGGTGGGAGCGACGATTTGAGGCCGTTTGTTTTGTTTTTGACTTTGGAAAGTCTTGTGTGGCTTTGTGGGTTGCAGTAAAATGCTGCTAGCTTGGCTGAAAGGTGTTTCTATTTATGAATGATTATTTGTTTAATCTGAGCCTTGAACTCAAACATGTGATAAGTATTACAGTTTCAAAGAAGGTTTAAGATGTTACTTAACTGGAAGCACGTTATGTCCTTGGGGAAACGCTGCTTCCTCCGTGCAGCCTCACAGTCGGTCCCATTTCTAGGATGTTCCAGGTTCCATATCGTGACCCCACAGACTTGTGGGTATTGCCATCGTCTCCTTGTATCTGATGCTATTATGTTAGGATTTCGTTTTTCCGTGTGCATTTAGTGGACGGTTTAGTTTCTGTGTGTGTGCTTGTGTGCGTGTTTTTGTTCTTTTCCTGATTACATCCCCGCTCCGTGTTCCACTTCCTCACCACCAGCTGTGTGGGCAGCAGTGAGCAGTTGAGCGTCAGCCCCAGAGTCAGAGATCAGAGTGAGGCTCCAATCAGTCCCACTACCACCACTGTTGATGCTGCAGGCCAGAGAGAGGGCAGCGGGCTCACCAGCTGCCACACAGATCCAGCCAGCCAAGGCCAGAATCCAGGCCCCTGGGCGACAGTCAGCCACTGTGTGTCATTTCAACCCTCACGCTCCCATGGGGCTACTGAAGAGAGAAGGACGAAGGGAGGCAGAGAGTGAGCGAGGGAGGAAAGGAGAGAGTGCCACGCAGAGAAGAAGAGCACCCAGAGGCAGAGGGATCTTTTTGTGACATGTGAACAATAATCAGTGCCTCCGAAAGCCTCACTGCTGCTGACTGGCTGTTTGCTATTAGCACCATTTACAGGCCAAATCATGGCAGTGTTGGTCTAACCTGTGTTTTAGCATCATGAAGCTACGATAAAAGCAGAATGAGGTAGAGTTAGAGCAGTAACGCCATAAAATCATCCTTTACTTAAACCTTACAGCTCTTACATGGTGGGACTGACAACTTTATGTAATACTCTTCATAGCTTTATCGTTCTGTTTTTAGATGTTGACATTTCAGCCATGTTTTTTTGTTGTTTTAAATCCCCTTCCCGCCAGCATGTCTTGCATATTGTTCATTGCTTAAACCTCAGCGGTTTGTTATCCGGTGTAATCATGATGCTCATCCTGTGCCAATAAATCAAAGGGATCCGCAGCTCATGACCCCTGATTTCTTACAGAGTGTGCATATTCTTCATGAATTTGTTTTGCACAGCCAGAATACAGAGCTATTGTTCAGCAGGGTTCTGTAAGACTGCACGCTGTGTGTTTGTGGCAAGTGTTATAAAAGTAGATGTGAAGGATATAAACAGCTTGCAGTCATCTGAGTGAGCCTTGTGACTAGCTGGAGCATTTTTATGGTGTTCTCTACCATTAAAGAAGCCCTTGTCCTCCCGGTTATGTTAACATTAGATCGGAATGCAGTTTTGAACGCGTAGCATCTGACAGGCCTGCTAACTTCTGAGGTGTTAAAAAAAAAGTTATGCCCTCTTAACTTGCAGCTGGGCAAATCTAAAATTATGTGTGTGATGTTTCCATAGTTACAAACGTGGCAACAGTAAAATACTTTTATTATAAAAATAAAAACCTTTCAGTCACAGAGTTCGCATTTGAAATTGTTGTTTATTTAAATGCAGAATTCAGGGAGTGATGAGTGAACGCCCCTGTGGAGCTTACAGGTGCGAGAAGCAGGTTAGTTTGAAACAGAAACTGACAGCTGGCAAAAAACCCACTGCAGTTAATAAGGTGCATAAACAGCTTTGTTTACATAGTAATATATGAATCAAATTGACCCAAAAAAAAGGCAGAAAATAAACCAATAAAAGTGACAAGCAAATGTTTCTGCACACGAAAGAGATGATCAAACATCACAGCTGAAAATTAAAATAACGTAATGAAATAAAAAGTGTTTTCATCTTGTGTGTTAATGCTGTGAGGTTGATATCCAGGTGATTCACATACAACCCAGTTTGATCTTAAGTGGGTCAGAGCAGTGAGACTTTCCTACCTATCGTTCTCAAGTAGTTGAACTGTACGTTTAATCCCTGAGATTTCTCGACACCAACAATAGTACGTCTCAGTTTTTCTACATGATACAGAGCATTGTCAAAAATTAAAAAAAACTAAATTTACAGAAAAAAGTCTATCCTATTGTCAAGACTGTCCTGTAATTATAGAGCCAAAAGTTTTTTATAATTCACAAACAATGTATAATTCATCTTATTTTAGTTATTTATGTTACTGTGGACAGAGTATAAAAAATAACGATTTCTCTTTTAGATTGTGAAAAACATGAAACATTTATGTCATTAATCTGTTTATCTCCTACTTTGGTTTAGTATGAATGGCCATGGGGGGAAGTCGTTATCAGCAGGACAAGTTTTAAAATTTTATAAAGTTACAGTTAAAATTCCTAAATTTATGTCCTCCATATTTTCCAAAAATGTCCAGTTGGCCAGATTGAAATCTGGCAGTGCCAATTCTGGCCCCCTGGCCTTATGTTTGACACCCCTGAGATCTGTGACAATAAGGTGACTATCTATCGTTTAAAATCGGCATGGGATGGTTTTTAGTTTCCTGGGGGGGGGTTTCTTAATCTATCCCAAGATATTTTTTGAAGCACGATGCTGACGAGTCAGTCATTTTTAAACTGTCTCTCTCGTCCTCGCTCTTTGCTCAAGCGGTCAGCCAAATCTCAAAACGCCGTTGTGGTGAGGCCTCACAGTTAGGCTCCTCACTGATCAAACCTGAGTGCAGGCAGAGTGAGGGGGCCACAGCAGGTACACAGGACAGAGGCACCAATTAGGGACGACCTTCATGATGACTTCTGAATGCGAGGGAAGCAACTCTCTGCAGGGGTAACCCTCCACTGTGGCCCCAGATTGACAAGCTCAACAGCTTTCTACTATACCAACTGTCCCCCGCCTCTCCTGCAGCTTAATAATAGTGAAATACAATTTTCTTCCTTGTGAGGGACCAGTCAAAGGTCAATAATGTAAGGTCCTCATCAGAATATAGAGATGATTTATGAGCTGTGATAGGGAATGGCCCTGTTACCACCTTCTTTCTTTCTAAAGTCAGGCATAAAAAGAGCTTTAAAAAAGTAAAAAGAAAAATTTAAAAAATATAATATTTTGATTGGGTTGCTAGGAAACACGATTAGTTTGTTTGTTTTTATCTAAGATCATTATTTCTGCAGTGGTCCTGACTCCACAAAAGTCACAGTGTGCAAGGAAATGAAACACAAACTCTTTTTGGCCTTGCTGTGGCTCTGTTGCGTTCCCTGCATCTGACATCATAAGCTCATGGCATGGATGCAACTAACATTTCACTAAAAGCTTGCAAGATGGTTTTGTGCAGGTATCTCAGAAGGTCTAAGACTCTCCACTGTTTGACATCAACATCTGTTGCCCCCCAATATTTTCAGTATTCTTCTATTGAAAACTTTGAAATAAGCTTGACTGCATTTGAGTTACCAAGCTGATGACCGTCCATCCTCTCCAGCCTCCAGAAGCTGCAGAATTACATCATTCACTGTATTGACTTTGTGATGCGGGGAGAGAGTCAAGCGTTTAGGTTTTACCTGTATCACCTCCTGCCTCATCTCCCCAACACCTTTGTCAGCTCAACTTTACGAACCGTATTAGATGGACAGCCCCCCCCCCCCCCCCCCCCCCCCCCCACACACACACACACACACACACACACCACAGTCCACCTACGCAACAGCAAACAGCCACCCTTCATTAATTCTTATTAACAAAATCAGAGTGAGGGAACGGGATCGGCCACGACATCTGCTAAGAACAGGGCCCCGCCATCTCTCGCTGACTGATTCACTGGAACAATCAACACTGCGTGGTGGTGAGGGGAGCGTTAGCGCGTCGTAAGCTCTTTTGACAGGATTTATCGACCACGCTTCATCGTGCTCTTACACGCTGTGACAGTTGTACCATGCGCCTATAAAGATGGCATCTGATTGTCTACTGCAATTACATGAGTGCAGGAGCAAGGATGCAAGTATGAAGGACACAAAGGCACGGGAAGGGGGGCATGTGTTTTTCACAGCATGCTCTTCAATGAACTTAGACATGAAGGAGAGAAATGTGTCTTTGCCTTTGAAGGTGTGGGGATGTGTGTGCTCACGCCGGGGATTCACATACATGCCGCTGTCGAGAAAACCCACCAGTCACTACTTACCATCTGCAGTACAGAGAGACACATGTAAATATGCTTATACTTAACATCAGTTATGTAATAATAAAAACAACAAAATGTCACTTTTTAAAAAGCTAATTAACATTAACATCTTGGATGATTTGTATGACACAGCAAGCCATAATATTTGCTAAATAAGCACCAACAACATATAATGACTTAAAGTAGTGGATGAGGCCTAGCTGACACTAATGGACACCTTCTGCCTGTGTTGGGACACCTGTCAGTCAGTGTGGCCACACCCCTAACTCCAGCATCCACGTGGACGGGTTATTAAAAAATATATGCTGAGAGTTATGAAGGGAGAAACTATCCATAGGGCCCAAAATCATATTTGTAGCAGGCTGCAAATATGATTTTGAATGCTGTAAAGTTGAGCCGGTCTGAAGCAGCACCTTCAAGAACTGCAGTTTTTGCCATGTCTGCATTGTGTTTTTTCTCTCTGGAGGTTGCTTTATATGTTGCTGGAGTGTTTGTGACTTCGTTTCCATTTCAGCTGGATACTGAATATACTGAATGTAAACTTTTGGTGTCCTATTTACTTTGCATTCAAAGAATGGAGTTAAATGAATGTATACTGCAAATTAACTGGCAGCTTGTTGCCAGGTTTGCTGTTCAGCTCAATGCATAAAGTCTTACCTTAACTGATGGAAATGATTGCCGTAGATTAGAAATACTTTGATCAGGTGACTTCTATTCTTCCGCTGGTCCTATGGACACATGCCTATGTTGATCTCATGTTATTACCATCTGAGGAATTGGTGATATTTTACCACCAGGTGTGTCTATCACAAAATAATATTCATCCCAGGTTAAACTCTTTGTGTTCTCTCTCTTTTTTCTATTTCTGGTAAGTCAGAGCCTAACCTTGGATTACATAAGGATCCCAGGTGTGCAGTTAGACCAGAGTTTTACGAGATGCAACCACTCAGCTCATCAATCAGAGAAATGGGTGGTTGATTCGGCACGTAGGTGCTAAACTACATGTGCGTGACCCGGGGCAAGGAGATTGCACAAGACTGCACCTTGAGTCTTTCTCTCACACACAGATGACTCTTCTTGAATTAACCGCCTCGATCGTTCCTCACCCTTTCCGCTGATCTGCCTCAGCTGCAGAGTCTTTGTATTTTTTCCATCCTAGGTACATGCATGCATGCGTGCGTGTGTGTGTGGTCATGCACCCGGTCCTGGGGTTATAGTTCTTGCTTGGGGGTTAAAAAAAAGCAAAGGGGAGAGTCGACCCATTTGGCTAATGTTGTGAAACATATAAAAAATTATAAAAAAGATTTACCCTCTCACTTATAGGGTCACATGGTTACGGTCGATGCAAGGACTTCTCTTTTGCCATTGTGTGGCCTTGTCGCACTACTCTTCCCTTTATTCAAATGTTCCACAAATTAGCCATACATTTATCCCCTCCTCCTGATCCAGCCAACCCACAGGTCATGCCACTTAACTTCAGCCAGCCCCCCTGCTGTAATAAGTTCTGATAGGAAGCCTCCAGGGAAGTTGACTTCTCACTGAGAAGTGATACTAAAAGTAATTGCTGCTGAAACCCTGTGACAGCGGAGTGTGCTTCGAAAAAAGAGGGGGGAAATTGACAGTGCAGCACAGAGAGGGTGGCAAATGAAATGAGCACAGGGGATGGCAGAGAGGGGAGAGTCGGGACAGAGACCACTGCCCTCAGCCAATTCCTGTAATTTGACCTCCATGGGGGGGGAAACAGCAACAGTTTCCTCATTTGCATATTTCTTCAACTCATCTGCATACATCACCGTCTTTTTTTATTACAGCCGCTTGGTTTTAATTTGAAATGACTAATTTATTTAAAACCTAGAATTAATGCAGAGTACATTCTCTTTGTAATGCATCTCATTTCCCTAATAATTAACACAAAAAACAATTCATTGAGCATAAACAAGGTTCCATATCATTATCTTTGAATATGGGCGGCTACCTTAATGACCCCCTCAGTTTATTGTTCTTGTGTGAAAACCAGCTAGTTATTTTTAACGAGGACGCGGCTGTGGTGCCTGGTGGTTACGGCTGACACGGAGGAACACTGCGAGAAGCAAACTACTACATACTTTCACAATTATAAGAAAAGATTTTAGTCCAAGCACCGACGGTTCCATCTGCAGACAATTTAAAACTGCACCAAAGTTCCCGTAATTTCAATGTAAACTCTCCATCGAGAATCACCGGTTTCCCCGTGGGCAGGGATTAATTCGAGAAGAAAAAGATTTTCTCTTAAACACGCTGTGAGCTCCTCTGTTTCCATTTTAGAGATTAATCTAATCACCATTATTTGCCAAACTTCTTCCCCAGCTTTGCGCCTCCGCTTCTTCTCTGCTCTTTGCATCGTTTTCATAAACAAGATTCACCCGTGTTATTTAACTATAATTCTATATTAATGCGGAAAGCAAAGAAAAGTAGGTTTCCCTTTTTTATTTTCATTGGAAAAAAACAAACAAAATGAGAACAGAACAAATGGGGACATCATGAACTTGCCTTGATAGAAAAATAAAAATCCAGATGGGCAGATGATTAAGTATACTGAAAATGTTAAATGCCAGCAGCCTTAAGCAATATCTGTTTGGCACACACGAGATAAAACCTCTGTGGCTGATAATTGAGTCAAAGTAGAAGTAGGAAACACTACACTTCCTTAAAATGAGCACTTGAGTTAATCCTTATATAATTTATAATGTGCCCACAGCTCCCCACCCCCACCCCTGCAGGTCCCACACCTGAAGTGGATAAGTAGCTATGAAGATATGAGTGTTCATTTACCCAAGACTTTTATGGCCTTGAAAAAAATACTGTCCATTCTTCATGAGGACTGTATTGTAGTATGATTTTGTGCAGAAGTTTTAAAGGTTTTGTGTGGGTGAAGTTCTTGTGTTTTAGTTGCTGCATTGCTTTTGTAAAAGCATGTAAAAGCTGGGAAAAAAAGATAGCAAGGTAGCACAATCCCTCACTTGCAATACAGTGTAATGCGTGTTTTTTCTGTGTGCGTGCTTAACCTCGCTGACACAGAGAAAGTAATTTCTTAGACTACATTCACCTTACTCTGCAAAATTACCTGAAACCTACTGTCTCATAATTACAACCTATCAGTCTAAACCTGACACTACAGTTTCACATGCCAACACAAATCGTACACCCTACCTTTTAGTTTTTAGGTATGAACAAAAATACCGACAACACAAAGCAAAGTTGAAAAGTAGCATAAAGAGACTCCAACGTGTTCACCACCACAGTAGAAACGGATAGAAATGGAGGCTGCAGCGTGACTGCTCATCTCTTTTTTGTTCCCTGTTGAAGTTCGGGGTCTGGCTGCTGGGCTGGGGTCAGCATTCACTCAGTTTTAACATCATTCTGGGTTCTTGGCTAGTCTTGTGTTAGCGTGCAGAAGAGCTAAAGTTCTTTTAGCAAGCATTAGCTAGCAACTTAGCACTGTACCCTCTTCTCACTCGCAGCTCCAAAATACACACAAGGTGGCATCTGTCGCAATGCTACGAGGAACTATTAGGGCTAAATTAAGAAAAAAATACAGAATTAAGTGAAAAGTTGTCGTATATCCCCCATCATGATGTGTTGTGTAGATGAGTTAGTCAAATCGTACCTCAGAATGATTACCTTTTTTAGGGCACACAGTATAGTGATATACGTCATTATGAGCAGAATGACAGATCAGACAGCCAACAGTGCTTTAATTAATTTAGCATAATTACAGACCAGAGACACACAGCCCGGCTAACTCCTGCGTGTGCATTTGTGAGTTTGTGGCTTCACCGCTGACTGGTTTTCTACTGGACTAAGGGCATGAAGCTGCAATCTGGCAGAGCACGTCCCCAGCCAACACTGACTCACTCAGTCTGCTCAGATGACTGCCTTCTCCGTGCCTCGCTCTCATGAACAACAACACAGTTCAGAGATACGTGCACATGATACAAAACAGAGAAGCGAGGCGGTGTCATTACAGTCGTTTAGAGACAGAGATCAGAGAACGACTGAGACGTGCAAGGTGGGAAAGGACGATGAGGATAGAATACTTGCCCGTCAGTGAACCTGAATGATTTTGATTTTGATAAGTCTTAGACTTTGTGGAGACATAAGAAGATGTGCAATCAGTGAGAAGAAAGCTTTGTGAAGGGTCTCTATTTTCTTTTTGACTGTCTGAGTATTTGCTGCAGTTCTCTCATTCTCGAATCACTGTGTCTGGAGTGAAATAATTTGCTTTTATTACTGCATCTCACAAATAATGGCAGTTCTCAGCACTGGATTCAAACGCATGTCAAAAACCTTCAGTTTCTGGGTAGACTGAGACTTCTAGGCATTCAGGCGTGTGTGTTTAACAGTGACAGGCATGGATAAGCAGAAGACAAACATATTGCTGAAAGGTTAAAGGCAAACTAATTTAGCATTTTGTAGACTCTGCTGTTGAGGGATGCTTTTATTTTCTCCCGCTTCGTCCCATGAAATGAATTACAGCCCCGCTGTACAGTGCAATAGCCAGTGGGCCTCGTTATCAATGTGAGGGGGGCCAGAGGCCTCAATTCACACCCTCAAATCCAAGCACCAGTCTCATCTCAATACAAGGCAGTAAGCTCATAGCTCATTCACTAAGCTAATCAGCTGAATTGATACACATTTTTGATTAACTTCAAACGTCACAGAAACAAT
Source organism: Maylandia zebra (assembly GCF_041146795.1). NCBI lineage: Eukaryota > Metazoa > Chordata > Actinopteri > Cichliformes > Cichlidae > Maylandia > Maylandia zebra. The sequence continues at coordinate 15,775,746 of NC_135175.1, read as the reverse complement.
TCATGTCCTAAAAAACGCTTAATCTGCTGCGCAGTGTGACCCAGAGGGACAGTTCCTGATTTGTGTGTGTTTTTGCAGTTTAACTATAGTGTTAAAGCATTTGATCTCGGAAACCCCGAAAACCCTCCTTGTTCAGGCTAAATTTAACAGCACATGACACACAGCTGATCACTGGCCTCTTTGAAAAGAACCCACAAACAAGGGTTGCATGAAATCGACATTTGGACAGGAAAACACAAAGTCATCTCTGTATCTCCTGATCCTCTAACATTGTGCGTCTGAGGTTAAAACACACACACGCTATCTATCCATCTCTAAGATGCCGCAACATTTCACAACTTTGACACAGCCAAAACCACCAGTCTTTGAAGTGAAATACTGAAGATATTAACACACAGTTTCTCACACACACACGCACACACACACTCTGCCTTTGCCTCAGGGGTGTAGGTGGGAGGATGAGCCAGCAATGAAGGATGCTGTTGATGAGGCGGAGGGACTGGTGAGAGGATAGAAGATGTGGGGCAGTGATAGAGTGCTGATAGTCTCAACAAGAGACTCCAGTGTGTTGCTTCAGGATGCCACACACACACGCACAAACATGCAAACACACAATGCATCCATATATCTTATCTGTTTTATTTTTGGGGGTTTTTTGTAAACTTGCATATGCATGAACTGTGACTGCACACACACACACATCCAGGTCATACCCCGAGGGAGGGAAACTTAGCCATTTTTATGGCCCTTGCAGACTCCCCTTGTGACTTTCACAGTTGTCATGCTCCTTTTTACAGCCTTCATTCATCCACTAACCTAAGGACAGGAGCATGTGACGGTGCCTCACACACATAAACGCCGACACAATTAACGTACACAAATGCATAGGCGCAAGTGAAGAGCCGAGGCCCTTGCCAAGTGCTGATACGGTCTTAATGTGTTGTGTTATTTGTCCTAATGTAATTTCACACTCAGCTCTGCCATTGCAATACTAATGACACAGGCTGTTACCAAATAGGTACTTCACGCTACGGCTGATTTATTGATATTGATGATATGGGGTTACGTTATAACAAGTTGTTATTAACGTAATAAAGGTGAGAGACCATTCGGAAACAATTCAAATCAGACTGATCTGATTAAAAACTTCTTCTTTATGTCTGAAATGTTTCAGGGTAAATAAAGGCAGATTTCAAATGAGGCTTGCAAGCGTTTGAAACTAGTCATATTGGATCACGTCACGAGGCTTTGATTTTAAAAACGCCCCTTTACGGCTAATGTGACACCACAGTCTTCGGTCCTTCAGTGACAGAGGAGGAACACAAAAATGAAAACGTCCCCTCTCTCCACGGCGTCTCTATAGAACAGTCGAGTAGTTTATTCCTTTTTTTTTCATCACCGTAGCCAGAAGTGCAGATATGCACCCCGACAGTTGGTTTTTGTGCTTTTTATAAGTGACACAGTGTGATAGACCCTGCCCGCAAACCCTCCATTACAATCATATTGGTATCCTCTCAACTTTGTTCCTATGGGGCACTGTCACTGTCAAGACTGGCTGAAGTTTAGTCAAAGACATTAAGAGAGCACCTCCAGGGACAAACGTCGGCAGAGAGGAGAGCAGAGGAGAGGAATGCAATGCAGAACCACCTCAGAGCGGCAATCCATAACTTTCAGCATGCTCAACGATGACTGAGTATGCAGCATTTGTGAAGCTCCTTTTACATGCTGCTAATACGCAGTTAAAAAAAATAAAATATAACTAAGTCATATACGTGCAAATGTTTATTTAATGAAATAATCCCCACAGGGCAGCACAGACACTAACCACCATTCAAGTGACCTCTACAAGTTTCTGCACTGACAGGGAGAAGTTAAGACAGAAGATCATTTCTGCCCCTTTTTGGTTGTAGTTGCTTTTATACTGTTTGTCCACAACATTTTATGCCGCTGTCTTGTCCTGGTCTCCTTTGTGTAGTTATATCTGTGGATTTTATTCTGTTACCCTGTTGAAGATTCACTGAGAAGTGATGGGGATGGCACGTCATGAGCCTCAGATTTCTTTTTTTCCCCAACTTTATTCAATAGACACAGTCTAAGGAGCTTGGAAAGAAAAGCGTCTGGACTTCTTTGAGTTGCTTGAAGATGTTTCAGCTCTCATCCGAGAAGCTTCTTCAGTTCTAGGGTCAAATGGTGGAGAGTCCCAGATTTAAACCCAGTGGGAGAGTCCCCTCAAGGGGACAATGGACTCCCTAATGATCCTCTACCTAATCACACGAGCCAAGGTGTGAAGATGGGTGTAGGTCACAATCAGCGAAGGCTTCAGGTGAGCTCATTGTGAAACCTAACCCCACCCTATCATGTGATTTCCTGAGGTCAGATGACATCATTTTCATCATCCCCACTAAAACATCCACTTTACATTTCTTTGAGTGAGCAGAAATATTTGCTATGTTGGTTTTTCTTGGACTAAAACACGATCTCATGCCGAAATGTGTTTGTTTACCTTTTCAAACCTGAAGAAGTTTAGCCACCTCACACCCACCCTCAAATAAACATAAGAGAGTGACAGCGTCTCCCTCAAGCAGGGGTGCTGCCATCTCACGCCGTGGTGGCCATCAGCGCTAAACTCCTGTCAGGTTCTTTAACACACGCCCTCGTTGTGCTGTCTCGAGGCAGGACAGGCTCTCCATAGGGGTTAAAATGTTGTCTCACACTCACCAGGGAGTGACGCCGTTGTCGGCAGTCCACATTTCTTTACTGCTGCCGTTATGTCACCTCACATACAGAGAAGCCGCTGCAGCTATTAGTGGGTCAGTATGGCACGGACGCTTTGGGCCTCGAAGAATTTGGCCCTGGCTGAAACTTCACATGAGCTTTTTATTTATTTGTTAAGAATGGGTCCGTTCTCCTTCTGCTTAGTTTCCAGGCAGTGCCCTGAAGAGATCAAATAAAAGGTGATTCTGAGTTGCAAAAATTGATTAAAAAAAAAAGAACTCCATAATCTCATAAAAGCAAGTTAATTTTGGAGCAGTCGTAAAAAGAATAAGATTTACTTTCTGTGACTAGAGTTTGCCCAGAAATCAGGTAAAAGGGGAAATTCCTATGAAAGAAAAGCTCCATTCAAATCTAAGCTGCATATTTATCAATGTCTACTTTAATAGAGGAGCGTGTATTTTTTCACATACTGCATGTCAAGCAGTGTGTAGATAAAGCAGACGCATGGTGAATGACCTCTCTTTAATGCAAATCTACAGTCAGCAAATCGCGTGGCAGCAGCCCAATGCACTAAGACATAAAGTGAAGACAACCTGTTAAAGTTCAGACCGAGCATCAGAATGTGGAAGAAGGTGATTTAAGTGAGTGAACGTGGCATGGCTGCTGCAGCAGGTTAACACACACACAAAGCCCGAATCATCTCAAAATGTCTCAGAAACATTTCATGTCTTTCAGAATGAAAATTGCTGCACAACTGTAAGTTTTAATTGGGTTAAATCATCTTAAAATTTCTCATTCTTTGTATGAATTAATTACTTAGTTAACGATTTCCTCTGTGTGACATGACCACAGTATCTCTTAGCTGGAAAAGTTGTTGTTCTGCGTCTCTCAGCCGGAGAAGTCTCAGTACTGTCACGTCTATTCTTTGTGTTTCATGTGTTTTTAGTGTGTGTAGTTCCCCTGAATTTAAGTCGCTGCACTCCACAGTACCCCCGTGATCTAATTCGGGCTAATCTGACCCCTAAGTCTTTTTGATCAACCCCCTACCACCACCTTTTTTTCTTTTTACACATTCAACAGTTGCTGCAAATTTAGCTTTTTTAAAACAAGCTTTCTTCCATCGTTTCCCGTGAAGTTTCACTGTGGAAATGTTTGCTGCTTTGTTGAATGTCATTTCTGATTGTGTACCTGACAGCTGTCTAACAACTGGGACAGGAACAGATTTGAAAAAAAAAAAAATCTTGGTTGAAATGCCTTTCCACTCAGACATGGTACATCTCTCTCAGGTGACTGCTTAGCACTGGCAGTAATTGAAAAGTCGCCCCTGGCAACGTGTGTGCGCGCGCAAATCATGAGGCGTGTGAGCTTGCAGTGGCGTTCTTTTTGCCGTGTTCGAGCATGTGCATCTGCTAGTATCAGCATGTGTGTGCGTGCATGCGAGTTTGTTGGTGCTGGAAAAGTGTGTGAGTGCTTCTTCACCACAGTGCTTCCCCCGGTCCACAGGTTCGCACTAGTAAGTCCACCTTGACTCATACGTTGTTGGAAGTTGAACCATTTTTCCCAACAGGAGGATGAATTCTAAACATTTTTTTAATACTCCCCTCCCCTCTTTTTGCTCTTCCGCGACGAGGGGCCAAATCTCTTCAGCATTTCCAGCCCTGTGAGCTAATTTGACAGCTCACGGGGGTGACGCTGATTCCACTTCGCAGAGACAGGTACCCTAGGGCTAGCCAGCTGGATCGCAGCGGATGCTTACAGATTTGGCTTTAGCTTCATGCTGGGTGTCATCTGTCTCTTTGGTCTGGCGCGGGATAATTTTTGTGTGTAAGTGTGTGTGTGTGTGCATGTGTTTCTGCCCTGACATCATGTGCCTGAGCAGTTTGTGCCTGGCAGGCCTTGTCTGTCCAGGTTGGCCATCAAACACAGCTAGCATGGCCCTAATCTGACGAGGCACTGCTCCAAACATGCCACAGCAGCCTGAGAAGTGTGTGCATGTGTGTGTATGCGAGTATGAGTGCATGCTTGAGTTTGTGTGCGTGACCCCAGGGCAAACCCCCATTTTTCTACTCTTTGCCTTTCTCCTGAGTCCCACATCCAATATCACCCAGCACACACACACACACACACACACACACACACACACACACACACACACACACACACACACACAACTGAAGAAAAACTTCAAAAACCATCAAGTGGAGCTGAGTCGATTCTTCCCCTAAACCTCACAGTTTAAACTCCTCCTCTGCTCAAGTTGTAGTGTGTGTATGCACGTGTGTTATTTAAATCTGTGTGTGTGTGTGTGTGTGTTCGAAATGCCTCCGACTGGAGAAGTGATTTGGTCCTCAACAAATGGAGAGATACCTTTGTCCAGTTCTCCCTCCACGCTACATCTGTCACTTTGATTGTGGACACTTTGCAGGAAGCTCTGCCTCAACAGGTTTGGAGCCTCCCCCAGCCTGTTGCCCTTGCTCGACCCCTTCACTGCCTCTTGGAAATAGAGGCGATCCCTACCCGTGCTCGGACGGGAGAGGACAGGGGGACAGCCCCCCATGGGAGAAATGACAGTGCAGTTGCCGTTAATCTCTGGGACGAGTCCCGAAATGGCAGCAGGAGCCTGCTGCAAATGCTAATCGCGGCCGACACACTGGTCGCCCCCTATCTACACACACACTTCCAGTCCCTGAATGCTTGAGTGCCAATCTCCAGCTGGAAGGAAAAGAGGCAGGCACTGCAAGATGCATCTGACAATGTTCAGTTTGATTTTACTGCAAAAGAGAAAAGAAAAATCTTCTCCTTCCCTGAAAAGCGCAGAATGATGACTACATATGTTGATTTTCAGCCTGTAAGCCATGTACTGCCACTGTGCCTTCCCATCAGGCCACGGGACAGCGTGACAGCGGGGCAGTGTCATACTGCACACTGGCTTGTGACTTCTAAGTGCCACTGCATACATCTCCTAAGTGTTTTTATTTGGTTCTTTACCTTCCTGCTCTACTCCAGTCTTGCACTGCACTGACTGTCGCACGTCTTCTCCACGGTGGACAGCTCTGAAGCATTCCACCTCCGAGCAAGCAGTGGCACAAGAGAGTGGTGGCGCCTGGACGAATGACCTGCTTTCTGCCCATGAACTGAGAGAGAGAGAGAGCAGCATTCAGTGGAAACAGGGTCTGGTTATGGAGAGAGAGAAAGGAAAAAGCACATAGGTGGGCTGCTGGGCAGCAGGTCCTCTCCTATAACCCTCCACCACCCCCGTCTTCATTCCAGCCCAGAGGCCTCAGCATCTAGTGAGTAGCACCCCCCCTTCCCTTCCCTTCTCCCTTTCCCATCAACCGCAGCCCCACCTGTTCAGAACTGTGTTGCAGTCAGTGGCATACAGCATGTTGTGAACACAAAGCAGCGGCCCCGCGGCCCTCCGCCTGGACCTCGGTGTCAAGACCCAACCAAGCTGAGAGAGAGAGACAGAGCGAGAGAAAACATGAGAAGGAGAGAGAATGGAGAGCAGCTAAGTGCAGGATAATTATACCCAGTGGGTAATGCGAGCACCGTTGTTACAGGGCCAGCGTGGTTGGTCCGGGAAAGAGAGAGAGAGACACAGAGGCAAGAGCGTCACCGGGGCGAGAGCTCGCAGGGCCAGTGGGCATGTTTGGTAAACCACACTCACAGACGTCCCACTGCACCGCTGAAGCACCGTTAGTGGAAGTGCTGCAGGAGATCATCTGGATACTGGCAAGCGTGCACTCACAGGAGGAGAAACACTGCTGCTGCTTCAGCCCTGCTTACTCTACACAATAATATGGAATACTTCAGCATCATAATAGAATATATAATATAATACTGAAGTGTAAAAAAATGACATTTATATTAATTCCTGAATTTAGTGTTATTGTATTTAAATGAATGATTATATTGAAGAAACACAATAATACATAAATACCTGATGGAAAGAGTATAATAATGTTTGATCTACTGATCTCCCTGCAATAGAATTCACTGTATTTGTCATTTACTGCTCAAAAGATTTGTGTGAAACGGCTCAACAATGTAAAAATGCTATAAATAATAACAGCTGGTTACTTTTAACCTGTGTTGAATAACCTCAAGTCCTGACATATTATTTAAAGTTTTACAAGACTGCAACTTTGCCTCTTCTTTTTTTTCTTTTTCTTTTTTAAGTGACAATTTTGGAGAGTGTCCCAGAAAGGCTTTGTGCTCTGCGCTGACTGGAGTGTCAAATAAAAAAGCAGAATTCCCTTAATAGACCTGCGAGACAGAAACACAGGGAAACCTGATCGTGCACCGAGCTCTCGCATGCAAACTGCGGCCCGGCGTCGCAGATAATGATGCAGAAGGACACATATTTCCTCGTTATGTTGATGCTGGCTGGGCTCTCCAAATTCTTTATTGTCGTAGCTTTTGACACGTGTTTGTTTACTTGGTATGATGGAACTTTTTTTCCGTGCTATCTACAGAAATGACCTCCAAACTCCAACATGTGAAATCTACATTAAACTACTAATAAAGTTAAATTATTAAAAAATGTTTTGTTTTGTTTTTTTTACTGACTCCGAAAATCCAAAATCATTATATTAATGAATATAATTGAATCTGTTTTGGTTGCTCTGTTTATGTTTTTCTGTCATATGCTTGACTTATTAGGTGATATTTTAATCTAAACATAAAATATATATATATAAAATCTGAAAATACAGCCTCTCCACCATTCGCCGAGCTGATCTTAATGTTTTTAATTTCACCCTGCAGAGTCATGAATAAGTAAACAACAGGATGCACATTCCTGTCAGAGAGGCCTTTGCTGGTTCTGACATGTTTTGTTGTCACAGATCCTCTCAGCTTTTTCCCATAAACCCGAGGCGTCAGCGAAGGCCTTGTTTTTTTATCCCTCAGCTGTTGATCAATCATTTAATCTCTTTAATAGGCCCAACTCAAAACTAATGGTGCATGTAATGAGTGTTTAACTAAACAATGTGGACAGCGCTGGGACTTAAGTGGTGTCTTAATGTTTGTTTTCTCTTAACTGAGCATGACAGTCTAAGTGAATTTGGGGCTCACGAGCAAACTTATTTGCCCCCAAACAACACCTCTCCTCACTTCTGATGGAAATACTTTGCTCTTGCCACAAGTGCTGAGTTTATTAATACATTCATGCTCATATATTTGCATTTTATCAAGTGTGGAAAAAAGCATTTGCTTAGACAAGATAATTCAGGCACTGGTGTTTTTACCAGCCCTGGATTTTAATCATATGAAGGTCAGGAAAGTGGGAATGATATTTTTGGGGGGTTTTAAATTATTTTTCTACTTTCTGGTTTTTCTGCACATTTTCTTTGTGCATATCTTTTATTACAGGAGTTGTGAGCATTCCCCAAAGAATATATAAAGAATATATATCAGGATAATCTAAATAATATTTTATCAAAAAGAACTATGGCTCTCCAATTACTAGACAAACTTAGCACAAACAAATTCAATGAAGATAAGTTGATTATTTTTTATTATTTTTATTACAAGCATTAATAGGAGAAACTTTTGGGTTGGTCTTGAACAATTCCTCTAGCTGCTGGGTATTCTTTCTCTTAGTTAGAACACAGTTACAAATATATGTTACTCAGTGTTTTCCACTCTCTAAGGTATATTTCTATAAATATGAATATGCTGTTAATAAATTTAACTGGGTTTAGATAGCCTGCAGGCTTTCCAGGAGGCAGATCACAGAAGGTAAATTTGGGCAGTGTCTACCCAAAAAACGGAATACAGTTTAAGAATATTAAATCCAAATGTACAAACGAGCTAAATAGATTTTTCCACAACCTGGCAACCCGTTATTTTATTTATTATTATTTTATCACCGAGTAAAAGTATACAAGTACAGTCCTACTTAAAATCAATATTTTGACTGACTGAATTTTTATTTTATTTTGTAGTTGCTGCATAGATTTTGACATAATGAATAAATTTATATATAGCCTTTGTAACAGCCTGGCTTTTCTACTGATAAGGAACTGAGAGTCAAACAGCGATACTTACAGCCGCTTTGCTCCACCGCAGAGTAACACTGACATCTGCTGTCCACAACCAGGCACCACACACCACACAGCCTCATACACAAGCCAGAGCCACTCATTGCGAGCCTGCGGAGAAAACACGTCATTGTCCTCCAACTTAGGTTCGTGCATCCACCTACAAAATTTCAAAAAAAAAAATTGTAGTAGGAAGTCACAGTAACCCAACTATAACAAACCCTCAAGGAATGTAAATAAAATACACCTTTAAAGATCATGAACACCCCTCTCCGCTACTTTGGTTCAGTCCAGAGCATTCCCGGAAGTAGCGTTTGTATTTTGAGTCATGTGATATGTGTTAGGATTTTGCATCGTTGTTGGTTTAAGGTTTAATAGCTAGTAGTTTTGCTATATTAACTACGTCTTCTGCTGTGAATTAGCTTAGCATTTGGAGGAAAGCTAGCAGTTGGTTAAGCTAACTAGCTGCCCCAAAGGGGAGGGATAAAAGGTAAAGGGACTCTGACAGGAGAGCTCAAAATAATGGACAAGATCGCTAAAGGTGAGTTAAACTCTTATCAGCCTCTCTCCTTGCTTTTTAAAGCACTTATTTAAAACCACCGCTGAGCTAATAAAGCACAGACAGTTGTTAAATGTGTCTGTTTTGTGTGAAGTGTGTTTATTCCAATCTGTGCTCATCCTGCAGATGTGGGTGATATCCAGTCACGACTGCTGGACCACAGACCGGTCATCAATGCAGAGATCCGCTACTTTATGAGAGAGTTTGAGGTACACTGTGAAAGCATGACAGAGTTTGATGACTGCTCTGCATAGAGTCACTCAGCCACACACTCCTCTGTGCCAACCCCTTGAAAACCTAAAAATGTAGCCTGGCTTGTTCCAGTCCCAATTATACCTGATATCAGCGATAAACCTTCACACCATTGTGACAGAGAACCAACACGAAGTTGCAAGTAACCAAAAACAATTAAAAGAAATACAGAGACTGTTTTCACATACAGAGCCAATTAGTTTCTACTGTTTGAAGCAGAGGTGGGAATCACCAGACAGCCTATGATACGATATTATTCAGTTTTGAACCATTTTGTAATATGCTGAGTATTGCATTAACACATACTCTTATTGATTAGCTTAGCTGAGATTGTTAAGGATACAGACTCTGTTACTAGCACCTGCTGTAAATGTTGCCATAAGACAGTCAGTCTGCTATCAGCCTGTGACTGAATGGGATCAAGTTGGCAATTACTTGCAGTCTGCGTCCAATATTACAGCAAATAATTGTCATAAATGGTCAAAAGTCACATATCTGTCGCTGTCTATGCAGACAGGAATTCAAATTTAACTGTCACATCTGCACTCAGCGACCTTATTTAATTATTTATTTCTTTGTTTTAGTGGCAAAAAACCCAGCTGCTGTGTAGAGCGTGGGCTGACTTGTTGTGCTGTCGTTCAGGAAAAGCGGGGGTACAGGGAGAGCCGTCTGCTGGAGAACATCAATAAAAGTGTGCTGGAAACGAACAAGCAAATGCCACCAGCAAATTTCGAGGACATGAAACATCAGCTGTCTGACATCAATAAACGGTGTAAGTTACTCCACCCGCAGCCACACGTGAAACCTTTTTTGTTTGTTTTTTGCTGAAATCTTATTTCATAGTTCATGAATCATTCACATAATTTAGTCGTTTGCCTTAATGTGTTAAGTATTTTCATTTTTTCTTTACTTTTCTGCAGCAAATTTGTTTCTGTGTTACCTCTTCATTTGTATCCATGGAGACAAGCTCTACAGCTTCAACGTGTGTGAATGAATGTTTGGAAATCCAAATAAGAAAATCTAGTCGAGGTGTAGCAGCAGAAGCTTGTTTGTATGATGTCTCCTCTGGCTGTTGCCATGACCACTCAGAGGAGGAAGTAACATTGTAACAAACATCATAACCAGTATTCAGTTGTTATCACCGTTGTACAGACAGATGCTGTATCTGAGTTTATTCCATCCATGCTGTAGTTTACTGTGAACTTACTGTTGCTAAGATCTTGAGTCTCTAGGCATCCTTGAGAATTCAGTCTGACTCATGTGTGGAAATAATATTTTCGCACCTTTGTTTTGTTATGTCCAACAGTGGAGGCTGCTAATCACATGGTAGAGAGAGTCCAGCAGAGGGAGCTAGAGGCCCAACAGGTAAAGACACACACCAAGGCAACTTCTAAAAAAGTTGCTTTAAAGGCATTTAGGATAGTTTGAATTTCCCCTCCTTATACAGCACAGTGCATGATTCACTTTAATATTTAAATAAATTTTGTTGTGTTATTTTGATTTCCTCGTGTCATGCCAGGGCACCCGTCTAAAGGCGAACATGGAGCAGCTGAAAGAAGACTGGGCCGAGTTCCTAAAGGAGCAGCAGAGATTAAAGGAGGAGGTGGATGAAGAGCACGCACGGGCTGTAGGACAACTCAGCGCTAAATACAACGAAAAGAAGAAGGAGCTGGCCAAGTTTACCCTCTGATCTGCTGATGTTCACGTGAGGATGCGAGTGCACAATGTGCCCTCTCTTATTCAGTGAATACAGTCGGTCCTGCACGCCTGTGTTACACATGCTAAACAAAACTACTGACTTTGCTCTGTGTGCTTGATGAAATATGAAAGCGTGATTAACAACTTGTTGTTTTCACAGGCCCTCAAACTCAAGCACATGGAATATGTACAGCATTTAAAAAAAAGAAAAGAAAAAGCCTGGAATATGTCATTTTTAAACAAGCAGTCATTTGATTGTTCGTTGGCTGTGAGATTTTCAACATTTTAGGGTTTTTAGTGGATGCCTGCCTGAAGAGTCCTGATGGTAAATTAACATCGTGTCGAAAGCAGCCTTGAGTTTGGCACCGCGGGGAGATGTTCCGAGCACTTAAAGCGAGGTCGTTAAACGCTCGAGAAGCCCTTGTGGGCAGGTGTGCATGAAGAAGAAACCGTCTCTCACCACCTCTGCTGTGTTTGGAACATGTGACCTCTCAATTTAGCTACAGGTCAACAAACTGTCACGATAAAAGTTTTTTGCTGAAACCGATATGCAGCAGCAGCTTATGTTGTTTTTTTCTTTCTCCTGCCACCTCAAATTGAATATTCTTATATGAAAACAAAGAAATTGTTTCTCTGGCTTTAATCTCCCTGTAGCCCTGTATGGTCGTCATGCCTTGTGTGTAGTGTTCCTAACAAGTGTAAGTTTGAGCCTATGAGCACAATAGCATATAACTGTAGTGATATTAACTGGAAAAGAACTAAAATACTTGACCGTGACCAACATGCTCTGCTTTTAATGAAGTGTTTTGTTTTCTCGCACGGTGGCACACTTCGGGAAAGGTTAATGGATGGGTGGGTGCACTTGGCACATTCTTGGCTTGGCTGAGAACAGAGTTCATCTCAAAGAACGTAGACGGAGAAATATTTAACAGAACCTCCCCTCAAACGCCTGCACTCCCTTCAAACTGCACACACACCGGACGTCTGAATAGCCAAGTCTAATGATTCCACGAGGAAGCGCGCTTGGACAACAGTTCACTCATCGACTGCAGCAACGCAGCGTTTTTGTTGGAACTTTTAAGAACTGAGACCTTCCGCAGACTTGTGACATTCTGGCATTCGGCTGGCAGAGAGCCGTCCCCACTGCTCTTGTGCAAGGACCCTCTCTGTGCTTTCTGCCCGAGTCTGTGCAAGTCAGAGCAGGGCACTAAGCCGATGTTTGAGCAAAAGGCCGGCACTGCTCTGTTCAGTGCATGTCTGCATGCCGACGTATGCCTTCCCTCTGCCCCAGTACTGCAGATGTCCAACGCGGAGACAACCCATCATCAGCTGACAAGGAGTGACAGTACGGGAACGTGGCCGACCTCTGCCAGCGAGCTACCTTTTCACTGAGGTGTTTATGATCATGAGCTTACAGGCTCGGTATTTACACCTGCTGTAATGAGTTTTAAGCATTGTTGTATAATGTCAGGTTAAAAAATAAAGTTAATTCAACAAAACTGCATCGTCTCTTAAACTGACTTGAATGTAAAAAGAGGTTGCAGCCCTATAAAAGTCCCGTTGGCCTTGCAGTGACAGTCTTTGAACCCAGGCCTGTGGTAACACCAGACAGTTACCACTTTATGCTGGTGGAGCTCATCATGCTTTCACTCAGGATAAATGCAATGGTGAAAATTGAAGCCCTGCACCGCATGAGTCTGGTCATACCATATATGCGATGTGGGATTTGAACTTCATACTCCAGCTAATAATCATACCCCTGGATAAAAAGAGCAGTTCTGCCTGGATTTAAACCCAGATTGCAAAGATGCTCGTGTAGATTTAAGGTCAGACGTTTGACCATTCAATTGTCCATTGCAAGATTTGCTCTTTGCTCGTTCAAACCCACACACCCAGAACAAATCGGCCTGCTAACAAGGCTGAGACAGTGTGGGAAAGCTGAATTTACAGTAACTTTCTGCTGTCCCTTCCTGATTGTGCTAAAAGGCTGTTGCTGTCAATAAAAACATGCTCATTGCCAAAAGAAATGGACTTGAAGCAGTCTGGGAATTAGATCAGCAGCTGTTTGCGAATAAAGGATTGCAATAACACCGGGCTTTGACATTCATGGGAATTTTTGATTTTAAGTCAAAGTACAGCCAGAAACCTCAGCACCTGTCCAAGTAACTGCTTTGTCACTGCCATCGATCAGTGTCAATGAGTAGCTTATATTTCACGCTCAGGGCTAAGGCAAACAGAATTCTTCGATCTTTTTTTACACGGAGAAGATATGCGACAAACAACATTGGCCTATTAAGTATTCCAACCTCATAGGTTGCTGGGACGGAGAGATTGTCCACAGACGAGGGCATGTGTTCCAGTAAGACGATGCCAAGTGCAGAAACTGGCTGTGCACCAGCTCAAAATCTCCCGTTACCATCCTCCTCTGTCTGCCTCTGGATCGTTGCTGGCTTGTTTTCTGTCTCCAGTGTCTATCTGAAAGCAGTGCGTTCTTCCTGTTTTGCAGGCAGAGAAGTGCTCTCTGGACATGGTGGTGCTCCTGTCCGTGCCAACATAAATGGTAAAGGAAACAGCAGCACCCAGATGGAGCTCCTTTGAGCAAGGGACGGAGAAGAGAGTGTGCTGGTGAATGCAATCTGATACAGCATCTGAAAACGAGCTTTCCAACATCCGCTGGAACAGAATGGAATATTTCACAGGGATGACGTGCTCAGATAACACAGAGTGAGATTCACTAAGAAATGGGCTCAAATAAAAGAAAATGTCTCCAAGAATCAGTTTTCAGGATCTTGCTGTGTTTGTAAATCAGCCACTACAGAAAGCTCACAATGTCAGGGAAGGGCAAACTCTGTCATATCCAAGGAGTCTAGACTAATCTGATGTGGTGCTATTGCATGTAGGGAGCAAATCTTTAGTTGTTTTGCAAACTCACCATCAGTCTACACAACAAAACTTTAAGTCGAAAGGAAATTCTTCCTTCATATCTTGAGTCTGAAGGTGCAGGCACAATTAAAACTTGCCTCCTCTAGTCCAGGGGTGTCGAACTCCAGGCCTCGAGGGCCGGTGTCCTGCAAGTTTTAGATCTCACCCTGGGTCAATACACCTGAATCAAATGATTAGTTCATTACCATGCCTTTGGAGAACTTCAAGACATGTTGAGGAGGTCATTTAGCCATTTAAATCAGCTGTGTTTAATCAAGGACACATCTAAAACCTGCAGGACACCGGCCCTCGAGGTCTGGAGTTGCCCACCCCTGCTCTAGCCACATACATAAAACACAATTAGGTGGAACGTACCATCTCTATTCAAGATGGCGGGCAACATGGTGGCTTCCACAAACCGATGCCTGCTCCTTTTATTAGGGGATTAAGATGAGAACGAATCGGTTAGTTGGAAGATGTAATTACGCACTAATCAGTGTAGAGTACAATATTCTTTTCTTTTAAATAACACTAAAGAGAAAAAAGAACACTCACTTCTAAAGGTGCAGATATATTTTTAAAAACAGCATGATTAGATAGATATGCAAGAGGTGTTTGAGCTTCTGCTAACAATGCATATGTGGATTTTCACTAAAGCTCTGCAAATTGATTTGTAACACATATAGACTTTTAATGAGTGAGAATCAGATTAGAAGCTTATTTGCACATTTTCTCATGTACTGCTCTTTCTGGAACAAAATGAATGTAATGTAAACTTCAGCGAATCTTAGCGCTTGGTACAAATAAGCAATTTCTTTCTTTCAGTTTTCATTTTATTTGAGCGATGAGGGAAAAACAAGTCTGACATGAGCACAATTTCAATATTTTGTGCTGGGACAATAGAAAGTGACGAGGGAAGTTGCCCTCGCTTTCATGACAGCTTATGAGAATTTTCAGACTCTGCGGGCTCACTTTCTTTCTTTTGTGCAACATGACGGGCCCCCGTTATTCAGTCACTAAGAGGTGCGAAATGAAAATGCCAATGAACAAAAGCGCTGCGCTTCCAAGTTAATATCCTAACATAACAACACTCCAGGGAGTCGGTGATGGGTCTTGGGTGAATGGTAATTTAGGTGATAATATGAATTCTTTGGCAGTAGCAGACGTTCACCCAGCGGATCGCTAAATAAGAGCGAGAGAGCTCTCGAAGCTGCTCTATGAAATTGATATTTCTCTGAGGGGACTTTGCAAAGCATGCTGGATAGTCTCAGGCCCTGGCAGCTCTAGAAAATGAGCACTGGGTGACATAAAAAAAAGCAATAATGGAAAGAAAGGGTTTGAAAATTAAATGCCTCACCTTTCAATAAAAATGCCAGTGCTCCTTATTAGCGAGCACTGACATGCTCTCCAGAGAAGGCAGAGACTGCAATATGCTGGCTTTCATTCTGTAAAGTGAGCAAAATCAGTTTTCTTTGCACATTCTTACAGTCGTGCCTGCTTTCTCTCTTTTTGAAAGAAACTTTCACCGTGGCCATTTTTTGAGAGTCTAATTAGCTGAACTGTACATGATGTTTTGCATCTGTTCAGTTTCATCAGACAGCCGTGCTAACGCAGCAGCCTCGCGTTCCTGCCAACTCCAAGAAACACAGATAAGGCTCCAGCAACAACAAACACCTTCCTCAGTCAATCACTGGCCAAACAATAGGCAGGGATGACGGGGAGAGGGCTGTCATCAACCAGCGGCTACCAGCAGCAAGAAAGGTTGTTGTCGTCTGGATTCTTGAACCTTTGAGGAATGTCTGGCTTCAATGCCAACAACATACCTCCTGAGTGGCTTTGACTTTTCCCTGTTTTCTGTACCAAGCAGGTATTTTCCTGATCTTATCTCTCTTGGACTACACAAACAGACGCACTCTTGAGCTTTCTAGACCTGGACTTGCATGGTGTATGTTAAATTTGGGTTAAGGGTTAACCTAATATTTTATCCAGCATGACACAAACCATGACTGAACCCATAAATTTAACATGAAAGCATTTAGAGAGGTAGTCAGAAAGCTGTTTTCCTATAGTTCCACACTGGCTTTGCTTTTCAAACATTTCCATCTTTTATATACAGTCTATGATTCCAAAGAAATACTATAGAAATAATAATGCAAAGTGTTGTAGTTCAGCATTCATTTCTGGTTCACCGCTTTCACATATGTGGTCAGATACTTTAATATTAATATCAAAACACTTTCTATACCCACTTTTAAAAATACAATGAAGATTTAGTGGGCCCTATCTGAAGTAATCCTGTTTCCGTCTGTTCACCTGTCTCCATTGCTGACCTATTGCCAGCTCATTCAAGTCTAGACTTACATCTTTCCTCCCGTAAATGTTCCTGTTTTGACGTTGTGAAATAAAGGTTATGATTTAAATCGAACCCACTGGTCATGAGAACACATTTTCTCCTTTTCTCCCAGTCCTTGATTGGTAATTTATAACTCATTGTCTGGGTATTGATTTAAGGAAATAAGTTATGGAACAGAAAGGGAAATATAAAAGAAGATTCAAGGCCCCGGTGCAGTGGGTGGAGTTCTCTGCAGTGATTGGCCTAACAGAAACACTAAAAATACACCAGTAAAACAAAAACAATGAAAATAATGTGTTGTTAGTCTGTATCGGTGCTCAGTGTACTGCATTCCTGCCTTTGTGTGAACTTAAGCCATATCCCCAGGCTTGCCTGAGTTTTCATTTTCATCAATAATAGACGTACAGTAAAAAAAAAAAATGATATAGCTGTAAAAGTTTAAATAGTACATGAAATCAGAAACCTTTCTCAGTGAAAAGACACAACATGTGGTCTCCAGATTGCAACCACAAGTTTTACGGATCAGCCAAACTGGATTGCCAGCATAGCGTCAAACCGCTGAGAAAAATGGACGAACTAAAGCTGTTAGATGCTTTTTCCACTGCCAGTATGTCCTTAAAGTGTTATGACAGACACCCCAACTTGAAAACTGAAATTATCTGTGAATGTCAGAGGACTACTCCTTTTTTCCAATATACACAAGGCTCTCAACCCCTTCAAAGCTCCCCGAGCTGAAAACATTTCACAACAGCAACGTTTCTCCCATTGTGAGTTTGGTGAAACTGGACTCAAGAAAGTGGAAATTCTCTCCTGTGTTGTTGTTTTTTTAAACCAGGGCTTTTGCTTTCACTAACCCACAATGAGATCCCCAAGGAGGATCTAATATTCCACCTACTTCAGCCCTCCGAAACCAATAAATCAATCAGCTTTGCTTTACAAACCCTGCATGTGTGTTGCCCATTCACGAAATAGAGATTCCCTGCTGTGGATCACAGTATTAAAACCATCCTGACTGACAGAACAATGAGTGAGGCAGGAGACAGAGGAACAAGGTGCATTATTTTTTGTGCGTCAGTGTGTGTTTGGAGCAGCTCCAGCCAACAAACCCCCATCTGTATATGAGTTCAGCCTCTCATCCTGGCTTTCTCCAGGGAGGCCAGCGCTCTTGGCAGAGGAATGCATGGGAGTGGGCTTCTTCAATAAAGGCAACTCTCTCTTTCTCGAGGCCCCCAGAAAGCCCTGGGCTTTGCTTTTCATGGTTTCCCTCCTCTGTTCCTCCAAAGTGGGCTACCTTTTGGTGCTTCTTCTTTTCAAGCATAATGGCTTTACCTTGAGGCTGGGACAGAAAGACAGAGAAATGGAGAGGAAGCTGAAATCATGACTCATCTCCTGCATGCCTATGTTAAACTTTAAGTGTCATGACATCTTGTTATTTCTCAGTGTGGTGCTGTCATTTATTCAAATACACACGTTTAGTCATATATTATAAGAAAAAGTCTGGATTTAGCACTATTTGACTTGCAGTAAGAGAGTAACCAGGAGGAAATACACAAGTGGAAGAAAGTTTGGCTTTACAACACAAGCATTCTTGTGTAGGCATTACCTTAAAGGGGTACTTGGACATTAAGTGTGATAAAAAAATTAAAAAAAAATGCTTCCTTGCAAATAGTTATTTTTCGTCTTCACATTAAATTTAAAGCTAAAATTAGCAAGTTATTAGCTTCGTATTCATGGCTGAAAAAGGAACCAGATTACAAAAACCGAAGAAACAAACAAACCCAAAACTGTTTTTTCTGTCTCTAGTTTATTTTCCACATTTCACCTATAACAGGCAGCACGGTGGCACGGTGGTTAGCACTGTTGCCGCACAGCAAGAAGGTCCTGAGTTCAATTCCACCATCAGGCCGGGGTATTTCTGTGTGGAGTTTGCATGTTCTCCCCGTGTTTGTGTGGGTTCTCTCCGGGTACTCCGGCTTCCTCCCACCGTCCAAAGACATGCAGCTTGTGGGGATAGGTTAATCGGATAATCCAAATTGCCACTAGGTGTGAATGTGCGAGTGAATGAGAGTGCGAATGGTTGTCTGTCCCTGTGTGTTGGCCCTGCGACAGACTGGCGACCTGTCCAGGGTGTACCCTGCCTCTCGCCCTATGACAGCTGGGATAGGCTCCAGCGCCCCCCGCGACCCTGAAAAGGATAAGCGGAAGCGAATGGATGGATGGATGGACCTATAACAGCCTGGTAGGCCACAGCTTTTATTTGTATGTCACTTAGCCTTAATTAGCAGGTAGCTGTGATGCACCCATATAGTCTAATAGGGCACAGACACACAAAACATCTTCTGAAAGCAGTAAGGTAAAGGCTAGATGTGAAACAAGCAAGAAACTTTACAACAAAACACTGTTTGAGGTGAAAGAACAGAGACCACTTTCACTTAGTTGATGTCTATGTTTAGATGTAGCTGGGGAAGCACTGCTTGCCTTGCTTGTCCTTTTGATGGGACACCACTCCTTGTGGCTGATATATAATAGAGTAGTAAATACTTTACCGGTTTACCTACACTGGGGCGTGGAATGTCCACTAGTGACCAGTTGTCAGGTAAAAAGAGATGTGAAAGGAGCAAATCACATTATATGTGGACATAAATTAAGGATATGACAGGATCCATTCATTAACTATATGCTAACAAAGCTAATTAATAATTGTCAATAATAATTCTGCTAATAGCAATTGACACTCCACAAAATGTTTACCAGAATAACAAACTCAAGGCTCCAAAACAAATGTGTAGCAACATAATAGCTACATCCATCTTTTACAATCTAAAAGTAGCACCTCTAGGTTTCCTTAGCAACCATAAAGTTACAATGCAAAGTTTCCTGTCACTTGTAAAAGTCGCCAAGAAGTCACTTGCATACATGTGGTTGTTTAGAGTTGCTGATAACATTAAACTAAACATGGGCTACTACCTGCTGGCCATAGCTTAATGTTATAATGTAGAGATAACACAAGAGACACAAGATCACACTTCTCATGTCACTCCGATCAAGAAAAAAAAAGAAGCCCTTTTTTTTAATGTAACTCGACTTCTTTTTAACGTGAGACAACAGTTACACCGACCATCTTTTGAGAGCCCTGCCTACTAAATCTGAAAAATGTCATTGTTAGCAACTAGAAACCTGGCTTAAAGAAAGAAAACATAAAGGTTAAAGAACAACATTTAAACCCTACAGCAGAGACAAAGCAAACAAGGGCAGAGATAATGAGAATGGCACAGAAGAGGGAGGAACAAAGGGGAAGCAACAGGAAGACAGAGAAAAGATGGAAGGGAAAGTCACCAAGAAGGGAAGACTGGTCCCTGGCCTGTAGATCAAAGCAGGAAGGGGAGCAGGAGCTACAAGCCGGTCGTCCCGGCACCTGCTGCTTTGCTACAGCCAAGTCAAACACATTATTCCAGCAGAGGCACTGCTTAATGGCTTGATGTGGAGGGACCTTTACCCGGTCCATGACTACCTCTGCAGACGCATCAAAGCACATGCTGCGCTGACACACACGCAGAAATACACCAAGGCTTCCTAAAAGTCATTCATACTCGCTGCTTATGCAGGGTGACACATCCAGGAGCGCGCAGACACAACTTTCCTACGTGTGTTTCATCCAATCATTTTTATTGCACATTTGCTTGAATTATGGACAAATCCGCTCACCTGTCAGAATCATAACTTTCATGAAGTTCCCATGGAATTTATGTGCATACAGCCCCACATTTACAGTGTAACATCATCACCTGGTTCAGCCATTGTGACCCCGTCTTCCCACTCTAACTCAGCACTCTATTAAGGTGACCGAGGTTATAGCTGGACCTGAGTCAACACTGAGCAGAGAACAAATCATCTCTAGAAAAACAGTAAACATCTGTTTTGTGACTTGGCCACCTCTCACTGGCAATGACAGCCTGACCTCAAAGGCTGGGCCCCTTTTACATTTTCCATGAGAGCAAGCAGTAGTACAAGTAAGTGGGTGACAGCATCTGTAATTTTTTTTTAAAGTGGGGAAAAATAAAAACAAACCTTGATGCAATGAAGGAGGGGACGCGGGAGCTCTTAAAGTGTCTTGCAGCATGTCCAAAGAGAATAAAACCACAGACAGTCTTTATATATGGCTTTTGCTGAGGCAAACTGTAGCCTCTCTGGTTATTGATGACATTTATGGCTCGCCTCATATGAAATACTGTCTGCTGAAGTATCAGTCTACTTTCCCTGTAACTTTAAGCCTTCCTGGCAGCTTCTTGATTTGTAAGTTGTCAATGATACCTGCGTACACCACACATGTAACAACAGCCACTTTACTTCTCTTGGAATCAAATCATATGTCGCTTTCTTCTGATCCTTCAAAGGAAGCCCCATTTTCTGCTTCAAACGCTTGGTCCAGCCACAAAGCACATATGGAGCAGGTAGTAATTCAATATCTTGCTCAAGGACATTTTGGATGTATGTGTATGCTTCACAAAAGACTGTTTTTGTTTATGCTAAAATATAATTTTGATAATGAGAATTATTGATTAACTGGACATAAAACACGCAAAAACGGGTTTCCAGAAGCATCGTTGGTCACACTGATCGACTAACTGAACCGCTAAGATGTCTAGGATGTCCATAAATCCCAGTTTTCATTTCTCCTCTCATATTCCTTGCTCTCTTCTGTTTCTTTTTTTCTCTGCTGCACCTCAACTCCCTCACTCCCTGGTCAGTATATCCTGATGGCTTTACCAGAAGGAAGCGGGGCCTTTACAGAAAGGCTGTGAACCAAGAAGTGTCTGTAAAAGGCAGCCTCCTAGTCGGGTTTGGTCCCGTCATCACCTGCGATGTCTCACCTCATGTGACAGGTATAAATATTCATCAAAGTGCGGAGCAGTGTAGGTTCTTTCATCAGTTCAGACACTTTTGCAAATTAATCCAAGCTAGGAAAAAGCAACAGTCCAAACTACAGCTGTATTGCGATCGGTCTGGGCAAAATTATCAGCATTTACACGGAATTGGAAATGCCGAGTTTTTGTTAGGTTTAGTCTAGGTTTACTCTGTCTAACTCCTCCCTTTATGACTGCGTAGGGACTGATCATGTTTACGGGGCAGGTGATTTTGAAGCATGTTAATGGCAAAATCTGACAGAAAGCAAGAATGCTGGTCATGTGTCTGTGCATTGCACACATGCAGAGATTCAAATTTTACAATAAGGTACCCAGAGTCAGATCTCCATCCTTTCTCTAATATAAAATTCATATTTAGAAGACTACAAAAGGACAAGTCCTCACAAATTTTCAATGGATGTACTTGAGGAGTTTTATTTATATATTGCCAAATCATAACAACAGTTGCTTCAAGGCGCTTAATATTTTAAGGTAAAGACCCTACATTAATACAAAGAAAACCCCAACAATCATATGACCCCTATGAGCAAGCGCTTTGGTGACAGAGGGAAGGAAAAACTCTCTTTTAACAGGAAGAAACCTCTAGCAGAACTAGACTCAGGGAGGGGCGGGGCCATCTGCTTCAACTGGTTGGGTGTGAGGGGAGGAAGAGAGGACAAAGACATGCAGTGTCTCTACTCTGAGCCATAATAAATATGATTGATCAGACTACTGATGATGTCATAGGTAACAGTTAGATGTTTAACTGTGTATCACTCACCACAATAGCGTAGCATGTTGTCTTCCTAACAATTGCTAAATGAAGTTGCTGTTGTTTTGCAGTAACCCAGAACTTTAGAGAAATAAAAGTTTTAAAGGATCAACATAATTCATAGTAACCTGTCCAATTGTCCAGACATTAGAAGCGGCTGTGGTTCAGGTGATATACTCGATCATCTATGTCAGAATTAATAATTTAAGATTGTCATTTATGCTTAGAAATATATATTCATTTATATGCTGATAAAAATCATATCCTTATTAGGTCTGATTCTGTGTGCACTTGTGTACCATGAGATGAGAGGAAGCAGTCTCGACGTTATAATTCTATTAAAGCCTTTGAAACCAGACTGTTCCGTTTTCTTAAAGGTTCAAGAGGTCACACCTTTAAATATGTATTTGAGACATTGACCTATTGCAGGTTCCTGTTCTTATAGTTTAGCAAGATGCTTACTTCTGCTTGTCTGCATAAGTTTAGGTTCATTGAAAGGTCGTGTGTCTATGTATAGTATGGCTGGAAACACACACACACAGACACTGATGTTGTTCAGAGATGCCTGCTTAAGAATGTCACGTGTATTTGTAATTGCATATTCATGAATGATTGCTTGCTGACAATAAAAAGGGCTGTAGCGAAGGAATCAGTTGAAGTTGGTTGAGTTCAGGTGAATCTTTTCCTCAACTTTGACTGGTCATAAGAAGATGTTTACAGTAGTCCACTTTGTGTTCTTGGCTTTTCTCAATGAATTAATTTGTTGGTTTGTTCCTATATCATTTTGTGATAGCTGTGCAGCTCCACATCATGCTATTGTTAAGGTGAAATGAGCTCCTGTTTATTGTTTTATTGCTATTGGTTATATTAATTCAAACTTCATGTGGCCGTTTTTATGTAGATTCATTTTAATGAGATTTACTTGAAAAATCCTTTTGTCTGTCAAAACAAAAACAAAACAAAATCTTAGCAAAGACATTCTTGCTTTTGGTTTGTTTTGCCCTGTGATTGTTTCTTTTTTTGGAAAGCAGCAGTGATTTGCAGTCAGTATCCAACCTGTGCACAGCTTCTGTGTGGAGTTTCCAAAAGAGAGAAAACAGCTAGCCCTGTAAGGTCACAGGCAAATGATAGTATTTCCAGGCTGTATATTCCTCATGAGGCCTGGCACGCCTTTAGTCATCCGCCTGGATCCAGCAGAGAGCAGCAGAACATAAAAACACTTTGCATAGAGAGGGCGTTGTCATGGCAATCCACAACCACCACAGCCTCTCAGCCTCCTCTATCCTTTTATGCGATTTCTTTCTTTCCATTTTCTTTGCTTTCTTTCTTTTTGTTCACCTCTGACCTTCTCTTATGTCCTCCTCGCCCCCTTTTCAGCCACCCAGATGAAAAGTCAAGGTGCTTTCTGATTTCCAACTTTAATCTTTTTTTGTTTTTTACTGGAAGTCCGCCAATCATGTGGGAAAGCCCTTTCCCAACTGTTTTCTTTTCCAGCACAGGTGCGTGCGGCATGGGTTTAAGCATAAGCTGTCTGCAAATGACATTGGTTCCCCTCTGTTGGTAACATCCTGTGTCCCGGATATAATACAGCCATGAGTCTCAGTCTTCCTAATGGAAACACTTCTGGCTTTGGATTGCATCAGGTTCAGTAGTGGGAAGACAATGCTTTAAGCATTTTTACAGAAAGAGTGAGTGTCCAGAGAGGTAATTCCCATATGTTTATATGACAGAATTAGATTTGGTCAGAAATAGACTCTGAAATGTTCCAGAAAGTCTTCTTAAAGGGTTTCTCAGTGTTTCCCTTGGCACTGGTGAAAAGCAGACCCCAGTTTGGAACAGAAAGACAGTATGCACTCGCCGACCACATCACTGGATTCAACTGCTCGTTAACACAAATGTCCAGTCGGCCAATCGCATGGCAGTACGCCACTGCATTGAGGCATGTAAACATGGTCAAGACTACCTGTGAAGTTCACACTGAGCATTAGGAGGAAGGAAGGTGATTTAAGTGACTTTGAATGTGGCATGGGTGTTGGTGCCAGACTGGTGCTCTGAGCGTTTCAGAAACTGCTCATCTACTGGGATTTTCCTGCACAGTCACCTCTAGAGTTTACAGAGAATGGCCTGAAAAAAAGAGAAAATATCCAGTGACCAGCAGTCCTCTGGATGACAATGCCTTGTTGATGTCAGAGGAGGATGGCGAGACAGCTTCATACCAATAGGTAGGAAAAAGAAACTCCAACAACAAGGTATGCAGAAGAGCGTCTCTGAATGCAAGAGACATTAAACATTAAAGTAGATGGGCTACACTACACTTGGTGCCCTTCCTGCCAGCTAAGAACAGGTATGGAAAACGTTGTCTGGTCTGATAAATCTCCATTTCTGCTGCAACATTTGGACAGTAGAGTCAAAATTTAGTATAAACCACATGAAGGCATGGATCCATCATGCCTTGTATCAGCAGTTCAGGCTGCAAGTAGTGTAACAGTGTGAGGGATTTTTTTCTTGGCCCACTTTGGGCCTCTTGGTACCAAATGAGCTTTATTTAAACACCACAGCCTGCCTGCATATTGTTGCTGACCTTGTCCATCCCTTTATGACCACAGTGTACTATTTACTAAAGGACCAAGCTCAAATCATCTCAAACTGGTTTCTTGAACATCACAGTGAGTTCACTGTACTCACGAGTCATTCAATCTCAATCCAGCAGATTACTTTTGGGATGTTTTCAGCACTACTTTGAATCTGTGCAAAGAATTAAGGCAGTTCTGAAGGTAAAAGGTGGTTAGAAATCAGGACCAGTAGTGTGTTTGTAGTTTATAGGATATATTGATCATCATTTCACCATGCTGACTTTTATCTACAAGCAAGCCTGAGACAAAGACTGCGATTATGACAGGAAAAGAATCTGGTGTCCTCTCTAAGGCCTGTGCCTGACCAGCCTGTATTTAAAAACTGATTTTCCTTTGGTGTAGAAAAGTCTCAAATCCCCTGCCTTGAGTTCTTTCTCGCTCGTTAAACTTTGGGGCTGGGACAAAACGTAACTGTGGCATAAACAACTTTAAGTTCACACATGCAGCTTCTTTCGGTCACTTTTCACCCCGTTCACCACCTGCTGACTCTTTCACTCTCAGCCACCAACTTCAGGCAAATTAAGAGAATAAACAGAGTGTCCTTGGGTCCCCAGAGTCTATTCATCTTTCTTTTTCCCATTACACCACACTATGGCTGGCCTGGCAAGGTGCCTAGCAATCAACAATGGGTAACCAGCAGACACCCGCAAGTATGTGGCCTCCACTACAGCGGGATAAATGTAAAATATGTCGGCGCTAATTTGGTCATATTTACCACGGCTATATGACATGTTGAGATTAAATAGTGATGTGTGGTTGCTGGCTTGCCCTGATAACAATAGAAGCCCCTTTGGGAGAGTCCAACCTGCACATAGAGGTTATTTATCATGTGTACAAGTCAAGGAAAATAACCTCATATATCATTTTTTTACTTTAAATTAACCATAGAGGCATTTGCGTTTCACTGAGTGAGCAACAGCTGGGACATAAGCAAGAGCAAGCGAGAGCTGTGGGTCAAGGCCATATTTTGATAAAACAGCTCAAATAAACTTTAGTGGGTGGGAGTTCTCATTCTGCCAACACCTTGGTGTTAGTACAGCAGACTAACTCATAGAAGGAATCTGATCGGAGCAATCATAAGAGACTAACAGGAAACATGAAAGCGTTTAGGATGGCAGCTCGCTGTGTGCGCCCAATCAGTAGCACACGAGGCTGCAGAGCGTCTTTCTTTTAAGAAAGAGTTTGACATTTAGTGTAATTTGCCTGTTTGCTCTTATGCCAGAAGTTCAGAGAGAAGATTGATACTCACGTCTATGGAAAGACATCCCTTGCCATGACAAGTAAATGCAGGGGGTACTTTTACTGTGAAGGGATAGATTTAAACCCAACCCACAATATTTTGCTAACCCAGCAGTGTTTGCTACCTAAGCCTAACTACACAGTGAGTTAAAGCAAGTAAAGCTCCCAGAACAGGAAACAAACTGCGACCTTGATGCATTTTATGAACCTGGATCTCGCCTATATTGCTGCCAACTGCTGCTTTATAAAAAAGGTGCAATCAAAAAGTTTTTCCTATAAAAAGATAACAACGTGCATTTCCTACCCCCTTCAAGGTTGTGTCCTTGGGAGGTAAAACACTGCTTCCAGTACTCCTGCTGCATTTCAATCACTGCCAATATATACAGGGTGTGATAGAAGGCAACAGGAAAAATCAAAACTGTTTTTATTCTGGGGAAACATTTGTTATATAGATATAGGTTAGTTCTGCTGCTGTTGTGCAGCCCAAGTGGCCAACAGAGGAACTGCAGTTATCTTTCTTTTTGAGCCGCGGAGCTTTCAGGTCATGTAAGTGCAAACTTGCAGTGGTCTCCTCTCAAAAAGGATGCAGCTGTCGGCAGACTGCTGACTCTTTGAATTTATCTGTTTTCTCTTTCTAAGGTAAGATATCTCCCACACGTCTTCAAAAAGATAGCCTAGTATATTTTTTACGGCCAAAGGTGAAAGATCGCCTCATGTCTGTCTTGAGGTCAGCGTACAAATCCTCCTGGGCAACGAGGTTGGCTACAAGTATGTGGCTTCTTCTTTCAGTGGATGTACTCCCTGTGGACAGAATAATCCTGTGTGTGTGTATTATTGGTGTTTAAAAGCTGGAAGTTCAATCATTGTCTTGGGAAATTACAGGAAAATCTCCTGCCACTGGCTGATTTTAAAGTACTGTCACACACACTCATACAGAGCACTTCATAAACACCTCAGCCTGAACTTATATCTAAGTTGTGCATGGCCCGATCATTTTCACCCATAGTAGACCATCTGAAAGAGCTCTGTCTCGCAGGCGACACCTCTGTCTGTTTCCATGCTGTGACCTCTTTGTTCCTTTTTCCATTTTTACTGTTGTCCAGATGAAAAGTTGGGGGTGTGGTGAGGTGGGGTGATTAAAGAGAAATACTGTTAATATGAAGGTTGTCTCCATTTGGTTTTCATGAAATCATGACTATAATAAAAGATGGGAGGACTTTCCAAAGAGCTGTCAGTTCACAGAGCCAGCAGGTACTTTCTACTCTGGGAACAGACACACGCAAGCAGCCTCCA
The DNA here is from genome assembly GCF_041146795.1 of Maylandia zebra. Taxonomy (NCBI): domain Eukaryota; kingdom Metazoa; phylum Chordata; class Actinopteri; order Cichliformes; family Cichlidae; genus Maylandia; species Maylandia zebra. Next base: position 15,748,362 of record NC_135175.1, on the reverse strand, counting down.
CCGTGGGAATATATGCATGATTTATATCCACTGTGGCCATTACGCAAGGCTGCAGCCCCCATGGGACGAGCTATTTAACCAGTGTAAAAAATTGGAGTAATTATGTTTGCTTAAAATGTTCTCACTTTAAAACATCATTTCCAGTGATGAGGAGGAGGCAACTCTGACTCATATCTGACCATCGGTGCAGAACACCAACAGTCTGTCTGCCATCTGAACCAGCAGCAATTTGACACCTGAGATGCTTTTTTTTTTAACAGCAAAAGCAAAAATATTAACTTTTAATGTGGTCTATTTTCACAATATTTCATTTTTTTCATGGATGTCTTCTAGATTTACACCCCTGGGCATTAAGAGAGCAGCCTGTCTTTTCAAGAAAGAGAGCCTCAGGTGTGAAGGAAACTTCTGCTGCCGGCCAAGATGGAGCAGTCAACCCGAACTTACTGGACCATTTGTAATAGACCAATTTGGCTTTTCCTTACACTAGCAGAGGCGGAACAAACTCTCCTGAATGTCTCAAATTTGATTTTTCTACATGACTTCAACTTTCCTCTAACATTTAAAAATTTAACTTCACATTTATCATCTTAAATTTGCTGTTGAAGTGTTAGTGAAGGCCATAAAGTGCTGCATATGTTGATCCAAAATTTAAAAAAATATATGGGGATTTAATGAAGCTACACTCTCTGGACACTCTTATTAGGTACACCCTGCTAGTACTGGAGCCTCTTTTGCCTTAGTTGTTCATGGTACAGATTCATCTAAGCACTGAAAACATTCCTCAGATACTTTGATCCATGGATCCAAACCAAAAATAGCCCCCAACCATTGTTACAAGGTAAGAGGATCCATGTTGTTTACACCAAATTCTGACCCTATCATCCAAATGTTACAGCAGAAATTGAGAGTGATCAGACCAGGCAGCATTTTCCAGTCTTCTATTGTCCAGCTTTGGTGAGCCTGTGTGAACTGTAATCAGTTTCCTGTTCTTAGCGGACAGGAGTGACAGCCAGTGTGGTCTTCTGCTGCTGTAGCTCATCTGCTTCAAGGTTCAACATGTCATTCCTTTGAAATGCTCTTCTGCATTCTTTGGTTGAGCAGTTGTTTGAGTTACTGTTGCCTTCCTGTCAGCTCAAGGCTGATATCTCTGACATCAACAAGGCATTTTTACTCAGAGAACCGCTGCTCAGTATATATTTCTATGGTAATAGTGAACTCTTTGTTATACTTATTGTTATATATTATTATACTTGTTATTATATTTGCACACCTTTTATTATAATATACATATCCCCCCCCCCTGGAGTCAGTAATACCTCACAGGCTTTCACACTTCTTTGTAAATTGGCACTTGTTTGAACCTGTCACATCTGATAGAGTTGCAAAGCGCTTGCGGGCCGCCACAGATCTACACAACACCGTGATTAGATGCCCATATGCTGCTGTGGTAAGCTCCATCTTGGAGCATCCCATCCAGGTCTGGCATTCTTTGAGTCAGAGGCTGCCAGAGGGGCGTGCTCGCAGAAAGTCAGTCCTTTCACACCAGCAGGGACACCGTTCAGCTGCCGAGATTCACCATGGCTTCATCTCTGCACCGCACACCCGTTTTGTTGCATTTTATTCACTTGTCGTTACTGCTTGCTGGTGTTTTATGCGAACTTGAAGTAGAAGAAGATGAGCATGCCAAGCACACGTACACGGTGGATATGTTCAACGAGGCGGTGCCCACTGCACCCCACTTTGTCATGTTTTACGCTCCATGGTAAGTAAACGCTCGCTAAGTTTTTCTTTTTTTACACACGGAGTTAAGCAAATTCCCCAAAAGTACATTGTCTATGTGTTTAATATTCTAATTAATACTGAAAACACAAAAGCGTTTCTGATACTGGATTGGAGCAAACCGGCAAATTAGCAAGCAAGCTAGTTAGCACGCAGGCTAGTTAGCACTAGCTCATTCCTTTCGCTCATTGAGTGATGTTAGCTTAGTTGCTAACTAGCAAAGCCAAAACAGCCAGGTGCAGCTGAGCGAAATGAAACGCATTTTCTTCTTTTACGCGGTTCTCGCTGTCGTATATGCTAACACTTCGCTAGCTGCCAATATTCAGTGTGAAGGTTTGCAGTTGAAGGCTATACTCAGACAGTTAAACAGCTTTTATTCACAGAGCAGGAGTTATTGAGCCTCCGTTCAAAGTTAGTTACAGGGCTGCGCTTACGTGGCACGCACTGATTGACTGATGTTATAACAGTTGTTGCAAAACTGAGGTTCACGGTCCCCCTAGAGGTCCTTTGCGGGTGACAAGAATTCATAATGCCATTATTGTTATGCAGTTTAATTTGGTCACCATGCACTGCATAATGTAAACAGGGAACTGACGCTAAAGGCAGAGATTATGAGATTATGTGAGTTTTTTGTTTTTTTTTTACACGTGATCGTTTAACTTTTTCCTTAATGGAGAGAGGTTATGTAAAAGTGAAGATTATGCTAATATGTTATGGAAATTTGTCTATATGTTGGTTTTATTATCAAATAACAGGAAGCAGAAAATATTGAAGCAGTGTGCCTGTGTCTGCATCCAGAATACAGTGTTCACATACACTGTTATGAAAATATAAACTCTCAGGTTTCCCATAATGCATTAAATCCCCCCTGTTTGCTTCTCTTATGTCAAGGTGCGGCCATTGCCAGAGGCTACAGCCGACGTGGAACGAGCTGGCAGAGAAATACAACAGCATGGACGACCCCCCGGTGTATGTGGTAAAAGTAGACTGTGTCCAGGACACCAAATTTTGCTCCAATGACCACGGCGTTAGAGGCTACCCTACGTAAGTACTAGACTCACACAAGCTGCTGTCTCATATCTTGGCCTCATCAGCTTCACTTATTGATGTCCGATTGCTCCGTATTTCATTTTTGTCAGTTTTCCAGAAACACAACAGAGCATAACGCAGCAGCTGAAGCATTTAGGCTTAAACTCCTCTTAGATCATGGAAGTAAAAAGTCTTTTTCATCACTGATTGACAGAGGAGTGACACATTGACATGCATTTGGTGGAATATTCTGCCATTATCTTAATGGCTGAAACTTGGATGTTGCACCATGCACACTGTAACTGCAAATGCAGCAGTTTACTCCATAATCATTTACAGAATACCTGTATTTATGGGTAAAGTTATAGCTAAGATTTTCTTTAACTCTCTCGTCCAGCTGTAGATTTTAAATTATAAATCTGCCATGCCACGTCTCATGGAGTTGAATATATTGTCTTATGTGCAGGCTTAAGTTGTTTAGGCCCGACCAGGAAGCAGTGAAGTACCAGGGCCCCAGAGATCTGCAGTCTCTGGAGACCTGGATGCTGAAGACGCTCCAAGAGGAGCCTTCGGTTAGTGGTTTGGTGTTCATTCAGTCATAACCTCACGTCCTCAAACCAGTGCAAAACTGATGCTCATGCTTTTTGTTGCTGAATGTTTTGCAGGAACCAGAGAGTGAACTGGAGCCTCCTAAAGCCCCAGAGCCCAAACAGGGAATGTATGAGCTCACCGCCCTCAATTTCAAGACCCACATAGCCAAAGGTAAAGATGCATTAAAAGAGATGCTGTGTAGAGCTTCAGTTAGGCAACATAATTAGCCAAGCGACTTTGCGTATTTACGCAGCTGCATCCTGCTGTAACAGATAAGCCGTGTCTGTGTTGCCGTCATTTTTGATTCTGCTTTCAGTTTTCAGCCACACCGAGTTTCTGGATCTCACATTGGAGAATGGAAACACCTCATTAACTAGATTTACATAACTGACATTTCACCACCCGAGTACCCGAGCGTTAGTCAAAGCCAGCCGACTGTAAAAACCCTCGTCTCCCGTCGCCTCACGTTTCTGGACTTTGAGGCAACAACTGCAAAAATTAACGCCGCTCACGATAATTGTCTCGCTGAAATTACGCCTCTTGAGCTCCACTGAAGTTGAATGTTTTGGTTTTGAAGGAAAAAAAATAAATGATTTCTTGTTTGGAGATGAAAATCGGCAGGATATGACATAGGTATTTTTAAAACGGTGTTTATAGGTCCCCACCTTCACATCTTGGCAACAGGGCTGCAATAAACGTTGCTTAATTGGTTCATGTGAGCTGTAAGAGGTGTATATCCTTTTACAGTGTTGAGTTTGCAGTGAAATCAGCTTTCTTATGTTCATTTTCTGGACCAATAAACTTCAGCCTCGCTTTGGTAGATTTGTGTAAATGTATAAATTCCCTAAAAGCTGGTGTGCAAATGCTGCAAGGCTTTTCATGTTCTACCTTTCTTTCTTTTCTTCCTGCCTCAGGCGCCCACTTTATCAAGTTCTTTGCACCTTGGTGTGGTCACTGCAAAGCCATGGCCCCAACATGGGAACAGCTGGCCACCACCTTTGAGCACTCTGACGATGTGAAGATAGGAAAGGTGGGTTCAGATGTTAAAACAACAGAACAGATGGACACTCACTACAATGAAAGTTTACTTTCTTGAATTAGTCCCAGGTCCCCTTTGGGCAAACATTACTCTTAAATGATTCCTGTCAGGATCCTGTGTGACAGAACAGATGTTGATCATATAAGGAGTTAACTATTTGCATACTGTGTTATAAAAACAGACCACAGAGCCAGTGTTTGCAGTGTTGCGACATTCCTGTTTAATAACACAAGTTTGTGTATTTGTGAACTAGGTGGACTGTACTCAGCACTACGAGGTGTGTTCTGAGAATGGTGTGAGGGGATATCCCACACTGCTCTTCTTCTACAATGGAGAAAAGGTATGCAAAAGGTTTGGGACTAGCTCTGTGTGTATGCATGTGCTTACACACATTGCTTAGGTGTTAGGTCAATAAACAGTAACTGTCAGGAAAATCAAAATATAAAAGGTTCAAATGGATGGTGCCTTAGAGACCGGCTGAGGAGTTCAGTCATTGAAGCTCAGAGCAGAGCTGCTAATCCTCATCGAAAGGACCCAGTTGAGGTAGTTTGTATCTGACCAGGATGCCTCATGGGCATCAGAATATTTTGTTAATTCCAGATGAAATTATGTAGTCACACTTGCTCCAAAACAGTAACTAACTAGACTAAATTCAGTAATACAAAATATATGCAATAATACTAAGTGCAATAATCCTTTCTGTCATCGTTGTATTTTTACTCAGTTGTATATAGTATTTGTATTTGTATTCTATTTTTATCTTATTGTATATTTATTTTATTTTATTCTACTGTATATAGTATTTTATTCTATTCTGTACAGTTGTGTACTGTATTTATTCTTATTGTATTCTAATTTTTGCCTCATAACTTTTGCACTGTCCACTCCTGCTGTGACAAAACAAATTTCCCACGTGTGGGACTAATAAAGGTTATCTTATCTTATCTTATAACAAAATAGCTCTAATATATAAATATCTCAGTATATTGCACAACATTGAATATAGATGAAGTTGAAATTGAGGTGCCCTTCTTATTAGGGGTGCAACGATACACAAAATTCACGGTTCGGTTCGATACTTTGGTGTCACGGTTCGATATTTTTTCGATACAAAATAAAATGTTCATGCCTTTTTAATTTGTCATTTATTAAAATTATAAATATATATTTTAACTCAAAAGTACAGTTTTTAAATTTAACCCTAACCCTTGTGCGTGTTTTTTATTTTGACAGCGAATGCGCACCTGCAGACCACTTATGTGCAGCCCTGGTTATTTAGCTCGTCATATTGCAGCCACAGAAATTATTTTGTCCATGAAACCATAAAGCTGCACTTTCTTTTTGCCTTATAGTCTGATTTGTCATAACTTTTCCGTTTTGTGGTAAGCTTTTCTTTGGCTGTCACTTCTTCACCCTGACCCGTCTTATTTGGCTCAGCAGAACTGAAATGCTTTTACACACGCACTCACATAAGCTCAGCGATTCTCTGCGCGATCAACCTCTCACATGTTTAAGCTTGCTGCGGGAGATTTCACTTGTCATGTTTGCATAGTAAGCTAACGATTGATAAGAAGATGTCAGAGGAATTGGTGCACAAATTATCATCACTCACAGATCAGTGCTGTCGCTCTCTATACACAGTTCGCGCTATTGCAAAGTGAAAGCAAAAAAACAAGCGCAAATTCAAACGCGATTTCAATATGTCACATATTGACAGTGGCTCACCGATGCCAATGACATAATTACCCAGCTACATTTCTGAAAGAATGCAAAAGCATTGACATATATTTTTCCTACAATAGCCCGACGGGCAGGGCAGAGATAGATTTTGGTAGCCCGACTGAAAAAATCGCTAGCCCCGGGACGTCGGGCTAGCGATATTGCAAGCCCTGTATCTGATTGAGGAATCACTCATCTTTGGAAAAGAGTTTATTACAGAGAAATGGCTCTTTCCAAAATAAAAGCTATACTATCCGCTTCTTCTGGGCTATATTCTCAGCAGCATATTAAACATATCAGGTCCCCATAAGGAGAATCATGTGCTAACAGCTGTCTAAATGACTGATAAAGTTTGTAGCATGCTTGTTGTTTTTGTCTTTGCACTAGGATGATGTCGGCGTAAATGTGCAGTCATATTCGTTGTGTTCCCACTAGTGCTTTCAGGTTAACCTCGTTAAAATGACCTTAACGCCACAACACGGCAAATCTCCGTTAACGAGCTACCGCCGTTCGCCCCGTGCATGGGGCTAGACAGCCAACACGTTAACGAGCTAACTGCGCTAACACACTAGCTCCCACCCATGTAATTAAGCATTGCTGGCACATCCAACATACTGTTTTACTTTAGTCCATGACTCGCTTACCTTCAGGGTCATACGTCACATGAAAACCAAAATAATTCCAAAGGCCAGATCTGAATGAGAGTGGGGAACGTCCATGTTGCAAGGAGAGCTTAACTTCTGTCTTGCTAGCTTGCCCTGCGCTCTTCCTTCTGACGATGCTGTCTGTGTGGAGCGCTCAGTGGATCTGCGCTCGACAGTGCAGCCTAGGCGGAGTAGTCGAACGCAGATTCACTGAGCGCTCCACACAGACAGCATCGTCAGAAGGAAAGTAGATAAAATAAATTACAAATGTTGTATTGTTCGCTACATATGCGTACCGAACCGAAAGCACTGTATCGAACGGTTCAATATTGATACGAATATCGTTGCACCCCTACTTCTTATATACTGTGCATTAGATGGAGGGATTGTACAGGGTGATATCCACAGGCAGGAGTGATTTCCAGTGTAGTTCAGTGGTGCATTTGGGTAATCTCAACCTGTCACTGGATGTGCTCCTGTGACTGGCCAGCACGTCTTGGAATGGGTGGGAGGTTTTGTCCAGCATTGTCCTTATCTTGGACAACATCCGGCTCTCCAACATCACCTTCCAGCTACGTCCCCACAATGTTACTGGTCTTATTGTTGGTGCCCTCAACCTGCTGCCCCAGCATGCAACAGCATAGAGTGGCTTCATGAAGTGTGTCATGAAATGATGGTTCCCACATTTCATCTTTTATCCCCACGTTGTTGTCGTCTGCTCTGCTATGTTCTACACTTATTTCAATAACTTGATCAATAATCAGCGACTACTCAAGAGCACAGTGAAGTTTAAAAAGTCCATGCAGCTGTAAGGTCGCTGTTCGCTGCTCAGTTGAACCGTCAAATGTACAAAAATGTATGATTGTGGAATTTGTATAAAATAGTTGTACAGATGTTGGGAGTCGGTGTCATAGGCATTTGTTTTAGTGTCATTCATTCCACTTGTTTAGGAGACGTGGAACATGCAAACATACATGTGCTAAATCATTTCAGTGTGATGATGATGATTCATACTAAGCTGCTTAAATAGTTACAGAGACAAATGTGAAGGCAAGTAAAAACCCACCAATGTTATCACAGTGAAAATGGCTAATGTTTTTCATCTGTGGCATTAAAATTCTAAGTCAGAGTATAATCGGTCCATCAAAATGGTCTCAGAAACACACTATATATGCCTTTGATAGCTGGCTTGAAAAAACATCCTGCTTTTCTTAATAACAGCGTTCTGTTGAGGGGAACTCGTTCGGTTCAGAGGTCCTAGGAAGAAAAATAACACATTTGATGCGTACATCCAAGAAATATTCAAAATATTGTTACACTGGTTACAGTAACTCTTGTTTCTTGTCCTCTTGTCATAGACAGAACAGTACAAAGGAAAGAGAGACCTGGACTCCTTCAAAGACTTTTTGGACAACCAGCTGAAGGCTGCACTCACCGAGGAGGAAAAGCAGGAGGAGCAGAAGGAGGAACCAAAGGCAAATGAGATCCCTGCTGAAGAGCCAGCTGAAGAGGAAGCAAAGGTGGGTGTTCACAACAGAGAGGTGTTGTACTCGGATAATATTTTGGTCTCCTCTTTTTTATTTCCTGTTTTGTATTTTTAAGTGGGGACATTTGTGTGCCCCGTTGAACTGGTGCTCAGAGACCTTAGATACACAGCAGCTGCACATTGCAGTGATCGTTGATGCATTCAGTGGGGTCCTGGCACTGTAGCTGTAAAGTTATTGTGATTCTTAAAGGGCTTGAATTGTGTATTTTTTACATTACACACACAGTGCACTTCTTCTGGATGCCATCACTGAGAATCTGCAGCACATGAGCAGCTGTTATTTCCTGTTGCAGTGAAACTGTTCAACACAACACATGTACACGCAGTAGTTACACTGTAGGTCTTTGAGCATGACACCCATTCAGATTCCAGTTAGGTGAGAGACTGGCAGCTAAATTATGCCAGGATTTTGCATATCTTTTATTAATGAGATGATGTGGGCATTACTGGGGAACATAACCTGTGCACACAATTCAGAAGCTCTCACTCCAGTAACAGAATAATAAATACAATAATGCAATAATGTCGTCATGGTGAGGAAAAACACGGATCCATATAATTCCAACTTGTATTCCTGTCCTCTTTCTGTCTGTAGTCCAGTGTTTTGGTCCTGAATGAGGACAACTTTGAGGAGACTGTAGCCAAAGGATTCACCTTCGTCAAATTCTACGCTCCATGGTGAGATTATTGTTTGACATCTTCCTTTATTGTGTGTTGTTAATGCCAAATGAATCATGACGCCTCAGAAATTAGTTCAAGTATTAAATAATGCTGAACCTTTGTCTGCAGGAGAGGGTTTAAAACTACTACGAGTAAGATGAGTCGGAGTGTATCATTTTTAAACAAATATACGTTAAGTACCTGCAGATGTCTGAAGTAATTATTGTTCTAGTGACTAAAGTGATTAAACTCCTGATTTAAAATGTTGGCAGCCAGTGTTTGAAACACAATTTGTCAGTCAGTGAGAGTGATGTCACTCTTGTGTTATCCTGCTGTCTAGGTGTGGTCACTGTAAGAATCTCGCTCCAACATGGGAAGATCTTTCCAAGAAGGAATTTCCTGGTTTTACTGATGTCAAGATTGCTAAAGTGGACTGCACTGTTGAGCGCACACTCTGCAACAAGTACTCTGTAAGTGAAATTCTGTCCAGGCACTGAATGCTTTGCACTCGGAGACTGTTTCTGGCGCACGTACCCTTCTGTGAGCTTTATATTTCTGCAAGATTAAATGTGTTACAGTGTATGCAATAAACTAAAGTGGTGGATTATATCAAAGACATAAAATTCTATAACTGCTACATATTTTAGATACTATGAAATAAAACCCTAAAGCAGATTTAACAGTCCTGGTGGTTGGTGCACACATGTTTTCAGCTTGGAGTGAAGCCATGGTTACCCAATGATGACAGTATGGTGATATTCTTTTTTTTTTTTTTTTCTGTTATCCAGGTGCGCGGTTACCCCACCTTGATCATCTTCAGAGCAGGGGAGCAGGGTGATGAGCATCACGGTGGGCGGGATTTGGAGAGCCTGCACGACTTTGTGATGAAGCAGGCACGAGACGAGCTGTAGATACAGGCTAGTCGGCGCTCTCTCTCTCTCTCCACAACTCTACTCGCTCACACTGCATATCTGGCTAATAGGACACCACCGTCTCTCCTACAAAAGCCAGACCCCTACTCTTCCCCCTCTCTGTCAGTCATCCAATGACAGGCTGGCGCATTCATCTTTTTTTGGTATTCAAGTGCAGAATCATTCGGTAAGAGTGTTTGGAAGGTGATCGTACTTCTCATTGCTCTTGCTCAACCTTAAACCACGTGGCGACTGGTTGGGCCTGAAGATGAAGTAATATGTGCGACGACCACTTTGCAAGCTCTGCTCAGAACCAGAACTTTTCACAAGAATACAAGAAATGTTAAAACAGTGGCACTAAAGTTTCTACCTGTTTGTTTTTTAAATGAAGTGTTTCTGACGTCTCTGCCATTTGACTTCTTTTTTCCCCGATGCTAATTTGTGTACATGAAATTTTTTTTTTTTTTAAATCATAAGCCATTAGTTTTCTATTACTGTCACTCACGAGGCTGTAAAAGTTTGTGACTCTCCAATGTGAAGCAGAGTGTTAAGTTGAGGGTGCTTCATAGTCATGCCAGTGATGGCCTGTCTGACTTAACTCTCAGGGAAGAAACCACACAGACTGGGAGGTGATGGAGAAGTCTGTGATTTTACTGAATCTGACAACTTTTTTTTTTCTGTTAATCAAGATTACCAGATCCTGACTGATTGTTTTAGTCTCAGTGATCGACCATCCCTTTCTACTTCTAGCATTGGGAGTGTTAGGCCTGGACCATGCTGCCCCATCACTCTGTTACTGATCTTTTGTGTTACTGCTTCTGTTTGGACAAGCCATCGTTGACGTGAAGTCTCCCCTAACATTATTAGGTGTCGATGTAAAAACATGAATGTTTGTATTCTTCAGGCCAGGTTTATCCTTCCTATGTTAGAAGGATTTGGACACAGAAGGGTCGCTCATCGTCTGCACTGAAAGGTCGAACTGCTGCTCAGGGTGAGCTCAACTCCCATCGTATCCACGTTCTCACCGTGATTTCCATCTATTCTTACTGAAGCGACAGCCTAAGTTGAAAACATTGTATCGGGATGATTTAGACCTTTGGACACCAGAGCCATCGGCCTGAGTAAAATAGACAATGAGGTTCTGATTACAGTTAATCATTGAAGTGGGCAGGAACTGGCAGCATTAAAATTCAACACAAATAATTTTCGGGGGGATTCGAAGGTGAAGCCTTAGTGAAAAAGCATTTGCAGTGTTTCAGTGCACCTTTCTGCAATTAACCGCCGTGTAAACTGCACCCACCTGTTAGGCAAATGCTCTTTGACCCAGGTTACGTGGAAAGCATGTGTTGTGTGAATGCAAGGCACCATTTATTGTTAAACCCAGGTACTCAAACAGTCTGAGACACAGCAGTTTTTTCTCAGTAAAAGTTTTTATGGATAGCACATGGTCTAAGCAACTCCAGTGACAAAGTCATGTTTTTTTGTTGTTGTTTTTTTCCTTTTCATGGGTTATAGTTTGTGCACAACCCACAGATTTTGTACAAAAGAGTGAATAATGGCAAAATGTAACATGAGATTTCGTAATAAATTTTTCTCAAAAATAACTTTGCATTTTCATTTTGCTCTTGCATCTCTGTTAATAACGTATGTGATATTTTTTTTTTTTAATAAAAGGTGCAATAAATAAGCTGAGAATGTACAAGTATTTACAAAAAAAAACTAAACATGATCACAAATGTAAACAGCAGCTTACCAGAGGTATATTTTGTAATGTATGATTGGTTAGGCACGTAAGGTATTCTGATTCTTACTGGTATTAGTTTTTCATTAAAATATGCTCTAAAAGTACTCATGTCATTTAAAGCTCACAGTTACATACTCTGTTGGGAAGACGTTGCCACGTGACAGGTGACAAATTAAAGGAAAAACCAGGCACTGCTTTTCAGCAAAACTGCTCGAATGCACGTTTATTTTTAATTCTTCAGCTCTCTAAAACTTAAAGAGGTGATTGATTGGTCGAAAATCTACCAACCTGGGTTGAGATCTGGTGACTTGAGGGCCACAGGCTCTATGAAAAGGGCAAAGCTGTTATCCTAGAAGCGGCCATTCCCTTCAAGATTTAACACAGAACAAACTGATCCCGCCAATGAATGCTTTAAAAGAATAGTACGAGATACCCCCACTGTGCAGGGTTTGAGCATTCAGGTTTTTCCATTAATTTGTCACCTGTCCATATCCGAACACAGTTTCACCCTCGGGGTTGAAAAAGCAACCGGCTAATTTCAGAACGCTGACACAAACCGTTCTGCGGGATGTTTTTTTTCTCTACTATTTCATGATGGGCTGTCAGGAGTGGAAGCGTTTGTTAACTTTATGAGAGCAGCGACATGGAAATGGCCATTTGTGGTATGTCCGAGGGATAAGGCTGTATTCTTCGGTTCTTTGGAGAAAAACATCAGTTTAGCCACAACATGCATCATGTTGAACCAGCCTGGTGAATCGCAGCTCAGCCCCAGCCTGGCAAATATTGACATGGAGGAGAGGAGGTGGTGGTGTCGGGGGGGATATTTGGAGCGGTCCACTGCTAAAATAGCCTGCGGTCACTTTGGTTAAGTCCATATTATATTTTTGGGAAGGCAAATATGGCTCGAGAAAAAAAACAGCAGAGGGGAGGAAGGAAATATGAGTGTGCTGACTCCAAAGTATCATTCAGTTTGTATTAGATGGTTTTGGTTAACAACATTTTGCACAGAAAAAAGAAAGTCGGGCTGATTCACACCACTTGGAAATATGACGGGGGTGTTAGCCCTGCAGTGTCATGTGCTGTAGGGAAGCTGTTCATTATCTGAGCCTCCTGCGAGAACTGATGCACCTTGCTCTTTTTTTCTATGTTGGAGAGAAGACGGGAAAGAAAGCAGCACTCTGACTGGTCCCACGACAGTTCAGTTTCACCCTCTCAGGGAGGGAGAAGGTGCAGTAGCCTCTCAGGCATTCATACACACACTTCAGTAAACACATAATATACAAACTTAAATGCTTAAATGCCTCCCCCCACACATACACACACAGTCATTCATTCAGTTGCAGACCCATGAAGAGAAGACCCCCGTCCACAGCTAACAGGAAGGGTGGTAGACAACTTGGTGGCTCAAGACTGGAACAAGGTGAAGTTGCCTATGGATGATCCACATGTGGTGGGGAATACTTGCTACTTGATATGTTAGCAGGCTTAACAATTATGGAAATGGAACATGGGAATGATCTTTCAGGCTGGACGTTCCTTTGCATGTTGAAGATTTGGGCGGGAATCCGGTGTCTACCTGAGGTCAACGTACACCCAACTTTGACTGAAGCACTACCAGTCTTCATCTGTCTGTCAGTGGCAGCCGCAGGCCCGCACCACCATGTTCTTGTATTTCTTCAGTATGACGTTGGAGTTGTCGTCGAAATAGAGCACTGAAATGGCGTGCAGCTTGGTGGGGGCGCAGCACGGCTTGGGTACGTTCTCGGGGTTCATCAGGTGCACCTGGAAATAATGAGAAAGACCTTCAGCCTCTTTATGTGTCACAAATCCCCCACACCCTCTTTCTATTATCAGAAAAAGTAGCAATTAGAAATGGATGATAAACTCACAAAGGACAGATTTAAAAATTGATTTTATTATATTTTTTAATCATGCCAAATGTCGGATTATTTGACATTTCTTTAATGGCCACTGGAGACTGGTTATAAAATCCCCAACCCCACGTGGCCCAACTTTACAGCAGATATTAAAATGGTTTGGACTCTCTCAGTAGCATCTAAATTAAATTGACTGTGTAGGGATGCTCTTCTTAGATCATTCAGTCACTAAAATTATATAAAGGTTGCTTTAAGTGACAGGTAGACACAAATAAATGGAGGTATAGCCACTAGCTTTCTGCTAGCCCACACCTTGGCTCGAAGCGTACTCACAGCCCTTCCAATAAGGTTGTGCTTCAGTCTTAGTGAGTGAAAAGCTAATATTTGAATCATTCATTACTAAGCAATAACAAACATGTCTCTTTATCTGTCCACTGCACCTGTACAGCTTATAGATATAGATAGATAGCAACTTGCTAACCAAGCTGGCTATCATTAGCTGATAACATAGAACTCCACCCTCTCGTCTAAATATGGCTGACGTTATCAAGCTTGATTAGACAGTAGCAGTTATAAATGGTACAAACTGTACACGTACACATACCTGCTAATCTTTGTTTACCTATTATTGACAATCTCTTCCACAGTGTGTGTTTTGTCCCATCACCCCCAGCCTGGTTCTGCTGGTTTCTTTTTTATCAAAAAGGATGTTTTTCCTTCCCACTGTCACCAAGTGCTGGCTCATAGGGGTCAAGCCAAGGCGCAATGATTTCTCTGTATTATTATAAAGTGTCTTGATGGGACTGTTGCTGCGATTTGTTGCTATATAAATAAAACTGAATTGAAGTGAATTAAGTTACTAAAATGCTAGGATGGTACTCAAGGAGCAAAAACGAATCGGATGGTCTGTCCCGCACAGACTGCATTAAAAATCCTCCCAAGCACCAACAAACATGTCAGAGTGGTCCAGAGATTCAGTAACTCCAATTAGTATCAGTAGAAGCTGCTTGGCTATACCGTCTATGCTGCCACGCTCCTAAATCCTGCATCCAATTGGGAGTTATGAAAACACAAGCTATCATCTGTACAGTTGTTTAGAACAGGGAAACTCTTCACAGAGACCAACTTTTTTTGAATAAGACTGTATAAATATATATATATTTTTAATACCATAAACATTTTAACATGGAAGTCTATGGGGACTGATTCCATTTGAAGGTTGCTTCAAGTGGCCACTAGAAGAAGAGCAGTTACTCCATGTGTGGATGCACCTCATTTGTCTCTTTTATGTTTCGACTGTCCATGACAAGTAAATTTAATGGAGTTAACTGAGCTTCACAGAACTGTAACGCTTTATATTCACCGATATTTATAACCCTAAGAAGGCCACGGCGACTAGATTAAAAATACACTGTCGAAACACTCTCATATGCTCCTGTGCTTATTTTTAAAGGTCATTTAGACACACAATAGACCACTATTATATCTCGTTGCAGTGTTGCTACAACAATCCTAAATCCACAGGAAACACTGTATGAGCACCACCACAAAGTTCTGGCAGACATAAGAGACGGGCCTAAAATGACTTCTTCTTCATTGTGTTAAGAATACACACATACTTAGTGCGGTAAACCGTAGTGGGATGGTCTTACCAGCGTCTGCACAATGGCGTGGTTGGTGGCATTCATGTGGGCATTAAGGGGGAAGGAGCATTCTCCATCACAGTAGTTGGCTGCGTAGCCGTCAGGAGCAATAATCCAGTCCTTAGAGAAACACGTGAAATCAGTTGGTTTTGGGATGAACAGAAATGAACAGTTTTGTTATTATTGGTTCAGTACAGCTTCACTTTCCATGTAACCCACCTGACTGCTGTTGGTAAATTCAGAGTTAACGTTCTCTCTGCGGACAAATCCACAGCGCTGTCTGTGAAATCACTCAGAGCTAATCCCTCTCCTCCTTCCTTCCTTCCACTCTTTCTGTCTTACTGTTTGACTCTGATGAGGTGTCGACAGGTTATCCCCCCACTCTAATTTGTGTTTTGATCTAGTTCATCTTCCTGTCAGTGTCAATCAACCGTCTGTCTTCACCTTTTCACTCTTCTGACAATCCCTTTCATTATTTCCAGCTCCCTTCCTCTGTCTGTGTGTGTGTGAATGATTGCTGGCAGTCTCCCTCTAGATGTCAGTGCTGTGTTAACAGCTGGTTGTATGTACCTCTGCCCTTCTCTTTTATTTCTTCCTCTGTATCTAAGTAAACACGCACACACACACTGTGATCTCCATTTAACCTTTTCTATGTCGCATCCTCTCTTGTTTCTAATGTGTACTGAGCAGTGTACTTTACAGAGTCATGCTGACAGGTTTCTTTCATTTACTACTTTATCGTGTAGAAAAACTGAGACGTGCTGTTGAAATTACACTTTTTTTCTTATGTTAAAGTATCTCGTGGAAAAAATAGTTATACTTTCCCACAATCTAAAGTGCCTTTCACATCCCTGCTCTGGGTGACGTCTGACTTCGAGGCCATGTATCTCACATCCCACCTCCCCTCGTCAGCTAACGGTTTACCTCCCCACCACCACCAGTGCATAAACTCTGGGGCGTTCATGCGACTCCACTCCATAATTTAGCTACTCATGCTCATTTTTTAAATATTAAGATATGACAATTTGTAGAAGGAAACCAGTCTGACAAGAGACGGCTACTTAATACACCTGATGGTGGCATACTGCTTTTGCTAAGAGTTTAAAAAACACACAAATCCCCTATTATTCCAACAATCATATAATATATATAATACTATACTCTAGTATGCATAGTAGGAACACTGATTAGAATTAAAAAGTAGTCCTGACTAGACGACTGATGTATTAGGAAACTTTTAGGTGAAGCTTAAGGAGAAAATACCTGCCAGCCCAGCTCTCTGAAGCTGACGTACAGCTCGTGTCTTCTGCATGCTGTCTTCTGATCGCTGCTGTTGTAGTCTGAAAGACAAAGAACAGAAACCATCAGGGTTCACATATTACCACGATCCTCTCCAGACACGGGGCCGCTCCACTTAGAATCATGATTAGCATCTGGCGTCGTTTTCCACATCGTTTGTGACCCTCAGCATGTGGAAAGTATGTCACAGCGCCATGATGATAAAACAAAGTGAAAGCCCTTTTCCTTGGGTAAATGATGTAAATATGTCCAGTGAAGTCCAGTGACACATTACATACTGAATCCGAGAGCAGAAGAATAACACAACACGCCTCGCGTAATGCACTGGGTGGAGAAACATGTGAGGGCGTAGACTGGAGCGCCGGCACAAGTGCTCATTACAGCGGTCGCTGCGCTGTACGTGCTTCACATTCATCTGCTGTCTAATGCACTTGAGCGCGTGCCTAATTGAATTCATTGGCAGTTACATATTATTTGGCACATGCAAACGCAGTGAAATAGTGACAAGTGTGTTTGTGGACTCTCCGCCCATCAGCTTGTCCTTAATCATCTGTGTTCGCCTCTGCGGCCGTACAGCAACGGCTCAGACAGTCTCAGGTATAGGTTTGGTTTTCAAACTAGAAGAGGTCATTGCTGCCATCGGTCACTGCACTGAAGTCAAGACGGTGACACAGATTTTCCACTTAGGTTTCAAGGTCTCCCTTTAGCTTATTTACTCTGTCCTTTCATGGCTTTGATTACATTTTCACAACTAACCTGTCTGTGAAACAGGCAAAGTGCTACACAGTGGCACTGGTCCCATGTTCTCGATGGTTCTATATGAGGCTCTATTTGAGGCAATTATGACTCTACAACCACACACACACACACACACACACACACACACACACACACAAGAGTAGCTTCTTTGAGCCCAAAACTGATTTTAATTGTAGTTAGTTGTTGGTCTGCACATCCATAATTATAAAACAGTTAACCAACTGTTTAGACTTTTGCTGAGGACCAGCCTTACAATCAAGCAGCAACCTCCAGGGCTGAGAAATAAAGCTAAGGTGCAATGCAAAGACTTGTAGTTCCTCTAATAGCCACTTGAGACAACTCTAAAAGCATTTACAGTCTGGTATTAAATTTTTTTTAAAAAATCTCTTTTTACCACAGAAAAAACAGGAGATCAGAAATCAGTAGATGACGTTATTGTTGCCATCTTCTATATACAGTCTGTGGCTAGAATAATATTGTGATTATAATAAAACAATAAAAACTTTCACAGGTTTGAATCTAAATGCGACTGACCCTCTCATCCAAAACGCAGTGTTGACTTTTTCCAGTCTGACTCTTAACCTGTCAGCTCATGCACACATAGTTATTTATCACCTACAGGCAAATATAAATAGGTGTCATAGAATAAAATAAACAATAGAATAAATCAACTCTCCATCCAAGAAACTGGCATTTTATAGATTTTCTTGCGTGTGTGTGTCTGTTTGTCTGTCTGTTTGAGAGTGAGTCACAAGGCAGTTGGGGATTTGTCACTCAGTCACAGCCACCACCCAGCCACTCACCTCACCAAGTCACCGACAGCAGCCTTGTTTAGTCAGCTGGAGTTGGAGGGAGACGCACACAGACATATATACAAACATATTTCGCTTATGTAATGCTAATTGATTTTGGTTCCTTACATCCATACGTCTATCATTCATTACAAGCGGCGCTTCCACTCGCAGTACGTACACATAGGCACTCACAGATGACCCGATGTTTATCTGTTTAACAGCCAAACCCACTTAGCTACTCATTAAAGCGGAGAGTTGTAATTTAAATTCACCAGAGTTGGTTGCATTACCATTTCGTCATCAAATTAAATTTAATTCTGAACAGACTCGCTGACTGCACTGCCCAGACCCGAGTGTTTTAGCTGGCCTCGTCTCAAATACAAAAAGAGACACAGACAGGGAGAGGAAGAGCAAAGCTGGGTTTCCTGCTTGGATTCATCGCAGACCATAAAGATGAGGTGACAGAGAGAGACGCATGTGAGGCCTGGCACTGCCTGTGTTTAGTCTTCATGTTTCTACCAACTGTACCATAAATGTGCAGTTGTACTTTATATAAGGACATCTACCAAACGGCACCAAAATAACTGCAATAACAAGAAAGACATACCTATGATGGGTATTTCTAAGAAGTAAAAGGCAAATCAAGAGTAATCCAAGGCACTATTTTTGAGACACTGTGTCAAGACATAATTGCTTCCCTATATTTAACTGAAATAGTATGAAGATGACACAAAGGTAGGAAGAGATGATCTTGAAAAACACAAGCTCCACGTTTGAAAAAACATCTGGACTGTGCTCCGTCACCTCTTCAATTTAATTCAATTTTATTTTTATAACGCCAAATCACAACAACAGTCACCTCTAGGTACATGAAGCTGTAAGGTAAAGACCTACAATAACACAGATAAAGCCTAACGATCAGGTGGCCTTCTTTGATCTAGCACTTGGTGACAGTGGGAAGGAAAAACTCCCTTTTAACAGGATGAAACAGCAACCTAAGCCTATGGCAGCATGAATAAAGAAGCCAGCAGTGTGAGAGCAAAGAGCTCTATTGGGGTGATAGTCTTCTTCTTATCAGCACTATGTAAATGTTTGGGGAATGAAAGGAAAATTGTTGTTTGCTCTCACTCTTTTGTCATCAGACTTTCTGTGACAGCACGTCTGGATGGCAACATATGTTTCTCCCGATCAGTGCTAACAGAGTCGTCACAAGATGCATCTCCAAACTATCTGCCTCCCCTCTCCTATTCAGCTCAGAGGAAACTGTGTCTATGATTCACCTCATCTTACATGAACTTGGACGCATAAAACATCAAAGCTGGTTCTTCACAGCGCCACCTGTGGGATCTTTCTAATGACTGAATGCACCACAGTTTGATGTTGGAAACTGTTCAACTATTTATCCACACAGTCTCTCACAGACCGGTGAATCTCTCCTCATCTTTCCTCCATAATTTATCAGCCTCACTGGAATGCTCGTTTTAAGCCTAATCATGTTACTAATCAGCCTAATTAGTCCTGAGACGTGTTCCACCAGGTGGTTTTTTTGCACAACTTTTCCAGTCTCTGTGTGCCTTCTTTCCAACTTTTTATAAAAACATGTTACTGGCATCAAAATCAAAATTAGCATACAACACTCAAAGCTTTAGAAGTATTTGTACTGCACAAAGGTATAAAATGGTTTTCATCAATCTTTTCACAGCTTTGCAACTTTTTTGGAAACAAGGCTGGAAATTCGATGAATATTTCATCTGACTAGACGAGTTCACTCTGTGAGAAGAAACAAAAGGTACCACTGGCCATGACAGTCAGCGGCATAGTGAGGTCAAAGGGTCATGTGTAACAGTCAGTCAGGATGCGGTCAGGTGTTTCCCTCGTTTAGGCTTCCTTCCTTTCCAGTAGGAAGGGCAGCTCGCGGCATGTCTGCTAATGTGGAAATAAGTTATAAGTTTACATGTCTGTGCAGTCAATGGTACATCTCCATGTGCGCGTGTGTCTCTGTGTACCTCTGCATATGTGCAAATGTTTTTCTCAGCATTCAGGCATGCACATTTGGCTCCGTGTGAAACTGTGTGTGCAGGCTTGCACGCATCCATCCTGCCTTCAAACTGAACTAGTTAGAACTGTACATGGACAATACCAATACCTTTTCGGTCACAGCACAGTGTACAGTGTTTATATACAGGAAACAGCCAAGGATAATGGAAGAGTACCATTGAAAGAAGAAATCTGATTGGCTATGAAACTTGGCTGACCTGATACAAAGCTGAGGTGATGTTTATAGAAAGAGAAAACAACACACCTCTGAGCTGAACTGCTACCCTGCAGTACTGCAGGATGGCAGAGGTCTCAGGGTTAATATACAGAAACATACCAATGCATACTGGAATATATTTGTGTACTACTTAAGGCATTTCTGCAAATAGTGTAGCATATGCAATACTTTAAATAGTGAAAAACGCACTGTTTCTAAGTACACACGCACCCTTGTTATTACACAACCTCTCATAGAGACCCCCCTACTTCCTCATCCAGGTCGAGTTTATGATGCGTGACATTCAGCTTTGGGTCAAATCACAGCTCAGGGTGGAGGGTGAATGTAGCCCGCCTGCCCCCTCCACACAGCATGAGAGGCCTTCGCACAATCAACCAGTCTAGTGATGTCTAAAGTTTGATAATCTCATTTTATTCACTGCTCTCTAAGGTGACTGTATTTTAAATATGACCTTGAGGGTTAAAAAGATTGAAGTCTATATACTTTTGCTTGCTAGAATGATCTAATGTGCCACCAATTAGCTAGATAAACATCCTATGCAGTCAGACAGGCAGGTCAAAGGTTCAGTAAATCATAAGTAAATAAGTGTGGCTTTGCTGTGCAGTTCAGAGTATCATATTTAGCGACATGCTTCTTTTTCCCTCTTTCTCACTCATCTCCGCACAACTCCTTTTCCCCCTCGGTCTTCAAAGCCATCAAACATTTACAGTCTGTGGGGCTTTTTAAGAGGAATAAAGCTGATATTTACTGCGGGCTTTCATTGAGTGTAAAGGCCCAGATTTGTGGTGCCCATAAACCACATCTCCCCTTCCTGCCTGTAAAAATTTAATGCCACACAGCTACCACTGAGCTCCGGCTCCCATGAGGCTTCCATTCATTTCTTTTTCCTTTCCTTGACAGAGAGCAGAGGTGAGAAGAGACAAAAACTGACTCAACGTGTTATACTTGCTGTATTAATTAAAAGCCTTAGAGTGTGTGTGAGTGCTACTGTAGAGTTTGACATTAAAGTAGTCGGTTTAACTAAAATACTGTAAAAATACAATCATTTAGAAGCTTTCCTCCACATAATATGGAGATGCTAAGCTACGCTGGTTAACTTAGCTTAGCATGAACACTGGAAACGGGGAAAAAGCTAGCCTGGCCCTGTTGAAAGGCTAAAAGTTTGATGTGTAAGGTGAAGTCTGTTTATCCAAAGGTAGTGCTAGGCTAAACAGGTTAGCTTTTATGCTAAACAGGCTAATATGAAGATCTCTGCAAGAAAAGCTAACGAGTGCACTCAATATCATGACTGCAAGTTTAAAAAGAGGTATTTTGGTGTTTGTAACTTCTCTTGGCCCTTTGACAAAATTATGGACCTAAACTCTGAGACACAGTGCACTTACAGCCTGCATTACACATGTACATGTCACAGCTGTCTTTCACAAATTAAGTTGGAGGTGGCAAAGCGTTTCAATGATAACCGTGATCTTTGAAACATAATAATAACTACAATCAGAACTATGTCATAGCACAAGCCACAGCAACTATCTGACATAGAAGATTTGAGTTACATAGGGCTGTAATGTGGATATTTTGAATTCTAGTGGTACAGTAAAAACAGCCGTGAAATCCCTGGACTAGATAGACCGATAGGTGGATAGATTATCTTTAATGAAACTTTACTGACCCCACAAGACAATTATTGAGTCTGAGCAGCAGGATAAGAATAAAAAAGTGCAGTATGCAATAAATAAACAACATAGTCCCAGTAAAAGTGCCACATGCACATAGGGTAGCCCTTATACTTTGAGATATTGCAAAAATTCACATACACAACAGTGATAAAAACCCCCCAAAGAAACTAAAAAAGAAAACAAATGAGACAAGCTAAACAAGAGTAAACAGTAAGACTGAGATCATGTAAATTGCATTAATAAATAATTTGTACACTATAAGAATATGTCTTGCATTCAGTAGTAACACATAATTCATAAATGACTGATTTTTAGTGAGGGGGAGGTGTAGACATGGCGGTTAATTATGGAAAAATCACCTCAGATATCGCTTGCTATTCAAAGTAAATATCTTTGTCCTTTCAACATGACTTCAGAGGATTTTAAGACCCAAACCATGAACTCCACTTTCACCTTCTTGAACTACATTCAGGACCAAATATTTGAAAATAACAGGGAGAAAAAAAGCAGGATTTCCTCTACTGAGATGGCAATGTAAACGGACACTGTAGCACAGAGCTCCGCCGCTGTGTTACGGCAGCTTACCTAACAGTGTTTAACCTGGAAATGTTTCTCTGCGAGTAGACAAACATCCATTTGACCGCGTGATAGTAAAACTCTGCACTAAAACCGATTCACATTGAATTCATCAGGGTGGGGCTCCTACTGCCGGTTCCCACCCTGTCTATTGAATAGCAGGGGAAACACTGCTCCTTACTGAACATAAGCACTGTGGCTCTTTAACACTGAGACTTTTAATGTACTGTATGACTTCACTTTAACCCTTCCTCGCCACTCTTTGAACCTCAAACTCTGGAAAAGCCTGTAAATTATATTTATCTCCGGTTGTTCCAAAAACACGAGGATCTTATGGTGCCAGTTCAGATGTTATAACTGCACAGCTCGGATTCAGTGTTTCAGTGACATAAAAAGAGTCACAGAAACCCAAGCCAAAGCTTTTCAAGCCGCTCCACCTACAGCCTATGGTTTACTCCAGCTATTTCTTAATTCCAAAGCGAGAAAAAAATAGCAGGTTTTACAGTAGCAATTACATAAATTCCCATAGAGGTGGTGGCAGTGGTGGTGGTGGTGATGGAAAACTCAGTCCCAGTGTTCAAAATAAAATCCTTCACCCTGAAGGAGGAAGGAGCGTGTCCCAAAAGTTGTGAAGACATGAAAGGAGAATGTCACTGTTGCCTCTGACGTTCCTCCCCCTCCCTGCAGCCACTACTACTCAAGTTTATCTTTCTTCCTGTCTTTCATCACAGAGGTTATTAAACCCTGCGAGGGAGCTCCGCCATGTCTAATTACGCCAACGGTAAACAAAAGGAGGTCGGGTGGTGAAGGAGTGAGGAGAACGAAGAGGAGGAGGAGGAGGGAGGAGAAGAGCGACAGATGAAAAAACACAGCTGGCTGAGCGCCGTGTTATTATAATTCTTTAAGCAATACTGTTAGCTTGGTCAGTCTTTTAGCTGTGCAACTAATGACTAGCTAGGCCTAATTACAGGCCGCTGGTGCTGTGCCGGGACGTGATATTCCTTCCCCGGATGGTTGTTAACTTCCCCCACAGCCAAGGCCCAGCCCGACTCCCATTACCTCCCCAGCCCTTCCTCGCCCACAAAACCCCAAATTACCTTTAAAGGTGTTGTATTGTTCTTTTGGCAACATACACACCAGCGTTTTCCACTGTGCACACATCAGACACACCCAGAGTGGGTGGAAATATCACGGCTGTTGTAAAAGATATTCCCGGTCTTCCCCGCACGCCTCAGAATCTAAGGCGAAACTTTAAAAAAAAAGAGATTTACCCCACTAAACAGGAAGAACAGGAAAAACAAAAACACTGGGATAAAAGTGGCTGGTCTGAAAGCTGTGTGCGTGTGTGTGTGCGCGCACTTTCAGGAGCAAAATGTGGAAAACAAAGATGATTTGTTACACTTAGAATTACACCATAATCTCAAAACTATTGCTGCAGAAATTTTTATGGCCGATTCTGGCCTCTTTTGTCATCTGGAAGATATTTAATATCAGATGTCGATTTAAACCCAGCTCGCTAAAATGGTGCAAATGAGAAAATAACAAGGTCCAAAACCTCACAGGGATTAGAGCTGGGAAAATAAAGTTGTCCTGGTTTAAAGGTTGCTTTATAGCCCTAGCAGACCGAGCAAGGCACGAGAGTCATTTGTGGCGAATTGAGGTGCAGCAAGGCCAAATTCATGAAGACCAAATCAAAATTGACAAAAATGTATTAAATTAAAAATGGGTCTGATGATGTCAGGGATTACTTTGGGATTAAAAACATGAGGCAGTGGAATCAGGTTGACCTCACACATCAGGGGCTACACTTTGGGAGGTTATTTTTAGAAAACACACTTGCTGAATTAGTTTAAAAAGCCTCTATGTGGACGCTACTGAACACATTCGAAACAAACACGTTGCTGCCGCTCGCTCTTAGATCTCCCGCTTCTTTGGAAAAATATCCGTGAGGGTGAATTCCCGGCCAAACAGAAACTGGGGGACAGCATCCACATTTTGTTTCTCCCCATGAGCGCTCCACAAGACGGATGCTCTCCCCATCCATCGCGGCCTCCTCCCCGTCTCTGAAGTGAGTGATGCGGTATTGAAACCATATGCCCTCCTGAATTCCTCGCGGATCCTCCCCTCCCGTCCAATCCCTGCAGTCCTCTTGCTGGCCACGGACACACGGCTGTCGCGAGGGGGGCCTCCCTGCTTCCTGTGTAGGATCTAAATATTTACACTCCCAGTCGTCCCGAGTGGCGAGGCGGAGAGGTCTTGATGTTTTGGGTTATGTAAAGTCCAATCCTCCAGGACGCATATTTAACAGATTGTCGTTGTTAGAGCACTTTTTTCAGCAGACTCGCTCCGTGGAAAGTTTTTCATCCTCCCGATGCAGAAGGGGACACAAAAAGCTTTATACTGAAAGGGAGCAGGCTTTGAAATCCACGCTGTGTACCCCAGAATAACTTTGTCTTTACGACATCCTGCCTTAAAGTCTTCGGACGTCTCGAGCCAAAGGTGACAGCTGGGCGGTGGAGAATACAGGTCTGGAGCCAAAACTGAACATGTGGTGAGATCTAACTGTCCCGTAGCATAACAAATGATGAGTCTTTGTTCTGTGTCGTGTCAGCCAAAGCTTTCATCTAATGCAATTACTAAGAAAAAGCCCTGCAGGAATTTAACATACAACCTCTGGTGTTAACAGCAGTGCCGCGTAACCTACTGAGAAAGTCGCAGCAGATGCTCTGAGCAAACAGAAGATCGAGCCAACAAATCTCAGCAGAGGGTTTTGCAGGGAGTAGCGATGAGAGCAAACCTGTCCTGGAAATGCTTCTGCGTACCGTACAGATGTTAGAGCCATTAAGCAGGGAGCAAAAGAAAGCAAAGCAAAGGTAAATCGCTACCTAAGTAGCCAGTCAGGATGGGAGGATTTGCAGCTCTATGTGAGTGCAGACAAGAGCTGTGATTAGACAAGAGGACCAAAGATAAGCCAGTTATAGCCAAGATTTGGGTTACTGTGGCACATCCTCTAACCTCTTTGGTCTGATCGTTAGCTTTAGTTGGCATCACTCTGTGCTTAGATACTCGCAGCCCCTGGAAGCACACTTAGGCTTACTATGGCTCATCATTTAAAGTCCAACAACGAGTGCAGAAAGCAGATGCACTGGATTCACGTACATCTAAAGGTTTGTGCGCGTAACTTGGCGAGGATAAGACCAGTATCAACAGCAAGCTGACTGAGGACTACCTTTACATACTGCAACAGTCACACAATGAAGCCTCACAGGAGCAGCTTAGCTTTAAGCACTATAAAGGTCCAGAATCACACAGCAGGCGGATTATGGGTTGATTTAATTTGAAAAGCTTGTGAGACTCATAGCATCAGGCTCATACCTTCACATTACATCATCTGTTGAGTAGGAAGAGAAGCAAGCAGGGCTAATGAGGAGGTCCGGAGGATGAGGTCACCTGTCAAGATGGATTCACCGCCTGCGCCTTAATTCACTGAATATTCAGTAGCTCACAATTCTGTGAGATTGTGTCACGTTGTAAATCTCTAGCAAGACTTACTACACAGTTTACAGATGCACCAGAGGTGTGTCAGTTTAAAGTCATCTTATCATCATTCACATGGCCTGTTCTTTAATATTTGAGCCCAAGGTTCTTCCTCATGGACTCTCTCCCTGCTACCATGCACTTAAGTCACTCCTCAGAGCAGAAACGGTGTATAACCAATATAACAAATAACTATATTCCCTGCTCAAAAGACATGTATTGGGAAAAAACTGCAATACCTTAACCATACAAAGAAAAAAAAAAGGGCTACAATTCTCATCTGATCGGCACTGATTAAAGAGATCCGGCAAACGTCGGGTCTAATCTATCAAGAATTTCAAAGAGGGATAATAAAACCAGATTTCAAACACATGCTACCCATCCGCCGTTCTCTACGGGCTGGACGTCGGTGACATCAGTGGATGTAGACCATTTTTGCTATTATGTTACTTTTGAGTGTGATTGCATTCACGACTTCACTGCGTAATGAGGTCAGTTAAGGTTCAGCGTTCTTGCAGACTGACCTGCTGGGCCCGGCCCTCTAGATCCCTCTGGCGGTTGTGCGGATCGATTGCGGTGCGGCTGGCGCCGTCTCCCACTAGCGGAGCGGACGGTGCGGATGTGCACTTCACTGACTTTAAAGAAGGCCACCATGAAAGGCTGCTTATCCAGTGCACCGTCGCGTCCTACGAGCCCCGCCTCCTTGGAGCTGACGCTCTGTCCTGTTTAAAAAAAAAGATCACAGTAAGTACGAACCACAGAAGATCAAAAACTTCCAGCAATGACTGCTGACCTTTACTTTGCTGAGAGAAAGTGATGCATTTTAACTGCTCCAACTATGGCTTTGTATTACAAAAGAGATGTGCAATTGGATCCCTCACCGCTGCTGGTCTCCACACTGATCTGCAGACCCAGGTTGTGTGCGGGACTCATCACCCACAGGTTACTAGTGGCAGTGATGTCAAACTCCAGCCAGCCCTCCTCAGCTGCCCACAGCCTGCGAGACTCCAGCAGGAACAGATCTGCCTCTCTGTGACATAATGGCAAACAAACACCAGAAGAAACTTATTACACGAAACATTAGTAATACTTGTGCCAATACTGGCATTTGTACATGGATGTACTGGAACGGTATTATTGTAGTCATCTCATCTGACCAAAGAACGTGCTTCCAGTTTGCATAATCTTTCTCCACTCATGTCTTGGCAGTTATTCTGGGCTCTTTAGATATAATTCTCACTAGTTTTCTTCCCAGAGTCTTTGAAATATTTCCCTTCCTACCTCTGACAGGCTTGTTCTGCAC
This sequence comes from Maylandia zebra, assembly GCF_041146795.1. NCBI lineage: Eukaryota > Metazoa > Chordata > Actinopteri > Cichliformes > Cichlidae > Maylandia > Maylandia zebra. The sequence goes on along the minus strand of NC_135175.1, from coordinate 15,720,964 downwards.
TGTGTGGCTCTCTTTCAGTGTCTTGATGATTTTTCTCATTCCAGTTCTTCACATTTGATAACTTAATACTAAACTCACATCTTTTGTTTGTGGTGGTAAGATGCTTTCTCAGGTGACAGCTCAAACTGCTGCTGAGGTTTTTATACTGTGTGTAAATTGGAAGATAGAGTGTTTTAATGTGATTTTCCAATCTTTGACCATTACAAGGTTAAAGCACATCATTGCATAGCAGAGGTTTGTCCTTTATAAAAGTCAACAAGAACACCAGTTTTCAGGGGGGCAATGATACTGAGCCTGGTAATTTATGCTATTACTGAAATAATTCTGTCATTGTTCAAATAGAAATAAACTACACAAATAATTTTGTCCTCATCTGTATTAAGTCAATTAAATACAAGCTGCTATTAGATATTATACTGCACTGCTAAAAGTGCTATGATGGACCTAATGCCTGAACTATGCTTCCAGGTAACTTGACGTCCACCCCCCAAGAAATGTAACAACACATCTGTTTGACGCAGCCCACAACGACTGAATGTGGAAAGCTATAATGTGAGGTTAAGAAGGAGTTTCCAGTTACGTCGTAAGTCACGACATAGATTTCCCGCAGAAGTCTAAATTACGCTTAAGGAGTCCGCTGTGCTGCTTTTCACCGGCAGCAGATCATTTTGGGTCCATGCAGCTTTACATTTTTGCCTTTTCGATTCATGATTAATAAATTCTGACTCAGTAAAACTTGCTGCTGTGTGGCTCTCCCTCTTTGATGTCCTCAACAGAAATGACATTATATACGTTTGGTTTACTGCATTCAGTCTTATGTATAAAACAGGGGCACAAAGAGCATCACTGAGATCACGCAACGCTAGAAAGGTCAGATCTACCGCTTTAAGAAACCAAAGACGCAGAATCTCTTTGTTTCTATCGAGGTAAGAGTATCATAACAAAATGACAGGAAGATGGATAGCGGCACTTAACAAAAAATGCTGGGATACTGTATTCTACTCTAGCGTAGATCTGACCTTAAAGTCTACATCTCTGAGGGACTACGAACAGGAAGGAATTAAAAGTATGATATCAGGCTACATGCATGTTAATATCATTTACAAAAAAATAACAAAAAGTGAGTTCATCGAATCAGGCTTCAAATGTGTCAAAAGAGGAGGGAGGTAAAAAATAGTGACAGCAGAGGAGATGTAAGGAAAAGACAGAGTGTGAATGATAAGAGGCCTCTGTCCTCCCACCGTCCCATTACAGCAGTAATAACACTGCGGCGGTCCTGTCAGACACTCCTCCACGAGACACATCAAAGCCTCGCAATCATCCAGGTGTTCAGAGAATGTCCCTGCAGTCATGCTTCAGCAGCCTCTCTTTATTGCTCATTAATGAGTGTTTCTGACGGCTTCCGTATGAGCACCTACACCCTGTTTTCCTACACGCATATGGTACTCCACCCTCCTGCTGAGTTTGCACATTTGTCCCAGGTGCACTTGTGTTTCTGCATCATTGTCACGTAACGCTCGCGTGACAGAGAACAGCAGGGAGTCGGTGAGAGAGACACCTGCAGGGTGACGGTCTACTGTACGAATGTGTTATTGACTGGCTGCTTTAAATGAACTGGAATAATAAGGTCAAGAGTCAAAGTCGTGTTTCTTTGTACCATAAATCCCCTTTATGAGTCTTGTCAGTGACTTGTTAAAATTGTTATCCAAGGTAGGAAAGTGTGACTCGCAGCTGGCCTGGTTATTTCACATGCTTTCGTCTTTGAAACTGGTGCAATGGCATATTTGTAAGACCTTAAAAACAATACGCGAGTCAGACATCTGGAGGAAAAGACAGAGATTGTAAGGACTAACTCTCCTGAGCGGGTACAGAACAGTCTTTGTCTTTACTCAACACAAAGTCAGGACGGCCACCTTTTTTTTTCCCATTGTAATCTGTCGCATTCCTCAGCCGGGTGTCAGGCTAATTAAGCGCTCTATCATTACAGCTCGGAGTCAGAGCACGAGTCAGGTTTTATGGGAAGGAGGAGCACGAGAAAGTTAACGGGCTTCCCGCTGATTATGAAGGGGCGGTTTTGCAAAACGGGGAAAAAACAGTAATGTTTTTTCTCATGTATGTGACAATACCTCAGATGACATCTGCACTGATTAGATCGAATAATGTAAAACTGCAGTTACAAGGCGTTATTATGCATGCAGTTTATTTTCTCCATCTGATAACAAGAAGAGAAAGCGAGAGCACAAACCAGCCGCTGTAGGGACAAAGGAGAAAATAAATGTACTGTGTGTGAATCCTCTGACAGACTGAATTGGTTTTATTTAACACAAAAGAATTAATCAAGTGTAACAGTTTGTCATTCATCAATGGCTTTTTAAGGAGAGAGTTCCTTCGGCGTGTATTCACTGATAGACTAAATATATCGAGCTATGTAAGGCTAAAAACAGATATCAGACATTCTCTCCATGTTTGTGCTGGTCGACGGCGGGCGGGCTTGATAAAACACAAATGTCATTCAGAAACTCTGTTTATCTAGCCCTGCAGTCTTAATGTACAGTAAATGTTTAGCATGCATTAGCCGTGCTTTTTCTGGTGAGGATTTTGAAGTTGTGCTATTTCTGTAATGCTTGATTTTACATGATAAACACAGCAGCTGCCAAAAGTATGTGCCACGCACGGGGAGAAGGAAAGACGTTTTTACACCTCGATATCCAGAAAATGTGAATGTGAATGCTTTTGGAGCCTACAGGAACCTACCTGCAGGGCCATCGACGTGCACGTGTTTCACAGCTAAGAGCTGCTGAAACCCAAATAATTAAAGGAAAGTTTAGTAGCTCAGTCCCAATACATTGTTGCACAAAAGCCTTGAGCTGAACCTCATTTCTTAATATTTTGCTGCGCATCGAGTTAGTGAAACATGCAAACAAACATGGAAATACAGTATCCAGTTAGCTTGTACAACAACAGAGTTTGTACAATTCGATCTTGAAAGTCAGAATTTGGTATGAACTTCTTTATTCTTCAACAGCCTGAATTCTCCACGGCAGCTTCCTCGTCATTGCTTTAAGTAGTCTTCAGGAATGGTTCTCCAGGCATCTTCAAGGACATTCAAACTCTTCTTTGGATGTTGGCTGACTTTTGTTCTGTTCTCTGCCGAGATGTCAGATGCTTTCCAATAGCATTGCGTGGTGGATTAAAGTCTGATGGTATTTTTCTGCGTTCGTAATTACATCAACTTTGACAAGATCTCCAACACCACTGGCTAAGTTGCAGCTCCAAACCATGACACAGCCTCCACCCTGTTTTTCAGACGGTTGTAGACACTCACTTTTGTACCTCTCTCCTGGGCTTCCTCACATACTGATAATTTGGCTTCTTCACTCCATCAGACATGTTGTCACTGATTTTCAGTCCAGTTCTTGCATACTTTGGCATACAAAACCATTTTCTTTCTGTTTCCCTTCCTTAAGAATGGCTTCTTAACAACTGAGACTATTTCTGATAAGGCTTCAGATCCTGTCTCATGTCTTTTCTGGATTTTTTTTCCCCGTTTCTCAAGGACATGAGGTTCAGATACTGTTCATCTGCTGTAGATTTCCGCAAATGTTTCTAAGGACACACTGCACACCATGCTGAGATATGCCAAGTTTTTAGCTAATGGCTCTTTGGAAATGACCTTGTTTGTGCAAAAACACTATTTTATGTCTGTCACACTGTGTTATCTTCAGTATTTTTCATAAATTCAACTACTATTTGTGCTCCACAGATTTGGTAATAATCAAATATTCTCAGCTTCAGCCAGAGAGGTGGAGGTGAGTAATTTTATGACCCCCAAATCAAACCCACACATAAGTTACAGATATCTGCTCTGCTGTGATCTCACTGTAAGTGAGACGGATGTAAAGTGCTCGAGCCAAGATCGTGCACATTTAGCACAGATAAAAAAAATCATACAACTGAAAACCAGTAAATGATTATTATTTATTCAAGTACATTTTAAGAAATGTGAATAAAAGAGTATGCAAGAAAACTAAAACTCCCATATTTAAGATATAGTGTGGTATGCACAATTCTGAGACTATTAACTTATTACTTCTTTTTGTTTTTCCCAAGTTAGTATAAAAATACTTTTATAGTTTTGCACAAACACAGATGAGACAATCAAGAGAAAATCTAACAGTGAATCGGACTTCAGCATAGACGTTGGAAACTCTGTAAAAGTTTATATGCTACCTGTCAGGGTGCTCCTTGACCACCTGGTAGACTTTCAGCAGGAAGGTGTCGTTGCGGAAAGCACGACTCACGCACTCCTTGTAGAGGCGAAACTCGGCGGCGGTGATGGCCTCGCCCTCTGGGATCTGCGAGAGGTTGAACTTGAACTCCTTGTGGTGACGCCTGTGCGGTGAGAGCTCCCTGTCGTACTCCACTGTGGGTTAGAAACACATACGCATGCTTTTAGGACCATAGCTCACACAAGGCGAGATATAAACCAGGGTGAGGAAAAAAGCTATTAACGTAAAGCTAAATGAAGCTAATGTTCATCAGAAAAAATGGCAGGTTGATTTGTGCTCCTACGGATCAAATGGTAATCATGTCTTTTGGCCCATATGCTCTCTTTCCAGCAGCTTGATTCAAGCTCATGATCCATTTAACACAAATAGGATCAAATTATAGATCCGCAAACAGGGTTTCATCGTAAATCCGCAGTAGTGAATGATGAGTGGATATCCTTTTCAGACACGCCTTTAAAGTATGTCAAACATGTGATTTATACATAAACTCTAATAGGTTTCTTGGCTTCCACTTGCTATAAATAAATCCCTGTTATCATCAGTTCACAGCAAAAGGCCAAAAGCAGCAAACTTAGAGTCACTCTGCGACCACTTCTGACAGCGTGAAATGACGAAAACCAACAAAATTCTCTCCCTCCTATGTTTTAAGTGCAATATGCACCATAATGATAATGTGCTCTCCGGGGAATCGTTTCCGTCTCTGCTGGAGGTTTCTCTCCCACAGCGAAGGACCCGGAGAGTCGACAGACACGGGGAGTAAGATGGGGACAGGAATAAAGAGGACAATTAGAAGGCTGTGTATAGAAATACCCAGGCCAACACTAACAGTAGATGTTATACTCATCAACGCGCTATTCTTACCCCATCACACTTTAAATACTCTCGTACACCCCACAGGCATGCTCACACACACGCTCTCTCATCATCTGCAGTTACCGCTCAGTGCAGCGAGGTTCAGCAGACTTTTCACCCCCACCGACTGAGCGCAGACCAACTTGGTACCACAGTCAGACGTATACTACCACCTCAGTTTTTCACCCACTGTGAGATCGAACACAGGCCACGTTTTCACACGACTTAGATCCATCCTCTGCCTTGATCCGTGGCCAGTCTCACGCTCCAGTTTGAACTGGTCTCACTCCCAAACTGACCCACATGTGCAGCAAACGCCTCCAGAGAAACACAGCCACCACATCTAACCCGCTGTTGGAATACAGTAAACATGGAGGGGGCTGCAATGAGCCTTTATGCTCTCATTTATACATTTATGTGCAGCTGAAGGCAGAAAATTTATAAACATGACAATGAGGATGAGAGGGGAGATAAAAAGAGTAATTATGGCTTTTTGCTGAGCAATGGCTGTATTCAGTTGTGTGTGGGCGTGTGATGTAAATAGCTTCATTCCTGCAAAATTTCAGGATGTGCACTTTTGTCACCGCCAGCCTGAAGGACTCTTTGGAAGGACGAATGATTTGTTCATTGTTCAGACAAATCAGAAGTTTACAAACACAAACCTGATGCTCCAAACCAGCAAACTGCAAAAACCACAAAAGCTTTTATGGAGGTTCTCACAGTTGATGATCAGTTAATGCATTTGAGTGCATCGATTCGCAGCACCTGGCTGCTACTTACTCTTTTAATTCCTGTGGAAGCAGGACCGCATCGAATCCTGTGAAAACTGCCTTTTTAACTGGATCATACCAAAGCTAAAGTACCAAAGTTTAACTTATTAAACTTAGTTATTGAGACTGTACAAAACAGGGGGAACACCAAAGGAGCAACACAGAAGTCAGCACACACTGACTAACACCTCTATGAGGAAATGTTACTGAAATATATCAAATCAAAGGTAAAGGATAATACACTTGGTATAAATGAAGTATTTAACAATTAAGTAAATTACATTTGACTAGATTACATTCAATGTAACATTTTAAAATTCAATAAAATAACATGAAAAATTACTTAAAGTCAGCATTTAAGGCATAAATATTTATAGGAGTGCTGAATAAAAGTTAATTTTATTAATTATAACATAGAAACATGTTTCCCAAAGACTTTAATTTAATCTGATCAAACGTTTGCCCTTTAAACCAGGGCTTTTCCCAAGTTTTGGCTTCAGGGACTCCTTATAGACCAGCAGTCCCCAACCTTTTTTGCACCACAGACCAGTTTATGTTTGACAGTATTTTCACGGACCGACCTTTTACTTCCTAGGACCTGGAGTCCACGTATGTGGACATCACATTTTGGGTTTTCTAGACCAAAATACTTAATTTTTCTCTACTAGGGCCTGATATCCACTTACGAGGACATTATATTGCCGCTGTTCTATCAAAATTTAAAACCAATGTCCTCGTATGTGGATGTCATTTGTCTCAGAAACAAAAAAAAACCCTGAAAACCATAAATTTCACACCCGAGCCTCAACTCTCGCGGACCGGTAGCCCGGGGGTTGGGGGACCGCTGTTACAGAGGACAACATTTTCCAAGGACTTCCTCATAAACCTGATTCTGATTTATTTTCTTTGGTCTTAGCATCCTTGAAGACGTGGATCTAAATATTTCTTTTTTTTTTTTCTTTTTTTTTTTTTTTTTTCTAAATGACATCAGAAACAGCAGTATGCGACATTACGTGATGGCAGAGCTTCAGTTCATCCTTTGTCATTTTTTTTTTTTTTTTTTTTTTTTTTTTTTTTTTTTTTAATAAATAGGACAGGGGGAATGAATGAGAGAGAGAGGGGGAGAGAAAGAAAGAAAACCAAAGGGGAGAAGAGACGGTGAGAAGGGGGGGGAAGAGAGACAAAAAAAAAAAAAAAAAAAAAAAAAAAAAAAAACTCCTGGGTCACCTGTATGGAGAAAAAAAACAAACAAACAAACAAACAAAAACAAACAGAGGAGACAGCAAACAACAAAGAGCAACATAATAATAGAGAAAACAAAGCACCATCACAATAAACTAGCTAGTCATAGATATCAGTATTTACTAAGTAATAAACGATATTGTGCAGCACGCAAGATAGACAGCGCACAGTGTGCTTTGAGGCAGCAGCCAAGAAAGCTTTAGTCCGCGTCTGTGAATACCCATGTGTGCATACCTGTGTGGATCAGCATGCTTGCATTCCAAAGGTTTCTCCATGTAATGATCTGCTAGGGAGTGTGGGGGGGCCACAGCCCCGTCCTCCAGGGTGTGAAGCGGGTATGGAGGAGATCAAAACTCCAGACATCCAGAGGCCCCCAGAACACAAGAGACCATGGAAGACCAACAGAGGGTCTTCCATGGATCTAAATATTTCTTTATGATCACCAGCTACCGAGTTAATATGCCAAACTACACAGTGACAGCAGGATAACCGACCAAAGATGACATGGGAGGGACTAAAGGACAAAGTATGCCTCCCTTATTGAAATATGTGGTCACTGGTCACAGCATGAATCAGTCAGTTAGATTTTATTTAAACAGAGTCAAAGATTAATTTTGCATACTTTTACAGTCCAAATCTTAGGTAAGAAAGTTACAGTTTTGTACCTGAGCCAGACTTGTTAAAACCTTCTGGTAATTTTTATGATGTGGGGATCCACCCAGAAATGGACCGATGACACATTTTCCTCGAGTCATAGCAGAAGAGAAACTGTGTTGATGTGAGAACACTGGAACTAATCAGACTCTCCCAGAAGTGCCAGCTCCACCTTGTACCTACACCCTGCAAGGTCAAAGCTCCCCTCATCTCTGGACATTTTCAACTTTTACATGAATGTTGAATTTGAGTGAGCAAAAGGAGGACCACGAAGGAAGACGTATCTTTCTGGCTTCACAAAAAAAAAAAAAGCAAGCTGATGTGACTTAAATCAAAAGATTATAATAAAACGAAGCATCTCAGTTTACGTCTGTGCGAGGTCTGCCGATCTGTACTTCAAACACTCTCCACTGGAGCAAAGGAAACCACCTATGGAGAACAAGCTGTTATTCACATCAGCGTCACTGCGACTTTTATCAGATGTGACAGTGACCATTTCATCATCTTATTCCAGAAGCTGCCCACACACACACACACACACACACACACACACACACACACACACACACACACACGTTATGTGTGATAACAGGTCTGCTCTTGTGTTCAAGGGTGGATAGATCAGAAAAGCGTTTGTGTCTGTGTGTAGACGCCTTAAACAGAGGTCATGCACCCTAAATGACTTTACAACGCTCGCTTCAACACCCCTGAGCTTGAATACAAATCGCTTGAAATGTGATATTCCCCGTTTAACTGTTTTTTGCTTGAAAGCTCTCTGATAGACTGTAGGTTGGTGAGAAGGTCAGGAGGAGTTTAATGTGGTGACTGTTTATTATATTTCCTGAAATAAATGGTAAATGTATAAAATAAAACAGCAGGAGCTCAAACAAAGGATTAAAAGCATGTGGAAGACAGCCCTAGTCTAACTGCGCTCAAAGCCAAATTATCTCATGGACGGCTGAACTACAGCCCTTAAAGGTGTAATCATAAAAGTGAACCTACATTTGCATATTTGGTATTTATTTATAACATGTAAAAAGACAGCTTAAGGCTACTGGTTAAATCAGCTGGCATTTAAATTATTGTGCCCATGTTAACGCAGGTTTGCTGCTAACTATGGGCAGTTGTGAGAAATTTCCCAGATCTTTATTTACGCTTAACAGTTTTTCCACCAGGCTGCTGCCTTCTTTCAAACACAGAGACACAAAATCATTTCATCAGCATAGCCATGGTGCTCCAACAAGCAGCTTTAGGGAAGCACTAAGACTGTTAGCCATAGACTGTATAGAATAGATGGACATAGGCCTTTGGAATTCCAGCTATTCCAGCCATCGTGGTGTTTTGTAAAGATGTGTTGAACCTGACTGGAAACTACATTCTTCTATCTCAGCTAACTGTCAATCACAAGCTAACTGGGACAATCTCTTAGAAAATGAACATAATTCTCCACAGATCCACACAGAGCTCGCACTCTCCAGGTGTTTGACTGAGGTAATAAATGAAGTTAGCAGTAGAGTCATTTTCTCATAACCTTACTTATAAAAAATGACCTTCATTTGGAATCCAGCACAGCTACCTTTCAGATGGCTACTTCCATCTTTTACATACAGTCTATGGCAGTTTCCTGGAGTTCAACTGTAAACTTCTTTGCGTTTCCTGGAAACTCCCAACAAAATTTACTACGATCACACAGGAGAAGTCTCGATCATTCCAGGCAAAGAAAAAAAACAGTTTTTGCTAAGGTGGAAAAAACCCTTATGCACCATTTTCAGAAGGCTCTGATGAAATTCACAGTTTTCACATTTATTTTCATCACTTCCAAACAGAATCTCGAGGCGCTCCTCAGCTCGCTTAGCCTCATAATGAGCCTGCTCAAATCAATCACATTGCTAATTTCAGAGAGGGGACTCGCTTTAAACAGCGTCTTTATGAAGACAAGCAATTAAAGGCATGAAATATGGAGACAGACTCAGCCTCACGTCTCAGCACAGCCCTTTGCAAAGCAGCCTGGGAGCCACAGTGTTAGCAGCTAAGTAGCATTCCAGCTGCTTCTCCACCTTCTCAGCTTGAAATTCGATTGAAATCCACTGAGCTTTCGCATCTAAAATCAAAGGGAAGCCTTCACACAAGCAGCATAACCTTTGCGCTAATCCACCATGACGAGGCTTTGAGACAGGAACACACAGAAAGGAAAAGGGATTTGGATTTGGGTGATTCACAGAGGAATTTATTCGAAGCGGTTCTAAAGATGGGAAAAGAGTTATAATTACAATATTCATAGTGAGGCATGGGTGTGTGACCTCGCTGTGTTTTCATTCCATCGCTTATCACCAGTTCTTGAGAAAATCAACACAAACATAAAGTGACAAAGTTTCTCTTTCATTCTTGCACAGAGGAAATTAAGGCTAACCAGAAAGCCTGACAATCCTGGGGAATTTCGCCGATGATTCACCAAAACACTGCAGGGAATTCATCTGTTACAAGAAGGGCAAAAAGAGCAGTAAGAGTGAGCAAGGGGAGAAGAGAGGAACAAATGATGACTGCTAGGCAGAAAAAGACTGAAACAATTAATGTTTGAGAGGAAACGAAAGAAGGCAGAGAAACTGAGAAAACAAGGAAAAGAAACAGGAAGAGGCTATAAAAGAGAGGCGAGTGGATTTAGGATCATTTTAAGGAAGAAACGTTTGTGAACAACAAATTAAATTGGATACGGTGAACAAAAAAAGTGATCTATAATGACACGATGACATGGAGAGAGACGTCGATAAGATTATGTGAGGATGGGGAAAGATAGACTCGGCTGTAGGAGAGAGGAATACGTAGAGACCAAAGGGACAAAGATAAGACAGGGAAGAGGAAAGAGACGGTCCGAGGTGATATGAGAAAAGAAGCGAGAGAGACAGTGACAGAAGGAGAGTGAGTTGGACGATTTGCAGATTCACTTGGACACTCTGGCGGGAGCTGTTCTCTCATTTCCACCTGCGCAACATCTGGCGCTGCTCTCCCAGCTCCTACTGCTGTATGTATTACAGCAACCCACACACATAAACACACACAGCACCACAACTTCACGATTCTGGGGATCTCTTACTTCCACACGCAGCCGTGTGGTCCACAAACACAGTCTACACTTGAAAACTATTATTAGCATATATCTAATAAATTGTTATGTAATGGCTTTGTGACTATGACTTGTCTGAAATGGCTAATAAATCAAGTTACATCAGAAATGCTTTCTTACATAAGATACCTTTCATTACATAATTTTGCTCCAAATTGCATAAAAACTCAGATTAACAGCTGTTGAATCAGGCTTCCAAGTCAAATTTGGAAAGCAAAAGTTCATCCCTTGAAAAAACAGACCAAAGAAGTCTGCCGTTCATGCGAGACTGACTCCTTATCCCAATAGACCGACTTTTTATAAACCAAGGCGTGCATCCCTTTAAGAAGCAAAGGAGGAAAAAGAGGAAAAGGTGTCGAAAGAAATTCTAGCAAGAGAAAGTTTGAGCCAGATGCTGATCGTGCAGGGAGACAGCCGGGGTGCACGAGTGGACAAACAGGCGAATAAATGACGAGAAAATCTGAATCTGACAATGACTGATGATCACAAAGATTTTAAAAAAACCAAAAAGATTCATCTGCCAAGAAAGTGATCGTTTGCGGACTTACACCACATTTGAAGGCGTGAGGGAGAGCAGCAGGAGAAGAAAGTATAAACAAGGAGAAGGAAATCTACTGCATGAGCAGAGGGACGACGGCAAACTAAGAACTAAAAGAAATGGGACCCATACCATGGACGCACCAACTGTTAAACCACGGATCTGTTTTTTAGCCCTTCAGCTAATTTTTTGAACATTTACCTCGGGCAAAATGGATGCGACACATCAGATAAATATCAGCCAGCATCGACGGGTAATTATCATCTTATATGCCGATATCGGTCAAAAAGGATCAATATCGGCAGATGCAAAATCGATATTTGTCTGCGATAACGATACATGCCTAATTTACAGTATAAACACTGACTGAAGAACTGCACTGTTCTTCAACATAAGGAAACAAAAATAGGGACTGTCCAGTTTGTGGTCAGCGGTCACACTCTAAATGCCACGTAGCAAATCCCTCTGAAGGACAGCTGGTTGACGGCCGCCTCTATCACATCCCTCCAACATCCTTCTACACGTCCTCCAACCACCGAGCAAGACAGCCACCACCTTCTCTCTCTACTCTGCTATTATCCTCAAAGTTATCGAGCACGTAAGGAGTTCTTATTCACAATATTTAAGGAAGACATCCTGAATCAAAACTGCATCGTCAGTTTTTCCATGTTGTAGCCTTGCATGCTATAACCCGTCCTACAATATTACTGAGAGCAGAGCACCTGTGACCCAGATAATCTAGTCTTTAGGGATCTTTTATTATGGCTCTCACTGAGATTTTACCATGTTGATGACAGGCAGAGAAATTTGGTTCGTTGTGCCAATTTAAACATTTTTATTTCTTATCCTCACAGTTTCAAACATTTGAGACCCTTTGTGTGAGCGATTTTACCCTCAGTCCTATGATGTTTTCTGTCACAGCTCCATTCATGCAAGACTGCTTAATTTTTTTCTGAGCAGCAGCCACACAGGGCCTTACGCAGACTAATAACACGTCCAATTTTCCTTCATTTCCCAGTTTAGCTAACATCAGCTGCTTATAGCAGACCTTTAAGTGTTTCTTTTCTACTGCTTGCATCCATCTGTATATTTAACTTTTCATGAAAAGCCTGTTCCATAATGCACATGTGTAAAAAAAAAACAAAAAACAACCCAGTTACTTTGAGTCTTCATCCCATAAGGAAATAACCAATGCTGTCATTTGGTAGTCCTGTTTCAGGTACCAGACGATGCTTGCCTTTTTCCTCTCATGGAAGAGAACCCCCTTGTTAAACCTTGTTAAACTAAGCTGGGCAAAAACATCCAGAAGGGTGTGTAAAACATGACAAAACTAGAGTAAATCGTTGTAAAAATAAACAAAAAAAGCCTTTTTAATCCACTATTTTCTATTAGCTACAAAGTATCTGAGTGAAATAGAGACTGAAGTACAGATAGAGTGAATAAGGAGGATTAAAAAGTGTGGACATTTTCACAAACACCCTTCAAAATGACCCTTTAAATTTTTGCACACCAAGAACCTGTCAACATTGTTAAAGACTCCGGACAGCTAAACCAATAAAAAATGATCTGGATGTGCAAGGCATGAGAAGAATCCATCTGTGTTTATGTAATTACAGCCCATAATCTGTCTGGTTTTTCTCTCAGACTTGATGGTTTCTGAGGACACATCAGATATGTCCATGCCTTCTATTTATCATTAATTTCTCCCAGCTCTCATCTAATTAAAGCTTTGGCCTGTCAGATTGACTTTTTTCGGGAAACGTTTCTCTTCGGCGATTGCCACTATTTCATTCAGAAAGAAAACATCTCATTAAGTGGAAATCTTTATGCTGTAAACACCAGTCTTTTTGAAGAGGCTGAAGCCAGATTTTATGCCTCAAACTCTTTAACCTTTGGCACCGGTGCAGTGTGGAAAGATAAAACATTGAGACATCTGTTGACTTTGGTACAGCAGAAGAATACTGGCAGCTTTCAGGACATTTACACACACTGAAGCAGCATGAGTGGCCTGAGGTGTTACCATTATGCTTGGCTGCCACCAGGAGCTGTTTTTGCATTCTGCTGAGTAGTTTGGCTCTTTGTAGTCGGGCAGCTGGCAGCGCAGCTTTTGGGGTTGAGGTATGGATGAAGGGGTCCGCCGGGAGACATCATCAGCTTTGAGCAAGGGCATGTGTATATGTCTTTGGAGACTCATCCTGTGTTCTGATCTTCCCCTCTGACCCTGCATCAAAGCCGACACGCTGAGCGCCACAGGACCAGCCAAGGGCCACTGGCAAGAGCGCCAGTTTATATCCAATGCATGTAAGCACAACACCTAGACCTTTAAAAAAATGGCTCACACACATCCAGGCAAGATAATTATATGTGCATAGGCACTGAGATATACACAGATCCATGGATGCATTAAAAATATTATGATAAAAGGTCTTTTAATTTAATTGAATCTGGCCAATTATGCTGTTGTGACATCAATGGCTTTCCCACTTGGGGAGAGAGACCGCACTTGGACGAAACTGCCTTTAGGGCTTTCTGCCAGAAAGCTTTTCTAACACATGGTCAAAGCTGTGAAAGGGTCTATTTTAATCCAAACCTCGACCTTTTCCAAAAACCTGACCAAACCTGTGGTTGAAACCAAACAAATAATAAAAATTCAAAAAATAACAATAAGTCCACAAAGTCTGAAAATAAGAACTCGACATTTGCTTTTGGTTTGACAAGGGACAAGAAGCCCACTCTTAAAAGCCCTGTGTTTCGACCGTTCATTCACCACAGGCTCACCAACACTTGGACCCTGCTGTGAGCACTTCTCACTTTAGTATTTTTCCAGTCGTCTGCACCAAACAGCAGTCCTATGACATCACAAAAACACCACTGGTCAGGAACAACAGCCTTGAAGCGGCATTAATGTGTCGCAGTAACAACACTAACATGTAATATCAGATATCCCCCCACCCACCCACGCAGTGGCCGAAGTCAACAGTGCGCGAATTCAGGGCCAGGCAGCAGCATTCATCCATAGCGAGGGTATGAGGCAGTGAGTCCAGCCCATTTGCAGACAGTCAAGCCCCATTAACAAACTGAGAACAGCAGCCAACAGCTCTACCCTGTGTGTCCAACAGAAATCAGTAAAGTGATTTTCACACATTAGTCTTTACTGATTACTGTTAAGTGTTGCTGACAGATGGGTGAAGACAGCCAGGGCATGCATTTAGTGCTGGAGTGGCCCAGGCACATATGAAACTATTGAGAATAGGTTTGAGTAAGAATCTACACGTCTTAAGGGATTTTTTTAAGTAACGATATGTTTCAGCTGTGAGTCTTAGAAGAAAATAATACCAAACAGAACTCAGAAGAGAATTGTGCTACTTAGCATATCAAAGCTTTACAATTATTGACTATCTATTGTCTTGGCTGCCTTTAAGACTGAGTTTAGTCACCTTTCTCACTCACTATGTGTTAACAGACCTCTCTGCATTGAATCATACTTGTTATTAATCTCTGTCTCTCTTCCACAGCATGGCTTTTGACCTGTCTTTCTTCTCTCTCCCCAACCGGTCGCAGCAGATTGCCACCCCTCCCTGAGCCTGGCTCTGCTGGAGGTTTCTTCCTGTTTAAAGGGAGTTTTTCCTTCCCACTGTCGCCAAAGTGCTTGCTCATATGATTGTTGAGTTTTCTGTGTATATATTATTGTAGGGTCTGCCTCAGAATATAAAGCACCTGTTGTTGTGATTTGGTTGTGTAAAAATACAACTGAATTCAATTGAACTTTAAGAATCTGAAGTTGAACTCTTTCCCTGTTAAAGACAATATCTGACAACCTCCCCTGTACCTTCAATAGTGAGTTTTGACACCTGACTATAAATCAATAAAGACGTGATTTGATGACCATTAGAATATTAATGGTAGCGGCAAGGGTAAACAGAGGCCACCCCTTACAAACTTCTAATGCAAACCAAGTCCTTTTGTTCTATAAGCAGCCCTGAAATATCACAGAAACTGTTCAGTTCAGAAAAAAGCTTGAGGCTTACTCCTAGTAGACTTTTAGTGGGTAAAGGGTAAGAGTTAGGGTTAAAAGTTTGAAAAGTTAGGCAGGTGGGCTTCACTGTCAGCTAATTTAAATCACTAAAGTGGACTTCTCGATTGTGTTTGTGGTGCGGTACCTTTTGGATCATTTTTAATGTATAATCTGACAAATAAAATGGTTTGTTGTTTGGGCGACTATTTTAACAGAAAAAGAAGTCTGTGGTTAAGTCTTTTGATGAAATAAATATTAAATATACAGTCTATGTACAGCTATAGTTAAACTATTCCTGATTTCTGGTCTGCACCATACACAGCACAAAAGACAGATTTAATGTAATTTTATTTATATAGTACCAAATCACAGCACGAGTCACCTCAAGCACTTTTTATTAGATCATATAGGAATCGAAAGATGAAGCTTCCAGGTCTGAAAGGTGCCTTAAATGCATGTCTTTTTAATAGCCACCAGGGGGTGATACTTGCAGTTGCAAAAAGACGTGCAGTCCTATGGAAGTCTAGGGGAAAACAACACTCTGACGTGATCTCTGCAAACACTTTCCAATGAGTTTGTGGGCTCAGTCACTCATTTTTGGTCGGACTGAGTAAAATACTGAGTATATTTTTGTAAATTATGGTCATTTCAGGATATCGTCATTAGCTAAAGCCTTGAGACTGACAAGAGGTTAGCCAGTGAATATGCCGTTTCACAGTTAGATCAAACATGGAGATGATGGAAATACTCATCCTGATGCTTCAACAAAGGACTTTGCAAACCAGTGGGTGACATCACAATAGATACAGACATATTTTACATTGCATATGATCTGCACAGTCACTACTTGTCACTAACAGAGTAGTTCTTAGTTGGTGGTAAAAGTGAAAACACTAACTGCCTTAAACAATGATAGGACACATCCACTGATTTAGAATGGCAAAGCACACACTGTAGAAATAATACAGCACTTCCAGAGAGAGCTAGCTATTGCATATACACAGGCGCACATTCATCAGTGGCCTTGATATCGAGCCTTCTCCCCTTCCATTACCTCCCACAGGTTACAGTACATAATGATCTCACTGGACAGACATCCCCAGGAACAAAGGCCCCATTTGAACCATATAATCACATTTTTCTACAGCCATCATCTTCCACATAATCCCTGAAAAACCATTTGGGTTTTTCTAAAGACCCATCCAAAACCATGACACGTAATGTCAGGCATACTGTCCCAGGACACGCACAAACACATACACACACAAACTCACACTTATCCACCGAGTATCTGATTTCTGCTCCCACTATCCCAAAGCTCCATCACCACTGTGCTGCATTCCATACAAGATGATAAAATGAAGACTGGATACACATCTATCTTTTGTCGTTTTGAGATTTTTTAAATACGTGTGGGTTTGCATGTGTGTGTGTGGGTGTGTGTGTGTCCCTAACCCTGAGGGTAGAAGGATAATTTGCTGTAATTGCTCTTCTGCTGGGGCTTTGCTAACAGATAGATATCCGAGGTATGGCTGTTGAACTGAGCAGTATCAGTATTTTCCATCAATGTACTGACAGCTGAGTGGTAGCAGTCTCAAAACTCAGCTCTCTGTGGAGACTCCAGATGTCCTCCAGGAGCTGGATATGTCATACCTGTGTGTCAGTAGGAGATTTTCTTCCATCCCTTCAAGCACAATTTGTCAGGATTAAGATGCGAACCCACTAGCACGGATGTAGGGTTCATTAAAACCACAAGGTTATGTGATTATCTGTGTTTCTCTCTGTAGTTCTTTTCAACAGCACTTTACGGTTCTACAAGTTAATGTATGTTAATTTAAAGGAAAGTATAGTCTACTATCAAGGTAAAGTGATATAGATTAGGGAAAAGAAGGTAATAGTTAGCCAAAAGACAAATTAGAAAAACCAATATGAGGCAACTCAGACTGCAATGCAGCCGAGCATAAAGCAGCAGAAGTTTACAGGTTATGCTGATGGCATGTTAACACGGCTGGTTTCATGTATAAATGTGCACCCTAAGCACTGTTCTGTAAAAGTCTTACTTGGTTGGTCACTCTAACATTTACGGATCTCTTTTAACAGCTCAGCATGACAGACTGACTTTCATTTGAACTCAGACTAATCTGATGAAAGTCTTAAAGCCAGTTCTTTATGGAAAATAAATACTAACCAGATGTTTTTCTGCACACAGGACAAAGTCTGAAAAAGTCCATCAACAATGCAACATCACCGGATTCAAAACATATTGTTTGTGTCGGTGTAGTCTCTGGAGGTGCACGGTAGCATCTCCAAAATCACCAAATGCTTTTCTTTTCCCCTGTTCATTTTCTTCCATAATTTCATATCCATCACAAATAAACAATATATAAAGACAAGGTCTGTGGCAGATTAAGGGAACTAATGATTGTAATCAGAGGTTTCACAAAATTATTGCTTCCAGCTGTTTCCAGAAGTCTTTCTCCTTACTTTATTACACACCTGCAGAATACTTCCATTGATATTTCCAAATCAAAGGAGTGTTTACGCAAGAGACACAAAACCGTCCATCCATCCATCCATCCTCTTCCACTTATCCAATTCAGGTTCACAGGAATCCTGGAGCTTATCCCAGCTCCCATAGTTCAAGAAGTGGAGTACACCATGAACAGGTCACCAGCCTGTCGCAGTGACACAAAACTATAGCTAAATTTCTTACAATAAATTCCCCCTAAAGTTGAGACCAGACCGATCAGGACCAAACAGCTTACTAACAGTACTCTATTTCAGACATGTGAGCTCCCACACAGAGTTAAAGGTTATACGTTTTGTTTTGTGTCTGATATCTTTACTAAAGTTTCCTTCCTTAATTACATACAGGTCGTAATATCTCATATTATCTAAGCAATTATTGAAATACAACCACCAATTTAACAAAACCCAATGCAGTTTAAGCACGGTAACCTGTTCACTTACCATAGCTCACTTCTTCAGCCTTATCTGAATGAAACATTACACACATCCCCTACCTAAAAGAGTTGTGTACCTTAAACTGCTTGTACTTCTATTGCCATCTGCTCAGTGTAGCAAGATGTTGATGCAGCTAAATCGTGCTTAAGTCACCCTGACACCAACTAGAACTTAGTACTACAAGTACATCTACACTACAAATACCATGAATGAGCACATTTGTTAGCAAGTTAGCAAAAAAGTATGTGGTGGTGGATAAATAACAACCATGCAAAAGGACATTAAACAGTGAATCTCTCGTGTTCCTGAATAATCCCAGTTCATAAAATCAAATAGAACATATAATAACACAAACTGCTACATGGTGTAGTGGTGGTTAGCACTGTTGCATCCCAGCAGGAAGGTCCTGGGTTCAAACCCACCATCTGCCCGGGGCTTTTCTGTGTGGAGTTTGCATATTCTCTCTGCATCCTTGATGGGGTTAGGTTGATTGGTGATTCTAATAATAGGTGTGAATGGTTGTCTGTCTCTATGTGCTCGCCTTCTTGCTCTATGGGACCCTGAGTTGGATGAGCGGATGGAGAACAGAGTGCTATAGTCTCACATATTTATACATCTGGAAAGTGTCACATCACAGTTTTGCAGTCAAAACCTTTAAGAATCACTTTTTAAAAATCGGGATATTATTTCAGCTTACGCTGACCATTACGGATTGGAATCATGATTGAATTTATGAGAACAAGGCGAGGTTTGCGAGCATTGCTTAGAGATAATCAGATACGCCACATTTAAAAAAAAAAGACTGCTTGCAAATTCCAGGGAAATCTGCAATTTGCTAAAGCTCTTGCATATAAAGAAAACTTGGACTGAAAATATGACGTTTTTAAAGCTAAGGAAAAGGGACCTCACAGGATTTACAAGACAAATATGTGTGTGTGTGCGTGTGTGTTTGTGTGTAACAAAGAAGCCTTGGGATTTCATGCACACACATTCACCCCTTACAACCACATCTATAATCTTGAAACAGCATTGGTGTCAATTTGAATACTTGAAATGGCTACAAACAATTGCCAAAATTAATGGCCAGTTACAGTTTCCCCTAAAGTCTGTAAAAACAAGTGTTCTTCTCACTGGACACCAATTCAGGCCAATGAGCTGTCAGCAAAAGACAGTGTAACATCTTTTTTACATTTATAAGGAAATTCCATCAAATCAGGACAGAAATGAGCTGGAAAATAAACCCCGCCGATTTCCCCCCCACTTTATAGGATGTTAATAAAAAATGTAATTCTATACTAACGCAGCTGTCACAACAGCCTCTGGTCAGGCTAATGGCGGCCTACACTTCAGTTCAACTGTGATCAGCGGTCTTCACACAAGGTTACGTCCTGTGGTTGGAGGAGCCGGATGCCTCGCTGGAAGTAGGACGCACAAACTGAAGTCGCCTTAACTTTGACATCCATCAGTTCAACCACGTTTAACGTGAGGTTTATAACCGTAAGCCGTAAGGCAGGCCTTTCAAAAACAAGAATTTTCTCCCTTTATTTTGGATTAATCAAGTCATTTCATTTCGACACAAACATGAGAACAAACTCAACCAAACATCGCTGGTTGAGATTGCAACAATCCTGCACTGGGATGATTTATCCTGCAGTACATGGCACCCAAAAAGATGCTCCATTTAAAGCTGGTCTGATTTTAAGGACTGGCTATCCTTTGGTTGTCATTAGATACAGGGGGAAACATTTCACTGGCCAGGAGAGAGGGCGTTTTTTTAAGTCCGTGACTGCGTCCTGAAAAAATATGAGACTGCTGCAAATCTATCAGCGAATTTTGAAAATAAAAACGTCTCTGGCTGTTGCCTGGTCGCAAAATGAGATCCCCAAACAGAGAACGACAGGTGGACCAGTAATAGTTTTCAAAGACACCATTAAAGTCAATATTTATTGGGGAAATCAGCGACCCCAAGCAAACGGAGGCCATGATCGTTTAAAAAAAAAAAAAAAAAAAAAAAAACTGAGAAAAGGGAAAAAGAAGGAAAGAAACCTCTGATCTTGTTCCTTTTTTCTGCAATGCTCTTTGTCCTTGATGCTCGGCTCCTCTTTGGTTTTGGCTCTTCCTCTTTGGTTTATATGAATGATGATAGCTACCTATGGTCTTCCTCTTGGGTTGTGACCACAGACCCTCTCAGAAATTGCTCCCTCTGCTGCTTTATTAAATTGGCCACCACTCGGTGCTAAGTGAATATTCCATAAACAGAGACGAACTCCTGCGGTTTTTGATGGGCCCATTTTCAGCAAAACAAACCATTTCAGTGGCTTTGAATTATTACCAGGCCCCATTTTATTTAGATTGTGTCTATAAGGGACGGCGGCTGTCAAGAGTCCCCCCTTTTATTGGCTTTCTGAGGTCTAATTGCACAGACTGTGTGTAGTCTGCACAGCCGTCATCTTCAGGTTGCTGTGTGTTCCTGCTCGTACGTGTCTGCCTATATTTATGTGTGTGTGCCTTTGTAGACGTGCAGCAGCACAAGCAGCAAAAAAGCCTGCTATAGTGATCTGCCGTTAAAATCTGCTTTTGGGCAGCAGGTGTGCATGCGTGTGAGTGTGTGCGCATATAAGTGTGTGTGTGTGTCTGGTCCCAGATTTAGAGGAGGAAGCCGGTGTCAGAGCTGAGAGATGGATCCCTCCTCAGGGATCCGATAAATAAGGAAAAAATATCTTTGAAAAAGGGAAACACAGCTGTTTCCAAAGGAGAAGGCAAAATATCGGTGGCTTTGCATTCCACAGCCACAAGGTAGAAGGCCAGCTCGCCCCGTGATGATGTTTGGGACTCTATTTTCACTCCCCACTTGAACACCTCCCTTTTTTTTCTTCCTCTCCACACATCTTCTCTTCCATTATGTCGCTCCCTCCTCACCTCTCTCACTCTCTTCCCTCCACTCTGTCTGTCATAAAGACAGTCGGACCGCAGTGTGATTCCCATTGGAAGGTCCACGGTGACCACAATGCATTTCAGCAGCTTAGAGGCAGAGCACATGATCCACTGATAAATCAGTCTGGGCCGGCTTCAATACTCCCCCCCGGGCCGACTTACATGTAAGACCTACTGCTTGTTTTACACACAGGCATGGCTCCAAAAACAGCGACGGTAACAGGATACTTGGATATTCAAAAAGCAGGTGGGCCTTGAGGAAAATCGGTAGAAAAATAATCAAGGTTTCTAATAATAGGTCTGTCGACAGTGTCAGCAGAGCGCTGCAGAATGACATCCACTTTATCTGAGCTCGCAGAGAACGTTTAGAAACTCACATCGAAACAGTCTTTTATCATTTCAGTGAAGCTCGCCGGGAACTTCCTTTAACACACATGGATAAATGTGCAACACACTGCTACAAACACGAGAGTGATCAATGCTGTCACCGCAAACAGCTGTAGAAAAAAAGACATAAGTGAAAACTGAAGAGAGCGAAATGTTACAGGAATAATCAACACCGCAGTGATCAAAGAAGGAAATTAGCATACTCGATTATGCTCTTTTTTTCGTTTTAATGACAGATTACATACTAATCACGTGTTTTCATCTCGCTGTTGGAATAAATGATTTTAGAAGCAAAATCATTAGCAGGGTGTGCACGCACACAGAGAGTGGAAAACCACCCAAAATTAGTCCACATGGAAGGATGTTTCGTGGCCTAAACGAATCATTAAAGCACTGGGTGGAAGTGCAATACCTCAAAAGGAAACCACACGCCTCAGAAATCTGATTAAAGTGCAGTGCGGTGTAATAGCTCGCGCTGTCACTGACTGCTCAGTGTGCAAACAGTTGCTTCTAATGTTTCGGCGTTTTCAGGACTTCAGAGAGAAAGCTTATGGCTTCAAACAGGAAACCAATTGCATGTTAGTAACATTTTTAAAAAAAAGTTACTTAAATATTTATTACATTTTTTAACAAGCTTTTGCCTTCATTCTTAAGGTGGTTTTGAGTGTTTGGAAACCCAAATAAAAAGTATTATTAGTATTATTATACAGCGCAGTTGTGTAATATAACTGTCGCCCTCACTCATATCTATTGTGTGAAGTTTGGAGGAAACATGGTGCCATTTTTAATAAAAGTGTCCAGACTGAGGAAAGTTGTGCACTCTCAACTTGTACGGGCAGGAGCAGAAACGCCACATATGCTACAGTGTTTAAAATATGTGAAATAAGACAGCGAGTCACAAAGTCTGACTATCTGAATGACTGTCAACACTTTCCCCAGCTTCCCACTGGCCACTTTAAATTATCTCATAATTTCACAGTGGTGCACGAATCCAACATTTACTGCAGTTACGGGAGTTATCTAAAGGTTCATATCCTTCATGTTCCTAGAGATATCTCTGTAGCACAACACTAAGCTGAGACGTTCTGCCTCTATGCAGCTGGTTTTTCTTTTATTTGGATGTGAAATACAGATAACAGGGAGAGAGGAATGCGTCATCAAAGACATGGGCTGGACACACGTCACGTAACCTGGATGAAGGGAGATCGGAGCATATTATTCGCAAAAAAACAAAAAAAACAAAAACAAAACAAATGGGAGACTTCCTCTTCCAAAAGGATTCATACTGGACATTTAAACATTGAGATAAGGTCTCCAGGAGACTGGCGGCTCAGATATGTGCAAAGTGTCAGTACAGGGGGAAGCACTGGGCAGAGTTTCCCTTGCACATCCTTAGTGATAAGATCCTTTAATCCAAACTGCCTCGTGGCAAGAGGAATGGATACATTTTTCTATGAGTGGCCTCACTTAGGATCTAAACCTCTGGCCTAATCGATTTGGTGGCACATATGTAATGCCTTATAAATTTGTAGCGTTTAGGATTTAAAGACATCATTTTACTTTTTTCTTTTCTAAAATGTTTTTGTAACTGATTGTAGAAAAAGATTAAACCCATCTTTCTTTG